>NC_060138.1:952669690-953919690 GCF_021461385.2 Schistocerca piceifrons
TTGCAATAAATATTGATAAGTACTTTCGCAAGCCCAAGCTTACCAGGACGAACATCCCGAAGGCATGCAGAAAAATAATGCCTTCGAATATTTTATGTGAAAACTCTTAAACCTCTCTAAACGAAAATATCTTATTAACATTGGACGTCTGTATTTCTCATGCCTACGTGTTTATTGCTCAATAGGGCCACTCTCACAACGAACACATTTTGCCCAACGAGTGACCAGTTTCTTGATACCGTCATTGTAGAACGTCTGACTTTGTTGACGAAGCCACAATATCATCTCTGCTTACTTCTTATCATAGTAAAGTTCTCTAGGGTGTTCTCTAAGTTTCGGAAACAGATGTAAATGGAATGGGGGCCACTCGGGACTGGAGCATGAGGGACGATAACAAAGCGTAGTATCGATGCAGTCGTCGCAGCGCTCGTATGTGATCTAGCATTGTCATGTTGAAGGAGAGGCTGTTCCATGTTTGGACCAACTCTTCGAATTCGAAACTCGGTTTCAGGCACCGGCAAAGATACGATAGACTGCGCCAAGTCACACGCTGCGATTCGGAGCCCTCCACTGGCAGAGGGCTGCACATATGTAAACATGAGGAATAACGATGCGGAATGTTGATAACGTTAAAAGAGGTACCTGGAAGTGAGAAGCAGTATTATGATCTTTCTAGGACAGGTTACGTTTATTGGGCATTGTTGTTCACTCAATAGATGATTTGGACTTTTACGTAAAAGGTTCATAAAACTGCCTAACATTACTATCATTAATATATCTCACTATAATCCTCTTCATAACGCGCTCTCGTTCACAACATGAACTGGATTTGAGTTTAGTGGCTACTAATGAGGAATGTTAATTTTCTGTGAAGGGGAGAATAATGAGTAATTTATCTACGCATTTCAGTCACAGGTGCAAGGATCATGTGGAATCAGACAAGAATTTAAGTCCTATCAAGAAAATATTTCATCATGCAGCACGTCATGGTAACCGAAGCTCCGACCGATCATACGACGATACAATCAAATTTCTTCATTCTGTTTACGAGTGCTTGTGCAGTTTTTAACAAGTGCTTTTCCAAAGTCTCGTACGTTATCTCTTCGAGGCTGTGTAATCATTGAAAGGAGGTTTCATTGGAAAATATAAAATTTACTACATGAAGTGTCTTACTTTCAAAAACGAATGATAAGAGTGACTAGTTTATGAGATACACTATCATCTTCCAATTTCACCTGATCTTACTGCACTAACACACAACTCACAAGTGACATCTCCCAATAAGGAATTAGGTAAACGATTGGACGGGAAAAGGTAGGTATATGCAGGAGCCTGACCGTCGTGGAACAAGAATTACAACAATCACTGCAAAGAACTGGTAACAACTGGCGTGCAAGCTGCAGAAATAGGAGAACCCGCTACATTGTGGTCAAAAGAACAAAATGGCCTCCCGCCCGCATATTTACGTAACTTTATTACTATCGCGAACACAATTATTTATCAGTTAATTTCATTGCCGCAAAGAGTCAGCCACATGCCACGAGGTCTCAGGATCTCACACAAAACAACAAGATTCTGCCTACTGGAAATTACGGACTCGGCAATATTGTGTATTCGTTTTAGCATACGAATCAAAGAACAGAGTGAAAAATCAACAGTGGCAAAACGGCTTCAAAATAAGCGCGAAAGGCGTTACTTAGCTTTGGTACCCAGTGAGTCCACGTCTATGAAAACTAAGTATTGGACAAAGCTCAAACACAAAGTACAACGTGATTCAAAACTAAGTGATTATGCAAGAAAATACGGAAATAAGTAGGCCGGCCGAAGTGGCCGAGCGGTTCTAGGCGTTTCAGTCTGGAACCGCGCGACCGCTACGGTCGCAGGTTCGAATCTTGCCTCGGGCATGGATGTGTGTGATGTCCTTAGGTTAGTTAGGTTTCAGTAGTTCCAAGTTCTAGGGGACTGATGACCTCAGATGTTAAGTCCCATAGTGCTCAGAGCCATTTTTTGAACGGAAATAAGTACAAAAATACGCAAAGAATTTGCAGAGGAACAAGAAAGCGCTGACGCTTTCAAGTTCACTGATTTCCTTACGAAACGCATTGTAACTTAACCTAATCCACTAGGAACACAAATGCTTACCGACCAAGGACTGGAACGCGACTCGCCGTCACAAAATCAACCTCTACCCCATGTTCAGAGCGGAGGCCGAATGTTTCAGGAGAGGGAGGTGGCGCCATTCCACCAACCAATGAGGATGCGCAGATAAGCCGCGAAAGCTACTTGCTGTTTTAGCAGACAACGAACGAGGCGGAACGACCTGTGATTCGATAAAGTTGGTTCTGACAGACTTCTTTCCGGCACCAAAAATACGCGAAAAGTGAGAATATAAAGGCTGGTTCTACTATTTGGGAGGATAAATAAAGGAACTTCTTTGCATCTACAAGATGTATCTTCCAACTGCTCACTTAGGCTTTCAAGCTAAACGGTCAAGGCTGGAAAGGAAACCATTATGGCTACAGGAGAGAGACTGCTGAGTTTTAACGAAAAGTAAAACAAAATAGCTTGCTCCCATCCTCCCTCAAGTATCTGTTTGAGTTCGATGTAGCAAATTAATTTCAACATGATGATACCAACGCAAGACACAAATTACGAAAGGGGTGTGAAACAAGATCACATTATTCGACATTTGTTTTATTTAAAGACCTTAAGAATTTTTATATAACAAATTCGTGTCGATTACTGTTCAGTACGCCCTTATATATTAACGTAGCGGGAGAAAATTTTTTCGCCAAAATGTCTTCAAATGCGGATATTACCGATTTATCATTGGGTCCTACAAGCAATGTTATTTCGTAGGTCTTAAGAAGAAGAACCAGTGAATCAAAAGTATTCTATTATCTATTCGCCTGTAGTTTTAATTACTTAACAATGATATCGAGACACTGTTGGGTAGGAGGTGGTATTATGTCTCGCGGGGTGTCGATCTATTTTCTGTGTTAAGCGTCGATTTATAACTGCGGTGTTTACCAACACTTACGAAGAAGACATTAATTGTGTAACGATAGCTCTGTCGGTCTTTTATACTGTTTGCACTAGCGCGGTGCCCGTACACAGAAAAAGACTTTAGCATATCCACATATCGTCATTCTAAAATGTGATCAGACGTAAGAAATGGTGGAATAGAGTAAAATGCAAGCGCAAAAAATTTATGGAGTTAGTTATCTGACTCCTTTTCAGTAAATGCATGACTGCCTTGTACTTCTATGACGCACAAGGGAAGCCACTGTTTTGCGAAACGTGATGGTGTGAATGCGGCTTGTGTTAACATTTTTGTACACTGCCTCAAACAAATGTAGAGCAGTTTCTAAATAGTACCTCATTTATTAGTCTTCCGAATGTCCTGGGTATAACTGTCTGTTACAGAACATTGTCTGTTCGTCGACTTGAGCTTCTGTGGCTTTCTATGTCCCCAGAATTCTTTTCTATCACCTTGGTAAGATTAGCATGGAGGAAACGCACCAGCAATTTCCTTCAAACGTGGCCAAGAGTGAGACAATGTCATTGTAGAGGCGAAACTGCTGTAGTCCCCTACACTGGAACTATGCTGTACGGGCAAAGGATATGGAGGAAAAAAATTAATAACAAATACATTCCTGCCTATACCTTCCGTAAACCGCGGTATCTGTCGATAAAATATTACATACACTTAAACAGAATAAGAATTCTTGGATCTGTTGAATAGAATGAACTGTCTAATGAGTAGAGAGTAGGAACTGAGGTTGACCAGAGAAAGATAAAAACAATAAGAAGTAACATAAATGAGAACAGTGAGCAACTTTACATCTGGGTTGGTGGTCAAAATTGGAGACGAAGTTAAGGAATTCTGCTACTAGGCAGCAAAATAACCCGTGACGAACGGAGCAAAGAAGACGTAAAAAGCAAACTAGCACTTGCGAAAAGGGCATTCCTGGCCAAGAACAGCCTACTATTATCAAACATAGGACATGATTTGGCGAAGAAATATTTCGGAAAAAGTACGTTAGTGAAACGCTGACTGTGGGAAGACAGGAAGAGAAGGGAATCGAAGCATTCGAGATGCGGTGGTATAGTAGAATGTTGGAAATTAGGTGGACAGGTAAGGTGAGAAGTGAGGAGGTTCTGCGCAGGATCGGCGAGGAAAAGAACATGTGGAAAACACTGAAAAGAGGAAGGGACATGATTTCAAGACTACGGTTAAGTCGTTACTGAATAACTTCCATGTTATTAGATGGAAATATAGAGGGTAAAAACTCTACAACGAAAACAGAGATTGAAATACATCCAGCAAATAATTGAAGATATATGTTGCAGTTGCTACTCTGAGATGAAAAGGTTGGCCCAGGAGAGGAGTTCGAGGCGGACCGCATCAAAGCAGTTTGAAAACTGATGACTCAAAAACAAAATAAATAAATAAATTAAATACAAAATGAAACGTGACATATTCTTTTCACGTGTGAATTAGCTTATTTCACATGACGACTTCAGTTAACATGAGCAACCAAGTGGTGGCGGTGAAATATGTTTTTCGCATACCAATAGAAAAAAACCGCATGATCTGCCAGCGCAATGTTAATATGCTTTTCGATCACATGCGGAACCAAGTGGCGGTGGAGAAATTTTATGTTTTCCACACACACACAAGCACACGTACGCTAGAGATGATACGCACAAGTTGACAGACTAGTAAAATGATTTTAAAGCGGAATTTTGTGTGCCCATTCGATAGAGCATTTCCCAAAATATTCTAAATGTCTATCCCTCGACATAAACCGAATATCGGTGCATTAGGAATGATACAATGCTATTAACGAGCCATAATCCTAACATCCTGTCCCTAGTGAAGTCCTCTGCATGAAGCTCCGTCAGGTTGTGTAAAAAAATCTCACAGACTTCTGCAATAAGC
Source organism: Schistocerca piceifrons (assembly GCF_021461385.2). NCBI lineage: Eukaryota > Metazoa > Arthropoda > Insecta > Orthoptera > Acrididae > Schistocerca > Schistocerca piceifrons. The sequence continues at coordinate 952,674,636 of NC_060138.1, forward strand.
CAAAAAATATTGCAAGAAATGAAAATGAGTATTTCTCCACACAAAAAATTGTCTTAATATATTTCGTCACACATATTTACAAACTTAGTCGACCCCCATCTGAGTATTAATCCTCGATATTCTGCAATTCGCTACACACTATCGGTACTGCTATAATCAGTATATCTATTTTTTTTTTTTTGACATTTCATTTCTCTCCACCCTAAAAACACCAACTTAGGCACCAAATGTAGCTGTGTATATATACATATTTGCTAAAGTGACAACTTATATTACAACATCATCCCGTAAAGCAAATTTCTGAACATATACTGCATTTCACCATTAAGAAACACATAGAAGGAACAGCATATATACAAAAAGTGTAGTCCCCAGAATGCTGTATTTTTAAATCGTCACTCCGCTTTCTAGTAATGGCTACACACGGAGCTCTCACAGTTGCGACGTTTCATAAAAAAGTGGCTTTTGTTACTGAGACGACAATTTTGAAGTTAGAAGTTGCTATGTATGATATTATTCGTAGCTTTTGTAGATAAACATCAGTGCATAACTATGTTGCAATGCGACGACAAGGTAACACCAGTGTTACGCTGGCGTAACACCAACTTTACTCCGGTCTTATGACGGCGCACCGCCGTTCATACGTATCTTTACGGCAAAATTTTGCCATGTGCACAGCGTATATGCAGGTGCGTGTTCGCATACTTTGGATACAAGTCCTGTCACGGGATACGGGGACACTCGACGTTTTGTAGGCCATGCGTTGATGTCATCATTTTATACTGTATACTTCTCACTACGACGGGGGTAATAGAAATCCTTGGCTAACAGAAGAAATATTGAATTTGATTGATGAAAGGAGAAAATATAAAAATGCAGTAAATGAAGTAGGCAAAAAGGAATACAAACGTCTCAAAAATGATATAGACAGGAAGTGCAAATTGGCTAAGCCGGGATGGCTAGAGGACAAATGTAAGGATGTAGAGGCTTGTCTCACTAGGCGTAAGATAGATACTGCCTACAGGAAAATTAAAGAGACCTTTGGAGACAAGAGAACCACTTTTATGAATATCAAGAGCTCAGATGGAAACCCATTTCTAAGCAAAGAAAGGAAGGCAGAAAGGTGGAAGGAGTATATAGAGGGTTTATACAAGGGCGATGTACTTGACGACAATATTATGGAAATGGAAGAGGATGTAGATGAAGACGAAATGGGAGATAAGATACTGCGTGAAGAGTTTGACAGAGCACTGTAAGACCTGAGTCGAAACAAGGCCCCGGGAGTACACAACATTCCATTAGAACTACTGATGGCCTCGGGAGAGCCAGTCATGACAAAACTCTACCATCTGGTGAGCACGATGTATGAGACAGGTGAAATACCTTCAGACTTCAAGAAGAATATAATAATTCCAATCCCAAAGAAAGCAGGTTTTGACAGATGTGAAAATTACCGAACTATCAGTTTAATAAGTCACAGATGCAAAATACTAACGCGAATTCTTTACAGACGAATGGAAAAACTGGTAGAAACGGAGCTCGGGGAAGATCAGTTTGGATTCCGTAGAAATGTTGGAACACGTGAGGCAATACTAACCTTACGACTTATCTTAGAAGAAAGATTAAGAAAAGGCAAACCTACGTTTCTAGCATTTGTAGACTTAGAGAAAGCTTTTGACAATGTTAACTGGAATACTCTCTTTCAAATTCTCAAGGTGGCAGGGGTAAAATACAGGGAGCGAAAGGCTATTTACAATTTGTACAGAAACCAGATGGCAGTTGTAAGAGTCGAGGGGCCTGAAAGGGAAGCAGTGGTTGGGAAGGGAGTGAGACTGGGTTGTAGCCTTTGCCTGATGTTATTCAATCTGTATATTGAGCAAGCAGTAAAGGAAACAAAAGAAAAATTCGGAGTAGGTATTAAAATTCATGGAGAATAAATAAAAACCTTGAGGTTCGCCGATGACATTGTAATTCTGTCAGAGACAGCAAAGGACTTGGAAGAGCAGTTGAACGGAATGGGCAGTGTTTTGAAAGGAGGATATAAGATGAACATCAACAAAAGCAAAACGAGGATAATGGAATGTAGTCAAATTAAGTCGGGTGATGCTGAGGGAATTAGATTAGGAAATTAGACACTTAAAGTAGTAAAGGAGTTTTGCTATTTAGAGAGTAAAATAACTGATGATGGTCGAAGTAGAGAGGATGTAAAATGTAGACTGGCAATGGCAAGGAAAGCGTTTCTCAAGAAGAGAAATTTGTTAACATCGAGTATAGATTTAAGTGTCAGGAAGTCTTTTCTGAAAGTATTTGTATGGAGTGTAGCCATGTATCGAAGTGAAACATGGACGATAACTAGTTTGGACAAGAAGAGAATAGAAGCTTTCGAAATGTGGTGCTACAGAAGAATGCTGAAGATAAGGTGGGTAGATCACGTAACTAATGAGGAGGTATTGAATAGGATTGGGGAGAAGAGAAGTTTGTGGCACAACTTGACTAGAAGAAGGGATCGGTTGGTAGGACATGTTTTGAGGCATCAAGGGATCACAAATTTAGCATTGGAGGGCACCGTGGAGGGTAAAAATCGTAGAGGGAGACCAAGAGATGAATACACTAAGCAGATTCAGAAGGATGTAGGTTGCAGTAGGTACTGGGAGATGAAGAAGCTTGCACAGGATAGAGTAGCATGGAGAGCTGCATCAAACCAGTCTCAGGACTGAAGACCACAACAACAACAACTTCTCGCTACAGCGTGGTGTAATTGTAGTAAAAGATCAATTTCGTTATAACGAATACCCATGTATAAAGCTACAAAGGAAAGCTCTAAAGCAGTGGGAGCCCCTTCATCCTCGACGTGTAGACGGTAAATGGTGGCGCTCACAGAATCTAATCATAAAAATTAAAATTGTTCCAGGGGTGAAGCGCTGAACTTGCACATCTTTGGCTGAAACGTTAGTGTTCCAAGGTGCAGATGCAATTGGATAAGAGCAAGCTGACTTCAATGCACATACGTAGTGCCATTGGCCAAAGGGTAGGGGGGAATAGCAGACCGATGAAATTTAGGAAATGGGTCAGCGAGGGAATTCCGAGAATGCCGATGCTGATGTCATCGAATCTGAGAATGCTGATATTGATGGTAGCAATTCTGGGAATGCTGATGCTGATATCCGTGATTGCATGAATGCTGATGCCATCAATTCCAAAAATGATGATGTTGTTGCTTGGAACTCAGGGAATGTAGATGCTAATGTCAGCGAAATTCTTCCAGTATGCACGCTGCTGTGCTACTTAGATCCGTCAGATCAGACCAATACGTTGTAAAAATATTCATATGTCACTTGAAGTAGGGCATCTGTGTATGTGGATTTCTTGTAATGACAGCTGAATCTGGCTCGCTTCTTTGGACGGCACTTCAGAAATGAGCTTAGAAAGACAAGGAACTTTGTGGTCACACAGAGAGGGTCTGCTGCTCTCATGTGTCACTCACTCTCTACACCTTAATGACTTTGTTTTTGCCAGTACAATGTGTTACACGTTCCCATTTGTGAGTGCAATTAATATAGGCAGCTGTTTACTGTCCAGTAATCGCATTTAAAGTCGAATGGAGCGAATCAATTGTCGCTAAAATGCTGCTAGGGTGATAAATAGGTGACATGAAACACTATTTTGGGACTTAAAAAGTTAATTAACTTTCTAATTAGTAGATGTTAAAACTACAAAGGACTTGCCTGAACGAAACCAATGAAATAACTTCTTAATGACTACAATGTATACATTACAAAACCGTCATTAAGATTTAACACTATGATGGTAAGATTAATGCAGATCTGTTGAACAAAATAGCAAGAAAATTACTACTCAGAGATAAAAGAATATTTTGGAGAAACAATACGTAACCGGAAGATTTTTTCATTTCACTGCTGATAATTTTACTCCACATTTATGATCTGAAGAAAATCTGTTCATATACATAAAAGTTTCATGTGTTTTTATGGGAAGCATGGCATTTAGGCTGGAAAAATAAACTTCCTCTTGTCTCAACTGGCCCCTTTCCTCTTCATTTCCCTATTTTCTGCATCCCACTCCGAAAATTTTGTTTTCTAGTTCTCCTCATCCCCTCTCCTCCTCCAATTTCTACGATACTGAGTGTGGTGATCCGTTCAATTAACAAGCAATTTTATCCATAGATTTTCAGCAACTATTGGTATTTACATCCTACGCTGTTACTCATTCTGTCATAGATAGTTGAGGAACAATTTCATTCCCAGTCAAGGGCCACAATATAACATTCTAATCGTATTGCCGATTTCATCTCTTGAGGAGCATCCTCAGATCTGTATCGTTTGTGCTTTGTTTAGCTTGCTATGCCATAATTTCCTAGGTTTTGACACAACGGAACGGGTTTTAATATATAAGTTAAAGATTTAATGCTGAAACTCAAAAATTAGCAACCTTTAAGTTTTGTTCGTTATGTAACGTCTATTATTGCATGTTTTCGCCTGAAAAACCTAAAATGTTTATGGCCTAGTTTACTTAATACTAAAGCGAAAATGCTGTCTTCGAGAATTTAATTTAGCTCTGAAACGTGTTGGACGTAACAGGAACAGTATAGTCACCGGAAACTTTTTAATACTAATAAATACTATAACCTGTGAGTGAAAGTCATGGTACGGTCAAAAGAGGAAAAACATTTAAGATAATGAATAACAGGTTCCCTGGTGAGCCGTTTTCGATCGCTGAGTCTCTCCCATGTAAGTCTACTTAAGAGAACTTCACAGTATCTTACATCTTCCCTTCATCTTACGCGCTAATAAAACTTCCGTCGTTTTAATACCATTCTTTCTCTTCTCAATATACACTATGCGTTATGGTTAAAGTTGTGAGTGGATATACCGTCGAGCCTCTATTATTATTTCTAATCATGCTTCGCGCGAACTGGGACTTTTGTGACTAACAATGTGCCGTCCCTTCGGCCCTTGGCACTGATGCATCGGTGGCGTTGCGCTGCGCTGTCCTATGAGACGCTGCAGCAGTTGGGCTGTGGCCTGTTTGTCTCTCTGCGTTCGACCGGAGATTGGCGTCGTCCCTGGGAGGCAATTTCCTGAGCCCAGAGAACTGAGAGTAAGTCCTTTGACAGGCGGCCAAGTGTTCCCATAAACCTTGGAGCTCTCCATTCAGAGTCTGCGACGCGGGCGTTAAATAGATGCACAACAGCGCTGATGGGGCAGCGTTTAGTCTCGCTTCCAGAACCAGATCATTAGTCTCCTTCACAGAAGAGGTTTTCATAAGGACAGACGTTCGTTTTATCCAACGAAGCTCACGCAGTAATTAAGAGGAAGCTAATTACTGGTCAGTTCTAGATAACTCGTACATTTACTTTTTTAAAATTAAAATGTCCGATGATGGGTCAGCCAGCTGGTCTAATTACGGGATTTTTTATAGCATTTTCTTGTACTGTCCATTTACAATTGATTCTGGTCTACTTGTGAAGTAATATAGTTGCCACAGCGGAGGCAAGTTCTGTCTGAACCCTCGTTAACCCCCCATCGGGCGCGCTGGCGTATAGAATATGCCAAACGCAAATGAAGTTTTTTGTGAGTTCCGATCTTCACAGCTCTTTCTTCGGTATTGCTTCGGATACCTTGCTGATAGGTTGCATTAGTTGACGTACGCCTGTAGTGCGTCTCTGGGAAGTCTCAAAAGAGAGTACGTCACGTTTGGCGGACGACATATACCGTGCGCCTGGTTATGTAAGTAAAATTTCTCTTGTTTAGCTTTTTAACTTTTACTAATGTAGCTGCTGCCTTGCTCCTAATTTTGCACGCAATTACTCTATAAGGTACAGAAGATATTATTCTTGTTCAGACCTCGTTGAGGCGGATAGAATGACAATTCTAACGATGGAAACGAGGTCTTTGATTGTAGCGAGCATGTAACAAACTGACGGTGGTGAAGGTAATAGTGGGTTTGCAAATGACATGTATTTTCGTCAAACTTATTTTCTCCGTTTTCTGTTGTTTCTTAGCTTTCTTCAAAATTCATGGAGGTATGTTCCGCCTTTGTAACTAAATGAAAGCCAGTTTTTTATTTTTTATTTCATTTTATTTTATTTTTTTGTTGGTATACGCGCTTCGCTTATTTTATTTATGAAGCATCTTCACTGGTCTTTCAGAAACAACTTTTGCAACAGAAGTTTCATGAGTTTATGTTATCGTTTGGTTTTACAATTAAAAATTGTATTACAGATGTGTTTACTCCGTCGCCAAACTCCAGACGGAGGATTTTCGGTGTCCTCTCACCTATATTTATTAAATGACTTCACTTGCAATATTGAGTGTGTGTTGAACGTGTGCATGTTTAAAATATGTGGTGGTGCCATCTGTCTCTCGCTGTGTGTTTAAGTTTCGTCTTTTACGTGTGTTGTGTTTGTGTGGTTCAATATTTGTTCACTTGTTGTGCGTGTGTGTGTGTGTGTGTGTGTGTGTGTGTGTGTGTGTGTTGGTTCGTTTGAATGTATTATTCTTCACGTGAATGGATTAGTGTGTACGTGTGTGTGTGTGTGTGTGTGTGTGAGAGAGAGAGAGAGAGAGAGAGAGAGACAGACAGGCAGACAGGCAGAGAGAGAGATAACGGAAGAAAAAGTGCAGTGTCAGTTAAGGCAAAACAAAACAAAAAACATTGTGAAAACTTTTTTGTTTATTATGGTAAAGTTAGAAATTGTAAACCTTAGCAAAAGAAACCATTTAATTTACATAATAAAACAAAATTGCTTTATCTTATAAAGTTAGCAGCCTTTACTTATTATCGACCATTATATACAGGGTGTTACAAAAAGGTACGGCCAAACTTTCAGGAAACATTCCTCACACACAAATAAAGAAAAGATGTTATGTGGACATGTGTCCGGAAAAGCTTAATTTCCATGTTAGAGCTCATTTTAGTTTCGTCATTATGCACTGTACTTCCTCGATTCACCTCCAGTTGGCCCAATTGAAGAAAGGTAATGTTGACTTCGGTGCCTTTACAAGTACGACACAACATGTGGTTCATGCACGATGGAGCTCCTGCACATTTTGGTCGAAGTGGTCGTACGCTTCTCAACTACAGATTCGGTGACCGATGGATTGGTAGAGGCGGACCAATTCCATGGCCTCCACGCTCTGCTGACCTCAACCCTCTTGACTTTCATTTATGGGGGCATTTGAAAGCTCCTGTCTACGCAACCCCGGTACCGTTTGTAGAGACTCTTCGTGCTCGTACTGTGGACGGCCATTCTCCAGGGCTGCATCAGCGCATCAGGGATTCCATGCGACGGAGGGTGGATGCATGTATCCTCGCTAACGGAGGACATTTTGAACATTTCATGTAACAAACTGTTTGAAGTCACGCTGGTACGTTCTGTTGCTGTGTGTTTCCATTCCATGATTAATGTGCTTTGAAGAGAAGTAATAAAATGAGCTCTAGCATGGAAAGTAAGCGTTTCCGGACACATGTCCACATAACATATATTCTTCTTTCTTTGTGTGTGAGGAATGTTTCCTGAAAGTTTGGCCGTACCTTTTTGTAACACCCTGTATAATGTACCAGGAGTACACCATCTGCAGCAACGATTGCCTACTAAGCGGCTTCAAATAATAATAAAATACTTTATGAAGGCGTTGTTGTACAGTTCAATGAATGTTAAGATCTAAATTATGCGATACGCAGCTGTAACGGTATATTTTATTAGAGTCGAGCGACTTAGACTTAGGATCAGACCGTCAACGGGCTCGGAAACTGTTACGCATTTGCGTAATTGGCACAATAACTATCAGATGTACATTGCTCCATCATCAATGATGGAATAATGTACATCTGCTAACTATTACGCTGATTATGCAAATCCATAGGTGACATGTTTTTTGGACCTGCTGATGGTGTGGTCTTAAACTGAAAACGTTTGTCTCTAGTAAAATATACGGTTACAGCTGTGTATCGATTACCCAATTAACGATAGTAAAATACTAGTAAACGAGGTATTCCTTCAATACTGCTACATAGAGGTGTTGGATATCTGATAGATTCGTATGGAACACAAACTGCGCTGCACATCGACTTGCGTAAGTAGAGTACAAGTGTCCGGTCGATGGTTAAGGCTGACCTGCTTCACCCGGCTCACAAACTGCATTTGGAACACTGTCAATCAGTGTAGAAATTAAATATGAAATTGGCCGAGTACTAGTGGAATTCGCGCTTTTCCACGATCCTTTCATTTGTTTCTCCGCGGAGTCTCCTCCTATCCTCAGTCCAGTTTGTCCCTGATTTCTTTGGGACTTCATTCTCTGACCTGGCATTCCACTTTCATATCTTGTCTGTGTATATGTCTTGAGCTTCTAGTGGATAGATTTGTGTCATTTATAGATCAAGTCTGGCTTGTGTGACACATGGTATTAATGACTCGATGTCTTGTATAAAAGTCACAATTGTGTTGGTGACCTTTGTTGGTGCTAGCTTGCCGGTCGCCATACAACTTTAACCTTCTTTTTCTGACATCTACTGCTAGGTTTCACTTCTCCTCTGTGGTTGTCCTAGGTTTTAGTCTGCATCCCTCTGCTGTAAGCTTTCGGAAGAGAATTTTTCTCTTGATTTTGCGTTCTTCTTTCAGTATGCTTTACATGTTGTTTTTCGGGTGGAGTTTTAGTGTCTCACTGGCATAAAGTATTTCAGGTTTGATCACTGTGTTGTAGTGTCTCATCTTTCTTATAATGGTCATGCATTTTTTATTATATATGTCTCGTGTTCTGCCGTCAGCTCTCTTCATTTTTTGGAGTCGAGTCTTCTGTGAGATCTTTCCGCCTCCTGTATGTTCGAGGATTACATCTGGATATCTGAAGTGTGTAACTCTATTTATCGTCTCTCATTTTTTGTGTAATTGCTCTATGTTTAATTTTGAACAAAAGAATTCAGACTTCTGGAAAGAGGTTTACAGGGCAACCTTTACTATTCATGATAGTTTGGTCGCTGTTGTTTCATTACCCGAGAGTATCGCCAGGTCATCTGCTAAAGCCAGGTTTGAGATTTCTATCTTTTCTGGGATCTTTGTTGGTTTCCAGTGTCCTTGGATTTTCAGTTCTATTTCCCATTCTCTCATTAATTTTTCCCGGACGATTTTCAACAGTAGAGGGGATAACCTGTCGCTTTGGGGAACTCCAGTTTTGATCATGGAAAGGTTACAGATTTCACCTAGAAAGTTAACTTTCGATGTTGTGCCGACCAATGTCTGTTTGTTTAGGGGTAGTGTTTTTTAATCGAGTCCATGTTCTAATAAGTTGAATAAGAATTACCGGTCATCAGAATCGCATAGAATCGTATGCCTTCTTGAACTTGATGAAAGTCCAAATGATTGGAGTATTCCAGATAGCCTTATATTTTATAATTGTTTTCAAATTGAACATCCGTTCACTGATCGAAGTACTGCTTTGGAAGCCTGCCTGATATCCCTCAATTTTATGTTCTAACTGTTCTTATTTTCGCTGGAGTAAGCAGGCTGAGAAAATTTTCTAAGTTTTATATATATATATATATATATATATATATATATATATATATATATATATATATATATATATATATAGTTCATCCATCATAGAAATTGAGGATGTCAACGATATCGATACTGGCAAGATATCGGTCTCGGAAGATCCAAGACCTATCCAAAATATTTAGCAGTTCTTCAGACTATACCGGACATACAACAAAGAGAAAGGTGCAGGGGACTTCAGTTTATGTATGTATAAATAGAGGATTTAATGAAATAATTTTTGTTTACTTACTAAGATGTGACTGGAGATTACGTTTTTTGTTTGCATGCTGCAATGTACGTATGTTATTATGGATGGTGAATGCAATGTTTGCTCTAATGGTAAAAACAAATTTTGTACGTGATACAATTTTCAGATTAATTTACGTTACATGTACTGTGAACCCATGCTTTCTGCCAAATTTCATAATCCTATATCAGAGGAAAGTACCCTATAGGTTTTGGTGAGTGAAACCGAATTGATATGCGAATCCGTTTACGAGAAAAAGGGGTCTTGACAGACGGGCAGCCAAACAGTCAGACGGATAAAAAGTGACAAAAATATTTTTCTTGTTATACAATTACAAATTACAAATTTCAGGATTCTTTCCTTACTTTTACTGTGAAACTTCGCTTTTGCCAGTTTTGATGATTCTATGAAAGTGGTAATTACCCTACAGGTAAGAGTATCAAAACACGTGGCATAAATAGCCATTCCTTATTACTGAACCGACTTTCAATCTTAAAATTTTTACAGCGTGAAGGGTCCGTGGCCTTTAATATGTGACATAAATTTGAACTTCAGAGGTCTACCCTTACCTGATAAAATGGGTTCTCAATCGTCGGACAGACTGACGGACAGGCAGGCAGACGAGCAACAAAGCGATCCTGTAAGTGTTCCGTTTTTAGGGATTAAGGCACGGAAACCTAAAACCGATTGAATCAAGCAACCGTTCTTTTTTCATCATAGATCTCTACGACAATCTCAGAAAATTTTAAACCACAACTGAAAATCAAGTAGAATATTCCTGAAACGTTAAATAATTTACAACCTATGATAAACTAATCCATTATCTCAAACAAATTTTTGAAATCTTCACTGAAGTTCTTTCAAAAATTTGAATAGACTTGAAAGAAGAGTTAGTACCCATAAAACGAAACATTTTGATGCTTTATTTTACTAACCTTCTCGAAGCTCTGCAACAAATCTGGGACATGTAATTTGTTTTATCAACACTGTTATTACCAAAAGGAGGGAGTAAATTTAACGTCCATCGATATTATGTAATTAGATCAAGCGCACTAGTTCAGTTTCGGAAGAAATAAACAGAAAAACGATGGTTCCACTTCTGACGGATTGATCCTGCAACCCACCTTGAGTAACGCTATAAAACATTGCGAAACTTAATCAAGGTTACTTGAATGTCTCTGCGAGTCCTAAATATCAGTCCAGTGACTTGACGAGTGTGTCACACGTCACCTGTGACCAAAAAATGTTACCTTTAAATAGGAACTGTTTATTATGTTATTTGTGTGTAAATTTATTTAGGCATTTTTCTTGTTTTGGATGTCTCGAATCGCGCTCGTAGTGCTTGGATTGCATAGATATGCGCTCGAAGGCTCGGCAGAGAAGTCGCGCTGCACGGAGATGAGTTAAAGGTGATCTCTGCTCTGTGAAGATGCACACCAGATTTATCTTTTGATTGCGAGGAGAGGAGACAGGCAGTTGAGCTTTGCTGTTAGATACGGACAGTCAAGTATTGGTTTAGTAGCAATATGGAGCAAACAATACTTTTGGGAATTATGTTATTGAAGATCTATTGTGGAGAGAAGAAGAATTTATTTTTACATCGGTGCGATTATACTCTTTGTGAAGAATGGATTAATTTCTGATGAGTCACTTATCAATTCTACAGAGACTAATTTAGACACAACAATCCTTGAGGTAGACGCTTTCATCACAAACAATCGGGATGCGATGAATATGGACAACAGACATAATTCAGATGACAACACTCACGCGAACTTAAATATTTCTTTTGATGATGAGACGTGAGACTGGAGATAAAAAGTTTTAGATTCCGCGCAGCCTGACGGTATGACCACACAGACAACGCATAATTTTTCGAGAAAACCAGCAGTGAATGAAAATACAGACGAACAGTCAGTTCATCACAAAACAATTAAGACGAATTCTACACGGAAAAACGAAATCGCACTTACGATTCAGCACTTATTACAAGACAAGACGAAATAGTAGAAGATCAGTTATTAAGTCACCTTGAAAACAAATTACAAGAAAACAACAAATAATTGAAACAAAATTATTTAAAAATAACCAAAAACTGAAATAAAATCACAAGAAAACGACAATATACTTGAAAAAAAAAACACTAAGAAATCAATGGTTCAATAGCAAAGAATGTGACGACAAGGATGAAAGTAGAACTAGGCAAAATCTTCACAAGAATAGAAGAAATTGCAAAAACACAGACACAATTACAATGTCTGATTTCTCAGAGAGTTGCTGAGGTTGACATAAAATTTATAGAAATTACCAGTACAGACCAAAATGAGAAAGCTTCAACATTCGAAGAAATTAATAAGGTAGGCCCCAGTGCCGGGGACGCAAAATTGCAGCAAACAAGTCACAAAAGCATTCGGAACAGATACAGAATTTGGAAACAGAAACAAATGAAATTGACATCAGAGCAAAAGAACATCTTGAAACACTGAATGCACAAATCAGCGAACTTTTAAACAAAACTGATCAAATTGAAGTGAATACAGACGATTACCCACCAGACACTCAACCAGTTTGAGGACCCAGAAGAATTTCAGTCATTCGATCGTTTTACAAAAGAACAGCATAGTGCATGCACTATTGTGGCGAAGATAGATACGAAGCCCACGCCTACCACAGTAGTACAAGTTTATGTGCCAACTAGCTCCGCAGGTGACGAAGAGATTGATGAAATGTATGATGAGAAAAAAGAAATTATTTAGATATTGAAGGGAGACGAAAATTTAGTAGTCAAAAGTGATTGGAATTCGATAGCAGGAAAAGCAGGAGAAGGATACCTAGTAGATTAATGTGGAATGGGGGTAAGAAATGAAAGAGGAAACCGCATGGTGGAATTTAGCACACTGCAACACTTGGTTCATGAATCATGAAAGAAGGTTGTGTACATGGAAAAAGCCTGGAGATACTGGAAGCTTTCATATAGATTATATAATGGTAAGACAGAGATTTAGGAACCAGGTTTTAAATTGTAAGACATTTCCAGGGGCAGATGTGGACTCTGAAAACAATCTATTGGTTACGAAATGTCGATTAAAACTAAAGAAATTGTAAAAAGGTGGGAATTAAAGAGATGGGACCTGCATAAATTGACAGAACCAGAGGGTGTAGAGAGCTTCAGGGAGAGCATTCTGGAACGATTGGCAAGAAAGGGGGAAGGAAATAGAGTAGAAGAAGAATGGGTAGCTTTGAAAGATGAAATAGGGAAGGCAGCAGAGGATCAAGTAGGTAAAAAGACGACGGTAAAAGGAGAAAATACAAAAATGCAGTAAATGAAGCAGGCAAAAAGGAATACAAACATCTCAAAAATGAGATCGACAGGAAGTGCAAAATGGCTAAGCAGGGATGGCTAGAGGACAAATATAAGGATTAAGAGGCTTATCTCTCTAGGGTAAGACAGATACTGCCTACAGGAAAATTAAAGAGAACCACTAGCATGAAAATCACGAGCTCAGATGGAAACCCATTTCTAAGCAAAGAAGGGAAAGCAGAAAGGTGGAAGGAGTATATAGCGGGTCTATACAAGGGCGACGTCCTTGAGGACAATATTATGGACATGGAAGAGGATGTAGATGAAGATGAAATGGGTGGTATGACACTGCGTGAAGAGTTTGACAGAGTACTGAAAGACCTAAGTCGAAACAAGGCCCCCGGTGTAGACAACATTCCATTAGAACTACTAATAGCCTTGGGAGAGCCAGCCCTGACCAAAGTCTACCATCTGGTGAACAAGATGTATGAGACAGGCAAAATGCCCTCGACTAATAATAATTAAAATCCCAAAGAAAGCAGGTGTTGAGAGATGTGAGAATTACCGAACTATCAGTATAATAAGTCACGGCTGCAAAATAATAACACGAATTCCATACAGACAAACTGGAAGAAGCCGACCTCGGGGAAGATCGGTTTAGATTCCGTAGAAATGTTGGAACCCGTGAGGCAATACTGACCCTACGACTTATCTTAGAAAGTAGATTAAGGAAAGGCAAACCTACGTTCCTAGCATTTGTAGACTTAGATAAAGCTTTTGCCAATGTTGACTGGAATACTCTCTTTCAAATTCTGAAGGTGGCAGGGAAAAAAATACAGGGAGCGAATGACTATTTTCAATTTGTACAGAAAACAGATAGCAGTTATAAGAGTCGAGGTGCACGAAAGGGAAACAGTGGTTGGGAAGGGAGTGAGACGGGGTTGTAGCCTATCCCCGATGTTATTCAATCTGTATATTGAGAAAGCAGTAAAGGAAACAAAAGAAAAATTCGTAGCAGGAATTAAAATTCATGGATAAGAAATAAAAACTTTGAGGTTCGCCGATGACATTGTAATTCTGTCATTCTGTCAGCAAAGGACCTGGAAGAGTAGCTGAACAGAATGGACAGTGTCTTGAAAGGAGGATATAAGATGAACATGAACAAAAGCAAAACGAGGATAATGTAATGTAGTCGAATTAAATCGGGTGATGCTGAGGGAATTAGACTCGGAAATGAGACGCTTAAAGTAGTAAATGAGGTTTGCGATTAGTGGAGCAAAATAACTGATGATGATCGTAGGAAAGAGGATATAAAATGTAGACTGGCAATGGCAAGGAAAGCGTTTCTGAGGAAGAGAAATTTGTAAACATCGAGATTAGATGTAAGTGTCAGGAATTCAGAATGAGATTTTCACTCTGCAGCGGAGTGTGTGCTGATATGAAACTTCCTGGCAGATTAAAACTGTGTGCCCGACCGAGACACGAACTAGGGACCTTTGCCTTTCGTGGGCAAGTGGTCTACCATCTGAGCTACCGATGCACGTCTCACGCCCGGTGCTCACAGCTGTACTTCTGCCAGTATCTCATCTTCTACTGGCAGAAGTAAAGCTGTGAGCACCGGCAGTGAGTCGTGCTTCGGTAGCTCAGATGGTAGAGCACTTGCCCGCGAAAGGCAAAGGTCCCGAGTTCGAGTCTCGGTCGGGCACACAGTTTTAATCTGCCAGAAAATGTCAGGAATTCGTTTATGAAAGTATTAGTATAGATTGTAGACATACACGGAAGAGAAACGTGGACAATAAATTGTTTATACAAGAAGAGACTAGCTTTCGAAATGTGGTGCTACAGAAGAATGCTGAAGATTAGATGGGTAGACCACATAACAAATTAGGAGATATTGAATAGAATTGAGGAGAAGCCATGGCTGGGAGAGGAATGCAGGACAGAAGAGGGTCGCCCAGGCAAGGGATTTCGAGAGTGACGTAAAACACCCCTTGTGTAAAGGAAAGGCAGCCTTAAAAATCTGCGATTTTCCACATTCACCTTGGACTGTGTACTATCGATTGAGCCGTCAGGTGGTGTTGCCTCTCCCAATGCCAAGTTTTTTGGGAAGCCTCAAGCCTTCGGAAGAGTTTGAGGAGGGAACGCAACATTTGTGGTAGCTCTGAAACAGTTTATATTGGGAAACAGAAGTACTCCCCTTAGTTTAGCCAAGGCTCCTGGTCGGACATGTAACATTCAGCCCATCCAGATAATGATCTCTGTGATAAATGTATTGTTCACTTTAGCCCTAAACGGAGACTAAGAACACGCTGTCTAAAATGGCCATGGAAGAAAATTCATGAGAGTAAAGTCTTCTCTTCACTGCGTGTGAATTTTGTTTAGGATTCCCCAGAGCGTAGACCAGACGAGCGAGAGAGAAGATATGACACTTGTGGAGTCTTGCGATTGGCACAAAACATTTGTGGAGATTGTTGTGAGGGTACGTTTTTCAAATTTACTGAGGTTTGATGTAAAGGGAAAAGCAGAGGAACATAGCCTTCTGATTAAGTCTTTGGTCTGGAGAGGGGTTTCTAGTCTTCACTCTTGCTCTCATGGATTGCATGACTTTGCACTGGCATTGCTCTTGACTGGGAAGCTTGTGGTGAAGTCGTAGCTGTACCGACAGTTTAGACCTCAGTCTTCTCAGACAACTCGCTGTCCCAACGATAATCTTATTCATATCAGGGCTGCTGCCTTGACATTTGATCTCCTTGTGTGCAGTGCCATATGAGTGAGTCATATTGGTCCAAGGTATGACTGTCGAACTGCTGTGTCACACCCTAGAATCTGCCGAGAATTACCATCCTTCTAATAGATCGCCAGCCCGTGACTGCATATTTCGTGCAAGTGATAATGTATCACAGGGGCCGCACATCGCAACTCTGTGGACACTTGCACCATGACCATCATCTGAGATACCACTACGCATTGAGAAAGAGGTACAATACTGCTGCTCCACTTGTTCTCAGGTGCAACAACGTAGTATAAATCCTGTGTAGAATAAATCCTTCAAACTCTTTTCAGCGTTAGATAATTTCAGATTGTGGAATCCATGCTTTGGACCGGAGTAAACAGACTAAACAGATAAGTCGTAGTCTCTGCAAAAGGCCACCCAGTGGAGTGCTTATGATATGTGGTTTCCATTCATGTTGCCAACATTTCATGATTGATTTGTCAACTGACTTAACTTGTGTTGTTTCTCCTATTTTATGATCAATAAACTTTTGCCTTTTAGATAAAAGATTAAGACGGTGATGGTACACTAACCACCCATCAATAATTGACTACAATAACGACCTGGCCACCATTTCATTAAATTATTTGAGCATTCAAGTTTTATTTAAGATTCTAATAAAAGTGATAACTTACTGTGAAGGCTAGCAACAACAACCACTTTCAGAGGGCAGAATCAGTTTAGCAGACGCTTGGCCACGTAGACACGTTGAAGGCTAACAAGTTGAAGTGACTGCTGTCAGGGTACAAAATTACAGTGGCTTGTAGTCTTCCAAATGAAACCGCAAGATGATCGTGGTCTAGAACATTTTGCACTGTTCCATTCACTAAAGAACTGTGGAAACTCTAAGTTTATGTCTGTTAAACGGTAAGAATTGAAACTGGTTTTGGGACGAACAAGCTGAAAGGGAATTACATAAACTGAGACAAGTTTTACTAAAAGCACCTTTCGCGTGATTTTTGCATCGCGACTGACACTCAAAGACAGTCCTAGCTGGCTTTCATCTGTTTCAAGAAATACAGGGAAATGGTGTTATAGTTACTAACAGCATTGCATTTGCCAGCAGTGTTCTTTATACTTCTGAACGAAATTATTCCATCACAGAACTTGAGGCAAAAGGTGTCTTATGGGCTTTTAAAGTTTCTATATTTTTTATTTGGCAGACGTACAAAAGTACACAGACCACAGTGTTTTATAATTTCCTATGACTGCCAAATTTCCTCTCGATCACTTGAGAATTATATTTACAGGACTTTCAAATCACTGTTTTTCATATTTCCCGAAAAAATAATACTATAGCTGATACTTTTTCACGATCCCTTGGTGGCTCAAAATTTGGTTCATACAAAGGAGTCTGTTAGTCCAATTTCAGTGTTTTAAACATACTGCAGATTGCTTTCGAAAATTATGTTTCTTCTCTTTAATGGACATTGCACAAGAATAACGTAGGGATCCCATGTGGAAGCATCTCAAGCCGCTGTGGTGGGTTGCAAACCATTCAACAATGAGACATTATTATTTCGTTAGGAACAACATTCTCTTCAAATGTTTGAGACCTCACAGAAACACGTGGTTTGTTTGCCCTCAAAAAAATGTTCAGATGTGTGTGAAATCTTATGGGACTTAATCGCTAAGGTCATCAGTCCCTAAGCTTACACACTACTTAACCTAAATTATCCTAAGGTCAAACACACACACCTATGCCCGAGTGAGGACTCGAACCTCCGCCGGGACCAGCCGCACAGTTTGCCCTCCACATGATTCGGTCAATAACTTAGTTTGTTAAATTCATCTTCGTTACCCACAGTATAGAGCGATAAAATGTTATTACATACTACATCAACATGAAAATCCGATGTTTTCTGACCAAAGCTAAAATTTGTCAAAAAGCTGAAACATCCACTACTTCACATTTTGCTCAGGAGTTCCCCTACATTCCAGTTATACTGCGTCATTTAGCAGTTGTGGATCTATATTTAACTGTTCCAATGAGCAGAGAAGGCTTTTTGTAATTTTTTGTGGCAGTAAATTTGTCTCTTTTACGTTACTTCAAAAAGTCACTGCGAAAATGTTTCTGCAGCTTTTACTAAAGATTTCTTAAACAGAAGTTGCACATTTCGACAAAATTGTCTCTGACAATGGACCTCAGTTTCATTCGCCTCTTCCATGCATACACTTAAAAACAGGAAAATTACAACCATTTTAATTTCCCAGTACCATGCTTCTTTCAGCCCATCTGAAAGAATCATGAAAGCAATAGAAAAATTATGCAGATTGTACTATCACAGAAAGGACACACAATGGGTAGGTATATTCAAATCTTTCAGGACACTATAATGTCTTCACCTAATAATTCCACTTTACTCTCTTCACATTTGGTACTGAAAAATGACGAACTGTCTGACAAGCTCAGATAAACTGTAAGTTTTCCGAAGTCACGATGCTTAAGACATCATGAAATCACTGAAACAGCTCTTAAAACATAAAACAGGCAGCAGAGAAGAGAAAATGGCTACAAAAGAAGAGATGTAATATTATGAATTCTAAGTAGGTCAAAAGGTTATAGTCCCGTCACGCCAATTATCGTGCAACTCAAAGAACTAATTTAAAACAGTTTTCCTAATCTACAATGGACCATTCCGTATTAGCTGAGTAGGTCACATGAATACGGTTTAAGTCGAATTGTTGGACACAAAAAGATCTTGTGCTCTGCACCACATTTTTAATCTAACACATTTCGTAGAGAAATTATGGCTTTTTTTTTTTTGTTAGCCAGAACACATTTCTTAGCATAGTCATGTTTTGATATATGCCATATTTCTACATTTCTCTTTGACGAGTGGATTGTTGTGAACACGTATAAGTTAAGTCATTAGTCATATCATTCTAGGTATGTGTAGATCGCAATTTTTCCTCCTTACATAACTCAGAAGAGTATAGAGGTTGATCATTTCTTTGTATTTATTTCGCTCTTTAAGTATTTTTGTTAATATTATTTACTTTACTGAAACATACACAAATTACATAGTCACTAATAATGAAACTTTTTAACGGTATGTGTCACAGAAAGATTCTGTCAGAATCACATTGCAAAAAAGAAGCAGCACAAAACCATTTGTGCTGGATGGTAACATCGGGTACTCTGCAAAGTAATGGAATTTTCCTTGCAGCCTGGCACAACGAATTACGTAACAACTGAAAGGTATTTGGCAGATCTTATACAGTACCCAACTGTGGAAAAGGTAGAACATTTTTGGCAAGATTTAACATCTCCCGTTACTAATCGCAGGAGGTTTAATAGTTCCAGCAATGAGGATTGTAGGAGTAAGAACTATGAGTGTAAAGTTATATGAGCCTTGTATACTATATAGTATGTGATGGAAGTGATAGTTTACGAAAATTATTGAATGACACGATAAAGTTGATTGTTTTGTGGATTTGTGAACTCTGTATTTTAGAAGATATGTTTTAATATTTCAGGAGAAACGCAATGAGGTCGGAGACTGTTAGGGATTATGTTATGATTTGCTTATGGTGGACGCTTTGAGTTCTTGTGTTTCGGTGATTTTCGTCTGAGCTAGGAGATTTCTTATGATGGGAAATTTGCTACTTTCTTTGATACACTATGATGAGAATTATTGGCAAGCAGGAATTTTTCTGTGTGGGTAGTGATATTTATGAGAGATGACCCTTCTGTTCATGTTCTTGATTTAACAATTGTTTGCTTTTGCTTCTCCCAACAAAGTTTCTTTCTTGCTTGGCAGCTTAATGACTTTTTGTTTCTTTTTCTACTCTGTTTAACAAATTTAAACATGTTTGCTAACCATTTAGCACAACTATTCCTTATCTTATTTGTATATAGCTGTAAAGCATTAATTTGGTACCGCTTTGTCTTTCTTGCATTTGGGGTACACTATCTTCTAGATGATAATGATTAGTTATTACACACATAAGATAAACATTTGTGGCATGAACATCTGTGGCCACATTTTTCACTTTCGTTATGTTTTGTGACAGACTGATGACTAATGCTTTAATGTAATTAATATCTTTCTACAGGTACATCAATAACTTTTTATTCAAATCTTTAGTCCCTTCCCTTCTGAATAGCTGCTCAGCCTAGAAATTTTTGTAGAAAATAGTATTGCTTCATGATTGCTGTACCTCGTAAGAGAACCTTGTAGAAGCTTTTATTTTTGGAACCGTATTTTGACAGATACTTGTACGATAATGCTATGATTTTTATTCGCAATTCATGTTTTGTATGCACACAGTGCTTTAGTCATATTTTCTTACCACAATACTCTGTGACACTGAGGTAAGGAATTTCATTTAGGTGTTGCCATGCAACCATTATCGTAATTTGTCAACTTTAGCTATATATTGTTGACTAGTCTTGAATGCCGCTACCTAATTCATTCTCTTATGGAAATTTATTTTAGGAATTTATTTGCATAACCATATTGTAACACAGCCACATTTCAGTTTTTTTTATTCTAGCTTATATATTTACTCATTTGTAACAATGTTTGTCTATAATGTATTATGGTGAGTCAGAACATCCATTAAAATATTTAAGCATTCTTTTCTGCACGGTGAGACATGAGACACTTCTGCAACGAATGACCTTTTTTACAACTATATGTTAGGTCATTTCAGCTGGATTTATGTATTTATTTCACAGACATGTGGTGAACTAATGATACGCTTTCGCTTTACTATGGAATTGTACAGTACTGTTCTAAGAGAGATTGGCTCTGAGTTGTCAATGGAATATTTACAGACCAATACTGCATCCCTGGGTCTGCTCTTAGCCTCCCACAAATAAACTAATACAGTGATACAAGTCGTACTATGTTTATGCATCGAGTCTTCGACAAAACATGTTTAGTTTAAGACACACTATTATGAGTTTTCTTCCGTGGTGTACTATGAACATTCAAGTTAGCGATGATTTTCACCGAATACGTATAATTCAACGATGGCAACACAATTTTCGCAGTGGTGTAAAAAATGTGACATTTCAGTGAAACGTTATTTTCAACTTCGTGACGCAACAAAGTTTTTTTTACAGTGAATTCATATACTATCTGCAGACTATCAGCCAATTACTAGGAATGATGTTGCTACATTTGCTTTCTTACAAATGAACTGCCAAATCATACACAGTATGTGCGATTTGACGGTTCGTTGTTTGCTGCTTATCGTACATAACATATATTTTTAGAGATGCCCCTTTATTTTACTGATTCTGTAGAAAAGAACACTTTCTGCCGACTCATACTTTGACGTTGCCTTACTAATGATTTGAGTCTATTTTACTTCTGAAAATGACAGTTTAAACAGTGTAAATCAATAAAGTGAACTAAACGAGAGTTTTATTGTGCAATTGACCGCTGATTTTTTTCTGTGTTGAAATATTCTGCAGCTGCAGAGCTACAGATTTGAACGAAATCGTGAGATCACTTACAGTTTGTGTTTCTTTATCATTCTGGCAATTTTTGAGGACATATTTCTTCTTGCTCTGATTTTCGTTGGTCCGGCATATCCATGTGCAGTGCCTTGTTGATTTTATATTTTGAATACCCATTCTTTTGGAATATCTCTTCTAAGTGCGTCAGTTCATACTGTAGGCTCTCAGCGTCGAAACCTACATGAGCCTTTTGTACTAAAGTTTGAAGTACACTTACAGTTTATGAAGTACAAACAGTAGACAGCCATTCATTTCGCGTTCCGTTGTACAACTGATATTTTCGGTAATGAAGTTAAATCTCCAAGAAACTCTATCAGTTTTTATTCACCATGGAGGCAAACTACGAATGTGATATCAATATATCTCTTGAAAGCTGTCGAATATAAAACTGCGGAGCTGAGTGCTTCTCTTTGAAATCTTCCATGAACACATTAGCTAACATGGGACTGCCCGAGGAAACACCATCACTCTGTTCATATAAAAAGTAAGAGGAAGTTAGCGCATTTTTAAGCAATGCCTTTACGTCTTTTTCAAATTTCCTGCTAATCAATGATGACAGACTACGGAGTGAACTGATACACTGGGAAGAAATATTCCACAAGAATAGCTATACAGGGCAATACATTAAGAGAGCTCTGCAAAAACATACGACAGACCACCCAACAGAGGAGCAAATGGAAAGATGTGAATAGTCTACTGCCTTTCTGCCGTATGTGGGATATACTTCTTCAAAAATTGTAAGAGTAATGAAGAAGCACAAAGTGGATGTGATATTCTTTCGACCATCCAAGACGGAAACTTTTCTGGGATGTGTGAAACGTGGTCTGCTTATACGAAAGGCGGATATATACGAAATTCCAAGTGAATGTGTTAGAAGACACGAAGAACAAACAACTTCCCCGTAATCCATTCCAGGGATTACAGGGAAGTAAAGATACTGGCCGCAGCCTCGTACTACTATGATTCAGTGGTCAATGAAGCTGTGGAAAAACAACTAGCTGACAACTTGCTCAGTTGATGCGATAGATCGTGGAAACACGTCATTTCACGTCTGCGTTCTCAAAGGAAATATTCTGTCTTCATGCTATCCGT
Organism: Schistocerca piceifrons; assembly: GCF_021461385.2. Taxonomy (NCBI): domain Eukaryota; kingdom Metazoa; phylum Arthropoda; class Insecta; order Orthoptera; family Acrididae; genus Schistocerca; species Schistocerca piceifrons. The sequence continues at coordinate 952,697,081 of NC_060138.1, forward strand.
AATCATCAACAACACTCTTCGTAAGGACTGTGGATTGGCTGATTTTGTGCTAGCTTTATTTTACTCTTGGACGCGTCAATTTTAATCTGTGACTGGCGCTCTTGTTACCAACAGCGTTATCTATAGCGCATGCGTGTTTACTCCGCAGTGTGTAAATTGATTTAAAAACTTACAAGGCACTTACCTAGAGAATGGTACAGAGGTTTCCAGCCAAAATAAATAAGTATGGATTAAAAATATACCGAATAGTGATGGAATAGCGACTACGTACTTTTTTTATAATCTGTTCAATGTATTTGATTATGTTGATCAGGATACTCTGATACAAGGGATTAAGACTTCATGGTATTAGTGTTAATACAAACGTATTGCTTTAAATTGTACGTAACAAACAATTTAAAAATACGTACTGAATAGTCAAACTGTAAAGAACAGTTTTGTGATTTGGGAAAAAGTTCCAAATTAATCATACGGAGCTTTAGTTCTGTTCTCTCTTGCTTCTCATGTACATGGTGAAAGTTGACGGCGGCTCAGACTTAGATATTATTAAAAATGGCACTAAACATTGCTTTCAGTTTCTAACTTTTGGTGTGATGGTGTAAATAGCCGAAATGACATTTTGGATAAAATATTTTAAGCGGTTTAGACGACGTTATTCACAAAAATATCTAGGTGTAATTATAGTGGACAATAAAGTACATTTTCTGATATATTAGAGTAATTTCTAATGCTTTGTTACTGCTGAATCAAGACTGCGATTTTTATTTTAATGGAATTATCCTCATATATTTTTATTTAATTTTGTAAGAGCCGTTAATGATAAAACATGTATGGAAAGTAATCAAATAGTGACAAGATAAGATCCCAGCAAAACCAAAGCTCCTCATAAAAAATTTCCTCTACTGTACCAGATGAAAGCACACACTTAACTCAGAAACGGCACCGCGTGCTTATTAACTGAAAAGATATCTGTATGGTGGAAAAAGCGGCAATTGACTCTAAATAATGAAGTCATCCACGTGAGTACTAAAAGAAGTCTGGTAAATTTCGGTTACACGACAAATCGCACAAATCTAAAGGCCGTAAATTCACCAAATACTCAGGGATTAGTATTACGAATAACTTAAATTGAGATGACCATATAGATAATGCTGTGGTAGAAGGAAATCAAGGTCTGCGATTTATTGGCAGAACACTTAGAAAGAGAATGCTTACACCACACTTGTCCGTGCTCGTCAAAATACTGACACAGACCACTAATACATGCTGTAAACCGACTGCGGACGTACAATACTGCATTGGAATTCCACCGTGACTTATCACAGCACTTGCTAGGTTTATACGGAATTTCATTTCCCGTTGTGTCATCGGTATTCCCTTATAGAACACTTAATTACTCCACACATGGAACTCCAGAGCTGTTAAGAGCGGTAAGGGCATGAGCAGTGGTGCGTTTCCCGAACAACCAGCCAACGACCTCCAGATGTAGCTGTTATGACAGTCTGAACTTAACTGTGCGGACTGGCCGGGACACGCTTCATGTTAACACTACGTGACACGTTCTCTGTCCACTGAGATGTCTGCCAGTCACTATAACAGCATATACGTTAGAAACTGTAGATACTTGTGGCCATTCGGTGTTCCTTCAGTAAAACCGGGCATAATGTGATTTTTAAGAACCCAATATCAAATGTTGACAGACATAGCTGATTGATCCAGCACTCTCAGCCAACGCGGATTTTCATCTGACCAACAGCGCAGATTGATTCACCAGTGTTTCGTAAAAAAATGCTTGACTCGTAAACAAAATTATAGAAACTTAGGATCGCTATGCAGTTTTCATAGACATCTTCCGGAGAACTGTAGCCGATTTTCACAGTCTTTTCCGAGAAGCTGTTGATGAGCTGAAATGTGGAAAAGATGAAATGCGGTGGAATGCAATATTGACAAAATACAGCTCTGACTGGTACTACAACATCACTCAGGCTACGTCGGAGTGTTAAACAGTGTGTTAGTGTTGATAGAATGCTAGTTCGATTTCTCTCGCCTTTTCCTTTCCATACGTGTGTGTTATTATTTTAAATTTCAAATTGGTTAATTTTTTGCGCTTCCAAAACAAATAGTAAGATTTTGGCACGACGAGGATACCTGTAGGGACACATCGGTACCGCTTTTCTGCGTATGATATTGTGGAAACCTCAACTGACAAGTAAACGATTTTTCATTATTAATAAGTGACATTGCCAGAAACTTAGAAGGGAGTAAATTATGATTGTTAGCTTATGTCTTCTGCCCTTTATACCCTCTCCGACGGCTTGAAATGCAAAGTTTAAATCCAACCCGGAGTATTCGTTTCTAGACAAGTATTCGTTTCTAGACAACTCCTCATAAGAGGGTTGAAACTTTAATAGCGGCATCGATTTATTTACAACTTTTGCAAAATGGATACAAGTTTCACTGTCCTTCAGCGTAGGCGCCAGCATTGTGTATAAGCCGTTGCCAACGACGTGTAAGTTGTAGCACCGCCAGTTGTGTTGATAGTTAAGAGTGGATCTCTTTACTGCCCGACGAATCTCTGTAACAGTTCTGAAGCGAATGTCTTGAAGCTCTTCCTTAATCTTAGAAACCAAGTTAAAGTCAAAGATCTTAAGACTGGCAAGAGTGGTGTGACAACGCTTCCCATCCCCACCAATCGAACAAATCAGTTAGAACTTGATGCCATGCGCGCCCGAGGATTGTAGCGCAAAATGATTGGCGGGTACTTTGTAGACGTTTCTTTCTCTAAACTGATCGCTGGCCGGAAACTGAGTCTTTGTCATCCTGTACGACAGCTGTAACATTCTTCCAGGAATGAGAAATTGCCGCACCACGAGCGCTGCTCAGTTTTCATTTTGAAGTCCGACTATACCTCTCCAGCACTTTCTGTCCAGTTCTCTTATTTGTGTAGACAAAATAAGTTCACTGAGATAGTGTTTATGTAGTGAATTTATTCACATATTATTAAAATACGTACTTACTTGCCGTTTTCAAGTGAGATATTATAAAAAAGCGTTCAACAATTTGTGCTGTCAGCTGTTTGCTACACTGAAGAGCGTGTCCCAAGTGTAACATGCTGTCAGTATGCATTCAACATATCGATTTCGTTGTCTGCACTATCATTGGCTGCAATACTTTTCATGGTATGAGGATTATCAGCTCTTTCAACATCAGAAGATACCCAGAGCCTTAAATTTTCTCTCTCCACACCTAAATCAGGTCGTCTCGGTCATATGGAACTTCTGATAGTTTAACGTATGTCACGCAGTGCATTACAGCAAATTGTTCCTCTAGGCTTGAACACGATCTGTCCCATTCCATCAGTCATATTCACACCGACCTTACAAGATATAATATGGTCGTGTGTTAAGTGCCTCCACTCTGTGCACCGCACTCTGTAAGTGCCACGCAATTCGTGAATGAAAGAGATTTATGCAGTCTACCAGTAACATAATTAATGGTGAGAAGTGCTGTACTTTTCTGCTCATTCATTAAATCACCACTAAGTGACTAAAACACAATTACATGCTTTAACAGGACCCTGTAAACCACAGACAGAATGGAGGACGCACATTTACGGATCCAGTATCTTTCCCTGTAGCACTGCAAAGGTCACTAATAACAACACACTTAAAAATTATATACTTTTCACCCACTTTTTATAGGAACATGTTTTACATACAAACTCACTTAGCAACTGCAAAATAAGTACTCACTTAATAAATTGAAAAAAACACGATCCCAGTGAAGTTATTTTGTCTTCCCACATACAAGAACTTTACGTATAATTCTTGGAAGGTATAGCCGGTAAATTGAAAAGCAGGCAGCGCTCGTGTTGGGAGAAACTGTCTTTCTCAGAAGGATGCTAAGTTAACGTACAGGAAAGCTCGCTGGATGGCCGCGCGGTTTAACGCGATGCTTCTCGAGCGGGAAGGCGTACCGCTCCCCGGCACGAATCTTCCCGGCAGATTAGTGTCGATGTCCGTTGTGCCGGCCAGCCTGTGCATGGTTTTTAAGGTGGTTTCCCATCTACCTCCGCGAATGCGGGCTGGTTCCCCTTATTCCACCCGTTACACTTTGTAGGCGATTGCTGCGCAAACACCGTTTCCACGTACGCGTACACGTTAATTTTTCTACCACGCAGACAGTTGGGGGTGCACTCGTTTGGTCTGAGGTGTTCCCGGGGGTGGGGGTGTCCACTGGGGGCTGAACCGCAGAATAACCCTGGGTTCGGTGTGGGATGACGGTGGGATGGGTGGACTGCTCTGGGCTGTTGCGGAGTTGTGAACCACTGACGGCTACGGCGGGTCGAAGTCTCTCCGTCGTTTACAGGTCCCCGGTTTAATACATACACACATACCGTACAGGATGCCTGAAATGAAATTCTCTTCTACCATTGTATAACAGTGTACAGAGATTTACTTAGATAGTCAGCTTATGTGTATCTTGTGTTAATATTGTTAATAACTTAACGCACTTCGTGGAATATAGACTTCCCTGGGCACGTCTGCGCACTTGGTCACCAGTGATTCATTAGGCGCACTGCACGGAGTCAGTGTAACTTTGTGAAACATGGATCATCTATTGGCTCTTCAGTTTGAAGACTTATGAAGGAACTGCATGACCACAATCCGGCGATCTACCTTCTCTCGCACTTCTACCCTCCACCCTCACCTCCTCCAGCCTGTTCCATCCGCTGAACAAAGTATCACTCTTAACTGCCAGTTTTTGAAGATAAGAAAATAATAGTAACTGGACACATCGAGAGACCAAATTCCAACAGAAAAGAATGTAGATATTTACATCGCTGAAACGATATTAAGACACTAAGACCAACGCATATAGAGCATTACCCGAACTCATTAAGTAACATTGGTTTTTCTAGATCAAAGCAGTTAATTTGAAAAGCCTTCAGGAAAAGATAATTTAGGAAAATATATTATGCTATAAAACCCTTAAATCAGGTTTATGATAATCCTTAACGCACAAGAAAAGAAAGGGCATTCGTAAATATAAATGAAATACGTTTGGTACATGTTCATTAAAGGTTCCTTCCATGCTGCCATCTACGCCAAAATTTAACAATTGTGAGTATTCGTTTCCGGCCTTTTGCTGTATTATAGATCGAAACTGTTTGGTAAAACAGCAATTTTTTTTTTTGAAGGAACGGTTCAGATTACATGTCTAGGCTTTTTTTTCAGTTTAGTTGTCCTACAAACTAAGAGAGACAGTGTAAACGATTTCGAAGCCTTGCTCCATCTCTGCCGATATTCGGCTTACCTTAACACACATACTACACCCTACATCCTTGGAAATCTGTGTTGAAAATGATAATACTTACCGACGAATATGTTCTTCTGTTTTCTGTTTATCATCAGGTTAACTATTCCTATAATTCTTAGAAAATGTCTCAGTAACTTGTTTCTGTTTATGGTAAGAGATTTCTAAGAACTCCTCTCTTCTTACTTACCCTTCTCCCTTAGCGGTAAGAGTTTTCCATGTCCTCACCTATTCTATATAACACTTCTTCATTTGATAAATTCTGTGTGTTATTGGTTTGTAAGGTCTTTCTGCTGCATAATACTTGAAAAGGTTTAAATTTAATTAATTACCTTTCCACACTCATAAATATTTCGTTACATTCCAAATGGATATAAGACACCAATGCGATTATATTTTTATTCATTTTCCAGATGGCTTTTGACACATTCAGACAAAAATATAGATAGCGTTAGAGCGTAGTATTTCCAATAAAAAACCTTCTTAACAAAAGTCGAGAGTCTATAGCATTTGTGCAACCTATCAGCTTTGGAGTCGCCATCAGGATGTCTCATGATCCACCATCACATGAACTTGTGGGGCGTTCTCCTGTGATGTGTCTGATTGTCTATGATTCTCTGCAACCACAAAGTGGATTTGGTTGCATATCCTATATGTGTGAAAAACTTGCGCATCTGCATGTTAGATTCTAATTCTATTTAACAGCGGCAATATTTTGCGTAGCAAGTCAAAACCCAGTGTTTTTCGGGACACACAAACTGTATTTTTATTTTGTTGACCAGTACATTCTTGAGCCTATGCACAAGGATGAAACCGTCTTCCACAGCTATTCTTGCTGTTGTAGTCCTTGATCGCGTAGAGCGAAGGCGATTATGGTTTGCAGCATCGACACCTAGATGAATTTGTGGAATTCTATCACCCATTATCTTTTAGGTCGGTGCAAAGGACTGTCACGGTTTTGTTTAGAAAAGATGAAGTGAACCAGTGATGAAGATAATCGACCCCATTTCTAGCAGCAGCCTTCAAATACCTGTCCGACAGTTCTAATGATATTTGTGATTTCCCAGGAAAAGTTAAGGCTTTGGTCGAATGATTTCCAAAATAGGACAAGGACGATTTAGGTCCCGATCTTTGATCAGCTTGAACTCGTGCTATATCTACGATTACCTCGTCAATGTTACGTCAGATTTTAAATTCTCAACCTTTGACCTCTTTGAAAAACTTTCCTAGCCACCATCTGTCTGTCTCCAGCATCTCTGTTTCAAAAGAGTTGTCCCGAAATCCATCCTCGATAATGAAATTTATTCCCCTACGTTTCCTCTTTTTATTATGTTTAATTAATAACTGATACTCTTTGTACTATACACAAAATGCATGTCTTTGCTTTATTTTCTTTTTTACAGAACCCCAATTCTATGTCGAGGTCCCTATCTATTAAACCAAATAGCTCGCTTCATAGATTCCGACATGAAAGGTTTCGATGTTGGCGAATCTTCTCTTTGATATATCTTCCTCTTCCACTTTATCTGTATTCTAAAGAATGGCATCGACATTTGTGTACAAATGGTGTACGTTAACACACAGTTAATTCACAAGGACATTATGATAGCAAAATAAAGTCATACATTACACGCACCAGGAATCGATCTTCTGCCGACCTAAACAGTTCACCGGTTATCACTATGCAGAATAAGCAGAAAGTGCTCGTAGAGGGGCATGGGTGATGCTAAACACATCCACACTGCTCCATCGACTGGTGACTCGTATTTTTCGCTGTAGTCAACCGTTCAGTTGACTTTTCCCTGTCTTTTTCATTAATGAAGGAATCTGAGCAACGACGATGGAAAATGTCTCTACTGCATCACTGCAAACGAGTCTGACTGTGGCGTGTGATCGTCATGGGTGTTTCATTCAGGACAGAAGGAAAGAAAAAATTAAGCATGAGTAAGTGCGTTCTGATAGTGAATTCTCGAGTCATTCCTTCTGTAAGTTTCACGCAATGATTTTCCGACAAATTATTTCGTTCCGTACTCGCTGGCGACCGTACTGCTGTTTGCAGCAGCCAGTGGTAGTCTGGGTGTATAAAGCAGTAAGTATAAATATTTATGGAGTAGGCATTAGGATGCGCAGAACGAGAATTCTGTCCGCAACATATCCTGCAGTTCAAGTTAAGTGATTTTGGGAAGCGGCGTTTTAGCCCATATAGCAAGAGTATTTTGTGTATTACTTCGCTGCTACCGATAGATCACTTTCAGATCTACCGTGAAACCTTGTACAGACATGTTAGCAGTTTGATACCAGGATCTGGAATTGGCTTAAAGATGTGAAGAGCAGTGGCATTATGGTTTTTCGCCGCAGTATCATAGCTCATATTCCACTTTGGTTACGTTTTTGTCAGTAACGGGATAAGAAGTGGTTTTTTCAGTAATGGGATAGGAAGTGACACTCAGCAAATGATTCCTTACGTTTTCTACTGTATATATTCACATTATTAAATGTCGGTTTTAATAACTTGCGTTACTATGACACGTCACGAAAAAGCAATGGATCTTCAAGCATGTAATTGTTACAGTAAATACAGTAAGCGATTTGCGATTGGCCATATTATTTTCAGTTCCTCTTTATTTATCTTTCTGCTTTTTGAGTAAAAGATTTATAACAGTTTTTCCTCATCTCATCAGAATTGTAAAACCATACACTACAGACAAAAAAAAAATACAAAGTCCCTGTTCAAATTTTTAAATAATAGAATGAATGACAGCCAACAATATTTTCTTTTGGTTTTCTGTTGTATTAATTCGTATTGTGAATCTGCTCTAATTAATTACGTTACAGTGATACAGTGTAGGAAACTGTCCCATGCAGACATACTTGGATTTTGAGAATATGTTTTTGGTTTTTAGAACCTGCATAAAGTGGTGGAAAATAATCAGACTCTCATGCATAAATGTTACCTGTATATGAACATAGCACCAGCATGTGTACACTGACATCAAGTTTACGGAAACACACATGGAAATTTATCTAGTACTTATCTCGTAAAAACATGACCATAAAGTTAGAGAAATTGTCTGTACAATACAAGATATTATAATAGCTTGTCTCGATATTTATCAACATATTAAGTATCTCATATCAATATGATATTTAAAATTATACACTTATTGTACATACTTATGAAAAGTAGCTGACCCTCCTTTCACACGCTTCTTCGCACATGCATAGCAACGTCAGTACTGCACCTTAGATGTTATTAAAACTCAGACGACCAGAAACATATAAAATGATAGGCCAGGTGCTTGTAGGACTCGCGTACTGAGGGTTCCGTACAAACTTAACTGTGTGTATAGACAAATCATCCATGCTGGGAAAAGAGAATCCGAAAATTTTTTGCCGTTGGCCACAACCTGGTGCGGGCTACCACGCCCATCTTCAGAGGGCTAATATCTTTCGTTACACAGATGATTTGATCAACAACATGTCATCTGCTCCTCAATACGTTCCACTAGACGGCGATTTGTTTCATTGTGCTTCACGTCGTTTTCTGGCTCGATGTAAATATTCTCGAAATCCAAATAGTACACATACTGTAAAAAAACTATTGTGGCACACTTCCTAATATTCTGAACATGAGTGTTGAACATCACACATGTGCTGTACACTTGTTTACAAGAATTAGCAAAAACGTACATGGATAAAATAACAGTAACCTACGGGTTTTGATGATAATTTGAAAGTATCCAAGTATGTGACATAAATGGCCGTAACTCTTGATTGCATTGACTTAGAAGCCTCAATTTTTTACACGACCAAGGGACCATAGACTTCGTATGCGGCATAATTTTTATCTTGGTACATCAACCCGTTAATGAGAAAAAGGGGTCTTAACAGAAGGACTGGCAGACAGATAGTTAAATAACAAATGACAAATTTTTTCCACTGATGTAATTACGAACTTGCAATTTTAGAGCCTTTCCCTTTATTGGTACTGTGATACCTTGCTTATTGCTAAATTTCAGTATTATATGCTAGAGGGAAGTACCATATGGGTTTAGATGAGCGAATTTGCGAGTGTCAAAAATGTTCAAATGTGTGTTAATTCCCAAGGGACCAAACTGCTGAGGTCATCGGTCCCTAGACTTATACACTACTTAAACTAACTTACGCTAAGAATAACACACACACACACCCATGCCCGAGGGAGGACTCGAACCTCCGGCGAGAGAGGCCGCGCAATTCGTGACATGACGCTTCAAACCGCGCAGCCGCTCGGCGCCGCGAGTATCAAAACATTTTACTTAAATGGCCGAATTTTTGGTTGCATTGACTTAGCAGTTTAAATATTTTACACAACCAAGGGACTCTAGATGTTAGTATGTGGCATAAATTTCAACTTGATTCATCTAACCGTTCATGAAAAAATGGGTTTTTAACGATATGGCAGACGAACAGAACGACAACCAGACCGACGGACGTACTATAAAATGATCCTACAGTATAAGGGTTCCATTTTTACCGAACCATAACAAAACAAGGCGAACACGTGTAACATTCAAATTTCGCTAATATCACAAATTGTAGACTAGCAGCTTCGTCCCAAAAGCACATGACACGCCTAATAGACCATGCTCATTCCATAAATATACGTATACTATAGTACAAATAGCGGTGGTTCAATTTGACATTTTCGCCGTGTCATGTCGATGCTCTGTCATGTTTACTGTCATCTTATCCTGCTGTCAGTTTCTTAACCGAAAGTTATCTGTTGACGTGGATGGTTTACTATCGTCTTGTTCTGCTGTCAGTTGCTTTACCGTAATTTATGCATTGACATGGATGAAGTCATTGCCCACTTTATCTGAACCTGAGGTGTTCAGCCACAGCTATGCCGTTATTGCGACATATTCCCGTGTGAACATCGACAAAGATACAAGTTTCGTACAATTTGACTTGACACTTTCAAGTACTCTTCAACAAATTTCATAAAACTATCTTGGCAGGAAATATTCAATTAGCGTCATATTCGAGTTAACGGCATTTAAATGCCTAGATCATTAATTTTAACTGTTGTTGCCAAAAGTTCTTTCCGTCCTGAGACAAATGGTCGTAGTTGTTTGAACGTAAGTGTTGCAAACATCGAAATTCACTATTGGTTTCAGTTTACAAGATCATCTTCAGGTACGAAATTAAATTAATATCGATCTACCACTAAAATACTCTTGCCAAAAGCTGACGATATTGAACACAACTTCGTTTATGTAATATACGACACATGTCTGACACCGCTACTAAAATAATATGCAGATAGTTCGTTCATCGTGTAAACGCATAGATGTAGCGCTTTTCTTAGTTTATAAAATTACTTGAACATTCAAAGTTATGGAATCGTTATGTCTTCAAGAGAAAATAAATCTGCTTCGATAGGTATTTTAAAATAACGAAGAAGTCATTTGTGTCCCATGTTCTAAGGCACGACTGAACAGTGTCGCGGTTCAGACGTTTCTGTTCGGTGACAAACGTCTGCTAAAGGGTTTGAGGAGCTTGCAATACCGCGGCGAATATGGTGGCCACGATCGCTGTGGAACGAAGGGAAGTGGAGGAAAGCGGAGGGAAGAGAAGGACAGAGAGGGGAGAGCAGTTAATTGAAAAAGTTTCACTGAAAAATGACCGATATTAGCTCGCGGACGGCCTGATAGGTGGCGGCGCTAAAGAGCCCGTAACTGTTGGCCAGCCTGTCAGCTGCGCTAACGGTTAATTAAAACAAGGCCCAGGGGAATCCCGCCAGAGGCCGGTAAACCGTCGGAACGTTCAGCGGGAAACGGACTCAACCTCATCCCACCTTCCATCCTTTACGTTCTCAATGTGCGTGTTAAGCTCAGCGAAAACGTTGCCCATTGCGCGCGATAACCTCAAAGGCCGTAATGAACACCGTACAGCTTTATAGGTTGGTACCTTTGCGGTGTTCTGACTCTGTTACAAACCAGCGACGTGTTTTTATTCCCCGCACCACGACACTGCACGAACTTGCGCCTGCGAGTTTTTGGGTTGTAATTCGTATGATGTTGCAGGAGGGAGAAGAATGTATTAACGCCCGCAGGTACAGCGGCGCTAACAAAACGTGGATTGTAAGCGTATTTACAAATGTCCCTAGAAGTGACTACTGAACAAGATTAGTGCTACAGCCTTCGTGTTACCAAATATGTAAAAATGCCGCCCGCCATTACGTCTTAGGAAAATAATTTCTGACTAGTGGTTGATGCAGCAATATAAACATAGGTATTCCTCATGTGTTCGCCAGAACGTTAAAGGACAACGTAGTAATGTTATTAGCAATGTTAATTCACATAATTTTCGTATGTGGACTAGTGACGGTAGTGTGTTTTTGAGAGTTGTAAAGCTCGAAATCAATGTGGAACTAGAATGAGAACCAGCGTCATTGCTTTTTGTTTTGCTGCCCTAGGTGAGAACTGAAAAATAGTCTTACGCTGTACGTTGTTTTGGAGCCAGAGTTGACGGGCAATGCCCTTGTAAAGAAGCGAAAAACATTAGCAAACTGCCATTTACGATTGTTTCTTGCTCATTATTTCTGTCTTGTGCTTCCTACATCCTTTTAAATACTAAAGATTACAGTTCTTGTATCAATAACACAGTGTCAGGAAAGCAATTTCGAACGTTTTTCTCTTCTCGAATGCGTATTTTCTCTAGTAATACGACACATTTTGGCCTAATTAATGTAACATGTTTACGTCAACGGATTTCCAATAATCAAGAAGAGAAGGATGTTCTGTGGAAAGGATGCTTTCGTAATGCGTTTAATCCACTTTTACGATAATTGTGTCGATAGCAAATGAAGCTGAAACTCCGAAACTATTGCTTGTTTGCTTGCTAGTACTGCTTCTTGTTAGTCTCATTCTCAGCTTTCAACTCGTATCGACAACATTTTTAATGTTCACGTTTGCTAAGAAACTTACCTACGTGTTCTTTGGTGGACCATCAACGTGTGCAATCAGGAAATAAGCATGGCATGCTGCAGTATCTGCTGCATTTATTGAAACGGCAAAGAAACGAAACTGCATTGAGGTATACCTCGACGCAGGATAGAGGTCTTGTTTTATTAGATTGTCAAGCACTAGTTTTACTGTAGTTTACTATCTTCTCGCCTTAAAATCTTACCTGTCAAGCGTCATTGAGTGTGTGGCCGATAATCGTAGCTATTTACGGGGTAAAAAAATATAATTCTTTAAACATCTTCTAGTCATGTGGAATGCTATAAAAGTGATTCAGGGAATGGGTCTCAAACGCCTAAGACTCCATAAATTGAATATTTTACTTTAACATGTATATAAGCAGCTTTTTGGGGAATGATTGCCTAACCTATGCTGCTGTAGGCCTACCTTTCCCGGAATATTCCTAGCCAGTAACTTTGTCACTTTTTCAGGAATAACCAAACATAGCAGTACTAGAATGTACATCTACACATCATCTGTTTGTGTTTACTTTTGAATTAATTTTGAGGTTTTCAAAGTATATAGGAATATACCATGCTTTGCGATATGTTAGTTACTTACTTTGTTGGTTTCATGTTCCATGAATCATTTGCACAATAAATCGTAATGATTTGGAACTTGTCATTTATACTGATATCAATTTTTTTTGTAAATATGCCTCCATGGATATCTTATATTAGTTTTTTTTCGTTTCTTAATTAAAGATAGGCAGATGTTAGTAACTCCTACCCATCGCCATTGATACGGCACAGTAAAAGATAATCTTCTACGGAAAAGGAGGAATTGTCAAAGAGAAACGTTTTCAGTTTATTTTCAAATCATATTTTTACTGTCTGCCAGGCATTTTATATGAATAGGTAACTGATCAAAATTTTGAGTACAGCATTGTGAAACCTTGTTGTGCTACAGACAGCCACCTCAGTGTGGCGTAATGAATGCCATTGTTTTTTTCTGGTATTATAATTGTGTACAACATTGTACCTGTTGAAGTGGAGTGTTTTATTTACAACAAATTTGGTGAAGGAACAACTATACTGTGAAACGAGTAGATTGATACTGGTTCCGATCAGAGAGCAGGCACTACGAAAAACGTGTTCACATAAGTTTTCAGCCGAAGCCCTCTTCAGAAAGAAAGCAAAACACATATACACATTTCTACACTCAACTGCAGAAAACTCTCACACACACGACCGCTGTCTCCTTTTGTTTCAGCCAGAACCTTTTTTTTTTAAGGTGGAGGAAATGTTAACAGTGAATAATTATCGATGGGAGGAATTTAGGGCTTGAGACGCTACCCCAACTATTAACGCTGTTACGTAGCCGTACTGAGCGGGGACGAGACAGTTGATACCGTGTGGCTCGCAAGCTGGCATTTTTGATGAAACAACTACGTTCCCACACGATCAAAGCACCCAGTAACAGCGAACTGGGCACAGGCACGTCAGAGTGGTGTCACGGTTAACCACGGAAGTATGAGTAACGGTGAACGTAATGTTTTGGACAAAATGGAGGACCAATACTGAAATTGTATTGCGGCACATGGAGCCGCATCTGTGCCGATCTTTCTATCAACTGGTATGTAATGTTATAAGCCTCCAGTTGGCTAGTCATAGGAAGAGCATGTGAAAAGTCGGTGGTCGACCCACAAATACTGATCGGTAAAAGCCGGCAGCCAGCCAAGCAAACAATTCATGTTGACTGGAGTCCGTTTCAGCGATTTAACAGTTGTGACAATAGTTGCGTAGTGAAGTTTTTTTGGTTTTCACTGTGTGTGTGAATTACTTTGGCTAATAATAGTACTCGTACTTACTTTTGAATGCACTACTGAATATGGAACACAATCACAAAAGGTAGGTAAATGTTGTTATCGACAATTTTCTTCCACCCACTGCGCTATATTAGAACAGCCCTAATCAGTTTAATGTGCTTTGGCACAAATAAGTACTACATTTGAAGATGACCGAGTCTGTAACGTGCATTCACGTATTCATGTTACTTCCATGTCAAAATTTATGCTGAAGCAGATGATCGGTAGGAGTCGCTCACGCCTTTGAGTTGTCATTAACAGAAGACTAACAATGAAATGTTCCACTCACACTTCCTCTAAGCTCACAGTGACAGCGGCTGCATACCGCTCTGCCCCTGAGCTAAGCAGCCATTTCTACGTATCTCGCGCGCGACATCACCAACGTCAATTAAAAGTAAGCACATCTTAAAATATTATAGTTTGTGTATTTGTGTTTGCTGTTGTGCTTGAAACTTACCTCTTAAGGCGTACTTAACGTCAGTTGACGTTTTTTAGACTGGATTGTTAGTCGCTAAATGGCAGTGTTGTAAAATGCAGATGAGGGACGCGGATCGCACGAGTGCTTGATTCGGGACGTATGCGATTGGTTTCTTGTCAGTCACTTGAATTGGATCCAGTTCGATCCTGGTGGCAAGATCTTCCGTGGCAAGCTCGTTTACAAGTTTCTCATAAAACATAACATAAATGTTATTAATATTATCTGTTTTAATATTCAAGATTATGAATGCTTCTAACAGCTCTTGTCCTAACAGTGGACGAAGCCTGGTTTCTATGCTCTTTAAAGCAGAAAATGTTCTTTCGCACGTTTCTTGTGTAAAGACAAACGCCAGCAAAATGTAATATGAAACAAAGAGATTGCAGTACGCACTAATGTGCTAATTATACTGAGACAACACCTTGCAAGCACAAGAGACACAATTTCTACTGTTGTGTCCCGTCGATAAACAAATCACGATGCTCTCTTACTGGTTCTTATGTGTGTATACTTCAAATTTTAAGAAAACGACAGCTAATTGGTTTGAGAAAAGACAATGTAGCTCTTTCCTCGCGCTGCGAATCTCAGACGCTCTGAAACAGACTTACACACAGATACAAACTAATTTTTATGCATGGGTATGATGAATTGCACCTCTTAGACACGCTGAAAAAGAAGCACAAAATGTAGCTTGCAAATACGCGATCGATTATCCACAGGAAATAATTCTAGAACTAAAAACATCAACAAGACCACTCAGTACAACTGATGCTTGACAAATAACCTGCTGACATAGAAAGAGGTACTGAAGGAGGTGTGGTATCAATATGATCGCAAACCAACGCACAGGTGTTTCCGTTTCGTACTCTGTAGCGGCTGCTTTAGTTTCAAGACGGATACAGACAATGTGTTTACTTTCGTTGATGCAAATAAAGAATTATTAAGTAATTGTTACGCATGCTTTTAAAAACAAATTGGTCTGTTAATTATCCATCTTTTTCATTTTTTCCCTTATTTGCTCAATTTTTTCACACTTTGATTTGAAATTAATTTTTTCGTTGTTTGCCACCCCGAGGTTGTATTCTACCAGTTTTTCCTTTGTCTAGACATAGGCAGCGGCGGGGCCAGATGATTGTAGGATAATACCGACAGCAGCAGAAAATATTATAATGCGAGGTAGGATTCGATGCGAATACGAAGGTAAGGCAGAGAGTGTGTTACTGCGAACAGTTTAGTAATAGGGTTGTTTTCATCATATTCAACAGCTAACCAGAACCGCCAATGGTTGTTCAGGTATACACACCGACGTCGCAAGCTGAAGATGAAGAGATAGAAAAAGTATACAAGAATATTCCACGGATAATTCAGTATGTGAAGGGTGGTATTTCTAACAGTCGTGAGGGACGGAATGCGGCTTTTGGGATAAGTAGTTGAAGAAAGGGTTACAGAGGAATATGGACTGATGCTAGAAATGAAAGAGGAAAATGTTCTGTAATAATTTTCCGCTAGTAATACAGAATACTCTGTTCAAGAACCACAAACGGCGGTGGTATAATTGGAAAAGGCCGAAAGATCCAGGAAGATTTCAATGACGAGGGGAAGCCAAAAAGAAAATAGACTTTTGACAAACATACATTATTTTTCTACTTAACCACGCTGTCCATCAACGCACTTTGTCCGACATTTGACACGTTTACTTGATTCTGGCGGAAAAAAGTTTCTTGATTACACCCATAACCACCAATTTTGCACTGCATCAATGACTTCTGCTTCTGTTACAAATCTTCTTCCCTGAGCACTTCCTTCAATGGTGCAAACACGCGGAAATCATTTGGAATCAGGTCTGGACTGTACGGAGGGTGTTCCAGAAATTTGAGTCACAACTCCTTTTTTGATTCTGCCATCCGTTTTTTATAATGTGTCCGAGCGTTATCTTACTGCAGGATAACATCTTTTCACAGTTCTCAGTGACGTTTGGATCTGTTTGCAGGTCTCAGTTTAGTTCGCAACACATCCTAATAGTTCTCATTGTTCAAAGTTTCGATTGTTGGGATGAAATGAACGGCTACCACATGTTTCCTGTCGCAGAATAGTGGTAGCGTAGCCTTACCAGCTGATGACTGACGTTTTTTAACTTCTGCTGAAGTAGTGTAATTCCCATTAATGTTACCACCCTTACTTTTAATTTCATCGAACGTTGTTTTGACTCTTCTATATGTTGAGCCAGTCCTTCCGACAACCATTTCTTTTTCAACATCTTCATATTCTTCATGCAGCCATTTCGCCTTAGCTCCCCTCCACATCCTATTAATTTTGTTCATGAGCGATTTGCATTTCAGTATTCCAGATTTTCTCTGAACATTTTTTTATTTCCTTCTTTCATTGATCAACTGAAGAATTTTCTCTGTTAACCATGGTTTGTTCTTAGTAGCCTTCCTTATACCTACATTTTCCTTACCAACTTCTGTGATTTCTCTTTTTAGAGATGTCCGTTCCTCTTCAGCTGAAGTGCCTATTGAGCTATTCCTTATCGCATTATCTATAGCCTTACAGAACTTCAAGTGTATCTCCTCACTCCTTAGTATTTCTAATCTACAAGTAGATTACATCATCTATTGAGTAGTAAGAGTTGACATTCATAAGTACTTTTAATTTGTGTTTAAATTATGGTAGGTTATCTGTAAGATTTTGAATGCTATTTGGCAAATGACCAAAGAATTTTCAGGCAGCATAATTCACTCCTTTCTGTGTGAAAATCACATTTGACCCAGTACAGTGAAGATCACCCTTTCTTCTGGTGTTGTAGGTATGCACTTTGCTATTAGTTTAAATTTGATGGGTTATTAATAACATATTTCAAAAGTGAATAGATCTATTGTGAAGGTACTGCGAATAATCCTAATTCCTTAAACAAATGTCTGCAAGACGATTTTGGATGTGCTCTAGCTATTGTTCTGTTACGCACTTCTGTGCTATACTTTTTCTCTTAATGATAAATAACCCTAAAATGTGGTGCCATATGAAAGCAGTGAATGAAAATATTCATAGTAGGCTAGTTTACTGATATATTGACCAGCAAAACTGGCAATAATTCTATTAGCATAAGCAGCTAAACTCAAAAGTTTCAGCAGATCATCAATGCAGTTCTTTCAGTTCAGTTTCTCATGAATGCACACATCCAGATATTTTAAATATTCTGCCTTAGTAATAAACGTCTGTTCAAAGTGTACGTTTATCAACGGTTTTATGCCGTTTACTGTAGCGAACTGAGTATACCGTGATTTCTCAAAATTTAGTGACAATCCATTTGCAAAAAACCACTTAACAATTTCCTTAGCTAACTATAGTTTTTACGATGTGATCACTATGCTTGTACCATCAGGAATAAGAACTAGATTTGCATCTTCTTGAATACAGAGTGGCAAGTCATTAATACATATTAAGGACAATGAGGGGTCCAGGACTGAAGACTGTGGGACACTGTTCTTGATACCTTCACAGTCAGAGGATCCTGCTGATTTTTACAGATTATGTTGTACTGTTAATTTCAACCCTCTGTATTCATTCAGATAAATGTGTATTAAACCATTTGCGCATTTTTCCACTCATAACACAATATTTAAGCTTATCTAGAAGAATTTCATGAATCAACCACTCAAAAGTCTTTGAGAGCTCACAAAAAATCCCAATGATTGATGTTCAGTTATTCATAGCATTTAATATTTGCTCCGTGAAAGCATACATAGCACTTTCCGTTGAAAAAAATCTCTGATAACCAATTGACATTTTTTAGTACGTATTGTTTTTAGACATATGTGAATATGCTGCTGAATTCATTATTTTCTAAAGAATTTTGGATAAAGCTATCAGAAGTGAGACTGGTGGGTAGTTGTTAGCATCAATCCTATTCCCCTTTTTATGCAATGGTTTAACAGTACTATATTGCAGTCTATCTTATTTGTTCGGAACCCTAAAAGGGTTCTGATGGAAATGCTGTCAGTTTCAGGCAAGATTTTACTTTTGAGTGAATTTATTGTTTTCCTAATTTCAGTAGGAGAGGTCGGTTGAATTGCAATTTTGCGTAGTTATTGCCTCTCCCATATACAGCCTCGCATTTTCTGACGAGCTGATGGATCTTATTTTCTCTACAACTTTTAAAAAAGGACAATTAAAAATATTTTCTACCTCTGTCATTTTTAGTAAATTTTTCATTGATTTTGATTGAAATTCAGTCTTCCTGTGCTCTCAATTGCCGTGTTTCCATTTTAACAATATTCCTAATTTTCTTAATTTTATTACAAGAGATGCTAATGTCACACATAATGCACGTACTTCTAGACTTGTAAATAACTTTTGTTAATACAGTGGTGTAGTGTTCTTAATGTTTCACTGTTTCTGGAACATAATTCCTTCTTGCCATGACATATATTTGCCTTTTCTGTTACAAGATATTTTTGTGCCATTAGTCAGCCGCAGCTTTTTAGGTGGTACCTTACAATTATATTCCACTGACTTCACAGGGAAATTGTTTTCGAGTATACTCACAAAGGTATCATGAAATAGGTTAAATTTTAAATTAGCATCAGGTTCTCTGTACAACTCATCCCTGTCTATCTGTCATAAAATTTCCATAAAATTTGTAGTTGTTAAATCGTTAATTGACTGCACTGCTTTGGAGTACTGTATTACACTGCTGTATGGAGCTATGTCATATATCGTAACTAGCTATGTATCATGATCAGAAAGACCATTCCTAAGAAGTAAAATTTTCATTTGATTAAATTTATCTTGATCTACAAAACCATTATCTTTCAGTGTACTGATTTCCTGTAGTATCCGAGTAGGAAAATCAACAACTGATCAAATTGAAAGAGCAAAGCAGTAATTCAAGGTCTTTGTTTCTATCAGACTCTTTCGAGAAACTACGTTTAAATCCCCCACATACAATAACTTGCTTCCGTTTGTCTGACAGACAGCACAACAAAGATTCCAAGCTTTTCAGAAATAGCTGAAAATTTCTCGATGGGGACCTATACACAGCTATAGTTACAAAAATACCATTATGTAGTGTAAGGTCACAGGCATAGGCATAGGCATAGGCTTCTGTATGTTGCTCTACTCAAAATTCGTTTGTTTCTAATTTTTTCACACTATGGTAAATCATAACGTACATGGCAATCCTTCTCTTTGCATCGTGTTCCTACTTACATGTTCTGGAAGCTTACAACCACGCACAGTTACCTTTTCCTTATCTTTGACTGTATGACGTTCACACAGGCATGGTACTTCTATGCCACACTCAGTTGAAACGTCGTCTAAACAAAGAGAAGCTCATCCGCTTTAGTGTTTAATCCCCTGATATTCTGATGCATTATGCTAACATTATTTTTCACTGTCCTTTTAGGAATCTTGTACTGTAGTAATATTAAGTTTCGCTGTACTTTTATGAGAATCTTGTGATGTTTTAACATCTCTAGCAACTGCCTGTCTGAGCTTCTCATTAAGCTTAATTTCATTCATTGCTGTAATGAAGCATGTTGAAAATAAACAAACAAATGAATTATGGGTAGCAAGGAAGTATGAAGGTACAGAAGCACAGAAAATATCCATTATTCGGAGAGAACACGAAATCATATGCAGTTATTAATGTAGGAAGAAAGTTTAGTAAGCAACAGTAAATATCGACCGGACTTAAAGAGGCCTGGAGTATGTCACTGATCTTGTTTAAAATATAAGGAACGATCAGAAAGTTTGCGTTTGATGGCATTGCTTCACGTTTATGCAACGTAGTGCCACCCTGATGCAGCTCTACACGCACCGAAATGTAGGCAAGGAATATGTGTATGGCATTCGTGTCTTTCCGACAGGCGTGCAGTAGATATGGAAACGTGAACTATAGCGACGTTATTACCAAAAGTATCGAAACAAGATCAACGTGCTGTTACACTTTTGCCGAAGACACCAGTTGGAGAATGCAGACTGTATATGGAGCAGCATGTCTGCTGAAAACCAACGTTGTGGATTGGTGAGCGATTTGGCACAAGACGTTTGTCGATGTGGGATGCCAGCCTCATTCAAATCAAGTTTCAGACACTGGAGTACCCGCATTATAGTTCTGATCTCTCCCCATGTGACTATCACGCCTTCGATTCCTTAAAAAGAAAAGCCTTGACGATTCCTGTCGGATAATAATGTGCAGTGACATTTAAGGACTTCTTCACGCACCGTATCTTCAGTCAGATGTGTCGGTGGGATGATTGTCCTCAATGATCGTGATGATTTTGCCTGATTGCCATACCGATTCTGGATTGTGCGGCCTTAGAACGGAAACTTTTAGACACCTCTTAGGTGTACGAAATAGATAATGGAACCGTGGAATCGATCGTGCGGATGTATAGGAACTCCTTTCCAGGATAAACAATTTACTCATTATTATTTTCCGATGATCAATTATTGCTAATACAATATAGGGATGATTTCATTGTTATGATGAAGAAGTTAAGGGAAGCACTCGAACGACGTAGGCTTAGAACAACTATGAGCAAAACAAAACACCCGTTACATGGAGAAAATGCAAGTGATATAGTACTGTCGCAAGGAACGATTGAAGCGGTGAAACAATTTGAATAATTAGGATCGATTATCTGTAATTCCGAGAGCTGACAAGCAGTTATGAAAGGTTGGATCCAGCAAGCAAGAGGAGCACCATTAAGATGTTACATGGAATTGTATGGAGACGCGCAATATCAAGGAACTAAGAACCTGATTCTGCAAGCCGGAGTTGAAAGTATAATGACATTTGGTGCAGAAGGATGAAAGTTGAGGACAGCGGAAGATAAATAAAGTAAAGGCTGCTGAGATGGATGGAATGGGAAGGGTAGGCAGAATATCCAGAGCAGAGAAGAAAAGAAACGAGGAAATCAGTAAGATAATGAATATGCTACAACCAGTCGTGCACAGAATGGAGAAAAGAGCTCTTCAGTAGTACGGCCATGCACGGCAAATTGAGCAAGGAGCATGATCAAAAGCAATTTTCTAATGGTCGCCGACGGGAAGGAGGAAGCGCAGACGTCCGAAAATAGCTTGGAGAGCAGGAATAATTGGAATGATTAGTAAGAGAGGTCTGGAAGAAGAAGACTGTAGTGAGAGTGAATGATAGCGAATGGGAATATAAGCAACTGCAGAAGCGTTTTCAAGAGCTTAAAAGTAAAAGTAACTATTTTGCTCTAGCACTAGACGTACTACCGCAGTTTCAGTTAAGTAATTTAAACATGAACAATGCAAGTATGAGGTTGTGTATCAGCGTTAGTCTGTGGAAAAACTGCAATAAATGCATCACTGTATGTTGAGTATTATAGTACGTCATATTAGTTAAGGACATGTGGCTTGTAACTGAAGAAGTGTCATAATGAGAAAATCTTAAAAGGGAAATGCAAAGGCTCAGTCCAGATTTAGTAGGGGTCAGTGAAGTGAAGTGGAAAGAAGACATGGATTCCTAGTCAGATGAGTGTAGGGTAATATCAACAGCAGAGGAAAATGGTATAACGGGAGCAGGATTCGTTATGATTAGGAAAGCAGGGCAGAGGGTGTGTTACTGTGAACAATTCAGTGACACGGTTGTTGTTATCAGAATCGACAGCAAAATAACACCAACAATGATAGTTCAGGTGTACATGCCGATGTCGCAAGCTGGAGATAAAGAAGGTGTACGAAGATATCAAAAGGGTAATACAGTATGTAAAGAAAGATGAAAATGTAATTATCATGGGGGACAGGAATGCAGTTGTAGGGGAAGGAGTAGAAGAAAAGTTTGCAGGAGAATATAGGCTAGGGACAAAGAATGAGAGAGGAGAAAGACTAATTGAGTTCTGTAACAAGTTTCGGCTAGTAATAGCGAATACTCTGTTCAAGAATCACAAGAGGAGTAGGTATATATGGAAAAGGCCGGGTGAAAAGGGGCTATTTCAGTTAGATTACATAATGGTCACACGGAGATTTCAGGAGCAGACACAGACCCAGATCACAATGTAGTAGTAATGAAGAGGAGGCTGAAGTTTAAGGCATTAGTCAGAAAGAATCAACACGGAAAAGGTGGGATACAGAAGTACTAAGGAATTATGATATACGGTTGAAGTTCTCTAAGGCTATAGATACGGCAATAAGGAGTAGATCAGTACACAGTACAGTTGAAGAGGAATTTACATCTCCACTGTCAAATGCACAGGAGACAGCGGATAAGTGGAAAGAATACATTGAAAGACTGTATGAGGGGGAGATTAGTCTGATGTGACAGAAGACGAAGCAGGAGTTGATTTAGAAGTGATAGGGGATCCAGTATTAAAATCAGAATTTAAAAGAGCTTTGGAGGACTTACGATCAAATAAGGCAGAAGGGATGGATAACATTCCATCAGAATTTCTAAAATCATTGGGGGAAGTGGCAACAAAACGACTAGTCACGATGGCAAGTGCGAGAATTATCGCACAATCAGCTTAACAGTTCATGCATTCGAATTGTTTACAAGAATAATACACAGAATGATGGAGAAGAAAATTGAGGATGCATTAGATGACGATTAGTTTCGCTTTAGGAAAGGTGAAGGCGCGAGTGAGGGTATTCTGACGTTGTGGTTAATAATGGAACGAGACCATAGAAAAATCAAGACACGTTCATAGGATTTGTCGACTTGAAAAAGCATTCGACAATGTAAAATGGCGCAAGATGTTCGACATACTGAAAAAGGTAGGGGTAAACTACAGGGAGAGACGGGTCATATGCAATGTGTACAACAGCCAAGAGGGAATTATAAGAGTGGACTACCAAGAACGAAGTGCTCGTATGGAAAAGGATATAGACTTTCGGCCCTACTGTTCTTTCTGTACATGGAGGAAGCGATGATGGAAATAAAAGAAAGGTTCAGGAGTCGAATTAAAATTCAAGGTGAAAGGATATCAATGATACTATTCGTTAATGACATTTCTATCCTGAGTAAAAGTGAATAAGAATTACATGATCTGTTGAACGGAATGAACAGTCTAATGGGTACATGGTATGGGTTGAGAGTAAATCGAAGAAAGAGGAAGGAATGAGAAGTAGTAGAAATGAGAACAGCGGGAAACTTACCATCAGGATTGATGGTCAAGAAATAGATTAGGTTAAGGAATTCTGCTATTTAGGCAAAAAAAAAAAAAAACAATGACGGACGGAGCAAGGAGAACATCAAAATCAGACAATCACTGGTAAAAAGTGTATTCCTGGCCCAGGGAAGTCTACTAATATCAAATATCGACCTTGATTTGTGAAATAAATTTCTGAGGATGTACGTCTGGTGTACAGAGTTGTATGGTAGTGAAGCATGGACTGTGGGAAAACCAGAACAGAAGAGAATCGAAGCATTTGAGATGTGGTAAATATTGAAAATTAGGTAGACGTATATGGTAGGGAATGAGGAGGTTCTGCCCAGAATCGGAGAGGAAAGGAATATGTGGAAAACACTGATAAGGAGAAGGGACACGATGATTGGGCATCTGTTAAGACACGAGGGAATGACTTCCATGGTACTAGGGGGAGCTGTAGAGGGCAACAACTGCAGAGGAAGACAGAGATTGGAATACATCCAGCAAATAATTGAGGGCGTAGGTTGCGAGTGCTACTCTGAGATGAAGAGGTTAGCACAGGAGAGGAATTCGTGGCGGGCAGCAATAAACCAGTCAGATGACTGATGACAAAAGAAAACAAAAACTGTAGCATCAGGGCGTTTGGGCGCAAGTTACGATATGCATGCTAATGAGACACATAGTTCATTCACTTAATTTCTAGAGTGGAGAACTGCAATCTTTGCAAACTAGTCACGAATTCAAATAAGAAGACACTGTCATCATCAGTCACCTTCTCTACAAATTTCGGTCTCATTTTCTATCGGCCTTTTGTTGTTGTTGTGGTCTTCAGTCCTGAGACTGGTTTGATGCAGCTCTCCATGCTACTCTATCCTGTGCAAGCTTCTTCATCTCCCAGTACTTACTGCAACACACATCCTTCTGAATCTGCTTAGTGCATTCATCTCTTGGTCTCCCTCTACGATTATTACCCTCCACGCTACCCTCCAACGCTAAATTTTTGATCCTTTGATGCCTCAGAACATGTCCTACCTACCGGTCCCTTCTTTTTGCCAAGTTGTGCCGCAAATTCCCCTTGTCCCCAATTCTGTTCAATACCTCCTCATTAGTTATATGATCTACCCATCTAATCTTCAGCGTTCCTCTGTAGCACCACGTTTCGAAAGCTTCTATTCTCTTCTTGTCCAAACGATTTATCGTCCACGTTTCACTTCCACACATGGCTACACTCCGTACAAATACTTCCAGAAACGACATCCTGACACTTAAATCTACACTCGTTGTTGACAAATTTCTCCTCTTCTGAAACGCTTTCTTTGGCATTGCCAGTCTACATTTTATATCCTCTCTACTTCGACCATCATCAGTTATTTTGCTCCCCAAATAGCAAAATTCCTTCACTACTTTAAGCGTCTCATTTCCTAATCTAATTCCGCCCCCATCAGCCGACTTAATTCGACTACATTCTGTTACCCTTGTTTTGCTTTTGTTGATGTTCATCTTATACCCTCCCTTCAAGACACTGTCCATTCCGTTCAACTGCTCTTCCAAGTCCATTGCTGTCTCTGACTGAATTACAATGTCATCGGCGAACCTCAAAGTTTTTATTTCTTCTCCACGGATTTTAATACCTACTCCGAATTTTGCTTTTGTTTCCTTTACTGCTAGCTCAATATACAGATTGAAAAACATTGGGGAGAGGCTACAACCCCGTCTCACTCCCTTCCCAACCACTGCTTCCCTTTCATGCCCCTCGACTCTTATAACTGCCATCTGCTTTCTGTACAGATCGTTAATAGCCTTTCGCTCCCTGTATTTTATCCCTGCCACCTTTAGAATTTGAAAGAGAGTGTTCCAGTCAAGATTGTCAAATGCTTTCTCTAAATCTACAAATGCTAGCAAGGTGGGTTTCACTTTCCTTAATCTAGCTTCTAATATAAATGGTAAGGTCAGTATTGCCTCACGTGTTCCAAGAATTCTACGGAATCCAAACTGATCTTCCCCGAGGTCGGCTTCTACCAGTTTTTCCATTCGTCTGTAAAGTATTCACGTTAGTATTTTGCAGCCGTGGCTTATTAAACTGATAGTTCGGTAATTTTCACATCTGTCAACACCTGCTTTCTTTGGGATTGGAATGATTATATTCGTCTTGAAGTCTGAGTGTATTTCGCCTGTCTCATACATCTTGCTCACCAGATTGTAGAGTTTTGTCAGGACTGGCTCTCCCAAGGCTGTCAGTAGTTCTAATGGATAGTTGTGTACTCTCAGGGCCTTGTTTCCACTCAGGTCTTTCAGTGCTCTGTCAAACTTTTCACGCAGTATCGTATCTTCCACTTCACCTTCATCTACATCCTCTTCCATTTCCATAATATTGTCTTCAAGTACATCGCAATTGTATAGACCCTCTATATACTTCTTCCACCTTTCTGCTTTCCCTTTTTGCTTGGAACTGGGTTGCCATCTGTTCTCTTGATATTCATACAAGTGGCTCTCTTTTCTCCAAAGGTCTCTTTAGTTTTCCTGTAGTCACTATCTACTTACCCCTAGTTGAGATAAGCCTCTACATCCTTACATTTGTCTTCTTAAGCGTATTGCACTTCCTGTCGATCTCATTTTTGAGACTTTTATATTCGTTTTTGCCTTCTTCATTTACTGCAGTCTTATATTTCCTCCTTTCATCAATTAAATTTAATATTTCATCCTTTACCTAAGAATTTATACTAGCCCTCGTCTTTCTACCTACTTCATCCTCTGCTGCCTTCACTACTTCATTCCTCAGAGCTACCTATTCTTCTTCTACTGCATTTCTTTCCCCCATTCCTGTCAATTGTTCCCTTATGCTCTCCCTGAAACTCTGTACAACCTCTGGTTTAGTCAGTTTATCCAGGTCTCAACCCCTTAAATTCCCACCTTTTTGCAGTTTCTTCAGTTTTACAGTTCATAACCAATAGATTCTGGTCAGAGTCCACATCTTCCTCTGGAAATGTCTTACAATTTAAAACCTGGTTCCTAAATCTTTATCTTACCATTATATAATCCATCTGATACCTTCTAGTAGCTCCAGGATTCTTCCATGTATACAACCTTCTTTTATGATTCTTGAACCAAGTGTTAGCTATCATTAAGTTACGCTCTGCGCAAAATTCTACCAGGCGGCTTCCTCTTTCATTTCTTAGCCCCAATCCATATTCACCTACTATGTTTCCTTCTCTCCTTTTTCCTACTCTCGAATTCCAGTCACCCATGACTATTAAATTTTCGTCTCCCTTCACTACCTGAATAATCGGCCTCTATATCTACCTATTTACATACAAGATGGCTGTCGTAAGATTCGCCAGATGCATTTTCTATGGTATTTCGGCAGATAACCGATGTAATGCTCGCGGCTGACGCTGTATTTTCGATAAAGCCACACGTGCCTCACGGGTCGTTTTAAGTGGAGAACACCTCATGGAGTTCAGCATTCGTTTTCTGTATACGGTCTGGTGAACCCTGGTTTCCTGAGTTGGTAATTACTGAGCAACGCCAGCGCTTTGTAACCTTAAGCTCTGAACGTGCTTTTGATACCATCGCTTAGTACGACGAGGAAATGTTCCGAGTTACAGGGAAGGATCTTTTCCTAACCACCCAGATCGTGAAGATGATAAAAACCTCTAAAAAAATCTGAATCGCAAGATGTACTAAGTGCCGATCAGATGCACAGCTGTTGAGGTGAAACAGTACAACCTCTGTGGAACTTGCCACACCTCAGTTACATAAGGCTTATCCAGGCAGGCGGACTCTGCTAGGTAGACCCTCACTTAGCTGCTAATGGAACCGACACGAATCCTCATCCATATGGACTCCCACAGAAATGGCTGTGTCACTGATGGATATCAACACACAGTCTAACAAGAGAGCTCGTATATCTATTCCTCCTAATAGAGCAATTAATTCAAATACTTACGCTTCCAGTAACGAAACAAAATCTGTAAGGCAGAATGAGGTTTTAATAGTTAAAAGGAATTAGGAAAACCTCAAGTTTCAGCTTTCTACCTTCAAAAGAGTTTAGCGGGCGTAGTTGCGACTTCCAATCCTGTAAATCAATCGCAAAATGGGACACTGTTGGCTGGAGCTTCTAGTTCCCAACAAGAAACAAACTTTCAGAAATCTAAATCCCTCAGGGAATATACGATACCTACGCAACACCTTGAACTATAGCAAAGGTGTTGTGCCGTGTAAACATATTGTCGATACTGCCATAGAGGAACCGAAAGTTGTATGGGCTCAAGACGTTTCAAGGAGGTGCAAAATGTAATTAAAAGCGTTGATGGAGAATTGGTCTAATGAAATTTCTTTGTCGTTATTAACACAACAGTTCCATAACATGCTAAGAAAAGTTTCCATCGCTTAAATTTACGACCTTATGTCCACAACTCAATATGTTGTTTTAAATGCCAGTGATTTAGATGAATCAGAGGCCACATGAAGCAAATGTGGTAAGGCCGTCCAAGCGAGTAAATTGCTTTGGAAATCGTCGTATCTGGAGTAGACACTGCAGTTTCCGTCTCGAGGAAAGCAAGATACAATAGCTCAAAACAACGAAGAGCTCAAAACTACGATGCGTACCCTCAAATGGTGTGCCCAGAAGGGTCTTTAATGCCATGCAACCCACTTCAGAACTTCCATCGCATCAGCTCTCAAGAAGCACATTCCAAAACCTGAAGCGTCTACATAAACAGTGGTTACCGCAGACGGAGCTGACAGCAAGCAGGCATGGCCGCTTTCGTCTTCACCCAGTAGCACGGGCTAATGGAAGGCCCTTATAACTTCTACGTTGTGTAGAGTCTTTGTATGACGTTTTTGGACATGGTTTTCTGCCCTCAATTTTTCCACGAGACACTCTCCACAAACCACTCTCGAAGCGTCTGCAGATACATCATATAGATGTGGACGCGGAACTGCGTCTGATCAGTAACTTGTAGGAAAAAGGTACCAACAGCCGTAATTATTACAAAAAAATGTTATTACTTTTAGTGGCTTTTGGTATTTCGAAACTTTTGTAGTTTGACCATATCGTTTGTTTCGGTTAATGTAAAACTGTATAAGTAGTTTTGAAAGAAGTTGCACGTGCGGAATAACTTAGGAGAAAACATACCTTCAGTCGAGATTTCGTGCAGCTCTCTTTGAAATTCATTAGTTGATTTTTACGTACGTCTGTAGGGTTTCAACATTGAAAACTCTCTCCTATCGCGTCGTCTTTCTGTTACAGAACTTTTGTGGCCCTCAGTTTTCATTGCTTCCAGTGATTCTGACGTATTCACTGTATAGAACTGTTGCACGCAAGAAATCTTTTGCATCAAAGAAAAGTATGCATCAGAAATGTCTTGAGTTTAACTGATTTCTTCTCTTCTTTTTGATGTGCGTATTTATCAAATGTTCTTAAAAGATCGCTGTTTGAACACAGATGTATTAAAATAACGGGTAGCGAAACAATGACATTTGCAAAACCAAATCAATAGCACCGGCAGTGCTACAGATTTTAGTTTTATGAGTGTTAACAACGGCATCAGAACATTTGTTAGAGTGTCCTCCAATACAGGATTTACGCTTCGAATATACAGTGCTCTGGAGAGTCGACGTTAAAATTCACAAAAATTAAATTTAGTAGGTACCCGTATTACAGGAGATTTAATATGAAATCCATACTTGATCATAATATACTCTTTCGTAATAATTTACTGGATTATGCAAACGCTTTATGTGCAAGTGTAATGAAGTACAGTACACTTGGAGAATATAGAACGCGGAACACGCTCCAGGACGTCTGAATTCGTTTATCTTTCGCTGAAAAAAGGTGTCGGAGTCAGCCAGTTCACAACACGTTAAAAAATGTATCAAATGGCTCTGAGCACTATGGGACTCAACTGCTGATGTCATTAGTCACCTAGAACTTAGAACTAGTTAAACCTAACTAACCTAAGGACATGACACACATCCATGCCCGAGGCAGGATTCGAACCTGCGACCGTAGCGGTCTTGCGGTTCCAGACTGCAGCGCCTTTAACCGCACGGCCACTTCGGCCGGCACAACACGTGTAATTCACTGCTAGCGTTCGTACATTATTTTCCTATGTAATATTCTGAAAATGTTAAATAAAGCTAAACGTGACTATCACATTCGGTAACATGCGAACTGATTTGAAATCCTAGCACTCTTGAAACTCAATGTTTTTGTCTCTTCAGCTGTAGAAGCCAAAAATTATTATTTTCTAAATTACAGTGACAATATTTACGAATTTATTGCTGTACTTTAAAAGCCGGCCGGTGTGGCCGTGCCGTTCCAGGCGCTTCAGTCTGGAACCGCGTGACCGCTACGGTCGCAGGTTCGAATCCTGCCTCGGGCATGGATGTGTGTGATGACCTTAGGTTAGTTAGGTTTAAGTAGTTCTAAGATCTAGGGGACTGATGACCACAGATGTTAAGTCCCATAGTGCTCAGAGCCATTTGAACCATTTGTACTTTAAAAGATTTTTCGTTGTTCCTTAGATTCATTTCCTCTCCCTTAAAGGGTACAAAGACATTTGTACTATATTTCTTAGAAATGTCACCCAGAGGTTCTGCTACGTACAATATTAATTACTAATCCTTTTAAGGGCACTATGTGAAGAAATACCGTATACAGTATTGCGACCATCTTGTTAAGAGATATGTGGCTAGAGAATTACTAATTTTGAACAAAAAGTCTTGGAAACTCTGTTACGAACTCAAAATTGTAAGTACGTAATGTTTTACATTTTACGTCACAGCAGCAAGCGAGAACTACAGTCCAATGATAACAAGTGCAACAGCAATCTAATTGGCCGTTAGTTCATGCTAAGGTGTTTGGTCCTTCGACAGCCGAAAATTGTTGTTAGGATTCGAGGGAACTATTAGACGATTCTGCAGAACAATTGTGAAACTGAACACTACGCGAGATACTGACGCTTTGTACCTAGTTTCAATGTTTAGAATGTCACCGTAAGGTTGTGATTTGTCTATGACTTTATGAGAAGGATGACAGATTATAATTAAATGTCGCCTTGCCTCTGAGTTAATTACAGGTGCAGCACAACTTAGTAAGGTAAACATCATGTCAGTTCAGTGTTCGTGTAAACACAGTGATACAATTTGGAGATTATGAAGTGGTCCATTGTCTTTTACTTAATAAAACGTCAGGGGATCTCCAAGATGAATAAACACGTCATATGATAATCTAGAAAGTATTTAATAGGCTGACTTAAGATACTAGTCCATGCATTCGTTCGCTTACACAGCCGGCCGGTGTGGTCGCGCGGTTAAAGGCGCTTCAGTCTGGAACCGCGTGACCGCTACAGTCGCAGGTTCGAATCCTGCCTCGGGCATGGCTGTGTGTGATGTCCTTAGGTTAGTTAGGTTTAATTAGTTCTAAGTTCTAGGCGACTGATGACCTCAGATGTTAAGTCGCATAGTGCTCAGAGCCATTTGAACCATTTTGAACGGTTCGCTTACTAATTCATGTTCTAGGAGGGGCAACAACTGCCTGAAGAGGGCGCTGCGCTGGAATCTGCATCTCATTCTTTCAGTTTTCTATTCTCATGTACCGCGCCAACGCCGTTCATTTCAGTGTGTTAAGTTTTATTAGCACCGTCGATACGTCCCAATGTGTCTCCAATGATGCTGTAGGCATAAGTGTACTTTTTTTTTTATTCGTCTTCTGACGGGTTACACGTGGCCCGCCACGAATTCCTCTCCTGTGTCAACTTCTTGACTTCATAGCATCACTTGCAACCTATATCCTCAATTATTTGCTCTATGGGTTCCAATCTCTGTCTTCCTCTGCAATTTTTACCCTCTACAGCTCACTCTAGTACCACTAAGTTAGGCTTTGAAGTCTTAACAGATGTCTTAATGGTCTGTCCCTTCTCCTTGTCAGTGTTATCCATATAGTCCATTCTTCGCAGTTTCTACGGAGAACCTCTTCATTCCTAACCTTATCATTCCACAAATGGTGCAAATGGCTCTGAGCACTATGGGACTCAACATCTGTGGTCATCAGAACTATTTAAACCTAACTAACCCAAGGACATCACACATATCCATGCCCGAGGCAGGATTCGAACCTGCGACCATAGCAGTCACGCGGTTCCAGACTGACGCGCCTAGAACCGCACGGCCACACCGGCCGGCTATCATTCCACCTAATTTTCAACATTCTTCTGTAGCACTACATATCAAATGCTTCGATTCTCTTCTGTTCCGGTTTTCCGACAGTCAGTGTTTCACTACCATGTCACTACTATGCAATGCTGCCCTCCAAACGTACGTTCTCGGAAATTTCTTCCTCAGAGTAAGGCCTACGTCTGATACTAGCAGACTTGTCTACACCTATACAGCTGTCGTAAAAAAAGTGTCGCTAGTGAGACAGTGCTATGAGACTCTAGTTTCCCTACCATTCACATAGGAGATGGTTTAGAATTTATTAAATGCTCATACCTAAAAATGGTTTATCAGCCACATAGTGACCTACAAATCCCATATTACAGTTCAAGTGCAGCATCCTCTGCAATAAGCAATCTAGCGACAGTGTTGAAGGGCACAGTGTAATTAAAATTCTTCTGAAGCCTTTTTGGCAAATCACAGAAAACTTGAATATCGATCGTCGTGCACGGATATTAGCACTGTTCCCCCAAAATGCACAGGTAGTTTTTAATTATTGCGCCATTTCATTCGGCAGCAGAACAGTACAATAAATCAGATTGTTAATATATTGCTATGGTTTTGTGATTGAAGTACAGGGCTATTACAAATGATTGAAGCGATTTCATAAATTCACTGTAGCTCCATTCATTGACATATGGTCACGACACACTACAGATAGTAGAAAAACTCATAAAGTTTTGTTCGGCTGAAGCCGCACTTCCGGTTTCTGCCGCCAGAGCGCTCGAGAGCGCAGTGAGACAAAATGGCGACAGGAGCCGAGAAAGTGTATGTCGTGCACGAAGTGCACTCACATCAGTCAGTCATAACAGTGCAACGCCACTTCAGGCGAAGTTCAACAAAGATCCACCAACTGCTAACTCCTTTCGGCGATGGTACGCGCAGTTTAAAGCTTCTGGATGCCTCTGTAAGGGGAAATCAACGGGTCGGCCTGCAGTGAGCGAAGAAACAGTTGAACGCGTGCGAGCAAGTTTCACGCGTAGCCCGCGGAAATCGACGATTAAGGCAAGCAGGGAGCTAAACGTATCACAGCCGACGGTTTGGAAAATCTTACGGAAAAAGCTAAAGCAGAAGCCTTACCGTTTACAATTGCTACAAGCCCTGACACCCGATGACAAAGTCAAACACTTTGAATTTTCGGCGCGGTTGCTACAGCTCGTGGAAGAGGATGCGTTCAGTGCGAGACTTGTTTTCAGTGATGAAGCAACATTTTTTCTTAATGGTGAAGTGAACAGACGCAATGTGTGAATCTGGGCGGTAGAGAATCCTCACGCATTCGTGCAGCAAATTCGCAATTCACCAAAAGTTAACGTGTTTTGTGCAATCTCACGGTTTAACGTTTACGGCTCCTTTTTGTTCTGCGAAAAAAACGTTACAGGGCACGTGTATCTGGACATGCTGGAAAACTGGCTCGTGCCACAACTGGACACCGACAGCGCCGACTTCTTCTTTCAACATGATGGTGCTCCACCGCACTTCCATCATGATGTTCGGCATTTCTTAAACAGGAGATTGGAAAACCGATGGATCGGTCGTGGTGGAGATCATGATCAGCAATTCATGTCATGGCCTCCACGCTCTCCCGACTTAACCCCATGCGATTTCTTTCTGTGGGGTTATGTGAAAGATTCAGTGTTTAAACCTCCTCTACCAAGAAACGTGCCAGAACTGCGAGCTCGCATCAACGATGCTTTCGAACTCGTTGATGGGGACATGCTGCGCCGAGTGTGTGAGGAACTTGATTATCGGCTTGATGTCTGCCGAATCACTATAGGGGCACATATCGAACATTTGTGAATGCCTAAAAAACTTTTTGAGTTTTTGTATGTGTGTGCAAAGCATTGTGAAAATATCTCAAATAATAAAGTTATTGTAGAGCTGTGAAATCGCTTAAATCATTTCTAATAACCCTGTATGTGATGAAGAAATTAGACGAAATTTTTATTCTAAAATTAAGCGTCGTTCCTGTATCTCACAGAAGAAAATAATATTTTGTCTGCCAGAGCTCTCTTCATTAGTAAAACGGAAAAATAAACCACCACTTGCATGCAGATATATCAATAAATGAAAGCTTTGAGCTGGGTGGTCTGAACTAGCGGTTCTAGGCGCTACAGTCTGGAGCCGCGCGACCGCTACAGTCGCAGGTTCGAATCCTGCCTCGGGCATGGATGTGTGTGATGTCCTTACGTTAGTTACGTTTAAGTAGTTATAAGTTCTAGGGGACTGATGACCTCAGATGTTAAGTCCCATAGTGCTCAGAGCCATTTGAACCAATAACGACAATGGTAGATGGAACCGTAACTAGATTCGGACACCAGAATACGAAACCAGTAGCCTACATTGTATGACGAAACCAGTAAGTTACGTTGTTGCTTTTTTTCCTTCTGATTTATAGCTTGTCGAAAATAGTGAGCCAATGATTACATATTACAGAAAATAATACTTCACAAGTAGTTACCATATTTCCCAATATCCAGAAAACGCCGCATACATAATGACAACATAAAAGATTATTCACTGTGTTTAAAGGCATACGATGAACTGTAGCTTGTAGAGTATACAGAAAATAAAGAAACTGACTGTTCTTGACAAGGAAGTTAGGTGTACTAGAATGTGTCTGAAATATATGGCGTATGTTCGTTATTTCGGTTCAACGCGTGTAATACTGATCCACACTGTGCTTGTGCCGGGCAGCAGTACATCAGCCACAGCGCGTGCAAAGCTCTCTCTCTCTGCCCTTAGACGAGCGGTATACAGTAACAGACGTTGCCTCCAGTCATACAATCAGATGCGACTCTCATCCATCGTCTAGTGAACCCATTGGCCTTCCTGGTCTGCACTTAAAACGATAGTGGATTGCCTTAGGTGTAATCATTATAGGTTTATTGGAGGATAAGACAGCAGTGGATATTTACGTAATAAACCAGCGGACAAAATGTTCCTACCGGAGGACAAAAACGGCGAATGTGCTCTTGTTTAAACTACTGTGACCGGGAACTGAGTTACCAGCTGCCTCATTCTACTTTCCCCAGAACCTTTGAAAATTCTCCCATAATTTGGGCGTACGTACAGATTAGGGCTGTTTTTAACACGTAACTCACCTCTCACTCCCACAAGTCCCCTAACTGCATCTCGTTCACACCCGCTGGTCTATCGCTTTCAGTCGCTCATACCCATCCTCTTCCACTTGCCCGTTCTCATTCAGCCCAGCTTATTGTCATTATCTCTGTGTGTCTCTCTTACTGTCACTGTCTCCTGTCTCAAAGCCACAGTCTCCTTCGTTCTGTCCCACTACCACAGTCTCCTCTCACTGTCATTGTCTCCCTCTTATTCTCTCTTACTACCACTATTTCATTCAGTCCTTCCCACTGCTGCTGTCTTGTCTCACTGTCACTATCTCTCTCTTCCTTGCTGTCACTTATTCTCTCTCTGTCACTGCCTATCACCCATTTCCACTCTCTCTTTGTCTCTATCCTCTCCCACTGGCACTGTCTCCTTCACTCTTCCTTCCTAGAACTGTTCTGTTGATGACAACAATGTTCCACGTCACTGTATCACTCTTTCTCTCTCATTGCTACTGTCTCCTTCGCTCTTTCTATAATACAACCATTGTTTACTGTCTCCCAGTATTTGTTTCACTTTGGTTTCTTTGCCACAGCCACTGTCCCATTTTCTCTCAGTGTAAAAATGAGTGAATGTGTTCACATGCCAAAATGCTTGGGAAAGTTTTTATATGTGGTTAGGAAGTCCGGCCTCCTTGGTGCAGGTCTTATTACATTCGACGCCTCATTGGGTGACCTGCGCGCCGGAGGTGGATCAAATCATGACGAAGACAACACAACACCCAGTCCCTGAGAGGAGAAAATGTCTGACCCAGCCGGGATTAGAACCAGGGCCCGTAGGATGGCAATCCGTCACGCTCACCACTCAGCTACCGGGGCGGACATTTCTCAGTGATAGGTCACTTTATAAATTACGTTTTACCCTCACACCGGATTTTACAATCGTATTTTACATGTACAAGTAGGGTATT
Organism: Schistocerca piceifrons; assembly: GCF_021461385.2. Classification (NCBI taxonomy): domain Eukaryota; kingdom Metazoa; phylum Arthropoda; class Insecta; order Orthoptera; family Acrididae; genus Schistocerca; species Schistocerca piceifrons. The sequence continues at coordinate 952,733,052 of NC_060138.1, forward strand.
TTCGATCTTCTGTATCTCGGAAACGGATAAATGAAGCGGAATCTTAGGAATACTTCGTAAAAATTACACCCAGTTTCCGTGTATAGTCGTCTTGGAAACTGTGGTTCGGTTTTGGTACCCAAAAAACGCGTTTTTGGAATGTTTTACGATAAAGGGCAAAAGTTATTGAAATCAGGAAGATGGCATTCTAGATTAATGCCTAGAGATAGAGAATATAACGTTAAAATGACGGCAACTTGCTGCAGTTTTTTATTATTTAGATTTCACCTCACACCGGAACTTAGGTGCGTATTTGACGAGTACAGGTAGTGTAGCTTTAAACCTCTGTATCTTGGAAACAGATAAAAATATCAAGAAAATTTTCAAGGTTCTTCGAGATAGGAGTATTAGGGAAATATTGTGTGAAGTTTAGCTATCTGCTGTGCACAGCCGTCTTGGAACCCGCAGCTCTGTTTGGCACGAGAAAAATGGTAATATTTTTTTGAGATTTCTTAAGGAACCGTCCATGAATTAAAGGTACTCCTTAAGATCCTTAAGTCCCATCGCAGACGACGTGAAATGCATAAAGAACTAACCGATTTGCTCCATTTGTTTAAGCAGGAGGAAGTGTGCCGTGTCAATACTTTGACCCTGTGCTGTAGGATACTGAAACTAGAACGACCCTCTTGTTGGATGTACAAATGGTCCCTAGAACAAACGCTATTCTGAACACTTGACACTACCTTTCTATCACCAATAGAATCCTAGGTACGAGACACGGAAGAATCGCGTTTTTATGCACGGCGTTTTCGATATATTAGGTAGGGCTTGCTGTCACATGCCTGTCTATATAAAAGTAAATAAATAAATAAATAAAAATTTTAGCTAAATATCCACCTTCTAATTATACTTTCAGCGATGTAACACTCCATCATCATGGCCTAAACAACGAAGTAGCAGCAGTATCAAGAAATACACATGGAAGAAGGATGCTGTCTGTATATGCACGAACTCATATTTGTCACTATCCAGTAAAGTTATGAGTCGCATTATGGCCAGTATGGAGACGAAATATGCGAAAGTATTGATAAATATAAAAGAATTATAAGCCTCCAAAAGTAGTTAAAACTTTGGTGATGTGTTCCAACTAAGCAACCAAAAAGTTAAAATGATAATTAAATGAATAAACGAAAAGAAAAGATTGAGGACAAGGCTCACTACTAGTACAGCCGAAACATAAGTTGATATAATCTCCAAAAATGACGTGAAATTATTACAATTCAAGCTGTTTATTCGTTATTAAAGACGAAAAACCGAGTATAATCAGTGTCAGAGACAGGAAAGAATGGTACGACCGACGTGTCAGAACCATATGTGTTATTAATAGTGAAAATCTTGACAATGACTTGCTGTCAAGTCGGTAGAATCAAATAGTTATAGGGCATTTTACAACCAGAAGTCAACAGATGATATCATTATTAAAAATTATAAAGTAAAGGACGCCAGTACTATCATGAAATAGACGTTTCTATAGCCCGCCCCCTCCCGCAGAGGGATTTAATCAGCACGACGATGGCAGTAGTGAACTGTATAGGGTAGAGCACATAAAGTAAGGAAACAAAAAAAAAATGAAGTCCCAAGCATCCTACATTTGTAAAAAGGCTATACACCTCAGGAACTATATGACATAATAGACATGAACGCGCATATCCTTTACAAAAGCAAGTAAAAGAGGACAATAATCCCTGTGTTTAAACACCAAAACGGCCCAGACAGAGCGCACTGAACTCATACCTGGACTACATGGCAAATTATTCACACGCCAATAATCATAGTCACCTCTATCGAGGTGTCTTACTATTTAAGATGCCTTAAACAGTCACCTCAACGTAATGAACAAGCTAACACTCATGTAGTGAGAAATATTTACTTAATGCCAGGCTTTGATGGAAAGAATTAATATAAATCTCGTAAGACGATAACATAACGGAGACTATTTAGGTAAAGTTAGTAATATTCTTCAAGTATAGAACGGGCCAACCCAATCCCATAAAAGAAAAAGGTCATCATTCTACGGCAAATATACACTTCAACTTGCTCTCTGCTATACAGGGTGATTAAAAAAGAATACCACAAATTTAAAATATGTATTTGATGAAAGAAACATAATATAACCTTCTGTTATACTTCATTACAAAGAGTATTTAAAAAGGTTTTTTTTTTCACTCAAAAACAAGTTCAGAGATGTTCAATATGGCCCCCTCCAGACACTCGAGCAATATCAACCCGATACTCCAACTCGTTCCACACTCTCTGTAGCATATCAGGCGTAACAGTTTGGATAGCTGCTGTTATTTCTCGTTTCAAATCATCAATGGTGGCTGGGAGAGGTGGCCGAAACACCATATCCTTAACATACCGCCACAAGAAAAAATCGCAGGGGGTAAGATCAGGGCTTCTTGGAGGCCAGTGATGAAGTGCTCTGTCACGGGCTGCCTGGCGGCGGTTCATCGCCTCGGGTAGTTGACGTTCAGGTAGTTACGGACAGATAAGTGCCAATGTGGTGGCGCTCCATCCTGCTGAAATATGAATTGTTGCGCTTCTTGTTCGAGCTGAGGGAACAGCCAATTCTCTAACATCTCCAGATACTGTAGTCCAGTTACAGTAGCACCTTCGAAGAAAAAGGGACCAAAAACTTTATTGGCTGAAATGGCACAGAAAACGTTCATCTTAGGCGAGTCACGTTCATACTGAGTTGTTTCCCGCGGATTCTCAGTGCCCCATATACAGACATTGTGACGGTTGACTTTCCCGTTAGTGTGGAAAGTTGCTTCATCACTAAACACAATCTTTGAAACGAAAGATTCATCAGTTTCCATTTAAGCAAGGGTAAAATCACAGAAATCGATTCTTTTGATCTTATCAGCTGCAGACAGTGCTTGAAAAAATTTCAGACGATAAGGTTTCATAACTAACCTTTTTCGTAGGACTCTCCATACAGTTGATTGTGGAATTTGCAGCTCTCTGCTAGCTCTGCGAGTCGATTTTCCTGGGCTGCAAACAAATGCTTGCTGGATGCGTGCTACATTTTCATCACTCGTTCTCGGCCGTCCAGAACTTTTCCCTTTGCACAAACACCCATTCTCTGTAAACTGTTTATACCAACGTTTAATACACCACCTATCAGGAGGTTTAACACCATACTTCGTTCGAAATGCACGCTGAACAACTGTCGTCGATTCACTTCTGCCGTACTCAATAACACAAAAAGCATTCTGTTGAGCGGTCGCCATCTTAGCATCAACTGACGCTGACGCCAAGTCAACAGCGCCTCAAGCGAACAAATGTACAACTAAATGAAACTTTATAGCTCCCTTAATTCGCCGACAGATAGTGCTTAGCTCTGCCTTTTGTCGTTGCAGAGTTTTAAATTCCTAAAGTTGTGGTATTCTTTTTGAATCACCCTGTATATGATCAAAATAATAAGCATCTACCTCTGTACCGAGAAGAGGTCAAAGTATCGAAGTGGGTACATCATCATAAACGCTGAATAAAAAGGAGTAAAATCAGCATCAGACCCGGAGGAAAGGAATGACCTGTGCATCAGAAACGTATGTGTAAATCAACATTGGATCCACGTAACGATGTGCCATCACGTAATGGAAATTAGTAGGGCAAATGGCATGCATAGCAGGACGCCACGAGATTACATCATTGTTAGTTGAGATAAAATGAAACTTATTTCTATGTCCATCAGTATACGTGTTTACAAACAGAAACAATAATAGACTTTAATCAGATCGGCAGTTCTCATACGTAAAAAGAAATAAATTTACTTCTACGTCTACGTGATTACCGTGCTATCCACAATAAAGTGCCTGGCAGAGGGTTCAACGAACCACCTTCAAACTGTCTCTCTACCGTTCGACTCTCGAACGGCGCACGGGAAAAACTAGCACTTAAATTTTTCTGTGCGAGAACTGGTTTCTCTTATTTTATCGTGATTAACATTTCTCCCTATGTAGGTGGGTCTCAGCATCGTTTTCGCAATCGGAGGAGAAAACTGGTGACTGAAATTTCATGAGAAGGTCCCGTATCAGCGAAAAACGCCTTTGTTTTAATGTCTGCCACTCCAGTTTACGTATCATGTCTGTGGTACTATCTCCCTTACTTCGAGATATTACAAAATGAGCTGCCCTTCTTTGTACGTTTTCGATATCATCCGCAAGTCCCATCTGATGTGGAGCCCACACCGCACAGCAGTACTCCAGAACACGATGGACAAGTGTGGTGTAAGCAGTCTCTTTAGTAGACCTGTTGCATCTTCTAAGTGTTTTGCCAATGAATCGCAGTTTTTGGTTTGCTCTACCCACAACATTATCTATGTGATAGTTCCAATTTAGGGTATTTGTAATTGTAATCCCTAAGTATTTAGTTGAATTTACAGCCTTCAGATTTGTGTGACCTGTCACATAATCGAAATTTAGCGGATTTCTTTTAGTACTCTTGTGAATAACGTCACAATTTTCTTTATTCAGCGTCAATTACCACTTTTCACATCATACAGACATCTTATCTAAATAATTTTGCAATTCGTTTAGGTCACATGATGACTTAACAAGACGGTAAATGACAGCATCATCTGCAAACAATCTAAGACGGCTACTGAGATGTTCTCCTATGTCGTTAATATAGATCAGGAACAATAGAGGGCCTATAATATTTCCTTGGGGAACGCCAGATATTACTTCTATTTTACTCGATGACTTTCCGTCTATTAGTACGAACTGTGACCTATCTGACAGGAAATCACGAATCCAGTCGCACAACTGAGGTGATATTCCATAGCCACACAGTTTGGTTAGAAGACGCTTGTGATGAACGGTGGCGAAAGCCTTTTGGAAATATAAAAATACGGAATCAGTTTCACGTCCCCGTCGATACCACTAATTACTTTATGAGTATAAAGAGCCAGTTGTGTTTCGCATGAACGATATTTTCAGAATCCCTGCTGACTATGTCTCAACAAATCGTTTTCTTCGAGGTACTTTATAGGTGAGTCGTAATCATATCGACATCTAATATCGTTTTTCATACATTGTATTCATGCGAAGTAAACAACCAATCATGAGTAAAACGCGCCATTTCAAGGAACGGAATACAACTTTTAAGTTTATACTACAGACAGAATCTTTGTGTGCATATCCGTTACGAAACAATAACGATCAGGCTAATTTGGATAATAATTTCTACGACGAGATACTGAATCGACCACAGCGAGGGCGCATTATACTGCTTAAAAACCGGTGCTGTATGAAGACACAACAGTTCATTGCCATGAAGAAACGTCATATTTGAGCTCTACTCAGATACAAAAGACATTGTCGATTCCGTCATTATGCTGCAAAGTGTGAATGAAGAAAACCTAAATAAGTATCAAAATCTAGTGTGCACGCAATGGTCATCCGATTGGGAATATTAGTCGAAGTCGTAGAAACACACCATATAAACATTTGACATAAATACATATCGACGTACAAGATAACAATAAGTGTAAAGAAGTACGAGGCCTGTTCAGAAAGTAAGCTCCGATTGATTGCCAAATTGAAACCACAGTGAACATCAGAAATGTTTTACTTGTAACAATTAGCTACACCTTTCAGCTACTTCCCTACGTAGTCGCCGTTCTGACTTAGACTTTTGTCATAGCGTTGTACCAACTTTTCAATAGCCTCATCATAGAAGGCAGCCGCCAGTGCTTTCCGCCAATTCTCCACGCTGGCCTACACCTCGTTGTCTGTGTCAAAATGTTGTCTTCAAAGACAGCGGTTCATGTGACCAGAGATGAAACTCAGGGGGAGACAATTGCGGACTGTATTGTGGGTAATCTCACATTTCCATTTGAAAACGATGCAGAAGAAACAGCATGACAGTTATGTAATGTTAGCTGCATAGCTTCAGGCGAAATTTCTCACCAGGCCCTCGTACTTGGCGGCAGACACATCTTTACGCACTCACTGCGAGCTCAGAAATGAGAAGAGCGACGTGATGCTAACTGGGGTTCTACTAGAGACACTACCCAACACATCTGTGCAAAGCTTTATCGGATTTTCATAGTCGTTTCCATTTCGCGACCGATCGGAGCTTACTTTCTGAACGCCCCTCGTATTTATTGGTATCACATAAAGTGATGATCCCCCGATCGCTATTATGGATAAGATCAGTCGAGACCTAAATAGAAAATTAATACCAGACGGCCGTAAGAAAAAAAATAAGGCGTGGATTACAATGAAATAAAACGACTCACCTCTATTCTAGGTAGCGTTTGAATTTTTGAAATACAAAGTGTATCTCCGCCATGTATGAAAAATAACCAGTTTTCCCACCTATTAAAGTCATAAAACAATTTAATTAGACTACTAAAGATCACATAGTAGTAAGATAACGTCCAAGCACATACTTTACCATCTTCATTAGCAAAGGTCAAGAGCTGGAATACACTACCATTCAGCAAATACGCTGCATAGGAAGTGATCATCTTGGCTAGTGGTATAGTAGCCATATAGTAGCCATACTTTAATGAAAGCAACAGTACAATACAGGAATAAGAGATACATGAAAATAGCAGTAATATTAGTACTGTGAAGTATCGTGAACATCGCCAGTGGAGATAAAAAATGGTGGTATTGTTTAAGTAAGAGTATATTTTATACACACAGAATTGTCATCGAGATGGATAAAGGCCTGTGCATAAAACATGTCAGTTCATATGAAAGAATTGGAGGAGATGAAAGAAAATGTTTGAAGAAACTGTGTAACAACCACTATTACACTCCCTCAGTGAAAATTTATTGGGACCCAATCAAAGAACGATTCATTCTTAAAATGTATTTGTCCTTAACTAGCTTTGTATGTCCTGTAAGCAAACTCGTGTATATTTCTACTTCATCCAGAGTGTCAGTGGTACTTCCTCTGTCTAATACATGTAACCTTTTCAGTACTAGTAATGGCATGTTTTTCTGTGTGCTTATGTTGTTTGAAGGTTGAAAATTTGGTTATTTTGAGAGCTATGTGTTCAAGGCATTTCTCTTTAAAAGACTTGCCCGTTTCACTTCCATACATGTCATCTCGGTCAGCACATGTTATTTTATATACACCTGACTTCAAAAATGTGTCAGGCTGTCCAGTAAAGTATGTAAGATCTTAGCCAAAACGTTGTTCTGAAAACCAACAGAAACGTTTACCTTTCGAAATGCTTGAGATAGAAATCGTGCCCTAGTAACCCATACTAGAAAACAATTGTTCCCTTTTTACCTGATGTTCAAGTGTTATTTCATGTAATGCATTTGACTTTTACTCATAATTATCATTTTGTCTGATCAGTCACAGCTACTTAAAGCCATTACACACAGCAATGCCTTTCAGTACGTGTATTTCATGTCCCTTTCTTTGGAGGTGTAGTGGGGCTTTAATCATCTTTCTGACCATGATATACAAAAACACCATTTTATATTTGTCTCTGATCCGAATGGAATAGTAGCATATGTAGTTGTTGGCTTTGTGTGTATATTGAATAATGGTTCCCTTCATTATTAATCAAAGTAACCTCCAAGAAGGTAAGGTATATTGTTTGTCAAAAGTATATTTTTCAGCCAAAATGTCATTCAGTTTGGCACCCCGTCTATACGCTGTGCTCCTTACATAATTAACAGCTAATCTCAGACGAAAATCTTCTTTATAGATCTTGGGTTGTATCTGTAGGTAAGGTACATGTTGGTTCATCACATATACTACTTTACAGTCTTCCTCATGAAAAAGAAAGGTAGGTGTTCTAAGTATATTCTTAATATATTTTATGAATATCTTAGTTGGATTGGTATCTAGATGAAAGATACCATTATTATAAAAAATTCTTTATCCTTTGCAGTGTAAGTTTTAATCTACTAAACAACAAGACTTTACTATTTCCTGCTTTGAAGACTAATGTCTCATGTTCTTTTAGTTTCTTATTACTGCCTCTGACTTTCCTTTTCGTTCTTTCTTTTGCTATTTAGTCTTAGGTTATTCTGTGTGCGTTGAGGAATAATATATTCTGCATTATTAAATGTTATTGGACATTAGTTAATTTTGTGACATTAATTGTTCTTTTGATCTAAGCTAACATAAACTTAATATTTTTGTTGTGTAGTGTTTTTTCGGCTGTGTACTTATTTCCATTGTGTAATAATTGTAACTCTTCAGTACTGAATACAACATTCATGTGGTTAACAGCTCTCCTACAAATATGTGATCACTATGTACATATGTCAGCTTATGTAGTGTAATTTGAATTTGTTTAAGTGTATGCAGCCTGTTTTGTGAGTATTATTTGTTTTGTGTTCCTTTTTAAGAGACACAAAACATTATTAATGTAAAGAATTGGTCTATAAAATTTGCTGAACTGTAAATGGTCTACGTAAATCTCCTTTGAAAATCAGTCCTGTTTATGATACAATTGTCTAAGCTGCAAGTTGACCCACAATCTTCCACTATGCTGTTTTACTTTCAGCTCCATTTCTTTTAACCCCACCATCTTCACTTGATGATCATGTGGAATTATGCCTTTCTTGTAGACTATCGGATTTAATGATGTAATATGCCATAAAGAGGCCCTAAACAACAAATTTACCTTGGTATTAAGAATAATTACATGGAACAAAGATGATGTCTGTAGATACATGAAAAGATATTACTCAATAATCAGTAAGGTATGAGTAGGTTTGCAATGTGATGCTATGTCTAATAATTAGATACAAAAAATTGCTTATTATCAACAAAATATATCCAAAGAGGACAATAGCAACCATTGAATATAACAGTAAAAGCCTCAATGAATTATTTCACCAAGTGCTCAAGTGAAGATAAGGAAGCTTAAAAACAATTGCTCTGAAAGTAAAACCCCATAGTGAAAAGATGTGGGTCTGGTTATGGCTTAAACAATTATACCACAAACAGCTGTGGCTTTCAAAAATGATTTATACAGCTCATTTACAGGTAAGTAAATGTTTCACACAGAGTTAATTTGAGATATCAATACATTACATGAGTAATGTTATTGATGAAAGAAAATGGGAAATAATTAATACTCACAAAAGGAGCTAATTTCACTTGACTTAAAACAAGCTAAACTACATATATTTTTTCTGGATCACATTTATAGGAGAGTTGTTGACAATATGAACATTATGTTCAGTGCAGAAGAGTAACAGGTGTTACACCATGGAAACATGTATACAGTTTAAAAACACTACAGAACGGAACATTAAATTTTTGTTACACGAAGTGAAAGAGCAACTGCTGTCACAAAACTGACTAAAGTACAACAGCATTTAATAATACAGAATCTATGGTTACTCAAAATACACACAGTACCTTAAGACAGAATTAGAAATAGCCAGGAAATGGAGATATTAATAAGAATGATCACGAGGCATTAGCCTTCAAAGAACAAAAAAGGTAAGGTCCTCTTGGTTAGCATATTAAAACTTTCACTGCAAAGATTAAAGAATTTCTTGATAATAGTAGTATCTTTCATCTAGATACCAATTTAATAAAGATGGTCATACAATAGGTTAAGCAGATACTGAGAACCGCTACTTTTCTTTTTCATGAGAATGACTGTAAAATAGTACATATAATGAACCAATATCCATCTTACTTTCATGTACAATCCAGGACCCTTAAAGAACATTTTCCTGTGAGACCAATTGTTAATTATGTAGTGGGCACAACATATAGACTATTTTGCTGCCTAGGTAGTACCTACTTCGTGATCACAAAACCTGATGTTTAGTTCCTCACTGTTCTCATTTCTGCCACTTCTCATTAGTTCTGTCTTTCTTCCATTTATTCTCAGTACACATTCTGTACACAGTAAACTGTTCATTCTATTCAGCTGATCCTGTAAAATTCTTACCTTCATTGAGGATAACAGTGACATCCGTGAATCTAATCATTTATATCTTTTCAACTTGAATTTTAATTCCACATTTGAACCTTCCTTTTATTTACATCATTACTTCTTCGGTGTGTGGGCTTAACAGCAGGGGTGAAGTACTACATCTCTGTCTTACATCATTTTTATCAGAGCACTTATCATTGTGTTTTCCGGTCTTATTATTCCCTCTTGGTTCTTGTGTATATTGTACTCGTATATTATCCATCTCTCCTACTTTTCTCAGAATTTCGAACATCTTGCACTGTTTGACACTGTCTAATTCTTGTCTCAGATCGACAAATCGTAAGAATGTGTCTTGAGTTTCCCTCCATTTATCTTTCATTATCAAATGCAACGTCAGAATTGCCTGTCTCGGACCTTTCCCTTTCCTAAAGCCAAAGTGATTGTCATCTAACACATCCTCAGTTATGCTTTCCACTCTTCTGTAAATTGTTCTTGTCAGCTACGTGAATGCATGAGCAGTTGACTGTGCGGTAGTTCTCTCAGTTGTTGGCTCTTACAATCATCGAAGTTGTGTGGATGACGTTTTCCCGCAAATCGGATGGTACACCATCGTGAAAAGTAATTTTGTTGCCACTTTTCCAATGATTTTAGAAATTCTCATGGAATGTTATCTCTCCTTTTGCCTTATTTGATTTTAAGCCTTCCAGAACTCCTTTAAATTCTTTTTCTGATCTGGATTCCCTATCACTTCTTTATCGACTCCTGCTTCTCCTTCTGTCATGAGTCAGACTTTCCCCCTCATACAGGTCTTCAGTTTACTCTTTCCAACTATCCGCTCCTTCCTCTGAATTTAACAGTGGGATTTCCATTGAACTCTAAATATTTCCGCACTTGTTTCTAGTTTCATCGAAGGCTGTTTTGACTTTTGACATACTGTGTAACTCCTTCCAACAACCATTTCGTTTTCTATTACTTCACGTTTTCATTGCAAACATTTCAATTAGTTTCCCTACATTTTCTATTTATGTAATTCCTAAGTGACTTGTAATTCTTCATTCTTGAATTTAATTTAATATTATGGTACTTCCGTCTCTCATCGATCAACTGGAGTATTATTTCTATTACCCATAGTTTCTTCGCAGTTACCTTCTTTTTACCGACGGTTTCGTTGAATATTACTATAATTAATAATGAAGACAACCATCATTTGATATACATAAGAAACCGGCCACAGATCCTACTATTCCTTTCAAGTCGTCACATAGTGCAAAATATAAAGTGGCGTCTTTTTGTAGCATAGACAGCACAATCATTAAAACTTCACTGGAGCTCCAAAGGACGGTACATGAAATACATGTATTGAAAGACAATACTGTTTATAACGACTTTCAACATATTATTTTTGATCAGAAGTATATGACGATTATAATAAAAAATCATATGTATAAAATAAAATGACATTTGGATATGAGGTAAAAAAGAAACAATTACTTTCTAGTAAATGTTATCGGGGATCAATATCTAGCTCACGCATTTCGATAGCTAAATGTTAATGTTAGCGTTCAGAACAATAAGATTTTGGCTAAGATATTTACACCCCCTACCAGACATATACCTATTTCTGAAATCAGGCATATTTAAAACATCATGTAGTGACTGTGATCACACATACAGAAGTCAAATAGGTAGGACTTTTAAAGAAAGATGCTTCGAACACACAGCTCTCAACAAAATCAAGTTTTCAGCCTTCAAAGAACATAAGCATGCAGGTCAACATGCTGTTACTAGTACTGAAAATAATTTCAAAGTGTTACATGTATTAGATGGAGGAGGTGCCACTGATATTCTAGAAGAAACATAAACGTATAACACTTTTCTTAAAGGACCTGCAAACCTACTTAAAAACAAACAGAGTTAAAGAACACATCGTTCTTTGACTGTGTACAAAAGGTTTTTCACTGAAGAAGAGCAACATTGGCTGTCACACAGTTTCTTCAAACATTTTTATTCATCTCCTCCTATCTTTTACATGAATTGACACTTTTTACGCACAGGCCTTTATATAGCTCGATGTGAAACATTTGAATAGAAAATATATTCATACTTAAGGGCATCTGGAAGGTGAAAAATGTAAAAAATACTGAGTTTTTGTTTTTTACTTATCAAAATTTCACCACGTTTTATGATTGATTTGCTTTAAGAATCAAGCATTTACCTGAGTTCTAAGTATTTAAGAAAAAATAAATGAAAAGGGACTGCATTGCTTTTTATAAGCGTTTCTGACGTGATTGACAGGTTGTTTTTGTTTGTTTGTAGGAGAAAGGTTTTTACATCTTTTGAAATTCCCTCTATTTTCTTTGGTGGTAGGGATGGAGATTTAGCATTCTGAGCAGAGAGTGGCAGCTCTGGCAGAAAATAAGACAGGTGTATATCGAAGTTTGTTGTTCTGTGGTTTTCGATCGCGGTTTTGAGTATGTTGTTCTGAAGTGTGTTGAGTAGGTAGATAGAGTGGTGCATTCTTGTTTGAATATAATTCTTTTAGCGAAAATGCCGCGAGCGATTAATAGAACATTTAAAGGCGGAAATACAAAGGGAAGATGTACATTTGGAAGCACGTTTCTGCAGATGTGGAGGTTATGTCTGAAGCGAATAGTGAGGCTTCTTCCTCCCAGTGCAGCATCCAAAAGGAAACTGAATACTAGTGAAGAGAGCTACAGTAAAATGTCTCAGGAAACAGATGAGAACTATGTAAATGAAATATTTGACGTAATGTCAGATAGTTTTAAAAATTATCTCAGGTGTAAGAATTGTAGTTAGGGAAGTCTTTGAACTTCAAGTCAAGCGAAATTTTGGCCTAGAATAATGCTATCATGTGACATATGTGATTACAAATCATCAATCATTTTTTGATTTGTCGATTTGTGCAAAGTGAGTGAGGAAAGTTATTTCAAGTTAATTTGAGACTGTTTTATGTCTTTTATCGGAAAAGGTGCAACCGCAGGACAAATTATGTGTGACCTTATGAACTTACCAAAGCCTCCCACAGAATTTAGTAAGTACAATAAAACATTAGGGCCTGTATTGGAAGATATTGCACAAGAAACTATGCAGGAATCAGTTGAAGAAGTGTTAAAGACAGTGTCAACAAAAGGGACCTTACGTTAGTCGTAGATGGTACATGCCAAAAAAGAGTGCATCAGTCATTCAGTGGTGTGGTAACAGCCACTAGTGGTGGTAGCTAGTGGAGACACTAAAAGGTGATTGATGTCTTAATGTTATGAAAATATTGCATATGGTCTGACACAATTAAAAATAAACATTCTGAAAACTGTCAAGCTAATTATATTGGAAGCAGTGGTGGTATGGAAGTTGAAGGTGCTAAGAAAATTTTTTAAAGGCCTATCTCATGGTACAACGCTAAATATGTCAATTTCCTATGTTATTCTGACTGCAATAGTTGCAAAAAAACGGAAGAACTGAAACCCTATGCTAATGACATAAAAAAAAAGTTTGAAAGTCAGAAGAGAATGGGGTCAAGGATGAGGCAGCTCAACACAAAATTAGGAAGAAAACAACTTGTTGATGGAAAGCCTATTGGAGGTAGGAACAGGCTGACAGATGATGTCATACGCAGACTGCAGGGATATTATGGGCTTTGTATAAGGCAAAATACAAAATTTGTAAGTTACCTGAGAAAGGCAATTAGGGCACTATTTTTTCGTACAATGTCGACAGATGCAAAACCTGGTCCGTCGTCATGGTTTCAGTATAATAAATTGAAAGATACAGGAAAATCTGTGGCCAAAAACACAATTTACCTACAGCACCTATGGAAAAATTAATCCAATGTTCAGAGAATTACCAAATGGAACATTAATGGATAAATATCTACACGAAAAAACAGAAACTGCAATATTAATAATGTAATGTTTGGTCGCATTCCCAAAAGGGTTTTTGTTCACTGCAATAAATGAAATGTGATTAAGTGTGAAGTTCTGAAGAGGCTAGGACTAAAACCATGATGCTTCACAATTCAATCCATGGCTGCGACAGACTCTGAAAGAATAAGGAATACTGAAAGGGTACAAAATGATCATGAGAACAACCTTCAACAGAAAAAAGTGTAAAAAGAAAACTGTTAGAAGAGATTGAGATCCTGACAATCCATCCTATGCAGCTGGTATGTTCTAAACATGTAACAGATTTTAAAGTTTCGTTTCTCAAATTTAAACTTTTGAAATTATATCTACTATTTTCTTTAAAACTGTTATACATACCGGGCTCAAACTTCCATACGCTGTTGTGATGTGTATGTTAATTATTTTGGAATATTTCTGACGAATTTCATGTTGCAGAAAAAATGTTACGACGTATTCTATGTGATGCTTTTTGTTAAAATATTAGTATTAAGATAAAAATATTAATTTTTCATATTACATTCCATCGCTCCCAAACGTTTTAAAAGACTCAACAATGCCTGTTTAAGAAGCTGTACAAATTTCATTATAAGATCTTAATAAGGTTTGAAGAAAAATGTACCTAAAACTTGTAGTTTTAGTAAGGAAAACATACAGTCTTGCCGTTCGCCTTCAACAATACTACCTTGTTCGGGTTCCACTGGCGATTTTCAAGCTACCTTGCGGTACAGTTACTTTTGCGTGTCTCATTGCTATGTTGCACTATTGATTTCGTTAACATAGGGCTTCTATACCATTGGCCTAGATGTTTACGTATTTGCCAAGCAGCAGTGTATTCCAGCTGTTGACGCTGGTAACATATGAGCCTGGAAATGATCTCACTACTGTGTGATGTTCAGTATTGTAGCTAAATAATTTAATGACCTTACTACGTGCGAAGACCAGTAATTTTCCATGTATGACGCACATACAATTTCTCATTAAAAATTGTAATGTTTGGTTTGCTTTTATTATTTTATTTTCTCATACGCATCTGGTAGCAATTTTGTATTTATGTCGTAACCTGTCTTTTGCATGTCTGAACAGTAGTGCTATCTTGACCTTAACAACTATCGGCGTTTATTACTTTATGTGATTCCGACAAACAGTGCTTTCTATTTGTTTTATTGTTATATTGTACATCGGTTTCTATTTACGTTTAGTTTTTCTGTGGTGTTATGTTTCTACGGTTTCGACTAATGATTCCCGTTTAGATTACTATTGCGTATCTGCTCAGACACAAAAAAACATAGTCCACTCAGCCATGCTCTAAGCGTGCTGTAATGTGTGAGTGAAAAAATCGTAACTAATCATCCATATCTATTTTGCACGCAATGGTAATCTAATAGGGAATCATTAGTCGAAACCGTAGAAACATAACAGAAACATAGCAGAAAAACAACGTGTTTTCATGGTATGAACTCTTTGGTCTTCGTACAGTATCTGACCTTATGTAGTGTGATGTGCAATAGCCGTGTTGTCAGCTTGGGTGTCTTATCGTAGAATCATTATCTAAATTAGCCAGAGCATTATATGTTTTTGTAATGCTTATGCACACTAATATTCTGACTGTAGTATAAATATGAAGTGGTATTGGTTTCTTTGATATGTCGGACGACTGACATTTTACTTATGATTGGTTGTTTACTTCGTGTGGGTATAATATATGATGCACAATTCCAGATGTCGAACTCATTATAAGTCACCTATTTATTTCTTTTTACCTATGAAAACTCCTAATGATCATTAAGCTTTCGATAGATTGGATTCGGTATTTCACGGAATGGATTACTATCTTTTTTAGCAGGATTCTTACTTAGTTCTGTTATGCATATGCAATTGAGCCTCTCGTCTATAATACAAATTCGTTATTTAGTCTCCCTTGGAATTGAGTACGATTGGCACTTTTCATACTGTTGTTTGTTTACGTTAGATGAGTACAATGTAGGATACGCTGCAACGGTTATCAATAATATAAGGTCTGTTATTATTCCTGTTGCCCAGTAAACAAGATTTTTGAAAATACGACTACTTATGGACTTAAAAGTAAATTTTATTTTATTGTAACCTATATGTGTTCATCTGCTGACTCTCTTTTATAGACGCCATTTTGCCTATTATGTTCCATTTCCGTGCTTGCACATCTGTAAGTCGATGCCATTGTTGACACACACATATCTTTCTGACTCAAAGGTCATTCCTTTCCTCCGGGTTGAATAATGATTTTACTACATTTTATTCTGCTTACATGCAGTGTTGACTTTTGATATTTCGACTTCTTCTTGATGCACAGGTAGAGAAGTCATATTTCGGTAATGTATAGCGGAGAGCAACTGAAGTGCATACATCCTTTCGTATGCCACTATTTAATTTAGGGGATAGGACTGGCCTACTCTAAACATTGTACACTGTGGCCATTTTTACCTAAATAATGGCCGTTATTTTATCACCTTCTGCGATTTTTATTAATTTTATCCATCAAAACTTGACACTCTCTAATTATTTCTAACTATATGACTGCTAGTTTGACCGATAAGTTGAGGTCGCTATTTAAGGTGTCTTCAGTTGTAAAACTCCACGAAAAAGGAGACTAAAATTATTGATATCCAAATAATAATTATCTATTTAGTGCAGGTATGAAGTTGCCTTTGCACAGAGTAGTGCCCTCTGTCTGTTTGCCATATAATTCCTAAGGTGTATAGCCGTTTTTTCAAAAAAAGGGACTGCTTTTTTACTACTTGTGAGTACAGTGTACAATACGCAACTGCAGCCATCGGTCTGATTAAAGCCCTCTAGTCACGTTAGGTCGCCTGTGGAAACGACTAAGTTTTGTAAACACGTCTATTTAGTGAAAGTATGGGAATATTTTATTGTATTTAATAATTACATCATCTGTTAACTTTTGGTTGTAACATACAGTATACCTATTGGATTCTACTGGCTGGACAGCTATCACTATGACGATTGTCACTAATGATACCACATATAGTTCCGACATAAAGGTCTTTCCATATCTTCCAGTCTCTAAGAGTGATTTCATTCTACTTTTTGATGATAACTAAACAGATTCTATAGTGTCCTGCGGTTGGCAGGAAAGAACTAAAGATCAAGTTCGAAAAATCTTTGTTTAATTAAAACACCTTCTTGGCGTGCACTAATTTCCAAACACAGGAACAAGAAACTCAATAATTTGTGTGGTGGCAAAAGCCAGATAAAAATTACAAGGCAATGAAAAGAAATAATAACAAACAAAATACTGTTGTTGTTGTTGTTGTGGTCTTCAGTCCTGAGACTGGTTTGATGCAGCTCTCCATGCCACTCTATCCTGTGCAAGCTTTTTCATCTCCCAGTACCTACTGCAACCTACATCCTTCTGAATCTGCTTAGTGTATTCATCTCTTGGTCTCCCTCTACGATTTTTACCCTCCACGCTGCCCTCCAATACTAAATTGGTGATCCCTTGATGCCTCAGAACATGTCCTACCAACCGATCCCTTCTTCTGGTCAAGTTGTGCCACAAACTTCTCTTCTCCCCAATCCTATTCAATACTTCCTCATTAGTTATGTGATCTACCCATCTAATCTTCAGCATTCTTCTGTAGCACCACATTTCGAAAGCTTCTATTCTCTTCTTGTCCAAACTATTTATCGTCCATGTTTCACTTCCATACATGGCTACACTCCATACGAATACTTTCAGAAATGACTTCCTGACACTTAAATCAATACTGGATGTTAACAAATTTCTCTTCTTCAGAAACGCTTTCCTTGCCATTGCCAGCCTACATTTTATATCCTCTCTACTTCTACCATCATCAGTTACTTTGCTCCCCAAATAGCAAAACTCCTTTACTACTTTAAGTGCCTCATTTCCTAATCTAATTCCCTCAGCATCACCCGACTTAATTAGACTACATTCCATTATCCTTGTTTTGCTTTTGTTGATGTTCATCTTATATCCTCCTTTCAAGACACTGTCCATTCCATTCAATTGCTCTTCCAAGTCCTTTGCTGTCTCTGACAGAATTACAATGTCATCGGCGAACCTCAAGGTTTTTATTTCCTCTCCATGAATTTTAATACCTACTCCGAATTTTTCTTTTGTTTCCTTTACTGCTTGCTCAATATACAGATTGAACAACATCGGGGACAGGCTACAACCCTGTCTTACTCCCTTCCCAACCACTGCTTCCCTTTCATGTCCCTCGACTCTTATAACTGCCACCTGGTTTCTGTAAAAATTGTAAATAGTCTTTCGCTCCCTGTATTTTACCCCTGCCACCTTCAGAATTTGAAAGAGAGTATTCCAGTCAACATTGTCAAAAGCTTTCTCTAAGTCTACAAATGCTAGAAACGTAGGTTTGCCTTTCCTTAATCTTTCTTCTAAGATAAGTCGTAAGGTCAGTATTGCCTCACGTGTTCCAGTGTTTCTACGGAATCCAAACTGATCTTCCCCGAGGTTGGCTTCTACTAGTTTTTCCATTCGTTTGTAAAGAATTCGTGTTAGTATTTTGCAGCTGTGACTTATTAAGCTGATAGTTCGGTAATTTTCACATCTGTCAACACCTGCTTTCTTTGGGATTGGAATTATTATATTCTTCTTGAAGTCTGAGGGTATTTTGCCTGTTTCATACATCTTGCTCACCAGATGGTAGAGTTTTGTCAGGACTGGCTCTCCCACGGTTGTCAGTAGTTCCAATGGAATATTGTCTACTCCGGGGGCCTTGTTTCGACTCAGGTCTTTCAGCGCTCTGTCAAACTCTTCACGCAGTATCGTATCTCCCATTTCATCTTCATCTACATCCTCTTCCATTTCCATAATATTGTCCTCAAGTACATCGCCCTTGTATAGACCCTCTATATACTCCTTCCACCTTTCTGCTTTCCCTTCTTTGCTTCGAACTGGGTTTCCATCTGAGCTCTTTATATTCATACCAGTCGTTCTCTTATCTCCAAAGGTCTCTTTAATTTTCCTGTAGGCGGTATCTATCTTACCCCTAGTGAGATAGGCCTCTACATCCTTACATTTGTCCTCTAGCCATTCCTGCTTAGCCATTTTGCACTTCCTGTCGATCTCATTTTTGAGACGTTTGTATTCCTTTTTGCCTGTTTCACTTACTGCATTTTTATATTTTCTCCTTTCATCAATTAAATTCAATATTTCTTCTGTTACCCAAGGATTTCTACTAGCCCTCGTCTTTTTACCTACTTGATCCTCTGCTGCCTTCACTACTTCGTCCCTCAAAGCTACCCATTCTTCTTCTACTGTATTTCTTTCCCCCATTCCTGTCAATTGCTCCCTTATGCTCTCCCTGAATCTCTGTACAACCTCTGGTTCTTTCAGTTTATCCAGGTCCCATCTCCTTAAATTCCCATCTTTTTGCAGTTTCTTCAGTTTTAATCTACAGGTCATAACCAATAGATTGTGGTCAGAGTCCACATCTGCCCCTGGAAATGTCTTACAATTTAAAACCTGGTTCCTAAATCTCTGTCTTACCATTATATAATCTATCTGATACCATTTAGTATCTCCAGGGTTCTTCCATGTATACAACCTTCTTTCATGATTCTTAAACCAAGTGTTAGTTATGATTATGTTGTGCTCTGTGCAAAATTCTACCAGGCGGCTTCCTCTTTCATTTCTGTCCCCCAATCCATATTCACCTACTATGTTTCCTTCTCTCCCTTTTCCTACACTCGAATTCCAGTCACCCATGACTATTAAATTTTCGTCTCCCTTCACAATCTGAATAATTTCTTTTATTTCATCATACATTTCTTCAATTTCTTCGTCATCTGCAGAGCTAGTTGGCATATAAACTTGTACCACTGTAGTAGGTGTGGGCTTCGTATCTATCTTGGCCACAATAATGCGTTCACTATGCTGTTTGTAGTAGCTTACCCGCATTCCTATTTTCCTATTCATTATTAAACCTACTCCTGCATTCCCCCTATTTGATTTTGTGTTTATAACCCTGTAGTCACCTGACCAGAAGTCTTGTTCCTCCTGCCACCGAACTTCACTAATTCCCACTATATCTAACTTCAACCTATCCATTTCCCTTTTTAAATTTTCTAACCTACCTGCCCGATTAAGGGATCTGACATTCCACGCTCCGATCCGTAGAACGCCAGTTTTCTTTCTCCTGATAACGACATCCTCTTGAGTAGTCCCCGCCCGGAGATCCGAATGGGGGACTATTTTACCTCCGGAATATTTTACCAAAGAGGACGCCATCATCATGTAATCATACAGTAAAGCTGCATGCCCTCGGGAAAAATTACGGCTGTAGTTTCCCCTTGCTTTCAGCCGTTCGCAGTACCAGCACAGCAAGGCCGTTTTGGTTATTGTTACAAGGCCAGATCAGTCAATCATCCAGACTGTTGCCCTTGCAACTACTGAAAAGGCTGCTGCCCCTCTTCAGGAACCACACGTTTGTCCGGCCTCTCAACAGATACCCCTCCGTTGTGGTTGCACCTACGGTACGGCTATCTGTATCGCTGAGGCACGCAAGCCTCCCCACCAACGGCAAGGTCCATGGTTCATGGGGGGGGGGAACAAAATACTACGCTACACAATTCGAAAGTGGCGTTACGCCTAACAATATACAAATTTCTACAGAAAGATTATGGTGAGTGTCTACTCGGCAAGAGCCAGCGTATGTATTTGCCGGAGTTATCCTAGCTGTAGGTACACACTGCTAGTCTGACTCTGCTGACGTTCTTATAACACCGATTCTGCGGAGTTCTACACTTGGTCATAGTAGTTCCAATTGGTGGAACTCTCACATCGCTTTTCACGAAGTACTACCGTGTTAATGCAGAAAGTTTGTTGAGATATTGATATGAGCTCTTGAAGTCGGCAGCTCATCTGGCTTGCCTTTTGTGTGGGGCCTCTAACTGATAAGGAGCCACTATGACATTCCTCCCCCTGGAAAAAGATTTCAGAGCACCAGAAACGTCCATAGGAGTGGGGGAATCTTGGTCGACATCCATAGGTCGGTGGGCGTCAGGGGCTGGAGGTGGCGACGAAGCAGGGTCAGGTGGCAGCAGAGGCAGCGGCTGCGGTGGAGGCGGAAGCGGAGGTTCCCTCAGAGGGCGGTCATCGTCACTGGCAGTTCCTCTGGGGCGTCGTGGTCCTCCAGACAAGGGCTAAGCTGGCTGAGGTGCCGGCGGACGGCGGAATCATCGGCCCATCGCGGAGATGCCATCGCCCATCCGCTGAACCTGGTGGTGATGGCTCCCAGCTCGGCCATGGATCAGAGAAGATCCGCACCCAGACCTGCCCAATGTGGAAGGATGGCCCCAGAGTCAGGTGGGAGAGTGATAAGTCTCTAGAACATGGACAGATAAGGGAGAGCGGAATGGTCGACGTGAAGTATCTCCGCTGGATTTTTACCGGCATGCGTCGCAGAGCGGTATGTTGCCAAAAAAGAAGCACGCCTTTCTCCAGTGGGTGATGGCTCAGCTATTTATCGAGTTGGGTCTTAAATGTCTGCACAAAACGTTCTGCCTGGCTGTTTGACGCAGGGCGAAACGTTGCAGCGTGAATGAGGGAAATCCCATCGGAAGCACAGACTTGCTTAAACTCGGTGAAAGTTAACTATGGACCGTCATTTGTAACGATCGTATGGGGGGGTGGGGGAGGGGGTTGTTCGACAGTATAGAGGCGCCGGAGAATTTTGATAGTCTCAGCAGAAGTAGCGTCCATCATGTGGGAGACATAAGGGTATCCCAACCCGGAGTCGATCAGAATGAGCCATTGGGATCCACGAAACGGCCCTGTGAAATCCAAGTGGAGACGTTCCCATGGAGCAGCTTCATCAGGCCACGAAAAATACAGGCACGGGGGTGCTGCCTGACATGTGGTTCAGGCTGACACGAGGGAGGCAATGTCTTTATCCAATCCACGCCAGTAAAGTTGCGGCAGGCGAGCTGTTTGGTGAGGACGATTCGCCAATGGCCAGTGTGGAATGTCCGAATCGCTATGCAAAAGGATGACGCCACTGCGGATAAAGAGGCTGTGCCGATGATCCCAAAAATGCTGGACTTGCGCATTGCAGACGCTACGATGGCTTTTCAGCCAATCCGCAGTGGTTTGGCGGCAGAGAGCTTGCTGTGTGTAATCCTGAGTGGTGGCCCGCCTGACCGCATTGGCATCCAATGGAAGCGCGTCCAGTGCTGCGTCCACATTCGGTTCCACATGGAAACAAACCAAGAGGGAGGCTTGAAACTCACGGTCCGCTGCCTCAGGCAGTCGGGAAAGGAAATCGGCGTTGTCCTGCCTTTCAGGCATGCGATAAACAATATCGAAATCGAACGGCGCCAGGAAGAGTTCCCAACGTTGGAGGCGGCGCGCTGTCCCGGTGGGCACTGCAGCACCTGGGTGAAACAAAGAAACGAACGTTTTGCGGTCTGCAGAGTGAAATGACGCCAATACATGAAACTGTAGGGCATAAAACAGCATCTAAGCATCTTTTTCAATTTGACTATATTTGGTTTGATCGTCAGTCAACGTTTGTGGCCACCTGCCTCTCTACGCCATTTACCACTTGCGAAAGGACCGCACCCAGGCCACAGTCCGATGCATCGGCGGCGACGATGAGGGGCAGGGAAGGGTCGTAAGCGACCAGACAAGGAGGTCGGGAGAGAGCCGACTTGAGTCTTGTGAAAGCCTGCTCACACACCGCGTCCCAAACCCAACGCAGACCCTTACGCAACAGCACAGTCAGGGACGCCGAAATCTCGATAAAAGTTAATATGACCGAGGACGGATTGCAGTTGCTTCACGTTGGTGGTAGGAGGCAGATTTTGAACCACCTCGACTTACTTCTTAGAGGCGTGTAGGCTGCAAATATCAATCGTGAACCTCAGATAACAGACATCTCACGCTAAAAAGTCAGACTTTTCTTTCCGGCAACACAGGTCAGCCTTCAAAAATTCCTGAAAAAGCCTATCCAGCTTGTCCACGATGTCCACCGCGTACGAGCAACCGACGATGACATCGTCCAGATAATTTGCCTCACCGAGCACCTGACTTGTGAGGTATCCCAAATAACTTTGGAAAATGGCGAGGGCGCTAGCAATGCCAAACGGGCGGCAGTTATACCGAAAAGGCCACAAGGGGTATTGATGACTAGGATTTGCTGCTATTCCTCGTCCAACGGCAGCTGCAAGTCAGCATCGCAAAAATAAGTTTTGGAGAAAACGGTTGACCCCATCCACCGATGGGTCAACATATGCATCGATGACGGACTGAGAATTTACTGTGACCTTAAAGTCGCCACAGAGGCGTAAAGCAGCGTTCGGCAATTTGACTAACACTGTAGGCGTCGCCTAGCGACTAAGCACGATGGAAGAAAGGATACGTTCGTCTCGTAAGCGGCGAAGTTCCACCTGGAGCTTGTCTCGGAGAGCAAATGCGACTGAGCAGTCCTTGAAAAACGAAGGATACCAGAGGGAAGTGCTGAACACGCGCGGTGAAACCCTTCACCCCTGGTGTGGAGGATTAGAACAATGTTTCGTATTTGTTGAGTAACTGGGCTAGGAGGGTATCAGAGGAAGGTATCGACACAGCCTGTAACTCGTCCTGCACTGACAAACCCAGACGACCAAATATGTCCAGACCCATAAGGTTAGTATCGCCAGGGAAGCCGACCACCAAAAACTGAGTGTGGAAGGGACGCCCGTTGTAGGAGGCTTGTGTTGGAAAAACGCTGTTGAGTGATATATGGAGTTTACTGAAAGCCGGTCGGGGTGGCCGAGCGGTTCTAGGCGCTGCAGTCTGGAACCGCGTACCGCTACGGTCGCAGGTTGGAATCCTGCCTCCGGCATGGATGTGTGTGATGTCCTTAGGTTAGTTAGATTTAAGTAGTTCTAAGTTCTAGGGGACTGATGGCCTCAGATGTTAAGTCCCATAGTGTTCAGAGCCATTTGAACCATTTGATTACTGAAACTAAACGCGCCGGCCGAAGTGGCCGTGCGGTTAAAGGCGCTGCAGTCTGGAACCGCAAGACCGCTACGGTCGCAGGTTCGAATCCTGCCTCGGGCATGGATGTTTGTGATGTCCTTAGGTTAGTTAGGTTTAGCTAGTTCTAAGTTCTAGGGGACTAATGACCTCAGCAGTTGAGTCCCATAGTGCTCAGAGCCATTTGAACCATTTCAACTGAAACTAAACAAGTCTCAAGTGTACGGAGACAAAGCTGGCGAGCCCGAGCGTTAGTATATGGCACCATCACAATAGAAACGGAAGATGCCGTGTCAATTTGGAAGACCACAGGAATATTCGCAACCTCCAGGTAAGGAGAAAACGGGCTCCCGACAAGGGAATGGTGGAGAATACGTGTCCGTCAATGGAATGCGAGACTTCCAGGTCCTGCGGTGACGATTCGTGACAAGGCTGTGCGTCTGCAGGAAGCGTGGCATCTACGCGATGTTTCTGCGAAGCCTGGCCACAACAGCGATATGGCTCGTTCGGCTGCAAGGCATACATCTTGCTTCGACGGTTGGTGAGTACGGAAACAGTCCGTACATAATGGAAAACCTGTGAAAGACTTTCTGTCACGGAATGTACCAACGGACCGACGACACTCCCGCTCGGTGCTAGGCGACTGGCGAGCCACGAAAACAGCCAGATCAAAACGCGGTGGTTGTAGCCGGTGAGACTGTTCAAACGCACCAATGTTCGGCAGACAAGTGTCGAGGCACATGTCCTGTAACTTCGAAATATCAGCCCGTACACTGCTTGTAGGCAATGTTGGCGCACCGGCATTTGCAATCGCGAGTGAGACCCTGGAGCTTCGTAATCTATTCGCAATACGTCTGACCTGAGGACTTTCGACAAGAAAAAAAAATTGGACGGTGGAGGTGACGTGTATTTGTTCGTCAAAGTACTCAAAAAGGCAACCCTAAAAATGTGTAAAGGAGAGATCTCGAAGTAACTGCCCAGGGTTCTATTGTTGAATTAAACGACACACCTGTGGACCGACTGTTGCTAAAAATGAGCTCGACGTCGACTTTCGTGGAGGATCCCATGAGCTAGTAAATGTTGTTCTAACCATTGCACATAATTCGACCATGGTTCGGCAGACCTATCGAAAGCCGTAAACGTCGATGGAGCCACATGAAAAGTCTTCAATTTATCCGCGATGGAATCAACTCTATGAGCTGCATCTTGCAACGCCAGGGAGTGAGGGCGATGTTCTGACTTTGTGAAAACTGCCTGAATGTGGTGTAGAGTTTACGTCAAGGACTGAAGAAGTTTCTCTAAAGTAGCCATTTCGACCGAAAATGAAAGTTTAATCCTCGTCGCCAATAACTTTAGCGTCCTACGGTCGGCAGGAAAGAACTAACCATCGAGTTGGAACACACTTTATTTGACTGAAACGCCTTCTTGGCGTGTGCTAATTTTGAAATTCAAGAACAATAAGATACACAACAATTCTTGTTGCAGCAAAATCCAGATAAATTTACAAGACCATGAAAAGAAATAATAACAACCAAACTACTACGAATTTCTACAGGAAGACTACGGCGAGTGTCTACTGGGCTAGAGCCGGCATAGGTAAAGGTCGGAGCTGTCCTAGCTGTAGGTAGACACCGCCTGTCTGTCTCTGGTGGTATGCTTCTAACACCGATTCTGTGGAGTGCTACATTTAGTCACATTAGTTTCGATTCATGGATGTCTGTTACATGGCTTTTCACGAAGTATTGCCGTGTTTATGCGGAAAACTTGTTGATGTTTACATTCACTGGCGATCTGATATGAGCTCTTGAAAGGAGGTCGGCAGCCAACCTTGCATATCTTTTGTGTGGGCCCGGTACCTGATAAAGGGCAGTTATAATAGCTTCAAATGTATACTTGCAATCATATAATATTTCCACTTTTGGAAATTATTACTATGTGTTTAGCATTCAATAGTGATGAGCCTAGTCCTCCATTTTCTTTCAGTTTACTCATTACTCATTACTTTACAGTTTTACTGACAATTTAACCCTTTAGTTTTAAACTTGGAACATACACTTTATCAATGATTTAACCACTTCTGGGGGCTTATAATTTTTTTTCTACGTACATAATGGACATAGCATGTGGAACCTCCGTATACGTGGGATTCATATCATAGTTACTCACAAGTTATCAAATAGTGACGTATATGATTTTATCTAACTACAGGTAGTGTTCTTGCCCATATAATTCTTGTCGTTAATACTGCAGTAAATTTGTGGTTTAGGAACTGAGGTTGGCGTATTATATCGCTGAAACCGGTAGCCCATAGAATAAATTGGTGATGAACTTATAGCTGACGTCTTTTTCTTATTTATTACAGAGTGCATTATGGTCCACAGGTCTGTATAGAGTACAGCTGCTGTAAGAATCTGCTTGACTTTCGGATTAACTTCTTTTAGATTCTCGCAACTACTGATACCTTTTCTTAAGATTTTATCTCATTCACGGAAATCCGTTTTTTATTTGTGGAACATGCGTGAAGTACAGTAGTTGGCGATACTGTGGTTGACTTGAAGTCTGCCGCCACCACTTACACTACTGTTCCCACCCGCAACTGTAAAGTGCGTCATTAAGCTTAATTATGGCACGTCGCGGACTGAGTCATTACGAGTTAAGTGTGGAGACGAAAGCTCTCTTGCGCAGAACACTTCCGCTCGGCAGAGATTTCCCACGGGTGTCGTGCCGCGTCACTGCTGGCGTATTTATGGCCAACCAGAGAAGTGTAGCTATGTCAGTTACTGTGGTTACTAATAACAGAAGTAAAACAGCTCTTACATTATGTGTGTGTCTGACTATCAGGTCTCATGCCTGTCAGCTTGCCAAGTGTAGTTATGAAATAATGTCATAGCGAATATCAACTTTCATTTTCATTTCCCAAAATTTACAAATAAGCGTAAAGTTGTCATTGTAATCGAACTCTAACTCACGCACAATTATTTCCACATATGCATACGGATCTACACCCAAATCTCCACTACAGGGTATGTTGATTTTATCTTATAATACGTTCCTGTATAGGGCTGAAGATGGAGTAACTTCTTATCACATTTTGTGCTGACAGTGATTAGCATAATGTTGGTTGATGATTCCAAGGGATAACTATGCAATTAGTGGCAATATAACCTTAGATTTGGTGTTCTGCGTATATAGGTTGAGATGCAAGTTAATTAGTTGATCGTCAGTTTATTTTCATGGTTTCCTCATCTCTCTGTCCAAGTGTACAGAACGCACCACAATAGTGCTTTCAGATCCTTAAAGTCAAATACTGTACAGTGGGAGAGGGTGAATACATTTACAGCTGGTAATCTATTTGGTCGTAAAGATAATGTGCCCCTTGAATACGAATTTCATGATTATGAATTTTTATGACTTATGCCGTCTAGGTCACTTAATGTATTTTTATCTGTCACATTTTTTCTTCGCAGAGAAGTTCATCAAAGCTTTAGATGTTTATTACTTATCCTTGATCATGAAATGATGAAACTCTGAGAAAATAATTTTATTCGTGTTCCATGGCCAGACCACATTCGAGATAAATCACGTGTCAAAAGTGTGTTTTGCAACAAAGTGTGAGAATATGAATAAAATGCTATAAGCGTAATACTTAATTTTGGTACTGAACAAAAGGTATTTTAATAGAAAAACTGCTGTTTATTTACTGTCCTACTAGTCGCAGGTTTTGCCCATTTCCACAATTTATCTACTACAGATCGCACAGAATGTGGATAATAAGGGTATCAATGATAAAATGGTTCATATGGTAACTACTTACGTTTTATGTGTAGGAAATGATTGGTGTGGACGGTTCCGTTCATGTCATCACATTTAAATGTATCTCACGCCACGTGATCACATCATGCTGGATAATGTAGGTACCACATTTAAGAAAACTATATATTATACACTTACATTAACGAAGTACTGTAACGTGCAAATACGTCTGTGGTATCTTTTAATGCTGATATGAGACATATTTAATAGTGATGAGAAAAACAGAATCCTCCACACACTGTTTCTTCAAATCAGGTAAGTAAGTAGTTACTATACGAACCATTTTATCAGGGATATATTTATTATCCACATGGTACACATCCATTGAGAAGAAACGTATTTCAGTATTATTGGCGGCTTATGAAAATGGTAAAAGTCCGAAATTAGTCAGTCAGTAAATAAAGAGCAGCTTTGATATTGAAATCACTTTTCTTCAACATTTGAGAGCTGCAAGGCCCAACGTACTGAAAAAAAATTATAATTCTAGAACGTTCCACAGTTAGCAGTGCAGACTCTCGAAGCTGCTAATTTATTCAGATATGAACTTGCCCAACATTAATTTTTAACGTATTTCTCATGTCCTTCTGCTCGGCCGAATTGTGACCATTTCTAGACAAATAACACTAACAATTTCTACAAAACGGCAAGTGTCACAAACGTGTTCGGTGCACACAGAAAAATTTCTCAAAAATTCTTCAACAGTTGCAACACAAATTTCATGATGATTTTAACATTTGTCTGAAGACTTTTCGCATTTTTTCTAATGTGTGCGAACTCGGCTGCCTCATGTTTCATAATATATTACTAAGCCACAAGAAACGTAAATGTACATGCTTAATGTTTTCGATCTGTCAGTCCACAGTTGTTAGTATTACATAAATGACTTTTATGTTATAACTGTCTATATGCTACTGGATAAAGGCGGTGATCGTTATTCCAAATTTCTTAAATTTATTAAGACATCATCGATGGCCATAAATGAATATATTAGCACTTTTATGCATCACTTTCAACTATTATATTCTGCTGTTTCATGTGCAACTTACAAGTAGTTCTGATCTAAGCACCTCTTGTTAAATACGCATATGTGTTGATATTGTTCTACACGTGCTACTACATACTACTGGTGAATCTGTTACTCTGCTTGCACCACTAACAGTCATTTTCAGCACAGTACACAAACTACACACACAACTCTGCACGAATGTCAGTTTGTTTCGGGTTATGTTGTGTTGCCCGCTGGTGGACGTATTAGGTGAAGCCTACAGTGAAAAGTTATGTTTTGGTCTCTCTCTGTCTCTCAGTGTGTGAGTGTCTGTGTGGATCGTGGATTATCCTTTTATTTTTATTTTTTTTACTCAGACTGGCTACTTCTGCGTGATTATTCTAACTGGATTTCTGGCGTACTTTATACAGTATTTCTTTTACCTTGTCAGGTTCACATTAGTCTCTATGTTGCTGTGATTTCTTCTTGGTTAGTATGTGTCCAATTTCTTCTTCTACTTTTCTTGGTTGCTAATTGATCTACTAGCTTTATGTTTTATCCATGTTTCAAACACATGTATTTGTTTTTCATCTAATACTTTGTCAGAGATTTTACTTAAGAAATGGCTAAATGTCTGTTGATGTTTCTTGTAATTTCTTGTTTTGGCAGTGATCTGTTTTCTGTTGCTAGTGTCTTGACCTCTGGTTCGTATTCCTGTTGAGTGTGTTTTCCTGTTATGTTCGTGAAATGCTCAGCTTTTTCTAATATGAGCATGAAAATTATGGAACTGCCTATGTCCTGTACTGACTCTGGATTAATATCACATATTCTATTCAGTAATTGCTTCTATAAATACGTAATTCAAATATCATTCGGCAACCAACTCTTGTCGGCAAGCACATTTGATTTTTATGCTGATCTAGAGCTGTTTACAACATTTAAATTTATTGAACATTGAATTACATGGGTCTTCATGCAAGTTTGTTAGAATTACATACGCTGAGTCGCCTTACAGTTTCTCATATGTAGTTTATAAAAGGTATTGTGTATTTTGACAGGAAATGCTTGATATGGCCTTAATTACACTTTTAAAGCTTTTTATCTGTCAATCCCCATTTATTAATATTATATTGATGGTTTTGAGGTTACGACAGTCTGTATGCAACAGAATAAAAGCAATACATGCTATTACACATGCGTTTTCTCTCAAGTTATTACCACGTTATCAGTGGCCTGTTAATGTACGTTTTCATTCGTATGCAGCACTTTCAATTTATGTACTGTAGTGTTACAAGCTAATGCTGTACTGCTTGGGAAGCTGTTGCTTTGCCTGCAGCACTAGAAACAGTTTTCAGCAGAGGATGCAGACACACAGACACACATTTTCACCATTACTGCGCCCACGTACGCACACATGTGTTTATGTTTTAAGATAGATAGATAGAGAGAGAGAGAGAGAGAGGGTGACAGAGAAGAGCTATTGGGCCAACTAAATCTGTGTGTCGTTATATGTCTCAGGTCATTTATGAGTTGCTTCTTGTTCGTTGTCGATTGATCAACAAGATCATTATCTTGTATTGGGATGAGAGATTTGTTGTGATTATTTATGCTAGTAAAAACGAAACTGCTACGTCGTAAAACAATTATTAATTAATTAACTTGTTCTTTGACTTTTGTCTTTGACAAAGATAAGACAGGTACTGCATTGAAAAACTACCTTTTGAATTTTTTGCCTGGATGCATTCATTATGAATTTTTTTACGTGTCTAATAAAAACAATGAGTGAAAAAACATTTGACTATGGATGAATGCGCTTTCTTCGTGGCCGCTGTAAGGAGATAACGGGTAGGTACAGGGTGAGTTGGCCATCGGAAGTTTCTGCTTCTCCAGTTCTCAGAGAATGCCAGGCAAAGTCGGAGAAAACGGCTGCAACTCGCCATGAAGACGCCGTCTCCCTTAGCATCTACAATATTCAGAGTTGCAGTAAGATTTCGTTTTCTGGAAACATTTTCAGAATGATAATGTTGAACAACAGTGGCAGTAAGATATCTTCAAACAAACTGGTCGCTTAGGGAACGTCTTGAACGTACAAGCTGACGGCGGAATATTGCACGCCGTTCGGACCACGATAGTAGCAGATTCGCCCAATATTGTTAATTCACGAAGATATCACTATGCACTGTATTGCTAAACACAGCAATAGTTTTTATGAAGGTCCGAGGATCCAACATCGAATAAAAGTTCGTAAAGGATATTCACCTTCTTTCTTCCACAAATTCAATTTTTGTTCTTGATACTTACGATTACAAGTTAACCTCTGCACTTCAAATTACTTATATATGCAAACTAATCTGTCCCCACCTCCCCCTCCCCCCCCAAAAAAAACACAATGTCCAATCGGTATTACTTTTCCCCAACAATTACAAGAAAACCTCGACGCTTTTTTTTCACAGTAAAGAGCGTTGTCGTTAGAGCAAAGAGCTTTGTTGTCTCAAATTACGGTATCGCATCATCGCTGGTACTCGCAGCTGGAATATCCTATTACATTACGTAGGGACATTACAACATGTTTCACTCTATATTCGTAGGATGATGGCTATTATGCTTTCAATTTCCTGTTAATGTGGCATGATTTTTATCATACTTCAGACATGTGATGTGTCTTGAGTTAACATTCCTGAATTGTAGTTTTGGCATTTACCAGTTACTGCAGTTGCGTCTGCTTTGGGTGTTGGAGTGTTTAAATATGACAGAAGAGTATTTGTTGTTTAATATGATACATAGTTCACTTGTTTTCTTAGAATGATTGCTACTTTGTATGTTAGTTTATGTGTGTAAAACTGTAGATTAAACAGCAACTGGCTCCGTAAGTCAGTACGAGGGGCAGAGGAAAGAAAGGGAATACCACCTACAACAGAACATGTACTGCGTTGTTCAACCAATGACAGCTTTACCTTCATGTTCCTCACGGGGTTGCCGTTGCTTCAGTACTGCCAGTGTCGGGTGATGACGGCTGGAAGCTCGCCCCTAGCTCTGCTGCCTCCCGCTAGACAGGCGCGGCCCAGTGGCAGCATTGTTATGCAGAAGCAGTCCGAGGGTCGGCCGAGCGGGGCTCCGTGTGGCTGGTCGACCGCGCAGCTGCCGCGACAGCAGGTGACAAGTGTTCCAGGCGGCGGAATTCCTCAGGAAATGACTATCGACCTTGTCTGCTACAAAAGCTTCCACTGAGTTCCACACTGCCGTGGTCGCCTTATAACAGGACTGATACTCCCACTACGCAAGCTCTTGAAGTACCTCCACTGTCAAGACTCCAATCGAATCTGCAACACAGAAGTTTCAAGAATATGCATTTTTGAATGGAAGATATGGATGAGACAACGAGCTTTTTTAAATGAACAAATTGCAAAATAATACTTACATGAACGGGAGAAATGTTGTCCAGTGAATAATATTGGCAGAGTACGCTGTGGGATAGGAAGACTAAGACACATTGAGGAAAGTTCTATACCGTGCCAAACTGAATTAGCAATTGCATACTCTTTTCCGTCGCTTCGAAGCGCGGGAAACCTGTAAATTTATATTGAAGAGTTGATGTATTTCATTTTGTAGTTAATTTTTTTACGTATTTCACTAAAATTACGTGTTTTAACACATTCTACGCCATATAAAAAACACGTAGCTTGTTTTACCCATATTCATATTTCCCAACACAATCAGTAAGCCAACTCTCTTAGAAAAATAGCCAAATTCCATCTACAACAAAAACTAGAAACAAGAAGACAGTTATCTCTAAAACTCACGTTGCAGTGCAAGAGAACGTGATTAAATGCAGTTTGAGTTGGGGACGTGCTTCTGGCTACTTTACTAAAATTTGGAACTGGAGTTCAGTTCTCGAAGGCAAAGCATGTACAAAAACAATATTGTGTGTAGCTTTGTACAAGCCACTATCGTATGTCGTAAAGTGTTCCAGTTTGCTGTCGAGATTGACAGAGGGGTAAACATGTAAGACTATCTGCCCGAAGCTTTTCTGGTACTACTGACTTCTATCAATTGAGAACTGGAAAGTGTGCCAAGAAAACTTTCTCAAGCTGTACGTAGTAAGTGTTCTCGACTCTTTGTGCACTTGATGCCTCCAGTTACACCAAAATTATAATTACATTAAAATCGATGCATTAACTGGAGAGCGCTCTTTGCTGATTGCGCAATAATTAGATCGTGCGCTCTTTGAAGTCCCAGTTTCAGCAACATTAATGTTGTGAAGCGCATACTAACACAAAAATGCAATCATCGAAGACACAAACTCCACAAACGAATTTTTGCGTTATATGTCCTCCGCTGTGGTTGTTGCGAACATACTGCGGTGCAAATTTAAGTATCTCAATATTGCGGAGTATAGGGGGCAACGGATTTATGATGTTTCTACATTAACGAAAAACTATTTAGATTTACCAGGAGATCCTCCATCACATAACAACAGGCGTCTATGAAACAGAGGACGTATGTGGACGTCTCATTCGCCATCTCACTCTTGGCAAACACAGCGAAGGACGCTCAAAGCCGTTATTGATCTCCTGCAAAGAGATGGAGTAGCAGTAGTTCGTTTTGATAGTGGCAGTCTTAAAGTGCTCGGTCACGAAGGAATTCAGGAAAAAAATTGTTGTTAAGTATTCGCATGCTGTAGTCTAAATTCTGAACGCATACACTGCACTACACTATTCGATCCTTAATTAATCCGCATCACCTGTCTGGCTCATGTACTACAACGTATCGCCTATGAAGTGCGCGGTAGCTACACAGAAGTAATCTAAAACAATTTTATAAAATGAGGAATTGTTTTTCAAAATCCCGCGTCGTGTGTCGCTCTATATGGAATAGCTGCCTCATGAGCTCGTCCTAACTAGGTGGGGTACATGGTCTGAAGCTATCGGTTTTTATAATTAAAATTTTCAAGCTGCCAAAAATTTGACAGTTTCATTTCCGGGAGTTTCAGTGCAAGAGCCAAACAATGCTTTCGCGTAAGTTGAAATCGTAATGCTCTGGCGTACAGCCATAGCATTGTCGGCTTCCTTGCACCAGCATGAGAGAATGTCCGTCAGGTTGGTTTTGTAGTAATTTTTGAAGATGTCAGATGAAAGTTAGTTGTCATTAGAAGATAGTGAATAAGTTTGATGCTGTTTTGGCACAGAGCATAGGATACTCGACTTTATCTACATTCTGCAATAAGCTTCATCGAACTGTAAGAAGACACTCCGGTGGACATCCCTCCCGGAATATTTAACTTCCTAAAATTGGCACCATCAATGTACATTGTTGTGCAGACATCATTTTCCCCCCGTATTAGCTTTCTTTCCTGTCGACAACATTCTATGAATGCATAGAATTTGGAGAACTAGCTGGTTGCTCACTGCGCTACAAAATGAGAAGTCAGGTAAGATACCTTAATAATTTCAGTGAAGATGAAAATTCTAATAATCAGATGTGAACAAAAATAATTTTCTGTTGGTCACGCAGCTTACAGTTCTAAACAATAATTTAGTAATTTATAATGTACTTCGTTAATGTACTTTTCGTGCTTCTGGTACGTTTAAGTGCATATTAAGATAATATCAGAGGCTATGGTTTCATTCAGAAGTTGATTTCGTTACATATTTTACATGCTTTCATTAGATGTACATACACGCAATTTACCTCATGATATTATAGAAAAATCTGAGCTCTGTTTATGAAAATACTGCATTTGAAAAAACCAGTAATTCATAAAGTAAAATACCTGTTATATTTGAAACACTTATGTTAATGTTCATTACAAAGTGATATGACATAAAGTTTCCAGCTTTGGCATTTTTAAAAATATTACCATTGTACACAAATTATGATGGAAACCTCTTTATAAATTTGACAGGATTTTAATTTAACATTAAACATAATTATGAACTTATTTTAAATTTTAATAAAAGGATTTATCTGTATGTTTACGTATATGTATATGCCTTGGGGGACGGGTATTTTGTATTCCAGTGTAATTCTAGAACAACGAACTAACTGTTCCATTTGTTTAAAGGTCATTTGTAAGTGATGATGTATGTACAGTCGTATGGACAAGATGAATAATTTCTCAGAAAATAAAGTTACCCATACAGTTTTTGTAAGCTCTACACCATAAGCTTCGTTCTATTCGACTAAAGTTGGACTTACTGATATCGTGACAGTCAACAGTTAGTCTGGTGACCAGAAAAAGTACAGACTCGACATAAAAATTGGTCGCTACCGGTTATTTTTACACGACAGTCATTTGCTAGCTCCATCAGCCCTGTGGGTGATCGATTACTGTTACTCAGGGTATTTTATTCCACATAATCAGTCAAATGTGTGACAAGGTTGATTGAACTAGATGCAAGATTCCCACAATTATGTTAGGACACACACGCTCGCACACACACATACACACACTCTCTCTCTCCCTCCCTCTCTCTCTCTCTCTCTCAGACACACACACACATACACACACACACACACACACACACACACACACACACACACACACAACGCGTTGACTTATTTGCTAACCTCTCATTGGAAGTAAATGAATCTTAAGAGTATATAATTATTAGAAAATAATTGTTTTTAGAGCAGCATGAAAATCTTACGACAAATAAAAAGATTAAGTGGAGGAAAAAACATCTGTTTTGGACAACAGCTAAACCGATTTCTGTTATCGTTCACGAAACAGGTTCTAAAGTAGTTATTGTCCTTGCAAGACACACAACATGATCACAAAAAAGCAATAACACTCACTTTCTGTAATTATTCTCAGTGTAGCATTTCAGGAAATTAAGTGAGGGCTTGTCACTACCAGAAAGGAGCATTCAGCCGTGAGCATACGGACACGACAGCCTAAACAAACAGCTCTAGAGGAACCACCGGAAGAAAACGTGTTCACAAGAAGCCAAGAGCTGACTTGCAGTGGCCAATCACTGATAAGCTGGACACACCACGACTAGCTTCTTTCCTACCCTTTGAGTAACCTATTAAATTCCAGGCCACATGAAGTTTCAGAGATATAACGTATTGACAGCTTTGCAATAAATAGAGGCATCTTTCCGTCACCAAAAGAAAGAAAGTTGGAATGTGATCGAAAAGTCAATTTTAGAGTTTAGGATTCTTGTATATTATACAATGACGCAGTACAACATCGAGAGGAGTATAGGTCATCATAGACTGATAGCAGTTTCGCTATGAAACCTCTGAGTATATAGTTATGTAGAAAATATGTCTTGTTATGTAGACTCAGCGACATGCTGTGGATTACTTCCTCATTTCGCTATGTCACTCATGCATTCACACCCGACATAGTAGTATTTTATCCTACACTTCCGTTCAGGGTTTGGCTGGGGACTGTCGTCGGTTTCGTTTCGTGTCTGAGAAAATAAACTATGTCACTAATTGCCAAAAATTAACTGAATTTACACTCCGATAAAATTCGCGGCTGGGATATATTTTCCCCACCTACAGTTCGATGTATATACCAAAAAACAATGACGCAAATAAAAGAATGGATAAGAATCGGATTAAAAGTCAAGGTGAAACGATACCGATGATAAGATTCGCTGGTGATATTGCAGTCGTAAGTGAAAGTAGAGTTACACGATCTGTTGAATGGAATCAACAGTCTAATGAGTACAGAACATGGATTGAGTGTAGTCGAAAGCAGTGAGATGTAGCAGAAATGAGAATAGCGAGAAACTTAACATCAGAATTGGTGATCACGAAGTAGTCGAAGTTAAGGAGTTCTTCCAGCTTATGCAGTGAAACAACCCATGATGGACGAAGCAAGGAGGACATAAAAAGCAAACTAGCAGATGCAAGGGTGGAATTCCTGGCCAAGAACAGTCTCCTAAATCAAACATAGGTGTTACTTTGAGAAAGTAATTTCAGAGAATGTGGAATGTATGTTTCGAGCGTAGCATTGTGTGGTAGTGAAACATGGATTTTGGGGAAACTGGAACAGAAAAGAATCGAAGCATTTGAGATGTGGTGCTACAGACGAATGATGAAAGCCAGGTGGATTGATAAGGGAAGGAATAAGGACGTTATCCGCAGGATCGGCGAGGAAAGGAATACATAGAAAACACTGACAATAAGAAGGGAGAGGATGATAGGACATATATTGAGACATCAAGTATTGATTTCTTTGGTACTAGAGGACTATTTAGAGTGTAAAAACTGTAGAGGAAGACAGATACTGGGATACATCAAGCAAATAATTGAGGACGAAACAGAAAGGCTACCACAGGACAGGAATTCGTGACCCTCCGCATCGAAACAGTCAGAAGAGTTATGACTCAAAGAAAAGTGTCTTTCCTCAAAGGAGTCCCAATAATGTCTTGGGCACCTGCCTCTACAGTTACCTCTTTCGCTCTCGGCGCCGAATTCTTTCACATTGACATATGGTTTGATTTGCCGATCTCTCAAGCTGCGTCTTGAACATGTGCTTTGTTCAACGATGACCTATCTTCCTTAACCTTAATGAATTTCTAACCCTGTCGACATCTCTACTATGCGTTCTGTCTCGGTTTTTGAGTTGCGTTTCTCCCCTACTGACTGTCAACCCTACATGCATTCCACGTGGAAAGGCGTGGATCTTTGAAATCCTCCAGCACATCGAAGGAACGAAGAGTGTCTAAAAATACTTCGCAGCCACCAGCCCCACATGCAGAGGAAAGTGACCAGTAACAATTACGCTACCATTCGGTGTTCACGGGATTATTCAGTATAACCAGATTCGCTCTGTATATCCTCAACGACGGTCGCGGCTATGTATTGTACTTGCCTTTAAGAATCCCTGACGTTCCTGTAATCTGTGCCACAAGTTGTCCGTATTTTGTGAGGACTTTTGATTTAAAGAAGTCCTAAGTCGTGTCTCCGACATATATGGTAGCGTTCTCTTGCTGTAAAGCCAGGTTATTATACTATGCGGCGCCCATTCTTCTGAAATACGTTTCAAACCTTTTTTTTTTTAAAAAAAAGTAGGATTCACACACGTTGCCACTAAATGTCATGGGGGAGAATGTCCTGATATTGTGAGCTTGCCTGAGCCTGCAGATATGAGTGCTGCACTCCTGCATATTGCCTAGCGCACTGCTTAATTGCTACGATGTCTGTCACGACAGCCGAGGCGATCCGCAATGTCTGCACATGCTGAATTTTCGCAAGCGCTTCGCTAACCTGCTGCCTGTCTTCACCCTGTCTGTTCACAATTTTGGTCA
Source organism: Schistocerca piceifrons (assembly GCF_021461385.2). Taxonomy (NCBI): domain Eukaryota; kingdom Metazoa; phylum Arthropoda; class Insecta; order Orthoptera; family Acrididae; genus Schistocerca; species Schistocerca piceifrons. The sequence continues at coordinate 952,770,958 of NC_060138.1, forward strand.
CTTGATGGGTAAATTTCGACTCAATCTCAATAATCTTTTCCACAGTTAGTCGACTCAATTAGCATATCGCTCACTTTCTTTGTAGAATTCTACGGCGGATTTTCTCCTGATGACTTTTAGCACCTCTCTCTAACGTTTCAGTGCAGCTTTCAGTAATCAACAAGCAGTTGAGAGTTTTTATTTTCATCTCCTCGCTTAACTGTAGTAGTTGCTACGTTCCTTGAGATAGCTCGAGACGGTCCTTGAACTTGATATCTCAAGTTTCTGCTGTACTTCCAGGCGTCACAGTCCTAATTCCGTCTACAGTACAATGAATTTCCTTTTCCTCCAACTCGAGAACTCTGGCAACCTCCTTGTTCTCAAGTGTATGCAGCTATTGACTATATTCAGTCCACCGCCACTCGACAACCAACAAACGCGATGATCAACAAGGTATCATAGTACTGTACTAAACAACGGAATTAAAGAGAAAGGATGAAATAGAATAAAGCTATCCGGAGCAGACAAAGGCACATACTTCAGTGCATTTGCACAAGATATGTCACGCTTCACCAAGCTCTACTTCTTTGCTTTGCCTATGAAAATAGCTATGTAATGCGTAATTGCTGCAGGGAATGCTTCGACAAACCAGCATTAAACGTTGTAATTGTGCCACGTTACGTTGTTGAGGAGTGGATGGCTGTGTCTTATTGAAAGATAGTCGGTTGATGTGTACGTTTTATTTTTTTCGTTCCTTGATGGAAAGCAAATCCGATTGTGACTTCAGTAAGTCTTCCTAGCTTTTTCTGAGGTCAGCGATGACGCCACTGAGATCCGCTGCAGGGGGAAAGCAATAAGACACGACAAACAGTGCAGTATGAAATAGGAAAGTTAATGAAAAACAAGGCTTTTATTGGCACAATCCTTCCTGCAACACTGCAGAGTGTGCAGATTGAAACATTTTATCATTAAAGAGCACGACAGAACAGAAAGCTTCCATGAACTGCAGCGATTTAAACAATTACCTAATTAAATTTTTTTAAATATTCTCTAAAACAAACACATTTTCCTACATCAGTCAAGAAAGCCCCTTCAGTAAGATAATTAAAATACTGAGGGACGGCACCCTTAACCCTGGAATAATAAAGTAGGAACATGTTACATTGCTACTAAACAATCGAAAAGGTTACTACTCCTCATTTTATTTAAAGAAAGTCAAAATTTATTGGTTATGAATTAGTTAATTACCATTATTAGATCTCCAATGGTATTTTATACACTAAATGAAACACAAAATGTCGTGTTTTGTACTCAAATGATATCGTAAATTTTACGAGCGTTTAGTAAGCTAGAGTTAAAGCCGTAAAATTAATTTGCAGTGTCTCAAAAATTCGCCGATTGGCACGCACCACCACACACACACACACACACACACACACACACACACACACACACAGACATAAACACACGCACGCACGCAGACACAACACAACACAAGGCAGCACAAATGGGTAATCAGCAGAAGCAGCCATTTGTCTCAATAACAATGATGGTTAAATCACAAACAATAACTCTAAAATGTCTAACCGTTACTGGAAACCCAAGCCCAACGCCATCCCACCATCATCTACATCTACATACACATCTACATGGATACTCTGGATATCACATTTAAGTGCCTGGCACAGGTTTCAGCGAAGCACCTTCACAATTCTCTATTATTCCAATCTCGTATAGCGCGCGGTAAGAACTAACAACTATATGTTTCCGTGCGAGCCCTTATTTTATCATGGCGATCGTTTCTCCCTATGTAGGTCAGCGTCAACAAAATAATTTCTCATTCGAAGCAGAAAGTTGGTGATTGGGATTTCGTGAGAAGATTTCAGCTGGATTCTTGTGCGATCGAACACGTCGGAAACGTTTATTCAGAGTCTTCACGTATGTTTCTGAATTGATGGTTGACCGTCTTGGCGTCACATCCACAACAATGACATCAAGATCCCAGAAGACTATCACCATGACTTTTCTGGTGGAGGGGGTCGCCTTGAATTTCTTCTTTGAATGAGGATGATGTCACTCCATGGACTGCCGCTTTCTTTCCGGCTCAAAATGTGCACCCAGCTTTCGCTCCACGTAACGATCCGCGACAGAAAGGCCTCTCCGTCGGTCTCTCAACGCTCCGTCAATCCAGCTGAAATGGCCTTCCTTTGAATCTGGTAGTCCGCTATGAGTATTCGGGGAACCCATTGTGAGCACCTCTTCCAATATCAGAGAGTCACGTTAGACGCACTTTCAATGCTGACGGACAACTATAGTGCCAATTGTCCAGTTCTGATGTGCCGGTCGGCACGAGTAATGGCATGCGCACAATTCTGCATGTCTGGAGCAGGGGTTGTGACAGGACGTTCCGAGCGTGGCTCTATTTCGGCATTTCCTGAGGCTGTAACTTTCTTCATCCATCACCCAACTATACTCCTATCAACAGCAGTATCGCCAAACACTGTACTCAAACGTTTATCACCGGCGCACAGTACAAACATCAAATGTGAAGCTCCAACAAGGAAGTTTGCCTATGTAAATTAATGGCTTTTTGAAAAACTGTGGGTCCTCGTAATTATAAGAATTCGTACCATGGATGATGTGTTTGTGACAAATCTTCAACTGACCATTCCCTGGAACAGCGTTAATTGCGACGAAACCAATGTGGTGTATTTTGCATCGAGTGACTCTGCTTATTTATAGGTCTTTGATCTCACGGCACTGTACGTTTAATACATTATTAGGGTTATTTTATTTGTTATATTCCAGGAGTCGGTACAATTTGGAATCGGGTTCCTTTCAGAAGGGCCATGCTCAATGCGGTCAGAAACCTGGAAAGGTCACTGTGGCTCCTATGAGTCGCGATATTACCACTATCTCCAATGATGCAAGCTCTAGAATTCATCTGCACGACAATGTTGTTTTTACGCCGCAGTGCGTGGAGGGTTTACTTCAGCCCAGACGTCTTTCTATCTTGATGTTGTGTTGCCGTCAGCATGAACCAGAATATGTATTTGAACGTTGTAAGTTATCCAGTGTTTCATTTCTACTAATTTTCGTGATGAGTATGTTGTGGACACCCATCTTTCAAGACGACAACTGCCGTGTTCAGAGAGCTGCACACATACTGTCTAGCTTCGAAGATCACTCGGATCGCACCTCTAATCGCCCGCTCAGTCAGCCGTCTTAATTCCATAGAAAATGAAAATGTACGGGGACTGTTTGGAACAACGGCTAAGACGTGCCAATAGCCATTCCAGCAATTTAATAGCTCTGTGGGATGTAATAGCGAACGAGTGGCCTCAATTGGATTTGTATCTGAAGATATGGACCGTCTCCGTCGCCGAAATGTGTTTACAATCAAGGGTATATGCGAGTTTGCTTCCATGCGTAGTATTTCGACGACCGAGCCTTTCGTCTTCTTCGATACTGCTAGCCGCGTTAATGAGTACTCGCCGTCTGGACTGAAATCAGTTATCAAATATTGTTGGTCGCACACCGCTATTTGTAACTGATTGTAAGTTAGACTTCCGACGCCGACTGCACTCTTTTAATTATCTTTTGTTTTCCAGGGCCCGTACTGATACTGTCCGAAAGACACATCCTCTTAGCATTACCTAGTTCTGGTGCATGTGATGACCGGGAGATCTTAATAAACAGAATGGCAGACCCAAATATTGTTAATTTTGAAACCTCCGTCCCTGTTTTTATACGGTTTTTCTTAATTTCGAATGGCTCTTTACTTACGCTGACCCAGAAACTTATCGTTGCGTTTCGGTGCTGTCTTCTTCGTATTTCATTTCACGATTATAATGTATGGAGTGCTCAAAGATAGTTGATTTTCAGAGTTGTTTTAGTCGGATGGGTTATCTACGTTCCCTGTAACTCTCCCTGACTCCTCTAATAATCTGCCTCATGTAAAATACGCCATATTCATGTGGAATGCGGTGCGCATATAACTTCCGTAGGGTTTTCTTTATTTATTTTATTCTACATTTTTTATCTCACTACTGACTGGTTTGATGCGGACTTTTCCATATATTCCTTTCCTCGGCGATTATGCAGAGAACCTTCTTAGTCCTTACCTTATAAGTCCACTTTATTTTCAACATTCTCCTGTAGCACCACATTCAAATACTTCGATTCCCTTCTGTTCCGGTTTCACACAGTCCATGTTTCACTGCGTTGCTGTGCTCGAAACGATCAGTCTCGGAAATTTATTCCTGAGATTAAAGCCTATCTTTATTACAACTAGAATTACATCTGCTAATAATAAGCTTCTTGCCAGTTCGAGTCAGCTTTTTATGTCCTCTTTGCTATGTCTGCCATGGGTTATTGTGGTACCTAGATAGCGGAATTCTTTAACTTCGTCTGCTTTCTGATCACCAGTTCTGATGTTAGGTTTCTCACATTTACGTTTCTGCTACTTTTCATTACTTTCGTCTTTCTTCGATGTACTCCTCAATCCACACTCTGTACTCCTTAGCCTTTTCATTCCATTCAACAGGTTCTGTAATTCATCTTTACTTTCGGTGAGCAAAGCAGTGTTATCGGCGAGCCGTACTATTGGCATCCTTTCACCTTGAATTTTAGTTCCACTTATAATCCTTTCTTTCATTTCCGCCATTGTTTCTTCGATGCACAGATTGAATAGTAGCGGCAGAAGGTTGCATAACTGTCTTATATCCTTTTTAATCCGAGCACTTTTGTCTTGGTCTTCTATTCTTATTGGTCCCACTTGGCTTTTGTACATATTGCATATTAACCGCCTTTCTCGGTAGTTTACCCATATGTTTCCCAAAATTCCGAACGTCTTGCACCATGTTACATTGCCGAACACTTACTCAAGTTCGACAAATCCTATGAAAGTGTCTTGATTTTTCTTTAGTCTTGCTTCCATTATGATCAGCAATGTCAGAACTGTCCCTCTGCTGCCTTTACCTTTCTTAGAGATTGTCTCCGTGGTGCCTTCACCCTTTCCAAAGATTCCCTCTCTAGTTATTTTACCTTTCTGAAAGCCAAATCGATCCTCATACAACAGTTACCCAGTTTTCCTTTTCATTTCTCCGTATATTATTGTTATCCGTGACTTAAATGCATGAGATTCGAAGATGTTTGTGCTATAACCCTCACATCTCTCAGCTGTTACTACCTTCCTTCATAGGGTCTGATGGTATATCGCTGGTCTCAAACATTCCACACACCAAAGTGAACAGTTGCTTTGTTGCCATTTCCTCCAATGATTCCACAAATTCCGCTGGAATTTTACCTATCCCTTCACCCTTACTTTACCTCAAGTCTCTTTTAAATTCTCGGGTACTAGATCCCCTATCTCTACCCTATCGACTGCTGTATCTTTGTCGTCGGGAGCGAAATACACCGGAATCCCTATTTCTGTAAGTCTACCAATCTTTGCCGGCCGGTGTGGCCGAGCGGTTCTAGGCACTACAGTCTGGAACCGCGCCACCGCTACGGTCGCAGGTTCGAGTCCTGCCTCGGGCATGGATGTGTGTGATGTCCTTAGGTTAGGTAGGTTTAATTAGTTCTAAGTTCTAGGGGACTGATGACCTTAGAAGTTAAGTCCCATAGTGCTCAGAGCCATTTGACCCATTTTTCTACGAATCTTCCCGGATACTGGACCAAATGGCGGCAGCCATTCTCGGCTTCTCCTTCTCTCTCTCAGTCTTAACCTCTTCTTTATTTTGACTGCAACGCCTGCTGAATGTCACTGTCTGAATACCCTGTCCTTCGGATCACTGTTCATAGGTGGAACAATTCTACAGCGAATGTCTCCTTGACATGTTTTCGGAAACATTTTGAAAAAAAAGAAACGTTTCACAGTTGCGTTTAGAAAAACAGTGTAGATGGCACATTTATTGTTACCGGCTTCATTCCAAAGAATGATGTGCGATGTAGACCGTTTTTCTAAATATGCATGTCTCTTTGAAAATGTTCGAGCTCTGTGAACCAGAGCCTTTAGCTTCGAGTTCCTTTGTGACGGATGGTGGTCTCCCGAGGCGTGGACATAGACATCAGTGTGCGTGGGGTTTCTACATAGACTGTAATCTAGGGTTCCTACAAGACTACTCTTAACTGATTCGTCGACCAAAGGTAGCTACCGTTCTTTTTGAAGTTCCGCTTTGAATTTTATACTACGTAGGATAAAGTTCAAGGAAAGAACAAAAGCCTATTATTATTTGTCCATAACAGATCGAAACGCTATATGTTCGTATCCGAAGGATAAGGGAAGTCACGTGCTTCGGTGCAATATATCTCTCGCCCGCACTGGTCGCGGGCCACCTGCCGTGGGTCGCCTACCTTGCCCTGCCCTAGGCTGGGGAGAGCGGGGTCTGGGCTGCCTCCGGCTCCTCGCGTAATTAAGCCCGCCAACTGGCCAGCGGGAGAGGCCCGAGTTTAATACAGATCTCCCGGTCCCTCAATTAATCGACCAATTACACGTCCGGCTGCCGGGCTGCCACTTTGAGCCGCCCAGAGGTCTCCTCCGCCTCCGTCTCCCGTCACGGGCCTCCTCTGCAGCAGCGAGGATTATGCCGTCTCGCCAAAGCTGGCTGGCAGCGGTAGGCCGATGTCGCGGGCGCACGTGCTGGAGGCCGGATCCTCAGCGTGCCTCGGAACGCTGACTGCTCCACCACCGGTGTAATCTCAAGGCGCCCTAGTATGAAGGTCAGCTTCGAGTAATGATGGCAGCAGGATGATCGTTGCTTTCGTATGCCATGGCACACATTGCACTATACACAGTAATAAAATAGAACAAGTCAATTTACAGAACAATAATTGTTTGGAAACACATTCTGCCTTATGTATGAGGCTTCACGTCTATTTTTATATTTGTTACCTAAAAACGTTTGCCGGCCGGAGTGGCCGAGCGGTTCTAGGCGCTACAGTCTGGAAGCGCGCGACCGCTACGGTTGCATGTTCGAATCCTGCCTTTGGCATGGATGTGTGTGATGTCCTTAGGTTAGTTAGGTTTAAGTAGTTCTAAGTACTAGGGGACTTATGACCTCAGAAGTTAAGTCCCCTAGTGCTCAGAGCCATTTGAACCATTTTTAAAAACGTTTCAGGACAGTCTGTGTTATTTTCTGTTTGTTTTTTTATTATACTTGAAACGCGTATGTATTCAGTACCAGCGATGGCGAGGCATGACAGAATCTCTGACCAGAGAGTTGTTTATCGTTGCTAGTCTGCGCTTGACTGCGCGAGAGTTCAGTTGCAAGTAGGATGTTGTGTGTAGTGGGTCGCGAGAGGAAGTAGTCAGCCGACGGTAGTACTGAGCGGGCGTCGGCATGGATCGGCGGCGTGCGCCCTTGACATCTGTGGTCATGGTTCGGGACGAGGTATATTGTTAAATAAGGTAATGAAGCAGCACTGCGCTCAGCCAATAGTATCTGTTAATTGTAATTAATTTGTTCAAGAAATGCCCCAATAATAATTTTGTTTCCAAAGCAATCATTTTTAAGAAAAGAATCATTCCAATTGAAACAATATTTCCTATGCTTTTACTCCCAGAATCAATTTATCAGGTTAATTATTGCACAGGGCCTAAGGTCAGTGCTACTGGCCTATTATTGTGGGTTTCATGATTAATGTTCATTTCTCAATTTTTGTGTCTAGTTTACATTGGGCCATTATTTTTCAATAATTTTTGTGGGGACCAAATATTTGGCTCGTTTTCATTATCATTGACTTTTCTTTTATTTCTGCTGGGAGGTTACGTTTAGCACAATGTCCATTAACATTTAAATACAAATCTCTTTAATTTCTGCGGGGAGGTTACACTTGGCGACATCCGGTCAGGATCGTATTTCTTTGTGAATCTTCTAAGAAACATTCAGATATCTGCTCTTATATACTTAAATATAATTAGGATTTGGCGCAACGCTTTTACTAATTCTGTCAATTTCTTTCACAGATCAGCGGCAATTCGTTGCTCTTTGTTGTACTTGTATTTGTTGGATTTTGCATTGTTTTCGTCTCATTTGTGAATAATTGTGACTAGTGTAAAAATGCCGCGAAAGACTGTGAGTAGTGCATCGCGAGGTATAGTGAGTGAAATAACCGAATTAAACAACTTGACCGATAGTGCTTGTGACACGCAATGTAATGATGACAATCCTCCATTTAGTGACAATCAGTACGTATCGACCACTAATAATGATTTTGATCTTAGTGATGAACAGACGAATTCAATTGTGTCCTCTGTCAATGTAACGACAATTGATGACGCGGGGCGTTCTGTTGCAATGAGCGCTGCCCAGCTTAACACAACCGGTTTGCAAAATTCACGTAACGAACAGACGAATTTTTCTAATGAAAATGAACAGGATACTCAAAATAGGACAGATTTATTTAATTCCGAAATAGTGACTGACAGTGTACATCCGACTGGCAAACCTTTTTGTAAATTACAGAATGACCAAATAGTCACACGAAACGCGACAATTGCAGATACACCATCAAACAGCATAGAGAATAGAGTAGGTAATATTGGCTTGGATCAAATTGTGGGACTATTGCTACAACGATTTGATGAAAAATTCAATCAACTTTATGAAAATTCCAAACAACGGAATGAAAAAATAGACAACAATAATGAAAATTTCAAACAACTTAATGAACATTTCATACAAGTAGATAAAAAACAAGACAACCTTAAAGAAGATCTCAAACAACAATTTAGTGAAGATTTCAAACAACTTAATGAACAGAACAAACACCTTAATGAAAAATTAGACAACAATTACGGACAGCTTAGTGAACAGATTAGAGGCGTTGCCGCGCAGTGTCATGATACTAAGAAACAATTACGAGAGGAAATTGAGACCTGTGCTAGGAAAAGTAGCGAGGAAATTAGATCTGTTGCTCAAGAATTAAGGGATATGCAAACAGCTACAACAGTAACACTTAGAGAGGAAATTAGTGCAGTCGGTAAACAATGCTCTGAAAAAGCAACACAATTACGCGACGAGTTTAAGTTAAAGACAGCAGAACTTTCGCGCACAATGGATGCAACGATAGACGCGAAATTCGACCAACAGAACACTCAAATTGACGAGCGCTTTAATCATCACCTACAAAACAGTGATACGCGTTTCCGTAAATTTACACAGGAACAGAATAAAGTAAAACGACAAGTCATGGAAAGAATCACTGCACAGAGACAGGAAGACAAACGTAAATTGTTCGAGAAAGCAAAAACATACGTAGACAACAATTTTGCTACAGCGTCCGACGAAATTAATACCATCAAACAGTTGAACATAGAATTACGTGATGAAATTTCTCATCTTAAATCAAAAACAGATACACACACACAGCAGATATTCAGACAGTGACCGACAGACTCGAACAAATAGAACTAACACAGGATTCCGATGTCATCAAAGCTGACGTTAAAAAATTGAACGAAACCACACGTAAATTACAAATACAGATTAATACTTCTGACACTAAAACCGATGATCAGGTAAAAATATTGACTGAAAAATGTGATGAATTGGCCAGTCGTATTGATATTATTGAAAGTAATAATGACAACAAATCAGACGATACTTCACCGGTTTCGTTTAACCAAACACCTGAATTCCAAAATCTACAGCAGACAATCAGTGAGATAGATTCGTCTAATAATGCATTACGTAGAAAATTGTCAAGTTTACAGCAAGAAGTAACAGAGATGAAAAATATTTCAGATAATAACTTATCACAGCAGACGCCACTTTGCGAACATTTGTCAGACTCACGCAGCGCGTATAATTTGGGTAATTTACAGAGACTACGCGACTTAAAATCTGAAAAGCTACGCAACTTGCGATCCGAAATGACACAGACAAACAGATTCTCACACAAACCTGAACGTGTTCTCAAATTCAGTGATAAGAACGTTGATTATAAGCAATCTGTATGTGTAAAAAAATCTAAGGAATTTAATAATGACAGAGCACAGATATGCGATTTGAGCTGTATACGACAATTTATTTTTGTACTTTCAATAGCATTGCCTGTAATGAAGAAACAACAATTACCATGGATACAGAAATTTATTTTTGAATTTTCACCGGCATTGCCTGTAACGCAAAAGCTAAAGTTTATTTGCAGCGCGTAATAGACCCCAGGGGATTCATTACGCTTTAATGAATATGTGCCGTAGCGTGCATAGGGCCCCGAGCTGTAGTGCTGTTTCATCTTTAGTTTTCTGCACTGCTGCCTTCTCTTCTACTATCCTTTATATCTATCAAAATAGCTCTTCAGCTATTGCTCTACCTAGAATTAAGAAAAATGACTAAAGAAAACCTGATAAGACAAGTTATACCGAAAGTAACAGCTCTCTTTAGATGCTCCCGAAATGACAACTATCGCCGTAACTTTAATAACAGAGAAAAATTTAATCATCAGTATGTGTAAAATTAACAGCAAACGCATTTTTTTTTGTGACAATAGACGTTTTTCTCCGCAACAGCACGAAAGTCAGCCGGCTAGCATACCTAAGCAACAATACAATACACAAGGTCAACCAAGCTTTAATGTTTCGCCGCGTGCCCGTATAGTCCCAGGTACAACAAATAGTAACGCACGCCAGCAAAGAAATAACTACGTACAGAAAACAACCTATTTCAATTCCTATCGCAATGCACCGTATAGGAATGACTATCACGACAGACATAAAAATAATGAGCACAATTCTCAGCGTACATTTAATAGCAGTCGATCTATTCAGCAGCAAGAACATCAGCAACAACATATTATCATGAATGAACCAGACAACAGGCGTCTTCCATAGCGTAATACGTCAGGAAGAAATAACACAACAGTTCAAATAGTGGATATGCCACAGCATCCTCCCGTAAATAACAGCACGTACGATAGAATTTGACCAGATACAGTACAGATTGCATATTCCAGTAACGTAAGCAATAATTTTGACACGCAGAATCTTGTTCACGAGAATGTTATTTGAAACATGCTTTGTTGAATGCACCAGTTTTATCGCACCCAGATCTTACTAGAAATTTTTCCATAGCCACCGACAGTTCTAACACTGCATTAGGTGTACATATTTTCCAGGAAATTGAAGAAGATGGTTCTACAGTAATTAAAAACATCGCATTTGCAAGTCGCATTCTGTCACCTGCTGAACGAAATTGACATTGCACTGAACAACATCAAACGTGCCGCAGAGCGCCGAAGAAGACAGCAAAAACAGGTTTGTACACGCCGTGACTTTCACATTGGACAGAAGATATTAGTACGTACACACTATTTATCTAATAAAGGAAAAGGTAGGTGCAGTAAATTTGAACTTCTATACGCTGGTCCATATAGGATTCGCAGCATCCTTCACCCCAATGTTGTACACGTCGAAACTTTGAGAAGCAGAAAGTCGAAAGGAAACCACAACTGGTCAAACGTCAAACCTTTTATTGAATGAAGATACTTTATGGTTTAACATGCTATAATGCCATTTGCTAATTTTATGATCACTTATGCAATAATATTCACATGACTACTTACTGATGACTGTCGTATTTTTTCTTGGCAAGTGCCCAGCAAGGTAAGGTTAGCAGGTCGCTCTTCTTGTCGTTACACATCAGGCCGTGCATATTTTTCCTGATGAATTTACACATTTTATGACCACTTATGCAATTATATTTATGTGACTACTTATTGATGATTATCGTATTTTTTCATGGCAAGTTCCCGGCAAGGTAAGGTTAGCAGGTCGCTTTTCTTGTCGTTACACATCAGACCGTGCATATTTTTCCAGATGAAGTTACACATTTTATGACCATTTCTGCAATTATATTCACATGACTACTTATTGATGATTATCGTATTATTTCTTGGCAAGTGCCCGGCAAGGTAAGGTTAGCAGGTCGCTCTTCTTGTCGTTACATATCTGACTGTGCACATTTTTTTCAGAGAAACTTACGTATCTTATGAATAATCATGCAGTGTTATCTAGTGACATATTGATTTTATTAAATTTTCTCTCCATTAAAGTCTTTAATTCTCGCCTCTATTAACTTCACAACATACAAGCTGAACACAACGAACGTCACATTTTTTGTCTTTCTTATGTATATACGATTGTTTCATGTTTTGTTTGTATGCACTATGAAATAGTTAAGATATAGCAAACACCAGTTGACTTTGACATTTTGCCTTATGATATCTCAACATCGCGACTACTTTACTGTTATATTGTGATACACTGAGTACATTTTTGCCTCTGAACACTATATAAGTATTTCACATGTTACGTTTTCTGTCATGTTATGCTGTATGGTTAATTATGTTACCATAAACCAGTCATTATTTAATGAGTATATGATTTAAATGCAAGAGATTAATCTCTGTTCATCAATTTCAGAAAGAAATAAATTAAACAGAAATGGGAATTTCACCTTTGGAATGATTGAAAGAAGATGCAAACCTCGTGAGGAAGAATAAATGGATCAGGATTAACAAGCATTAACAAGAATATACTACACACATCGTAGAATAGCAGTCATAACTAATGTTTTCTTTCAGAATACGGGGCGATTGATGCAGGCTGTCAGACAGACGTACACATCTTAGTTTTAGTGATGGAATATGATAGAAATAAGGAATAGTTGTGTAACGAGTAAAGAAGTGATTTTTTTGCAGATGATGATGAATGCTGATGAATAATGATGAAGAATATGCTACTATGGATAATGAAGTTTTTCTTTACAGGTGATGATATTAATGGAGTTATGATAATATAGATACTGAAGTGATGGTAATGAAGTTTTTCTTTACAGATGAGGATAATGTGGAAGTTATGTATTCATGCTATGTAGTTATTTAAGTATTTGTTGCAGTTCGCTTTGACGGCAGGTGTTATATTGCACAGTATAATGACTGAAGGTTTTGGAAAGGACAGCTATGGAACACATCTTTATACACATTTCACTACCTGTTAATTCGAAGTTCACTACTTTTCAGCATAAAATGCGTTTCTTCTTTCAGCTTAATAATCCATTTTTTAACATATTTTTGCAGGAGATATTATTTATGAAATTAATGTGCTCTATGCAGTTGTTCATTAAATCTATGTCATTGATGAATGTGATTACATATACTCTACTTGTTTCATAACCTTGCTACAGCTGACTCATGACAAATGACGTTACATATTCTCATTCACAGGAACAACCCAGAAGCAAATTTCATCTTTTTCTCTTCTTGCTTTCCCCTATAAATACCCAAAGCAATGCATTGCTAACAAAAAAAATGTATTACCAGTCCCAAATAATGATACCAGTTTAAGAGAGTACTGAGTAATTCTGATTAGCTCTGAATAGTATGTCACTTGAATAATGAATGCATAAATACTATGTGCATAATTTCATTACTCTATTGAGATGACCAATGATTAATTAATAATGCTTTGTAACTGGGAAATGAATGCTACTGATTACTGTATTTAGATGACCAATGATTAATTAATAATGCTTTGTAACTGGGAAATGAATGCTACTGATTACTGTATTGGGATGACCAATGATTAATTAATAATGCTTTGTAACTGGGAAATGAATGCTACTGATTACTGTATTGAAATGACCAATGATTAATTAATAATGCTTTGTAACTGGGAAATGAATGCTACTAATTATTGTATTGGGATGACCAATGATTAACTAATAATGCTTTGTAACTGGGAAATGAATGCTACTGATTACTGTATTGAGATGACCAATGATTAATTAATAACGCTTTGTAACTGGGAAATGAATGCTACTGATTAGTGTATTGAGATGACCAATGATTAATTAATAATGCTTTGTAACTGGGAAATGAATGCCACTGATTACTGTATTGGGATGACCAATGATTAATTATCAACATTATTCTGTAATACTATGTTATTGACTACCTCCTGTTTTAAGTAATCACTTCTGATGATTTGTAATTAGAGAATGAGTGCCAATGTTCTCTGTAGAACGAATGACCTCTGATGATTTGTAATTAGGCAATGAGTGCCAATGCCCTCTGTAATACAATTAATAAACATTTTTCTGCAATACTGCATACATGGTACAGAAATGTTCAATAACTGGGCTATGAATGCCGCAAACTACTAATGTAATTCCCAATGAAGACTAGTATGTGACTTAATGTCCTTCACCTTCTGACCTAGCTACCCTGAATTACTGCAATATCCATTTGTCCTGTATATCCTCTTGATCATGGAGCACTATATTTGTTTTTGCACTAATTCTACGTTGGTGTGCCTTGTAAGAGCGTGGTGTTGACACGACATGCTGTCCACCACCGTGAGCGATGGAGACGTTATTATGGTCCCACTGTTTGGTTTACCTGATGTACTGCCAAAATGATAACAAGGAATATTACTACGACATTTCAGTGTCTTGGCTACGCTGATAAACACTTCTGGGAAAAGAACTTCAGATTGTCTCACTTGGTGTTGTACTTCTGTGGAAAGATATGGACTTTCAGTGCAGCTGCGTGCAACCTAAAGTGCTACAACCATGATGCAATCCTTCCCTTTCCTATCCTAATTCTTGTAACATAGTGAAAATCATTTTTTGCTAACATCATTTATATTCATGGCCTATACATTTTTTCGATTTGCTGAACTACAGTGCGAGTGCACTTTTGTCATTTTCTAACATGATTACTACTCATTGTATGTACATTTCGATTTGCTGATATATTCTGAATTTCAGTGCGTGTGCACTTTTGTCATTTTTCTAACATGATTTCTACTTATCGTATATTAATTTTGTGATTTGCTGATATGTTCTGAACTATAGTACATGTGCACTTATGTCACTTGTCAACATGATTTTTTTGCCATTACGTTTATTTGTTGTGAAAATGCTAAAGAGTTTTTCAGTGCGTGTGCACTTTTGTCATTTTTCTAACGTGATTTCTACTCATTGTATGTGCATTTTGATTTGCTGGTATGTTCTCAACTACAGTACATGTGCACTTATGTCATTTGTCAATGAGATTTGTACTCATTATGTTTATTTGTTGTGAAAACGTTGAAGAATTTTTCAGTGCATGTGCACTTATGTCATTTGTTAATATGTTTTGTACTCACATTTTGTTATTGTCTAATATGTTTTGTACTCGGTGCATGTGCACCACATTTACTTCATGTTCTACATCTGTATATTCTGTGATTGTAAAGTTAATTAGTAAAAAAAAAAATTTGTTGCTCATGGCAAGTCCTAATGACTCACCATCGCTGCCAAATATTTTCCCTCCCCAGTGGAGGGTTATGAAGCGCGTATGTATTCAGTACCAACGATGGCGAGGCATGACAGAATCTCTGACCAGAGAGTTGTTTATCGTTGCTAGTCTGCGCTTGACTGCGCGGGAGTTCAGTTGCAAGTAGGATGTTGTGTGTAGTGAGTCGCAAGAGGAAGTAGTCAGCCGACGGTAGTACTGAGCGGGTGTCGGCATGGATCGGCGGCGTGCGCCCTTGACGTCTGTGGTCAAGGTTCGGGACGAGGTATATTGTTAAATAAGGTAGTGAAGCAGCATTGCGCTCAGGCAATAGTATCTGTTAATTGTAATTAATTTGTTCAAGAAATGCCCCAATAATAATTTTGTTTCCAAAGCAATCATTTTTAAGAAAAGAATCATTCCAATTGAAACAATATTTCCTATGCTTTTACTCCCAGAATCAATTTATCAGGATAATTATTGCACAGGGCCTAAGGTCAGCGCTGCTGGCCTATTATTGTGGGGTTAATGATTAATGTTCATTTCTCAATTTTTGTGTCGAGTTTACATTGGGCCATTATTTTTCAATAATTTTTGTAGGGACCAAATATTTGGCTCGTTTTCATTATCATAGACTTTTCTTTTATTTCTGCTGGGAGGTTACGTTTAGCACGATGTCCATTAACATTTAAATATAAATCTCTTTAATTTCTGCGGGGAGGTTACATACTGTCTGAAAATTTTTTATGGAGGATGTATTGCAAAGGTCACACGAATTTAGACCTTAAAACAGGTGTCTCGCCAAAGAGTTTTCAGACGCATTTTCTCTGTTGCATTGGGAGACATTGGGAATTTAGTTTTTGCAATGAGTAACTGCAGTCAGTGCAGACAAGTACTGCTTGTAACACTATTACCGATGTTAACTCTAATGATCTTATCTAACTTCATTGTTTGTTCTTACTTAATATGATTTCTGTATAACTATGCTCTCTAACGAAAAAAAAGCACTTCGTCTTCAGAACTACCGGGACCATCCGACCGCCGTGTCATCCTCCGAGGAGGATGCGGATAGGAGGGGCGTGGGGTCTGCACACCGCTCTCCCGGTCGTTATGATGGTATTCTTGACCGAAGCCGCTGCTATTCGGTCGAGTAGCTCCTCAATTGGCTGAGTGCACCCCGAAAAATGCCAACAGCGCATGGCAGCTGGATGGTCACCCATCCAAGTGCCAGCCACGCCCAACAGCGCTTAACTTCGGTGATCTTACGGGAACCGGTGTATCCACTGCGGCAAGGCCGTTACCCAGCCCTCTAATGAAATCCAAGTAAAAGTTTCATTCAGTATTTATATAATTTATGTCATTGTGATTAGTCTACGAATGTATTTTCAAAGATAATTCATGGTAAAAGAACAAAAATGTTATATTTTATTGGTTAATTTATTGAAGCATTTGGTTTATAATCGTGAAAAACTTGGAGAAATGTCCCTCCGCAACGGACGGAATAGAAAAGGCGGATCTGGCGGTCGAACTACAAAGCTCCTGTGTGGCAAGTGTCAGTCGGTTTCTAGCAGGTAAAGAGCGCACATTTTTGAATTGAAAACATACTTTGGTTAGCTCTGTACTATGAAGCTCCGACGCTAAGAAGAGAGTTTTCGGAGCTTGTTGCACAGAAAAAACCATCGACACCTTTGCCGTGTTTTTTTGCATAGCACATGGGATCGGCATTGCCACCACCTTCATCTCAAATTATCAGCTGAGTACTGTATAATTGCATAGACGAGTTATGAGGTTTCGTTATCAATAAAAGTTTTGTGTTCTGTAAACTTTGTGTTAAGCCATCTTGTTTTATATTTAATCGTTTTCCGAGACAGAGTCCGATCCAAAATGCTACGATAAATGAGAGCATCCCATTTTACTGAACTGAAAAGCAAATATCTACCTTAACAAAAGTTAATAAACTTTGTGAAGTTGTAAAATACATAATTATTTATTCAGAACAAGTTTGAAATATTCCACATAGTTTCCATTGAAGAACAGTTGAAATTCCATCAAAGTACAGTTAACTGACAGAAGATTTAAGTGTTTAATTCACAGATTTTTTATAGAAATAACTAGCGGACCCGACAGACGTTGTGCTGCATGATATTTCAAGTGATTAGGATATTAAACAAAGTATGAAATAAAAGACAAATAATATAATAATTTGTTATTCTTTATTTTGAAATAACATAAATTTTTCTAAAAACAATTCGTTATAATCAATAATGTTTGTTTGATTTTATCTTAATGCGAGTTGATGAACAATATTTTTAGTCAATTCCTGAGATGTATAAATGAATAAACTTGACGGTTTTCCAACGCGAGAACACGGCACATGTGATTGGCCATGTGAAAATACCGGATTTTCTAGATCCAACCCACAAATCGACATTGTTTGACCTTGTGACTTATTAATAGTCATGCCAAATGCCAAGCGAATTGGAAATTGCAGACATCTGAGTGGAATGGGTGATTCTGAAGGGATCATTGGGATTTGTGGCAGGAGAACAACTTCACCTTCAAATTTGCCAATCAAAATTGTAGCTTCAAGAACATTGCCCATAACTTTTTTATGTCTAATCTTTCACTATTGCGTAGCTTAGGTGCACTTCAATTCCGAAGCAAAATGATAGGTGAGCCTATTTTTAATCGCAAGTTATGTGGTGGCATTCCTGGTAAATCCAGCGAATTCAAAAATTCAACAGTATAGTTGACTACTTCGTCAGGATCGATAACAGTGTCGATCGATTTGATCAATATCTCATTGCCGGACAATGACTGTTGCAATTTGAAGGTAATAGCGTCAACATCGATATTTTTTTAGGCTAAAATAGCTCGTTCACGAAAACACGCATGATTAATATAATTACCAAGTAAATCTGGAAATATGCTTTCAATCAAAGCATCTTTCGTATCTACCTTGTTGCAGAAATTGTCTGGCAATTTGATGCATTGCGTGTCTGCATGCAATGGTTTTGTTCCATTTCCAATGTTGAGCAATTGCTCGGAGAATGATAGTGCCAATGGATCGTTTTGCAGTTGAACACGTATATGTGTGTTACGACGTAAAGTACTGACATTTCGCCGTAGATACGATTGTTTTATACATGCGTTAATTTCATCCGCATATGCAGCGCGTGGAATGACCGGCAATGTCTGTCTAAAATCACCGGACAGTAGCAGTAAGGTCCCACCGAAATGCCTGGTGTTGATAATTTAGATCTTTCATCATTCTATCGAGAGCTTCAAGTGAATGCTTGTGGGCCATGGTGCATTCATCCCAGATAATAATTTAGCAATTTTGCAAAACTGTAGCCATACCGGAACGCTTTTTTATATTGCACACTGCATCTGGATTTGTGTGAATGTTCAACGGCGACTTGAGTACTGAATGTGCAGCCCGTCCGCCATCAAGCAAAGTGGCTGCAATACCTGATGAAGCAATTGCTAACGCAGTATGATTTTGTGATCGAATGTGCGCAAGTATTAGTGAGATGAGAAACGTTTTTCCAGTGTCACCTGGTGCGTCCAAAAAACCAGAAACCTACTGGTTCTGCTGCAATTGACAAATTAATTTGATCGTATACATTTTCTTTTGTTCATCAGTGAGTAGTTTGCTCATCATTTTCAACGAAAGCTGTTAAAGAGACCGTATTGAACTGTTGTTCGCGCTGAATCTCGCTATTAATGATGCCTGTTGCTGGGCGGTTAGGTCAGGGCATACCAAAATGAATGAGTGGACATATTAGAAATCATAATTCAAATATCTTCAATCATTATAAACGCCTCGTTATATACACTCCTGGAAATTGAAATAAGAAGACCGTGAATTCATTGTCCCAGGAAGGGGAAACTTTATTGACACATTCCTGGGGTCAGATACATCACATGATCACACTGACAGAACCACAGGCACATAGACACAGGCAACAGAGCATGCACAATGTCGGCACTAGTACAGTGTATATCCACCTTTCGCAGCAATGCAGGCTGCTATTCTCCCATGGAGACGATCGTAGAGATGCTGGATGTAGTCCTGTGGAACGGCTTGCCATGCCATTTCCACCTGGCGCCTCAGTTGGACCAGCGTTCGTGCTGGACGTGCAGACCGCGTGAGACGACGCTTCATCCAGTCCCAAACATGCACAATGGGGGACAGATCCGGAGATCTTGCTGGCCAGGGTAGTTGACTTACACCTTCTAGAGCACGTTGGGTGGCACGGGATACATGCGGACGTGCATTGTCCTGTTGGAACAGCAAGTTCCCTTGCCGGTATAGGAAAGCGTAGAACGATGGGTTCGATGACGGTTTGGATGTACCGTGCACTATTCAGTGTCCCCTCGACGATCACCAGTGGTGTACGGCCAGTGTAGGAGATCGCTCCCCACACCATGATGCCGGGTGTTGGCCCTGTGTGCCTCGGTCGTATGCAGTCCTGATTGTGGCGCTCACCTGCACGGCGCCAAACACGCATACGACCATCATTGGCACCAAGGCAGAAGCGACTCTCATCGCCGAAGACGACACGTCTCCATTCGTCCCTCCATTCACGCCTGTCGCGACACCACTGGAGGCAGGCTGCACGATGTTGGGGCGTGAGCGGAAGATGGCCTAACGGTGTGCGGGACCGTAGCCCAGCTTCATGGAGACGGTTGCGAATGGTCCTCGCCGATACCCCAGGAGGAACAGTGTCCCTAATTTGCTGGGAAGTGGCGGTGCGGTCCCCTACGGCACTGCGTAGGATCCTACGGTCTTGGCGTGCATCCGTGCGTCGCTGCGGTCCGGTCCCAGGTCGACGGGCACGTGCACCTTCCGTCGACCACTGGCGACAACATCGATGTACTGTGGAGACCTCACGCCCCACGTGTTGAGCAATTCGGCGGTACGTCCACCCGGCCTCCCGCATGCCCACTATACGCCCTCGCTCAAAGTCCGTCAACTGCACATACGGTTCACGTCCACGCTGTCGCGGCATGCTACCAGTGTTAAAGACTGCGATGGAGCTCCGTATGCCACGGCAAACTGGCTGACACTGACGGCGGCGGTGCACAAATGCTGCGCAGCTAGCGCCATTCGACGGCCAACACCGCGGTTCCTGGTGTGTCCGCTGTGCCGTGCGTGTGATCATTGCTTGTACAGCCCTCTCGCAGTGTCCGGAGCAAGTATGGTGGGTCTGACACACCGGTGTCAATGTGTTCTTTTTTCCATTTCCAGGAGTGTATTTCCGGCGAAAAATCGATGTTGGGATCTTGATCAGCGATCCGAATGCGATGCAGAATGTAATCACTCATGGAATCTTTATATTTGTCCCAGAGGACAGAAGCTTGAGATGGAAAACATGTCGTCAATAATATGGCGAATAATTGGCGAATTTCATGAGGAGAGGAACTCAATGCTACATCTGCACTTGTAATATCCCAATGGCTGTCATCTTCCAGCAAATGTAATTCGCGACACGCATCATGATATGTGTCGTACAAAATGCCATTGGCTGTTCGCAGGTATTGGAAGGACGTCGGTCCAGGAACATTAACCATCAATAAACGCAAGAAGAAACATTCGTGTTGCTTTGGAAGGACTGTGTATAATCGGCCTAATGTATTTCCCATAAATATGCCGTTGTGTCTTTCAACCGGAACACTTCGCTTTCGTGGTTCCCACTTTTTTGACTGTTTGTTCCATGTGAAATATCGTGCCACATCAGTATACGTTAATGTCTTTGCGAATTGGCTGGGAATACCTTGTCGGTGGCATAGTTCGAAAAACTCAGTAGTTTTTGGGGCAATTGATGCACGTTGTACAGCAGTCTGTTCCGTGAAAAAAACACACTGTCCATTTTCAAGGTGCACGGCCGAAAGTATAACAGCAGGGTATCTTTCGTGTATCGGAAAACCCAAATTACGCCAAACCGCTTCATTGCTGCTGATGTATAGGCCCATTTGATACCATGTTATTTCATCGTTTTCGTTAAAATTGAGAACAGCAAATACAGCGATATCACTGCCCTTATGGACATACTTGCATATATATTTTATGTACTTCACCGAACTGCAGACCTCAATGTTTATGTGTGCTTTTTAGATTTGACACTGTAAGAGGTCCGGGCAGATGTAATTTTACGTAAGAGGTCCGAACAGTTGTAATTTCGATGTATTGCTCCTGCGCTGCCTGCGATATGCAAGGTATAAGAGAATCGCTGACCAGAGAGCAGTGTTGACTGCAGTAGGTACTGTGTAGCTGTAGCAGTAAGTAGTTGCTTGTCTGCGCTTGTCTGATGTGGAGTCTGCTGTCGTCTGGTATAGTGTATCGTGTTGCCTGGGCCGGTCGCGGTTCAGCGATGCCGGAGCCTGAGTATTATTGTATAAGGTAAAAAGCAGCCTCGCGCATATCTAGTAATGTTATGTGAACTCCCATGTAAATCTTTAAAAAAATGTCCTAATAATAATTTTTGTGATATAAAGTAATTTTTTAACAAGCATTCATTTCAGTTTAAAGAATTCACTAATTTTTCCAATCCATGATCATCCCTATTGTTGCAAAAGAAAAATCAGTTGCTTCCTTTCATAAATGACAAATCTATCGACCAGCATTGCACAGAGCTGTGCCGAAAAAATTTTATATAAGAGCAGATATATTCGCCGTTTTTATTGAGGTAAGAATTTTTCCTTTTTTATTCAGAATGATCTTACAGGGCCATGACGCAGCACTGCTGTCGTCCAAAACTTACCGGGTTACAGAATTTATTTTTTTATTACGAGGTTTAGGAATTTTTTGTTTCGAGCTTACATTAAATGAAAAAAGAATTTTGTGGGTACATTAAATGTGAAACAACGAATATTGTGTGGAGGTTAAATGAGAAAGGATTTTGTTCTGAGGTTACACTAAAATTAGAATCATTATCCATAATATTCATTTTAATATTAATTTTTGTGGGGAGGTTACACTTGGCTCAGAATCATTATCAATAATAATTATATAAATTATTTTTTGGGGAGGTTACACTTGGCGACAACCGGCCAGGATCGTATTTCTTTGTGAATCTCTGAGAAGTAGTCATATATCTGCTCTTATTTGCTTAAATGTAGTTTGTATCTGGCGCAACACATTTACTAATTTGTCACTTTTTCTTTCACAGATCATTTTTTCACAGATTTATTGCTCTTTGTTGAAATTGTGTTTGTTCCATTTCACTTAGTCTTTGTTTTATTTTGTGCTTATTTTGATTTGTGAAAAATGCCGCGAAAAACTGTTAACAGTACATCGCGATGTGTAATGAGTGAAATAGCCGACTCCAATAATTTGACCGATAATAATTGCGACACACAGTGTAATAGTGATAATCCTCCATTTACAGACGATCAGTGCGTACCGATCAATAGTAATGATTTTAATTCTAATGATGAGCAAACAAATTCAATTGTGTCCTCTGTTAATTTAACGACAATTGATGACGTGGCACGTTCCATTACAATGAACGCTGCCCAGTTTGACGCACCCGGTTTCCAAAATATACGTAACGAACAGATAAATTTTTCTAACGAAGATGAACAGTGTAATCAGAATACGTCAGATTTATTTGATTCCGAGGTAGTGACTAATAATGCACATCCAATTGGCGAACCTTTTCAAGAATCAGAAAATGACCAAATGCTTACACAAAACGTGACAAATTCACATACACCATTACACAGCATAGAAAATAGAGTCGCTAATTTTGGCTTGGATCAAATTATGGCAGTATTGCTACAACAAAATGAAAGACAAGAGAACATCAAACAGGTTAATGAAAATCTTAAACAATTGAATAAAAAATACGACAGTCTTAATTAAAAACATGACAACCTTAATGAGTCGAACAAACAACTTAATGAAAAACTAGACAACAATTCCA
The DNA here is from genome assembly GCF_021461385.2 of Schistocerca piceifrons. NCBI lineage: Eukaryota > Metazoa > Arthropoda > Insecta > Orthoptera > Acrididae > Schistocerca > Schistocerca piceifrons. Next base: position 952,794,150 of record NC_060138.1, read on the forward strand.
AACAGCTTAGTGAACAGATTACAGCCGTTGCCGCGCAATGTCATGATACTAAAGAACAATTACGCAAGGAAATTAAGGCTTGTGCTAGGAGCAGTAGTGAAGAAATTAGATCTGTTGCTCAAGAATTAAGGAATACCCAAGCAGGTACAACGAAATTACTTAGAGATAAAATTAGTGCAGTCGCTAAACAATGCTCTGAAAACGCAAGACAGTTACGCGACGAGTTTAAATTAATGTCAGCAGAACTTTCACGTACACTGGATGCAAAAGTAGATACGAAATTCGACCAACAGAACAGCCAAATTGACGAACGTTTTAATCACCACCTACAAAACAGTGAAACGCGTTACAGTAAATTTATACAGGTACAGAATAAAGTAAAGAAACAAGTCATGGAAACAATTACTGCACAGAGACAGGAAGATAAGCGTAAATTGTTTACGAAAGCAAAAACATACGTAGACAACAATATTGCTACAGTATCAGACGAAACTAATAATATCAAACAGTTGAACACCGAATTGCATGATGAAATCTCTGATCTTAATACAAAAACAGACACACACACATTACACTTTCAGACAATGACCAACAGACTTGAAAAGTAGGAACTATTACAGGATCCGGATGCCATCAAATCAGACGTTAATAAATTGAACAAAACCACATGTAAAACACAAAAACAAATTAATGCTTGTAATAATAAAAACGATGATCAGGTAAAAGCACTGACTGAAAAATATGATGAATTGGCCAGTCGTGTTGACGTTATCGAAAGTAATAATGACACCAAATCAGACGAAACGTCACCAGTTTCGTTTAATGAAACACCCGAATTGCAATATTTACAGCAGACGATCAGTGAGATAGGTTCGTCAAATAATACATTACGCAGAAAATTGTCATCTTTACAGCACGAAGTGACAGAGATGAAAGATGTTTCAGCCTTTAACACGTCACAGCATACGCCACATTCCGAACATTTGTCACACTCACACAGCCAGTGTAACTTAGGTAATTTGCAGAGAATACGTGACTTAGAATCCCAACAGACACAGACAAATAGATTCTCATGCAATCTTGAACCTGTTCACACATTCAGAGACGATAACGTTGATTATCAGCAATTTTTATCCGTAAAAAAATTTAAGGTACTTAATAATGACAGAGCACAGGTACACGCTTTGGACTGGATACGACAATTTGCTATCGTATTTTCATCAGCTTGGCCTGTAATGCAGAAACTAGAATTGGATTGGATACCACAACTTGCTTTTGAATTTTCACCCCCATTGCCTGTAACGCAGAAACTAAAATTTATTTGTAGCGCGTAAACGACCTCAGGGGATTCTTACACTTCGATGAATATGTGCCATAGCGTGCACAGGGCACCGAGCCGTAGTAGTGCTATTTCAGCTTTATTTTTCTGCACTGCTGCCTTCTCTTCTACTATCCTTTGTATTTATCAAAGCAGCTCTTCAACTATCGATATATCTAGGTTTAAGGATGTATAAAGAAAACCCGATAAGACAAGTTTTACCGAAAGTGACAATTTTTATTAGACACTCCAGAAATGATAACTACAGGAGTAATTTTAATAACAGACAAAATTGTAATCATCAGTATATACAAAATTTTCAGCAATCGCAAACACATTTTTGGTAACAATAGAAGCCTTTCCCTGCAACAGCAACAAAACCAGCCGGTTAGAATACCTAACCAACAATGTAGTCTGCAAGGTCAACCAAGCTTTAATGTTTCGCCGCCTACACGTATAGCGTCGGCCACACCAAATAGTAACGCACAGCAACAAGGAAATCAGTACGTACGGAAAACACACTTTTCCAACTCATATCGCAATGCACTGTATAGAAATAACTATCATGACAGACGTAAAAGTAATGAGCACAATTTTCAGCGTACGTTTAATAACAGTCGGTCTTGCCAGCAGCAAAATCATCCGCAACAACAGATTATCATGAATGAACCAGACGGTAGATATCATCCCGAACGTAATACGTCAGGAAGAAATAACAGAACAGTACAAATAGTCGAAATGCCACAGCATCCTCTAGCAAATATCAGCACGTCAGAAAGAATTTGACTACATACAGTACAGGTTGCATCTTCCAGCAACACAAGCAATACTTTGGACACAGAGAATCATGTTCACGAAAATGTTATTAGTTTTGACGACATCTGAGGCGCAGTTTTACATGAAAAACCAATAGTCTGAATTTGTCAATCTGAAACAAACTTTGCTGAATGCACCACTTTCATTACATCCAGATCTTACTAGAAATTTTTCCACTGCCACCGACAGTTCTAACACTGCTTCAGGCGTACACATTTTTCAGGAAATTGAAGAAGATGGTTCTACAGTATTTAAAAACATCGCCTTTTGGAGTCGCATTCTGTCACCTGCTGAACGTAATTATTCTGTTACAGAACTTGAAACATTATGTGTTGTATGGGCATTTACGAGATTTAGGCATTTTCTTTATGGAAGACACACTACCGTTTAGACAGATCATAGAGCTATACAGCTCTAGCTTTCCGCTAAAATTACACGTGACAGATTAAGCAGATGGAAACCTTATCTACAGGAATTTAATTTTACAGTTGTTCACATCACCGGCACACAAAATATTGTAGCAGACGCATTATCCCGTTCTCTCAGCAAAAACCAGCAAGACATCGCAACCAACTACTGCCAAGCAAATTTCAGCGTCATGTATGTTCAACAAGTTGCATTTGAAAATTTCATTTCGCCGTCATTACGAGACATAGCACAAGAGCAGAGCAAAGACAACGTATGGAAAGAAATTAAACACCTTCGGCAAGATAGGAATAATGTTACCATTAGAAACCATTACACTGTACGCAATAATATTCTGTTTCGCCGCTCTCACCCTGACAGCAACAATTGGTTACTACGTATTCCTGACGAGCTTGTTAACAAACTAATTTGGTATACTCATTTAAGTTACGCACATTACGGAGCCAGAAAATGTTTTCTTATACTGAGGCAGAACTTTTATTTTGCCAACATGGAGAAACGTATACGACGAGTTTTAGCGTCATGTAAAATCTGCCAGAAAGCTAAGTCAGACACGACTTCACATATTCCTCCATTACATCCCATTGTACGTGTTAAATTGAGACACATGGCCGCTGTAGACATTTTTGGTCCGATTCCCAGATCTAATAGAGGTTTTTGCTACATCTTTGTCGCTGTTGAACTCACTTCAAAATGTGTTACCTTCACTTTATTACGCAAAGCTACTGCTAAATCTGTTTCGTAAGCATTTGTAAAACATTTTCTATTTCATGTAGGACATGTATTGAAAGTAATTTCCGACAATGGATCACAGTTTCGATCCGCTATATGGACACGTTTGTTACGAGCTAGAAACATTTCTTCGATCTATTTATCCAGGTACCACACTTCTTCGAACCCTTGTGAACGACTAATGAAAGAAATTGGTAAACTGTGTAGAATATACGGCTATAAAAAAATATTGATTGGGAGACACACATACTGTCATTCCAGGATGTAATTAACTCGATACCAAATGAATCTACTATGCTATCTCCGACCGTTATAATGAAAAATGTTGAACCACCTAACAAAATTAAAGAATTAGTATCCTTTCCTACATCTCGTCGACTACGACACCACGAAATAATTGACATTGCGCTGAACAACATCAAACGTGCCGCAGAGCGCCGGAGAAGACATCAAAAACAGGTTTGTACACGCCGTGACTTTCACATTGGACAGAAGATATTAGTACGTACACACTATTTATCCAAAAGAGGAAAAAGTAGATGTAGTAAATTTGAGCTTCTATACGCAGGTCCATATCGAATTCGCAGCATTCCTCACCCCAATGTAGTACACGTCGAAACTCTGAGAACCAGAAAAAGTAAAGGCAATCACCATGTCTCCAATATTAAACACTTTATTGAATTAACATACTCTATGATTTATCACACTGTAATGCCATTTTCTGATTTTTATATGACCAATGATGCAATTATATTTATGAGGCTACTTACTGATGATTATCATATTTTTTCTTGGCAAGTGGCCGGCAAGGTAAGGTTAGCAGGTCGCTTTCCTTGTCTTTATGTATCAGACCGTGCGCATTTTCCATTTTTCGTGTATGTATGATTGTTTTCCTGTTTTGTTTGTATGCACTACGAAATCTTTAAGATATAACAAACACCAGTTGACTTTGACGTTTTGCCTCATGATATCTCAACAGCTTGACTGTTTTACATTTTTTTGCTACTACATTATGATACTCTGTGTACATTTTTGCACCTGAACGCTGTCTATGTTTTTGACATAATACGTTTTTCTGTCATGCTATGCTGTGTGCTTAATTATATCACTAGGAACCAGTTTTTATTTAATGGGTATATGATTTAAATGCAAGATATTAATCCTTATTCATCATTTTCAGAAAGGAATAACGTGTAAAAGAAATAAATTAAACAAACCACAGTGGATTACTATGAAATGTGAATTTCACCTTCGGAATGAACGAGAGAAGATTCAGTACCTCGTCACGAAGAGTAAATGGATCAGAATTAACAAACATTAACATGAATATACTATACACATCGTATGATAGCAGTCTTAACTAATTATTTTTCTTTCAGAATACGAGGCGATTGATGCAAGCTGTCAGATAGAACTACACATCTTAGTTTTAGTGATGAAATATGCTAGAAATAAGAAACTCTATACTATGAATAGTTGTATGAAGCAAATGGTAATATGAATAATGAAGTGTCTTTTTTGCAGATGGTAATGAATGGTGATGAATAGTTATATGAAGAATATGCTAATATGAATAATGAAGTTTTTCTTTGCAGATGAGAATAATGATGAAGTTTATATTTTTTCTGTTAGTTAAGAAATGCTATGTAGTTATTTAAGTACTTGTGGCAGTTCGTTTTAACAGTATGTCTTATGTAGCATGGTATAATGACTGAATGGTTTGGAAAGGACAGCTAGAGTACATACATATTGAGTAAACGTTTCATTACCTGTTAATTCGAAATTCACTACTTTTCAGCATAATATGCGTTTCTTCTTTCAGCTTAATAATCTATTTTGTATTTTTTTCAGGAGAAGCTATTAATGAAATTAATGTCCTACAAGCAGTTAGTTATTAAACCTGTTCTAGTACTTGCATTTTTTTTACCCATTTGTGTGTGTCATTCATGAATATGATCACATGTACTCTACTTGTTTCATAACCTTGCTACAGCTGACTCATGACGAATGACGTAATTAATCCTTCTTTCCAGCAATAAGTCAAAAGCAAATATTTTCATGCCCCAGCAACTAATTATCGATCCCAACGCAATGCATTGCTAACACACAAAAAAAAGGTATTACCAGTCCCAAATAATGCTACCAGTTTAAGAGAGTTCTGAGTAATACTGAATGATGTTTTCTAACCACAGACCTTGAGTAATAGTTACAGTGTGTTACACTTTAAATATGTCCTATGTCACTTGAATGATGAGTTCTACGTAATACTGAATGATGTTTTGTAACAATATATAAATGCTATGCCAATAATTTCTGTAAATAATATTTTTGTTATACTCTATAAATGCTATGCCAATAATTAACTCTCATTTTTGAATGATAACTTCTGATGGTTTGTAACTGGCGAATGAGTGCCAATGATTACTATAACTAGATGAATTATGTTAATGCTATGCCATCATTTAACTCCTGTTTTGAATGATGACTTCTGATGGTTTGTAACTGGCCAATGAGTGCCATTGATTACTATAACTACATGAATTATGTTAATACTATGCCATTAATTACCTCTTGTTTTGAATGATGACTTCTGATGGTTTGTAACTGGCCAATGAGTGCCAATGATTACTATAACTAGATGAATTATGTAAATAGTATGCCATTAATTAACTCTTGCTTTGGAATGATGACTTCTGAACAATGCTCAAAAATGTTTAGTAACTGGCCAGTGAGTGCCAATGTTCACTGTAATCAGATGATTTATGAACATTATTCTGTAATACTTCATACATTGTACAGAAGTGTTCAGTAACTAGGCGATGAGTACCAACAATTAGTCAAATCGGTTGATAGACTAGTGTAATTCTCAATGATGACTAGCATAAGACTTAATGTCCTTCACCTTCTGACCTAGTTACCAGAAATTACTGCAATATCCTTTTCTCCTGTCCATCCTTATGATCATGGAGCACCATATTTGGTTTTTGAACTAATTCTACGTTGGTGTACCTTACAAGAATGTGGTGTTGACACGACATGCTGTCCACCACCTTGAACGATGGAGGTGTTATTATGGTCCCACTGTTTGGTGTACCTAATGTACTACCAAAATGATAACATTGAATATTAATGCGACATTTCGGTGTCTTGGCTACACTGATTAATACTTCAGGGAAGAGAACTTCAGATTGTCTCACTTGGTGTTGTGTTTCTGTAGAGAGATATGGACTTTCAGTGCAGCTACGTGGAACCTACTGTGCTACAACCATGATGCAATCCTTCCCTTTCCTTTCCTACTTCTTGTAAAATGGTAGAAATATATACAGTGCGTGTGCACTTTATGTCATTTGTTAATGTGTTTTGTACTCATTGCGTATACATTTTGTCATTTCTTGATGTGTTCTGTACTCTGTGCATGTGCACTCTATTTCATTTCATGTTCTGCACTTATATATATGTAAATATTCTGTGACAGTAAACTTAGTTAATTAACAAAAATTTGTTGCTCATGGAAAGTCCAATTGACTCATCATCGCTGCCAAATCTTTGCCCCCCCAATGGAGGGTTATGTAAGAGGTCCGAGCAGATGTAATTTTATGTAAGAGGTCCGAGCAGATGTAATTTCGATGTATTGCTCATGCACTGCCTGCGATATGCAAGGTATAAGAGAATCGCTGACCAGAGAGCACTGTTGACTGTAGTAGGTACTGTGTAGCTGTAGCAGTAAGTAGTTGCCTGTCTGCGCTTGTCTGGTGTGGAGTCTGCTGTGGTCTGGTATAGTGTATCGTGTTGGCTGGGCCGGTCGCGGTTCAGCGATGCCGAAGCCTGAGTATTATTGTATAAGGTAAAATGCAGCCTCACGCATATCTAGTGATGTTATGTGAACTCCCATGTAAATCTTTAAAAAAAATGTCCTAATAATATTTTTGTGATATAAAGTAATTTTTTAACAAGCGTTCATTTCAGTTTAAAGAATTTACTAATTTTTCCAATCCATGATCATCCCTATTGTTGCAAAAGAAGAATCAGTTGCTTCCTTTCATAAATGACAAATCAATCGACCAACATTGCACAGAGCTGTGCAGGAAAAATTGTATATAAGAGCAGATATATTCGCCGTTTTTATTGAGGTAAGAATTTTTCCTTTTTTATTCAGAATGATCTTACAGGGCCATGACGCAGCACTGCAGTCGTCCAAAATTTACCAGGTTACTGAATTTATTTTTTTATTACGAGGTTTAGGAATTTTTCTGTATCCAGCTTACATTAAATGAAAAAAGAATTTTGTGATTACATTAAATGTGAAAGAACGAATATTGTGTGGAGGTTAAATGTGAAAAAGTTTTTTTCTGAGGTTACTCACAAATTGCAATCATATTCATATTATTATTATTTAGAACAATTTAGGTGGTAAGGTTACACTATTATTATTTATTTAATTTTGTGGAGAGGTTACACTTGGCTCAGAATCATTATCCATAATATTCATTTTAATAATTTTTGTGGGGAGGTTACAACACAGCAGTGGTGAACACGGAACCACCCAGTGATTTTCAATGTCAACTGCTGTACCGTTTGACATGCGTAACTGATGTGACTGACCACCAAGGTCAGTGTCTCTATGACGATACAATGCATAACCATCGATATTAGTGATTGCATCATTTATACTTTTATTTGCAAAACGTTTCGTACATTTTCCATTGCTCATGCACGGCGCCGTCATGTTTATAGCACCGCATGGATCATGGATCATGTTAACGGTACCAATGTCATACAATTCTTGATTGATAATCCGATCCGTAATTTGTGCTGAGATAATTTTATCAATTTCTTCAGACTGTATTTTGTCGAGCAACCAAATCAAAATATGCGCGTGTGGCAAACCTCGGTTTTGCCATTCAACAGAACACAGCCTGCAACGTGTTTTGCCAAATGCAGAGGAATGTATAATCAAGTTCATCAACGACTTTAACTTTTGTGTCAAGACACGTGCGGTGATATCGTGCCAGCCTATTGCAGTTTGACCTGGCAATAACGCAATTTTAATTTTATCCGATTTTGGATTACACGTAAATGTAATGAACAAATCTGGTCGGCGTACGCGCGCGCAAAAGTCATGGTGTCTTGAATATATTCTTGCATATGACGTGGGCTACCAATATGATGAAGGAAGAATATCTGAAGTACCAACGTCGTTAATGTTAGTTATTCCACCTACGTTACCAACACCAGCATCTCGCATATGAATGTATTCCCCAGCTCGAAGTTTCGCTTGATTATATCTGATGTATCGTAATCGCTCGCTTTCAATTTTCGCATATATGTCAACGATATATTGATGAAACAGCTGGCGGCATCGGAGAATATTACTGTCTTCATTGGCACGAATCATCAACCTATATGCGCAGAAGTTCATCGCACTCCCTTTCTTGCTGGTTTCTGCACCTGCAAAGTAAAAATATAATTAAGACAAAAAGAAATTAAACATACATAAAAATTAAATGTTATGTAATGACATGTGTAGATTGTACCTGTTGCTGGATTTCTTTGTTTGATATTTAAATGTTACCCACCTACTCCTTCCCAAAATATCGATGGATATTGCAAAGCGTCGTTAGAGCGATGACTGTCTTCAGTCGTATGCACTGTGTTATCTGTGCGTTGGATTCGTATATCTCGACGTTCAAATGCGTCGCCACTCATAACAACTGCAACATCATTAATGGTCGGTGCATTATATCGGCCCTCGTGCTGCCCGGATGGTGTTTTGACTTCTTTGATGACGGTCGTATAGTTCTCGTTTTGCAGTCTGTTTGAAACGGAGTTAAACAACTGGACCAACTGGTTGTGATTCTGTAAAAACGGTTCTAAAGTACCCACAATTTCTCGCTCCTCCATCTGCTCGATATGGTTGTACTTGTAGAGTGCGTTTATTTGCTGCTGATCATGACCCATGAAGTATATTTGCAGAAATTTTGAATCGGTATCAGGCATCGGCATTGAAGAACCAATTTGATGACACACTTGGGCCCGAATCTTAAACGTTGATTGAAAATTGCGACCATACTCATTCTGAACGATTTTTGTTGCTCCAAATGATGTCATTAGAAAGAATGAACTGAATTTGCGAAGTGTAATATAATACAATTTAGAACGAGATGTATCTCCAGCCAGTAATGTTTTCAATGGTTCTGCGGCGAATTGAATGGTGGCAATACAACTTCTCCAGGCGGGCAGCAGAAACCGGCCGTTCACCATTGTATTTGAGTGCATGACAGTGTTGGCATTGTTTCTTCATTGCACCGATTACGATTTGTGAATGTGATGAATAGTCGATGTCCGACTCATATTCAGCCGCAAGGCGAAGAAGTGATGCACGTGTCAATGCGCGATACACTTGTAAACGCTGTTGTTCACGTGTTCTGAACGTGTCGGCGACTCGTTGACGGGCCGATCTTCGTCTCAACGCATTAGCTCGAAGACGTTCGTTGCGTTGCTCTTGACTTTCATTAGCATGTCTGATTGCAGCCTGGTTTCTTAAATTTTCATTGTCCGTCAATTGATCTCTTGCCGATCTATTCAACCGACGGTTCTGGACTGATTGCGAATTCCGAGTCCGTCGACTAATATTTCCTCTTTGTCCACGAAGACGTGGAATTTTTTTAATGTACGTAAGTTATATGTGAATATAATACACTTAATATTCACTGAAATGTGACACCTGAAATATCAAAAGACACCGTAAAGAAAAAAAAAGAATTAAATGTCAAAATAACGAAACACACTTAATATAATATACTCAAATTAAAGTGTCGAAAAATAAACTAAATCGTATGCACGTAACTTATATCTGAATATAATACGCTCAACATTGCACACAAAAGCCGGCCAGTGTCGCCGTGCGGTTCTAGGAGCTTCAGTCTGGAACCGCGTGACCGCTACGGTCGCAGGTTCGAATCCTGCCTCGGGCGTGGATGTGTTTGATGTCTTTAGGTTAGTTAGGTTTAAGTGGTTCCAAATTCTAGGGGATTGGTGACCACAGATGTTGAGTCCCATAGTGCTCAGAGCCATTTGAACAATTTTTTGCACACAAAAATGCAACGCCACCTACCGTGCTGATTTAACAATAAAAAAAAGTCATTCAAGTCGATCCAGCCGTTTAGGTGCAATATAGATTAATAACCTAGATACCGACTGCAGCGCCATCTGCCGTGCTGATTTCTGAATCCAAACCATACCCAAACGCATACAAAAAAAATCATTCAAATCGGTCCAGCCGTTTAGGAGGAGATCAGTGACACACGCACGTACAGTAGAATTATATATATGAAGATAGTGTTTACACTTTCATGTGTTATGTAGTTATCAGTGTTTTCCAGTTTTTGTTGTATGTGAAGTGTTCAGCCTCTATCTGAGTCTACCGATATATTATTTTCTGGGTCCCCATGTTAACAGCTGACCCAGATTTAAATGTCATAATACAATAACAGCAATCAAGAACAAGAAACTGGCGACAAATACTCAAACTACGCTAGATTCAGCTAAGACATATTCCCATTCAGCTAAATAATATAAGGAAGTGAATGTTCCTTAAAAATACAATAATCAGTACAAAATATACAATTACTTTATAACTATTTCAGTAGTAGTAATTCCCTATACTAAAGTGACGTAAGAACCTCTTTTCCATGTCAGTAGTTCTCCACCATTAGTAGTCATTCATCTAGAATTATCATTGTATTCCTACTGTAATGTACAGATAGTAAGTGTTATTGACAGCCTGTTGTTGTCTAAACACATTCATACTTCTCCTGTGTATTTCAAGTCAGTTCACTGGTACATTACTTGCTAAATTGTGCTAGTATCTTGTATCTTATCAGCAAAACAGAATTATAGTATCAAGTAAAGTCGACCCACATAGTTAGCTTTCTTTATGAACCACGCTGGTACTGGGTACAACTGCGCCTAATTAGGTTGGAGAGCGCTTCTTTTTATGTAATTACAAAATGAATATTAATAGAACCTTGGTTCGATTCCCATTTACGTTCCTACAGCTTTCTTTCAATAGAAATTTTTACGGAAACAAATTTAGTCCAACACCCTTCCATTAACTAAGTTTGTGTCACAAAATAAAAGTCCTTTCACAGCATAACACTTTTAATAGCAGCCGGTAATGTTATACAGGACTAGTAGTTCTGTTACGGGGAAGAGTGTTACTTGCTCATTGGTTTGAATCCCAATTACCTTTAAAGCGGAGTTCTACATGCCCGTTCCATAGGGCGGTCCCTAGTTAATCTATTGGGATATTTGTCGTATTTACGTGCATGAAATGGGACAATAAAACAGGAAGAATATCCTGTAATCCAACAGCGATTGACATCCGGTCCTAGCCCATGCTGCTGCCCGGGGTTACCGAGCGGTTCTAGGCGCAACATTCTGGAACCGCGCGACGATACGGTCGCTGGTTCGAATCCTGCCTCGGGCATGGATGTGTGTGGTGTCCTTAGGTTAGTTAGGTTTAAGTAGTTCTAAGTTCTAGGGACTGATGACCTCAGAAGTGAAGTCCCATAGTGCTCAGAGCCATTAGAAGCATTTGAACCTAGCCCATGCTGACTGCTGCGCCACGCGGAAGCTCCACTCAGTCGGTGCTGGAGTACTGGATATTCTTAGTGTTTTAACGTCCCTTTCAACACATATGGATAAACAGACATCATACTAGACGTTTCATCGAGTGGTTACGTAAAATTTTGTTTCAGAAATAGTTTTGATTGTAATGGGAAAGAAACAGATGCTCTTTGTTGACAATGGAACTCGTATGAAAGACGTGATGATTTGTTTGGGCTGACTCCAGCTACACACTGCAAAAACGAAATTTCAAATACCTGCCAAAACACCAGAGAAAATGCACCTGACGACTCTTGGGAGAGACACTCTATACAAAGCGATTTTCAGACACCGGGAGCAAGATGACGTGTTAAAGACGACAAGCAGAGGATAAGAAAAGGTGGACGTGGTCAAGCCTTAAATATTCAAGAATGAGAGAGGAATTTATTAGGTGAAGCCTTACATACTCAAGAAACAGAAAGGAATTTATGTGGAAGAAAATGGATGTCGACATCAGGACGATATTGTGGGCATATCAGACATGTTCCACAAGTACACCTACCCATGATACGAAAGATGTCGGCCATGAAGAGAGTGAAAAAGCGCTTGAAAAAGTAATTGTATATTGATTTTCTGAGCTCAATTCCGAGACCGCGAGTGGGATGGAAGTACCCTCTGTTACGCATGAATGCTTCCTCTACGTTTTCTGAACCATTTCCTGCTCCGACCTCAACCTCACAAGCACCTTTAGCCCATGCCAGCATTTAATAAACGATAACGCTGCTGCATTTACACCCAGGACATTTAAAAAATTCTATTGCGTGTTGGGAATGAGACATTTGTCCATAATACTGTATTACTCTAGTCCTTTCTTAGCCAAAAGCTTCTGACAAGCACGTGACCAATGCTATCCTCTCCATTCTTTGGCAATAGCCATCCGACAATCCGTTAACGTCGTAGAACATGGGCCCCAGAACACGCCGGAAGCGCGGTAAATGGACTAGCCAGCAAGGTAGCCAAAGAAGCTACTCGTCAATCGAGTCTGGAGATAGGCATACCAGAATCTGATCTTCGATCACCTTACCACCAATTTCTTGTGCTCTGGAATAAAGAATGGCGCTCCCTGACTTTGACGAATAAATTACGTCTGGTAAAGCAGACGACGATTGTGTATAGGTGCTCCGTGCAAGCCTCTCGCAAGAACTTCGCTGTCCTGGGAAGCATCAAGAATAAAGGGAAACAGGCGGCGGAGTGCTGCAGGATGAACTGGGTCGCTTGGATGTTGTGATGGGAACACACGAAGGCGTGATCGAGGTATACACCATGGAGGTGTAAGTGAGTGAGTAGAGAAAAAAACTTGAGTTCAGAGAGAAGCATTGGACACAACTGCAGCTGTAATCCCGGTCTGGGACGCCACAGCGGGAGATGGATAGCGGTTGTAGGGAAAAGGAAACGGTAACTCAGATGTTAAGCGATTTACGAATGTGCGCAGTATAATTGGCAAGCAGTTGTGTCACCTGATCCGCAGAGGAGGAACCCCAGCTTCCACGAGTAGGCCGTTCACAAGGATCGTTTGGAAAGCTGCCAACACAAGTCGAAGTCCACAATGGCGTGTATGGTCCAGCATGTACTTTGCTGAGGCGATGCTGAACCATACACCAGGTTCCCATGGTTAAGACAGGAGTGAACAAGGATTATGTACAGCTGCAACACTGTAGAGAGATGTACATCCCAGTTGAGGTAAGTCAGGTATCAAAGAATGTTAAGGTCATGACAGCACTTTTTCTTAAGCTGTCGAGGATGGAGAAGTCAAGTGGGCGATGAAAACCAGTCCTTAAAAGCGATAAGGGTCCACTACACTAAGGAGATGGCCATCAAGATAAATTTGCGGGTGCGGGTGAAATGTACGACGACGACAGAAGTGCATGACACAAGTCTTAGCAGCTGAAAACTGATAGCCATGGTTCAGGGCCCATTGCTGCATCTCTCGACGGCTCCCTCGAAACTGTGGACCCCACAGCTCCTGCGAGGCAATTAATGGCCACTAAAAGGAGAGGAACACTCATTATAGTGCCCTTCAGGACCCCATTCTCTCTGATAAGGGGGAGGGGGGGATGTGAGAAGCACCGACTCGAATTCTGAAGGCGTGGAGCGACAAATAGTTATAAATAAATGTCAGGAACGGACCACAGAGACTTCTGTCGTGTAATGTAGAGAGAATTTCGTGTCACGAAGTGGTGTAGAGGCTCTCGTCAGGTCAGAAATGACGGAAATAAGGTGATGACAGCAGTAAAAGGACTTTTGGACAGCAGACTCCAGGTATACCAAGCTGTCAGTCGCGGAGCGATCTTGGTGAAAACCGCCATGCAGCAGAGCCAGAAGGCCTCAGGACTCAAGTAGCCAACACAACCGCTGGCTCACCATACGTTCGAGCAGCTGGCACAGAACTTTTGTGAGGCTATTAGGACAATGTCTATCCATATAATGTTCTTGTCACATTTTAGCTCTGCAACGATGATACTTCCTTACCTTTGTGACGGAAATTCGCTATCGCTCCAAGTGCGGTTGAAGACGGCAAGGAACTGCGCTGCATTCCGCTGACAGATTTCTAAGCATTTGGGGATGGGTGCAGTCTGGCCAAGTAGTTAGGTCGTGACAATACAAGGGTACTGAGAAATTCTCATTCACTGAATGGAGCATTATGTGGCTCAGGGTGGCGTGTAGTAATAGGCATCGTCGTTCCATCTGCTGTTTCAGGATATGAAAGGTGCGGTGGTCATTCTCAGACGCAGAGGTACGAGTATAATGCTTGGCAAATCGCTCTGCGACTGCGTCTGTGACGTTATAGATAACTTCATTCTTCGATATCACAGCTATACCTGCAGGTGTGATTTCCATAAAGGTGCCTGATCTTAGTCCAGACCTGGGAAGGAGAGGTTCGTGTTCCAATAGTGGAGATGTACCACTCCACACACTCCTGCTTCCATCTTTTGATTAAATGACGGACCTGGGCATGGAGTTACTAGAACATAATGAGATGCTCCAAGGATAGGTGCCACTTGCGACATTAGAGGGCCTGCCAAGGTTTCTAAGGGCTATAACGATTTCTGCCGACAACCAAGGCACTGTCTTCCACCAGCAGCTAACCTGAGGAACACGGGATTGCCGATTCAGCTGCAGATGGAACGGTTATAGTAATGTTCTGGGTAACTGCATCGATGATGCCATGCAAATGGAGTTCTAACAGTTGTAGAAGAGGTGAAAGTTTCCCAGTCAGCCTTGGTAAGAGCCCATCTGGGCAAGCGTTCACGCGAGTGATGCCAGGAAAGGGACAGGAAGAGCGGAAAATGGTCACTACCCCCAAATCGTTGTGAACACTCCAGTGTATTGACTGCAGAGCTCCAGAATGGCAAACGGAGAGGTCAGTGGCTGAGTGCGTGCCATGTGCCACAATGAGATAAAAGGGGACGCCTGTATTTATGAGGCAAAGGTCGAGCTGAATTAGTAAATACTCGACATCTTTACCACGGCAAGTAATATTGGTTCCACCCTCCAAGGGGTCATCGCATTGAAATCACCCATAAGTAGTAAAAATGGGGTGGGGGAATAAGACATTAGTAGAGCCAGTGCATGTTGTGGTATTTCACAATCTGGACGGAGGTACACTATGTGATCAAAAATATCCAGGCACCCCCAAAAACATACATTTTCCATATTAGGCACATTGTGCTGCCACCTGCTGCCAGGTACTCCATATCAGCAACCTCAGTAGTCATTAGACGTCGTGAGAGAGCAGAATGGGGCCTCCACGGAACTCATGGACTTCTAACGTGATCAGCTGATTAAGTGTCACTTGTGTCATATGACTGTACGCGAGATTTCCACACTGCTAAATATCCCTAGGTCCACTGTTTCCGATGTGACAGTGATGTGGAAACGTGAAGGGACATGTACGGCTCAAAACCGTACAAGCCGATCTCATCTGTTGACTGACAGAGACCGCCGACAGTTGAAGAGGGTCTTAATGTGTAATAGGCAGACATCTAACCAGCCCATCACACAGGAATTCCAAACTGCAGAAGGATCCACTGCAAGTACTATGACAGTTTGGCGGGAGGTGAGAAAACTTGGATTTCATGGTCGAGCGGCTGCTCATAAGCCACGCATCACGCCGGTAAATGCCGCTTGGTGTTAAGAAGCGTAAACATTGGACGATTGAATGGTGGAAAAACGTTGTGTGGAGTGACGAATCATGGTACACAATGTGGCGACCCGATGGCAGGGTGTCGGTATGGCGAATGTCTGGTGATCTTCATCTGCCAGCGTGTGTAGGGCCAGCATTAAAATTCGGAGGCTCTGGTGTTATGATGTGGTCGTGTTTTTCATGGAGGGGGCCTGCAGCCCTTGTTTTGCGTGGCACTATCACAGCACGGGCCTTCGTTGATGTTTTAAGCAGCTTCTTGCTTCCCACTGTTGAAAATCAATTCGGGGACGTCGATTTCATCTTTCAACACGATGGAGCACCTGTTCATAATGCACGGCCTGTGGTGGAGTGATTACACAACAATAACATCTCTGTAATATACTGGCCTGCATAGAGTCCTGACCTGAATCCTATAGAACAACTTTGGGATGTTTAAGAACGTCGACTCGTGCCGGGGCTCAATGAGCGACATAGATACCTCTAGTCAGTGCAGCACTCAGTGAAGAATGGGCTGCTATTCCCCAAGAAAGCTTCAAGCACCTGATTGAACATATGGCTGCGAGAGTGGAAGTTGTCACCAAGGCTCATCAAGGTTAAGGGTGGGCCAACACCATACTGAATTCCAGCATTACCGATGGAGGGCGCCACGAGCTTGTAAGTCATTTTCAGATAGGTGTCCGGATGCTTTTGATCACTCAGTGTAGATGTTGCAGATGGTAATTTCCTGTGTTGTCATCAGCTTGACAGCCACAGATTCTAAAGGTGTTTGAAGGGGCACAGGGTCACTCTACGTATTTCAGAGGTACTCCACTTGACATTATGATTTTAGTAATACCCCCAGTAGCCACGAAGGGTGGTGATCTGCATTGCTGGAATCCCGGTTTCCCGAAGGGCAACACAGAAAGCTAGTGTAATGCTTAAGTGTTAGCGTAACTCGACCAGGTGGGGGGAAAACCGCCGCAATTCCACTGGATGATGACGCTTTCTATAGTCTGGGGAGGCAAGAAGGGACAAAGGAGCCAGTTTGCGTCTAGCGTCACCTGCCACCATCTGTTGAGGGCTTGTGGTCTCTGTGTCCATTGGTTCTGAGGGTCTGGATATTTATAGGTCTTCGGGGTACACTAGATCCCACCTCAACCTGTTGGAGCCTGCCAGAAGTGGTGGCGTGGGGGCCACTGTGTTCTCTTTCTTCTTGATACGCTTCTTATTCTGTTCTCATCGCTTCTCTTTTAGTTTCTTTGGCTGGGACGGCTTCTCTGAGTTTCTCTCAGCCCTTTGAGCAGCAGTTTGTAACTTCTTCCGCCAGTGGCTGTTGTATGGCTTCACGACAGTAGAAGCCTCGGAACACAATGTCCCAACAGACCCTTTCTTGCGAGGGGAACCAAAGGAGGCTGTTCTCTAGCTGTGGGGACCGAAGTCCTGATGGCTGAGGTCGGGGTTACATTGCCCCAGAAGTAGACGTGAGGGGAGCAACTGGAGGAGGGGTGCCCCCAACCATCAAGGAGGCAGGCGTAGTCTGACAGCGTTGAGGGCCCACTATACGTAGCACAGCAGGTGCGGTTACCCACAGCTGGAGAGGGCAACGTCATCGTAAGCACAGCATATGACGAAATATTTTGTATATGGTGTAGGAGACCGTACCTCTTTTTCGCCTCTTTGCATGCCAGTATGTCCAGGTTCTTATATTTCATTATTTATCCCTCCCTCTGAAAAACGGTGGAGCCAGGCGATCAAGGTGCTCTCCACAGTTGACAAAAATGGGACGAGGGGCACAAGGAACTTTCGTGTGTGGTGGACGTCCACAGTCCCGACATGTATGACTGGCGTTACATGGAGAGAACGTGTGCCAAAATTTCCAGCCTTTGAACATAAGGTTTATCGTCACACTGGTAGACCGTCACCTTGACCTTTTCAGGCAACGAATCCGCTAATTTAATGACACCAAACAAACCTACTACAAGAGAAAATGATATGAAAATAATTAGAATAAATAATGAAAGACGTCTCCTAACATTACATATATACAAAACAAAGGCTGAAAGGAAACAACTACTAAATGACCAAGTAAATATGACTAACAACTCACTGTTTAGACTGATTGATCACATAGTAAACAGAAATCCGAAGAAATGATTTTACATCTGATTCCTCTCATAAGTATATACAGGAAAATATAATAATAATAATAATTATCATTATTTTTAAGAATAAATAAATAAATGAATAAAGAATAGTAATAAAAATAAAATAAATAATTTTTATGAAAAATACCTCTAACATACACACACCCACACACATACACACAAACACACACACACACACACACACACACACACACACACACATTCACAAAACAGTTGAATGCGGAAAACAGAGAATGTTTAGCCGGCCTGTGTGGCCGAGCGGTTATAGGCGGTTCAGTCTGGAACCGCGCGACGCTATGGTCGCAGGTTCGAATCCTGCCTCGGGCATGGATGTGTATGATGTCCTTAGGTTAGTTAGGTTTAAGTAGTTCTAAGTTCTAGGGGACTGATGACCTCAGATGTTTAGTCCCATAGTGCTCAGAGCCATTTGAACCATTTTTTTTTTTTTTTGAGAATGTTTGTAAAACTTAGAAAAACAAATGAAACACTGTATTAAAAAGATGGCATTTACAGTGTTGTGTAACATAAACATAGAACTGAAAGTGAACTGTAAGACGTCCACCTGGTTGCCAGATGAGAAAAAGCAGTTTGCTTGGGTACAATGAATTAGAAGTTACCAGTAAGTACCTTTCCATTTCATAAACAGAGTTAAGGAACTGTTTTAAAAACCTATAACTTAGATGTGAAACCATAACCTATGTGTAAAAATAGACAAATCATATAATATTTCAGGACACCTACTGCAGATGCCTTGTAAAAGAGGCGAAACGCGCCTGGGCGCATAAATAAAAATAATAATTTCGATGTGAAACATGCAGAAAAGGCATTTCCTTTGAAACAACCCATATTTAATATAGATATTATACAGCTTCCAATACCGATTCTAGGGAAACCCCACAATTACTTTTCATGTCTGCTAGCGGATGTCCTAAACTATCAGACTTTGTTCATCTCCACTTTCTTATCATCCAACTTGGGTACCAAAAACTATCCACCTGACTGACATCATTCCCTGTATCACATTAAAAGCCATCCCGCTACACTGCAAAAAAAATACTGATAACAAATCACAAATTAAGACATCTACCCGTGCCGCCTCACCTTGCCGCTCATTCACTGCCGCATTACTTTCTTCCTCTATAGTTAAAAATATTAAATCATTTAACTTATATACATAATGCATAGTTTTAGCCTGTAACCTACGTAACTGCACATGAGCGTGCGACTCACTCACAAGCAACTTAAGGACCAGCTGAATATGATGAATTTACTTACTCACGTCCATCTGCTTCCCAAACGTAAATTACAACAGCTTCCCCATCATTGATGAGGATATTTAGTTGACTCGGACACAGTGCTTGCAGGGCTGCTCCCTCACATGGACACCTCATAGACTAATTGCTCCTGCCGCAACAACGCGCTGTGACGTACCAAGGTGTCACGTTTCAGTTTTTTAGTTGTAAGGTCAGTAGAGTGAAGTACCCTTACGTGTACGCCAGTGCTTATCTGTACTGAGAAATCCCAATTAATATTCGTTTGCTGCGTGAAACTTGGTTGGGGTATTAGAGTTGGAGCGGGTCTTCAGAAGCTATGCAGGCGGCGATTGGTGCAACTTCGCATATGAGTGACGCTAGCATCTGCTAGGCAGCGTTGTAAGCATACTTTACTGTTGTTTAAGAATTATCAAATGCTAAGGAGTTGTGACAGTGTGAAAGATAAAATTATCCTGAATGTACGAGGGCAGTTCAATAAGTAATGCAACACATTTTTTTTCTCGGCCAATTTTGGTTGAAAAAACCGGAAATTTCTTGTGGAATATTTTCAGACATTCCCGCTTCGTCTCGTATAGTTTCATTGACTTCCGACAGGTGGCATCGCTGTACGGAGCTGTTAAAATGGCGTCTGTAACGAATGTGCGTTGCAAACAACGGGCAGTGATCGAGTTTCTTTTGGCGGAAAGCCAGGGCATCTCAGATATTCATAGGCGCTTGCAGAATGTCTACGGTGATCTGGCAGTGGACAAAAGCACGGTGAGTCGTTGGGCAAAGCGTGTGTCATCATCGCCGCAAGGTCAAGCAAGGTTGTCTGATCTCCCGCGTGCGGGCCGGCCGTGCACAGCTGTGACTCCTGCAATGGCGGAGCGTGCGAACACACTCGTTCGAGATGATCGACGGATCACCATCAAACAACTCAGCGCTCAACTTGACATCTCTGTTGATAGTGCTGTCACAATTGATCACCAGTTGGGATATTCAAAGGTTTGTTCCCGCTGGGTCCCTCGTTGTCTAACCGAACACCATAAAGAGCAAAGGAGAACCATCTGTGCGGAATTGCTTGCTCGTCATGAGGCTGAGAGTGACAATGTCTTGTCAAAGATTGTTACAGGCGATGAAACATGGGTTCATCACTTCGAACCTGAAACAAAACGGCAATCAATGGAGTGGCGCCACACCCACTCCCCTACCAAGAAAAAGTTTAAAGCCATACCCTCGGCCGGTAAAGTCATGGTTACAGTCTTCTGGGACGCTGAAGGGGTTACTCTGTTCGATGTCCTTCCCCATGGTCAAACGATCAACTCTGAAGTGTATTGTGCTACTCTTCAGAAATTGAAGAAACGACTTCAGCGTGTTCGTAGGCACAAAAATCAGAACGAACTTCTCCTTCTTCATGACAACGCAAGACCTCACACAAGTCTTCGCACCCGAGAGGAGCTCACAAAACTTCAGTGGACTGTTCTTCCTCATGCACCCTACAGCCCCGATCTCGCACCGTCGGATTTCCATATGTTTGGCCCAATGACGGACGCAATCCGTGGGACGCACTACGCGGATGATGAGGAAGTTATTGATTCAGTACGACGTTGGCTCCGACATCGACCAGTGGAATGGTATCGTGCAGGCATACAGGCCCTCATTTCAAGGTGGCGTAAGGCCGTAGCATTGAATGGAGATTACGTCGAAAAATAGCGTTGTGTAGCTAAAAGATTGGGGAATAACCTGGTGTATTTCAATGCTGAATAAAACAACCCCTGTTTCAGAAAAAAAATGTGTTGCATTACTTATTGAACTGCCCTCGTAAATAATGGTTAAAGTATTTGTGATGTTCCTAAAAGTTAACTGTAAGTTACTGAAACATGGAACAAAATAGCTGCATGCAATAAGTAATCTTTATTCACGGCAGACTATTTTTGCCTTCATCGCCATTGTCAAGTGCCTGCGATTACAATTTTGATGTGAACATGCACAAATCTGAATTCCATTTATATTGAAGTGACAACATTGTACTCACGTCTAGATTGATGTGACGTTCATATTACGTCGTATCCGAAATGTCTTGTAACTATCACTGAATTAAAAAGATGGTAAATGTTGTAAATGTGTTGGAAATAAAATATTAATTACGGTGTGACAGCAATCTGAAAGTTCCACTCATACAACGCTATACGTTTACAAATATTATGCAGATGAACAGCGATATTATTTTATCTACTAAAATTTGTGGCGGGACTCTAGTTGTTGCATATGTTACTTCTGATTTATCTTTTTTGTGTTATTAAAGGTGAATAAAGTTTTTGAGGTAGTGCTTGCGTGTAAATCCTGTATGTTCGTTTAATATTTCTTGTGGGTATTTTCTCGTGTATACACAGATTTCTAATTCTTCGAGAACGCTTATTGCGTTTATTGCAAAACCTTTGGGTATTCCGTGCAGATAGTAATCAGTCGCCTGAAAAGTCAAAATCACATTGCTGATTCGATCTAAAATACACCCCATATTTTACCCAGAATATCAAAGATTTTGTAATGACCATTCGTGAAGAATTAGAGATCTCTACATATATGAGAAAATACCCACAAGAAATTTTAAATGAACATGCAGAATTTAGACACAAGCACTACCTCAAAAGCTTTATTCATTTTAGAACAAGAAATGGATAAATCGGAAGTAACATATGCAACAATCAAAGACAATCGTAAAAAATTTTAGTTGATAAAATAATACGCTGTTCATCTGCACAAACTTTGTACACATGTAGCGTCGTAAGAGTGAAACTGTCAGACTACTGTCACACCGTGATTAACATTTTATTTTCAACACATTTACAACATTTACCATCTTACTAAAACAGTGACAAAAGGCAGTTCAGTAACGACGTAATATGGACGTCACATCAATCTAGATATGAGTACAATAGAGCCACTTTAATAAAATCGCCGTTCACATTCAAACATGTTCTCATCAAAATTCTTATCTCAGGTACCGCAAAATGACGATAAAGGCCGAAACAGTCTGCCGTGACTGAAGATTACGTATTACAAGCAGCTATTGGGTACATCTGTTGTAATAGTCGTAATCATAATAAGACTGATATTACCCCGCTGACCCCAAAGAAGAAAAATTAACTGTAAATGTCATTCCACTGTTGTAAATACTGTGTTCCACTAGCGTAAACCAGGGCATTTAAAGCGAGTATTGTTTATTTCTGTAAATGGATTAAGAACAGACAGACTGATGAGAGCGACAACACTATCCCAGGAACAAAGGCTCTGGAGATTGTGGTGGTTCACAGACACAGACACACACACACACACACACACACACACACACACACACACACGCACGCACAGGTACACACAGCCGACTGCAAGAAATTGTGTGAAGAATAATTATGTACCAGTAGATATTTGTGGCTAGTAGATGGTAAAGGGATTACCTGGAGAAGACATTTTGGTTCGGAATAACTATACAGCCATTCTACAATAAGAACCAAATCTATTGAATTGTTTAAAGCCACAGAAGTCTGCATATAACTGGTAATTAAGTCACCCTTTTGGGAAAGATTACAGTATGTGTCGTATCAACTGTGTCTTGCTGACGAAGTTTTCAGCAGTGTACCGATGTTTCAAAAAGGAAATGTTTCACTTTATTCTTTTGTATAAAGTATGTTTGATTTATCTGAAGTGTTAAAAATGCTATCTCAGTGCATAGGACTTGGTTACGAATTTTTGTCTCATAGTAACTGAAACTCTTTCCAAATTACCTATGAACATTGAAGCGTCGTTCACGAAAGGGCAATGCCAGCTGTGCAAAGAGAGAGAGTGAAATGTGCAGTGAGCTCAGCTAAACATATTGTGCCGCGTACTGCATGTTTAATTGTGTAGTGCACAGAGTAAACAGTTGCACTTAAGAACTGGAAATTAATGTCGGTAGGATCTTTAGCATTCGTAGTTGACAAACTTTAACCTAATTTTGGCTAAGGCTCATGAGGACAGGGCTCCACAATTCGAAACACCCGGTTATCAATTACTGTTTTTAATTGAAAAGCTGCTGCTAATTCTAGAACGAATTTGGAGGCGGTTAAGAGAGAAAATTAATGAACTCTATGTTTTATTCAATAAATGAATCCTGGAACTTTTCCTCTAATCAGTCGAGTTGCTTCGCATTCTCCTTGCAGTGTTACTTGGCTGTGATGTCATATATATGAATTAGAAAGACTAGAAGTAACTGTTGCAAACTACAACTGTTTTACCAACAAAAGGAGACAGTGACTTGTAAAAGGAACTCCTTAGTACTACACATTACTGTTGAACACTTAGGTTGGGTTACAAACTCATTCCAGCCCCTAACGATGGCTTATTCTGCGAGGTGTACACTTGTCACCATTGTGTGTAACTTTTATATCATTTCTAACCTATAAATATCTGTGGCGTGAAACTGCACACATTTTGTTTTGAATAAGTTAGAAGTAGGACAAAATCAGTCTGAGTCTTTTACATATACACATAGTGAGCCCTAGGAATTGTTGTTGAACTACTAAGACTGGGTGAGACATTACAGCGACACCCCAGCATGTATAAAAAGACCATACATACAATAAGACAAAGGAAGGCAAGATCTATTTCCAAATAAAATAATACTAATGATACAGGCTCGAGCCGCGAGGGGTAGCGGCGCGGTCTAGGGGCGTCTTGTCACGGTCCGCGTGCCTCCGCCCGTCGGAGGTTCGACTCCTCCCTCGGGAATGGGTGTGTGTGTCGTCCTTAGTGTATGTTAGTTTTAGTTAGATTAAATAGTACGTAAGATTAGGGACCGATAACGTCAGCAGTTTTTTCCCATAAAACATTACCACAAATTTCCAAATGAGACCAGAACACCATACAACCACTATCTGCCGTCAAAGGAAGATTCAACTTTGGCACTCAGTGCCACAAATAGTGATTTCGGAAAACAGCTGAAACCAGATACAGAACAGTATTTTACTCAGACAGAAGCGTAATGATTCTTAACGAAAATAGGCCACAGTAATATAGCGGAACTTGTTCTAAAACACGAACATATGTTACTTAGATGAAATAAACTTGCTTGGCCCAGATAAACTACACATTGGGCATCGACTGAAAATGACAACTCGATTAAGCTAGGAATTAGCGTTACAAGTGGGCACATTGAATCACTAAGACAAACAACCGACTCCCTACAATATCACAATCTACAACTATCAACCTTTTGCCATCTACCAGACAAGAGCCTCTGAAGAGAACACAACTGCACAGAACTAACTACTACATATACCTTAACAAAATTCAGTACAAAGTGCCGAAAGTACATAATCACAGAACCAGGGTCTTCCAGTTCACATAATTTCACAATCAAAATAATAAACAATTTTCCACAACGGGCCTCCCATAACATTCTGCAGTTCAGTTGACAATATAGTTTGCAGCCTCGCCGTGTTTTCATCAACCACATATACACAGCCTGACGTCACCTATCATGGTACACCCCACTGCACAGTAAACTAATTGGCTAAATACTTTGAATGCTTGCCTGGTGAAACAGAGTAAGCAGAAAAATTCTGAAACCAAGGGATGAAGCTGCACTGGAAAAAGACAGAGATAAGATTTTCGAGAAGCCTAGCCTCCTCAACTCTGTAGTATCCCGTTGTGAGCGATGCACGTACAAGAAGAAAAAGCTGCCTGGTGACCAAGAACGAAAGAACTGTAATAGAACGCAGAAAGTACACGATAACGTTGAGCAACATACACTACTGCTGAGTGAGGGCAATGCAGAGATCGTCATCAACTGATGAAAGACTGTCACTGTTACGATAATAGTTCTTTGAAGACGCAAGATGAGCGCTCACCCTGTCACGATCGAGAAACACTGCAATGGGTGGGTCAGTACAGGCTCTGTTTTCGACGTCTTACATTCAGACGGTGTGTGCTGCACTCTGAGAATTATTTGCGCCACTTCCGGTGTCGATGTCGAAGCTGGTTCTCGCGTGGACTGTCGAGCTGCGAGCGGTGTCTACAAAGGCCAACCGGCGAAGAGATAGTAAAAATTTAGGCTAGTATCACGTGGCTCATAGTACCAGCACAACGTAATCCAGTAGATGTCACCCCCTCCCTTCCCCCACGCATCACCATCACCACCACTGCAGTGAATGTAGCTGGCAGAAGGAGCTGCGGTTGCGTTGTGGGCGCCTTCACAGGAGGCAACCAGCATCCCTCTGATGTCTGCTGTGTGGAAAGATTGCAAGGAGCTATCCGTGCGCTACCCTTGGCTTAGCTTTTTTGTGAAAGCGATCGAGTTTTGCAATTATCTGCTTAATATCATGTTGTATAGTCAACCAAATTTGCATAAATGCTAGGCAATATGTTAAGATGGAGATGAAGAAGCTGTTCAATAATTACGGGATTGCAGCCGGGTAACGTACGTATACAACCGCAGATATTTCGACAGGTGACCATCTGTCTTTCTTACTGCATCAAATGAGCACTATGCAATCCTCGGTTTGCAGAATAATTCCTGAAAGGCCTCTTAGCGACAAATAATCCTGAGCTAATAACAAACATCAAAACAGATACATGGATTAGTGAACACAGGACTGTCGTAGCAAGATTGAATATTGTAACCACCAAATACTCCAAAAATTAACGAAAAATATACTTACTAAAAAAACCAGGTAAAAATTCACTGACACCTTGCTAAGAGACCATCTCCACTCCTTCCAAATTAACAATACGAGTGTAGACCAGATGCGGCTTGAATTAAAAAAAAATAGTATTGGCAGAAATTGAGAGATTTATACCAAATAAATTAACAAATGGCGGAGATGCTCCTCCTTGGTATATAAAACGGGTCAGAACACTGTTGAAGAAACAACGAAAAATGCACCAAACTTAAACGGACGTAAAATCTCCGAGATTGGCGATTTGTATCGCGGACTTCACTGCGTGATGCTTATAATAGTTTCCACAACGAAACTTTGTTTCGAAACCTGGCAGAAAATCCAAAGAGATTCTGGTCGTATGTGAAGTACGCTAGCGGCAAGACACAATCAATGCCTTATCTCCACGATAGCAATGGAAATACTATCGACGACAGTCCTACCTACGACAATAATTACTTCGCGATTAGTAATGTGACGTGAACAAACGCGCCGCTTTCTCTTCTCATTGTTTCTGCCTCTTCTTATTATCCAACCTACTTTGAACCTCAGACTGATAAGGTCTAATGTTTGCAAACCACTTCTTTTTGGATGAATGATATACATTTAAGATTCTTCCAGTCGCTCAAAGCTTGATACCTGCTTCTTCTACAACTAATTTATGTGGTCATTCCACTTAAGATCGCTCCTTAGGGTTATTTCTACACATTTATGGTTGTTACTGTTTCCGGTGATTTATCTCTAACGCACTAATCGAATAGTATTGCAGCTATTCGCCTAATTATTGACAATGCCTTATACTGTATTAATTTACGCTCAGTGTGAACTGCCGGACCGTGGCACGAACTGGGTTTACCGATTATTGCTAATATTTAACTATCTGAGAATCACCGACGCCCACACTCAAACTTCCATATGTCGTCAACCATGTGTCTACAATGTTTGCTCGTACATTCATTATACATATATTCCCTTATGGGGGAGACACTTTTACTATAAAGTCGCTACGATGTTGCAGCGTCTTTGTTATTCCGATTTACGATGCGTGCATAATTTCAAAAGCAATGTTTTGCAAAAGTACTCTGATATAAAAACTATACTTGTAGCACTGATGCATGCAGACAGCAATTAGGATTGTAATCACGTAAAACCTGGAGGAAGTCCCTCTACTTCGAAACCCACATGGCGGGAATAGAAAAGTTGGATTTGGCAGTAGGACTGCAAGTTTCCTTTCCGGCGGCAAGAGTTAGTCCGAGGCTAGCGTGAAGTGTTCGCATCTTGTTTGAAGAGCAGCAAGAGTATTTAATATAGCCTCGGACGTGGAAGGAATTTGTCTCATTATTCATGGCATACATTGGTCAGCTCTTTACTACGAAAATGCGACGCTAAGAAGAGAATCTTTAGAGCTTTTTTATACAGCAGAGCTTTTTTTAGAAGCCAGAGGAAAACCGCCACAGCTACCAGCTTCGTTACATTTAATCAACTGAGTACTGTATAACTGCGTGGACCAGTTATGGGTTATCTTATGCAGTAATAAATTTTTGTTCTTTAAATTTTGTGTCTAGCCCCATATTTTATCCTTCGTCATTTACGTAGACAGAGATCCATACAAGTGCTGCGATATTCCCGAATACCCTATTTTATCGAACTAAAGCGTAATTGATTTCTATAATAACAGTTACCAGTTTTTGTGGAGTAGCAGATTTCTTCAGCATTCAGCGAGTTTTGTTTCTGAAGTATTACATGCGTTTTTTGCAGAAGAATGGTAAAGTTTCACTAAAGTAGAATTGCAAATAAATTATCTAAAGTATCTGTGGTCATTCAGAATAATTTACTAAAAAAATGCCTCTGAGAACTATGGGCCTTAACATCTGAGGTAATCAGTCCCCTAGAACTTAGAACTACTTAAACCTAACCAACCTAAGGACATCACACACATCCATGCCCGAGGCAGGATTCGAACCTGCTACCGTAGCGGTCGCGCGGTTTCAGACTGAAACGCCTATAACCGCTCGGCCACACCGGTGGCTAATAATTTACTAACTAGTAAACTAGAAGGGCCAATATATAGGATAATTTTTGTACAGATTTTTAAGCAAAAGTATTAATATTTTGATACGTATATGGTTAAAAGTGTTTCTCATATTATACTTTACTAAAATATTCATTACTGATCTGGTTCTACTGACGAATTGGTTTCTGGACCCCCTTTCCATTTGTAGAGCAAGCTTTACTTTCCACATTGTAATAACACTACAAATGAACCACAAGTACCAATTGTATACTATTTGTGAGCTGTAATAAGTAACTGGCTTCAGTTATTCTGACTGTAACGGAACTGGCTACCATAGGTCCCACTTGAGGTAAATATCACTGAGAAGTCAATGCTCCTTGAGAACACAAGCAGTAACCAGTATAGAGAATGTAATTATCAGAAATCCATTTTAATGACAGTATTTCCAATAAATAAGCTGATTAAAAACATGTCGAAACTAGTAGCGCTCCACCGTTAATAATCATCTACCTGTAGTTATCATTAGCTTTTCGCTTTAACACCAGACAGCAAGTGTTACTGAGAGCCAGTTGTCGCTGAAACGTTTTAATATCGCCTCTGGGATTTTTATGACAAACCATTGGTGTGTTGCTTGCTAAACTGTACTACTGTTATTGTCCTATTCGGAAAAATAGAATTTCAATACCAAGTAAAGTAAATACCAGTAGTTAACATTCCTTAAGAGCAGTGTTAGTACTTGGTACAACTTTGCCTAATTAGGGTGGCGACTGTTTCTTTTCACTTAAGTGCAGTTCATTTTATTAATATTAGAACCTTGGTTCTAATAGTAGCACCTTGGTTCAGCTATTATCTATTGAGAACTGAAAAATTGTCCGATACCTTAACCATTAGTAGTACACAATCACAGTCAGGTCTAATTCATTTCACAGGAATAACATTATGGGTATATTATTAATTTAATAGTGTATTAATTTATTAGTTGCCAGTAGTGTTATAAGATCCTGTATTTACACCACGAGCGACATCCTCAACTGTACCGACGAGCTGTTTAATCTACTTCAGTGTGAATGAGAACATTTTTTGCTTGCGAAATGCAGTAAAACTCACATATGTTCTGCTTTAATATATTCTAACATGCGTAATGTAATGTATTTGGCTACATAACGAAAAATTGATCCACTACCAGTATTTGATATCTGTATTTAATTTCTGGCAGTGGACTGTAATAAATAGAATGTATAGTTCTGCTTGTGATATTATAATTATTTAATGAAGAGATAAATATACCAAGGAAAAGTGATAAAATTTAAAAATAAATTCAGATTGTAAAAGTCATCTTTATTTGAATTTAGATATAGTCGGTTGTGAAAAGACTTGAGATTCTCGTTTGCTGTGGCCTTTGGCATACCGGTTTCATAGATATCTCGATGGAATACCTTGATGGTGGCAAAATCTGGAGCATAGATCAAGTGTGGCTGCACACAGGAGCATGCGCAGATGCTAGGTGACATATCTTTGCCATGGCTGCTCTAACGGTATCACTGTTTGTATGTCAAAACTCATGGTTTCTCACCGAATCCTTCTCAGCCATTGTAACCTGTTACTATTGCTGAAGATACGCTGTATCATGGGTTCTCACAGAATCCTTCTCAGCCATTGTAAGCTGCTATTACTGCTAAAGATCCGCTTTAATCGCCAGCATACCTGACATCTTTTAAACAGTAGGAGATAAACTGCCGGCTTCATATTCCAAGCTGAAATACTTTTTTCTCCTGGGAGAGTCCTTATTCCCTGCAGCAATACGTAAAGTTGATGAGGTTCACTGAAATCAGTGTGATAGTGGACTACCAATGACACCGCCCCTCCCCCCCACCACCACCCTCCTCCATCGCCCGCTCAGACCACATTCTTTAAGTAATCGAACCGATTGTCTTATAAATCAGATAATATATTTCACGTTAACCACGTAAAACCCTTACGGTTGAAAACCTCAAAACGCTAATAATACATGGTTCATTACTTGTGATTAACCTTTCATAGATTAATGACTTATTTTTCCTTGAACTTTCAATAGCATATGTGTATACTGACTGCAAAGTGTTTTGGGAGTAGCGGTCGTAGTAAATAAGTAATAGATTAAAACGGTATGCCTGATGCTGAAGTTTTAGTACACGAAAAGCGAAAACGTAAAAGATGTAAACTTTTTCCATTTCATTATTTATAGGGGTATTAGCGAGAAAAACTTTCGAAAAAGCGTGAAATTTTCTGTTTCATTATTAGAACTTGCAAAGTGCTCTCATCCTCAAGTGGAGGATGACTATAGTTGGATAATTTGCACGCCTTGAGTTAGGCTACCACAAGAGGTTTACACAGTTTCTAACTTTAATATCTGACTTACTGTATTAGTTTTTGCACATATGGTTATGCCTCTTATTGAGTAGATTAAGACAGTATTTTAATTTTTCAAATTCCATGAATAATAATATAAATACTGAAAATTAAATTTCTGTTTCTCCTGGAAAGCCATTACGTACATAACCTGCAATTTAGAACTAGAGGATTTTACTCTTTTTACTCTTTCAGCTATCCACACATGTCTACTTTTGATCTGTTTGAACAAGTAGGGAAATTTTAATCATCAAAATGAGATGAAATAGCACAGAAGTAATCACAGCCTGATTCATCTAAATCAGTTTTGCTTTTCTTGTAGATATTCTGAATCTTTCCTCGCAAGATTATGTAAGAGGTATGTGCTGCCTGCGATATGTAAGCTATAAGAGAATCTGAGACCAAAGAGCAGTGTTGACTGCAGTACGAACTGTGTAGCAGTAGCAGTAAGTTGTTGCTAGCGAGCAGTCGTCTGTCTGTGCTTGTCAGTCCTGTCTGGTGTATCATGTTGGCTGGGTCGGTCGCGGTGCAGCGATGCCGGAGCCTGAGTATTATTGTATAAGGTATAAAAGCAGCCTCGCGCATATCTAGTAATATTATGTAAACTCACATGTAAATCTTTTAAAAATGTCCTAATAATAATCTTTGTCTAATTTCTAACAAGCATTCATTTCAATTTAAAGAATTTAATATTTTTTTAAATGCATGATCATTCCGATTGTTGCAAAAGAAAAATTATTTGCTTCCTTTCATAAATAACAAATGTATAGGCCAGCATTGCACAGAGCTTTGCCGGAAATGAGCTATTGTAAGAGCAGATAGTTACCGACTTTATCGAGGTGAGAATTTTTGCTTTTTATTCAGCATGATCTTACAGGGTCATGACGCAGCACTGCTGTCGTCCAAATTTTACCAGGTTACTGAATTTATTTTTTATTACGAGGTTTAGGAAATTTTCTTTTTCGAGCTTATATTAAATGAGAAAAGAATTTTGTGGGTACATTAAGTGGGAACCTATTTTGCTCAGAGGTTACACAAAAAATAGAACATTATTATTATTATTATTATTATTATTATTAATTAAGTTTTTTTTGTGAGGTTACACAAAAATTAGAATCATTAACCAAATAATATTTATAATTATTTCGTGTGGGGAGGTTACAATTACGAATAGTCTTACTAAAAGGGCATTATGGACTCATTTTTAGAATGCTTATGCACTGTTAAAATAAGAAAATCAAGTAAATTGTTTTCTAGTATGTTTGTAATTAATCGAATCAGAACTTTCAGGCGTCAACGTTTCATTAATTTGTTTATTTCCTTTAATAATATACTGTGCATATGTATTGACTGATTCTGTCACCTTAGGTTATTGACAATGAGCTTCTACTTAATAAAAATAAAATTGAATATCGAGGCTAATAAAGGAAAAAAGAACTGAAAAGAGAAATGTGGGCTATAGTAGGAATCTTATCTAAGCGCACCGTTAGTTAGTTCATGTTCCACGGATCATTTCGCATGATAAATCTTCATGATGTGGAATGTGTTATTTTACAATCACATCGCAAACTAATTTGTAAATATGGCTACATGCTATACATCTATAAGTTGTTTTTCTCTTCTTCAAAAAATGTGAGTTAGTACATTCTACCCATCACCTTTTACACATTTAATTAATAGAAATTCTTCTGCAGAGGGTGGAGGAGTAGTTAAGGATAACCTTTTACAGCTTGTTTTCCAATTTTACTTTGCTGTCTCTCAGACATTTTATATCACTGGATAAGTAATCAAAGATTTTTGTTGCAGCATTGTCCAACCTTTTTTGTTCTAAAGATGACCATAATTTGAAGCAATGAATGCTAGTTTTACTTCTGGCATTGTAATTATGTCATCATTGTTCCTTTTTGAATCGTAGTGGATAATTTACAACAAACTTCACGAGGGAGTAAATATACTATGAAGTACTAGTCAGAATGCCCAACTCCTTAAACAGATGTCTACGATTGTGGATGAGCACCACCCGTTATTCGTACAGCACGCTTTTGTGCAACGAAGGCTTTCGAGTTACCCCAGAACATTATTCCATATGACATTACTGAAAGAAAATATCCGAAATATGTTAACCTACTGATTTGCCTCTCCTCAAGATTTTCAATGATACTAAGTACAACTGTGGCTGAACTAAGTTGCTTTAAGATTTCCAAAGTGTGTCTTTTCCACTTTAAATTCTCATCAGTATGAATACGTAAGAATTTTGAAGTTTTCACTCTATTTATTGTTTCCTCGCCACGTCTTACTTACCACTGATGTGGTACACACATGCTGTAAACGCTGCTGTTACGTCTTTACCCTTCAGTATACTATGTGCATTCAACCTCGCTTCCTTTCGTCCCCACTTTTCTGCATCGAATATGTTAGGACGTAATGACAAACTGCCTTCAGCATATTATTTAACATTTGTATTTAGCAACTGGATACTTGACCATTGAATCAGATACCTCTAAGAAAAGAGCTGTAATATATGTATTAATCTCCACAAACTACGAAGTACCGTGGACTCACGTGACACACGTCTGGTATATCACCGGATTTTGAGTATGGGACTATGTGAGAATATTGTTAGGTTCAATCGGCAGCCTCAGTAAAGAAACTGTTTCGTATACTATCAGCATTACAGTGTCAAGCGTCGGTATCAGTTGTTATTTCAATAACTGTTGTGTGTGTATGTGTGCGTGTGTGTGTGTGTGTGTGTGTGTGTGTGTGTGTGTGCGTGTGTAACAAACCTAAATCCTTCGCATACTTTGTTGGCCCGTGTCAAATACAGCTCCCTAAATCTTCTAACTTTAGGAACAAATCATATACGTTTCATTTAAGTAAGATTTTGTGAGATCCAATCCGATGCAGTCGCGATGGCACATGGTAGCTGTCTTTCGAAAGAGACATAGTTTGCAACATCAGTCCGTAATTGATGCGTCACACTAATAAAACGACCCTTACAATGTCCATCATGCAGCCAGTATTTATGCCATATGTGGATTCTGTCAATTACTGTCTTAAATTCAATACAATTATTTTATCCTCGGCCTTACCAAAACGAAATTTCGATGACATTAATAGAAACACACTTATACACACTCTGCAGAATATGTCCACGTTGTAATTGCGCGATTGTGTATAATATTGGCAACACATCCGAAAGACGTTTTCAGATATACACTCAACCCACATGAGTGCAATTCCTATAATATGCCCCGTTTCTGACCTAAGAGAAAGATCTTACAGTATGGTACCTAACGAG
The DNA here is from genome assembly GCF_021461385.2 of Schistocerca piceifrons. Classification (NCBI taxonomy): domain Eukaryota; kingdom Metazoa; phylum Arthropoda; class Insecta; order Orthoptera; family Acrididae; genus Schistocerca; species Schistocerca piceifrons. The sequence continues at coordinate 952,828,045 of NC_060138.1, forward strand.
GTTAAGTAAAACAGAATGAATTACACGTAATAACTGACGAATACTTGCGAAACGTCTAAAAGCTTTTTTCAGACAACTGCTACCATAGCAACGTATTTTCCGATTAATTTCACCCTAAATTCAACAAAGAATAAATATTTGGCTGGCGGTTGTTTCGTAGCAAAACAGCTTTTACCATGTGGATAAGCCTTTCGCCGTTATGTTGTTTTCACTGGTACAAAACGCCAGAAGCTATTTCTACGTAAAGTGGAGAGAAAACCAAAGCATCTGACGTAAATCTACTGTCAAGACGCCCGTCGCTAACGCTTCCTGAGGCAAATAACCGGTTTAAGTCTCGCTCTTCCACTGTAAAAACAATTATTCCGAGAAATTCTTGTCACGCTTCGGATATTACATTAGCTGCTAGGGAAGAGTTGTGTTTACTTCCCTTGAATACCAATTACCCAAGGGTAAGGGAGCTCGGGGCAAAGAGACGAGCCACTTGTCACACTGAGGCCTGATGGAGGAATCGCATTAAGCCCGGGTTAGAAGTCGAGAATATGAATCGCTCCAACCCGGGACGTAACCTCCCCTAAACCGACAGGACGCCCGTACTCGCAGCAGCATGAACAAAGACAAACTTCGCGATCTAAGAAAAAAATTCTTTCCACAGTATACTGTTTTCCGATTAAATCCTTCTATTATAGATGATGACAGTACAGATTTATAGTCCGTCAATCGAAAATATTCAGGGTGTCCTCGTTATAGGAATCAAGAATTTATTTTCTACGTCTGACACACATTTTCAATGAATATAAGGTGTTTAGACTGACTTTATTTCATACTACATTTGATAATTGTGATGAGTACATGCCAAACTCTCCGATATATTTTGACCAAATCACGTGAACGCTTTTACAGCCAAGCTGCAAATTCGTGCTCTGTCAAGAACAATGAAACAAAGGTACAATACAGAACCATTTTAACAGGTCCTATTAATGCAGTTGCTAGTGAGGTGATATCTACTTCTTTTTATTTCTATTAGGTCCTCCTGACATCTCCGAAATTGAACAATCGGCGTTAGTGACTAAGCTGAAATAAATGGGAATGACCCGGCAAGCACTAGTAATTAACCAATTTATTCATATGACGAGAATGTAGTTGCTGGAATCATCAACGCAAATTTACATCCGTTTGAGCTTGCTTGCAATAATCATGTCTTGGTTTCCCTCTAGAACTTTACTCTTCCATATGTTCCTTCTTCACGAAACTGATAATTCCTCTATGCCTCATAATTTATTCTATCAACCGAGCGCTTCTTTTAGTCACGTTTCGCCATAAATTTCTTTTCTCTCCGATCCGACTAAGTACCTTCCGACTAGCTACGCGATACACCGAGTCAATCTTCAACATTCTTCTGTAGCAGCACTTTTGAAAAGCGTATATTCTCTTCATGTCTGAAGGGCTTATCGTCCTCATTTTACTTCCCACTTCCGTGAAAGTCTACATTCCAAACAAATACCTTCAGAAAAGGCTTCCTAATATTTAAATTTAAATTAAATGTTAACAAATTTACCATTTACAGAAATGCATTGTTTTGATTATCGGTCTCCATTTTATATCCTCTATAATTCGACCATCGTCAGTTCTTTTATTGCTCAAATAACGAAACTAATGTACTGCTATTGGTGCCTCGTTTCGTGATCTAACTCTCTCAGCATTGTTCGATTTGTTTTACTTTTTTTGAAGTTCATCTTCCAAGCACGTTTCAACACAAAATACATTACGTTCTTCTGCTGTGCCAAGCCCTTTCAGTGCCTTCGTAAAACCTCAAAGCTCATATTCCCACTCTCTGAACTTTAATGCGCTTTCCAACGATCGCTTTGGTTTCCCTTACTGCTTACTATGTGTACATATTAATACCATTAGACGTAGGACACAACCTTTCACACTATGTTCTCAATTAATTATTTCCTTTCATGTCCTTCGACTCGTCTAACTGTGGTCATGACGACAATTTGTACTGGTACATTTCTTTCTTAAAAGTTTCGTATTTTCTTCTTACTTTAGTCCATTCCACCTGTGGCATTAAGACCGTAGCGCTGCCTTTGTCGGCTGGCAGAATTACAGTTTCCTTGTCACCCGCCCCCTCCCCGGATTTATCAGTGCTGTTCTATTGGAGACGGAGACGTTGTCTCTTAGCTTTGGCGCCTGGGAAAGTGCTCTGCAGGTTTGGCTGCGATCTTCTCTGATGCTTCCGGTGAGACTGAAGCTGCAACGCGTTCAGCAAACCACCATGTCTCTGTCGACATGTGGATGATACGTTTTTGGTGTGAGTACTTAAAACGGAAAGCACACAGCACATTATTTAAGAGCTAACTTCATTGTTGTTGCGTGCTGCCCGCTTGTCCTAGGCGAAAAAGGAACGCATACATTGACGAAAAAACTTCCTCGTAAGGGAATTCTTCGTCACGCCAACATATGTTGTCTCCAATACGTTCGCCACGCCAACATATGATTTTCCAATAGCTTCCCATTACATGAGGTACAATAAATAATAAAAGATGGGTTTGGTGCCTCACCCTCCCACTCAGTTTGATAAATAACACCTGGATATCCACCTGTGGTACATTTCACGGTCTAAAGTCTACAAATGGCCAAGGGGCATTGTGTCTTGGAGCGGCAGAGATCTAGACGAGGGCAATACCAGCCGTAAGTTTCCACAATGGAGGACGTACTACAGCTAGGCCCAGGGTCCTGTAGTCCTAGAACGAGCTTCGCAAAAACTGTTGAGATACAAACGTCGTGTCAAATATGTTAGTTTCTCTGTAAAACTTATATTTTTCGCTCAAAAAATTTGAAATCACTGTTTCGGGACTCACCAGTGTTTCCGGTAGCCTATTTTTCTCGTTCGATTTTGAGAAAACTATCAGATAAATTAATTTCATTCTTTCGTACCTCATAGCATGACACTGAAGCTTGATAATGTACCAGCTCTCTTTTCACTACCGCTCATAGTTATTATGATATTTTGAAAGTAAGTAAAACGCCACACATGTTTCGAAAAGTTTGCGGTGAAAAATGCAGACTCTCTTTGTTTACATTTGGTGCCCATTAGGACTCACATGGCTGCATGCTAAATGTACCTAACGTATCGTAAATGATTCTAACACTGAAGGGAGAGCCATACCTATAACTATTGTAAAATAATTAGTTGATGTATACAGGCGGTTGGCTGCAGTGGTTCTGGCCATCTGCTATGCAACGTAGTGCCCCACGTTGCCCGTCCACGTGCCGTTTAAGAAGTCACTTAATGTTAACATTGCAATAAGAGTTATTTTCAGATTCGAAACCAGATACAGATATTTAACGATCCGGGAAAGAGTTACTTATGTAGTGGGTTTCTTTTCACTTAAGTAGCAGTTTTATTAAAGGAAACTCTTAATAAGTATCAGTGTCAACAAATGCTAAAAACTGATGATTAAAGCCGAAATATAACAATTTACCTTGAGACTAAATCATTATATAGAACCAACAAAATTAAGGAAGATGTAACGCTCATTTTAGTACAGCGAGAAACATTTTTAGAATAAAAGTTACTCTCTTTGTAACCACAAGAAGGCTACACCAATAGACTGAAATAGTTTTGACATCTTGGGTTGTCGGGTGTTCTGCAGGATATTAGCGTCGTGCTTGCACGATATTTCGGTCACGTAGCTCGTGACCTTCATCAGGTGCGACCTGAGACTGCTCCTCGAGTGGACCAGGTCCAGTATTTATGCCTATGGCCTTCCCCCTCCATCATCGGCTGCAGGCGCTTCCTCTGTGGTCCGCGCCCATTCCCTGCGACCTGCTGGAGCGTTGCTGCTCCGGTTTCCGTCCGCTGCGGTTCTAGGTGTTCCCTCTGCGGTCCACGCCCACCAAACCCGCTCCTGGGGGCTTCACTTAGGTCTGGGGTACCAAGCGTTCCCCCTGCGGTCCGCGCCCACTCACCACGACCTGTTGGAGCGTTGCCGCTTCGTTTTTCATCCACTGCGGCTCTGGATGTTCCCTCTGCGGTCCGCGCCCACCAGTCCCACTTCTGGCTGTTCCATCTTCGGTCTGGTGCGCCTGGCAGCCCGTCAGGGGCTCGTTTTCCATCTCGATGTCTCTGGTTCTTCTGTTTGTGTAGTGTTGCAGCTGGCCCCATTGCTCCTTTAACAATTCGAGAGCCGGATCCCAGGCTCTGCTTAGCTGGTACCCTGTGTCACGGTTCATAAGATCGTCAGCCATTTTAATTTCTATCGATTCTTCTATAACACTGTCCCAAAATCTGGGTGTTCAGTCATACACTGACATCCACGTATTTCCTGTACAGAAACCAATATCACGAGCAAACTGAAGGTGTAGCTATGGGCAGCCCACTGTCCCCTGTGGTTGCCAACATGTTTATTGAGAGTTTTGAGGAGAGGGCATTGGAGACAGCCACATTTAAACCCACATGCTTCTTTAGGTATGTGGATGACACCTTCGTGATCTGGCCACATGGTATGGACAGGCTCAATGAGTTTCTTGAACATCTTAACTCATGCCACCCTAATATCAAGTTCACCATGGAACTGGAGAAGAATGGCCAGCTGCCATTTCTGGATGTACTAGTCCAGAGGAAAGCAGATGGATCAATTGGCCACAGTGTGTACCGAAAACCAACACACACTGATTTATATCTGCAGGCCAGCAGCTGTCACCACCCTGCACAGAAGAATGGGGTTCTGAAGACTTTGGTCCACAGAGCACGTGCCCTGTCAGTCCAAGAGAATCTACCTATAGAGATAGTACGTCTGAAAGCAGTTTTCTCCAGGAATGGATACACGGACAGACAAATTGAGAGGGCACTCCAACCAGCCACTACACCACAGGTTCCTGAAGACCAAGATGAAGCAAAGAAGGTGACATATCTGCCCTATGCTGGCTCTATTTCTGCCAGAATCAGTAGGATCTTCCGCAAACATAATATCAAGTGTGTTTTCTGTCCATCCAACAAGATCAGGAGACTGCTGGGGAGTGTCAAAGACGACCTGGGGTTACGAAATCTTGGGACTTACAATACACCTTGTCAATGTGGCATGTCCTACATTGGCCAGACGACAAGAACTGTGGAGTTCAGATGTAAAGAACAACAGAGTCACACTAGATTAAGACAGGTGACTAAGTCAGCCATTGCTGAACACTGTCTAGAGCTAGATCATGCCATGAAGTATGAGGATACCAAGATTCTAGCACGAACACCCAGATTTTGGGACAGTGTTATAAGAGAATCGATAGAAATTAAAATTTCTGACGATCTTATGAACCGTGACACAGGGTACCAGCTAAGCGGAGCCTGGGATCCGGCTCTCGAATTGTTAAAGGAACAATGGGGCCAGCTGCAACACTACACAAACAGAAGAACCAGAGACATGGAAAACGAGCCCCTGACGGACTGCCAGGCGCACCAGACCGAAGATGGAACACCCAGAAGTGGGACTGGTGGGCGCGGACCACAGAGGGAACATCCAGAGCCGCAGTGGACGAAAAACGGAGCGGCAACGCTCCAACAGGTCGTGGTGAGCGGGCGCGGACCTCAGGTTGCATGCTTGGTACCCCAGACCGTAGATGAAACCCCCAGGAGTGATTTTGGTGGACGCGGACCGCAGAGGGAACACCTAGAACCGCAGCAGACGGAAAACGGAGCAGCAACGCTGCATCAGGTCGCAGGGAATGGGCGCGGACCACAGAGGAAGCGCCTGCAGCCGCTGATGGAGGGGGAAGGCCATAGGCATAAATACTGGACCAGATCCACTCGAGGAGCAGTCTCAGGTCGCACCTGATGAAGGTCACGAGCTACGTGACCGATATATCGTGCAAGTACGACGCTGATATCCGGCAGAACATCCGACAACCCTAGATGTCATTAGATTGCCGGGAAAGGCTGAAGAGTTACATGAAATAGTTTTCTTTGTTTCTTTTTTTTTTATCTGGTAGCCGCGATGGATGCTTGACACTGTTCAAAATGGCGTACGTAGGGTAAAAGTTCTGAAAACGTTAAAAATGCGTAGGAAGGACTGGGCGTATCCAATAGTGAATAGGCGCTTACTACAAGAATTTGTTTTACGTTTCTGTTTAGTGAGTTACGAGGAGATGAAACGAAATTTTGCAATTACTTCAGAATGTCTTTCACAGTCTTCGAAGATTACATACCACTGATAGCAATGCATTGCAGAATCATCTTAGCAACATGAGATTAGCTATACCTTCAATGGAAATGTTTGCTTTGAGGTAAGTGTTTAAGAGACATAACAAAAGAGACAGTAATGTCTATTACCATTTCTAATAACATCTTCAAGTCAAATTAAAGAAACTGATACGGCCAACATCTTGCATTTCCTTTCATTTAAGGATACCAGAAAATTGGAAGCTGGTGGTACGTTCCTATAGGACCAAACTGCTGAGGTCATCGGTCTATGCGCTTACACACTACTTATTCTGACTTAAACTAACTTACGCTAAGGGCAACACACACACCCATGCCCGAGTGAGGCCTCGGACCTCCGACGGGGAGAGCCGCGCGAACTCGTGGCAAGATGCCTTAGATCGCGCGGCTACCCCGCGCCTCCAGGATACCGGTATTACATGAAAAGTTACTCTGTCTTTTTTTTATATGAAATTACCTGAATGGACATCCAAAAGAGAGATCCTTGTTTCTCAGGATGGAGTTAGCTCGGAATCAGACTCAATTCAGTCTTGCAAAAACGAAGACGATTTTTAATTCTGATACTGTGGAGATTGCGACTGCTTTAACTGAGGACAGAGCCCTTGGTTGTATATACTTTCTGGTGTACGCAGTGCTTGAAAATGTTGTGGACACACTGCAAGCGTCGGTACATGATGTATATGTGACTGACGCCTTGGATGAAGACCATGAAACACTGAGGATTTTGCTTTTCAGATGTACTGAAGTAGGAGTAAAATCTCCACACTTATATCCAGTATTATACAGATATCAAAGATCGCTAAATGGGCAACAAGGAGCTGAAGAACCCTGGAGGCGGAGAACAAATTGGAAGGCTATTCAAAAATTTACATAATTTAGCTTCAAGTTTAGGTTTCAAACTTCTCACAGTTGTTTTCTACTGTGGAACTGATGATTCTATAGAAGTCTGCTCAGATGTTTAACCGTCATCTGATGTTATTTGACGGCCGGTGCTGTCTTCTAAGAGGGACAACTACAAAGGCTGTTCCACATGGTATATTACGTCTTCCTGTTACTTGAAACTGCATCTCTTGTTTCTAAAACAAGTGCCAAGAAGCCCAGCTTGTCAGCATACACATATTTCAATATTTTTCCTCCTTGTCAATTAGATATCTTCACGTTCTTTGTAACATGTATCTCCGATAATAGTTCCAAATGCTAAACCACTTTTGTTGAGCTTTGAGGGCTACAGGAAAGAACAGCGAAACGGAAAATTAATATCAACTTTACACTTTTTAATATCACTAAATGTCAAACTAGTGATTGTAAATTTTATAGGGTGAAGTGGGGTTATTCCGCTCAGGAAGGGAAATCCCCCTGAAATAAGAATGTTGCACCAGTGTTCTATTTTCTCATACAGTCATGGTCATTTTACCTTTGGTGTGTGCCAGTATCTTTGTGTCGGCACATGTGATTGTACTAAGTGTGATTTCTGTTGCATTGTTGACAGGACAGAAGAATAAATTTTAGAGATTAGCAAACCGTGATGGATCATTGCCATAATTAAAGAACACAGCCTAACAATTTAAGATGTAATGTGAAATTTTAAAATTTTCCTGTAACTTGTATGAGAACACATGTTATTATGTGTGTATCAACAGATATTATTGACTTTTCCCATAAAAGTCTGATTTCTCACGTCTTTCTGAAAGTCGGCGTATTGGGCTATTCCACCCAGAACATGTGCGGCTATTCCTGCTCAATCAAATTATTATTAGTTTAACTGATACTTTACTGTGAAATTCTAGAGAACACATTTTCTTGGTTTCTTTTCAGACTGTCCGTACATGCAAAAGGGAAAAACCGGTGCTTCATGGCTTGAGGAGGATATGAAGCAAGCAGTAGCAAGTGGTACAGGCAGCTCCTCTGAATAAAGTGCCAGCAATGTGCTACATGGTTTCAAGAAGTGTGTGTAGGTGCAAAAAGAAGAAAGGTAAATGCTTGTGATTTTGACACTATTATAGACTGAGTGCAATGGCAATAATCCCACCGTTTTTATATATTGTGATATCTGTCTTCTTCAGATGCTTTTTCAATACTTCATTCGTGTAAAGGAATTTCGACCTTTTATAAACTGGAATGTATTAAGAATTAACATAGCACACATGTATCACATTGACAGGGTTTTTAAGAAGTTTCATGTCATATAGAACTTTCAGCTGAAAAGAATGGAATAGCCTCACCATACCCTACATACCAGCTGAGCGCCTGGTGTTACCTGGGTATATATCTATTCCAGTTCTGGTAGTCCATATCCTCCTGTCCCTCTATCTATTCCCCCCCCCCCTTCCGTCTGTCTCCTGCCCCCCTCTCTCTCGGTCTCCTCCTCCCCTTCTCTCTGTCCATCTCCTCCACGCCCTCTCAGTCCATCTCCTCGTCCTCCTCTCTGTTTCTGTGTGTCCATCTCCTCTTCTCTTTCTCTGTCTACTTACTCCTCCGCAACTCATTGGTCATCTCCTCCTACTCTCTTTCTAGCCCATCTCCTCCTCTTCCTTTTCTTCGTCCATTTCTCCTTCCCCTCTCTTTATCCGTCACCTCCTCCCTCATATCTGTGTCCATCTTCTCCTTTCGCCTCTCGTGTTCTTCCATCGTTTTCTTTCCATGCTCCCACTCCACGTTACCACCCCTATCCCATAGGAGTTTGCTTGTTATTACCCCCCCCACCCCCACCCCCACCACCACCACCACCCCACCCCAAAGCACTTCTTTCCAGATAACTAGCAGTATTCAGCAGGTGTCAGTTAGAGGCAATCGGCATTCAAAATTTTAGAGGAAATTGTAAACGCCAAAGCATCAAGTAACCATCCACTGCCACAATTTCTAATGACTTGCTACGGCCTTTAAATATGTCTACAGTTCCATAAAAGTAAAGCTTAAGCCATTTAGAACGTAGAGCGTTTTTATGAGGAACGGGTAACTAAGCGTTATCCAGGGTGTTGACGAGTTCGCGAAGAACAAGGAGGCTAGCGAGACTGGTGTTACGAATAACTGAACATTACAGGAACTGATAACTACGTTGCCGACGCCCTAAATCGCTTGTTTCGGTCTGAGGCTAAAGCTGAAGAGGCAGCTTTTGATGTGGAGAGTAAGTCGCTCGTTGGAGTGATTCTTGGCGAAGTACCTGAATTGTTTAATAATTTGGGCAATGAGCAAAAGAACGACCTCGAGTTAGGGCTAGTTATGAACTGTGGCGAAGCAGGTGAGACAGTTCCAGGGTATTCGTTGAGTAAAGGAGTCTTGTGTTACAAGACTAAGAATGATGACGAACGTAAGATCTGCTTGCGCTGCCAATTAGCAGCGCACTGCAGCCGTGTGGCTACTCCGTGTGAATAGCGCAGTCACCACCCGCTATGCTTGCACACGCGGAAACACGCGGCTGGCAGGTCACTCAAGGAGTGGCGGGCAACAGCTGCATTGTCTTGCCATGCGGATAAGGGAGGATAGACTCTACCTATGTAGGCTCGAGACAATACAGCGGCACTAATGGGCCCAGGAAGTGTTTAAGTGCATTTAGACTGGAAGTTCCTTATATTTGTCAATTTTCCAAGTTTTCCATTGACAAGATTTTCGCTGTATACCTGAGATTCACCAAGTGGTACTATAGTATAACTAAAATTAAAGTGATAACCCAATATTGGATTAAACTTAATCTTTCTTCCTTCCTTCCGAATATTTAGTGTTATTAAAGGTCATTGGTTCAGTTGTGGAATTGCATATTTTCGTGTTATAACAGCTGATGAATTAATGCACTCCTTCAGCCAGTGGGCTAAAATCGCCCTCGCATTTAGATAATTTCGAACAGAACAAATTAAAAAGATTTACGTTGGATGTGTGCCAAGAGTTTTTAATTGTCACCTTTGTTAATAATTGACTGAAAAAGTACACAGTAGGCTTTCGTAAGTAAATCGAGAAAGTGAACCAGTAGGACTCGTTATACTGTATTTGATAACATGAACAGAAAGAGAAAGGAAGCGTAAGTTGTAGTGGTGAAAATAGATGGATATTATTCGAATAGTATTCTATCTCGATAATTATTCGAAAAAATAGGCTATTCAAACAAATTTATTCTCTATAAATTATGTGTAAATTAGGTAACGAATAACATATAATGCCACTATGTCTTCTTTGTTTACTTTTTGCACACAATTAGTATTTGTTCCCTTGGTGCAGCGCAGTTTCTGTTTTGTAAATACCTTATTAATGGTTTGCCCACAGATGTGCATTTGTGACTCAGTGGCTTAAGTTCCAGACTACTGAACTTAAGCTTACGGTTCGACCGCCGGTTAGTCCTACGATTTTCTCTGTTCTTCTCGCTTCTCTCATCTACAACAACGACGATAATTCCAAGACAAGTTGCATCGTTTGTCGGAGCTCGTCTTGAAATGTAGGTCCCCTGTAGCTAGATGTATCTATTCAGAGGTGGGAGGAAGTCAAGGGCACACCACCATGCGTAGTAAAGTACTGTAGTGCTGCAACCATCCCTCAAGTGGAGCAGAGCTTTACTTGATTTACAGCGAAACAAATGACGCCCATGGCCTCAATAGTTTGGATTATAAGTAGGCAACCGCAATGTTCAGCAGGCAATTTCGTCAGGAGCCACCTGATGGTCAGTATAGACCAATCAGCCGAGCGAGATGGACGTGGAATCGTTATACCCTTTTCGTCATAACACTGTAGTTATAAAGTTAATTTTCCATCGTTTTATTTGTTTTATGCTCTGCGGATTGTAATTTCACTTAATAGATGTTAGAGCATACGGAAAATATAAAGCCTCATATATTTTTATGCTAGCAATTTTACATGAAAATCTCGTTAGCAAAAATTTAGAGGTATTGGAGAAGAGCCCCCTTTTAAAGAAGATAGTACCGACGCCATGCGTCATTGTCGGAGATGAGACATTTGATGTATCTGAAAAGTAAATGCGTCATTATGGAGCAAAGAAGGGAAAGCAGAAAGGTGGAAGGAGTATATAGAGGGTCTATACAAGGGCGATGTACTTGAGGACAATATTATGGAAATGGAAGAGGATGTAGATGAAGATGAAATGGGAGATACGATACTGCGTGAAGAGTTTGACAGAGCACTGAAAGACCTGAGTCGAAACAAGGCCCCCGGAGTAGACAATATTCCATTGGAACTACTGACGGCTGTGGGAGAGCCAGTCCTGACAAAACTCTACCAGCTGGTGAGCAAGATGTATGAAACAGGCGAAATACCCTCAGACCTCAAGAAGAATATAATAATTCCAATCCCAAAGAAAGCAGGTGTTGACAGATGTGAAAATTACCGAACTATCAGCTTAATAAGTCACAGCTGCAAAATACTAACACGAATTCTCTACAGACGAATGGAAAAACTAGTAGAAGCCAACCTCGGGGAAGATCAGTTTGGATTCCGTAGAAACACTGGAACACGTGAGGCAATACTGACCTTACGACTTATCTTAGAAGAAAGATTAAGGAAAGGCAAACCTACGTTTCTAGCATTTGTAGACTTAGAGAAAGCTTTTTACAATGTTGACTGGAATACTCTCTTTCAAATTCTAAAGGTGGCAGGGGTAAAATACAGGGAGCGAAAGGCTATTTACAATTTGTACAGAAACCAGATGGCAGTTATAAGAGTCGAGGGACATGAAAGGGAAGCAGTGGTTGGGAAGGGAGTAAGACAGGGTTGTAGCCTCTCCCCGATGTTGTTCAATCTGTATATTGAGCAAGCAGTAAAGGAAACAAAAGAAAAATTCGGAGTAGGTATTAAAATTCATGGAGAAGAAATAAAAACTTTGAGGTTCGCCGATGACATTGTAATTCTGTCCGAGACAGCAAAGGACTTGGAAGAGCAGTTGAATGGAATGGACAGTGTCTTGAAAGGAGGATATAAGATGAACGTCAACAAAAGCAAAACAAGGATAATGGAATGTAGTCTAATTAAGTCGGGTGATGCTGAGGGAATTAGATTAGGAAATGAGGCACTTAAAGTAGTTAAGGAGTTTTGCTATTTGGGGAGCAAAATAACTGATGATGGTCGAAGTAGAGAGGATATAAAATGTAGGCTGGCAATGGCAAGGAAAGCGTTTCTGAAGAAGAGAAATTTGTTAACATACAGTATTGATTTAAGTGTCAGGAAGTCATTTCTGTAAGTATTCGTATGGAGTGTAGCCATGTATGGAAGTGAAACATGGACGATAAATAGTTTGGACAAGAAGAGAATAGAAGCTTTCGAAATGTGGTGCTATAGAGGAATGCTGAAGATTAGATGGGTAGATCACATAACTAATGAGGAAGTATTGAATAGGATTGGGGAGAAGAGAAGTTTGTGGCACAACTTGACCAGAAGAAGGGATCGGTTGGTAGGACATGTTCTGAGGCATCAAGGGATCACCAATTTAGTATTGGAGGGCAGCGTGGAGGGTAAAAATCGTAGAGGGAGACCAAGAGATGAATACACCAAGCAGATTCAGAAGGATGTAGGTTGCAGTAGGTACTGGGAGATGAAAAAGCTTGCACAGGATAGAGTAGCATGGAGAGCTGCATCAAACCAGTCTCAGGACTGAAGACCACAACAACAACAACATTATGGAGAAGGATTTTAAGAAATAATAAAACAATCTTTAAAAACCGACGGTGTCGGACTAGGCAGTTTATATAAAGTACTATGGCTATAAATGACGAACGGAGAATTTTTCATCGTCCATTGTGTGATCGAGATAAATTTGTAGTTGCCGTAGTTAATGCAAGCTGTGTTTAACAAAATAATGTATCATAAAGATATGGCTACAAATTTAAAGAGATAGTGTACGACTCTGCAGAACTGGATATTCGCACTAGTGCTACAAGTTGTCGAAAGTCGTCACGAAATTTGTTTCAGAATGCAAGCGAGGTCTGACCTCTTCGACAGGTGCACGGACACTGGAGGCAGCCACGTGCGTTCTCCACGGGACAGCCTGCTCACAACTGGCAGCGCGAAGCTGCCTGAATGTCGCAGCGCCCTAGTACACTGGCTACAGCTCACGTCATTTTCTTACTGCAGCCGCAGACAGCCTGCTTAGTGCGCTACAGCTGTACTACACTACCGACTCGGCCCCCTTCATTCTGTCTTGCACTCCACCAATATGTCTCCCCAGCCCATTGCTAACATGGCGCAAGAGCCCTATGCAAACAGCCAACAATGAGAATGCAGCCGCCAAAAACTCTCAACATTCAACACTATCTTAGATTGCAAATACTATCAGATATTCGTGTCTAATTAGTATAAATACGCAGTTAGTGGTTGCAGTGCTACTAAATGAGTGAACCAAGCAAGTATTAGGTTGTTCTAAGGATGAACATTACCATACTTTTAAATCAAATCTCTACAGCGTTTATGAAATGATGCTGGACCTCCAATGTCAACCAAAGTGTTTTAGTATTGATTCTGAGTGGCACCGCTGTTATGGATTTTTTTACGATACCACATCCATTTATGCAGTTACTGAGAGCTTGGACATTCAGAAATTTCGTGATAGACATTGGGTTCGAGTATATAAAGGAATGCGTAATATGGGAGAAAACTTGCAACTTGTACATCGCGAAAGTGTCAAGAGACAATTGTAAGACGTTTTCTGCCTTTCTATACCAACTACAATTATTGCAGCAAAGTCACTTCTATTGCTGTTCATGAATAAGGGGGGCTTACAACGAATTTCAGACGTATAATAGCCAAAGAAATGTCCAAGAAATTGATTCATGAGTTTCGAATGACATTATGACACAAAAAGAAAATTCTGCCAGGAATATGATTTGAGAAGTGAAGTTAAAGTGGAATCACTACGAATCATTTGCCAAAAACTACAGCGGATTTGACGAGTTCTTAATTTTTGCTGAAGAACATTATGAGCTGAAAGTCATCCATCGAAGTCTCGATTAAAGAAGAATTCAGGTGTGCATTGCATGTGTATAACGTATCTTGTTTCGTGTCACATCGGTAAATCTACGTAAATCAAATAGAGTCTCCTATGAGACGCTTCAAAAAAAGAGTTGTTCTGAAAACTTATTTAAAAGAAACGAAAAGTACAGTTGTTTCATAAATGACGAGAACTGGCGCTATAAAGGTAACTGAATTTCAAATTTATATATTATCCTCAACATTTTTTTGTACACAGGTGACGAATATTTTTATTCGTGTAAGTCAATAATGTTTCGAAAAATATTTGTTATTCATGAATAACGAATAGTAACTTATATGTTGATTCATTATTTGTCATTCATTATTTGTCATCTGCAAAAATCTCGCCCAAGTCTATAGCTAAGTGAAGCGCATCGCGCATACGCACACTGTAAACTGCAGCCTGTGTGCAAATGAATGTAGACACGTGATATCCGCGTGACTCACGCGGCTGCGACTGCCGTGCTTACATGAGCTCAGGCGGTGTCATTAGCATCTTCAGCAACTTCCGCCAACGTTCACGAAGCATATTAGTGCTTTCGCTCGAACACCACAGGTGAGTGTGGCCCACGTGGATAGCCGAAGCGGTTCTAGGGGTCTCCCAATTACTCCCAGCCATCTTCAAGTACTTCCATGAATCCGCATGTGAGGGACACCTTGGAACGTTTGAAACAATCATGAAGATGAAGGAAAGTTTGACATGGCCTAATCTGAATCAGGAAATTTTGTGTTTAGTAAGTCAGTGTCAGGATTGTCTGAGATCTAAACCCAATACTAATTCTAGAAGGGGGGGGGGGCCTCAATTCTGCGAGAGCAGAACGTTTTTATTGACTATGTTGGACTACTCCTGCTCGTTAAGCAGGGAAATAGGTATTTGTCGGTGGTTGTTGACACGTTTCCGCTGCTTATATGGTTGTTTCAGAATAAAGCAAGTACCTACAATGTCAGGTCTGTCTAAGATCTTTTCCTTTTTGGTGCTCTTACGGTGGTGGTGAGTGATAAAGCTCAGGCATTCTCATCCAGAGAATTTAAAAGGTTTGGTCTGGCAGTGCCATCTGCCATGTGACAATTACACCGTGCTGTCCACAGCCGTTCTTCGCGAAACATGCCCATCGCAACCTCAAATCTGCTGTCACATTTCATTCAAACAGTCAAACTCGATGGGACCCATCGATTGGATGGCTCATGTCTGTGATGAATACTGCCCATCACGAATCACATCAAGCAACACCTACCATTCTTATGTTTGCCTTCACTGTTAATCCGCCGCTGTTTAATGTTTAACGACGCTTGGTGATGAGGTAGTGAGAGCACGTATTAGCCAGCTGAAAGATGACAGTAACCTGCGCATGGAAAAGCACTTATGTAAATGTTCAGTTGGTCCACCAACAATCCCTTTGGTTCTCCCTTAAGGGGAAGAGACTTAGCCGTGAGCTCTGGCTTCGCGGCCAGAGAGAGCCTTTCTCGTTATTGACGGTCGTCCATGATTTAGTCTTCCGATCAGGGGCGCTGCCGTGAGAGTTTACTAAAGCGCTCGCTGCGTGTCGGTTCCTCTGGCTCGCTTCCCACGCCCGGGTTCCCGGGTTCGATTCCCGGCGGGGTCAGGGATTTTCTCTGCCTTGTGATAACTGGGTGTTGTGTGCTGTCCTTAGGTTAGTTAGGTTTAAGTAGTGCTAAGTTCTAGGGGACTGATGACCATAGATGTTATGTCCCATAGTGCTCAGAGCCACTTTCGGTTCCTCTGGAGTGCTCCAAGTGTGGTTCCGCGGTGTTGCGAGGATTCTAGGCGAGATGGCGCGTCACGCGACTACTAGCAGAGTGAGAGAGCGAGCCGGCGACGGAGTGAGTGAGTTTTGTCCGCTGTGATTGAGCGGAGCCGGCTTGGTCGATGTGTGCGAATCCGACGAGAGTACTGTACTCGAGTATGAGGGGTCAGTTTGCAGTGGTGTTCACAAACAGCGGTGACCGTTGGTCACTTTGGTTGGTTTGGTGGCTAAACGGCTGTTCAAAGCATTAGCGTGTCCCACATCCTGGTTACAGTAGAAGTACGATTGCGTTTTCACTATTATAAGCTATTCAATGGACTGATTGCACTGCTGAGCGTATATATTGCGAAACAGCTGGTTGTCTTAATGATTTGATATTAGAAATGTGCCCAGGTTTTAATGTTCAAGTTTGTTTCACCCGTTAAGGAATGTCTTAGCTTTAGTTGGATGCAATTTAGTACGATGTTCATATTTAAAGAACTACCATGTGCTGTTGTTGCTGTTTTACCGTACTATATATATATTTTGTGCTTTAAACGGAGTTCCCCTTACTCAGCCATTGCGTGAATATCAGCTGGTTAGATGATCACAGAACCGTTTAGAATTATATTACGATTAAGTGGGTTGCCCTTGTTGCTTCTCGTAGGTCGAGAAGGTGTTTTTGAGCTAGCTGTTGACTTAATGAATGGGTGTGGATTAGGGGTAACTGGCTTAAAATGTTTGAACTGCTATTGCTCTGGAATTGTTACATGAAACAGGGTGCTCTTGTTTGCATTGGTTAAATAGTTGCTTCTTAAGTGAAGTGTCTGGAAGTCAAACATATTGTTGCTTTGTTAAGTTGGCATGATAAGGATCAATCATGTATTCGTTTAATTCACATACGGCTAAATTGAAAGGTTAAAATGGAAAGGGTTTGTGACATTTAATGCCTAGGGATAATTATAATACTTGTAATTGCTTTCCACTTTCAAATTTTCTGTGTATGTGTGAGTGGGGTTACGTATGTTTGTTGCCGTTATTAAACATCTTAATTAAGCGCCGTGGCTTCTTGTCTATGGCTGGTGCTAACAGCTTTATGTTAAAGGTATCATAAGTTACTCTAACCCGAAGGGCAAAGAGTCTAGCAAGTGCACTGAAGGACCTCCCAATATTGTGGTACATAACCGCCCCCCCCCCCCTCCCTCACACTCACACACTCAAGTTCAGTATGTTGTTTACCCATTGCTTGTTAATGGATCCGCAAGGATTTTATATGTTTTTAATTGATTGTCTTGAGTGATTTCACGAGTCAGCAGTTGGTGTAATTATGAGTTGTAGCTATTTTCTTTTTAAGAATAAAGCTCATACTTGAAGATTCTTCGAATTCTTCGTACATACTGTTTATTGTCAACATTAGTTTACTGTCAGTAATCAGAGCTGAAAAGTTAATGATGTTCCTTAATGCTGGTTATCAGAGTTTGTTTAAGGTTTCCCGAACTGGCTGTCTGTGTTCAAGTGTTGAAAGGTTAGAAGAGACTAGCAATAAATCTGTTTTTAAGGTACGTTTGTAAAGAGGCTTGGTACCTTACCACTCCCTCCCGCTCCTACCATTTCACATGTCGTAATGAGGCATCTATTTAAGCGAAAATTTTCACTAACGATCCCCACGAAGAACGAACGCCAATACAACAAGCGCAGGAAACAGTAGTGATACAATTTCACACTGAAGTAAGCCATGACCATAACAATTGGCCAAATTATCATCGAACAGGCAAGTCAGTAGTTCGAAGCGTTACAGGCGTAAACTGGGTTTTCAGGAGCATGTTAACTTGAGTTTTCTAACAGTCAGAGAGCAGTATGTCGTCCTGAATGTGGTGACTTCAACAGACACAACCGTAACATCAGATGTGCTCCAGCGCAGCGTAATAGATCCGCTGCTTTTTACGATTTACATAAACGATCTGGTCGATGGTATTGACAGCGGCATTAGACTGTTTGCCGATAATGCTCAAGTCTACAGGAAAGTAGTATCACACAAAAGCTGTGAACAAATCAATGAGTATTTGGAGAAAGTAAATGCTTGGTGTAATGAATGGCAGTTGTCTCTTAATATTGGTATGTGTAACCTACTGCGTATAACAAGGAGAAAATCCCCATTAATGTACGAGTACAATATAAATGTTCAGTTCTTGGAAGCGGTAACATCCGTCAAGTATCTGGCTATGACTATTCGAAATGACCTCAAATGGAATGATCAGATTACACAATCAACGGGCAAGGCAAACTCCAGATTGCGGTTTATTCGTAGAACCCTGAAGCGATGCAGTCCTTCAACAAAGGAAACTGCTTACAATACGTTAGTTCGTCCAGTCTTAGAGTATTGTTCGTCTGTATGGGACCCTTACCGGCTGGGTCTGATTCAAGAGATTGAGAAGGTCCAAAGAAGAGCGGCAAGGTTCGTGACTGGTACATTTAGCCATCGCGAGAGCGTTACAAATCTCATAGAAATTTTGGAAGTGGGACACACTTGCAGGTTGACGACGTGCTAAACGGAAGGGGCTGCTCACTAAATTCCGAAATCCGATGTAGAGCATACATTATTACCACCAACTTTCAAATCGCGCAATGTTCACCATTCAAAGATTAGGGAAATTAGAGCTCGTACTGAGGCGTTCAGATAGTCGTTTTTCGCTCGCGCGATCCGCGAATGGAAGAGAGGGCGGGGGGGGGGGGGGGGGGGGGGCAGAGGAGGAGGAAATATGACTTTGGTGCGAATTGTGCCGTTCGCCACACATCGCATGGTAGCTAGCGGAGTATCTCTCTAGAAGTAGATGTGTAGGACAACAGACAAGGCAAACAGCAGAGAATCGGACACCTTAGTGACGCATTCTGCTACGCAAGGGTAACAGGGAATCTGACAGATCCTCGCCACTTAGATCACAACGGAAACTACCGTTTTCGGCCCCCCCCCCCCCCCCCCCCCTTGCAGAGCCACCCGCATTGACACTCGCGCCGCACCCGCCGATCAGCCAGCACTCTATTCGTTTCTTCGTTTCTTTCGTCCGTCGACTCGACTGAATCGAGTTATCGAGTAGTTGTACATTCCTGTGTAGCACGTGCGTCCGCGTTATCGTATTTTATACGTTTCTCTCTAACACGTAGATAGTTAACACATACCTACGAGGGAAATCGCGGCCATTCTATTGATCTCGATACGTTATTCTGTCTGGCATTTGTCCGAGAAAAGTCGCGAATGTTCTACTGTTTTGTCTTTAAAAAGAGACAAATGGGAGAGATTCTTCAGTACAAGCAAACGAGCATAAACAATCTTAATGATCGTGATTCTGTTACGCAAGCGTTGTCTCTTTGTCATAGATCTGACTACATTGTAAACAGTAACGGTCCTTTCACAATTCCATGGGGCATTGCTGTAATTACCTTCACATCTGACGATTTGGTTCCCTTAAGAGCGACATGTTAAATACTGTCTGCAAGGAAGTCTTAAATCGACTCAGATTTTCAAAAAATCAACGTTATGAAAACGCGCGAAAGAAAATACACCGTATTTACCAGAATCCTCTTGCTTATGCTAATGACAGCGTGAGAGTTACGTCGTATATGTTTGTTGGTGACGAATCATTAGGGCTCGGAGTACGTATATTACTGTTATATGGAGGTAAAAAATTTTCGCATGAGTTACCGCGTTTTACGGGCTCGTATGTACATTGAACAGCTTCTACGATATATGGCTTGTGTTCCAGCGATCAATGAATATGAAACTCAGTTTTGTTGTTGACAAACAAAACCATGTTGTGTTCTTCATAATAATTTATGCAAGAGAGATGGTGGTCAAACTGACGAAACTGTTGCTTTGAAAGATTTGAGTCTGCCACGAACCAGAATAAAAGAGGAAGAAATCTGTCATCAATAACAAACAGAATTGTAAAGGGAAATTATTTTCTAAGTGAGACTGGTAAAGCACCTTCGCAGGGCATCAAAATTTTAAATGTCACATAAAGCAGAAAATGAGCTCTCAAGTGTGTTTCCCTTTATTTATTTATTTATTTAACCTGGCAAGATTAGGGCCATCAGGCCCTCTCTTACATCTAACCAGGCATTCTACTTATTTTGCATTCATATGTTTTAGTAGGCATGTTAAACTACATCTAGTACAAAAAGTGAAATAAACAATTTGAAAGGTACACCTGGAAAAATACATACATATAGAGTTTATATTCTTACGTCACAAGTACTGTTATAATTAGACATTATTGAAGAGACAGATTTTAGATAGGAGTGCTGGCAGCAGGGAGTATGAGGGAGACTCATGGTGAAGGGAGGAGAAGAATAGAGACATGATGAAACATAATTAAGGAAATATAAAGGAAAAGAAGATTGCGTGGCTAATAGAGATAGATGAAGAGGAAGGCATCTCAGGAGCAGGATAGGAGACGCTAGCTTTGCTATTTGACAGATGAGGGGATTGTCCTTGTACATTACTTTTGTGGAGAACTTTATGAGGTTGATAGTAGGAAATGCTTTAACTTCTTCTTAAAAGCAGCAGGAGATCGAATTTTGCGCAAGGTAAGGGGCAGTTTGTTCCAGAGGCGGACAGCGGCAACTGAGAAGGAGTTTGCAAAAGTTTTTGTTTTGTGAGTGGGCACAGTTAGGATACCAAATAAGAGTGACCTCGTGTTTCGATTATGATGACATGACAGGTTTTTAATCTCTGAAGCAAGGTACTGGGGTGCTTGCGCGACGAGGAGTCGGTGGAGTAGACATAGAGTGTGGTAGTCACGCAATTTATCCGGCCGCAACCACCCTAGCTCGGAGTATGAAGCAGTAACATGATCATATCGGCGAATGTTGCAGGTGTAACGCACACAGGCATTCATGGTTAGCTCTAGCCGTCTTTTGTTTTCATTACTCATGCCTTGTTGAATCACATCACAATAGTGGAGGTTCGGTAGAACGAGTGCTTGCACGAGCTGGCGTTTCAAGTCCTGTGGAAATACGTTCCGAAACTTTTTGAGAGCATTGAGACAAGCAGACGTCTTTCGGCACACTGCGACTGTATTCTCCGCCCAGTTGAGATGCTCATCCAAAGTTACACCCAAGTTCTTCACTGTTTTCTGATATGGTATTGGAGTACCGTCGAGCAGAATAGGAGGTAGCCGTTCGCGGAAATCTGAACTTATTAATTTCTGATGGGCTATTAAGATTACTTGCGTCTTTTTTGCATTTAGTTTAAGCCCCAGGTTTTTCGCCCATGTCACTACTGAAGACAGATCATCATTCATCTGAGCGATTGCAGTGTTTACATCTTCAGGTCTGACGCTTAGGTAGAGCTGGAGGTCGTCGGCATAGAAATGATATTTACAGGAGGACAGAACCGACGAAATATCGTTGACATATAAAGAAAACAAAAGTGGTCCTAAGACTGATCCTTGTGGCACTCCCGAGGAAACATGTTTCCAGGAAGATTTTTCATTTACGCAGACAACACATTGCTGTCTGTCTTTTAAGTAGCTTTCAAACCATCTCATTGCACTATCAGAGAAATTAAGCTGTTGCATTTTTCTGAGCAATATGTCAAAGTTAACAGTGTCAAAAGCTTTGCTGAAGTCCAGTAGCGTCAATATTGTTGCCTTTCGATTGTCGATGGCATATTTCAGGTCATCAGTTACTTTAATTAGAGCAGTGTTTGTGCTGTGATGTTTACGGAAACCGGATTGAAATTTGTCATATAGGCTGAATTCATGCAAGTGTTCAGTGATTTGGTCATGAACAATATATTCAAGTGCTTTGGAAACAGCAGGCAGTATGCTAATTGGTCGGTAATCACTAGGCAGTTGCGGGTTTTCGATCTTAGGGATGGGTCGAATTAGGCTTCTTTTCCATGCAGTGGGATATATTCCGTTCACGAGGGAAAAATTAAATATGTCAGTAAAGACAGGTACTAAGATATCGGCAACATTCTTAATCATGGTTATACCGATACTGTCGTTGCCTATTGCATCAGAAGAGAGTCTCATTACTGCTTTTCTTGCCGTATTTGTTGTTACATGTTTTAGATGGAAGGTATCGTTGTTAGTTATCCTGTTTGGGGATTCTTGTGGACGGTAATTACCAGCTGTGCTGGTATTCAGAGGTGCAGAGAAGAATTCATTTAATTCGTTAGCTGACACATGAAGAGTAGTTTCCGATTTTGCCTTTCCGACCCCCAAGCTACGGAGATTCTTCCATATGTATACAATACTGTTAATTTGTTAGTTCTAGCTCTGCTACTATTGACTCTTCCTCACAACACCCCGAAATGTGTTTTAGAGGATTGCTTGTCGAACATGGTTTGTTTAATGTTTGTAATATATGTTAAATTATTAAAAACGTATGTGATGAATAAAATGAAAAAAAAATGTTGCACTTCAATTTCCCTAAATCGGATGAAAGATATGAAAGAAGAATGATTATTATTATTCTGTAAAGCTTTGCTTGGCTTGGTTCAAATGGCTTTGAGCACTATGGGACTCAACTTCTGAGGTCCCCCTAGAACTTAGAACTACTTAAACCTAACTAACCTAAGGACATCACACACATCCATGCCCGATGCAGGATTCGAACCTGCGACCGTAGCGGTCTCGCGGTTCCACACTGTAGCTAGAACTTAATGTGATCTGACACAATTCGTCGAGTCTAGTGCAAGCCAAATGAAGCCTTTCATTCTGAATGTCTAGAAGATAAGGGCCAAGGCCCAGACAGATGTGTGATGTTTTGGCAGTGTTTTGCTTACAATGAATTGGGCCCGCTCACTAAAGGGACCACTGAGAATGTTTATTCAAACATTCTGAATGATGAGGTGTTGCCTTTCAGTCAACATCTGCGTGACAAGTATGCTGTTGATACCCCTATTTATCAAGACTTCAATAGCAAAATGGCTTGAAAAATGTGTGTCATCTTTTCTGAATGCACGCTCACCCCTTTACATCTCGATTACTTTGTAGAATCACCTGACTCGAGTACCACAAAAATTTGTGGGACGTATAGGAACGGTGGGTAAAATGGATAAAACACCCACTTCAACAGCCCCACTTCATTAAGACGTTGCACTACGTGTACGTGTTGAATACAATTAACAAATGAGAACTGCCATGTGTGTGAACCTCACCAGAAAGTACTGGGATAATAGTACTCGCTTATTTCTGAGAGGTCACCTGACTCTGTGATGCACAACGCAGCCAATATACGTCAAAAGATTTTAATTGTTACCTACAAGGAACGTGAATGTGTCAAGGCGTGCAATTAGATCACGGGTAAGGGCTGTATCAAAACAGATTTACTGCTACCGGACGTTAACACACGTGTTCCCCTAATTCTTTTGAACAATGTATTAAGTAGCTTGTACAATGCGGTGATGAAAATCATGGGATATCGATATGCAAATTTACAGACGGCGGTAATATTGCGTACAGAAGGTATAAAAGGACAGTGCAATGGTGGAGCTATTTGCACTCTGCTGATTCATGCGAAAATATTTCCAACATGAAACGGTTGCACGAAGGGAGCTGAGAGACTCTGAATGCGGAATGGCAGTTGGAGCTAGACACATTGGACGTTCCAATATCCGTTAGTGCAGTGGGGCGAAATCTGAGTGAATGCGATACGGGAACAAACGACCGACTCGAGTGCCTTTGCTAACAGCACGACATCACCAGCAGCACTTTCCTGGGCTCGTGACCATATCTGTTGGACCCCAGACGACTGGGAAACTGACACCTGATGAGTTCCACTTTCAGTAGGTAGGAGCTGATGGAAGGGTTGGACTGTGACGCAGACAACACCAAGCCATTCAATCAGGTTGTCAATAAGACACTATGGAAGCTGGTAGTGACTCCATAATAGTGTGGGGTGTGCTTACATGGAACAGGACAGATCGTCGGCCGGCCACTGTGGCCAAATCGGTTCTAGGCACTTCCGTCCGGAACCGCGCTGCTGCTCCGGTCGCAGGTTCGAATCCTGCCTCGGGCATGGATGTGTGTGATGTACTGAGGTTAGTTAGGTTTAAGTAGTTCTCAGTCTAGCGGACTGATAACCTCAGAGGTTAAGTCCCACTATGCTTAGAGCCATTTGAACCACCTGAACCGATCATCGATCGGAAATGATTATGTTCGGCTGCTACCATATGCAGCCATTAATGACCTTCGTATTCCCAAGCAACGATGGAATTTTTATGATGACAATGCACCATGTCATCGGACGACAATTGTTCGCGATTGGTTTGAAGAACATTCTGGACCATTAGAGCGAATAATTTGATCACCTATATCGCACGGCATGGGACATAACCGAGAGATCACTTCGTGCACAAAATCCTGCTCCGGCAACACCTTTGCAATCAAGAGTGGCTATAGACGCAACATGGCTCAATATTTCTGCAGGTGAGTACCAGTGACTTGTTGAGTTCATACCACGTCGAGCTGCTACACTACCACGAGACAAAGGACGTCCGACGCGATATTAAGAGGTACAGTAGAGCGTCGATTATCCGAAAGTCGGTCAACCGAACGACCGCTTAACCGAACTGTGTACTCGCTCGCACTTGTTACTCTCCCACCCTACCGTCCATCATCCCCCTCACTCCCAAACCAAGTTTCCCACAGTAGTCGCTGCATTGGGCCACCGCTGGCGGAACATTGCTTCTAATGGGGCCTTCACAAGGCGCTGCTGACCGGCCAAACCGCCAGTCGCTGTGTTTCAACAATCAGCACACTTCTGTCGGCTTGGCACTGGCAGAAGAAGTAGCGGCAGTATCAAAGCTGTTCACAGCAACAGCTGCGCCAGCTTAGAATTGAGGCGTGCCGCTCCGCACAGTGCAAACAGTCACCTTCTGCTCTGTGTTACGACCACTTGTGTGCTGCTGCGTGAAGAATTGAACTTTACGATACAAAATGCTTAAACCTAAACGTGTTGTCCTTTCTATAATATGTATATATTTTTGTTTAATAAACTGTGCCACATACTATATATTCCTACTGAAGTTGCCTCTGTATATTACTTTGTAATACTAAAAGAGATGCCTGTTTTTATGAATAAATTTACTGTACAGTACTTCTTTTTGGCAAATCAACATATACAGTTCGATTATCCGAACTAACCAGTTTGCCGAACACCCATGTCCCCCAATTACTTCGGATAATCGATGCTCTACTGTATTTCAAGCCAGTGTAGTGTCCTTTTTTACCTCAAAACAGTTTTCTGCGATCTCATTTCACCTTCAGTTATTCCACTGCTCGTGACTAAAGGAGCGACCGCGTGAAAAATGACTAAGAGCTTTGCAAGCAGTAAATCTGGAGAATTAGCGAGCTTCCGTTCCGGCAGTAAAACCCGGCCCCTTCGGACGCAGCTCAGCGGTCTCGGCCAATCGGTGCGGGGATTAGCAGGCACGGCTGGCCCAGACAACACCTGGGCGCGACCGGAGCGCGCTGCGGTGCTGCGCCTCCAAAGCGAACGCCAAGAGCCGGGCGGGCGGCCGGCTTATTTATATGCAAATACAGCGAACCAGGAATCTGGAGTGAATTCTTAACGCGGGGCCCGTTTAAGCTGCGAAACACAGCACTACAGTTACTGCAAAATTCCTCGTCCGAAGGTGTAGCGCCAGAGTTTTGTTGGAATTTTAAACACGCTCCAAAAACTATTCGAGATTTAGCGCCGGGTACTCCAGGCGAGAGCAGCTGCGCTGCTGCGCAAGCGATCCTTCTCACGCGAGAGTTCTCAGATCTCTCCCCGTCACGCAACAAAATTTATCACGTGCTGCATGGGAAAGTAACAACAAGAAAGTCGGCTTCCGGGAAAAACTTTGGACGAAGTAGCAAAATATTTCTGATGTTGCACGTAAACATTTAATACTCGAGCGAAGTGCTTCATTTTGGTATAAGTCTGCGCTCGTAACTGCTTTCAGAGGCAAATATTATCCATGACTTTCTACTAAATACCTATTTTTGGACAAAAATATTTCAACGCGTTCGTGACAGTCCATCAACAAAGAAATAAATCCCAGATAAAAGAAATCAATACTGCAAATTTCAGAAGCGTTTTTAACGGCTGACTCACAGGTGAACTTGTTATCACGTTACGGGGCGCGGGGGTCAACATACGAGGCATGGCCAGGGTTTCCTCGACACCACCACCGGGCAGAAGAGCACAAACCAAGGAGGTCGGGAAATTACAAATGGGAGATCGTCCGGCTTGGCTTCGTACTGTACGTAAAGGAAATGGGCACGTTTCCACGCAACTACCCCGTTGTGGGGCACGAAATAGAATGCGGCGTGGGAAGTCTCAAACGCAGCAGGGTAAGGGGCTCCAGGAAGTGCGGGAGTGCCGACCATGTGTGACACAGTCCAGCTGACGCAAATACCCCGCGGAGGTATTCAGCGACGATGATTAGAAAACGCGGGCGGCGCTGGATTTCATTATGGCCGGTTTGTAAGTGTTGCCAGAAATCAGGGCTTGATTTATTGTCATTGTCCATCCCTTGGCCCATACAATAGTGTGGTTTTGGGCATTGGGGAAATAAAGTGTCCTCAGGATGGAGAAAAGTCGATGGATGATTAATCTGGCAGAACGCGGAGGTAGCTGGCAACGACCTGTCCACCCAGTTTCAAATGCCACCAGTGGCTCCATAAATCAGTTGCAGGGGATCGTCGTCTATAAGGTGGCCAATTATACAAAGAGCAGTGTCCGACAATCCCATTACGTGAAGACGTTCATTCGTTGCGTATCTCCCACTTGCGATATGGTACCACGTCGGCGGACGTTGGAGTCAAAGAGAGGCTGGTGGACATGAGGCCAAACCGTGGGCCACCACATCCATGGATGTTTGGGTTCGACATTGTTACGGGATATGCAACGCAGTTGTGCGGAAATTTTTGGTTCGAGGAGGGCGCCTACTCGGCGAGTGTGAGCGTAACTGAAGTCAACGATGAATTCAGAAATCGTGCTGGTTGGGACATAATGTGACTAGTCGGTGCCGGCGAGGATATGAGCATCGACATAAGAAGCTCCGGCAAGCCGCGCCTAAGGGAGGGGTCCCCGTTCCACTGCTTGTGTATGGCGCCCCTGTACAAAGCCTCACTCGAACATTGGCGAGGCCGAGGTCACCCACACACGGGGGTGGTGAGCTTTTCATAATGGAATTTAAAGAGCACACAGGCCGAAAGACAGTATTCGAACGGGGCCTGGAGACTGCATCCAATACTTGATGGCTGTGGGCGCATCTGTGCAGTGTGGGTCATCTTGGGCGCCGCATTTTCACTGAGGTATTCGACACTTTGTATAGATTCGAGTCATCGGAAGAGATTTTACCGCGCTACCATGCCGGAAAGTTGGAAGACTACTCAGTTTGCCATCATCTCTTCGGTCTAACTGTTGCACCAAGACGCCACAGACACGAACGTTAACACACTTTCGGCAGAGGCTGTCATGGGCCAGAGTCATGCTTGTCTCCCGAACAGAAGGCAGGAATTTTGGTCTCGTATAATCGCCACAGTTTACAATCGGCAATTCTGCTTATGTCGCGCCCTTGCAATGAGACAACGCACTCCGTAATGTGGAAGGCCGCCATCATATCCACCACATCTTCCTCACCTCGATCGCTACCTCATTATCTCTCAGTAATATGTCAGTGTTGTCACCTGAATTCAACCCATTTTAAGCTCCAGGAGTCATTTAAGTTACTTCGTACGTTGATTGCAACATTCATTGACTACTATGCCTGTTAGTAGTTTATCCGTCAGTGAAAAGTGCTCTCTGCTATATGTTTGTAAATTATAAAAATAATGTTGCCTATTGTTATCTTCAGTCTCCTAATTAATTAGGATCTCCTGCTAGCTTCCGCGGTCTCCAGTTATCTCAAACCATATGGTACAACGGAAGTGTTCCTGTTTATTTCTTCCAAGGTGAAATATTACATCTAGGTGTATCTAACACATGTTTACAGCACATAATGGCCCCATTCAATGAGACATTGTTCTCCCACGGTCAGTTTTTTTTCCGGTTGGATAAAATTAGAACGTTACATGAGCCAAAATTTAGCGAATGCGTCGGGAGGAAACTATTACGAAGTCTACATTTGACACGATGATGTCCGATGTTTGAGGACGACTACTTGCATGCTAATTTTGAACTAGCCATCTCATTTCACTAATTGTTTTATAATATTGCATTATAAGGGTCACTATTAAGTACTATTTGAATTAATTAGGCAGGTTCAGAACATTAGTCATCACTTTAACTTTCGACAATAAAGTTTTTTGCTTAGTGTGTTGCATTTTCGGCTGTGACAATCCACATTTGTCTCTGGTATTCTTTCATCGCCATGTAGTAGGGGATTCACGATTTGTCTGCATTCACATAATAACAGACGAGTTATTCCCATAGTACCTCAACTTTTAGTATCTGGATTACGAAGTATCCCTCCCCAAGGAAGTGAGTTGATGCAGTGATGATGACACGAACTTGCATTTGGGGCCGGCCGCGGTGGTCTCGCGGTTCTAGGCGCGCAGTCCGGAACCGTGCGACTGCTACGGTCGCAGGTTCGAATCCTGCCTCGGTCATGGCTGTATGTGATGTCCTTAGGTTAGTTAGGTTTAAGTAGTTCTAAGTTCTAGGGGACTAATGACCACAGCAGTTGAGTCCCATAGTGCTCAGAGCCATTTTGCATTT
Source organism: Schistocerca piceifrons (assembly GCF_021461385.2). Taxonomy (NCBI): domain Eukaryota; kingdom Metazoa; phylum Arthropoda; class Insecta; order Orthoptera; family Acrididae; genus Schistocerca; species Schistocerca piceifrons. Next base: position 952,856,677 of record NC_060138.1, read on the forward strand.
GGGACGAGGTGGCTCCAAAACCAAATCCAGCCATCCAAATTTGGATTTCCCGTGGTTTCACTATATTGCTTCTGACAAATGCAACGCCAGCCCATATGGCCAAGCGGTTCTAGGCGCTTCAGTCTGATACCGGGCGACCGCTACTGTCGCAGGTTCGAATCCTGCCTCGGGCATGGATGTGTGTTATGTCTTTAGGTTAGTTAGGTTTAAGTAGTTCTCAGTTCTAGGCGACTGATGACCTCAGCAGTTAAGTCCCATAGTGCTCAGAGCCATTTGAACCATTTGAACAATTGCAACATTGTTTCCTTTGGGAAGAAAAACGCCAATTTTTTCCGTTGTCCAGTCCTCAACTGCCCTCTCTAAAGGCATTTATGCTCAACTCTACAGCTTCGCTTTGTTTCTTTCTTCAAGAGTTTCCAGTATTGAGTGGGAGTAATATTTTAACTGGGTTGTTGACGAGTAGATGCTGTCGGATGATTCAGCTACGACCCGTTTCCTACCAAACATTAGCTGTAAAAGTCACTTCCACTACTAAGTTTCGATCCACTTTCCCTAAGTCGAATGTCATCGCAAGTAAGTCCCTTAGTAGCTACGAGTATGTCGCGTTTGACTTAAATCAAGAGAATACCTTCACCCGTAATTTTTTTATCGACGGTTTACTCAAACAAAACTCCAAGCGACCCTCTGGACTGTCTCCAGTTCCTACACGACCACATTTAATTTCACGTGGCAATCAGTCAACAGTCCTAAGCCTCCGTACAGTATCCGTAGTAATTTCCATCATCTGAGCTTATATTAGACTACAGCACAACTTTTTAAATAAAAATGTTTTATCTCTAGACAACATCATCTTTATTAATTATTTAATGTAGCTACCAAAAACACAATGTATTTCTTTCAGAATTTATGTAGAATCATTGCAAGAATTATATTCCACCTTACAGTCATTCAGGTAAGCAACATTTCTCTATATTTTACAAAATTTGAACTGATTTACAGATATGTTCTAGAACATCGCTTATTTCACTACAAAACATAGCTAATTCCACTACAAAACTACACAACAACAGAAAACGTCCCAGTCTTCGCGTACGAAATGCAAAGGTTGGTATTGGCTTGGACCAGCGTCCAACCAATTGGGTAACTTCTTCATGCCAAACGCAGTGGCGGGGGCGACTCATTCAATTCGATACATCAAAAATTGGGAGCGGAAGCAATATACTTGCTCATGCTGCTTGAGCGGCGCTACGGCGTCCGACAAACAGGAGCTAGAGACAGCACCAGGAGCTCAGCAGCACAGAGAGAAAAACGTAATCTTTCCTCCCTAGCCAACATGTCCAGTACTCTCACCAAAATAACCACGAAATAAATGAAATAGTATCGCATAGCTGTAAGTGACACTCATGTCACAATCTGAAGTTAGGGGTATAAAATTTGGTACATACAGTTCTTATTCTTGTAGCAACAATAGCGCTAATGTGGATTGTCATCTTATGGGAAAGAGCTTGTATTACAGAAGCAAGTACATCACTCTATGCTCTTTTAACTCTATGCTCTTTTAATTCTATGCCAGAGTTCGTAGGTCGTAGTGACCAGCAAATGGCGCTGTGCCTCATTCTTGGCAACCACAGTTCACAAGTGTTCGATCTTTGAGAATTTTGGAGGAGCTTCTGAAGAGATACTTTAAAACAACAGTCTCGATCGCAATTATATTTTATTAATAGCCAATATCGACTTCATGCAGAAGTCATCTTGAAAAAATAAGCACCATATGGCTGTTGCAGTTTTACGATCGTGTTGCCGAGAGAGCGTCCGAGACGCCAGTTGCCATCTGTACCGCTGTTTTGGCCGGCCGGTGTGGCCGTGCGGTTCTAGGCGCTTCAGTCTGGAACCGCGTGGCCGCTACGGTAGCAGGTTTGAATCCTGTCTCGGGCATGGATGTGTGTGATGTCCTTAGGCTAGTTAGGTTTAAGTAGCTCTAAGTTCTAGGGGACTGAAGACCACAGATGTTAAGTCCCATAGTGCTCACAGCCATTTGAACCATTTTTTGTACTGCTGTTTTACTCCTGTTGTATTACCAGAACCCTATTTTTCATCTGCTCCCTGTTGTCGTAATTTATGTTCTGACTAGGGAAATAGTTCAATAGGAGAACACACTATGTTTCAAGATTGGTCATGACAGGATGCTTACATTATAGTGTTGAAAGATAGCGTCGCGATATCCTCGAAGATGGACAGCGCCACCGGCTTTAACACATCAGAAATGTACTGGCTGCTGAACAAATTACATCTACATCATCAACCACAAAATACTCCGCAAGCCACTTGACGGTGTGAGGCGGAGGTTACTTCTGTCTCACCGTTCCCAGTTCCACTCGCGAATGGCGCGTGGGAAGAATGACTGTGGTAAATCTCTGCATTATGTCCACTTTCTCGAATTTTCTAGTCGTGGTCATTTCGCGAGTTATATGTGGGAGAAATAAATACGTTCCGGAAAATGCTCTCTCGAAATTTAAATAGCAAACCTCTCCGTGAACCACAGCGCCTCTCTTTTAACTTCTGCCACTGGAGTTTGTTGAGCATCTCTACAACGCTCTCGTGTCGACTAAACAATTCCATGACGAAACGTGCTGCTCTTACTAGGACCTCCTTTACTCTTCTATCAGTCTACCAGTCCTACCTGTTAAAGATTTCAGAATGATCAACAGTACTCAGGAATCAGTGGGATAAGCGCCTTGTAATCTTCTTGCTTCGTGGATTTCTTAAAGATTCTTCCTACGAATCTCAGTCTGGCATCGGTTTTTTTGTATTATTTGTCTTAAAAAGCTTCCGACAATTTCTACTACGTCGTTTAAGTACATTGTAAACAGTATCAGACGTATCACAGTTCAGTGGTGTACTCAGAAAATTGCCTTTCCTTCAGTCGATTTTGTTCTGTTAAGGGGGATGTAATGGATTTTGGTCCAAAAAATCGATTTTTCAAAAATATTATTTTCTTGATCTACACAGTTTAATCTATGTTGTGTGTGAATTTTATCTTGGTAGCAGTTTAATAAATGCCTTTAAACCGTTAAACTGATTAATTCTGCACTGGTGGCCACTCCCACCTTTTCCGACATTTGGGAAACTGCTTGCTTCAGCGGAATTTTTGTCAGTGTGAAGGCTATTCTTTTCGATGTCTTTAGCTGACATATGTATCTCTGGCTATCGTATTACCTGAAAACTTTCTTGCATGTGGTTTATTTCCTTTTTGACAATAATATCATAAATTAGTAGGTGGAAAGTTGGATTCGCAAATATTTACGTGGAAGTTGTGAGGTTACGGGCGAGTTGTGACGCCCTGGAAATGTTATATGTACGGAGTTGGGGCCGCCGCACAGGACGCTCGTAGCAACCACGTGGTCCCGAACGTTATCTTAGCAACGGCGTGATGCCGCACAACGGCCGGTCCAGCCGCGTCGCTGGGAATTCCTGTGCGCCGGGAGGGCCAGACATGGTGGACTTCGTGAAACCTTAATGGCAGACATTTCAAAGTTCGTACAGAGAATAGTAGCCAGATGAATCATGGTACCTCAAAAAGAAACGTGTAAATTACTGTTATTTGCACGACGATTCTGATGGTGTAATCAGATATTCAATACCTTTATTAGGTTAAAGTTTACTATCTGACGGTAAATTATAGAATAACACCCAGCAACAAATTTTCCAAAATATAAACGCTTCAGCCGATTTTGTTAATCACCGTTTCTTTAGAAAGCTGGTAGTATAAACCTAAATTGGTATGAATTACAGGCATGTAACTTAAATAGTACATGAGTTATTGGAGGTCAAAGTAGCTGATTACTATGTATTGAGACAGGCCATAGGTACTGTAGTGTCACGGAATACTAAAGAGTTGGAAACGTGGAATACTGTCAAAGTTTCCTTGCCTATGCCGAGAGCCAGAGACAGCAGGTAAGCCAAGAGGTAAGAGCATTGCACATGTTTCAGAATGTGTCGTCACGCAGGGTCAGTGTCCTGGTTACTTACAACAGGCGAGAGAGAATTGCTTAGCATGCGGGTTTGTGTTAGATGGAGACTTTCACAGAGTGTAAGACAGAGGTATAGCGTCAGCTGACTGCATTTCATAACTTCGCGTGAGTCTGCCGTAACAACACGTAACTCTGTCACAAGAACACCTAAGGGGCGAGTACGACAGATAAATCAACAGTATAAGTGGAGCGAATGCGTTCATTACACACGAGCATGACGTCAGGACGTCGCTCGTGCTTCCTTTAAATACGCCAGCTTTGATAGCAACAAGGCACTTGCAGTTAGACTTACTGTTAGATGTGTACTGGGACGCTGCGTAGCGCTCAGCTCGGTGATCGACATGTCAATCTTTATTAAATAGATGTTGCAGCAAGGGCGGCCCATCCAGCAGCAGACGTGAGGGTACAGTACCAGCTCTGGTCCTCTCTGATGACGCTGTCAGTCTTCAACCCAAGATTAGCAGACATCATGGCAGACTTACTCGCCGCCAATGCTGATCCCGTCAGTGAGCCGTCGTCGAGGTCTTGCAGGGTCTAGGCCCTGCGCATCTTCCGTCACAACCGAGTGAGTCGCCGACGCTAGGGGACTGCAGCCCGTTCCGCCCATCCACCGCGGACGAGCCACCAGGAGGAGCAGGGAAGAAGACACGGTGGGATAGAGTACACTCCGCACTACGAGAACGCTTCTCGTGCCGACAGCGCCGGGACTCCAACCCGGAGCCTCCTACAGGCAGCGGCCTGCTGTCCGCCGCCGAGCCGGCCGCCCAGCCGGGCGCCGCCAGCCACACGCGGCCAAAGTAAGGGCATTCCACCGCTACGTCACAGCATGCGGCGCTGCGCTAGCAAGACTGTTGCGACCCGGAGCTGGTTTCATCGCTTCGAGTTAGTGAACACTCTGGGAAGGTCGTTGATATCACCGAGCTCAGCCAGCCTGTGTTACGCGGGCCACATTGTACTCGGCAGGAATAAAGGTGTCATGAATTAATAATGTTTCTTTGGCGTTTCTGACGCGTCCACAGTCAATTCCGAGCATCCTGTCAACTGGAGAGGTCACCGCTCGGCTTTCAGTCCCCCATAGGCGACCTTGACCTCCGAGGCGCCTACAGTACTCCACACTTACATGAAAAAACGGTAGCAGCATGCTTATAGATATATTTATTCATCTATGTCTTTGTTTATATCCGATACATGCTATACATGAAGAAATTGGTTAAGTATTTACTGTGTGTTCGAAAGCGCAGGGGCATTAGGCTACTGCCCTACCTGTTGTTCTATTCCTTTGATATATGTTTATTTAATTTATTTTATATATATAGTTATGTGTGTTAGAGCATGTTTATGGTCTAGCCGTAGGAATATTTATTTAATTTCTAGTATGTAAATCCAGTATTTCGAATATGTTTCGTTATGTTTGTGACTGTGCGTTGGTTTGAAGACACGGCGCGAGTGCTCTAGCCAATCACAGCGCTCGTGAATGGGGAGATTGGATGGGAGCATCGTTTCCGGAGAGGACATGGGGAGGTCGGAACGGTGAGGGACGAGGGATGGTCGCACAGGATACGGGAGTTAGTGCTGGACGCGGACAGTACAGTGCGACGGACGCACAGTCGGCGAAAAGACTTGGACAGTGGAGCAGTTTGCGCATGGTCGCGGAGGACAGAAATATTTCGGAGTCCCGACTGTGCTCTTGGGTGATTTCCGTGGCTACTACAGTGAAGAAGACGTAGTGTGCGTTTAGAAGTGAATATCTCGCGAACTATGTTGTTGTTCATAACTAATTACGTGCAGTAGGAATCTATTGTTTCCCTGTTATTCAAGTTATATTTTATTTAATTGCAGGTCCATAGACACCAATAAGTGTTTTGCAGAAATATACCGCATTCTCAAAAGAACTTCTGCTATCGAACTCAATTAAAATCGTTGAGATAGTACCCGCAGATGTTATTTAATTGCAGTCTTTCATTTATAAAGTTATATATTACATTCATAAATCGCAATTGCCGAGCGATAGAAACATTCGACCATTCGATTCGTGTGTATTTTTATCGCATACTGTAGACTCAGCAGTATTTAGCCTGTAATGCGGCAACTACGTATCCCAGCCCCTAGACATCGAAACCAGCCAAAACTTTGAATATTTCAACGTTGAATCAGAGGGTACGTAGTTGGTGGCGACCACACTACATCATTAATTCGAAAGCCCGCGAAGTTCTTCAAATCAATTGCGTACACTTTGCATGGGGGCTTAATTATTATAAGTAAAATAATTTTAATTTTATAGTGGCTGTCTGTCCGATTACGAAGTCTCGTAAACGGTTGGCCCTGACTAGTATTATTATGGAATCTGACTGCATAGAACAACAACAAGGAATGAAAGGAAATTTCCGTTAACACAATTAATTAATTAAGTCCCCAGCAACTATAAAACCTACGAAACCACAAAGCACAAGTGTAACTGTTCTGTGTGTGGAAGTGTGATTCTACGTACACATCTGGCACGGTTCTTCCTCAATAAGACAAGCTATTTTAAATACCATTTATACTGAAGTAATTTAAAAAATAAACAGAAATACTATAATTGCACATTGAAACCAGAAATACAGTCTAATACAAGAACACGAGACAAATGCTTTGTTGACTGAACCTGTGACCAAGGGGCATTATTGTTTAACACATTTGAAATAAAAAAAATAAGAAAATTTTCTTTTACCTTTATATATCTTGACTAAAAGTACTCTGATCATTACAATATCTCCATTCCAACAGCATCTGGTGTCTAGCCTATCAAAACATCTGCACACAACTTGGCCTCAAATAGTACAGGTATCAACATCCTCTCTCCAATGCACTAACTACCTCCACATCTCAACAACGACCGACTACTGCTACTTCTCAACAAGCACTCTCCACCACGACTTCTCGACAAGAACTGCTAGTGGAGGCGACTGAATAATACTCTTTGGCGCAATCTCTGGCGCTGTGGCTCCGTGTAGCCACCTTTCAACTTGTAGCCCGGTGACATGCCATCGTTGTTTGGGAACGCTAAGTCCCTAAATGGCTGAAAATGGTCTCCAAGTAGACGAAGATAAACATATCCAGTCAGAGATCGGTTCAGCTGGACCATGTAAACACAGGCCATTCTATTGTGGAGCCATCACCATCTTGTACAGTGCCTGACTGACAAATGGATCCATTATCTCGTGGAGTCAGCGCCACAGTCGAGTCCTACTATCACCTTTTAGCTACTCAGCTACTCAGATCGTGACTCATCAGACGAGGCAACGACTCTCTAGTCTTCTGGGGTCAATCCGATATGGTCTCAAACCCAGATGAAGCGTTGCAGTTAATGTTGTGCTATTACCAAAGGCAACTGTGTCGGTCGTCTGTTGCCGAAGACCATTAACCCCGAATTTCCCCGCACTGGCCTAACGGATATGTTCATCGTACGCCCCACATTGATTTCTGCTGTTATTTCACGCCGTATTGCTTATCTATTAGCGCTGACTACTCTACGCAGAGGCAAAGTGAAGGCCGTCGGGCACTGAACTGTGAGAGGTAATGCCGGAAATTTGGTATTCTTGGCACTCGCTTGACGCTGTGAATCTCGGAATACTGAATTCCCTAACGATTTCCGAAAATAAATATCCCATACATATAGCTGCAACGACTATTCCACGTTCAAAGCCAGTTTATTCCCGTCAGTGTATACATACTGCTGGCAAGGGCACACTAAAACACAGTTCATATTCCCACAACCCATCTCGCTCTAGTAGCCAGTACTTGCGACCTACTCTCCAAAGAACCGCAACTTTAACCAGTCAATTGTTCGAAAATTCATAAGATGGTTATTAGTTCAGTGTCACTGCGTAATACTGTACAGTTCACTAATAGTACTTGAGAATATGCTACCCAGAAATTGTTTGCTCATCGAAATGCAGTTACGAAATTCTCTCAAAACAATTAACCTTCGAGAAATGTTGTTTACGCCGGAAGTCATCAGTTTACGGGCCTCTGAGCTTCTCAGCGAAAGTAAATTACAACACTTTTTTACAAAATTTCTAGAATACTGAACAACAGATCCTCACACTACTAAATCCAAATCAGGACTTCCCCGCACTAGCGCACTTACGAGTATATATCTCTCGCTACCAAAACTCTGTCTCGTCTTCCTCTTTTAATCGTTGGGACGCACATTAACAATCAGCTTCTTAGCTTATCATGGACAGGAAGACAATTTCCCTCCATGACCAATCCTCATCTCCTGATTTACTTTAATCATTTCCCAAACTTAGTATTTTGTGAAAAGCACATACATGCCGAATTAAACCATCCTAATATTTCGTAAGGACAGAAGTAAAGATTTTGTTTGTAGAATATCTAAATCGTCTACCTTACATTCAGTATCTCATACTACGCTCACTGCACAATTACAGAATGTGGCGAACCCATCCTCATTAATCATTAATTACTAACAAAAGTTCGATATTCATGCGTCACATACAAGCGGCATTCAGTCCCTCACTCTGGCAGCATACCACAACAAAAAAATGTAATATCAGACAGCTGAAATAATAATTTCTGTATGAAAACTGAAAGCATTACACAACAAAATACTGCACAATTGATTGTTTAGCGACAAAGTGCTTAGCCGAACCCATCCTCCGATGTGTTGTTGTTGTGGTCTTCGGTCCAAAGGCTGGTTTGATGCAACTCTCCATGCTACTCTTTCGTGTGCAAGCCTCATCATCTCCGAGTAACTACTCCAGCCTACATCGCTCTGAATCTGCTTACTGTATTCATCTCTTGTCCTCCCTCTACGATTTTTACCCCCCCTGCTTCTCTCCCTTACTAAATCCCTTGATACCTCAGAATGTGTCCTACCAACCGATCCCTCCTTTAAGTCACGCTGTACCACAAATGGTTCAAATGGCTCTGAGCAGTATGGGACTTAACATCTATGGTCATCAGTCCCCTAGAACTTAGAACTACTTAAACCTAACTAACCTAAGGACATCACACAACACCCAGTCATCACGAGGCAGAGAAAATCCCTGACCCCGCCGGGAATCGAACCCGGGAACCCGGGCGTGGGAAGCGAGAACGCTACCGCACGACCACGAGCTGCGGACTGTGTACCACAAATTTTTCTCCGCAATTCTATTCTGTACCTCCTCATTAGTTACATGATCTATCCATCTAATCTTCAGCATTCTTCTGTAGCACCACATTTCAAAAGCTTCTATTCTTGTCTAAACTGTTTATCGTCCATGTTCACTCCCATACATGGCTACACCCCATACAAATACTTTCAGAAAGGACCTCCTGACACTTAAATGTATACTCGATTTTAACAAATTTCAGTTCTTCAGAAACGCTTTTCTCGCCGTTGCTACTCTACATTTTATATCCTCTCTGATTCAGCCATCATCACTTATTTTGATTCTCAAGTATCAAAATGCATTTAATACTTTAAGTGTCTCATTTCCTAATCTTATTACCTCAGCATCACCTGATTTAATTCGACTACATTCCATTATCCTTGTTTTGCTTTTGTTGATGTTCATCTCATATCGTCCTCTCGAGATACTGCCATTCCGTTCAATTGCTTTTCCAAGTCCCTGGCTGCCTCTGACATAATTACAATGTCATCGGCGAATCTCAAAGTTTTTATTTCATCTCCCTGAACTTTAATTCCTACTCTGTATTTTTGTTTTGTTTCCTTTACTACTTGTTCAATATGCAGATTCAATAACGTTGCGGATAGACTACAACCCTGTCTCACTCCCGTCTGAACCACTGCTTCTCTTTCCTACCCCTCGGCTCTTATAACTGCCATCTGGTTTATGTACAAATTGTTAGTAACCTTTGCCTCCTTGTATTATATCACTGCCACCTTTAGAATTTGAAATCGAGTATTCAAGTCAACATTATCGAAAACTTTCATTGAGTCTACAAATCCTATAAACGTAGGTTTGTCTCTCCTTAACCTATCTTCCATTAGAAGTCATAGGGTCAGAATTGCCTCGCATGTACCTACATTTCTCCGAAATCCAAACTAATCTTCCCCTAGATCGGCTTCTACCAGTTTTTCCATTCTTCAGTAAAGGATTTATGTTAGTATTCTGCAGCTGTGACGTATTAAACTAGTAGGTTGGTAATTTTCACATCTGTCAGCACCTTCTTTCTTTGGAATCTGGAATTAGTATATTCCTCTTGAAACCTGAGGATATTTCGCCTGTCTCATACATCTCGCTCGCCAGATGGAAGAATTTTGTCATAGCTGACTCTCCCAAGGCTATCAATGTTGTCTACTTCCGTGGCCATGTTTCTACGTAAGTCATTTAACACTTTGTCAAATTCTTCACGCTTTATCATACCGCCCTTCTCATCTTCCCTGTGCACTCTTCCATTTCCCTAATTTTACCCTCAAATACATCTCCCTTGTGTAGACCCTCTATATACTTCTTCCACCATTCCAATTCCCTTTTTTGCTTTGGACTGGGTTTCCATCTCAGCTCTTGATATTCGTGCAGGTGGCTCTCTTTTCCCCAAAGGACCCCTTAAGTTTCCTGTGGGCAATATCTACCTTACCGCTAGCGATATATGCTTTTACATCCTTACTTCAGTCCCCTAGCCATTGCTTCTCAGCCATTTTGCACTTCCTGTCGATCTCACTTTTTCGACGTAAGTATTCCCATTCGCCTGCTTCATTTATTACATGTTTATATTTTCTCCTTTTGTCGAATAAATTTAATATCTCTTGCGTAGCCCAAGCATTTCTATTAGCCTTCGTCTTTTTATTTACTTGATCCTCTGCTGCCTTCACTACTTCGTCTCTCAAAGCTACCCATTCTTCTTGTACTGTGTTCCTTTCCGCTGTTCTTGTCAATTGTTCCTAAATGCTTCTTTCAGAACCCTCTACAACCTTTATATCTTTCAGTTTATCCAGGCCCCATGTCCTTAAATTCCTGCCGTTTTGCAGTTTCTTCTGTTTTAATCTGCAGTTCATAACCAATAAATTGTGGTCATAGTCCACACGTGCCCTGGAAATGTCTTACAATTTAAATTCTGGTTCCTATATATCTGCCTAACCATTTGTATAATCAATCTGAAACCTTGCGATGTCTCCAGGTTCTTCCACGTATACTGCCTGCTCGATTAAGAGATCTGACATTCCACGTCGCGATCTGTAGAACGCCAGTTCTGTTTCTCCTTATAACTACGTTCTCCTGAGTAGTCCCCGCCTGGAGATCCCGAATGCGGGAGTATTTTACCTCTTGAATATTTTGCCAAAGAGGATGCCGTCATTATTTAACTATGTATTAGTACTGTATTCTCGCGAAGAATTGCGGCTGTAGTTTTCCCTTGCTTTCAGCCGTTCGCAGTACCGTCACAGCAAGGCCGTTTTGGTTAGTGTTACTGGGCCAGATCAGTCAATCATCCAGACTGTTGCCCCTGCAACTACTGAAAAGGCTGCTGCCCCTCTTCAGGAACCACACGTTTGTCTGGCCTCTCAACAGATACCTCTCCGTTGTAGTTCCACCTACCGTACCGCTATCCGTATCGCTGTGGCACGCAAGCCTCCCCATCAACGGCAAGGTCCATGGTTCATAGGTGTTAACATAAAAAATAAATATATTAACTATCATAGTAAGATACATCATTTAGGGTTTAGGTGATCTTGAATATCTCCGACGTAGTATCAAACATAGAACTTAAACGCGTACAGTAACTAGGAATTGTCTTTCTGAAACGCTGTATTAAACTTCATAGGGAAAAGAATTCTGGAAATGACTATTAGTTTGCAGGTTGGCTTGTGATTAAACTTACCAGCAAAACTTACTTTTGCGTGACTAACAGACACCGAGGTGACACTTCCCGATGTGGAAACACGTCCTGTGAGACTTCGGGCTCTAAGACGTATCTTACAGTTTCCTGATCTGTAATGCATATCGCTACGCCGCAATATTTTTGTTAACTGACGACACGGGAACTGAGAATACTCCTACTCAGGCTGCACTGAAAATCTCCTATTTATTGTCCCAATGAACTTCAGGCGGATGCTATGAGCTACCAGGGCCTTGAATAAGTCAAGTTAAATTAATTGAAAAAGGCCTACTAAATCACACTATTGCTGAATTGTTTTATATTTTAAGCCATTGTCTAAATAAAGGCCATTTCAGAACTGAGAACACTGGACAGATATTTAACTACGAACTTGTTTAATTTAGTGGCTTCACTTTGATGTGATTAAATGAAGTCTTGTGACTGAATATCTTAAGCACCTTTCTGGCGCATATACTGGAAACCGACTTGGGAATGGTTTTTCCCGGCTGAACAGCGTTCAGGGTTCACCGTGGTTCTAACAGCTCTCTAATAAGCTAACACGATCTGTGGCTTTCGCCGCAGCCAATTCACGCTCATTACACAATGCGGTCATAAGAATCGATCTCACGTGACTCTAACCCATTAGCTGCATTAATGACTACTGGTTTGAAAGAAGCAGAACTGAACAGTCGTCGACTTTCCCCGGTCAAATGGTTCAAATGGCTCTGAGCACTATCGGACTTAACCTCTGAGGTCATCAGTCCCCTAGAACTTAGAACTACTTAAACCTAAGTAACCTAAGGACATCACAAACATCCATGACCGAGGCAGGATTCGAACCTGCGACCGTAGCGGTCGCGCGGCACCAGACTTTAGCGCCTAGAACCGCTCGGCCCCCTAGGCCGGCTCTCCCCAGTCAACTTGTTCCAGTTGACTATGTTAAAAGTGACTGACTTTAGAAATAGGATTAACAATTACAAGTCTTAAAAGAACATATTGTCTATTTTCGCATCGATAATAAATGATAACCAAGTATCCCACCAGTTGTTCCACAAGATTTTATGTTTAACGCTTTAAAATTATAACACGTCAAGGAATGTACACAACAATTATCTTACATTCATGGAACTAACGGCAATGGTCCACTGTGTGAATTTTTAGTATCCTTATGATGGTATTACCTAGAAATATGAACTTACACGATATTATTTTTCCCTGCTCGTCGTCTTGGCCAAGTCACCTCTTTATTTTTCTAACCTTGACTGCAAACAATGGTTTTTTGAAATCTACATTTAATTGTGTCTACTTTCACTGAATTTCAGGACAAAACTTCAAAGTGGTTCTTTCGTTGCTGTATTTGATCCTTCTATTCGAATCCAGATACAATCTTCAACCACAAATCTGGCTTTACAGCTTAGAGATTAGAACGTATGGAAACTTACAGTTCTTTGCGTTAAGAAGATCCCCTGTGCACAGCTAAGGTGATTAAACAATGTAACGCTCACCGAATCACACACTCGCTTACATTCAGTCGAAAAAGTAGGTAAAAACTATAATGATAGAAGAGAAGCAACAAATGTATACTATTTTAAACATTTAAATTTATGGTCAGTGTATTAGCTGAAGAAATCGATGCGTTCCTGTACAGTATCTTCGCTTTTGCTCTCCGCGTTGTTCAGACAGAGCTCGCCAGCTCCTGGGTCGTCGCATCGTCCTTGGGTGAGTAATGGAGCGGCTGTCCCTTGTTTCTCGACTTTTATAACCTCTCAGAGAGACAGTATCGTCTAAGGGCACCCGAGGGGAACATACGACTCCGACCTCGTCGTTCAACAGGTCTTTCACAATTCTTCTGTGGACTGTCAAGAGAGTCGAGAGCCGAAGCGACCAATCGAGAAGGGAATAGCGACTCATAGATTGATTTTAACAGAAAAAAATCGTAAATTTAGTTGCTGGAAGTGGAAATTACAACATTATCGGTCGTAAATTTCTTTTTCTTCTAGTGTATCTATCTAACCAGCCCTTAAACATGATTCTTCAATTTCGACGCGTGAGATGGCTAATGTAAAGGCATGGCTAAAAGTAAAAAAGAACTGGATTCAAATCTGAGTCATGACTCAAGTTCGCATAATTTTCTTAAATTATCGGTGACCATGTGGCTCATGGTTTGGGTAGAGCGGAGTTTGGGCAAGGGGCTGTGCAATATTGGTTTATTTTAGAAAAACATTTATTAACGGCATAAATAATTCCACATGAACGAAATGACATGAAATGAATGTTAAACAATACTAGAAAATCAGTGGTAGGTTGCCAACACCTAACCCCTCTACGATTTGGGTATCAGAAGGCAATTGAGTAAATAAGAAGACAAAGTAAAAATATGATAAATATATATCAGTCTATCAGTCACTATTGGTTTCTCCGTCTTAAACGTACTGCAAATTAGTTAAAGAGAGTTTTGCACCAGACACATTTAGTTTTGTTTATGTAGCATCTTCTGGGGTTATTCTGCTGATTGGATTCATATATTTGTACATTTTTGCTTGTTTTAGATTAAAGACAGCATTTTGCTTATAAAGCTGCAACTTACTTACGGTAACCCGTGCTTTTTCCCTCTTTGTTACCACCTTTACGTTTGGTTGTTCTTGCCTTTCTGTGCTTTTTCTTACGCTGGGTTTGCGTTACTTACACTTTACCTCACTTTTGTCAATAGGCCTGGAGTAATGTGTGTTCTCACTTAGCACAGTATTGCAGTGTGTATCTCTGTTCGTTTGTTTTAGTGTAGGCTGTAAGCATTACCAACCTGTGAAACAGCTTTTTTTAAACCTCTTGTGTGTGTGTGTGTGTGTGTGTGTGTATGTGTGTGTGTGTTCGCGCACGCGTGTGAGTTAGTGCAAATTAGTGAGAAGCCTTGTACACCAGAGGTATGAGAGGAGATTTTTTTTTTTTTTGGATTGGGCGGATTTCCGTGTTATTGTTAGATCGTTTTTCGGGGGTTGGGGGGGGGGGGAGGGGAATCGTAATTATAGGAAAGGAACTGGGAGGAGATGGCAGTGGCAAACGGGGCCTGTGGTTAGATGTGTATATTTAATGTTACATTAAGTGGTCAGCCACCTTAAAAAGTGTATGGTTTGTCGGGTTAGTCTCATCATTTATGAATTGTTTCCTTTCTGTTATAGTTACTTTAATGTTGTGGTTTTCTTGTGAGTGGCTGTTTTTTGTTGTTGTTTATCCTTGCGATTTTCATGTCTGTCTCTGTGGTGGTGTAACTGGTCTGCAAAAGTTGAGTTATTTATCCTATATTTCCATGCTCTTACATATTTCTTGTGTATCTAGCGTCTAATGTCCTCCTGGTTTGGCCTATGTATCTTCTATTACATATAATGCATTATATTACGTCTACATGCGTACGATTTCGTACCACAGTCGCATGGACTTGTGGAAGAGTCGCATCAATTTTAACATGCACAAATCTACTAAAAATACACTTGGTATCTTTACTTTTACCTGCACGCTCACTGCAGCTCACCAGATTTTACACTTGTGGGCAAAGCTTTAGGATGAAAGTAACTTCCACGTGATATGTCACTGCCAAGTAACATAGCTCGATGAAACCCCGACCTTACATAGAAAAAAAGGATATCAACAGAAATGATACTTTTATTCGTAGACACCAACTACATCGAAGCGACGGCGATTTCTGATGGTCCCATGGACGTTGCACGTCTTCCCCTTTCGCCAAATGAAGGTACGCAATGCACACAGGAACAGTGTGGAATATGAACGTCCATGTTTTATGGCGACGGGAGGCAATGTTACGTAGGCGTACTGATATCCAAACCTTTAAGCATGCTGCCCTCACCGGTCGCCGTTACTGTGAGACTGTAATCTTTCCCCATGTGCGTATTTTAAGGTATGCATTCGGCCCTTCATCTTTACGGTTGACAGTGCTCGACCGCATGGAACTGCGCAGATGGGGGAGATCTTGACAAGAGGTGATATTCGGCGAATGGAATGGGCTGCCCGTTCTCCCCGACTTAAATCTCACTGAGAACGTGTGGAATGCACTGGGGAGCACGTCCACATTCACCATCGACCATCCGGCAGCTGTCCACCATGCTGGTGGAGGAGTTGAAAGCCATACCAAAAGTACTTATCAAACTTGTGGCTAGCATCGAAGCATATTGCAGGGAATGCACTGCCGTCCGTGGTGACCACACACCCTACGAAGAACCATGTTCCGCGATTTTTATGTCCAATGGCTCTTCATTAATCAGTCTTCTTCAGTATAACAATTGTCTTTCACCAAAAATGTCATATCTGTTCGTCTCAATGCGTATTTCTTTCATTGTACTGTACTGTAGGAGTCCTTCCTATGAATGATCCACTTTTCATCGACCTATGTAACTTGTCGGGGACACATCATCCGAGGCTTACTTTCATCCTTAAGTTTTGCACACCAGCGTGTGCTTTCACAGCAGTATTAGACGGCCTTGAGATTCGTATTCGTCCAGACAAGACATATAACACATTGTAATGTCCCTTGAGATACTTCGGCCATTAAAATTGTACATATCATTGCAAAAGGAATGATGAACAGGATTTAACGTTCAATCGACTTCTAGGTAATTGAAGACGGAGTTGAAGTACGTATTTTGTAAGGAACGTGAAGGAAATTGGTTGTAGCCTTTCGAACGATCCATTCCAATACTTGTGTTGAGGAGTTGAGGGAAATCTAAACCGTCCAGGTCTAATCCCTTCTGCTGAGATTTCTCCATCTCTAGGCGCGTTTCTTCTCTTTATACCTAATGACCCTCTTCTGGCTTTACTTCATGGGAACCTTCTTTGTTGATTTTCTGCATTTCTATTACCTCTTCCACTATTCAGCCATTTTAAGATATCTTGCATTGCTTATACAATTTTCTTTTAGTTGTTAGTTATTGTTCCTTCAGCTGTCAGCTGTTTTAACAGTGGAAGCCCCAATAAACTTCTGTCCTTATACGTTTAGCTCCTTTGCTGATTTATCCGTGTTCGCAAAGAAACAAAACGTGATTTGTGGGATTTTCTGTACACAAATCTTCGTTTGTTGTTTTGAACTTGTTTCAGCTATAGGTCGCACTCGTTAGTGAATTTTCTTTTCTTCTATAACGCATGAAGTATAAAATGTTACATAGTGGAAAAAGTCAATTCTGAAATGCTGTTTTGAATTACTTTTTGTTAACGATCGATATGATACCTATAACTTGTAACATGTCTTACACTTAGTTATCATAGCGGTTTCTTCTGCGTTTTTGATAAGACATTTGACGTGATACATGACTGCCTGGTAATAATGAAATGAAATCATAATGTCACATAATGTCTACTTACTGAGATTATGAAATTACAGGTCTCAGGCGAAGATTTTTTGAATCTTAAGAGTGTATACCATGTGTAGGCAACAATTTGTTATGTGACTGCTGTGTAACTAACATTTTTGCTATCAATCCTATTAAGCAGCCCTTTGTTATAGTAATTACTTTCCTGGGGATCACGTATTTGCAGGTAGGACCAGTTTGTTATGTTTTGGTGGGACTGCACAAAAACAAAGGAACAGAAAGTATTTATTTGGCGTACTCGCGTGTGTCGGTTTTCTTTCTGTGCCTGAGAATGTCGAGGTTAAGAATTGTTTCATTGTTAGCCACACTGGTTGTTGAAACGTTCGACTGTTCCACCGTCACGTGCGCCGTGAGAATCTTGAGTACTGAAGCAGGAATCTGGAGAACTTCGTTTATTCTACATTGGTTGGTGATACGGGAGGATAAGCGTCAGCAAGTCTGAGGAAAGAGTGAGTGAGTGAGTGTGTGTGTGTGTGTGTGTGTGTGTGTGTGTGTGTGTGTGTGTGTGTGAGATCCTGCGCATGTGAAAGTAATAATACTTATAAACTTGTCTAACATGAGGTACGTTGCATTCTCCTCTTTCTCATATCTCGAATCATAAACATTTTTCTTTTAAATTCCATATTTGACAAACATGTGGTTCTACGGATTATAATAAGACTTACTGAATTTGTTAAGGCTGGTGCAGTCAACATACAACGAAAGATAATGTGTTTCAAACCATTAAAACTATCTAAATTGTACTACAGTTCTTGGGCGCCAGCTGCTGAAGACAAGAGGGGATGAAGGGGATGTTTAAGGCATAACTGGTGTGTTGGCCTCTCCCTGTAGTATTTGGTTCGCTTGGGAAATGTTGTCCTGTGCAAAGTCTAACAGATAGCAATAAGGATGCTGGAAGTCAGAAACACCTGCATACATTTAAACGTGTTACAGGCCTACCCACTACAAACTGCTTCTGTGACAAATTCAGGAATTCCGACAAATACTTGAACAATTAGCTGGGGAGACTGCAGCCAGTGCTGCGAGTTCCACAAAACAGAATACGTGAGAGCCAGATAGTCGTTCCCAATTCACATGCTGGCCACTACAAGATCGAGAATTTTCATTCTGTTCGGAGACTGGTAGGCATGGTCACGAATCGTCATCCAGCGGATGGAATCGCAAATTCGCAGTTCAGCCTGTGCGGAAGGAGGAATGAGTTAAGCCATCCAGGCCACCGCCTCCAAAACCACAGAACACGGAAAATGAAAGCTTACAGCTGTCAAAAAATGGTTCAAATGGCTCTGAGCACTATGGGACTTAACTTCTGAGGTCATCAGTCCTCTAGAACTTAGCACTACTTAAACCCAACTAACCTAAGGACATCACGCACATCCATTCCCGAGGCAGGATTCGAACTTGCGACCGTAACGGTCAGGCGGTTCCAGACTGAAGCTCCTAGAACCGCTCGGCCAGCCCAGCCGGCTGCAGCTGTCAGCCCGTCGCCACTCAACAAGAGATATTCGACGCTTTCTACCAGCTTTGCATGTGCCACTCTCATCTTTATACAAACCTGATTCAGTCAACTGGTGAGATGGTCCTTTCCCCCTCTTATTTATCCAGTCACTGTCTCGTGTCTGTAATTACTCAAGTCATCATCACTGCTATTTATATTTCCATGTGTTCACCTATTCCGTAATGCTTTCCTCAGCTTCCCTAAATAATTATAGACAAATATTGTGATTGGTCCTTTGAAAATAACACGTGCAGTAAGCTCTCTTATTCTTCGTAATTCCGAGCCTGTGATCCGTCATCAACAATCTCGTATCTAACGGAGAGCTGAACACTAATGTTAGTGTCTTTCAAATGAACTGCAGGTGTAAGAAAGCGTTTGGGCGCGCTTATTCACTGTTGTTTTCAAAGCAGTGTCCCCTTGCTGGAAAACGCATTGACGAAAATGAAAGACGTTACACCTTAATCAAATATTTTGGAGACGTTCATTATGTAACGGATACTAAACGAGTCACCATTCGGAGTTGATATACAGCATCACCATCATTAGCGTCAGTACGAGATGTGCCTCCAGCAGGCATCAATATATTCACCTATTCAATGTGTCACAACAGCAAACAGTTTCCAAACATCGTATCCAGGAAATTGCTGCCGTGTTTGAAACAGAGTTCGTGAAAATTCCTGACAGGAGGCTAATTTGGGTAAATATGTCTTGTCATGGTATTCCAGACATGACCTATGGGTAACGAATCAAGAGATCTAGTAGGCCATTCGAGGATCGGTACGTTCCTCAACATGTTTTGATACGAACAGCTGTAAGTATTCTTACGTTATCCCGCTGTAAAGTGCCACTTGGTACCCGAGTCATTATGACATGACCACAGTGTTTACTGTTAATGACTCATACTGACATCACAGTGTTTACTGTTAATGACTCATACTGAGAGACACTCAGCCCCCCCTTCAGTAACTACCAAATACGTGCTCTTATCATGCCCAGAACCTCGCCCCATCAAGATACAAGAAGTTGGACAGGTATGAATGTCGAGGATCACTGCTTCCTGTGGCTTTGCAAGCATAGCATCAACGGTCAAGTCCTCTTCTCACTGTTCGTCAGACCAAGTCGAGCAATCCTAAAATCTTCTGGTGATGTAGTTATTCTGGAAGGCCCTTGGTGAGTTTCGTTATGATAATGTTTCACAGAATCCATCTAGTCAGTACCCTTTCTATAGACAACGAACTACAGCCAACACTCTGTGTCATATGTTGGTGTCATGTTCTATTGTCCCTCACGTCAATTATCGTAACTTTCTCAGAGACATACACATGTCGATAAGCCGCATGTACACGTCATTTGGGCATAGTATGTTGCGATCTCCACCAGAGCCGTTTTATATCCAATACCCATCATGTACTCATACCATTATTTACATGTTGGAAAGGATTCTTTCGTACAGAAAGTGTAAATGCAAACGTCGTATGGAATTATTGACCGAGGAATCCCACAGTGTAGTTCAGACACCTGTTTGAAATCGTATTGTTCCTCCTCACACGTTGACACCCTGGTCTCTTTCTTTGTGGATATGTTACATTTCTGTCGTATGTGTATTGTGGAGAGTAGATAAGTATAATCGATGTGTGTTTTGCGTAGTCTTTTTTATTTGAATGTGTGGTGTCTGTTCTTTCGGACATGTCCAAACGAACAGACACCACACATTCATACAATTGATTTGCCTCGATGGGAAATGAATCCACAACCTTTAGTACGAACGCGCACTAATGTTCGACCTCCTGCAGGAATTTCAGAGTAGCGAGCGTGGAGGACATCAACAGTGACTGTGGACAGGTGGCGGTGGCGCTACGTGGGACTGTGGGTCGGCCAGGAGGAGTGCCAATGTAGTCCACGCAATGTCTCTAAACACTGAGACCGGCTGGCGCAGTGGTTATCGCAACTGTCTAATAAGCAGAAGATCCCGGGCTCGAATGCCAGTCTGGCACACATTTTCACTCGTTGCCGCTGGCGCCCCCAGTGCAATTAACATCAATAAGTTCTTTCCTTCCCCCCTCCCCCCCACCCACCACGACACTCCCCTGCACATTCGGTTTACAGAATATGTTACATTCGTTTTGTATGATAATGATGATGGTGAGACAAGAAAGGAGATGAAAGCTGGTGCCCTCCAACCTCTCGACTAGCCGCAGAAGGGGCCTCCGGGCTAAACGTCGCTATCCGACGAACTGATCACCGTCAACAGTGACAGACGCTCTCACTCGGTGTGAGACGGCGGAGGTTTTGGAATTTAATCCCGGACCTTACTGCGAAGTCCCTCTAACAAGGGAATCACCTTCACTGGAGGTCAGGTATTCAAGTAGACAAAGCGTATTTCATCAAAATATAAGGAGTATTAGAGATAAAGTTAGTGAACTGCTTACATGTGTAGACTCTGACATTATTGGTCTGTCGGAGCACCACTTAAATAATTTGACAATTCAGAGGATTTCTTTACCAGGATACAGATTAGTTGGCTTTTTTACAAGGAGTTCCTTGTGGAGTGGGGGACTGGCTATGTACATAAAAAAAAGTATTCCATTTGAGTTCCTAGACTTATTACGGTACTGCATTGAAGAGCTATTTGAATGTTGTGCAGGGACAGTTGAATTTAGTGAAACTAAACTTCTAATTGTTATTATTTATAGGTCCTCTAAGTCGTACTTCAGAGATTCTTTGCTCAAGCTAGAGAGGGTGCTCGATTCACTTTGTAGGAAGTACCAGAAATTACTTATATGTGGTGACTTCAGTGTTAAATTTTTATATGATTGTGCAAGAAAAAGGATGTTGGAAGATCTCCTAAACTCATATGATCTGATTCAGACTGTGTTTTTCTCCATCTAGGGTGCAGGGAACAGTAGTACAAACATAGACAATGTTTTTATTCATTTTTGATTACTTGATGGGCATTCCGTTAGTAAAAGGGTGAATGGCCTTTCAGGCCATGATGCACAAATTTTAACACTAAATGCTTTTGTACTCAATTAATTTCACATATAACTACGTAGAAAGCTAATCCAAAGGCAATAGAGAGTTTTTTAAACCTCGTTAATCTACGAGAGTAGTAGGATTTTTATGGTGCCGTTAACATAGATGAGAAATATAATGCTTTCCTTAACACATTTCTCATGTTCTTCGAGAGTCGCTTTCCATTAGAACGCTCTAAACGGGGTAGTCACAGTAAAAGCCTGTGTGACTGACTAGTGGGATAAGTATATCATGTAGAACAGAGCGGGAATTATATCAAAATGTTAGAAGTAGTCACAATCAAGCTGTGGTAGCCCTTACAAACAGTATTTTAAGGTGCTTAAAAATGTTTTTAGGAAGGCAGAAAGTATGTGGTAAGCAAAGAGAACAGCTAATTTCCAGGATAAAATTGAAACCATATGGTTAGTTGTGAAGGAAATGTCTGGTCAGCAGCTCAAGGTCGCCAATATAAATTCAGTTACTAGTAAGAATATGTCTGTTACTGCTAAATCAGATACATGTACATTATTTAACAGTCATTTTCTGAGCAATGCTGGTGAATTAAAAAAAATCAGTTTCTACAGGGAATCATATAACTCTCTTGGAAAATGCCTTTCCCAGATTGATGTCTGAATTTGTCCTCTTTGGTACTCACAAGACGGAGATTTAATTATTGACCCAATCACTGAAAACTAGGAACTCTCATGGATATGATGGTATGCCTAGCAGAATATTAAAGCACCATGCTCCACATGTTAGCCCCGTACTTAGCCATATTTGTAATTTTTCCTTTATGTGTGGTCAGTTTCCTGAACGATTAAAGTACTCAGTAGTAAAGCCGCTTTATAAAAATGGAAAAATGGATAATGTAGACAATTTTAGACCTATGTGTATGCCATCAGTGTTTGCTAAAGCTATTGAAAAGGCTGTGTATGCAATGATAATTGATCATTTTATTTCATATAAGTTGCTATCAAATGTACAGTTCAGCTTTAGAAGTCGTTTGACAACTGGTAATGCTATATTATCTTTTGTCTGTGAGGTACTGGATGGATTAAACAAAAGATTTCGAATGATAGATATATTTTTTATTTAACTAAGGCGTTTGATTGTGTTGATTACAAAATACCGCTCCACAATTTGGACCATTATGGAATACGGGGAATAGCTTACTTTAACGACAGACAGCAAAAGGTCATTATTCACAGTGTTGAGAATGGTTGTAATGTGGGGACTGAGTGGGGTACGGTCAAATGTGGGGTTCCCCAGCGTTGGGGCCACTCCAGTTCCTTACTTGCGTAAATGATGTGCCTCTAGTATTACAGGTAATTCTAAAATATTTCTGTTTGCTGATGACACTAGCTTGGTAGTAAAGGATGTTGTGCCCAACATTGACTCTGTTTCATATACTGCAGTTCATGACATAATTTCTTGGCTTGAAGAAAATAAACTAACGGTAAATCACAGTAAGACTAGGTTATTATAGTTTCTAACACAGAATTCAACAAAACCTGACGTTTTAATTTCACAAAATGGGCATATGGCTAGTGAAACTGAACACTTCAAATTTCTAGGTGTTCAGATAGATAGTAAACTATCGTGGCAAGCCCATGCTCAGGATCTTGTTCAAAGACTTAACGCTGCCATTTTTACTATTCGAACAGTATCTGAAGTAAGTGATCGTTCGACACGAAAATTAGTCTACATCGCTTATGTCGTATAGTATTATATCTTGGGGTAACTCTTCCCATTCTCAAAGGATATTTTTGGCTCTAAAACGGGCAGTTCGGGCAATAAGTGGTGTAAGTTCGCGAACCTATTGTCGACCCCTGTTGGCCAGTCTGGGTATCTGAAATTGACCTCTCAGTATATGTATTCTTTAATGTCATTTCTTGTTAACAATATGAGCCTATTCCCAAGAATTAGCAGCATTCATTCAGTTAATACTAGGCAGAAATCCAATCTGCATTTGTATCGCATTTTCTTAACTCTTGTTCAGAAAGGTGTGCACTATGCTGGTGCATCCATTTTCAATAAGCTACCACAAGAATTCAAAAATCATAGCAGTAGTCGACGTGCTTTCAAATTTAAACTGAAGAGTTTTTTCATGCGTCGCTCCTATTCTGTTGAGGAACTCATTGAAGAATTAAGCTGATTCGTAATGTGTATTGTTAACTGGTTTAACGTAAACTTATGGCTTGACCTTTTTCGGGTTCATAAACATTTTATTTTATCTGTTATTACTTTTATGCTACAATTTCATTTACTGTCCCGCTCCATGACCTTGGAGATTTGCTCCTCAATTTGACCTGCGGAACTAGACGTCTAAGTAAGTAAATAAAATAGATAAGGAACTCACGTCTTCGTATCTCCTCCCCTTACTGGCCAAACACTGCCACGGAAAATTTCATCCATCGTCACGATTCGAACCGGAATACCTCCGAAAGGGCGCCACCATGTGCGTGCGTCAGCGACCTTGGGTACAGAGGCGAATATTCTGAAAATGATGTCACATAAGGATTACAGTTTAATCAAATTATCCCACAGGCACAAAAATACTGGAGCATAGGTTTGGTACCTTTCGGTCAATGTGTTCTTGGTATAAAATTTCCAGTTTCTATCAATATAAGTACAATATTGTTCACACGGTGGAGAGAAACTGCGATTTACCATGAGGATGTCCAATATGAGTGACCAAACTGCAGCGTTACAGAAGCGCCAGATTGTAAAAGCTAAATTTCGGCGATAAGCTAAGATTAGACACCTTGAATAACTTGAAGTTACCGGTAAGAGTGATACGATCTTTAAAAAGAATTTCCAGCGGTACTCAAGTGCTGAAGATGATTGTTACCCCTACGTCATCCCCCCTATTATGTTTTTCTGTTGGTTCCTCTCACATTAGTGTTGTCTTTCCGGTGTTTTCATAAAAGTCACATCGTTTTACAGCCTTGATACTCTTTTATTTGGGAGTAAGAAGGTCCGTCCTTGCTCGTAATCTCTCTCCCATGTGCCAAGAAACTGTTCTAAGTTGGAAAATAAGACAAGTGACAGAGCAAGTTGGCTCACTCGTTACTCTTTATTGTGAGCGGTCCGCGGAACGCGTCAGGCGACGGGGGCTACTCGGGCCGGATTTATGGGGCATTATCTGGGCGGCGGGGTTGGGGTGGCTGCCGCCCCTTATCCCCAGGCGTCCGAGAACGCCGCAAAAGCGCCCGATAAATCTCCCTTCGGGCGCATGGGCTCCAAGGAGCTGGCGCTGGCCACGATGGAGAGGCCAACTCCGCGCATCGATAGAATAATATCCTCGGCCAGCGAATAGATTACCGAAACTGACCCCTCCGTCCACCTCCGGAAACGTGTAGTGAACTCAACGAGGAGATTACACCGAAAAGTAACTCCAAGCGCTCTTGATTTGTGTTGGAAGAAAAAAGGGAAAACGCTCGAAATGAGATCAGTCGCACGTTTTAGGTGACCGTATTATGTCATCATCATCTAGATCTATACCTCGCAAGTAGTCTTGCGCTGTACGGCGGAGACTAGCTTGAATATCACTGGCAATTTTCACCTATCCCATTACAGTTGCAAAAGGTGTGCGAAAGAAAGATTTGGTGAGCCTTCGTGTGAGATGGTCCCTAATTTTACCTTCACGGTTTATTTAAAGAAATGTGTGTAGGAGAAATCTACGTATTGGTTGGCCCTTCTAAGAACGTACACCGTAGAAATTTTAACGATAAACCACACTTGATGCAGAGTGCCTTTCTTCTGAAGTGTTGCATTGGGGTTGGATGTTCATCTCTACGACGCTTTTGTGCTTACTGAACAAGCCTGTGGCGCAACGCGCTGCTTTACTTTGGATATTTTCTATTTTCTCTATTTCTCCACACTGTGAAGTGTCCCAAAGTGGCGAGAAGTACACTACTACTGGAAGAACGGGGTTTTGTAAGCTGCCTCCTTCGTCGTTTAACTGCTCTTTGTCGGGATTCTTCCACTAATTCTCTTTCTGACATCTGCCTTCCTGCTATTACCATTACGTGGACGTTTGAGTTTAAAAGAATCCGCATGCATACTCTCGGACATTTAATGGTTATAATTTCGCCCAGTGATGGATCGGCAGTCATGTATTCACACAGTAATGTCCCTTTCCTTTCCGCCTACATATGCACAGTATCCCCCCCCCCATGAACCATGGACCTTGCCGTTGGTGGGGAGGCTTGCGTGCCTCAGCGATACAGGTAGCCGTACCGTAGGTGCAACCTCAACGGAGGGGTGTCTGTTGAGAGGCCAGACAAACGTGTGGTTCCTGAAGAGGGGCAGCAGCCTTTTCAGTAGTTGCAAGGGCAACAGTCTGGATTATTGACTGATCTGGCCTTGTAACAATAACCAAAACGGCCCTGCTGTGCTGGTACTGCGAACGGCTGAAAGCAAGGGGAAACTACAGCCGTAATTTTTCCCGAGGGCAGGCAGCTTTACTGTATGATTAAATGATGATGGCGTCCTCTTGGGTAAAATATTCCGGAGGTAAAATAGTCCCCCATTCGGATCTCCGGGCGGGGACTACTCAAGAGGATGTCGTTATCAGGAGAAAGAAAACTGGTGTTCTACGGATCGGAGCGTGGAATGTCAGATCCCTTAATCGGGCAGGTAGGCTAGAAAACTTAAAAAGGGAAACGGATAGGTTAAAGTTAGATATAGTGGGAATTAGTGAAGTTCGGTGGCAGGAGGAACAAGACTTCTGGTCAGGTGACTACAGGGTTATAAACACAAAATCAAATAGGGGTAATGCAGGAGTAGGTTTAATAATGAATAGGAAAATAGGAATGCTGGTAAGCTACTACAAACAGCATAGTGAACGCATCATTGTGGCCAAGATAGATACGAAGCCCACACCTACTACATTATTACAAGTTTATATGCCAACTAGCTCTGCAGATGACGAAGAAATTGAAGAAATGCATGATGAAATAAAAAAAATTATTCAGATAGTGAAGGGAGACGAAAATTTAATAGTCATGGGTGACTGGAATTCGAGTGTAGGAAAAGGGAGAGAAGGATACGAAGTAGGTGAATATGGATTGGGGCTAAGAAATGAAAGAGGAAGCCGCCTGGTAGAATTTTGCACAGAGCACAACATAATCATAGCTAACACTTGGTTTAAGAATCATGAAAGAAGGTTGTATACATGGAAGAACCTGGAGATACTAAAAGGTATTAGATTATATAATGGTAAGACAGAGATTTAGGAACCAGGTTTTATATTGTAAGACATTTCCAGGGGCAGATGTGGACTCTGACCACAATCTATTGGTTATGATCTGTAGATTAAAACTGAAGAACTGCAAAAAGGTTGGAATTTAAGGAGATGGGACCTGGATAAACTGAAAGAACCAGAGGTTGTACAGAGTTTCAGGGAGAGCATAAGGGAACAAGTGACAGGAATGGGGGAAAGAAATACAGTAGAAGAAGAATGGGTAGCTTTTAGGGATGAAGTAGTGAAGGCAGCAGAGGATCAAATCAAATAGGTAAAAAGATGAGGGCTAGTAGAAATCCTTGGGTAACAGAAGAAATATTGCATTTAATTGATGAAAGAAGAAAATATAAAAATGCAGTAAATGAAGCAGGCAAAAAGGAATACAAACGCCTCAAAAATGAGATCGATAGGAAGTGCAAAATGGCTAAGCTGGAATGGCTAGAGGACAAATGTAGAGGCTTATCTCACTAGAGGTAAGATAGATACTGCCCACAGGAAAATTAAAGAGACCTTTGGAGAAAAGAGAAACACTTGTATGAACCCAGTTCTAAGCAAAGAAGGGAAAGCAGAAAGGTGAAAGGAGTATGCTGAGGGTCTATACAAGGCCGATGTACTTGAGGACCATATTATGGAAATGGAAGAGGATGTAGATGAAGATGAAATGGGAGATACGATACTGCATAAAGAGTTTGACAGAGCACTGAAAGACCTGAGTCGAAACAAAGCCCCGGGAGTAGACAACATTCCATTAGAACTACTGACGGCCTTGGGTGAGCCAGTCCTGACAAATCTCTACCATCTGGTGAGCAAGATGTATGAGACAGGCGAAATACCCTCAGACTTCAGGAAGAATATATAATTCCAATCCCCAAGAAAGCAGGTGTTGACATGTGAAAATTACCAAACAATCAGTTTAAAAAGCCACAGCTGCAAAATACTAACACGAATTCTTTACAGACGAATGGAAAAACTAGTAGAAGCCGACCTCGGGGAAGATCAGTTTGGATTCCGTAGAAACACTGGAACACGTGAGGCAATACTGAACTTACGACTTATCTTATAAGAAAGATTAAGGAAAGGCAAACCTACGTTTCTAGAATTTGTAGACTTAGAGAAAGCTTTTGACAATGTTGACTGGAATACTCTCTTTCAAATTCTGTAGGTGGCAGGGGTAAATTACAGGGAGCGAAATGCTATTTACAATATGTACAGAAACCAGATGGCAGTTATAAGAGTCGAGGGACATGAAAGGGAAGCAGTGGTTGGGAAGGGAGTGAGACAGGGTTGTAGCCTCCCCCAGATGTTATTCAATCTGTATATTGAGCAAGCAGTAAAGGAAACAAAAGAAAAATTCGGAGTAGGTATTAAAATCCATGGAGAAGAAATAAAAACTTTGAGGTTCGCCGATGACATTGTAATTCTGTCAGAGACAGCTAAGGACTTGGAAGAGCAGTTGAATGGAATGGGCAGTGTCTTGAAAGGAGGATATAAGATGAATATCAACAAAAGCAAAACGAGGATAATGGAATGTAGTCGAATTAAGTCGGGTGATGCTGGGGGAATTAGATTAGGAAATGAGACACTTAAAGTAGTAAAGGAGTTTTACTATTTAGGGAGCAAAATAACTGATGATCGTCGAAATAGAGAGGATATAAAATGTAGACTGGCAGTGGCAAGGAAAGCGTTTCTGAAGAAGAGAAATTTCTTAACATCGAGTATAGATTTAGGTGTCAGGAAGTCATTTCTGTAAGTATTTGTATGGAGTGTAGCCATGTATGGAAGTGAAACATGGACGATAAATAGTTTGGACAAGAAGAGAATAGAAGTTTTTGAAATGTGGTGCTACAGAAGAATGCTGACGATTAGATGGGTAGATCACACAACTAATGAGGAAGTATTGAGTAGGATTGGGGAGAAGAGAAGTTTGTGGCACAACTTGACCTGAAGAAGGGATCGGTTGGTAGGACATGTTCTGAGGCAGCGTGGAGGGCAAAAATCGTAGAGGGAGACCAAGAGATGAATACACTAAGCAGATTCAGAAGGATGTAGGTTGCAGTAGGTACTGGGAGATGAAGAAGCTTGCACAGGATAGAGTAGCATGGAGAGCTGCATCAAACCAGTCTCAGGACTGAAGACCACAACAACGATGCACAGTATATGAAAACTGTCTGTGCTGTGGGTCAGTTGCCAAATCCTGCTGCAAACGTCGATCCTAATCAGGTTATCAAGAATTCCTTAAAAATTATCGAGAAGTCTGTGTCATAATCTAGTACGCGACGAGTAAACTTCATACCTTTAAAGATTGTGAAACTAGATACTTTCACTAAATTTCCTGATATGAAACACAATATATAAAATTATTGAATTTGGTGGATGTCGAACATTATTTTTAATCAATAGTGTGTCATGAACAACCGTAGGACTTCATATTCCAAAGGTCTGTGCGAGCCTACACAGTAAAGTAGGAAACAGACACCAGCGTTTAATAGTCTAAATGAGATATTCGTTACACTGCCGCTCAGTAGGAAGCACATCGATTTCGGCTGAGTATTCCAATTGTGAAGCACAAAAAAGTATAAACTACACACATCAAAAAAAGGATCGCGTCACCTCGTTCCCGCGAGTTCCTGAACCAATACAGAAAAATGAAATGGAGGTCAACATAAACATCATTGCCACCTTTTTTTTTTTTTTTTTTTTTTTTTTGCTCATGAATATCACAGATTGCATGTTGTACCATCATATAGCGAGACCTTGAGAGGTGGTGATCCAGACGGCTGTACACACCGGTATCTCTAATACTCAGTAGCATGTCCCCTTGCATTGATGCATGCCTGTATTCGTCGTGGCATACTATCCACAAGTTCATCAAGGCATTTCTTGTCCAGATTGTCCCACTTCTCAACAGTGATTCGGCATAGAGTGGTTGGCGGGTCGTAAACAGCCCTTTTCAGTCCATCCCAGGCATGTCGACAGGGTCTATGTCTCGAGGATATGCTGGCTACTCTAGTCAAAAATGGTTCAAATGGCTCTAAGCCCCATGGGACTTAACATCTGAGGTCATCAGTCCCGTAGACTTAGAACTACTTAAACCTAACTGACCTAAGGACATCACACACATCCAGGCCCGAGGCAGGATTTGAACCTGCGACCGTAGCAGCCGCGAGGTTCCGGACTGAAGTGCCTAGAACCGCTCGGCCACCGGGGTCGGCTGCTACTGTAGTCGAGCGATGTCGTTATCCTGAAGGAGGTCATTCAGAATATGTGCACTATCGGGGCACGAATTGTCGTACATGAAGACAAATGCCTCGCCAATATGCTGCCGATATAGTTGCACTAGCGGTCGGAGGATGGCATTCACGTATCGTACAGCTGTTGCGGCGCCTTCCATGACCACCAACGGCGTACGTCTCCGACGATTGTCTGGTTGCAGGCATATGCGACACTCATTGGTGAAGGGAACGTGATGGCAATCCTGAGCGGTCTATTCGGCATATTGTTGGGCCCATCTGTACCGCGCTGCATGGTGTCATGGTTGCAAAGATGGACCTCACCATGGACATCGGGAGTGAAGTTGCGCATCATGGAGCCTATTGCGCATATGTGACACCTGAGTTTCTCCTGGCGTATACGACTTTCAAATAACTTCCGGGAATTCAGCCAGGTAACACTTTCAGCGACCGCCGATATTTCGGTGGGAGAACACCCCGCCATTTTCAAGGCAAACTGCAACGGACAGGCGACGTACATGCAAATTTGAATCCTCGGTTCTCTGACTGAAGCAGGAAAGATAACACACACATTGAACACTAGTGCCACCAAAGATGACCAAAGTCAGAGCCATCGATAGTGAGACTATGTATTCGCAGGTGAGGTAGCAATGACTCTGTCCCTCCGTTTTTTTGACGAGGGAGAGAGCCGGATTCCTAACAGAGTTTAAACAAAAACCTCCATTCCTGTTAACGAGGTTGCTCGCTAATTTAACCTCAGCTGCCTCCTAAATAACACTGTCCCAATAGCTGGATGTGCATGCCAATATCTCGGTGTTATGATATAACTTGGGGTGACCAGTATCCAAGCAATGTTCGGAATAACAGATCTACTCGTCTGCTGTAATCGTGTGAGCCGTTTATGCTCAGTACATCGGTCCTCCGCGGTCCTGATAGTTTGACCAGTATATGCCATGCCGCGGCTACAAGAAATACGATATACACCCGCCTTACGCAGACCAAGATCATCCTTAATAGAACTCAAAAGCGCTCTAATTTTAGATGGAGGTCGGAAAACACAGTTCACATCGTATTTTCGTAAAATACGACAGATCTTGTTGGAAGTGTTTTTTGCGTAAGGCAAAAAGGCAGTAAACAGGTGTCGACTCAGAATTATCATCAATCGCCTGATGTACAGTTGATCGATAGCGCAACGCACGTTCAATCTGTCTATCACTATAACCATTTTGATGAAATGTATCTTCAAGATGGGACAGCTCAGCTGGCAAAGTCTCAGCGTCAGAAACGACATGTGCCCTGTGTACCTAGGTACGAAGTATACCTTGGCGCTAAGCCGGATGGTGACAACTATTAGCCTGTAAGTACAAGTCGGTGTGAGTACGTTTCCTGTACACTGCATGTCCCAATGATCCATCATCCTTCCTCCTAACCAACACGTCAAGAAAGGGAAAGCAGCCATCCTCTTCCACCTCCATCGTAATGACGGGGTGGATCGAGTTCATAGCTCCACTCCCCCCCCCCCCCCCCCTCCACCCCGGCAGAGGCTCGTGACAGTACGTAAATGAGATAGGAATCAATTCTCAACATACTGTAACTTTTCAGGAGTCTTCCTTGAATCTCCTTAATGTGTTCGTCGCTTTGGTGGAATTCAGATACATCACGGAAAAGATGAGGTACCTGGGTTGCTACGGAAATCAATGGCCGATTCGCATCGAGTCTTTGCCCTTGATTTTCATCTCCTTGCGTTTGTTCGTGCTCTCTGAACATCCGATTCAACCTGTTCGCGAACATGTTTTCTGACCCCTGTAGATTCAGGCGCTGCACGGTTACGTCATTAGAAAAGTTTCGAGGCCACTCCAGCGTGCAGCGTCCCGATAGCCTTAGGTGGTAAACACCTGTCTATTTCGATCTGCAGTTTTAATATTCGCAGTTTCGAAACTTTATAATTTATTTTTCTGTTATATGGTCACAAATAAAACACACAAATACGGGGACTGTGCAAAAATATGAAAACACTGTGTTCTTGAACTTAAATGCAGACGCCAGTGGTGCCAGAAGGCTGGGCTGTTGTATTTGACAACAAACGGCACATGTGCCATATTTTTAATGCGTTGAAATTTTCAGTCGTTGTCAGAATAGTTTCCCTTTTTTTAAGATATTTCTGCCATTTAACTGTTATTAGGTCGTTTATTTTACACATTATTTTGGTTTTACAGCCATTCTGAAGTAAATGCTGAACTGAAAATTAATAAAGCGCACATGTAATACATTGCACAGCATAGGAAAAAAACGATATTTCGTATTTCAAAATATGACTTCATGTTAAATCACGTCCGACACATGTACGACACGTCAACGTCGAAACGCGATATTTCTGCTGTTATAGACCAGCTGTATTACAGCATATGAGTACACGTCGAAGATACATAATATAGTTGACATTGAGCAAAATGAATAACCATTAACACACTGTATGGCGTATTTGACAGCCAATATATTCCTATCACCTGCCTTCGTCTCTACTGTTCATCAACTGACATTGAAACATGTCGAAACAGTGGCAGAGATCGCAATTAAGCGGCACCACATTCCCCGGAGTATTTACGGGAAAGGAAAGGAGAATATTTATTTAGCTAAGTGCTTAACATTTCTTGGTAATACATGTTAGTAACAGGCTCTTACAGGTACATGTTGTAATACTCCACACTCAGATTGTTACTGTTTTTATTTTACATGCACAATAAAATTTTGATCGTACGACGATCACATGGCTGCCATATTGTAAAGTCGTAATTCACTGATTTTTGGAGACTTGCGTGAAAGACTTCACACCTGTGCAGCAACGTGCACTATCCACGTGAAATGGCAGGACGGCCACAGAACGCAGGAACTGGAAATTTCTGAGCCAGAACTGTTCAATGACATTCTGTACACACCTCTAAAATACAAAAGTCCTCACAGTATAATACGACTGTTTAGTAGAATGAAATGGGGTGGGGGGAGAATGGTCATTCAACAGAGGTTTAGATGACGGTGTATGAAGATTTTGGGAAGGGGCGAGAAGAGGATAGTCGAGGGCGAGGGGAGGTGCTAGCGGGAGGAGGCTTAGGAATGAAGTCGATTTGTCGGTGTGCATTGAGGGAGGTAGGGGGGGGGGAGGCAGAGCATGGTACATCTGTGAGCTATAATGTACACCTTATTATGTATTTCAACATTACATGAATGTCCATTAAATACATATTGGTATACTCCCACTACCATATGAAGACCTGAACCAATCACAGAAGGCCCTGCACACATTTCCATGATGGTACACCAGTGGGCTAATTTATGTACCTAAACCATGCCCTGCAATGTTACATGAATTTTATTCATTACATATAAATTTAGTCTTACTACTTAGGGCATGTGCAGATCTGAACCAAACATAATGGATTCTATGCACATTGTCAAGCTGACATACCTACACATTCCTCCTAAATAGAACGAGATATGAGGTCTATCACAGATTATTAGGTGTTAGGAGTTACTAAAACTCTAAAACTACCAAGCATTTTTGGAAGGTTGTATAAGACATACATGGTGGAAGTAGTACATTGAGACTAACTTAAGCAATGACTCTCAGCTAAATGACAATCTCAGTTCAGTGGTGTCACTATCAGGCAATAAGGTGCTGAAATTATAACTGAGTGTTGTATATAACCAGGTGCTTAAAAAACATAATTGTTGTTTGGAGAGGGGGAAGCGGTAATTGGAGTTGAGGGGAAGGCTGCGTTGGCCAGGTGGGCAGGTGGGATGGAACATTGGTGTGCTACCCAATGCACTTGATCACACATTGCAGTATTACATAAACACCAATTCATTTTCATCTTGATGTAGCCTTATACTTCTATCAAGAGGGGATATGCAGGACATGAGCAAGGTGTCACATAGGTATATTAAACTGTCAACAATGAGGAGGTGGCTATGTAAGGTGTGAAAGTCATCACTTGCTTTAATCATAAATATATCTCTGAGTAATGCTAAATGTTATTGTCTTTAAATAAAGAAAACTATTATCTTCTCAATAACCTTCAAATCATGAGCTACATCCTTAATTCTTTTGATTATGAAATTAGTGACTTTACTCATGGTACTTTTGTTGCCTATAACTGTATTCACTCTCAGAACTCAAATTAACAATCAAATTAACTAATTTAATAAGATTGAACCTGGAATTGCTGGTGGACTCACATATTATCACAAAAAAGAAATAAAAAACGGCAAATAGTTGAGGGAGCATGAAGGAGAAAATTGCTGTATTTAAGTTTATGAAGATAATGACAAGTTTTTATTCATTCTTTTATAACTACCAGAAGCTGACAAATCATACAAAAAAATTACAAACTCAAATCAGAAAAGGGGTGGTGTCTGAGTGGCAAGCCACTCATTGGGGTGGAAACTATACAAATTCTCTACTGAATTGACTTTACCTGTGGTTACTCATACTTTAGATACTTGGGCTACTCATGGGATTGTTTGAAAAGAGCAGCTCTGTATGGTCCTAAGTTCGAGTTGTGCACATTTGCATTCATGACCCACATCTAATCACTGCAAATAATACCCTGTAGCTGTGATCGTGATGTCTGTGCATTAGTTAGAATTGTGATTTTGCAAAATACACAGAACTACAACATAAAAGTGAAATGAATAATTTAATAACAAGGATCGCATTGTAACTGTAATTGTTGTAGACGATAGGTAATTATGTTGAATAATGTTTATTCAAGAAAGGATATCTGAATTAAACGAGATGTGATCCTACGATATTCAGTTAAAATACAGGCAGAAAACCCCATTATCAAATTCAATGAAACTGAGAGCAAAACGATAATCATCGCAAAATCATGAAAATAAATTTTAATCAAAGAGACACAAAAACTAACACCATTTCGTAACCTTAATAAAAGAAATATTCACCAGCCGAAAACAGCTCACAGGTCAATATGATGATCTACAAATTACTACTTGTGATACAAAGAATAGTAAATCATATTTTGTGTCTCCTTAATTCTGTAACAAAAGCGGAAAAAGAATCCTCCTCTGGAGCACATACAGGCCTTTCTATAAATAGAAAGATAAAGTATGCTAGCAGTCGTTAATCAACGAGGATCAAACTACTCCACGATCAAATACCACTCGTTATTAAAGGCATGTATGCCTCCTTTCGGAACTCAAATGAAAGTGCCCAGAACCATTCCCTTGAGCTCTTCACTCGAAAAGTCCCAGTCGCCAATTGTCTCCGTGTTCCTCAGTGTCTGCTTTACCATTGGCTGAAGGGCGTTCCCACCATACATCTAAGCCATGTCGAAGTTGCCGGCATCGCCTTTCGAATTCTTGGTGCCAGTAGCTCGATCTGTCAGGTTGTGTCCCTCTGGTTTGGGGCCAGTAAGATATTTGCTCCACTTGTTGATGGGGATGGAGCTTGTTGTGGTGGGGCGAGTCGGGGAGTGGTAACGGAGCGAGGACGACGGTATGGGAGGTCCGTCCAGCGAGTAAGGCGAGCACCTGCGCAGGCGCCTTGGCCACACAGTCCGGCGAGTGGTTGCTGGGCGTATTTGTGGGCTGATTTGAATCCGTGACTGACTTTGAGTGCCGTCTTACTGTGTAGCCTGGCCAGGCAGCTCCGGGCCGTGAATCACCAATGACAGAGTTGAAGCCAGTTTCGCTGTGCTGAATTC
This sequence comes from Schistocerca piceifrons, assembly GCF_021461385.2. NCBI lineage: Eukaryota > Metazoa > Arthropoda > Insecta > Orthoptera > Acrididae > Schistocerca > Schistocerca piceifrons. The sequence goes on from NC_060138.1 coordinate 952,892,615, forward strand.
TGGGCCCTCTTAGGAAATTGGCAAGCTTCAGCTTCGATTCGTAAACTTCAGTTAAGTTATGGATATTGAGGCGTTAACTGTTATTTTCTTATTGACACCTATACGTCTGTTACGATCATTGAGATTTATCAATAAACCTATTTCACACCAGTCGGTTTCTTGAATTGTGGCTGTTGTTTGCTTTTTCTGAGTCGATACTAGCCTTAGTTGTTCGTTAACAGGATATCTTCAACTGTGTGAGGCGATGGTGTTTCCTGAGCCAGAGCGATAAGTTGTTTCTTCTATGCTGTGGTCGGAACCCCCCCCCCCCCCCCCCCCCAACGGTTCAAATATCACGCGGTACCTGGATGGTTGGGTTTTACCCGACCTCCATGCCAAACGTCCTGGAACACCAGATAAGTATCTTTCTCGTGTAATACGGCCGGATGCCGGTTTTGAAATACCTTGGGGCGTTGCAGACGTCATCACTCTGATGATTATATTGCCTGATACCCAAAATTTGCAGTTGCTGAGGCTACGTAATTGAGTTTGGCAGCCCAGTTTTCTTTGGGGCATTTCGTCGTCCTTGAAGAGACGGTATCTTGCAGTGATTCGGTTATGCTGTTTGGCTAGTTATTGTCGCTTTCACAAAATTAACGTTGTTGTAGTAATATTTCCTTTGCCAGTTTGTATCCAACGAAAAGGGCATGGGAAACTTTCTTGGCCTTCCTATTTGGTGTAGTCCTGTGCTCCTTGCGTTTATGCTTCTGGTGCACCTCTTATGAGGAGGCAGTTCAGACTCTTGGTAACTTAACTGAAGCAGTTATTCATGAAGGCCTACCTGTTTTTTATTTGAAAGTCTTATTTAACTGAATTTGTTATTAAAGAAGGCTTGCTTGTTTTATATTTGGTAATTTCACGTAACTGAAGCTATTATCATTGAAGGACTGCCTGTTTTCTATTTTGTATTGAAGGCCTCCCTGTTTCCTTTTAATTCATTTAAGAGTTATTTCATAGTTTGGGTTTGGTGAAACTCTTATTAATCAAGGCCTACCAGTTTTTATTGTCCTATTATTAAGCTCTGATATCTTATTCAATCTGTGTTGTATGTAACTGAAATTGTGATCGTCAAAGGCCTACTTGTTACAGAGGTATTTATGTCAATAAGGTAATAATAGGAAATGGCACTTGATGGTACATGGGCCCTAACCTTTCGCCCTACATCCCTTTATCCATAATTGTGGGTTACAACACCATTCTAAGTACTAAGGATATGATTTAATTCAACTCGGCCACTTGGCACAATAAACAAATATATTGCAACAACATGAAAAAAAAAGAAATGTGATAAACACTGGTCACATTCAGACCGTTTACGATAAGTATAAGTATAGGTTTGCCAGTAAATAAATAAGTCACAATTCTTGCACAGGTGCACTCACGACAAATGACCACAGATTGTTGTCAGGTATTGTTTAAAGAGTTACATAGACCTACTTTTCAGAAACGTCTTTTGGCACTCTTTCACGAAGGTGGCGTCAGCTTACAAACGCAGTTGGCAACTTCTTACATTACTTAAGGTTACTGGTAAATTAGTAAAGTGTTCACTAAATAAATACACAACTATTAGAAACAATGAGGTATAAGTATTTATTTACTTTGAAATTGTGGACGATAAAATGTGCTGACAAACATTTGCATGTTGAAAAATAGAAATAACGTAATAAATCAACGAAGGAAATAGGTATGGTGACGTAGCTTTCAGAGATGATAGTTGTGTTGTGGTGCTATCATGTGTGATATCGTATCTTGAAATCCCATGAAGTGCTTAAAATTAGTTAATTCAGAGGTTCATTGGGCAAATGTTTAGCGACTGTGAAATAGCAACTTCCGTACTTTTGAATATATGTCATTGGATTCATCTCGTTTTTTCTGGGATCGCAAAATCAGATATGCCTTAAGACGTGTCTGTAAATTACTGTAGATTCTCAAAGAGCAGTAAGAAGCCATCTTTCAGATTGTTTGACACTCCTTCATTTTTGGTGCAACTCCTGCACAAAGGACATGAGAGCTACAACTGCAACGAGCTCTCTACCCTACGCCCGCTAGCATTCGCCCGTACAACGATTTCCCCTCTCGGCATATTACTTCAGTCGGACAAATCACTGGCCTACATACGAGGGGGGACCCAAAAGAAACCGCTGCCACTCGTAGACGTAGTGCAGGGTTCTCACGCTAGTTGGTGTTAGTAGAGACCATCATAAAACAGCTGTGCAGACGGCGTCAGTGTAGAGCTGAACGTGCAAGTGTGGTATTGTGTTTCTCTGACTGTAGGCGGGTTACCTCTGCGAAGTCGTTATGGCAACTTTAAAAGAACAAAGAGTGTGTGTGAAATTTTGTTTCCTGCTTAAAAAAACTGCAACGGAGACACAACAAATGCTTCAGGAAGTTTTCCAAGAGGACGCTATGAGCCGCACACAGGTTTTCGAGTGGTTTGGGCGCTTGAAACGTGGTGAGATGTGTGTTGAAGACCAAGCTCGTTCTGGACGCCCTTCAACATCGCGAAATGAGGAGTACATTGAATAGGTCCGCCAAAAGATCAACGAGGATCGTCGCCAAACGATCGACCAAATTTCAGCAGAGACAGGAATCAGTTGGAGCTCGTACCAGCGGATTTTAAGTGAGGATTTGCACATGAGACGTGTTGCTGCTAAATTTGTTCCGCGCCTTCTCACACAGGAGCAAAAAACCATCCGCATGAATGTGTGTCAGGACTTGAAAACAGAAACTGCACGTGATCCAAACTTCTTGAACAAAGTCATTACAGGGGATGAGAGTTGGTGTTACGGGTATGACCCAGAAACCAAGCAAGCGTCAAGCCAGTGGCTCCCAACTCTCCCAGACCAAAAAAAGCAAGGCAAGTGAGGTCAAATGTGAATACGATGATCATTGTCTTTTTTGATGTTCGTGGAATTGTGCATCTGGAATTCGTACCCCCTGGCCAGACTGTTAATCAGCACTTTTACTTGGATGTTTTAAGGCGTCTGCGAGAGGATGTGAGGAGGAAACGCAGGGAACTTTGGCGATCAGGTGACTGGTTTCTGCATCACGACAACGCTCCAGCACACACGCCCTTACGAGTGACCCACTATTTGGCATCTCAGAGGTGGTCTGTCGTTCCCCACGCTCTGTATTCGCCGGACCTAGCCCCGTGCGACTTTTCCCTATTTCCACGAATGAAAAAAACGCTAAAAGGGGAGCGTTATGACGATGTGGAGGCGATGAAAACAGCTTCGCAAAGGGCACTGGACAATATCAAACTTGAAGAGTTCCAAACATGCTTCCAACAGTGGGAAAAGAGACTTGACAAGTGCATCGCATGAAATGGAGAGTATTTTGAAGGTGACTGAAGTAATTTTGTAAAAAGGTTCATGAATAAATTTTTATGACAACAATCCAGTTTCTTTTGGGTCCCCCCTCGTACATAGAATGTTACAAGTACCAGGAATGATATGTGTTATTTTGGAAGAGCCGTTCGTGTGACAACCACAGATTTTATTGTTCATCTTTTAGAGCTATTTAGCATTTCACAGTCAACCGTTTGTGGTGTTTTGCTCATCACACCACTATTGCTCTTGTATCGTTTTGTTTAGTTTGCATCTGGGGTTATAAAGTAAAATACAAAAGCTTCACGGTATGATTCAAAGTCATCATCTACTTTTTACAGTATTTAGTCGTGGCTCACAAGTGAAACATGAAAACTTTAAGTCATTAATATTGTATCTTTCGTTATATCATATTACATTAGCATTCGAGGTACTGATTTTACAATAAAGTTCAGAAATGCTTTAATTAAAATACCAGCGGCTTGGTATTTAAGGCACTATGCTACACCTCTCCAAGAAAAATTAATGGTGTGATAGACAGTTTTATTAAGAAAATAATGTTACAAGTAAGCCATGCAATTCATAGAAATTTGGATCGTGAGGAACGCAGGTAAATTAGGTTTTGACGTTCCGTCGACGACGAGGTCATTAGAGACAGAGAAGGACCTTGGAACTCGACCGTGTACGACACATATAAAACATCCCAGTATTTGCCTTAAGGTAGACATCTAAATTTAGATGACTGAACAGGAATCTGAACATCCGCACGCCCGAATGTGAAGAATGTGCCTTACTAATGCTCCACCTAGCTCGGCACTTATTCATCTGCATGTCTGCAATTAATACTTAAGTGTCTGGCAGAGAGTTCACAGAACCACTTTCAGACTATTTCTCGACCGTTCCACTCTGGAATTGCACGAGGGAAAAATGAGAACCTAAATCTTTCCCTTCAAGCTCTGAATTCCCTTATTTTATTACGATGGTCATTTCTTCCTATGTAGATGGGAGACAGGGAAATATTTTTGCATTCGGAAGATAAAGTTGGTTGCGGAAATATCCTGAAAAGGTTTTTCGCAACAAAAAACGCCAGTGTTTTAATGGCTGATAACTCAACTCACGGGTCATATCCATGATACACTCTCCCCTATTTCGGGATAGTACAAAACGAGCTGTCCCTCGAACAGTTTCGACGTTCTCTGTCAGTTCCGTCTGGCACGGATCCCATATTGCGTAGGAGTACTCCAGAAGAGGACGGAGAATATTAGTATATCAACGACACTTAATGATTTGGGATTCTACGTTATTAGTGGGGGTTCATATTAATCCCATTTAAAAATAAACTATAGGTAGATCCCACGTGACAATAAGTTCCCAGAAGTCTGAACTTCCCCTGAAATCGTAATTTTCGCTGTAAGCGAATTAAGCGTGAAGTGGGTTGTAGGGAGACATATTTTTCGACCGTGATGTTCGCCCACTCACCTGCACTACCCAGCTCAAACTCTTTCCTTCCTCCATAGTATTGCACTGCAACCGAGCTCAAGAGGGTATTGGTGTATGCTATACTACCGAATAATGTAACACATATCTGACGGGACTTGATAATAATGTAATTAACAGGGCTACACTGTTTACGCACTGTGTATTATAAACAACCTGAGGTCACGTTAACGATCAGACACTCCACCAAATTTGAGCTCGTGGGTAGGATAATTAATCCAATACTTTCGTTCATGCAGCGCAGGACGTTTAGGGGGATGTGAGCTAGTCTTACTAGAGACTCGATTAACTTTATGCTTTCCCACGAACCAGCGTTACTGCTACGTGATGCGTACATACAAATGCACATCAATAAATCATTTTATAGTTCAAAATTAACATTCTTTCGTGACGCGAGTCCTTCGGTAGCTCCTTTGTGTGAACTAACGCTATACTCTACTCAGTGAATCCCTACCCAGTATCTCTTTACAACAGTCGCCACCGCTTTGCTTCCAAACAAAGACGATGCTAAGGGCTCTGATGTGACAATCGATATCAGTGATCGTACAAAAATCTCGCAAAGCTACGACGATTACATGTTATACGTTAAAAAAATGCGGGATGAGGACTCGCACTTTCCCCAGACAATGTGTTACCAACTGTACTATCTGCACATTACTTCTTGACCTATTCCAACCTTCAGCGTGGGAAAGCATTTGAACTCTGATGGATCCATGAAGTGTGTTCACTACTTGGGTAGTACATCGTTTTACGCGCACTATTTGTAAACCTGGAACAGCCGATCTGTCGCACAGACACCATACGTCACGTTTAACCAACAAACCGTGTAATGCGCCAAGAGTAGAAGACTTCCATCTTAGCAAGCAAAGCGTCAAAACCATCTAAGATACTTCAGGTTAATTTTCTCTATTGGTGCATATGAAAACCCTTACAACATCAGAGGCGACGAGATCGATCATGACTGGGACTGTTATACTTCGTACACGACAAAAAGAATTTTTAGAGGAATAATAAACTTCATTCCATGAGCCCCTTAAAAAGACTGCATTTTCTAGATTCTGGTAGAAAATCCTGAAGAGCCTGCTACTGTTCTGCATACTGACGTACGTTGCTCGCTAATGGGACAGCTCTTGCATGACTGTGACTGAGGGAATAAAAATTTACATAATTAAAACAAACAGAAATTTTGTTGAACTGATAGACATCTGTTTGAGGGAAAAAAGAAATATATAGTTTTAAAGTTAGAATCTGTGAAATCGTTTAAATTTAAACTGTTTTTGTGAATATAGGATCAGCAGATGATATCGCTATTCGATTTGCCAAATATGAAAAACATGAGAGGCGACGCCGGAACTGACTTGCCATTATTCTTTGTCAACCTTGAATTCCTTCAAGACCAGCTTGACTTAACCCTCTAGGACCCACAACAACTAATATTAGTAGTAGGTTGTTCTTAGGAAATTATTATTTAGAATTACCAATATGTTGGAGGACAAATATACAACTTTTAGCTTTTTCTCATTTTTAAGTCCTTTTTTACAATGCGTCCCACATATGTGATATTGGGATTCAAGGTAATGGCATCGGCATGGGTAAAATAAATGTACACATATCAAAAAACTTTTGCATCACCACGGTTCCGGGAGTACAGAAAACTGGAATAGAGATCAACATAAACATCATTTTCGCCCGTTTTATTTCTCATGAAAACCACAAATTGCATATTGCATCACCATACAGCAAGACCTTCAGAGGTGGTGGTCCAAATTGCTGTACACACCGGTACCTCTAATACCCAGTAGCACGTCCTCTTGCATGCTTGTATTCGTCGTGCCATACTATCCACAAGTTCATCAAGGCACTTTTGGTCCAGATTGTCCCACTCCTTAACGGCGATTCGGTGTATATCCCTCAGAGTGGTTGGTGGATCACATCGTCCATAAAAAGCCTTTTCAATTTACCCCGGCATTTTCGATAGGGTTCATCTTTGAAGAATATGTTGGCCACTCTAGTCGAGCGATGTTGTTATCCTGAAGGAAGCCACTCACAAGATGTGCACGATGGGGCCGCGAACTTTCGTCCATGAAGACGAATGCCTCGCCAAAATGCCGCCGATATGGTTGCACTCTCTGTCGGAGAATGGCATTCACGTATCGTACAGCCGTTACGGGGCCTTCCATGACCACCAGCGGCATACGTCCCAAAAACTGCAGGGAACCTCCACCTTGCTGCACTCGCTGGACGTTGTGTCTAAGGTGTTCAGCCTGAGCCGGTTGCCTCCAAACACGTTTCCGACAATTGTCTAGTTGAGGACATATGCGACACTCATTGGTGAAGAGAACGTGGTGCAAATCCTGAGCGGTCCATTCAGCATGTTGTCGGGCCCATCTGCACCGCGTTGCATGGTGTGTCGGTTGCAATGATAGATCTCGCCATGGACGTCAGGAGTGAAGTTGCGCATCACGAAGCCTATTTGTGCACAGTTTGGGTTGTAACACGACGTCCTTTGGTTGCATGAAAAGCATTATTCAACATGTTGCCGTTGCTGTCAGGCTTCCTCCGAGCCATAATCCGTAGGCAGCGGTCATCCACTGCAGTAGTAGCCCTTGGGTGGCCCGACTGAGGCTTGTCATTGACAGTTCCTGTCTCTCTGTATTTCTTCCATGTCCGAACAACATCGCTTTGGTTCACTCCGAGACGCCCGGATACGCCCCTTGTTGAGAGCCATTGCTGGCCCAAAGTAACAATGCGGATGCGATCGAGCAGCGGTATTGACCGTCTAGACATGGTTGAACTACAGACAACTCGAGCCGTGTACTTCGTTCCTGGTGTAATGACAGGAACCGATCGGCTGTAGGACTCTTTCCGTCTAATAGGCGCTGCATATGCATGGTTGTTTACATCTTTGGGCGGGTTTAGTGTCATCTCTGAACAGTCAAAGGGACTGTGTCTGTGATAGAACATCCACAGTCAACGTCTATCTTCAGGAGTTCTGGGAACTTGGGTGATGCAAAACTTTTTTTGATGCGTGTACAATCATAGTTTTGCACTATGAATTGGTTTATTACAAAAGCTCATTCAATAATGTAACAACAAACGTATTTACATACATTTCCTTTAGTAGTGGAATCTTCTGAAGCAGTTTCTGTCTTTAATGAAGCGCAAAAACTTTGAATTTTGGACACTGAACAAAAGTATTCTGTTTCTTGCAAATTTTGCACCTTCCTCTTGTGTTATTCCATTGAGGAAGGTGGTTAGTTTTGTTCTTTTGGCATTCTGGCACTGGAGTTACTGTAGTAGCAGGTGTCTTGAATTTTTTGGACATATCTTCATTACTTGGACGTCCCCTCTTGAACTGTCCAGCAGACATCAATGCGCTTTCAAGATTAAAATGAAACTGTCTGAGCGAAACATATTTTTCAGATAGGGCCTTGCAGTCTTCTCTATATTTCAGCCATTTATTGACAACAACTACTGTTATTGTGTGTCAGAAGATATACAAATACCATCTCCTGGATTTTATGGGATATTTGTATAGCGATGTCCACGTATCATGAAGATTCTACTCCTCCCATATTACAATCGTACATTTGAACAATGGATGATCTCGTGACAGTAATATGTTCTTTCTTAGTCCTATGCCATTTTTTTGCTATGTCCTTTGGCACTACACCTGTTAACGAAGATAACAATGTAACACATTAGTTGTCACACCATTTCACAATGATGAACGTGCCCGTTGTGTCAACTTCTGAAGCTATAGTACCGCGTCTTTGCGCTTTCCTCCGCTTGTCGTCGGGAAGGGGACATTGCTTGAATCTTCCAGCCCTTATTATGCTTGCATAATAAATACCCCTCTTCAGTAGGCTCTAAGCAACATGATATGTCTTGAAGAAATTGTCTGCATAAACCATAAAAAGCGATTGTCTTCTAATACTGCAGTTAGCTTCATCACAACATTGTTACCAAGACCTTTTCCAGGTACATGCTTTGTTGCCTTAGAAGCTGCACGTTGGTAAACGTCAAAATCATACAAATATCCTGAGGAACCAGCCGAAGCTCACATTTTGAATCCCCTTCTTGTTGGCTTGTTTAGTATATACTGTCGAAGACTACTGCGTCCTTTGAAAGGGTTCATTATTTCGTCAACACAGTGATTCTGTTCAGGCAGTTTTCTCAGGCAAGCTTGTGAGAACAAAGTAAGCCAACGTCGAATTTTCCACAGCTTATCTTCTTTCTGTGTTAGTTCAGTAACAATAAGATTGCCCTGGAAATGCGACAGAGATACTCGTTTCTGAAAGCGTCTTCGAGCCATAATATCAGAAACCAGATTATACATTCTATGTTTTTTTCCAATACCATCACACACTAGGCATCTGAGCCAAATCCATTCGCAAGTAAATACCTAAAAGCTGCTACAGCTTAGCTAGGGTAATGTCAGTAGTTGTACCCAATCTCTGAATTCTATATATATCAGTTTGCTGAGCATAGAATCCGAGCATTTCACGTGTCACAAGAGATCTGAGGTACTGCAAAGTGGTGACACTTCTTCAGTTTCGTCTTCTGGAAACGACACGACGGGATGAATTTCCGGAGTAAAGTCACCATCGGTCCAAGATAACTCTGTATCTTCTATTTACTGAATCAAAAATAGCCGACTCTTGCAACAACTCTGGAGTAGAAGTTTCTTCGCCGTCATGATGTGTCGTACCATTAGTCGGAATTTCATCATCATCCTTAGCATGAAGTTAAAAAAAAATAACTTTCATGAGGATTACTTAGAACCTCAAGAATGTCATCAATCGTTAACTCAAAGTAAAAGAAAACGCCTAAACGTCACAGTACGAATATTCGTAAACATAACCCTAAATTCCCACTGTTACACATACGTAACATTGAGTTCATTTCAACATTCACAGGGAATTTCTATACGCAGAACGAAAAGAATACAAATCATTTGTCCACTAGTATTTACTTAAAGAGAAAATATTTCATATATACGATTAAAAACATATTATCCACACAAACAGAGAATCGAACATGATTTGCGTGGCATGATGGCGACCAACGTCTGCCCTGGAGCACCTAAGAAGATACAAACATGGTCAAAGATAATATCTCTACAGTAGTTCCAATCATTACTCACAGAATGCGCTGCATGGCTTGTACAAATGTGTAACAGTGGGCGTTGGTGAACTAGCATTGGCTAAAGATCAGTAAATCCCATATAAAATTTACGTTGCATGTACAGGGTGAAAAGTATTTAAACCGACAAACTCTGGGAGCCTGTAGGGGACATCAAAACAAATATATTCCCCTAATGTCATTTTTTCCTATGAGGAGTATTTAAACCGGCGGAGGAAGAATTTCCTGGCGGCAAATTAATTAAATCCACAAACACTTTTCCATTTTTTATGACGAAGAGACAATACATTAACACAACCCAATTTCATTTACAGTAGATTTTCAAAAATGCCTCTATTGACATGTAAACAAAGGTTAGACCGTCGGATCATGTTCTGTCTGACACGGGCAAAACCCCCAGGAGTATCCTGAATTGTTCCTGGTGCTGCTACTATCCGGGCAACCAGATCCTCTTCTGATGCTACAGGAATTACGTAAACAAGGTTGCGCATCTCTCCCCACACAAAAAAGTCGAGAGGGGACATTCCTGGGGATCGAGCAGAGCATGGTAAAAGACCACCTCTGCCAATCCACGTTTCTGGGAACCGTCGGTCCAGGAATCGACACACACGACAACTGAAATGTGCCGGCGCCCCGTCATGTTGGAACCACATGCGCTGTCTTGTAGGGAGCGAGACGTCTTCCAGCAGATTCTGGCAATGCTCTGGCGAGAAAATTGTAATAGTGTCTGCCATTTAATGGACTAGGTAGCAGATATGGCCCAATTAAACAGTCCCCAACAACACCGATCCACACATTAACGAAGAACCGCACTTGATGAGCGCTAGTAACTGTGGCATGTGGGTTATCCCCACTACTGACACGCGAATTGTGCACGTTGGAGACTCCACCACGCCCGAACGTTGCTTCATCGGTAAAGTACACAGAGGATGAAAATTTATGATGCATTTCACACTGTTCCAGGTACCACTGCGAAAACTGGGCTCTGGATGGATAATTTACTGGTTCCAGGTTGTGAACACGCTGTAAGTGAAATGGACGTAACAATTGCTCTCGAAAGACTGTTCTTACATTCGTCTGATTCGTCTCCATGTTACGTGCAATTGCACGAGTGCTGATTGAAAGATCCTGCTTCACATGCTGCAAGACAGCTTCCTCAAAATGCAGCGTTCTTACCGTGCGACGGCGTCCCTGCCTAGGTAATCTGCTAAATGACCCGGTCTCACGCAGACGTTGGTACACAGCAGCAAAGGTCGTATGATGCGGGATACGGCGATTAGGATATTGTTCTTGATAAACCCGCTGTGCAGATCGTCCGTTGTGGTGCGCTGCGTAGTACGCACCAACCATATCAGTGTACTCACTCCAGGTATATCGCTCCATTAGTAAACAGAAACAATTCACTACTACACTGGTGGACAGCAGTTGCCTACAACTGAAGATCGTAATACGGCCTTCCAACAAGTGAAGATCGTAATACGACCTCCACCGGTTTAAATAATCCTCATAGGAAAAAACATTAGGGAAAAATATTTGTTTTTATGTCCTCTACAACCTCCCAGAGTTATCGTCTTAAATACTTTTCACCCTGTCTGTAACCCGGGGTACTAGAAGGTTAATTAAATGTAAACTAAGCACTGCAGACTTTCTTCATACAAGGACAGAAGTAATGGAACAAGAAATTTGGAATTTTCATAACAACTTTGTACTGACACAACTGTTTTTCCCTTGTTTTTAACAATGAAATTAATGTCAACTTCTCCAAGTACTATTAAATAAATTCTTAGTTACAGAAGACGGCAGTAAGAATTCCTGTGTTAAAACTATAAATTTGGAATTATTTTATATATGTCGTCCATCAGTACTGTGGCCAATTACGAACTTACCTTCGGAAAACTAAAATACTGTCACCCGCGTGATAGTGTGCTGTATGTTCTTAGATACTAATAACAGTAGGCTTCCCTGCACTGTATCAGTTAGGTACATATCAGTTCTTTCTTTATTTATAAAGGAATTCGTCATGCTTATTGTTTTATCAGTGTTCTCTAAGAATATTCTCGGATCTTTTGAAGCAGATATATCGTTCATCACCGAATCATATTAAAATGTAATCGGGATTCGAAATTTAAGCTTCTGTGAATTGGCGACGCCAGATGCGACGGATGTACATACTTCCCCGTTCTAAGGCTTTTTACAACGCTTCTTTTTTGCCAGTGCCCTTTTAGCGGCTACCATTATGAATGTGCGTGACTTTTCGCACAACTTTAGGGCCGAGAGCAGGCATGTTTCATACAAAGCGCTGCCCTGAGCGTTACTGAAGAACATAAGTCAAGAAAAAAAAAATTCGGTGACGGGTTAAAAAAGCGAGGTGCCAGGCAGTGTGTTGGGATAACATTGCGCCGGTGCCAGTGTGGGAAAACTGTGGACATACGCGGACCATTTTATGGGAAAGGGGCAACGTTAGTGAGGGTTTAGAGTGGCCGTCACTTACAGAAATTGCTCACCCCGACACGCGTACACTGATCTTTGTCCACAGAAGCCCGTACTGGCGAATTGTGGCAACGAACTTAAATCCAAGCGAGGAAAGCTTTACGTTGTTCTACAATACGTACAGCACTCAACTTAATGTGAGCCAACCGGATTAAATATTAGCCAATACCTTAAAAGACCGCACTGATCGCTTTGGAGCGCTGTATTTTTTGTAAAGCTGATTACAACAGGTCAATACTGACGTAAGTGATAAAAATGAAGTGGTGTGAGACAAAGAACCTGTCGTGATTGGAATTTTCCGTAATGATGCCGTGAATAACATTTCCCGTGTAAATAATCAATAACTGTATATTGAGGCAGTCTTAAAAGTCAGAATTCAGGCAAGGAATGACTTCATCACTCTTACGACGCGGTTCGAAATTTATCCATCGTCAGATATCTACGAAAAGTCAGATACAAAAATATTTTATGAAACGTAATACTGGAGAGGTATAGCACTCTACTTTCAAATCACCTGGCACAAAATGTGCTACACCCAACCGGCAGCGACTGCTGCACGTACATATAGCGTTTCAAGTTGTATGTGAAAAAACATTCACAGAATATCACAGACTCAGTTCTGCATACTGAGGACCAAGAAGACATTTTTGCCCCATGCGGCATTACAAAATGCCGAGGTGTATCACCTAACATGTTTACTATACCGTGTGTCTGGTAGCTGTGAACCAACCTACTATAAAAGAAATACTTTCTTTATACAAATGCAATGCAGACTTTACAGTGATAAAAGGTTACTCAAAATTCTGGGTTATTTTTCGGCACGATACAGCGTCAAAAGTTACAATCACAACTGAGCGATATGTCAAGCGATACAAAATAGCAGTACAAATACAAGCCATACATTTAAATACAAACAGTAAGACAGGGGAAGGGAAAGACTGTATTACGACAGCCTGACTGTCAGACTCAAAAGTATGCACTACGCTCTTACATCAAATAGTTGAATCACTTTCTTCTAATGAGCACAACCGGTTTGTTTTGTCTGGTGTGCGTAATGTAAGACCTTCGGTACACATGCCATCAGATTACTTTACTTGTCGCTCTAACGAAGTAGGCGAGTGTCAGCAATATGTCTCGTGGTCTTATAGTGGCGTGTTTATCTTCTGCCGTTAGGTCAGACGATAGAAATGCCACTTGCACGCTTATAGTAGCAGATTGACGGTGACCAACTTTAAACAGAACTTTATTAATTTTCACACACTTTTATTAAAATAATAACAATCATAAACCTTACTTAACTTGATTCTGGATGCTATTTACACTTGACAATTTGAAGTTCCTTTGGTCTTGATACGTTTCTCTTATTCTCACATATCTCAGATACTTGACAAAGTGTCTATATATTTCTCTTCGTGGCTATGTACAGGAATATGGTAATCTTATTAGGCGCAGACTGAAACTTGACTATAGACTGGTACAGACAAACGCAGACTAATGCAGACTGACTAATCGGAGGTCTGTACACTCGTTATAATACCTCGAGCGTCCAGGTATCACTGGATCCGCGAGGAGAAAAGGTTCTACGTTAGCAGCAATCTCATTGGCTGCTTTTCATATTAATACGCGGATCGGCGGAAGCAGAATTTGGTCCGTCTTGTAAGACAACGCCATCTCATAGTGCAGAGACGGACGAGCGCTGCGCCTGCGCTGTTGTGCTTAGCGGGGCGCGCTCTAGTGGGAAAGTTGTGTACGCGCTGACTACGCGGAACTATGTACACAACATTTTGGAAGATAGGAAATATTTTAGTATAACCAAAATGAGCCATAGGGGATAACACTTCATGTTGAAATGGCTCTGGCTCTGAGCACTATGGGACTTAACATCTGTGGTCATCAGACCCCCAGAACTTACAACTAATTAAACCTAACTAACCGAAGGACATCACACACATCCATGCCCGAGGCAGGATTCGAACCTGCGACCGTAGCAGTCGCGCGGTTCCGGACTGAGCGCCTAGAACCGTGAGACCACCGCGGCCGGCTCATGTTGAAATCAAACTAAGAAATGTTACTTGGTTTCCTGTATCGTCAAACGTTCAAAATTTAGCGTCTTGTGACGTTTTATAAAAGCTGTAAACTCAGATTATGAAATACGTACTGTAATCGTACATCTCAAACCACATAACATGAAACAAGATGGTAGGTATGAGTGGGTTAGGGGGGGGGGGGGGTAGTAAAAGAGGAGGCAACCAGTATTTTATAGATAATGAAAACAACAAATACCGTCCAAATTCGCCTTGAAGGCCTAATGGTATCGACTGGGCGCCATGTCATCCTCATTGCTTAGGCGTCTCTGGATATGGATATGAGGGGCATGTGGTCAGCACACTGCTCTCCTGGTCTTTGTCAGTTTTCGTGACTGGAGCCGCTACTTCTCCATCAAGTAGCTCCTCAACTGGCCTCACAAGTACAGAGTGCAACCCGCTTCCCAATAGCCCTCGGCAGACCCGGACGGTGGCCTATCCAATTGGTAGTCAACCCCGACAAGGAATAACTTCGGTGATCTGATGGAAATAATAAATTCTGAAATGGGTTGTATTATTATTGTTATTATTATTATTTCTTTCCTTTCTCAGACGTTATGTCTGGTTAAAAATGGAAAGTGACGCGGACCTTGATCAAGCGTGACTTCCTTTTAACTGTGTGGTAAATGTTACATTGCATTTAGGAACTTTCCGGTAATTGAAGATGTATCAATAATTGCAGATTTCTGTAGTTGTATACATGCATTTGGATGTAGGTGTATTGCGTTGATGTACTGGTGGATATTGTGTGGTATGACTCCTGTAGTTGATAGTATAATTGGTATAATGTCAACTTTATCCTGATGTCACATGTCCTTGACTTCCTCAGCCAGTTGGCTGTATTTTTCAATTTTTTCTCCTGTTTTCTTCTGCATGTTTGTTGTATTGGGTATGGATATTTCGATTAGTTGTGTTAATTTCTTCTTTTTATTGGTGACTATGATGTCAGGTTTGTTATGTGTTGTTGTTTTATCTGTCATAATGGTTCTGTTCAAGTATAATTTGTATTCATCATTCTTCAGTACATTTTGTGGTGCATACTTGTATGTGGGAGCATGTTTTATTAGTTGAAGTTGAATGGCAGGTTGTTGATGTATTATTTTTGCTACATTGTCATGTCTTCTGATGTATTCTGTATTTGCTAGTATTGTACATCCGCTTGTGATGTGATCTACTGTTTCTATTTGTTGTTTGCAAAGTCTGCATTTACCTGTTGTGGTATTGGGATCTTTAATAATATGCTTCCTGTAATGTCTGGTGTTTACTGTTTGATCCTGTATTGCAATCATGAATCCTTGCGTCTCACTGTATATATTGCCTTTTCTTAGCCATGTGTTGGATGCGTCTGGATCTATCTGTGGTTGTGTTAGATGATATGGGTGCTTGCCATGTAGTGTTTTCTCTTTCCAATTTACTTTCTTCGTATCTGTTGATGTTACGTGATCTAAAGGGTTGTAGAAGTGGTTATGAAATTGCAGTGGTGTAGCCGATGTATTAATATGAGTGATTGCTTTGTGTATTTTGCTGGTTTCTGCTCGTTCTATAAAGAATTTTCTTAAATTGTCTACCTGTCCATAATGTAAGTTTCTTATGTCGATAAATCCCCTTCCTCCTTCCTTTCTGCTAAATGAGAATCTTCCTGTTGCTGAATGTATGTGATGTATTCTTTATTTGTGGCATTGTGATCGTGTAAGTGTATTGAGTGCTTCTAGGTCTGCGTTACTCCATTTCACTACTCCAGATGAGTAGGTCAATATTGGTATAGCATAAGTATTTATAGCTTTTGCCTTGTTTCTTGCTGTCAATTCTGTTTTCAGTATTTTTGTTAGTCTTTGTCTATATTTTTCTATTACTTCTTCTTTAATATTTGTATTATCTATTCCTATTTTTGTCTGTATCCTTGATATTTATAGGCATCTGTTTTTCCATCGCTTCTATGCAATTGCTGTGGTTATCCAATATGTAATCTTCTTGTTTAGTGTGTTTTCCCTTGACTATGATATTTTTCTTACATTTCTCTATTCCAAAAGCCATATTTATATCATTACTGAATACTTCTGTTATCTTTAGTAATTGGTTGAGTTGTTGATTTTTTGCTGCCAGTAGTTTCAGATCATCCATGTATAGCAAATGTGTTTTTTTGTGTAGGTATGTTCCAGTAATATTATATCCATAATTTGTATTATTTAGCATGTTGGATAGTGGGTTCAGAGCAAGGCAGAACCAGAAAGGACTTAATGAGTCTCCTTGATATATTCCACGCTTAATCTGTATTGGCTGTGATGTGATATTATTTGAATTTGTTTGGATATTAAGTGTGGTTTTCCAATTTCTCATTACTATGTTTAGGAACTGTATCAATTTAGGATCTACTTTGTATATTTCCAACATCTGTAGCAACCATAAGTGGGGTACACTACCAAAAGCTTTTTGGTAATCACCTTTGTTTAGTTTTAGCTTGATGTGTCACCTCTGTACCTATTATCAGTTGCTCTTTACAACCTCATGCTCCTTTGCAGCAGCCTTTTTGTTTTTCATTTATAATTATGTTCTGTGTTGTATGTGTCATTAATTTCTGTGTAATAACTGAAGTTAATATTTTGTATACTGTTGGTAGGCATGTTATGGGACGATATTTCGCTAGGTTTGCTGTGTGTGCTTGATCTTTAGGTTTCAGATAAGTTATTCCTTGTGTAAGTGTACCAGGGACTATGTATGGGCCTGCAATGTAATTGTTAAATAATTTAGATGTAAATGTGTTGAGGTGAACTTCTTTAGCCAGAAATTTGCTATTTTATCATTTCCAGGGGCTTTCCAATTGTGTATAGAATTATTAATTGCTCGGGTGACTTAATGTTGCCAAATTATCACTTCAGGCATTTATGGTATCATCTTGTATGTGTCTGTTTCTGCTTGTATCCACCGTGCATGTCTGTTATGTTTTACCGGGTTTGACCATTTGTTGCTCCAGAAGTGTTCCATTTCTGTTATGTTTGGTGGATTGTCTTTTTTAATGTGTTAGTTACCTATTCTCTGATAAAATTTCTGTTGGTTTGTGTTGAATGTTTGGTTTTGTTTCCTTCTATTTTCACTTTTTTGTATCTTCTAAGTCGTTTGGCCAATGCTTGTAATTTCTGCTTCTTTTCATCTAATTGTTCTGTCGCTTCTTGTTGTGAGATTTTACCTAACCATTTTCGTTTTTTGTCTGATATTTCATTTCTTATAAATTGTGTTAGCCATCCAATGTCTTTTCTCAGTTTTTCTATTCTGATCTGTAGACTGTGTTGTCATGCTGGTTTTGTGGGTTTCTTCTGTGTGTTGGTTGGTTCTGATCTGTGCCTAGTGTGTATATTTAGGGTAGTGAGTGCTCCTACATAAACCAGTAGTTGTAACTCTTCCATAATTGTATTTTCATTTATTTTGTTGTGTATGATTGTGTTGATAGTTGTTATTGTTGTTTCAACTTGTGGGTTATTTGGTGGTCTATGCAAGAATGGTCTAACGTCTGTATTTGTGTCTTTGTATTCTATATATGTGAACTGAAATTTTTCTTCTATATCTAACATGTGTGTCACCTCATGTTCTATTTGTGCTTGTTCTGGTGGCTGTCTTAAGATGTCGTTTTCCTCTGATTATTTAATTGATGCGTGTTGTTCTTTGTTTGTTTGCTCTGGGATGTTTGAGTCCATTACTGTATTTTCCTCTCCTTCTGATTGCACATTATTTTGTTCCAGTATTTGTTGTACTTGTTTGATGTTTTCGAATTCTGACTGGGGTATCTTGTTATTTTTGATTATTACACGAATCTGATCAGCTAGTCGTTGTTCTGTTAGAAATTTTAATTCCTGGTATCTGGTAATAAATGTTGCGTATACTTGTGATCTGTATCCAGTTGTGTTGGTTCCTAAGTTTGTTACTTGGTAATAACAGAACATGAGGTGTCGGTTAAATTCGTCTGACCATATCATCCTCTGTCTTTCTTTTCCTTCTAGAGTGGTTGCAGGAAGCATATCCTGCAAAACGCCTCTACTTGGATTTAAATCATTTGCCGTGTGGCTAGCAGTGTCGTTACCGTTGTGGACGGGCATAGGGTTCAAGCGTCGTCCCCGACCATGACAGCGTTTGTCCGAGGCTTCACTAGTTCTGTCCTGAACCAACTAATCACACTAAAACGGGGGTTAGCCCTATTAGTGGTCTGTTCTTTTCGTCGCCTTTTACGACTGGCGGAACATACCGGAGGCCTATTCTTTTCCCGAGCCCCCACGGGGTTTATTATTATTATTATTATTATTATTATTACTATTATTGTCTCCTGTATGACTTTACGTCACATGTGTACTGTATTTTCCTGGTGTAGCAAGGTGGACTGTTCAAAGATCTATGAGAAGTATTGTGTCATTCGTAGCATGTAACACGACTTCAGAGCAGCGATCGTGATACGTCCTTTCCGGCAGAGGCTGGAGGTCAGTGTCACGCCCTGTCAATGACCATCTGTTTCAAACCCGACAGAAACTGCCTGTGTTAGTGTTACCCGAGCCAAAATTTGTAGGCAAGGAAAATGTATACAACAGACTTTTTGAGTACTTGGCAAAACGGCATCGATCACAGCGGCACATAACACTGCACGGCCTTGACACACAATGACGTGGGCTCGCCCACTCAGTTTATCGTGAACTGTAACCAAGATTTTTTCATGTTTCTCAGTGATGTGGTGTTCCACATATTCTACAGCTTCAAGGTGAGAATAAAGTGGACACTCCTCTTCGCAGCTGGTGACAGCAGTGTGCACAGGGCTGCACGCATATGTTGTTGGTTGGATGAATTCTCAGACACTCCATCCCACTGCGACTGTCTCACTAGATTATCCGATCTTATTACTATAATATGTCTGAGACTATTTGAAATAGTGGATGAATTGTGGCAATCAACATTCCGCAGCTCGGCAACTCTGTTGCACCTAATCAACAATTAGTGGCTTGACAAGGACGTGGCATACCTCAAAAACATGTGGGCTTGCCCTGTGTTAACGCACCATTCATTTACACTAAAGGTAAACTCCGCCTGAATAGGCCTTAGAAGTCCCAACGTTATTGACCGACCGCCGTGTTATCCCCAGGCGACTGGCGTCATCGGGTGCATATATGGAGGGGCGCGCTACTACTCGCTCAAGAAGCTCCTCATTTGGCATTGCGGGAATGGCTGCAGCCTGGTAGGTCAACAGCACACTGTGGCCCAGATTACCATCGATCCAGCTGCCAACCGTATCCGATGTTGCTTAACTTCGGTGATCTGACAGGAACCGTTATATCCACAGTGGCACGGCTGATGACAGTCATATACATTGACAGAAAAAGTGGAACACCCAGAATGGGTTGAGGAGGTATGTGACATTATGTGAGAAATCACAAAAAGTTAAATGTATGAGGAAATTGAAAACACAAATCCACTTATCCGTATGGCATTGCATCTGGGCTGTATGAATGCACTGATTCAGCTAGGAAGAGTGTCACAATGCCGTTGTATCCTCTCCTGAAGAAAGACGACCCACAATGTGCACTGGGACAGAACTGACGTACGAGCCGGAGCCACACGTGTTCTTTCGGGTACAGATTTGGGGAACATTCTGGCCTCAGGCGTATCTCAACATCAAGCGGAGAGTTAATACAGACAGGCGCCAAGTGTAGACAAGCATTGCCCTGTTGAAAAATGGCACACGATACAGTCGCATGACAGATAAAACACGAGGAGTTACGTGGTGTATCGTCGTCCCGTCAAGTTCCCCAGTGAGACTTAGTGCATAACTGCGAATCATCGCTGAACACTGTGTGACGCCATCCACAAGTCTGTGCTTCCCGATCATGGCATCAATCACACAGCGAATGTTCGTGTTGTGGTGTTACAAGCAGCCTACGTGGCAGAAGACAATTCCCTGGTCCGGTTGTTGCTAGTTCTCCGAACAAGGGTGTATGGTGATACCGAATGTTGCAGGAAGTCCACTACTTGTCCCCGAATGGCAGGCACGGATTTGAGGGAGTTATTATGTGCTTCGTGCATAATGCGGCGATCCTTCGCGGCGATCCTTCCGTGTGGTGGTCACACATAGTCAACTACAACATGACAACGATTACGCCTGCCCTCACGTTCCAATTCAGTCCATTAAGGGGCATTTCCGTCTCCTTCAAAGGATCTCTCAACATCTGAAGCTCTTCGTGCCCATTATATGGCCAACCAGGTCTGGTAACAACATTAAACACGAAAGACACTAATGACGAATAAAACTACTGAACTCTGGTCGCCGTTCTACTTGCCTCATAGAATTGCTAACCTTATGATTCACAGACCAGCCAACCATGTGTAAGTGTACGAAGGTACATTGACGTCCGAGAATGTCTTTTGGGTGCTTCACGTTTTTTTGTCAGGTATTGTAAATACTGATATGTCCAAAAATTGTAGCTACTGCCCACCATGAGACTGAACGGCGCTTGGTGGCGTACCGGGCAAGTGACGAGGCAAGGAAGGAACATAAGCTACGGGGAAATGAATTGGTAGTTATTCTAGGGACGATCGGGGTGGCAAACGGATATTCCACTGACTTCGATTTAGGGACTTACTGTGCAGGTACGAGCGTCTGGAGAACGGTGAAGCTGGTCTGCTATTCTCGTGGTACTGTCGTGAGAATCGTTTGAAACTGGTTGAATGACTGTCATACTACGAGTAAGTGACAAGGTGTGTGATGTCCAAGCCTCATCTTAGAACACTTAGGTTGGGGCTGTTCCTTGCAGGAGAGAAGGAGAGGCGGCGTTCTGTGGGAGGTATGACGACAGAGTGCAATGTTGCTGCGGGGAAAGTGTTGCAGTGGACACAAGATCATGGAGAATTGACAGTGGATCAGGTGTAAACGTGTCACGCTTTATTACACAATGTCGATGGACGTGACAGACTGCGTCATCTAGGCGAACGGCTGCTAAAAAAATTCAACACTCACAGATGCATGTCGGTAGGGGCTGTATTTTGCTGTGTGGACATTCACCTAGGCTTCCATGGGATAGGTTTCAGTAATCGTAAGTCTCTGTGTCAATAGCAGACTACGTGAAAATTACTGTGTTTCGTCCATATGTCTGTTATCCTTTCTAGTGGCCATGCAGCTGAATAACTGTCCACGTCAAAAGGCCGGAACTTTGCTACAGTGGTTTCATAGTATGAAGCCTTAGCCACTAAATTCGCCTGATTTAAATCCGATGTAACACCTCTGAGACGCTGTCGGGAGCCAGCTGCGCCCCATAATTTACGAGAACTGCGTGGCCTGTGAGCAGACATCTGGTGTCATATACCTCCGGAAGGCCGCCAAGAAATTGTCGAATCCATGCCATGCAGAACTGTTGCTATATTACATTCCAGAGGTCGACCAACACGCTTTTCATCAGGGAAAATTTGATCACCAAACTTGAGACGTAAGAACACATATTGTTGAGATGAGACATGGCTACCACCTGCAGTGGGAGGGGAGATGGAAGGGAGTGACTTGTGAAAACAATCGAAAAAAGAACTATAGTAGCGACGGATTCATATCTTTCAATGTTGTTGGCTGAATGATTATAGGCATATGTCTATGGGAGAGGAAGGGGAAGCAAGAACGACTGACACGTGGTGCATAACTTTAGAAGTCTCGGAGCTATTTCAGTCAAAGTCTATGCACATATGATTCATTATTCTTAGAATCTGAAGAAAATACTATGGGAATGGGAAACTCATAATACTCTGAGAGATTGCTGACGGAAGTAGTGGATGGCAGGGAGTGAAGGTGATATGTACACATAAATAATTCAACGTAGTGGCTATAATTAACGTGCAGCTACCCACAGAGGTCCATTGTGGGCTGAAATTGTTGTGTGGCAGTGAAACGTGGTTGATATCCTAATGCACTAACAGCACATGGTCCCTCTTTTCAATAGCCACAATGTTCACTCAAGCTGTGTCTTGTAAATAACAGCATTGATGTCAAAGCGTCAAACCAGCAAGGTAGAGCATCAGCGATACACCTGGTGGTCTAAACTGAAACTCTTTTTTTTTCAACATAAATGGGTTCGCATTAAAGCGTTAGCATATCTACCAAGTTTCGCTGCCATACGATAATTACAGTCCACACTGGACCTTCGTGAGTAGCTGAACTTTAATTGTAATCATCTGGTATATGGATTAAAACCGAGAAAAACTATTGTAAGTTTAAGGTGCCCCTGAGGCTGGTGTTGGAAAATTGCTGAGAATTAAACACAACTCTCTGGAAAGCTTGAAGAAATTTCAACCAGTTCTGGTATCTGAAATACACTAACTAAAAAATGTAACGTTGTCGTAACGCATATACGTAACTTCAAGGATTTTGAAAGGAAAGGACGAGGTGTGAGAAGTAATAACACTCGAAGAACTACAATATTATCCAAGGTTAGCTCGGTTGTTAGCTGGATAGTATCATGCCATGTTGTAAAAACATGTCATCTCCTCCAGAATGAAGTTTTTAGCTGCAGCGGAGTGTTGACTGACTTTCGGTTTTATTTTGACATCAAGATCTGGTGTAATTATGCAGAACGTCTCGCATCACTGCAACGAAAGATATATATCAGTTCATATCTTATGTAACACGAGCTTACTTCCACTTTCACTGTACATGTTCGTTTATCATGACTCAGTAACATGATACACTCATTTAATTTTTTCGTTTTGTGATTTAGAATATATGCAGCATCAGTAAACGTGATGCAGTACCTTTCACACGAAGCTGTATGGTCTCCAGACGCACCTTCATTCAATTTTGTTGGCAATTTGGTACTACGATGACGAGTTTCACAGTCACTTCAGACTAATAATCATGAGTTAGAGCCCCCCCCCCCCCCCCATAATCCTCAATTACGCTAAATGCGGCTGCAGGAGAATGTTGGAAATGAACAGTTCTGTTTGTAGCACGGAAAACAATCTGGTTGTCTTATGTACGTCTAGACTGAGTCACTTTGCATAGAAGCTGGTAAACTAGCTCACGCGCACGCCCACACACACACACACACACACACACACACACACACACACAGAAGCACACGAATAGACGCACATGAAAAATAAAACAGACGTCCTGCACACGGAAACAGGTGCAACATTTATGTTACTGTGTCGGCAAAGCTAGTGCCGGGGTAACGACAGAGGGGGTGACCGGGTTGCTGAGCGTCGGAGTGGTGGGGTGGTGGATCGCATGACAGCCAGATAGAGAGAGCTTGTAGCGCAGTGGAACAGGGCTATCGAGAACCGTTTTAATGGATTTTGCGAGTAGTCGGTCAAACGAAGCAGGAGAACTCGAGAACTACTGGATCTGCTAGCGCTCTGTCACACTGTCTCTTCTACACAGCCCCAGGGCGGACCGTTAATCTGCCGTCGTTAATCTCCCTGCCTCTAAGCAGGCACTCCACATGCCACACTAGGATTATGTATGCTAGACCAATTAATACGTAACATGACTATGATTAATTGGGTTATTAATCTCAATACCATAGTTTTCAACATGCGTGATCATAAAGATTATGAGAAACAGAAAGGAAAACAGATAGAGAAAGTGAGAGAAAAGAAAGGGTTAGAAAGTGGGGCGGGGGGAAATGTAATTTTTGCATATGATAGTTTTAAAAGTAAAAAAACAAACTCTTAGACAAAGCAAAAGGAAAATACAGACGAATTGAAGGAAAATAACTGAAGAAGGGAAAATCAGAATGTGACTGATAAAAAAAATATGTTTTTGATCCAAGAACCATAGAAAATGTCGCTGGTAATAAAACGAAACATCTGCATCCGTCGTTTTGATGTTATTTATCATAATGCAACAATAAATAACGAATGCTGCAGGTGTTTCGTTTAATCACATAGGTGAACTGTCGAAGTCCCACAAACCATCAGTCGGAAGAACGAACAAACAAAATATCGCAGGCGGTGAATGTAAAATGAGGACAAATCACAAATGCGCCTCGAAAAGTGTTGTAGTTAGTGATGTTGACACAGTCTACCCTGCAGATTTATATCTCCGAACTTCCATTTACTTTCGATTATTTTGCATCTGTTCGACTGCATTATTGCAAACCCCATGGAAGGGCGTGAAGCAAGGTAGATGGAACCTTCGACATTATTCTGCTATAGGAGTAAAAATGTTAGGTCACTTATAGCGTGAGTTTCCGCAAATAATGGAATTAAACCTAGTAAATAAATTTCTTTACACAGATTTCGACTGCGATTTCATGTTGACAATACAGTTCTCCTACTTACTATAATAAATTAATATTTCACGCCTCCTGTAAACCACCTGGCTTGACGATATCAGCAAAGTAAGTGAACAGTTATGAGTTACTTTTCTATTCAGAAGTGGACTAACACAAACACAAAATTATTTCCTATTGTTATGGAGTTGATTGCGCTTACAGTCCGTGACTAATGAATGTCAAAAAATTCATGGAACACTTACTCTATATTAACCAGAATGGGTAGTAAAACATCAAATGGAAGAAAGGAAATGCCATTTTCCAACTTTTCTTCTGAATTCAATTATTTCCTTAAATTCCACGTAGAATGTCCAATTAGGTACAGGTAACCGTTTTTGCTAGGAATTCTGTTATACAGGTGTCGTGTCCGTGCTACACGAACAGGCATGTATAACTACGTGCTTCAATGCCCCGAGACTGAGAACTGAAAGTGCTGTAACAGTTTATTGTGCCTCTGGTGTTTGATGTATTGACAGAAAGGAAAGACAATGCCGGTGACAAATGAAGTCGTGTAATAGAGAAGAATGACGAAAGTAAATGACAATGTGGTGTACAAAATGGTGTGTTTAACTGACGAGACTAAGAGTTAACGAAAATATTTCCCTCAGGAAAGAAAAGAAAGGGGAATTACATTGCCTGACAAAAATGTGAAGATACCCTCGCATGTCAGTTTCACGCACATACCATCACACGGGCAGGTAAATGACACTTGTTGTTTCGTTTCCTTGTACCGTTTTTGTACAGGGATCTTGAAGCACATTACGAGCTCTTTTTGAGTTAAAAGATTCATTATTGTATTACATACTGTTCTTATATTTATTTTCGATTCGCAGTTAATGCGACAGTTGTAAGTAGGAACCATTTCTTTACCTTTATTTTCTTAAATTAAAACTTTCATTCTTAAATATTGTATTCTTATTTAATTCCTACTTACTCCCTATACATTTTTCTGTACAGTCTCCTGAAATGTTTAGTAGGTGCCTGAAATCGGTAAAGGAAATAAAATTTGCTTTGTACAACTGGTTGCTGATCATGTCAATAAAGATGTTGGTTTAAGAAAAATTTTGGCTGCAGGAGCCCAATAATTAGGTCTGTTCGACCTTCAAATTCTCACATGATCTGAGTTCAGACTGGCGTGAGCCAGGTCGGTTTCTATCCTAAGTTTATTTACCCATATTACACTACTGGCCATTAAAATTGCTACACCAAGAAGCAATGCAGATGATAAACGGGTATTCATTGGACAAATATATTATACTAGAACTGACATGTCATTACATTCTCACGCAGTTTGGGTGCATAGATCCTGAGAAATCAGTACCCAGTACAACCACCTCTGGCCGTAATAACGGCCTTGATACGCCTGGGCATTGAGTCAAACAGGGCTTGGATGGCGTGTACAAGTATAGCTGCCCATGCAGCTTCAACGCGATACCACAGTTCATCAAGAATAGTGACTGGCGTATGGTGACGAGCCAGTTGCTGGGCCACCATTGACCAGACGATTTCAATTAGTGGGAGATCTGGAGAATGTGCTGGCCAGGGCAGCAGTCGAACATTTTCTGTATCCAGAAAGGCCCTTACAGGACCTGCAACATGCGGTCGTGCATTATCCTGCTGAAATTTAGGGTTTCGCAGGGATCGAATGAAGGGTAGAGCCGCGGGTCGTAACATATCTGAAATGTAACGTCCACTGTTCAAAGTGCCGTCAATGCGAACAAGAGGTGACCGAGACGCGTAACCAATGGCACTCCATACTATCACGCCGGGTGATACGTCAGTTTGACGATGACGAATACACGCTTCCAATGTGCGTTCACCGCGATGTCGCCAAACACGGATGCGACGATCATGATGCTGTATACAGAACCTGGATTCATCCGAAAATAGGACGATTTGCCATTCGTGGACCCAGGTTCGTCGGTGAGTACACCATCGCATTCGCTCCTGTCTGTGATGCAGCGTCAAGGATAACCGCAGCCATGGTCTACGAGCTGATAGTCCATGCTGCTGCAAACGTCGCCGAACTGTTCGTGCAGATGGTTATTGTCTTGCAAATGTGCGCCCATCTGTTGACTCAGGGATCGAGAAGTGGCTGCACGATCCGTTACAGCCATGCGGGTAAGATGCCTGTCATCTCGACTGCTAGTGATACGAGTCCGTTGGGATTCAGCACGGCGTTCCGCATTGCCCTCCTGAACCAACCGATTCCATATTCGGCTAACAGTCATTGGATCTCGACTAACGCAAGAAGCAATGTCGTGAAACGATAAACCGCAATCGCGATAGGCTACAATCCGACCTTTATCAAAGTCGGAAACGCGATGGTACGCATTTCTCCTCCTTACGTGAGGCATCACAACAACGTTTCACCAGGCAACGTGGGTCAACTGCTGTTTGTGTATGACAAATTGGTGGGCAACTTAGGTTAAATTTCGCATCTGTAGCACGTCATCTTTGTAGTGTAGCAATTTTAATGGCTAGTAGTGTAGTACGAAAGGACCACATGTGTAAAATATTTTTTTATATTATTGTTTGATATTAGTTAGTTAGTATTTTAGCAGATTAATTGCAATTCTCTGTGACAGGTGTAACGGCTACCACAATTCATTAGTGGTGTTAGTGTAGAGTGCTCCAGGGCGTGAACAGAGTCACTTGCTGTGTGGTCAGTGATAAGGGCTCGGTGATGCCACGTACTTGTGTATCCCCGCGTTGTCATCAACTGACGGATTTTGAAAGCGTTCTCATTCTGGGTCTCCATTTGACTCGCTAGTCAAATCGTGCAATTCCAGATCTGTGGGGCATTCACCACATGACGGTGGGACGATCTAGGACAGCACAGAAACGTGAGGACACGCATCCTTGTCGCTAGTGTTCCTGTCTACCACGACTGACCGCCACAAGGAAGTAGCGCCGTATTTATCTCCAAGCACATTGTAGCTGCTTTGCATCTACACCTGCCATCAGAGAACAAGTAACGAACTTGCCGCAACACCTCGTGTCACCCAGCTCTGTTGGTCACAGTCTACCAGCAGACGGACTATGGAATTACAGTCCAATGTGGAGGCTGCCGTTAGCACCACAACACAAACGTCTGCCTCTGGAGTTTTTAAAGGCACTTTTGCATGCGGAGCTTTTATTAGCAGAAAACCTAATTATAAGAAATTAAATAAAGAAATAATTGTGCCGTAGATATAGTCCACGGCTGTATAAATATTATATGCAGCAGCTGGACACAATTGAAGAATTTTGATTGTCAGATTGTAACACCACAGCTCTTATGCTGTATGGATTTATTTTTGCTTTTGTTTTATTTAATGTCATATTGTTGATCTTTTGTAAATGTGTTTGAATCGATAACGTAAAATTGTGTACTCTTTTCTTTGTCAAACCTTTGATGTCGTGATTTGATTCTATGCAAAGTAGTGTATCTGCAATTTGTATTCTTTGTCCCATTTGGAGGGAACAAAACTTATTGTATGTAATTGTAATTTTGTGTGAATAATTTTTTGTAGAAGTGTCAATATGTGAAAATGTTCTGTTTTATTTAATGTATTTGTTTGCTGTTATGTAAATTGCTGATCCTCACTTAGGGTTCTTAGTTAGTTTGTATGTAAATGGTGTAGTGGTTCCCCTCTGGAACGGAAATGCGTAGCACGCGCAAATTGTGGTTGGCATAGGTGGAAAAGGTGGAACTGATAGTCAGTCGGAGATGAGCAAGCAGTCGGAGTCGAGCCACCAGTCGGAAAGGAGTTACCAGCTTGTGCACTGTCAATGTAAAGGTGCATATCATGCTGATTCAGAGAGAGGCTTTTACTGCTTCTTTCCAATGCCTCGGATGGGTGGATAAATAGCTGGATCTATCCTGGAATTTGTATGACTCATCGCCATGAAGATACGATAAAGTCCGGCAATTCTACCTGTAATTCCACCTACCAACATGCAGTTGCCACCACATTGCGCAATCACTGTAACGTAATACTATATTGATGCACAGTGAAGGATCAGCCTAATGGATGTGTTAGTGTGCTGAAATATAAGGTAATTCATATCGGAATTTATTTACCTACCTTGATTTTACTCCTCATCATAACACTTCTCAGGGTCCTCTCCGTTTGAAGTAAAGTGATTACCGAGTGCCCTTACTGAAAGTACGTTGAAGCCTAGAGCTTTGTTAAATAATGCCTCTTGAACTTATTAAAAAGATAGTTAAAGCTAATGTTGTAACAGAGTGAGTTAAAGCAAATGTTATTTGTCCAATAATAATTTTCCTATTGAAACTGTTATTTAAAGTGCTGTTACCAACTTCAAACTTTAGGCTCAGTCTTATAAAGTAAATGATCACGTTGTTGTCTGTAGTAAATTCTAAAAAGGAGAGTCAGTTTCTTGCAATTTTGTCAACATTGTGTTTCGTTGTAGTAAAAGTGAGAAAGCTGCAGTTGTGAAACGTTACATTCTCATGTATGCCAAGTGTTTGTCTCTCTTGTGTGCATATTAACAGTATAAAGACCACTCAGTTTGTGTAAACCCTGAAAGTGATAGTGTTTTTCTGTACCTGTTATAATTTTGAAAATAGTTCCTGCTGCTCTAACTGTTAGCTTCAATCTTAAAACATATGTGTGTTAGAGTTCATTGCACTCGCGTGTTGCTAAGTCTAGGTTGTGTCTGTCGTGTTGTCCATTATAGTTACTTATACCTACTTTCATAAACGAGAATGTTAATCTTTCTCTTGCCTAATTAGGCTGGCGACCGTTTCCCTTATTCTATAAACAGTATAGCTAGGCAAAATTTTGTTTGTCACTATTCCAATATTAACGTAATTCTGACTCTCATTTCCGATAAGCCACTTCCATTAGGAACAATACGGTCAACTTAACAAAATTCCTCTCAGAGGGTAACACTGCTCTGTTGCTTTATACCATAACTGCTATAACAAAATAATTCTGTTTTGCAAACTGCCTCCAGTTTTGAGGTTAGGGTAGAGCAGTAGCAGACGGGGAGTGTTACACGTGGCGCCGCGTGACAGGACGTTGTTCAGTTTGCACCTACAGACGGAAAAAATTATAAGTAGTTAGCATTTTACAAACATTGAGTGAACATAAAACGTCCAGCGGCACGAACCTGTACATTACTTGACAGAACTAGTAGTGAAAGTTCAGTTTAAATTAAAAATAAAAGGTATTAGTACTTAATAATAGCTAAAATGGACAGGAAATCAGAAATAAATCTACACTTGCGAGAGCAGAATGCAATCGAGAGCAGTTCAGGCTGCACACCAATAGATGGCATGACGCGCGAGTTAAATTACGTACGTTATCACGCAGACGTTAATAAACAGATCGAAGCTATGTGTGTAGCGCGTACTAAGCAAGACAATGTAAGCGATGTTGTCGAAGACAGTGGCTATGCTGATGAATCAAGGGATATGTTTGAATCACCAAAACCAGAAAGGGGTGTAGGATCTGAACACGAAAAGGCAGTAGAATCTAAAAGTGAAAAGACACCAGATGCAACTGATTTGTTAAAAATGTTGTCTGCACAAATTGCAGCACAGGGGCAACAAAACGCTGCACAAAATGACAATATTAAAGTACAAATCGCAGCATTAGGGCAACAAAATGTAGAACAAAGTAAACAAATCGAAATGCAGGGTACCAGACTTAGTAAACAAATTGAAGAAGTCAACTCAAGGGTAGGAACAGTGAGTAATGAAATCAAAAGTATTAAAAGCGAAATTACTGTCATCAATGGCAATATTGCCAATGTACAAGGACAAATTGATGACATTAACGAAAGATTTGACTCTGAAGTAATTAAAATTCAAGATCAAATTGAACCCTTAGTCTGTACTAAGGTTGACGAAAAGGTATTCGGTATTAAATCCGAAATACAAACCGAATGTAACGCGGAATTTGCACAGATTAAACAATCTGTAACAGAAACAAGCAGAGCTCTAACCAAATAGATTCTTACTTGCGAAAAGAAGTGTGAACATAACACTTCACAAATCCAAGGCAAAGTGTATGACTTGGAAAGGAAAATACAAACCGGACCTACACATTTTACTGAAAGAATGCCTCTCAGTAAAATATTAGAGGGCGAGAAAAAATTCGACCCAGCGAAGAGACATAACGGCTGGCACCCCCTAGACTTTGTAAAGAATTGCGAAAGAAATTTTCCTGAATATTTGTCTGATCAGGAAAAAATTAATGTTGTAATTAGTGCACTAATGGGAGAAGCAAAAAGATGGGGGTTGAATCTGGATACTAACCAGATGTATTTTGAAACGTTTAAACAAAAATTTATTGACGAATACTGGTCAGAACAAAAACAAGACCAGTTGTGGCGTGAATTTCTAATGGCCAGGTTGTATGACATCAGAGGTAGGCAAACCATGAAAGAATTCTGCGAATCATGGTACAGAAAACTAATACATTTGAAGGCTAGAAGAACTGAAGCTGAGATCGTTTGGGTTCTTTGGCAGAAACTGCCTGAGGATTCGAAACGATATGTTGGGAGTACACACAGTAGTTTTTCTGCGTTCTTGGAAAGGGTAGAGGATGAAGATCACTGGCGAAGAAATCGCGAGTACCGTCCCCATAATAACAATAATTATTCGCGAGAAAGTAATGACCAAGCTGAACGACACGAAAATGAAAGATATCGTGTAAACGCGATTCAAAGAGGTCGTGCGAGAGGCAGGGGAAATTATACGACGCGCGGCAGAGGATACATAGCACGAAATTCCCAAACTAGAGACGAAATGGAAAACTAAAGACCGCGTGTGTTACGGGCCGGATTCACGCGGAAACCGGTTTTGGGCCCAAAGAAAAGATGCCAAATATTAGATTCGAGAAGGAAAGACGTGAACTACGGGGCAGGAAGGTTAAGGGCGCGCCTATAGCAGACGGGCGCGGAATGATACATAGTGGCGTTCCCAGTGCGAAGTCACGTGACCGTTCGTGCTCGGGCCAGCCGTTGCCGAAGCAGCGTACATTGCACTTGGCAGCAGACACAAATGGCAGACGTCGGAACAAGATGGCTGCCGTAGAGAGAGACAGAAGAGGCAGGATCGGACACTTCCGATGGCCGGTTTCAGTAGTAGATGAATGTAGATATGAAAATAAAGTTAATATGTCATATGATAATGATAACACGGTATCGGAATCGTGTGAAAAGACTTTTTTAAAGAATGAAAGGGAGCCAGAAAAGGCGAGTGGAAAGGAGAACATTTGTACTGTTAATTATGTGTATGAAGTAAAAGACGTAAATGTGGGGGAGGTTGTGATGAATAAAGAGGAAAGGGAGGTAGAATATACCACGCAAAAGACGTGTGCACAATTAATAATAGGCAAAAATGAGGTAGAGGAGGACGTTAGTAATCATGACATTATGAGCAGTGCAGATGAAATTATTGTTGATGGAAAGGTGTTTAATAGTTTTGATGCAGAAGGGTCTAGTAAGAATTTCGCACGATTACCTGAAAATGATAGCATGGAAGAAAATGAAATGAAAGTTATTGAAGTATGTGACGATTATACTAAGTATGAAGTTAAGGCTGAAATCGTTCAAAGTGATATAACAGAAGTGTTTGACTGTCCAAACGATGTGCATTGTGTAGAAAATGAGTTAAAAAACGAAGTGGCTGAAACATCTAGTGATAATCTGCCTCACTGCTTAAAAGTTGCCTTACTGCTCGAATCTGATGACGAAAATGAAATCAGTGATAGTTCAGATGATGAAAGGTACGCAAATACAGACGAAAATGAATATACTAACTTTCCCTATTGTTCAAAAGTCGCGTACTTAAGTGAATCTGGTGCTGAGGAAGAGAGTAGTGATGACTCTAGTGAAGATGAATTTTCAGGTATAAACGAAAGTGAATACACTTTTACTGAAAGAGGGTATGAGAAAATTAGTGACATTTTTCCAAAGCAGGATACAGAAAGTGAAAATGGGCCAAAACCGAATGAATTATTCAGTAGTGTAACACAGGGGCATAGTTTGCAGGAACCTCCAGATGATACTATACTGGGGCAAGCCTTAACAAATGTTTTGAAGGAGTATGAATTGCAGGAACAAAAAGAACCACCTGGTAAGATAATAGCGGAACAGGAGATCATGTACCTTGCTAAAGACTTTGAAATTCCACAACCTAAAAAGCCACCTGATGAAACAAAACGTTGGCAAGATCTGAATAGCTTAGTGAAAGATGTAGAAAATAGGAGGCCTAAAAAGCCACCAGATTTAAGTGACTGTTTTATGAACCCTAAAATACTGCCTTGTTAATAAAGAGACTGGGGGCAGGATGTATATATATATATATTGTTAAAATAATGCATGTCTTTATTATTATTGTATCTGAGTGTTACCTGAAAGTGAATTATTGTTTTGTTGACCTTGAGGCCTGTGGAAGTTTGTTGTTTGTTTACTGTAGTATACTGTATGACTCTGCTTAGGAACTGTTTCAATTTTAATTGGATACTTATTGTTGCCAGTCTAGTTATGAAGAGAGGGCCATGTAATGTAAGAAACCTGAGTACCTTATGAATAATTATGCTTATAGTAACTTAATGAGAGTGCAAAGAACTCTACAAGATAATGATTAATTTCTAATGTACTTAAAAATCAGAAAGGGCGTATGTTTGCAGTATGTGGTTTACTCAAAGACACATGTGCTCAGATGAGGGTTCTTAACCCTCAGGGGGCAATGCACTCTTTGCATTGTCAGGTGCCTGACGAGCACCAGGGACCCGAGTCGTTGCTAGCACTACTTCCATTTCTTTTCGTGCTGCCAACCTTCCTCTTCATCATTCAGAACTTTTACTATCTTCTTTCCTTCTTCTCTATCAGAGTGTATTGAATAGTGTGGCAATGATGTAAGATATTGTGTATTGTTTGTGGACAAGTAAATGGAAAAATAATATGGGTACACTAGAAAATGGCAAAGAATAATGAAAATATAGTGGGTACTGTAAAGGAAAAATGATGTGAGGTATGTGTCTAGTGCCAGCAAAAGAGTTGGCAGAAATCACTTGCAATAGGATATGAAATTATTGTCCTGATCTTGATGTATGTAATGACCTAACTGTGTGTGGAAAAGCAATGATAAAGGAGTAGTAAGAAATACTTTATCCTAACTTGATCCTGAATATGACATTTAATTCTTTCTCGATTAATGTATATGTTACCTGATTGTGTCATTTGAAAAGAAATGGTTTTGTTACCAGTGTCTAATTGCTGTTTCAAAGTTACAGGTTTCATGTTTTATACCACTAATGCAAATTTTACCAAAAGTGTGTCAGAATGAAAAAAACCTGGAAATGATGACAATAAACTGCTCAAAAATATGTTGATGGGCAGTAAAACAAGACAAAATAATAAAAATGCTGTGGTCCTGATGCTAAGGACTACAAAATATACGATGTGAGCAGTAACCAAAGGACTTGCCATTGTGGGGCAAGGAGCTGATAAGTGGTCATGAACTGCCAAACCTAGAGAATGGGGTAGTGTGTCAATTTAAAAATGTGTTTTTTGTGTATTCTTAATCTAAATTGTGTTTTTGTGTCTAAATGTGTATGTAAAAAGACTGCTAAACCAATAATGGGTAGAATGTGTAACATGGACTGCTAGTGCTGAGGCAAGCAGTGAATTAAGTTAGGTTTTTTTGAGCAATATGTTATAAACTGACTATTCTTATTGAAGTCAGTGAAAAGTTATTATAAAATGTATAAGGAATCTTATTTAAATGGATGTAGATGTTTTTGATACTAGGTTTTTTGAAATAACGTAAAGTTTTGGACTGCCTTGTTTTGAAACACAGCAGTGATGATTAAAGATAGGCTCTGAATATGTTAGTGTGTTTATGTGTAACAAATATTTTGGACTGCTATTAATGAAGAGCAGCTTTAAAGTTAATTATTTTGAAACAACCTTGCAAAGTTACTTTGGTATTTAAGGAGTCAGTTGGAAAAGTTTTCTCATAGTTGTTTGTATAAATAATTGTGCATATCCGGATGCAAACTGAAATTTTCAATATTTCATTAATTGCTGAACCTTGTAAAATATACTGTGATCATTAATATGCTTGTGTGTCTGTGTAATTTTACATTCCTCTATAATTATTGAGAGACAATATTCTGTTTTGCTAACTTAGAATGTCCTGTGTTATTGTATATGTGTATTTTCTTTATTTTATTTGAAGGCTATACCATATTCTAAAATATGTACATTAGTTTGTGTACTGTTTGTCTGTTATTTGAACTGTATGTGTATGAAATGAACATGCTCAATGATAACTTGTGTAACGATGCAATATTAGTTTCCTTAAACCAGTCTGAAAATGAAAATTACTGTAAATGCTTTACTTTGAAAATGTTTTTGGAAGAAGTGTATGAATCTCCTTAGTGTATATACTGTATAATTTTAATATGTGTATTTTTTTGTCCCAACTGAAGTTGGATGGAATAAATTTTTTTTTGCAGCCAGCACCACTTAGGTGTTATGGATGTTTCCTTGAAGTATCCCTGATGGGAAACTTCAACGAAACATGGGGCATGTGTAACACCACAGCTCTTATGCTGTATGGATTTATTTTTGCTTTTGTTTTATTTAATGTCATATTGTTGATCTTTTGTAAATGTGTTTGAATCGATAACGTAAAATTGTGTACTCTTTTCTTTGTCAAACCTTTGATGTCGTGATTTGATTCTATGCAAAGTAGTGTATCTGCAATTTGTATTCTTTGTCCCATTTGGAGGGAACAAAACTTATTGTATGTAATTGTAATTTTGTGTGAATAATTTTTTGTAGAAGTGTCAATATGTGAAAATGTTCTGTTTTATTTAATGTATTTGTTTGCTGTTATGTAAATTGCTGATCCTCACTTAGGGTTCTTAGTTAGTTTGTATGTAAATGGTGTAGTGGTTCCCCTCTGGAACGGAAATGCGTAGCACGCGCAAATTGTGGTTGGCATAGGTGGAAAAGGTGGAACTGATAGTCAGTCGGAGATGAGCAAGCAGTCGGAGTCGAGCCACCAGTCGGAAAGGAGTTACCAGCTTGTGCACTGTCAATGTAAAGGTGCATATCATGCTGATTCAGAGAGAGGCTTTTACTGCTTCTTTCCAATGCCTCGGATGGGTGGATAAATAGCTGGATCTATCCTGGAATTTGTATGACTCATCGCCATG
This sequence comes from Schistocerca piceifrons, assembly GCF_021461385.2. Classification (NCBI taxonomy): domain Eukaryota; kingdom Metazoa; phylum Arthropoda; class Insecta; order Orthoptera; family Acrididae; genus Schistocerca; species Schistocerca piceifrons. The sequence continues at coordinate 952,928,671 of NC_060138.1, forward strand.
AAGATACGATAAAGTCCGGCAATTCTACCTGTAATTCCACCTACCAACATGCAGTTGCCACCACATTGCGCAATCACTGTAACGTAATACTATATTGATGCACAGTGAAGGATCAGCCTAATGGATGTGTTAGTGTGCTGAAATATAAGGTAATTCATATCGGAGTTTATTTACCTACCTTGATTTTACTCCTCATCATAACACTTCTCAGGGTCCTCTCCGTTTGAAGTAAAGTGATTACCGAGTGCCCTTACTGAAAGTACGTTGAAGCCTAGAGCTTTGTTAAATAATGCCTCTTGAACTTATTAAAAAGATAGTTAAAGCTAATGTTGTAACAGAGTGAGTTAAAGCAAATGTTATTTGTCCAATAATAATTTTCCTATTGAAACTGTTATTTAAAGTGCTGTTACCAACTTCAAACTTTAGGCTCAGTCTTATAAAGTAAATGATCACGTTGTTGTCTGTAGTAAATTCTAAAAAGGAGAGTCAGTTTCTTGCAATTTTGTCAACATTGTGTTTCGTTGTAGTAAAAGTGAGAAAGCTGCAGTTGTGAAACGTTACATTCTCATGTATGCCAAGTGTTTGTCTCTCTTGTGTGCATATTAACAGTATAAAGACCACTCAGTTTGTGTAAACCCTGAAAGTGATAGTGTTTTTCTGTACCTGTTATAATTTTGAAAATAGTTCCTGCTGCTCTAACTGTTAGCTTCAATCTTAAAACATATGTGTGTTAGAGTTCATTGCACTCGCGTGTTGCTAAGTCTAGGTTGTGTCTGTCGTGTTGTCCATTATAGTTACTTATACCTACTTTCATAAACGAGAATGTTAATCTTTCTCTTGCCTAATTAGGCTGGCGACCGTTTCCCTTATTCTATAAACAGTATAGCTAGGCAAAATTTTGTTTGTCACTATTCCAATATTAACGTAATTCTGACTCTCATTTCCGATAAGCCACTTCCATTAGGAACAATACGGTCAACTTAACAAAATTCCTCTCAGAGGGTAACACTGCTTTGTTGCTTGGTGCCATAGTTACTTTTACAAAATTGTTTTATGTTACAACCTGCTTCTGGCATTGAGGTTATGGTACAGTAGTTAGCAGACGGGGAGTGTTATGACTCGAGGAATTAGAGGCACCTATTGCTTTCTAGGTCTTGTCTAGATCAGACATATGTAGCACATAGGCATTAATACTACATTAATTTATTAATATATCCACGAGATGCAACCAAACGACACTTGTAATTTCATAATGTAAGTGTCCTACTTTAAATTGTGTTTTTATTTCAGAATTTTATGTTATTACTAACTTAAGTATGTTTTATTTTGTATCCTTAGTCATTGTAAGGTTGTTGGGTCACTTGGTATGGCAAAAGGTTCCCTACTCCTGAGCAAAAAGTCGTCTAGCTCGATCCACCGTCGTCTTCAGCTGCTGACTTAAACGAACTCCGATTTCAATCAAAAGAAAGATAGAAGAAATACGGTTAAAATACATGAATGGACCTTTAATAATAAAAAAGCGATGCTGAAGCGTCGAGAGTTTATATGAAAGATTTTGATATTCATTACTATAATTCAAATGGCACAAATGGCTCAGATGTTAATCTGAGGTCATCAGTCCCCTAGACTTAGAACTACTTAAACCTAACTAACATTAGGCACCACACCTCCATGCCCGAGGCAGGATTCAAAATGGGAATCCGGCCACAGGGGGGTCCACAAGCTATTCTCACTTTTAATACCTGCACTACTTTGTCATTAATAATATGTGCAGACAGGCTTATTACTGCCAGAGCAGGAAGTGACAATATTGTAGCGGTACCACTGTTTAGAATAAGGAAATGAAGTTTTGAGCAATATTCCGAGCACAAGCTACAGCCAGGTGCGGGCCAGATTGCAGTGAGTTATCCATATCAACAGTTGCGAAGTAGAATATAGGACACAGGGCCGTCAAATTTCTGAAAAAGTATACGAGCAGTTTTGCATGTCGCATGTCACAGGCAGAAGGTGCCCACTGGTCAATATAGCGAGTTATGAGTACGTGACGAGAAGTGGCGCGTATGGCAAAACAGAGGCACACAGACATGTATAAATAGGTGCGGGTTTCTAACGAGATTCATTGAACTGTGGCAGCTCTCCTGGACAATGGTGCATGTCACATTACCAGATACACGCAGCAGCAGACGGGACGGCAGCGTTCCAGTCCACGGTGGGTCACTGGTTCGGCCCTCTGAGGCCGACGTGGGATCCGTAGCCAGCCAGCCAGTGGCGGGCCACTCCATGGCTTACTACTGCGGGCAGTCGTTCTGGCTTCCAACACACGCTGGAGGCATCCCAAGGCGAGGGCCGCAGACTTGGATGAGAGATCACGGGCGCTTGTTGTCACCGCATCCTAAGCCATGCCGGCGAGGGAACACACGGCATGGACCATCTTGCAGTTGTCAGCGGGCCACTCGGCGTCTCCTTAGAACAGGGCTGAGACAACGAGGACGGGGACAGCTGAGTCGGTAGCCGGCACATCCAGACCCCATCAGAACTCCACGGCTGGCCAAGGCCGGCTTGACACAGCATTGCAATGCATGGGTTACTGGGGTGCTTCCTCAGCGTTGTGGGGCCCTGTGACGCAGACGAGGTGTACAAGGGCACTGTCGTTGGAAAAAAATAAAAAACTTGGAAAGCTCGGACAAGTCTTAATATGGTGCCTCCTACCTGTTCCCGCTACATTTGGTCATCCTGGCACATTCGATGGCAGAAGTTGCCACTATATTTGCTTTCAGAATAGCGGACGTCATCTGTACAGTACGATGTTTGAGCCCATTGCCTGCATTTTATTCACAAGAGGTAGTGAGTTTTGACCAGTTTTCTTATGCATGTTGGACGTTTTCTTTCATGCTTGCGTTTTGAGTATGGCTTGCCAGGAACCATATTTTGGATGTTTTGCGTAGCCATATAATTTTTTTCCTCAGATTAAGTGTTTGTGTTTTTGGGGCAGTAAGATATATATATATATATATATATATATATATATATATATATATATATATTGGCATTTAATTTCTTTTGTATTGGTTTGAGTATGATGTTACCGAGTATGATGATACTGAGGTGTAGGAAGTTGGGTTCTTCTTCTACTTAATTTTTTTGTTTCAGGATTAAGTGGGAACAAAAGCAGCACAATGGCAGAGTCAGGGACGTGAGGTGTGTTGGAACCAGAAGCGGTATGGATTTTGTTGGAAAAAGTAGCACAATTGAAAGCAGACAATATGCAGACGAGAAATGAATTAACATATAGAAGTGAGCGGGAAACCACATCTGATCAGTCATTGTTGCCTAGGGTGCAGGAGATTGAACCAGCTGCCGCAAGTTTGATTATTCCGTTTTCTGGCAAGGCATCCGAGGATGTGCGTTCGTTCGTGGAGGACTTGGAGACTTCAGCGGTGTTGAATGGTTGATCTGATTAGCAATTGTTACATATAGCCAAGATTAGATTAACAGGTGAAGCGAAAACATATGTAATATGTTCTGAGGCCTTACAGAAGGCCGGACGGTTTAAGCAGTTAAAGGAAGAGCCATTCAGCTAGCAATTCAGTGTGAGGAAATAGACGTGGCAACAGGGGTACGCGAGAAGCAAACAATGTTTACAGTGGGTGTGAAATGTGGTCGTACAGGACATGTGCAAAGGCAATGTACCCAGTCACCGAGAAGTAAAGGAGGGTGTGGAAATCGGCAGAAGGTAGGATTGAGAAATGTAGATAGGACAGACGGACAAGCATTAAACGACAGAGGGGGCCAATGACCCACCTAAGGGAGCTCCCGTTTAATTTCAATGCTACAAATACGTATGCAGAGGTGGAATATTCAGTGGTAGGATCCATAGGAAGAGTTTGTTTGATACAAAGGCGCAAGTATCAGTGGCTACTAGGAGTATAATGGGACGAAGGAAGCTAGACCCACCACGTTATATGTTGCGTAGAGTGGGGGATAAGGAGGTCACACCTTTGGGGTCGGTGACAGTTGACTTTCGAATAGAGGAAGTCCGATTTAATGCATACATGGAGATAGTATCAAGGGTAAGTGAGGGCTACGACATGATCCTAGGAGTAGATTTCTTGCATCGACATCATGCCAACATTTACCTTGGACAACGAACTGTGGAACTTGGTGGAATGTTATTTCAGCAGGGGAAACTGTAATCAATGCAGAGCTGTCGCGGGGAGCGTTCAACGTAATGAACAAACCAATTGAACTGCGTAAATTAGCATTAAGGCTCAATTTTCATGAGTGTGTGTCTAGTGGCACTGGGAAGTCGCTTTGGGTAAGTGTGGAGTCGAATCTACCTGTGGATACAATATGTATTACTGAACCATTTCAGGATAATGAAGTTTTTGGTCGATTGGGTTGTTTTGTGAAACATAGTGTCATGCGCGTACAGGAGGGGGACGACGGGCGAGTAGTCCCCGTGAACGTGAATAATTTTAGCGCTGTAGAGCGAATTTGAGGAAAGGAGTTTTAGTAGCAAATTTGGATGTGCCAGATGACGAAGACTGGTGTTCGAGAGGTAGGCGAAGCGATCAACCACTAACTGCCGATAGAACTGCGTGACAAAATTAATTATTTGAAAGGAGGAGAAAGAGAGCTTGAGGAAGAATTATTGTGGGAATTTAATGATTTGTTTTTTCCACGAGGGCCGTTACCAGCAACTCCATTAGTTTAACGTAAGATACCAACAGGAAATGAAGCATCTGTTTACCATAAACCATACAGAATACCGAGGTATTTGCAGCTGATTGTAGAGGATTTTGTTGATAGTAGTAGTTGCTGGGGAGCGGTCATTGTCGTTGTGCCTAAAAAAGTCTATGGATAGAACTAAGAAATACAGATTCTGTTGTGACTACCGATGCCTCAATAATAAGACAGTAATGGACGCATACCACATTAAAATTATATCGGAGACTTTGTATCACTTAGTACAGTGCCAGCACTTCTCTATGATGGATTTGGCAAGTGGTTATCATCAGTTAGAGGTGGCTAGAGAGGATCGTCCAAAAACTGCTTTCTGTACTCCTGGAGGCCATTACCACCACATTTGAATGCCATTCTGTTCGAAAAACGCTCCGGCAACGTTTCAGAGGTTGCTAGACAGTGTCTTCAGGTGTTTGAAACCATGGCAGTGTCTGGTCTATTTGGATGACATTATAGTGTTTTCAATTAGTATGGATCAACATAGACAGCGGTTAAAGGAAGTCTTAATGAGATTAAGAGCAGCTCTTTTGACGTTGAGAAGTGTCATATTGCATTAGAAGAAGTAAATTGTTTGGGTCATATTATCAGTAAGGACAGGGTGCGAACAGATCCAAGGTTGGTACAGGCTGTAAGGGATTTTCGGGAACAGTTAAGGAAGAGCAATCATTCATGGGAATTTGCAATTTCTTTCGAAAGTCTGTGAAGGTTTTTTTAGATTTAGCATGGCCATTGACGCGATTGTTTCGGAAGGGTGTAAAATTTGGACAGAACAGTGTCAGAAAGCGTTTGACAAACTGTAATAAATGTTAACATCAAGTCTGGTTCTTGTGTTTCCAGATTTTGAAAAGTAGTCTATACTAGCATGCGATGCATCGAATCAAGCATTAGGGTGTGTTATTAGTCAGAAAATTGATGGGAAAGAAAATCCCGTAGCCTATGCGTCCACGCAGTTGAATGCAGTGGAAAGGAATTACTCGACAACTGAGAGGGAGATGCTTAGGGTAATCTACGGAACAACATATTTTAAATGTTATTTATATGGGAGAAGATTTCGGGTAGTGACAGATCAGGTTGCATTGAAGTGATTGTTGGGGTCGAAGGATCCGTCCACTAGACTCGCTAGACGGGCTGAGAGGCTTAGTGAATTCGACTGCGAGATTCAAATGGTTCAAATGGCTCTGAGCACTATGGGACTTAACAGCTGTGGTCATCAGTCCCCTAAAACTTAGAACTACTTAAACCTAACTAACCTAAGGACATCACACACATCCATGCCCGAGGCAGGATTCGAACCTGCGACCGTAGCAGTCGCACGGTTTCGGACTGCGCGCCTAGAACCGCGGGACCACCGCTGCCGGCGACTACGAGGTGGTGCACAAGCTTGGGAAGAAGCACAGTTATGTGGATGCACTGAGTAGGAAGGTGGCAAAAACAGAAGTCATAGGTTATGACCTAGGAGTATGACAAGAATTATAGGATGCAGACGATTGTTAATTATATTGGAAACAGCCAGAATTTAATATGTACGACGGTCTTCTGTGTAGGGAAGCGAAGTTAGGGCCAAGGATAATAGTGCCAGCGAAGTTGAGGAATGAAGTTTTAGAGGAAGCATATGATCACGTGTTACCTGGTCATGGAAAGTGAAGAGCAACGATTAGGAGAGTGGTGGAGAGGTATTGGTGGAGAGGTAGGACAGGAGACGTGGATCGGTATGTCAAGAATTGTACACCATGTGCGCAGAAAGCAGATTTGAGTCGAAAACAGATACAGCTACAAGGATTACGGGAAGCGACATGTCCATTTTCGATGCTGGGGATCGATGTCTTAGGACCTTTCAGGTATACACAATCAGGGAACAGATTCGTTCTGACAATAATAGACCATTTTTCGAGGTATGTGGAGATGGTGGCTACGCCAAATCAACAGACGGCAATGGTCGTGTAAGCCTTAGTAAACAACGGGATTTTAAAGTATGGTATATCGGAGACAATAATTACTAACCAAAGGACTAACTTAATGTCAGATTTAATGAAGGAACTGTGTAAATTGTTGAATGTAAAGTAGTTGAGGACGAGTGTGTTGCATCCACAGGCCAACGGAAGGACAGAACGGGTACACAGAACAATCGGGAAGATGCTGAGATTTTATGTGGATTCTCCTCAGCATCAGTGGGAAGAGTATTTGAAGCATATTGTATGCGTGTACAATGCAAAAGTCCATAGAAATACCATTTTGTCTCCATATCAGGTAGTGTACGGGTGGATAATGTTGTCACCGTTTGATTTAGTGAAGCTACAGAAAGGAAGGATCGGTGAATCTGTACGACAATTTGCAAGTACAATTCGGGATGTTTGGAAACGGGTATAAAAGGCGAATACGAAGGCTTTGGAAATGCAGGAAGACGCAGTAAAGCGGAAAGGAAGCTTACCGCAGAATAGAGTCGGGCAATGGGTAATGCTGTCCAGCACATATGAGCAATAAGGAAAAACGAAGACGTTCCTCACGAGGTACCAAGGGCCATACCAAGTTGTTGAAACCACATATCCCGTTAATTTTAAGCTTCAGCTGCCAACTAGGACAACGATAGTACACATTGGGCGCTTATGGCCATTGAAGGGTTGCCCAGATGTGATTCCAGACGTGTCACAGGAAGGAAAGACGAAGAAAGGGAGAGTGAAGAACGGTTCTAAGCACAGAGAAAACCAGGAAGATAGAGTACAGCATGAAGTACCATATGCTTTACAATCCCGAAAGTAGTACAATATTTGTAGTTTTTTGTTTGTGTGTCATGTGTCATTGGGTTTGCGTAGAGTAATTTGGCATTGTATTTTGATGTGTTGTACATATTTTCGTATATAGCCTGCTTCAGACAGCAGTCCTTTTGAAGACGGAGGAAGGGTGATGGTGATCTGTATCCTCAGGTCACTGAAAAGGGAGGTGCAGCGTCTGACATATGTGGAGTGTTGCTGGAGATGAAATCGAATGCAGTTCTGGAGAAGTAAATGCGTCGCACTAAATTTTAAGGCGAAGGCATAGTAAATATGTGTTCAACGATAGTAAATATGTGTTGAACGATGTCAGAGTCGTAAGATTTCCTATTTAAATTTTTAGTTATCGACAGTGCTGCGTCAGGAAAGTCGAGGTTATTGCACCAGTTCATATAATGTAACTTAAGGATGAAAGTAGTCACATAATCGGTGTTGGGTTTGGATCAAAATAATGAATGTTCGAGGAAAATCTGTTAAGCTACAAATATTGTACACGTGCATGGTACAGTTATATTTAGCCAGTGAGAAAGGAATAGACTGTCCAAGGGACATCGTGGAGCCAAAATTGAGCTTGCAATGAATTGGGATGCACTGGATCTTCTCCACCTACGAGAATTTGGTAGTAGTAACAAGTGGTTTTGAGCTGGGAGTATTTGCAGAAGCGAAACGTATAGAGAACGAGGGGAGCGGAATTTTAATCAATGTAACTAAGTGTAATATAATAGGACCGACCTTCCACCTGCCAGCATCAATTTCAGGAGTCACGGAATTGAATGTTACACAGCCACATTTGTACTGGCCAGAAGCCACTTTAGAGTTCTGCCTAGGCACACTTTAACTTTGTTAAATCAAACTCTGGAGCCAGTTTTGTTGCGACCTGTAAACCAATTCATTTTGGGGCAAGAGGGGAAAACAGCTTGTGCAACATGTCGCTCAGTATAGGGAAAGGCAATGGCAAATAATGATTATTTTGAGCACCTCTGAGCCAAGTGTCATCGCAGTCTTAACTTTGTTATGTGTTATTTTCTTTCTGATCAGGCAGAGAGCTAATTCCAAGAGGGAACCAAGGATAGTACAAGTCCCAATGGATTGAATACCGAGGGCGTAAGACGAGTAGGTAAAGGGTTTATCGAACAGTGGTCGTCCAGTAAGGAATTTTTACGTTTTGTTTCATGCCATGGTTTTAAGGGGCACTTGACCACATTGATGTTTTCTAATATTAAGGTAATATGCCATAGATGCCGACCCAAACAAGTTAAGAGCTAGTTAAGGGTCGACCAAGGGACCGGGTCTTTCCGAAGAGGGGAATAATGTAGCGGCACCACCGTTTAGGATAGGAAAAATTAGTTTTGTGCAATATTCTGAGCACAAGCTACAGCCAAATGTGGGCCAGATTGCAGTGAGTTACACGTACCAACAGTTGAGAAGTAGAGGGCTGTCAAATTTATGAAACAGTATACGAGCGGTTTTGCATGTTGCAAGTCTCAGGCAGAAGGGCCCACTGGCCAACCTAGCATGTTATGAGTATGCGACAAGAAGCGGCACGTATGGCAAAATAGGCGCACAGTCACGTATAAATAGGTGTGGGCTTCTAACGAGATTCATTCAAGCGTGGCAGCTCTCCTGGATGTCAGGGTTTGGCATACCACAAGCTACACACAGCAGCAGATGGGGCGCCAGCGATCCAGTCCACAGCGGGACACTGGTTCAACCCTCTGAGGCCGACGCGGGGTATATAGCCAGCCAGTGACGGGCCATTCCATGGATCACTACTGTAGGCAGTCTTCCTGGCTTCCAATACATGCCGGAGGCATCCCGAGGAAAGGACCACAGATTCGGACGCCGGATCGCGGGCGCTTGTTATCGCCGCGTCCTAAGCCATGCCGGTGAGGGAACACGGCGTGGATCATCTAGCAGTTGTCAGCAGGCCACTTGGCGGCTCCTCAGAATGGTGTTGAGGCAACGAGTACAGGGACAGCTGAGTTGACAGCCAGCACATCCTGACGTCATCGGAACTCCGCGGCTGGCCAAGGCTGGCTTGACACAGCATTGCATTGAACTGGCCACTGCGGTGCTTCCTGAGCATCGCGGGGCCCTGTGATACAGACGAGGTGTACGAGGGCACTGTGACTGGAAACAATAAATCACTTGGGAAGCTCAGACGCGTCTTAATAAGTGCCTTCTACCTCTTCCCGCTACGTTTGGTAATCCTGATACATTTGGTGGTAGACGTTGCCACTACAGTGTAATCAAATATATAAGAAGCACTCGTAAGTTAACTCATAAAAAAGCCCTAGAGTAGATTAATTTTATATATATATATATATATATATATATATATATATATATATATATATATATATATATATATATATTCCATAAACACACACTCAGTAATTACTATATGACAGAACCCTAGAACAAAAATTTTTCATCGTTAAGCCCCTCTGAACACATTACTAAGTACCAGCAGACAACCAGAAAATCGAAAACTGCTTGCTCGTATCTCAAGTGCGTCCAAAACATGCAGGCCTCATTCCCACAGGCAACTGCTGTTCAATAAATTGTGCACGAGTGGTCAATACGAAACACATAACATGGGCGTCCAAACACTGGGAGAGCCGGCAACTACAAACAGCACGAAAATCAATATACAAATATACAGCAGGACTTTGAGAACCTGTATAATTTCCACCATTTGATCCTGTAGCGTAACCGTTTGCAGGCTCATACATTACAAAGCCACTTTCGCATGTTCACATCGTTTAACAGCACATACGAGACCATTGCCATCTCGCTAGACGCAGTACACCCTCGCCGACAGCCAGCACAACTCCGTCCGCAGCCACACTGACAATGTGCCACGAAGAGGCCATCCCTAAAGAGCCAGCCGGCCGGAGTGGCCGTGCGGTTCTAGGCGCTACAGTCTGGAACCGCGAGACCGCTACGGTGGCAGGTTCGAATCCTGCCTCGGGCATGGGTGTGTGTGATGTCCTTAGGTTAGTTAGGTTTAAGTAGTTCTAAGTTCTAGGGGACTGAAGACCTCAGAAGTTGAGTCCCATAGTGCCCAGAGCCATTTGAACCCAAAGAGCGACCGTCGACAACCGGACTGCACACCGGAGTGCCAATCAACCGACCTAAAACGAGCCCTCTCCGCACAGTGTAACGTCGTGCGCTTAAATAGCCGAAATGCGACCAAAGAGGGAAACCGATGCCACGCGATAAAGAGTCTATTACAGAGAACTTAAATGAATACAGGGAAGCGACTGGCGCCAGCGGCAAACACGTATCAGTGTCTTTTACTGTAACCATTCTCTCGGAACACGTGTCTCAAGTGCTAAAATTCAGACTGTAGGTGGTCATCCTCAGAAATAACCTTGTCTCTGTGTTTTAAAGTATTTTGGACTGCTTTCCTGTGTACAGGATGGTGGAAACTTTCGGCATTCAAATATCGATCAGTATGCGTCTGTTTCCTGTACACTGAATGACCAAGCCGACCTGCCCCTTACGCTCAATTAAAACATCTAAGAACGGTAGCTTTCCACTCTTCTCCATGTCGATGGTGAATTTAATGTTGAGATAGACATCGTTCATGAGATCCACGAACTGCTGCAGTGCATTTTTACCGTGAGGCCATATCACGAAGGTGCCATCGACGTACCTAAGGAAGCAAGACGGATGGTCCATGAAGAAATTTGCGACTGCAGCAAACAGTGGTGAGCTCATTGCTGTGCCATACGCCATTTCATTATATTCGTCACAGTATAAGAAGTACTTTCCTTTAGAACATGACGGAACAACTTGACGATTCTAGGTGGAAACTTTTGGGCCAAAAGATTCAGCGTGTCTCGTACTGGCACCTTCATAAAAAGTGACACCACGTCCAGACTAACCATTACATAGTCTCGACATATTTTCATTTTCTTCAACTTTTCAGCAAATGTCTGCGTGTTTACAACATGGTGTTCACAGTAGCCCAGTTTTGCTGCTAATATTCTTGCAAGATGTTTTGCTGGTGTGTAGGTGCGCGAGCTGATTGCATTAACAACGGGCCTAAGAGGAACGTGCTCCTGCTGTACCTTCGGCAGTCTTTAAAACCTTGGAGGCATTAATTTTTTCACCACTTGAATCGTTAAACAAGGCACGGCCCCTCGCGCCACCTGACGTCACTCGGCTCCTAAGCAAGCCAGAGCTCCTACGAGCTGACCAACTCATCTTCTGCGTTTTTTCAGCAATCTGTGATTAGTGGCAGCGTCCATAATGGCAGGTTTGATGCGGCCCGCCACGAATTCTTTCCTGTGCTAACCTCTTCATCTCAGAGTAGCACTTGCAACCTACGTCCTCAATTATTTGCTTGACGTATTCCAATCTCTGTCTTCCTCTGCAGTTTTTGCCCTCTACAGCTCCCTCTAGTACAATGGAAGTCATTCCCTCATGTCTTAGCAGATGTCCCATCATCCTGTCCCTTCTCCTTATCAGTGTTTTCCACATATTCCTTTCCTCTCCGATTCTGCGTAGAACCTCCTCATTCCTTACCTTATCAGTCCACCTAATTTTCAACGTTCGTCTATAGCACCACATCTCAAATGCTTCGATTCTCTTCTGTTCCGGTTTTCCCACAGTCCATGTTTCACTACCATACAATGCTGTACTCCAGACGTACATCCTCAGAAATTTCTTCCTCAAATTGAGGCCGGTATTTGATATTAGTAGACTTCTCTTGACCAGAAATGTCTTTTTTGCCATAGCGAATCGGCTTTTGATGTCCTCCTTGCTCCGTCCGACATTGGTTATTTTACTGCCTAGGTAGCAGAATTCCTTAACGTCATTGACTTCGTGACCATCAATCCTGATGTTAAGTTTCTCGCTGTTCTCATTTCTACTACTACTCATTACCTTCGTCTTTCTCCGATTTACTCTCAATCATACTGTGTACTCATTAGACTGTTCATTCAGTTCAGCAGATCACTTAATTCTTCTTCACTTTCACTCAGGATCGCAATGTCATCAGCGAATCGTATCATTGATATCCTTTCACCTTGTATTTTAATTCCACTCCTGGTTTTATTTCCATCATTGCTTCCTCGATGTACAGATTGAAGAGTAGGGGCGAAAGGCTAAAGCCTTGTCTTACACCCTTCTTAATACGATCACTTCGTTCTTGATCGTCCACTCTTATTATTCCCTCTTGGTTGTTGTACATATTGTACATGACCCGTCTCTCCCTATAGCTTACCCCTACTTTTTTCAGAATCTCGAACAGCTTGCACCATTTTAAATTGTCGAACGCTTTTTCCAGGTCGACAAATCCTATGAAAGTGTCTTGATTTTTCTTTAGCCTTGCTTCCATTACTAGCCGTGACGTCAGAATTGCCTCTCTCGTCCCTCCACTTTTCCTAAAGCCAAACTGGTCGTCACCTAGCGCATTCTCAATTTTCTTTTCCATTCTTCTGTATATTATTCCTGTAAGCAGCTTCGATGCATGAGCTGTTAAGCTGGTTGTGCGATAATTCTCGCACTTGTCAGCTCTTGCCGTCTTCGGAATTGTGTGGATGATGCTTTTCCGAAAGTCAGATGGTATGTCGCGAGACTCATATATTGTACACACCAACGTGAATAGTCGTTTTGTTGCCACTTCCCAAAATGATTTTAGAAATTCTGATGGAATATTATCTATCCCTTCTGCCTTATTTGACCGTAAGTCCTCCAAAGCTTTTTTAAATTCCGATTCTAATACTGGATCCCCTATCTCTTCTAAATCGACTCCTGTTTCTTCTTCTATCACATCAGACAAATCTTCACCCTCATAGAGGCTTTCAATGTATTCTTTCCACCTATCTGCTCACTCCTCTGCATTTAACAGTGGAATTCCCGTTGCACTCTTAATGTTACCACCGTTGCTTTTAATTTCACCAAAGGTTGCATTGACTTTCCTGTATGCTGAGTCTGTCCTTCCGACGATCATATCTTTTTCGATTTCTTCACATTTTTCCTGCAGCCATTTAGTTTTAGCTTCCCTGAACTTCCTATTTATTTCATTCCTCAGCGACTTATATTTCTGTATTCCTGATTTTCCCGGAACATGTTTGTACTTCCTCCTTTCATCAATCAACTGAAGTATTTCTTCTGTTACCCATGGTTTCTTCGCAGCTACCTTCTTTGTACCTATGTTTTCATTCCCAACTTTTGTGATGGCCCTTTTTAGAGATGTCCATTCCTCTTCAACTGTACTGCCTACTGCGCTATTCCTTATTGCTGTATCTATAGCGTTAGAGAACTTCAAACGTATCTCGTCATTCCTTAGCAGTTCCGTATCCCACTTCTTTGCGTATTGATTCTTCCTGACTAATGTCTTGAACTTCAACCTACTCTTCATCGCTACTATATTGTGATCTGAGTCTATATCTGCTCCTGGGTACGCCTTACAATCCAGTGTCCGATTTCGGAATCTCTGTCTGAGCATGATGTAATCTAATTGAAATCTTCCCATATCACCCGGCCTTTTCCAAGTATACCTCCTCCTATGTGATTCTTGAACAGGGTATTCGCTATTACTAGCTGAAACTTGTTACAGAACTCAATTAGTCTTACTCCTCTTTCGTTGCTCGTCCCAAGCCCATATTCTCCTGTAACCTTTCCTTCTACTCCTTCCCCTACAACTGCATTCCAGTCGGCCATGACTATTAGATTTTCGTCCCCCTTTACATACTGCATTACCCTTTCAATATCTTCATACACTTTCTCTATCTGTTCATCTTCAGCTTGCGACGTCGGCATGTATACCTGAACTATCGTTGTCGGTGTTGGTCTGCTGTCGATTCTGATTAGAACAACCCGGTCACTGAACTGTTCACAGTAACACGTCCTCTGCCCTACCATCCTACTCATAAGGAATCCTACACCTGTTATACCATTTTCTGCTGCTGTTGATATTACCGGACACTCGTCTGACCAGAAATCCTTGTCTTCCTTCCAATTCACTTCACTGACCCCTACTATATCTAGATTGAACCGTTGCATTTCCCTTTTCAGATTTTCTAGTTTCCCTACCACGTTCAAGCTTCTGACATTCCACGCCCCGACTCGTAGAACGTTATCCTTTCGTTGATTAATCAATCTTTTTCTCATGGTAACCTCCCCCTTGGCAGTCCCCTCCCGGAGATCCGAATGGGGGACTATTCCGGAATCTTTTGCCAATGGAGAGATCATCATGACACTTCTTCAATTACAGGCCACATGTCCTGTGGATACACGTTACGTGTCTTTAATGCATTGGTTTCCATTGCCTTCTGCATCCTCATGTCGTTGATCATTGCTCATTCTTCCGCCTTTATGGGCAATTTCCAACCCCTAGGACAAGAGAGTGCCCTGAACCTCTATCCGCTTCTCCGCCCTCTTTGACAAGAGGCTGACTTCTTATGCCGGTAGTCTTCGGCCACCAATGCTGATTATTTATCAAAATTTAGGCAGTGGCGGGGATCGAACCCGGGACCGAAGACGTTTTGACTATGAATCAAATACGCTACCCCTAGACCAGGGGTGCATCGTAGGTATATAAACAGGATATCGTGCCAGCCCCGGCAGTCAGTAGTTTTACTCCTGACGACGAAGGCGGGGCTGGCCATCAAAAGATCGAAAGTTTTATTCGCATTGACGTGGCTTGAAAACCGAAATATTATTCTAATATAACAGAGGTTAGATTCGTTATGAATGTGGGGCAGTGAGCCTGTTAATATGAACATTTCATTGATGGGATTGTTCTCATCAGATTGACAGCAAAACCAGTAGCGACAACAATAGCTCAGGTATACACGCCGACGCCGCTAAGTGAAGAAGAAGATTTTTGGACAACGTGGTTGTGGAGGGAAGCAGCGATTAGTCTTAATCGCATTTATTATTATTATTATTATTATTACACCGCCAACCGGTTTCAACTCGATGTAGGGGTCATCTTCTGGGCATTTACACCATTGGTCGACTGCTGGTGGTGCCACTCCTGTCTACATAACGGCAGAAAACTATCAACTATAGTTTCCTGTCGTTATGTAGACAGGAGTGACACCACCAGCAGTCGACCAATGGTGTAAACGCCCAGAAGATGACCCCTACGTCGGGTTGAAAGCGGTTGGCGGTATAAAATAATAAATGCGATTAAGACTGTTTTTGAATTATTGAAGAAGAAGAGACCGAGAAGGGTTATGAAGATACTAAACGGGCAGTTCCATGCGTAAAGGGAGAAGAAATTCTAATAGCCATGGGGTAGTGGAATGGGTTGTAGTCAAATGAGTAGAAGTAAAGGTTACGGAAGAATATGGGCTTGGTACTAGGAATGAGAGAGAATGAAGACTAATTGAGTTCTGCAACAAATTCAGCTTCAGCTAGTACTAGCGAATACACTGTTCAAGAATCACAAGAGGAAGAGGTATACTTGGAAAAGGCCGGCAGATACGAGAAGATTTCAGTTACACAGAGATTCTGAAATCAGATACTGGATTGTAAGGTGAACCCAGGAACAGATATAGACTCAGATCACAGTTTAGTAGTGATGAAGAGTAGGCTGAAGTGTAAGAGGCCACTCAGGAGTACTCATAGATGTGGGATACGGAAGTACGAAAGAGTGAGAAGAGACGATGTTCTCTAAAGCTATAGATACTGCTATAAGGAATAGTCCAGTAGGCAGTTCAGCTGAAGAGGAATGGACACCTCTAAAAAGGATAATCACTGAACCTGGAAACAAAAAAAAATAGGTACAAAGATGGTAGCTCAGCGGAGAAATACATAGGAGAAATACATCAGTTCATCTATGAAACAAGGAAGTAGAAAATTGTTCAGAAAGATTGAGGAATACAGAAATACAAGTCACTTAGGAATGAATTAAGTAGAAAGTGCAGGGAAGTTAAGGCAAAGCGGTAGCATGATAAATGTGAAGTAATCGATAGAAGGACTTATCCAGCATATAGAAAAGTCAAAGAACCTTCGCTGAAATTAAAAGCAAGAATGTTAACATTATGATCGCAATGGAAAGTCTACAGTTAAATGCAGAGGAGAGCGCGGATAGATGGAAAGAGTACATTGAAGGTCTCTGTGACGAGGAAGACTTGTATTTGCGATCGAAGAAAAAACGGTAGACAAAGTATTAAAATCTGAATCTAAAAGAGCTTTGGAAGATTAAAGACCTAATAAGGCAGAAGCGATAGATAACATTTCATTAGAATTTCTAAAACCATTGGGTGAAGTGGCAACAAAACGACCATTCGCTTTTCTATAAAGAATGTATGAGGCTGCCGATACGCCTCCTGGGTTTCACAAAAATGTTATTCACACAAATTCGAAAACTACCAGAGCTGACAAGTGCGGAATTATCGCACAATCAGTTCATGCATCCAAGTGGCTGACACGAACAGTATACAGTATATGGGTAAAGAAAATTATTGATGTGTTAGATGACGATCAGTTTAGCTTTATCAAAGGCAAAGGGCTTAGACAGGCAGTTCTCACGTTACGGTTGACAATGGAAGCATGACTAAAGAAAAATGAAGACACTTTCATAAGATTTGCCGACCTGGAAAAAGCGTTCGACCATGTAAAATGATGCAAGATGTTCAAGTATCTGAAGAAAATGGAGGTAAGCTATAGGGTGAGATGTGTACTACACAACAAGCGCAAGAGCCAAGAGGGAATATTAAGAGTTAAAGATCAAGACCAAAGTTCTCGGACTAAAAAGAGTGTAGCAGAAAGATGTAGTCTTTCGACACTCTGTTCAGTCTGTATATCGGAAAAGTAATGACGGAAATAAAAGAGAGATTCAAGACTGGAATTTAAATTCAAGAAGAAAGGATGTGATAAGATTCGCTGATGACATTGCTAATCTCAGTGAAAGTGAAGAATAATTACAGGATCTGGTGAATGGAACGAACAGCCTGATGAGTACAGAATATGGATTGAGAGTAAATCGAAGGAAGAGAAAAGTAAAGGGAAGTAGCACAAATGCGAACAGCGAAAAACCTAAAATCAGGATTGATGGTCACAAAGAAGATGAATTAAGGAAGTCTGCTACCTAGACAGTAAAGTAACCCTTGATGGACTGAGTAAGGAGGACTTCAGGCAGTCTAGAATGTACGTTTAGTGTACATGGACTATGGGAAAACTGGATCAGAAGAGAATCGAAACATTTGAGATCTGATGCTACGATATTTACTTACAGCGAAGTTGAAGCATTCGGGACGTGTAAACAGTGTTAAAGATTGTCAAGAACGTCGTCCTGTTGGTCGTCGGAGTGCAAGCTGTCACTTTAGACCAAGAAATTTGTTGGAATCGCCCCAAGAGAAGCTGTGATTCCACAAATGCCCTTTACACCACCCTGACGCATTTTGTGTCGATTCTGAGCGACCGTGTATCTTACATGTTTTCCTCTACCATCCATAAAACAAATTGGGTGATTTCAATTCGGGCTGCCCGTTGTTCTCGCCTCCATCACAGAGGCGTCAAAAGAAGAGCTGAAATGTTGGTAAGAGGGAGTGTGACGACCTAGTGTGACGACCTACGCATACGTCCATGATGGGGTTGGGCAGAACTGTGGTTCAATCTGGTGACCATGTGACATCATTAACACACCTTGAACCTCACATGAAATTCTGATTTTTGACCTTTTTTCACATGTGTCGACATGTTGCTGTGGGAATCATCGCCCAGCCCGAGAGTGACTTCGCAGGCCGCCACGCTTTTACGTCATTACAGAGGAGTGTTATGTGCACCTTTAAGTCAAATTTGAAACTTTTGTGTCCCAATGGGAGACAATTACGGGGTTTCAGTATAGTCTAACAGACAATCCATGCAATGGTAAAAAACTCTCTTTATGGGACTAGATTCTCAGTCATACGTGAAGGATACAGTAACTAAAAAGTACAAGAGTATTCAGTAAGGTGATCCCTTTCGTAAGGTTAGCGTCAGTTGTTGAGTTCAATGTTTTTAGTCCCTCGCATAAAGTGATGTTGATACACGACAATAATTTGTGAGATTTTTAGTAACCATCCACTCGAGGTGCTGGTGAAATTGCGGCGATGAAAAAAAGTCCTTGTAGAGAACACTAGGTGCGTCTACAGTTCCTGACAACGCGCATACAGGAAGCTTCGATTAGATTAGATTACATGTCCTTTTCTTTCCATACATCCAAGTACGGAGTTATATCCAGGACATCATTAAACCAGATTATATATTTACACAAAACAAATGTTACAGTAATGTCCGTCCACGTGTCCTAAGTGGAACGTTCGTTATGGATGTGAAATAAGTCAAAAAACTTAAACGCATTTCATTTAAGAGCCAATTAGAAAACACAAAAATTTTCATCACACTGAGGTATATATGATTATACCTAGACCATAGCTATAGTGTAGATGTTCAGGAGTCAGAATTTAAGTTAAACTCGTGTTATAGATATTATTAACGGTGTGTACACGTCAACTGGTTCTACTAAGAAATTCGTCAATGGTGTAGAAGAAGGTTCCCACCACCAATTATTTTAGGGTCTCTTTAGAGTGAATTTGTAGGTAAACTTCGTACGGCTGAAAACACGTTATTTAAAATGTGTGCTCTGCACTAGAGTATTTAAGTTTAACTCTTTGTGAAGATTGGGTCATATCCAGAAATGATATCCCGAAATGAGCTGTAGGTCTGAAAACAAACGCATGATTTATGACAAATTTTCTTAAGGAATAAGTGCACTGCGGAGGAAAAGTTGGGTCAAGTATTTTGTGAAAAAACTGGGAATATGTGAAACAGGCAACATTACCACAGTGTGACTGTTCTGGAACTGAATAAAATTTGACGATATTTAAAGATTCAGCTTGAAGCGTTTCATCTACGATAGCAAGTTATCACGTAAAAAATCGAATAAACCTCTTGCAGCAAGGAATTAATGCCTAGACAACTCAAGCATAAAAAACAAGGATAAAGCATAAATGAGAAGATAGATAGAGATCTTTTTTATTTATCTTGAGTGAAAGATCTGTTAATTTGTGTAATTGCCACTTATATTCTACCCTCGTATTTCATTTTCACATGTAATAACAGGGTTTCGTCTTGATGAAATTTTCTTATTGATCACCAGTAAACAAACAACGTGAGACAGGTTAGTTTTTGTTGGCTCGGGTCTGGGATAAAGATTTTATGTAGTACATACTCATAAATGCTTATACTTTAGCAACATATGTAAACCTAGAGCAGTATTAATGTGTGTAACAAAATGTGTCGTATTATGAAGCCACTTTACAAACATGCTTTATGCTGTGACGGTACATCCGTAATTATTCGGCAGACTATGAGGAAAGAGAGTAACGTGAAAGTTGGAATGAGTCATACAACTTCTAAGCTTGTAAGCTTGCTGCGGGGTAGGCTTAGCTGAGAAAGAAGTGTTACGAAAAAAAATCTGGTACGTTTCACGTTTTCCGAGTTCATTAGCTTTGAAGTTAGCCAATCAGGCCGTTGCGGGTGCAAATTCAACCGGCCCGCCGCATTCTATTAGTATCGGTTGTTCCCATAGCGTAGATTATAGCTTACGAGACAACCCAGCCTTTGGCTCGTGTTCGATACTTACTAGCGGTGCATCTCCAATTTTTGTGTCACTCTCGTTCGAATTATTTTCTTAACAGCTATTTCTCAGCACAACCTACCTTGAAAACTCTTACAAGCTTTTAAGGTTGTTTCTGATCGCCCTATATATGTACATATAATTATGATGTCATAATGAAAGTAGGTATTATTCACATTTCTGAGTTTAATGCATGAGCTTATTTGCGTTTTCTTGGATTTACTGTCCTATTGTTTCATCGAACAGTATGGAAAGTTTCTTTATTGGTCAGTAACCCTCATACGCATTGATATAATTTCACTTATTTCATTACAAGAATTACTTTGTGGGAACCGGTAATGGGAACTGGTATTACAAAATCGCATTTTATGAAATCTGTATTACAGGAAGGAGTTGCCTTGCGTAGCTTAGCATTGATCAACTGTATAGCTGTAGATAGCTACAATCTTGTCACATATAAAGGCATCGCATTTTCTTTGCAATTACACACACACAAACACACACACACACACACACAAACACACACACACACACACACACACAAATATTTGAAACTGGGAAACATGTGAGAGTTTTCATATGTCATTGTGTAGGTAGGGGAAAAAGTTTTTCCTGAGAGGAAACAATGTTGTCCTGTCATGTGGATGGATATGGGCTGTAATAAATAAGTGAAATGGAGTTAATGTTTATGACGATGATGTATTATTGATGCATGTTTGAAGATATGTCATTTGGTTTATTAGTCAGCAACGAACGAATGGTGTGACACAGGAATTCGAGTTGAGGTTAAACCGGTAACATGAACGTTGGTCATAAGCATGTTTTCCAATGAGATTCTATACCAGATTTTTTTCTAAGGCGTGCTCCCCTTAGAAAACGCAGGCTCTGCAGTGGTGGATGTGTGATGTCGGAGAAACAGGCGGACTCCCGTAACAAGTGAGGGGTGCTAACGGGCTCCGCGCCGACTGGGCCAGACTTCAAAGGCGAAGCGCCGCCTGTCACGCCATCCGCCACCCCCTCCCCAGTAGTGTTCTGTCTGTCGCAGAGAGCAGGGGAGCCTCTGTCAGCTGCTAGCAGGTCTGCACTCTGATGATGGCGCTGCAGCGCGCCACTGAGGGGGCGGTACGGTTATCCCTGCTATCCGCTTTTATACCCCTATGTGGCAGTCGCCAGTCTGTTGCACAGTTGTAGCTGCGTTCGTCCATCTGGTGAAGTACTGGACGACAGCAGGGTTAAAAATTTGCAGATACTTAATGTTCCAGTCCTGTTCGTCACTACATAAAATGGACGCTGAGCCTCATGTCTCCACAGCACACTGGTGTACTATAAACTTACACATAACAAACGCGGTGGGGATAGTAATAAAATTTCCACTTATGCCTCTTGTTCAAGTTAACACTACTTACAAGGAAACATCACCAACTTAATCTCATTTTTTAAGGAGAAAAAAGCGCATTTGCAAGGTTTTAGCCGAAACAACTGATCCTAAGCTAAAATTTTTGCCATAATTTCTACAGTTCGCTGTTATGGCCTTCTGCAAGTATAGCTTTTAACGAGACACAGTTGCAAAGAGAATTAAAATAAATCCCAATTTTTTTTGTCTTTCTTGGTACCTGGGTAAGGAATGCCATTTGATTAATTCAGATTTTATCATTAAATCCGAAGTTTTTAATTTGTCGTGATCCTTGATAACGAAGTGCCACATCCACTTTTGCTCTCACTGGCTGAGCATTTATTAAAGTACAGCATTTATTTGTGTTCCACAGCAGCAAGGGAAGAAGTTCAGTTGAGTGATCCAAATCTAACCGACGATATATTGTTGCTGGTTTTGATGGTAGTTGGCGTAAACGTGGACATATGAGGACAAATCAGAAAGGATTTGCCCCTATTTTTTTCTCAAATTACGGCTGTAAGTGCGAAGTTAACATACCCATTCCAAGCGTTTGGTCCGTACCGGCCTTATCTGCAGGTTACTCCGCCGCTCGGCGCTACTGTAATTTGTTAAAGATGATGGTTGTACTTCACACGTTCACGGCGTTGAAGGAACGAAGTGCTATTCGTTTTCTGTGGAGCTAGACACCAACGCCTATCAAGATTTACCCGTAAATGTAGCCCACATATGGGGAAAACTGTCTCGCTTTGAGAACTGTGAGATGGTAGTATTTTAGTTCGACAAAGGCCGTGAAGTCCTGAATCGGGAAGGCCGCGTTCGTCTCTGACTGACGACATTTCCCTCATGGATCCAATGGTAAAAGCAGATCGGAGTGTACAAATCATGGCCATTTCCCGGGAACTTGGCATTACGTGTGGGAGGGCAGCGATTCACAAGTTACGATGAAGCCAAGACAGCAGTCCGACGGTGGTTTCACTGTCGGTCGTACGAATTCTGCCACATGGGCTTCTCAAATTTACTGCTGAAATGGGACAAATGAGTGAACCTGTGTGGAGACTACTTGGAAAAATAGTGTACGATACGTAGAAAAAGGATGTATATTTGTCATTACCTGTATGTACTTTACTCTGGCTGATAAAAATAGTGGCAAAGACTTTCTGATTTGCCTTCATGAAAACATAAATGGTACTATGTCTGCCACTTCTTTTGAAACTGGAAAGGTTCTAGGTATTGACGAATTTCTATGACAACTAGAAAAAAAATCTCATACGCCAGAATTGTGCATAGAGGATTATAATGATTCTAATGGAGGCATGGAAGTGGGTCTAAGCAGTCATGAAATGTCCTATATACAGGCTATCTTAGGAATGGCGACAGTAAGGTTTATAATAAAGTGGTAGAAGAGGAACTATACGGACCTAGAGTCTAAATTAATAAACTGTAGTGTATAGTGCACGTACTGAGAAAATGGAATCACCGATTCTGCAGATATATACGGAAAGAGAATTAGGCGATAAAGGTGGCCTGACAAACAGGATGCAGAAGAAATGAGAAGAGCTATCTGGGCTACATTCGTTCATAAAATTTCAACGGAAACGACATCACCTTCGCCCTCGGGGACCTGACGACCCAGATGTAGCTTCAGAGTATTCGCATGAACATTCATTTCCTGAAACTTTTGTACTTGCTCTCAAACCCATTTTCAGACACTTTAGCCAACGCGAGCTCTTGAAAAAGTATCTCCATTGTAATACTCAGAATCGGAGTAGGGAATCAAAAAGTCAGGTCATCGGTCCCATAAAGAAGAAAAGACAAGAGGGTGAAGCTGAGCCACAGTATAGCCCGGGAACGTTTTCTAAGTGTGTCTGTGTGGTATTGTATATCAGTTCCTCGCATGTAAAACATTAATACAGTTTTTCTCAACTCTTCATTTTTTAATATTCTGGTACACTTTCCTCAAAAAATAGCACTGATAAAGGCATCAAACTTGCAGTATCTCTATAATGAAACGATGGACTTGCAGTGGCATCGAGAACGAATTTACAACCTCCAAGGTTCTTAAAAACTGTATAGTTCTTCTTTTCTTTAGAACAAAAAAAGCATTCCTCAAAACGTATATGAAATACAGTAACCAATTTGTTTGTGATTTGAGGATGGTGTTTCATTTGTATTCTGTGAAATTACCGTGTCAAAAAAAAAAAAAAAAAAAAAAAAAGGTTCAAATGGCTCTGAGTACTATGGGACTTAACATCTTAGGTCATTAGTCCCCTAGAACTTAGAACTACTTAAACCTAACTAACCTAAGAACATCACACACATCCATACCCGAGGCAGGATTCGAACCTGCGACCGTAGCAGTCCCACGGTTCCGGACTAAAGTACCTAGAACCGAACGGCCACCGCGGCCGGAAATTACCGTGTCCTCAGTGCCTTAAGAAATGTACTTGGCGCATATATAACGTGCACAGTATCAATACGAAAATATTGTTAAAATAATACTGATGTACATGAGCGTGTTTTTGACATATTATGTACTCATATTACTTACTACTTTCCATGCAGAGCAACATGTGTTCTCGAAGAAAACAGATGTATCCACCAGTCCCTACCTGAAATCGAAATCTGGATGATTAGATAGGGATTTGGAACACGATACCTCATAATACGCACCCACTGTCGTCACCAATACGTCTCTTCCTCGGTTAACATCCTGAAAGGCTTTTATTCAAGCAATTTTGGATTTATTTCTGACTTCTTCCTTAAGAATTTCCTCAATTACGGTGTCCCCAAATCCCTTTTTTTCTGATCAGAATAATAATTCCTTGTCATACAGAAAAAGTGAATTAAAATCTGCCCTGTCTAGATTAGTCTCCCACTGTCGATAACTGCTATACTTTTGTACAGTTTGCATTTAAAACATTTTATTAGTGAACCACATGAATGTTTTGGTCTCATATAGCAGAGATTATTTCATTCAAATGGTTATCAGAATCACAAATTATCACGTTTTAATGAACTGACATCCTAAATATGAGATACGGCTTACATAAGCAGACTAAATGGACATGAGCACTTTGTTACAGGAAAGTTTTTCCACACAAGTTCCGTAACCTTTTTGTGAAAAGTGCAGCACCGAGAAGGAATTACTCGAATAGCACCACATTTGATGGTGATATGTAGCTATCGGAATTCACTTCGTGAATACCAATGATAAACACGGAAACATTCATATTGTCTTTATACTGCTGCGTTACGAAGAGTAACGTAGTACTTCTTCCACACAATAGAAAGTCAAACATTGTATAGAGTGAATGTGGGGAATTATGCTGACACCTTCCATTCATCGCGAGAACAGACGTTACAAATTTGCACTTCTGCGTATACGCCACCCAGACTGTTCTAGAGTCCTTGAGCTCACCTGCTTTTTACATGCTTCCCAGAAAGGGCATCCCAACTCACGGTAGCAGCCTTTGTTCCCACACGCTCCTCAGAGCTTCGCGGTGTGGACGAAACACAATAACAGGCTGTAAATTAGAATCGTTACCGTGTTCCTGGCAGCTTTCTCTGCGCTGTTCCGTTCCCGTGGCCCTTTTTATTGGACATTAAAGCGCCACGCGAACAGAGGCTCAGGAATTGAGCTGTAAGGTGGTATTAATATGTATGTATGCAAGGCAGCCACGCACGCACATCCTTTCGCCTGTGTATTGGCTCTCAGGCCCCAGCCAACTCTGTGGCCGAGGTTTTTGTGAAGCGGCCAACGGCACGGTTGCTCTCTTTGCTGCAACAGCGAGGTCACCAATCGCGGACCCTAATGCTTCTGAAATTCTTGCTGAACCATGATATCTTCAATGATTACCATCTCTCCATATCGTTTCGGCGGAATGAAAAATTCGCGGTCTCTCTACTAACGAACCACCGAGCGAAGTACAGACTCATACACTGTGGAAGTGGAGTTCCCTTAACCATCCTAAATAAGGTACAGCTATGTCGCTAATAGCTGCGGCGTCAGTGTAATGTTAGCTTCATCAAATGATATTCGAATATGGCCGGATAATACACTTCTGACAGCAGGAAACTGTTAGCCGATTGTTCACTGTGTAGCAAGAAACTAAATGGTTACAACACTATCGATAATGAAGCGCGCGTAGCTTACTATAGTGCAATGGAGCGGACACATATCGTGTCGTGTGGTCCCTGGCTAACACGTTATATAGCAAACGTAGACATCCCCTGCTTGAAATACAGCTACCGTTGTAGTTAATATTTAGATGAACAGTCATTGATCGCGTGCTATTGTATTCATTGTATGGGTTTTCTCGTCAGGCACGAATATTGTCTGGTATTAGTTGTCTTAATGATAAGACGTAAAGTGTTAAAAATATCGCTTGCTACCATCACCCAATGATGAACTGACTCTTCATTCAACAAGTTGCACTGTGTCCTTCCTGACAACAAAATCTCATTTCAGTCACAAATTTCGTATGGTACTCCACATGATCGTACTTTCGTTATTAAGCGTTTAGGCGGTACTGAGTCAAATTCGTCTCGAGAATCAAGAAATACTGCTGCTAGGCTTTCAGGGGGTCATACGTGGAGATCACGAATCGGCTTCGCACCACAAATATTTTTGGAAACTCTAATGGTAGACGTGGCTAAGTACATTATATCCGAAATACCTCATTGTTGTTGAGCTCAGAACAAATGATATTATTGCACAACAGACAGTTGTCAACGATAATGGATGATAGTTTTGTGGGCTACTTAAGTTACTCTTCTTGTAGACGTACGTGATCTGTACGTTCTTGAAACCACTACACACAGTTATTGTTCGAGTGATCGACGGTTTATGGTGGTTAAGACAGAGACCGGTGCTTCTACCTATTCTGTGTAGATCCCTATAGCGCCCTATCTGGTCCTATGGTCTTGTTCAACTTCAGTAATTTCGGCTGTCTTCAACATCACTGACGCTAATATCTGTAACAGTCATCTCTGCAGCCGTACGGAAATTAAACTGCAGCAGTACTGCCACAACTTTTCTAAACGAGGATTTTAAAACGGAGTTCAGTAATTCCGATTCTGCTTTCCTACCTTCAATTTCAGTTCATCTTTTTCCCCCGAATGGTAAGTAACTTGGTGCCATTTATTGATAGCCTTAATACATAATCAGAATTTCTTTGAGTTTTGTGATCGTTCTTTCGATAATATTTTGTTACGGCAGCCGCTGAAGGTTTCATGTTCTGCACTTTTCATAGCCAAAAGCTTTTCACTGAGAATCTATCCCTATGTATAGTCAAATGCTTTGTGTTGTATCTATAAAGTGAAATTTTCTGTTTCTTTAGAAGTTCATTTACAGAGATACTATGCCACTTAGGGTCCCTCCAACTATGAACTCTACTGGAAATAAGTATATGATGGCGTGCTGAAAAATAGTGCGTGCGAAATTTTTATGGGGTAACTCTTACAACTTCTTAAATAAAACTAACTTCACTAACATTGTAGGTCTTTATTTTTCATATCTGCATATATCTTTCTCAACATGTACACCCTGGCGACGAACACACTTGCCCCAAAGAGAGACGACTTGAATGATACCGTCACTGAAGCGTGTTTGACTTTGTTGATGGAGCTACAACCACACCTTTGCTTGTCCGGCTTCACCACTATGAAGTCCTTGAAGGTGTCCTTTCAGTTTTGTTAACAGATGATAATCGGATAAGCCCCAGTCGGGATTGTGTGGAGGACAATCAATGACAGTGAACCCGAAACGTCGGATAATTGTAGATACTTTAATGAAATTAAATAAAAAGTAATCAGTTACCTTCTCTTTATTTGTTTTTTTTTATTTCTTATTTTTTGTTTTGTTTTAGTACGAACTTTGTTGTAGAACCTCTTATTTACGTGTGGTAATAAAAATTCATTTAGACAGAATTAAGTACATTTAAAATTACGTGAACTTAGTCAACCCTCTCATGCTGATAACTTCATATTAATTGATTAAGAATATTTAGTTGATAATTATATCTTTTACATAATTCGGCCTTGGAACACATTTTAAAAATGCAGTGGTTTTTGTTTTAAATATTTACTGAATTCTCTCCCGGCGTTAGCTATGGAACACAAGACTGTCTCTATTAGCAGAAAATGGTTAAATATTGCCAAGCCGACGTTTAATTATCATTGATAAAACACACTTCACTATACATTTCAGTTATTTGAAAGAACCAACAAATTGTTAAATTTCAACGTTAACTATCCGCCTATCAATGCACAAATGTGAAACTAGTAATAAATTCCGTCAGTCTCTGGATCGCTGTAAAAGAAAAACATTTCCTTAATTCACTGCTAATTGTTATCTGCTCCCGATTTACGGGTTTGATTAATTTTTCTTAGCGGAACAATTTTTTAAATGTGCCGCCTCTGCAAATCGTTCCGTCGTGGCACAGCCCAGCAAAACCGCTAAAAATGCTGAAAATTCTTTAAAGAAATATTATAGATGACATGGGCAAGCTAATTTACATTAGTAATACACACTTTTGAAAATTACAATGTATTTAGACCACAACAATAATTCAACTTACATTCGTTTGTAATTTCTCCTCTAATAGCGGTTAACTCTAGATACAAACAGATGAAGTCTACCCATTCATAAAATGCTACGTCACAGGTTTCTCTCTTTCTCAGCTCTCGAGGAAGAAGACAAAGAATGCACACTATGTATTCCTATTTATACGATTCTCAACCGTTATTGTCTCTTTGCAATCTGCGGCTGTATTTTAGATTTTTCTTATCGCAGAAATTGACACATTTCGTAATTACATTATGAGTATAGAAATATTACAATCATAAATACATCGAGAATATTACTACAGAAAATATTACAATAATAACGAATGTCCTTTACACAAAATTAAATAATATTTTTGTTAAATAATTACACTATATACAAATTGCTTCATAGCGGCGTATATAGTACAATTAAATTTTTAGTTTATTAATAGTGTGTGTGCGGCCAGGGAACGTTACAATACCACAGCTCTCATGTGTGGTCTGGCACTGCCGTACTAAAGAAGAGGGTGCTGCAAGTGCGGACCAGCTCTTCGAATTCGTACTTTCAATTTTCAGAGTTGTTTCTCACGCAGCGACAAAGTCACTTTACACACTGTCATGTTACACACTGCATTCCGGAACCCTGTAGTGGCTGACGACAGCAACTTGCGTTAGCGAAGCAGGAAAGCTGACTGAGTAAACGGCGTGACTTGTGATATCTCAACCGATATTGGGAACAGAATAAAAAATTCTGATTCACTGCTTTTCTGCATGCCCTTATATATTCAGTTCTGGCTCAACTTTTGTTCTGAACCAGAGAAATGTTTCTGTTATACCCTTCTGCACAGAAGTAAATGATTCGAGATATGGCACAACTACACTGTTAGCTAGCTTCCAGAAAACTTTTATATTCTTACTTGCTTTATGTTAACTTTTTGCTTCGGTAACATTAATGCTACAACTGGGTTGAGATCATTGATACCAGTTTCAGAGTGAGTAGTCTCTTATGTGTCAGGTCCATTTGTTGCTATGAGATCTAATGTACGAACGAGTAATGCATAAATTCCAGTTCAGTTTCACACATAAACCAAACAATAAATGTGTCAAATTTGGAACACTATTTTAAACCTCATGAAAGAAATGAATAAAATGGCCACCGCATAGATACTATCATTTATATGGTGTCTGTTATTGAGTTTAGTACAATTTCGACTAGACAGTATATCCGCCTGCAATTTTACTCTTGTGTTGAGAGTACTGCTTGTGTTTTACAAACGAAGGAGAAGACAGGGCCAGTAGGTAAGGAGGAGACTCAATCCTTTTTCCAGTTAAGTGAAAGCTGTTGTGCTCATCTCAAACTTACCACTTAGAAGGGCGGCCTTACGCTCCTGATTACGTGTGATAGTGAGGAGTCAATAATTATCAAACCTGTAGGAGGTTCTAAATAAAAGCCTCCATATTCGTTTGTTATAACTTGGAAATATAATCTGAGAATCTTGGTATATGACGTTTTAGCTGAAAATAAAGTTTACACTGGTTACATTGATTGATCACATATTAGCTGATCTCAGTGGATGACCGGCAATCGCATTTTCCTTCCAAGTATTTAGATGAAGAATGAAAAAGGAAAAAAAATGATAATAAACAGCAAAAAAGTGAAAGTAAATAAATAAATAAATAATAAAAAAAGGCGTGCTCACACACAAACACACACACACACACACACACACACACACACACACACACACACATACTTACACCGAACTTACATGACCACACCCCAAACATTTAGTCACAGAAATCAACGATTGAAAACAAAACTTGAGGAAGTTGGCTACATTTACAGAAACGAATGACGCTCAAGACACACAAAATGGCAGTTACAGTGTTATATTTCAAAAACAGTGACCACAAAGGAAATTCCCAACTTTAAACTCTAGTTTTCCATACAAGGGAAAGCTGTCTGGCTTCCAATTAATGCATGAGACTGTGATCTGTATGTGCTTACCCATTTCATTATAAGACTTCGAGGAAATGTTTTAAATATATAAGCTGTATGTGCAAACAATAGCCAGCCGGAGTGGCCGTGCGGTTCTAGGCGCTACAGTCTGGAGCCAAGCGACCGCTACGGTCGCAGGTTCGAATCCTGCCTCGGGCATGGATGTGTGTGATGTCCTTAGGTTAGTCAGGTTTAATTAGTTCTAAGTCCTAGGCGACCGATGACCTCAGAAGTTATGTCGCATAGTGATCAGAGCCATTTGAACCATTTTGCAAACAATAACCTACATGTGCACACAAAAAGCTGCGCTGTATTTCAGGAGACTCACTGGAGATGACTTGTAACTAAGGCAAAAGTCGTCTGGGTTAAATAAAAAATCTTATTGTGCAGCTTGCAAAGGGCGTTTTTCTTTTGAACTATTGCAATGTATATACAGCTGCTGTGAAAATGGCCATCACAAGATACTTTCTAAAAAGAAAGTAGCTGAAGTAGTGGCTAGTGGCTGTCACTCCAAAATTCATAGACCTTGGCTGCTTACTAAAATCGACACTTAACATGATAAAGCACATTAAATGATTGCTGCAGATAATTTTTCAATGAAAATTTGAAGAAATCGCCTTTAGCATCAGCAGAATAGTAGATACTTCTTCATACAATTATTTTGTTGTTGTTTTGGTCTTTAGTTTTAAAACTGGTCTGATGCAGCACTTCATGCTAGTCTACCCTGTGCAAAGCTCCTCATGTCTGAATAACTGCAGTAGTCTACATAGAGCTGAATCTGTTAATGACGTCAGGTCTTGGCCTTCCTATATAAAATTTAATTCCCCGCCCACTTTCCTACTCCACTGAATAGACCATTTCTTGGTGCCTCAGGATGTGTCCCGTGACATTTAAGTTGGGCGATCATTTTCTTTTCTCCCTAGTTACATTCACTAAATTTTCATTAATTATATTATCTACCGTTCCAAATTACAGCGTTCAGTATTCTTCTCTAACATCACATTTAAAAATATCCTTTTTTTCGCTCTGTTGCTTATAGTACACGTTTCGCTTCAGTAGAAGGCTATGTTCAAGACAAATATCTTCAGAAGAAACTTCCTAGCACTTTACTTTATATTCATTGTTAACCAATTCATCGTTTTCAGTAATTATTTTGTTATATATGCTACGTCTACTCTTCCGGAAACGTTCGAAAGAACAGACACCACACATTCAATTAAGGTGAGGAAGACCCATTGATCACTTCAGTCCGGAAGCACACCATACTCGAACTGCTACGGGAATCAGCGAAAAGACGCGAATAATGAGGATAATGGGCAAGGAGCACTACACCAGGAGTGTGTGAATAAGTTCAGAATCTGGGTCTCACAGGAGGCTTGCTAGAGTAGTCCGTGCTGTTGCGATGACAACTGTGTCCAGATGGCATAATGGTTAGCGCACCTGCTTTGTAAACAGGAGACCCGGATTTGACTCCCTGTGCGGCACAAATTTTCAACTTCCTCCGTTGATTTAAATCAGTACTCACTAGCAGCTGACATCATTCATTTCTTTGTGTCTTAACTCTTTTGTTGTTGTTGCCAGTATCCATTTAACAGCCTATGTATTTCGGCCGTCGTCAGTTATCTTGCTGACCAAACAGTAAAACTCACAAACTACATTTGGTATCAAATCTCCTAATGTAAACGCCGCATCATCGTTCGATTAAATTAGACTGAATTCCATTACGATGATTTACTTTTGTTGAAATGTATCTTTTCAAAACATTATCTATTTTGTTTAATAAACCTTCCAGACCTTTTGCATTCTCTGACAGGATTACAATGACATCGGCAAACCGTAAAATTTTTATTTCTTTTGAGACATTTCCAAGTTTTCCTTTGTATACTTTACTGTTTACTCAGCGTAAAGATTGATCAACATCAAAGTCAACAACTCCATTTCACTACCTACGCCATCTGATACCTGTGTAGCCGGCCGCGGTGGCCGTGCGGTTCTAGGCGATCCAGTCCGGAGCCGCGCTGCTGCTACGGTCGCAGGTTCGAATCCTGCCTCGGGCATGGGTGTGTGTGATGTCCTTAGGTTAGTTAGGTTTAAGTAGTTCTAAGTTCTAGGGGACTGATGACCACAGCAGTTGAGTCCCATTGTGCTCAGAGCCATTTGAACCTTTTTTTTTTTTTTTGTACCTGTGCCACCTGTAGATAATCTTTCACTTCCTATAATTTATCCCCGATAGCTTCAAAATTTCAAGGAACGTATTTCACTTAACATTGCCAAAAATCTTTCAATAACTCTATAAAGACCATTACCGTATGTTTGTCTTTCTGTGATCTTTCTAGTAAGGTAAGTCGTATGGTCAGTACTGTCACAAGTCTTCCGTAAAAGCTTGAGTCCCGCAGTTATTCCTCTTTCTACATTACAATTTGTTTCCCCCTACAACAGGCAAACAAAACAAATTACGTAAGCAAAATAATTGTGCGTTCAGCATTTCTGTGCTCGAAAGGTGCATCGAGAAAAATTCCGAAGCAGTGTGGTAACAGAAATGCCAAACTTATTTCCTGTCTTTTATAGGACATACAGTGATATAGCTTTAAGAAATAAAACCAGATGCTGTCCATGCAGCAAGAAACAGTCAGCTGGTCTTCCCCTTTTTGCCTGAAACTCGCGATACATATCGCACAATGTTGGAAAGAAAAGTTACATTGCAACAAGATACGATAGTGGATTGCAAAACACTGACTAGAAACTGCTTTTCTTATCATAGTCTCCCAGATGTATTGTGATAGCAGCCCATGATTGGAGTATTATCCGACTGTTATAGTTAAAAATTATTCAGACTTGTTAAACAGTATTTGCTATCCTTAGTCAGTCGACAGTGAACAAATTAAACTTTGGAATTCTTTTGAAAATAGTGAATGAAGATGCCGAAACCGAGGAAACAATGTTGGAACAAATGTCACTACGCCAACAGAAAAGAGGCAAAAAATAAAAGAAGAGAGAAGTAACTGCTAAAAATCATTATTTCTATCATCCTTTATTTCTTCCTGACGTGGAGAGAGCGCAAAGGAAACGGTATAACGTACAAGCGAGAAAATAGTGGCAAATGTGTTAAAAATAGGGAACGTATCAGGGGTTAAGAAAGTGAATAAAGTTCTGGCAGTAAGAGCGGGAAATCTTTGAATAAGGAGCTACTAGAGACGACGAAATGAGGATAAGTGTTTTGAAAGGTGACTACAAAGCGTGACCGCTCTGTGTAGAATGCATTTGCTTTTGTACCCATTGATGAGGATATGAAGACTCTGAAGAGGTCAATGTCTGCCTCATTTGAAATCTCTCATTCTATCGAAGGTGCTGAAACTGTTATTTAACCGTTCTTTACAGGTACCATATCAAATACTTTTATCAGTCACCAAGAACTATTTAGTTCATATTTGAGGATCCATTTTACATATCCGCTATCTATAAAAAACGCAGAAAAGTGACGAGTTTAAAAGTACTCATATCACAGAATATCCTTCAGTGAACTCAGGGCCGATAAAATTTGGATACAAACTCAGTTTTCGTTCCACAGGAACACTTCCCACTTGATACACGTCGCGTACGTCTATCACCATAACAAAATGTGACGGAATCAGTAGTTCTCAACATGAAAGCGGGCGTTGTAACAGCTAATGTTACACATCAGCACTGGTCAGATGGAGGAATGACTGAGTGGCTTATAACGAATGCATTCATGCGAAATAATTACTTGAACATAGCTTACCCTTGGAGTACCAGTCTTTAATCGGCCATTTATACATAATAAACTGCCTGAACAGCTAGTCACCTTCTTAAACAAGGGATAAATTACATAAGCATACTTTCTGCGTGTGAATTAATTTCACATGCTCCGAAACATCTTGAATATTCCTCCTACTTCTAACTACTACCGCAAAATCGTCTCTTCAACGTCGCCTAACCGCAATCTGTGAAAGAACTGGTCCCGTAGTTACGGTTGAAGCCGATAGTAATTTCTCAGTGAAGTCTTTCACGACCGTTTATCTTAGCTGTTGGTAAATTTTCGGATTGTATGCTCGGAAGTCCACGAAACGTTTTCGTTCCTGGGTTCGTCCAGAGTTATATTGTACATCTGCAGAGGTGATCTTGGTTCCTCTAAGTCTTAGAATCCACATGATTCAGTGAAACCAGGAATTTCTCTGAAGATGTCCAACGCAGCTCTGGACGAAACGTCAGGAACTAAAACGTTTCGTGTGTCACAACACTAAAGCCGGGAAGATTCACGAGAATCTGTAACAACAGTCGTTTGTGTTTATACACACCACAATGTAACCTGGCATTTACCTGTCTCGATTACCAGTGCAGCGATAATTTCAATATGGAATCACTTATCTAGTATTGATCTCGAGGACAAAATGAAACAAGTATATTGCAACTATTTTCATAATTATGAAAAAGTAAGAAAAGTTTTGCATCACTCCCATATGTCTATAGGCGTGTTACGGTTATGACTGTTCCTATTCTGGTCGGAAGGTCATTGCTGACATTCTTTGTGGTCATGTACATAGTTACTGTGGCACCACCTGTGGTTAGAACGCCGCACTGGAATGGACTGTAGCATCTTAGCTGAAAGTAAAAACACCGGTAAGGACGCATCAGAGACGTCTGTCGATGGGTGCAGTGAATATGCTTCACGCCATAAAGGACAACCACGACAGTGATCGGGTATGTATCATCAAGATGCGTGAGAGAGGTTTGTCAACCAGTTAAGTTGCTCAACTTGTGCATCGGAGTCATGTAATGAGGTGAGGACATAAAATCAGTTCCAATTGACGGGCAGTGTTGAGGGCTTACACCATACAGGTGATTCACGTTCGACAGGTCCACTGGATCGTCAATATCTATGCGTTTTGAGTCAAAGGAACCACGCGCTTAGTGCTCCAGAACTGAATGATGGATTCAAAGAGGAAACAGGACATCATTTATGGCATGATGCGACTCTACATTCCTGGAGAGTATGGCGAGCAGCACGTCGTACACGACAGCACCACTGACTCATTTACAAATGGGCAAGAAGCCAAGCTTGAAGGATGTCCCACAGTTGTTGTAGGGTATTGTTTCTGGACAAAACTCCGGACCTGTTCGTACCATGATAATCGCAGACAACGTCTTAGGAGACATATCGGTAATATCGAACGGCCAACACTGTGACCTATATGTGGAATAAGGTGATGGTGGAGTGATGTTCTGGGGTGCCATTACATGAGGCCACTGTACATGTGTTTGATGAGGGCACTTTCACTGCTTTGTGGTTCAGGGACGAGATTCTGAACCAGCAGTGGGGCTGTACCCACATCCAGGCTGAAAGACGTAGTAGGCCGACGGTCGTTAATCCTGTGGGAGGATTTGGTCTGCGACCAGCACCCCCGCTTGCCTCGTAAACTGAAACACTAAACGGTAGCCTACAGGACGAATAAAAAGTCAGAATAGGGTAAGTGATGTTGAATCGTTAAAACTCTCCTAATAACCGTGAGTTGGGAATGAATCAATCTTGGCTTAGGACTAGTGTGTGAATTTCAATTAACATTGTCCACTAATACCTAAGACTGGAGTTAATCTGTAAATTAACTGAAATATTGCTCTCAACCGAATAGTCCCACCTAGAAGAATTATATATTGCCCTTCATTGTTGGTTGCGTTAGACGTGATTTGTCTGTACTGTTTACTGTGCGAGGCTTGGTTATTAAATCAGCTACGATAAAGTACCGTAATGCCATCAGTTTGTGAAGGTCAAGCTGTACAGCAGTAAATGCACAGAAATAAGTTAGCCGACGTCTGATGTAGTAAGGTATCGTGTTGAGTTTGCTCACGCCAGAGTCACATTTCGTTATTACATGCTGTCTCCAATCTTCACTATATTTTTTAAAATTTTCATTC
This sequence comes from Schistocerca piceifrons, assembly GCF_021461385.2. Classification (NCBI taxonomy): domain Eukaryota; kingdom Metazoa; phylum Arthropoda; class Insecta; order Orthoptera; family Acrididae; genus Schistocerca; species Schistocerca piceifrons. Next base: position 952,964,640 of record NC_060138.1, read on the forward strand.
ATGTTGAAAAACTGACGGAGCTCTCTTGGCTCTTTGGTGTACTAAGAAACTAACAGCATCCATGTACTAAGCTGTCACAAACGTGAACATGCGATATTATAATCTAGCCAGTCTTGTACAGCTTTAATTTACCATATATATTTTTCCATAATCCAATTTTGATGAAATAAAACCTACATGTTGCCCCAAGCTACTCCCAAGTTAACTGTGGTAAGCTCGTGAAAATTGGTCTCGTAGTTTGGGACATCAGTGCGTTCAGACAGACTCAATGGTCTTATATAAAACTTTAAATTACCGTACCTTTCTTTTCCGTAACCCTATGTTGATAAAATTATGTCTTTACGTCGCTCCAAGCTATGCTCAAGCTACGTTGGAAAACCTGATGTAAGTTTGTATTGGAGTTTAGGAGACTAGCGTGTTGATACAAACAGATAGAGACGACAGTCTTAGGTAAAACTTAAAATTCCGTTATTTTTCTTCTGTCATCCGATTTTAATGAAATAACGCTTATACGTTGCCCCATGCTACACTCGACGTACCTGTGGAAACCCTATGAAAAATCGAATAGTAGTTTTGTGGAGTAGTGTGTTCCAAAAGACAGACACGACGATTTTACAGTTGGTTATTAATAAAGGAGGATAGATATATTAATGAAATCTAAATTGAACATGTTTCAGTATTGCGTATGTACGAAAAGCATGAGTGAACTTTTGTTGTAACACGCAAAGTATATCAGTAAGCGTGAACTAAGACAATGACAAGAAAAGGAACATAAAATTTTGAAAACTATATTTTTCTCAAATCACATTCTTACAGCAAATGCAGGAAATTTTCTCGGCAGACATCGTATCACAACTTCAAATTGACATAAACGGAGAAATGGTTGATGTACCATCCCGAAAATTCCTGGCACATTGCAAACAACACAGGAGCAGTTTAGTCAGTCAGAAACACCCCAAAAACACGTTTTCTTACCGGAAAATATAATTTCACAAAATTTATAAACGGTTCAAACCTCAAGTAAATGACAGCTAAACCTACATAAAATTTTCAATAACAGTGTTACTACATCGCGAGGCAGCCTGTGTGTGGGAAGGCTTTGGTGGCAGCCTTCTCGGTAGGATTCTCTTCTTGGTCTGCGGGTTGCGTGCGGCGGCAGATGCAGGAGCTCGCCTCTCTTGCAGGTATCGAATCCCGTGAGGCTGCTCGCTTTCGGCATACACACACGCACGCACACACACACACACACACACACACACACACGCAGATATATCCGGCTGTCTGGCGCGTCCTTCTCCATTACCTGCCATTCGCAGCTTGGTTCCCAGCTCCATCCCGCGTGAGGTTTTTCGCTACACCGGTGACAGAAGTGACAGAAAGGGAAAATGATAATGGAAAAAAGGGGAAATGCCAGCGCTTGGTTCGACAAGTATCGTCGGTAACAGGAGTCTCCTGCATTTTGGCAATGCGATAAAGAACAGAGCAGAGAGTATTATTTATGGATAGGTTTTTGGGAGGTCGCTACCAGTCACAGTTTTTTGCTAACTTACGTAAGGTGCTTAACCTTGCCACATGTTTCGAGGTGTAACCTCATCATCAAGGAAAAACAGTAATACAAAACCATTAAACATAGATACACATATACATTGTCTTGGCACGTGCTGCGGCCTTTCTGCGGATAAAGGGACGTAAAAGCAATGTGGGAAAACGTTTATTTGTTCTGCTGGTCTGTTGCAAACCCAAAAATAAACAATTAAAGAAATAAACGAATAAAATATAAGAAAATAAAAAATAAAAAATCACTCATTCAAGCAATCGGAAATGACTTTCAGCTTGGGGCGTATTCACGCTTTCATCCATTCCTGCAGCTAACTGGATCCTTTTGTTCCTCTATTTACGAACGAGTAAGAAGGACTAACACCACGTACCAGTAAGAAGCACTTACACCACGTTGTTTATTACAATCAGAACCACTTGCGGTAATAACAAGATGATAGTCAAAACAAAGTTTTTGTCCGGCTATACCTTCCGTGTGTCGATACTGGTGTGAGCTGTCATATTCTTTAAGGTCTTTTGCACACTTTAGCTAAGCCAGACTGCAACAACTTGAACATTTATTTTTACTGCTGTGTGTATTGCCATTTTTTCCTAATGAGAGAAATATACCTCGAAACATGTTGCAGCGTTAAGTGATTTAAGCATTTTAACAAAACGTTACTGGTAGTGGCCTCTGAAAAACGTATTCATGTATTTTAACATGCAGTCACAGTAAAATGACAGGCAGTATGTCGTTAAATTGTTGGAGCATTCGTATGCATGACGACGGTATTTGGTGTACCCTACTTACAGCCGACTTCATTTTTATGTACTGAAACAGTGACGGTGGAAAGACCTGTAGGAACTTCTCAACATCGGAATCACGCCTGATACTGGTCTGTTATAATAAGCTCTGCTACTAGTAAGGCATCACCGTGGCCAGAAACCGTTTCTGTGCTCTACTCGGTTGGAATGGCTTAAACTTTCCTCGAAATAATGCCGGCTCGTATCGAATCTTCGACTCGTTTATTTGTCAGATTTACAGACATTTCGATAGGTGGTACGATTGTGGTGTAGTACCCCTGGATTTATCGTTGCCGTGGCGGCGCGAAAAATAAGCCGTGCGCACCCGATGTGGAGTTAGTAAGAGGCGAGTCCTGGAGTACGATGCTGCATGGAGGCGGTCAGCTCTCTGAAAAAGTAGCCTTGCGCGCCAAGAGAGACAGTGCGTGTCTTGGAGGAATCGTCGGCGTTATTGGTGTTGGGAGTAGTTCCCGATTGTACTGGATTGCCGTAATTGCGGATTTAGCAGTCCGTTCGTTGACTGAAATTTTAAGTGTTTGGACTGGACAGCGCTTCTTGTGCAAAGGTCGGTGTTATTTACTTGCCTGCTCATTCGGTTGTTGCCTTGCATGTGACTCTGAGATTTGTTGCAGTTCAGTTTGATGAAACAGTTACTACACGGTTTACGCAGAGGGCACTGGTGTATATTTAGTTTATTTTACGTAATTTGGGAATTATGAGTTTTTATGGGCCAGGTTGTGGCGTACATTATTTAGTAATTATGGACGGTTACAAATTTTGTTGCATATCATTTGTTATTTTATTGAAATATCTGTTTCCTAAAGTGAAATTTTGTGAAACTTCCTGGCAGATTAAAACTGTGTGCCGGACCGAGACTCGAACTCGGGACCTTTGCCTTTCGCGGGCAAGTGCTCTACCAACTGAGCTACCCAAGCACGACTCACGCCCCGTCCTCACAGCTTTACTTCTGTCAGTACCTCGTCTCCTACCTTTCAAACTTTACAGAAGCTCTCCTGCGAACCTTGCAAAACTAGCACTCCTGAAAGAAATTGTATTGAGGAGACATGGCTTAGCCGCAGCCTGGTGGATGTTTCTAGAATGAAATTTTCACTCTACAGCGGAGTGTGCGTTGATGTGAAACTGGAAGATAGGAGACGAGGTACTGGCAGAAGTAAAGCTGTGAGGACGGGGCGTGAGTCGTGCTTGGGTAGCTCAGTTGGACAGTCTGCGTTCGGCAGGGCAGCAGTGCGCACCGCGCTCGGCCGTCCACGCCGCTGAGCGCGCGGAGTGTTTTGTTTACTTCCTCGTCACAGCGCTTCTCAGTCGAACAAGCTGTAATGGCCAACTCTTACAGGAAGAACACTCTTCACCTTCTCAAACGAATACGCACGACCCAAAGCACTGGCCGTCGAACGCTTCCTACGCGAAGACGTGAAGATCCCGCGTGACGAACTCATCGGCATACACCTATCGATCATTAGCAGCGTCGTTTATGTTAAGATGACTTCCGACGCTGCCTGCAACGAGATCATTCAAAGGACGCGACATGGACTAAAATGTCGCCACTCCGACGGAAACGTCGGGCCTGTGGATGTCGACCATGCAGGACTTGGCCTTCGGACGATCCGTGTATTGGAACTGCCTTTCGAGGTGACTGAAGATGAAGTCATCGCGGCGCTAAGCCCGTTCGGAAAAGTCCAGAGCCACGTGCCCGAGACGTGGGCACAGTCTACGACGTATCCGGTGCTTAATGGTGTGAGACAAGTCCGAATCGATCTCAAAAGGCACGTTCCATCGTACATTTCTATCGGCGGCTGCCGTGCGGTGGTCATTTACGACGGACAACCTCGAACATGTTCCGGTTGTGGCAAAGAAGGCCACGTCCGTAATGAATGCCTGCAACGCCGCATCACACAACTAAGGCCCGACGATACGAACACCGACAGAACCACGACCACCCTTCCAGTCACCTATGCGGCGACACTGCACGTCCAGCCCTCACAAGGCGCCGTTCATGAACGTCTCTCTGGTCCGTTACACCCGGAGGCGTCCCAGCACCTTGACACCGGCGATGCCGCCCGTGAACATGTCCAACAGCCGGACACACCCACGCTAGAAGATCACAAGGATACCAATGAGAGTGTTCTGGAGAATGAAGACCGCATCGTAGCACCCGTGGCTTTTGTACCGGAACGACGTGAATCTCTTCCTTCCTCAGACACCGAAACTCATTGCCGAAAGCAAAAGTCGCCCAAACGACGAAAAAAACGCCGCAAGACATCAGACTCGACCATTGAGCCCCCTCCGCAGGACGAAGAGATGCCACATCACTCCGACGGAGAACACGATAACACTTTCTCCTCTGCCATGGAGACGCGTCATCCACAAGACGGTGAACCGTCCGACAGAGATCGTGCGCAAGCCCCGCGCCCAGAAGCCATGGAACATAGCACGCCTGTTGTCACCGACGCCATTGAGCCGACTCGGCCAGCGCTGCCGCCTCTCGCCGATGTCAAACCTGTCGGACACCTTTCACGGGCGGATGACACGGATTTACCGCCTCCATCTGATGCGGAAATGAGATCTGTTCCTCCGTTAGACTAAAACTAAATGAGGGAAGTTTCTACGGCGAATCCTGCGACTTCTATGGACTTCCAGCATCCACCACTACAATCTTCACCAGCTACGAACCTATCAACAGCACGGATCTCTCATGAGGCGTACCGAATAGCTACTATCAATACTAACAATATCGAATCCCACGCTAAACTTCAACTGCTCCGTGACACGCTCAGAGCAGCGGACATCGACATCGCCCTGTTACAAGAACTGAGGACAGCGACTTGAACTGGGTGTTATGGATATGAGACGTACGCCGCCCCTGCAGCTATGGAACACACAGGCGCAGCCATCCTCCTCCGAGAAGGAATTGCAGTTTCCGATGTCGCATACCTCCCAACAGAGCGAGGGGTGGCCATAACAGTTGAAGGACTCAAAATCATAAATCTCTACGCCCCATTGGGCACTGACAAACGGAGGGATCGCTCCCAGTTTTACGCAGAATATATCACGCCTTTATTCCTCGGTCGATACGATCATCTCATCGTAGGTGGAGATTTCAACTGTGTTCTCGAGCGCACAGACCAATACCCCCATTTCACCACATGTCCCGAACTTCGCTTCCTCGTCCGCCGCCTTCGTCTCCTCGGCACTTGGCGGGTGGTACACGGCGACCGCCCGGGGTATACACACATCACGAGCCACTCCGCCAGCCGACTTGATAGAATATACATCTCTAACGCTCTAAAATCAGTTCTCCTCGACGCGGAACGTTGGCCATCTGCCTTTTCGGATCATGACATCTGTATCTGTACCATGAACCTACGTCGACAATCTATATGGCGCAGTGCAGGACCTTGGAAACTCAATGTCGCGCTACTGCGGGACCCTGAATGTCGACAACAGGTCACCGACACGTGGCACACCTGTGTTCAACGCATTATGCGTTACGAGACCACACTGCAGTGGTGGTTGCTGTGCGCCAAACCGGCCATCCGACGCACATTGACACACTATGGCAGAGCCATAGCGCCCTACGTGAACTCATGGATCATCCTCCATCCCCGGATCGCCTCAAAGAAGCTCAACGCATCAAGGCAAAGATTTTATCCTTGACCAGATGCCGTCTAGAGGGAGCCATTGTACGAGCCCGCAGCCAAGACAGGATTAATGGTGAAGAACCTTCTTCTATGCATCATATTGTTCAAAATTTTCGTCGACTCCGACAGGCTTTAATGACAACTTTAGACTTACCAGATGGACGACGGCTGACTTCGCAAGCTACCATTGCGGATGCATTCACAACGCACTATAGACTTTTTTATCAAGAAGTACATGCCGGTGCAGAGGCCATTGCTGAGGTTGCCCATGAGACACCTGGTACTCTAAACGCAGCAGCTGCAACCCTCCTGACTGCTGAAGTGACCACCGACGACGTCCAAGGCGCTGTGGCCAAGGGGTCTCTGAATCGATCTCCCGGCCCGGACGGTTTACCTCTCGAATTTTACAGAACCTTCCAAGATTTGATGATGCAACGATGGAGGGACATGTACTGGGAACTTTTGTCCGGCGCTGCGAACCCGCCACCAATGTTCATGGAAGGCTTACTTGTACCAGTCCCGAAACCCGCAGGAGGAACACGACTCGACAGTTATCGGCCGATCACGTTACTCAATTCGGACTTCAAGATTTTCACACGCCTTCTAGCAGTGCGACTCAAACATGTCTTACGGGACATTGATTCCCACGAACAAACATCCTTAGGCGGCGATCGTAATATACAGACGGCCCTCAGAGAATATCGAGATGTGATCGCTGTGGCAACACACTCGCGACTGCCAGGCGCTTTAATCTCCATCGACTTCAAACAAGCGTTTGACCGCGTCAATCACGCATTCCTCGACGCAGTGATGGACCGAATGGCAATTCCCCCGAGGTTCACGCAAGTGATTATGCGGCTCCTTCGTGGAGCAACGTCCAGACTTCTCGTCAACGGCAGACTTACAGAACCTATACGGATTGAACGCTCAGTACGGCAGGGTTGTCCTTTGTCGACGGTACTTTATGCCATTGCGATGGAACCACTCATTGGCGGATTACGGCGACGTTTGACAGGTATTCCATTCCGGGATCATATGTTCCGCTGCCGAGCTTACGCGGACGACTTGGCCCTCGTCGTACGTTCAGCGGCTGACGTACAAGCTGCGATGCAGTGGATTACCCGTTACAGTGCAGGGGCAGGGACCGCTATGAACGTGGCAAAATCATGCGCCATGAAGATCGGCCGCGGCCTTCCCGCAGACAGCGTAGTTCCATTTCAACTGGTGGACACCATTCGTTGTCTCGGATTGGTGTACACGCGAGACATTCGCCGCACCTCGGCGATCAATTTTCGGGCGCTGCTGCAACGCATCCGGGCCAACATACAAAATCACATACTACGCCCGCTGAATATGTGCCAGAGAGTCACCTTCGTCAATTCCCATCTGGCAGCTCGGATACCCCATATAGCGCAGATTCTGCCCATCACTGCGACAATGACGGCCAGATTACAGGCGGCTTTCTGCTATTTTATTTGTTCTGGACACAGCTTCAAAATCCAGTATGAAGCTCTCACCTTACCGAAGCGGGATGGTGGCCTCGATCTGGTTAATGGGAGAGCCAGGACAACGGCACTTTACACCAATACTATGCTCCGGTTATGGAAAAGCCAAAATGCTAGTGTTACTGGAATGTTGACCACCGAGCTCGCGCCTGTTTCGAGACGCCCACCGACGTCTGCGGCACATATCCCACTTCCGATGTCACATATCGGCCGTTTCTTTTTGGAGTACAGCTACATATGCACCGAGCTCCCCAGGACCAGGAAGACGACCACCCGCGACATCTACCGCCTTCTCCGAAAGTCTCCACCCCGCAACCCCGTCGAAACACGTCACCCCCAGGTTTCATTGCCTACAGTTTGGAAAACGTTCCACCAACCATATCACACCACTGATACCACCTCTATGTGGTACCGTCTCGTCAACGGCAAGTATACTACAAGACAGAAACTGCATCGCATCGCACTGGTGGACTCACCCCTGTGCCTCAAGTGCAATGTCGAAGATACAGATTTACATCGTTTTGAGTGTGGGCCAGCAGCAGCTGTCTGGACCCTCGTACAGAAGATTGTGGCTTTCTACCTCCGAGTACCACCACATCACGTTTCTCCCACTATGATGATATATCCCGACACGACCTACTTTCCATCGGCTAAGTGGCACGCCATCACATGGATCAGTGGCATGGCTGTCAACTACCTCTTCCGGGACGACATCGTCGATCCGGCGGACTTTTGGACACGCCTCCTAGTACATCACCACACCCTTCGCCGGCATCGACACTATCGGGCCACTTTCGCGAACTATTTACAGAGCATTTTCACCAACCCGCCTCAAAGCTGGAATCTCAACGAACCGTGCCAGCCAAGGCTGGACAATCCCACGTTCCCGTTCAATGGTCAATGATAGAATGCATTTTGTTCTGCTGGCGCGCCAAAGTGGAGCATGGCGCGGAAAGTATTCCTATTTATTTCAGTTCTCTTTTCTCCTCCTCTTCTAAGTTTTTTTTCTCCTTACACATGTTTATCCTTTTCACATATAGCTATCTCCACCCTATTTGTTTTCTTTCTCTTGTGCTCCCAAAAAAAAAAAAAAAATGCCGCTGATGGTGAGAAGACTGTATACTGATTTATGTTAACGAAAAACATACAAATACAAAAGGAGGCCGTTGCGGAAATGTAGCTAACTTTTATGTTTTACGTTTTCACAGGATATTGTGTTATTTATGAAGAACGTCGTCTTTTATTTTCATACCCAACAAGAGGTTTTTATTTGTTTTCTTAAAAAACAATTAGTAGAGCACTTATATAAAAAAAAGATGGTAGAGCACTTGCCTGCGAATTAAAAAAAAAAAATGTTGGTAGAGCACTTGCCCGTGAAAGGCAAAGGTCCCGAGTTCGAGTCTCGGTTCGGCACACAGTTTTAATCTGCCAGGAAGTTTCATATCAGCGCACACTCCTCTGTAGAGTGAAAATTTCATTCTGAAATTTTGTGATTTTAGAGGCCATTGTTAATACGTGTGTCAATTGTTTTGGATCCTATTCTGCAGGCTTAAGACTTTGATGTATTTCTTTGTGGCTACAAGGTTCTGTTAAATACCATCAGTTATAGAGGTGAGACTTAGGCATCCTTTAAAACACTGTTTGCTATAACGACCCTTTGTCGGACGTGTGCTGGTGACGCCTTACATTTAAAGTATGTTTTCTGCACTTTAATTCGTTCACTTCGTTTTATCTGGTTCGAGTTACCTTTGGTCTCTGAGATACATTGGACAGTGGTGTCGTAAGTTTTTCTTGTTTTAATCTCCTTATAGTGTTAAAACGTGTAGAGGTATTTCCTGAGGAGTGGCTGACTGAATAGTTTTCTGGCTTCTTAGCATTAGCTTCTAAAGGCACCATCTGACAAGTAACGTTAGAAAAGGCTTGAGTTACTTTGGCTTAATTTATTTGTGCTTAGGCTACGGCAATCTTGTTGACAGCTTTTGTTAATTGTGTTCCTGAAGTTCAGGCCCTCGCATGATTTTAGCGTGCTTGCCGCGAGAGGAAATCCCCTTGCTGTGACACTGCGCTGTTGGCGGTGTCGGCTGGTGTCTGTCATGGCGCCGCACCCTGGTGCGCAAGTTTGCTCATGTCAGCTGCCTGCAGATGAAGTTAAGTTTTATCAGCCTTTCTCTTTACAGCCAGCCTGTATATGTAGGCGTCGCGTTTTCAGATTGCTGTGAGCTTTAAATTCAGACAATTATACTTATTTCAGTCTCGTCGCCAGTAAACCTCGTTGTATAAGTTTCCTATGGTAGAGTCATAGAAAATATTCCCTTCATCTGAAGGCTATTTTTAAAGCTCTGAGTTTTAGTAACTAACGTTTTAACATAGCGTCACCTTGTGCCATGTAAGTATTCTTTAATTTTTGAATAAAATTGGTCTATTGTTCCACTTGTCCAAATTTAGATGGTTTATTAAGGCTATTTGTGTCTCCTACCTTAATGCCAAGACTGTCTGTTGATGGCTTGGGGAATATGTTTTACAGAAATGTTTTATTTCGCTGTCATTAAATATTAACTGTAAAGTTACAATCTTAAGAACTGAGATTATTATTATAAAAAATGTTTTTAGTTCCATTACGGTGCCATTGATTTTTAATTACTGGTTAATCTTAAGTGGTCAAGTGATGAATTTAAGATAATATTTTAACTGTCCGTATTTTCATGCCCTTTCTTGAAGTAATATGTTTATTAAAAACAAGTTTGAACTTTTAAATGACAAATGATGAAAATTGTAGAACTGCCCTTCCAAATCTTGGGATCCCATCCCGTCCTGTGATCGGGGATATCAAGAAATCACAAAATGCAGTACATTACGGTTAAAGTAATTCTAAAATAAATAAGCCAGAGACTGTGAAATAAAAATCGCTGAAGAGATCGTACTGCCATAGCCTATGGAAGAAGGTGTAGTACTTATAAAAGCGCTGAGCACCAGAACTAGTTGTCCGAAGCAATACTTGCAGAACAAAAGACTCCACCAAACACGGCACTAAAGATTTACAGCTGGACGGAAAACTAAAATACATTAATGTAACAACCAGTAATCGCGAAAAGTATTTTAAAAAATAAGGACATTTCTATACTATTACTTTCCACATGATACGATGAAATAAAAAAATCCAAGCTGATCTGTAGAAATCCATTTTCACAAGTAATGTAGATGTAGGTGATCAATTGAAACAAAATTAACAAACCTTAAATGTTGTTTTTAAGCTTAGCATGGAAAGAAAACCATGGTATTTATGGCGTTTCACTGAAATTGAAACGTCCCCTTTGAACAATTATACACGACTGTCCTTAAACTGACACACAATATTTTTAGCGCAACGCAATATGACTTTCAAAAATCCCTACAAAAGAATGGCCCAGACTAACATTAAACTATACCTTTCAGAAATCACTTACCTCACAAAAATCTTCATTACTCGAACTACTGCAATACAGCAAGCACCACTACTGCCAGCCAAATAAAAGATTCAAACTACGGAAGGCACTAACTACTGATAGGGGTAGTTAGCAAATGAAAGATATTAATAGAGAACAAACAATGTATTTACCTTAATATCATCATATATATATGTATAGCAGTTCATGACAAATTTCAAAACTCCGCCATCTCTCTCCCGACATCCACCACTGTTGGCGGCTCACCTCCAACTGCGCAACGCTACGGGCTGTTCACATCCAGATGCCGCTGCCCAACACTACAATGGCAGACAACAATGCAAACTAGCCACAGACTGCACACAGCACACCAGTGATTTTTATACAGAGGTGGCGTTACCAATAAAAAAACCTAAACAGCCAACTTACATAGCCCCCATGCTCCCCACAAAAAAATTTACAAATTGTTTTGGGCAGTGGCCAATAATGATTTGATAAAATTTTTCATAATTACAATAACAAATATATCAAATGCACACACTTATTGATACATTGTTGGTCAACAGCTAAAATTTTCTCACAGTCCATAAAAAACAGTCCTGATCATTCATCACAGTAAAACTGCCGTTTCTTTTCTCAAAGTCTGAGCAGTAAAAGAAAATGCACACGGAAGTAGTGGATTTCCATGGAGTCTTGAAGAAGTAGTGTTGTCCTTCCAACGGAACGGCAGTGCTGACTTTTGACATGCAGACAGGTAATGGGCCACAACAGAGCAAACCCACAGCAGAGTCAGTCAAAGTTTTGAAGAATATTGGTAGGTAGGTCATCACAGAGCATACCCATTGTAGTCCTGGTAGAGATTACGATATTGGTGGGCCACCAGAGGTGCAGACCCACTGTAGTCCTTGTAGAAATAATGGTATTGTGGGCCATCAAAGATGCAGCCCCAATGTAGTCCTTATAGAGATGGCCAGCAGCCATCTGCTGCGACTGTGCAGGTGCACAATCACCATCGAAGAGTCTTGCAGAGAAGATAGCAAGTCCATAAACCACCACTTGTGCATTCACAAAGTTTTTGGAATTGTCCTTAGAACCAGCAATGCTGTTATCCAGTCCCTTGCTGAATTATTAACACACGTGTAAACACTAACAGTCCCTACTTCTCACATATTGTCCCTATACTATGACCAACAGAAATGTGTGCAGTGAAATGGAACTTACAAGTTACTTAATTTGATGAACTGGTGTCAATTACAATTTTATAACATAAGAAAACAATAACAAAGTTACAAAATACATCATTAAAGAAAATAATAGTGCAGATAACATTTGTAGTAAAACAGGCTTTACAAAAGAATAGAAATAAACATGCATATCAATGTTACAAGAATTATGACATAAGTACATACATGAAGATCAGAATAACTTTTGAAACATCAACTTCACATATGAGCATTAAAACAAAACAGAATAAATAATGTCTAAGCATCTTTACAAGATAAATAACATAGTATTTGAAAAATTCTACAACATAAATCTTATTAGCTAAACACTTAAAGACAGGAAAAAGACAAATACACAAGGGTACATAAACACATAGCGGAATAATGCAAAAGGAAAGGACAGGGTTCGTTTTCAGAGTAACATTTGGTACTGCAGTCCAACCCAGAACTTCATTCCATAGATCTTTCGTCTTATTTCAACATTTTTTTTCACCAAAAAAATCCAATCCAAGCTTGCTTTCTGTATTTATATGTTCACATATTTCTTACCTCATTATTTATTTTCCATTATCTTACCTCATCATTTATTTCCAAGAAAATCCTATGTAAACCTGTTGTCACTAAACCCTACTTTTTTGTTCATATCCTCTTTGAAAATACTTTTTGGCCAAACCATTTTCTTATAACTTTTCAATACATTTCTTCCAATTCATCACAACTTGTTCTCTTATATAGCCCATCCCATCCTAAGCTAGCTTAAATCTACTGAGCTCAGATGCTAAACTAAGGAACGAGGCAATGCAGCAGCACAAAACAATTAACACAAACATCAACGATAAAAAATTCAAATTGGCAAAGCAATTGCAATATTGCAACCAATATAAGGCACTGTGCAGCAAACAAGAAAAATAAATTCATAATAAAACTGGCTTAAAAGAGTAATACAAAGTGATATTAAGTAACACTATGCCTGGCAAACAGCAGCAGTAAATGCTATAACTTATACCTACGCATGACAAAGCTCAAGCAGAATAAATAGTACACTAAAGACAACAATGCAGATAAGGGAAATGTCTATTCACATCTTAATATCTATGTAATTAAAGTGGTGCACCACAACTATTTCTACAAAAGAAATTACCAAGTACTTGAAAAGAAAATTATGAATGCAGTTCCTGTGAAGGTAAATGTCTTTTTGTGCTCCCTAATTTTTTTGAAAAAAAATTATTATTTACTCGCTCTGTAGACAGAAAATATTAATATTAGTACATCTATAAAATTTTATTTTACCCAATGCTGCAGTGCAGCTAGAAGCTAGATATTAAACACAATGAGCAGTTATGTACAAAGTAAAGCATAAGAACATAATTCAGTAGTCATGAGGCATTTCATAATCGCTCAACTAGAGAGACAGTAGTCATAATCAGGTGTATAGACATAAAAATATTTCTCGTCATTTCATTAGGCATTTCAGTAAATCATAAATTAAGAGCTCCACAGTGTAATCATATGTTTTCAAGTTTGAGCGTGTCGTATTTGGGATGCTTTCTACAAAGGAATGTCAATAGCGAGGATATTGGCCTCCCCTTTTTTTTTCTACCTGTGCATATGAAAGGCACACGCTAATGACCTTTTTTTTTTCAGGCGACTGTCGCCCAGCTGGGTGCCCACGACGCATTACGTGCAGGTGGTCACTTAACTTTCTTACCGAAATATTTACGACACCAGTTTCCGCTACAGTGACAGTCTCATATGAAAAAAAAATCACAGGTTGAGAATTTGCGTTACAAATCTGTAGAAACATAGTCCTATTGATATAACGGTGTCCAAAAAATTTTCGTCGGCATTGTGAAACATTCACACATTTACATACATTTCATAACTCTTTAAAAGTACGATTCTTGGTTTCCAACATCCTTTTCCACAAATCAGAGTCCCTAACAACTACTCATTATTCATATACTTATTCGTCGACACTTCTTCAATATTTCATCATAACAGATACATAGTATACTCAAATAACTCATATAGCATCAGCTTATTGATCATAAACATATCGCAACAGCATAATACACATAGTCATCGTAATAATAACATCATAACACCTCAGTCAACTCTCAAAATCGTCGTAGCTTCCTCCAATAATTTCAAAACCTAAAAAAAAGTCTCTGCTCATGTCAAAAGTGTCATCTGCCTCAAACGTACTTTAAAAATTATGATGCCATACCAAATACATCATTCAAAGCTCTCATAGTATCACAATGGTTCCGAAAAGAATGAGCATTTCACGAAGTACAGACAAAAATACAATTTCGTAAGTGTAAAGTAATCCAACTCTGTAATTGCGTAAACATGTGTCACTGACGCAGTAAAAAAAAATGTTTATCTCGCAGTTAAAAGGTCAGATAGCTGTGTAATACGTGTGTTAGAGAAATATGGTACCGATGTGTAAAGTTGTATAAGCAAATACCATATTAGCTAGGGCTCCTTGTGCTTGCCAAACACATGGTACACAAAGTAGGTGTGTGCCCCCCTGAGGATTAATGAATAATACCCTCAGGTATTACAGATTACAGCAATGGAATGAAATGTGTCACGGAAAACCTTTGTATCATTGTACTTCAAATATCTTTAAAAATAAATGACTTAAGTGCAAAATTAATCACTCAAATACGTGTCCTGTAGCGCTAAATGTGCGTCTTGCTGTAAGATAATCTCTGTGGAAGTGTCGTAGTTATTGTCCTCCGAAAGCTAAGTTCTGCAGAAGTCAATGTACTTACCTCATGATACACCAAATTTCAAGTAAACCAAAATGTTGCATTAAAATCTCATTATCAGTACTGGTAAATCTTCTAAGTATGTGAGCCTTATAGTCGTTACGTAATCGTGCAACTAACAAACAAGAATGTACACACACAATAACACTGTGACGTCTGTTCACTATAACAATGCATTCGTCATTTCTGTTTAAATGAGTTGTCTTGGTTCTTGATTGGATATTTAACTTCAAACATTGTTGTATGTTAACAGATTCTAAGTCTGACAAAGCATATTAGCAATGTAAAGTGAAAAGTTATATGGCAAAGACAAACTTAAAAAGCAGATTATCTTTCAATAAACGGTTTTACATGAGAAATGTGGTGTAAACCTTTACTCTTCCTAGTACGCAGACTTTCAACTGAAAAGCAATTGTCATGTTTTATACACCGGTAAGGAACGCTAAAATTTTTCTCAAGGTTAGCGTATATGTTATTTTTCTCTGAGCCAGCCGGCGCATGCGGCTGCCTGTGGTGCGAGTCATTGTCTGTTCCTTTGTTGGCGCGCATCGTTATTGGGATTTCGAGACCTAACTTCTACAAATTCACCTTGCCCAAAGGGCCTAGCCCTGTTTAAATCCCGCCAGTTCTGATGAAATTCAGGTCTGTCGTTATGATTATATCGTCTGTCGTCATGTCGGTAGTTCCTGTAGTTTCTTGTCCGTCGGTCATGTGGTGGAGAATTTCTCCCGGAATCGTAACTGCGCGCTGAACTGTTGCGTCTGAAGTTATTCTGTCTCCCTTGATAATAATTGTTTATGTTCCCATATTGTCTGTTTCTATGGTAATCTCTGTCATATTCATTACTACGGAAATGCGATCTTTCTCTGTAACTAGTATTGCTCTGCCAGTGGTGTCATATGGGTGGTGTCTGTTTTGGTCACGATTTGCGTTGTAACAATAGACTTGTCGTGTCCAGTTATTGTTTCTGTCGTCACGGAATTGTGACGGATGTGACCTGTAGTGATTGTTTTCCTGTTTTCGCATCCGGCGACTGTCTGTGTCAATTTCTAATTCTTGTAGGAGTCCCTCATAAGCTTCAATGTCGTCTTTGCACCGACCTGCCAAAATAATATTTCTTAAATGTTCAGGCAATTTCATTAAGCAAATGCGGATGGGTTCTGAGGGGCTGTATGGGTTTGAAAGATACTGATTCTTATGCAACATGTCTTCAAAATATTTGACAAGACTGGAAAATTCAGATTGTTCAAAGTGTTTCATCATCATGATGCTATGTTTTACTCGGTCTTGTGTAGCTTGAGACCAATATGCTGAGCGGAAGGCATGGTAAAAATCTCCTTCACTGTGACAATCGTGAATGACCGATCGCATTCTTACAGCTGGTTCATTCTCCAAGTAGCCACACATAAATTCTAACCTGTGCTCCAATGACCAGTTGGGAGGAAAACAACGAGAAAATTGATGGAGCCATGCTTGTGGATGAATGTCGTTGCCAGAATTCTTAAATGTTTTCAATTTACGTGTAGTAATGAACAGCTTATAGTCAAAATCATCATGTCGGCGAGTCGCATATCGGTCATTGTTAGGTCGTGTCGGCCGTTCCATCTCAAAATTCGGTGCACATTGCCAGTTTCTTTCATAATTTCCGAAGTGCCCTGTTTTATTATTTTGTGCCCCTTCCGTATTTCTATGTCCCATGTCCCTCTTCCCATATTGGAGCGCGAGTGTCCTCTGAAATACGTAATTATTGTATTACCTGTGTCAGCTGATCTTGTACTTCCCGAATTTCTCTTTGGTGTTGCGTATTAATTTGATTCAGATTTTGTTTCAGTTCCCTAATTTGTTCGCACTCTTCTGTGTCATTAAAGACTACCGGTTTTGTGTCATTCAGATTATCATCTACCTTCGTAGATAAATTATTTAGCTGATCCGAAAGTTCAACTACATTCTCTGATAATGAACTAATTTCCTCCATGTGTCTTTCTGAACCAATTTTCAGAGTATCTACTGTGTCCTTTAAGTTTTGTTGAGTTTTTGCAAGTTGCGTAACCGAATCGGTAGATGCAACTGAGTCAATATTAGCTTGCAGGGTCTCATGATTTTGATGAACAATAGTTTGCAGTTCTTTTATGGCTGCTTCATGATTCTGTAATGCATTTTCATGCCGCGAAAAAATAGGTTGAAAATGCTCACAAATTTGTGTTTTTACGTCATTACAGACTTTTTGATATTTCGATTCAATGTTATGTAACTCAATAGTTAAATCTTCACGTGTTCGTTCAAGTGTGTTGTCTAACTTTTGAAGATTTTGTTCCATTGTGTCTAACTTTTTAAGATTTTGTTCCACTGTGTCTAACTTTTTGAGATTTTGTTCCACTGTGTCTAACTTTTTGAGATTTTGTTCCACTGTGTCTAACTTTTTGAGATTTTGTTCCACAGTGTCTAACTGTTGCTGTGTTTGTCTCTGGTGTTGTTCCATTGTGTCTAACTTTTGAAGATTTTGTTCCATTGTGTCTAATTTTTGTAGCCTTTGTCCCATTTGTTGCATTAACTGTAATAACAATGCACTGGTGTCTGAAACATGTTCCTCAGTGCTTTTCGGCAGTGAAGTTGCACCGGCAACATTCACATTTTGACAAGCAGAAAATGTTTCTTGACTCATTTGAGAAGACGGTGAGAACCCAAAACCTGAGTCTACAGTATTTGCAATATTGTGTTCTGTCATTCCCGATTCCTGAGGCGAGCTGTTGCCGACCGATCGATCGATAATGCTTCCCTGTTCACTACCTGTTTCACTGTCTACACCATTATTTGACGCCCGCTCCATTTCCCTATGCACAGTTACCAAATTACTACTTTGAATGTCTGTTAATTCATTACACAGCGGTGCTGGTAAGCTACACTCGTCGTCACTATTATTTCTCAGTTTATTTTGGAGCCTAGTGTTACGTTTTTCACACGCCATTATTGTCACAATATTTCACACTATAACACAGAAAAGCACAATTTGAAGAGCAACAATAAGAGAACACATTAACATAGCACTGAAAATAATATCTCGTTAGTTGCAAGCGCAGCTGCGAAATACTTGGTGCAAATCTACATGCATGCCACAACTGTTTTACTGTACAACAATGAAAGACTGCAACTACAAAAGAGATTCTCTCTACAATTACGTGCTAGCAATAAACAATAGCTACACTAATTACACAAGCTACAAGGAAAAAATCAGAAGATTCCAGTGAGGTATCCTCGGCTAAGGGTCGACATATGAAACGTCCCCTTTGAACAATTATACACGACTGTCCTTAAACTGACACACAATATTTTTAGCGCAACGCAATGTGACTTTCAAAAATCCCTACAAGAGAATGGTCCTGACTAACATTAAACTATACCTTTCAGAAATCACTTACCTCACAAAAATCTTCATTACTCGAACTACTGCATTACAGCAAGCGCCACTACTGCCAGCCAAATAAAAGATTCAAACTACGGAAGGCACTAACTACTGAAAGGGATAGTTAGCAAATGAAAGATATTAGTAGAGAACAAACAATGTATTTACCTTAATATCATCATATATATATATGTATAGCAGTTCATGACAAATTTCAAAACTCCGCCATCTCTCTCCCCACATCCACCACTGCTGGCGGCTCACCTCCAACTGCGCAACGCTACGCGCTGTTCACATCCAGCTGCCGCTGCCCAACACTACAATGGCAGACAACAACGCAAACTAGCCACAGACCGCACACAGCACAGCCAGTGATTTTTATATAGAGGTGGCGTTACCAATAAAAAAACCTAAACAGCCTACTTACAAAATTAATCTTGTCCCACCGAAAATGGCACATAGATGTCGAAACATTTCTGGATTAGTACAAGTAAGATAAAAAATATACGAGGGCGCGCTGAAAAGTTATGTCTACAATCTTTTCATGTGAAAAGTCTTAACCATTTTTAAATAAAACAAACTGTGTTATCGTCCTGCATCTTTATTCTACATGTCTACATATTCATTTCTCAACAGAGACAACCTAGCGACGAACACATTTCTCCCAACGAATGGCGAGTTTGCTGATAGAATTTCTGACTTTGTTGACAGAACCACAACTTCATTTCTGCTTGCACCGCTTCATCACTAGCAAAGTGAAGTCCTTAGAGGCGTTCTTTAAGTTTCGCTGACAGGTGAAAATCGAATCTGGCTAAGTCGCGACTGTATGGAAGAAGACCGATGACAGGAAACAAAAGGGGCTTGATGTTACATATCTCGCAGCGCTCTTGCGTGATCTGATATTGTTATGCCGAAGGGGAGGCTGCTCCATGTGTGGACGGACTCATACAATTCGAAACCCGATTAAAGCATGCTGTTTCTTACACACCGACATAGTTACATTACCCATATCCAGCTTACACACTGCAATTCGAGCCTCTACCAGCAGAGGGCTGCAACCATGTAGGCATAAACAACAGAGATGCATATTGTAAATAACGTTTGTCGTACTTAAAGAAGTTGAAAAGTATTCACATCAAAAATTCGGAGGTATTACTATTCAGCATGCCCTCGTTCACTGTGTGTTGCCAAAGGCCGAAATTTAAGAACGTAAATTTAATTCGCAGACACGGTTGAAAAGGTCCCCAGGGCATTCCAGTCACAGAAAAAAGATTAACTTTTCTCTTTTTGCATTCTTATTTTTCCCTCTATATACGTGTCCGTATTGTAGATTAATTGTTATGCCTTACAACATACATATTTTTTCAATAACATACTCAAATATCCTGCATAATCGCAGTACGTTATTTCTAGATCAATAAATTCTATCAAGCATCTTAATTCAATCAACCTCTGCGGTGCCCCGACCTTTCCTCAAGGCAAACTGATTATCATCCAACAGATACAAAATTTTCTTTTCCATTCATCTACATCTACATCTACGTGATTACTGTGCTATTCACAATAAAGCGCCTGGCAGAGGGTTCAATGAACCACCGTTAAGCTTTCTCTATACCGTTCCACTCTCGAACGGCGCGCGGGAAAAATGAGCACTTAAATTTTTCTGTGCGAGCCCTGATTTCTCTTATTTTATCGTGATGAGAATTTCTCCCTGTGTAGGCGGGTGCGAACAGAATGTTTTCGCCGTCAGAGGAGAATACCGGTGACTGAAATTTCATGCAAAGATCCCGTCTCACCGAAAAACGCCTTTGTTTTAAATGACTGCCAGTGCAATTCACGTATCATGTCTGTGGCACTGGCTCCCCTGTTACGCGATAATACAAAACGAACACCCCTTTGCTGTACTTTTTCGATATCATCCGTCAGTCCCACCTTATGCGGATCCCACACGGGACAGCACTACTACAGAGTAGGGCGGGCAAGCGTGGTCTAAGCAGACACTTTAGCAGACCTGTTCCGCCTTCTAAGTGTTCTGCTAATGAATCGCATCTTTGGTTTCCTCTACCCACAACATTATCTACGTGATCGTTCCAGTTTTGGTTATTTGTCACTGTAATCCCTAAATATTTAGTTGAACTTATAGCCTTTAGATTTGTGTGACTTATGGCGTAATCGAAATTTGGCGGATTTCTTTCATTACTCATGTGAATAATTGGACACTTTTCTTTATTCAGGGTCAATTGCCACTTTTCGCACCATACAGATATCTTATCTAAATCATTTTGCAATTCGTTTTGGTCATCAGATGACTTTCAAGACGGTAGATGGCAGCATCATCTCCAAACAATCTAATAGGGCTACTGAGATTGTCTCCTATATCATTAATAAAGATGAACAACAATAGAGGTCCCATAACACTTCCTTGGGGAACGCCGGATATTACATTTGTCTTACTCGATGACTTTCCGTCTAGTACTACGAACTGTGACCTGTATGACAGGAAATCACGAATCCAGTCTCACAACTGGGGCGATATTCCATAGGCACGCACTTTGATTAGAAGACGCTAGTGAGGAACGGTGTTGAAAGCCTTCTGCAAATCTAAAAATACGTAATCAATTTGACATCTCCTGTTGATAGCACTCATTATTTCATGAGTATAAAGAGCTACTTGTGTTTCGCAAGGAAGACATTTTCTGAATGCGTGCAGACTATGTGTCAATAAATCGTTTTCTTCGAAGTACTTCATAATGTTCGAATACAGTATATGTTCAAAAACCGTAGGGCAAATCGACATTAGTGATATGGGCCTGTAATTCAGCGGATTACTCTTACTTCCCTTTTTGTGTATTGGTGTGACGTGAACAATTTTCCAGTCTTCTGTGTATTATTCGCGTCAACAACTTCGATGCATGGGCCGTTCATCTGATTGTAGCACACTTCTCGCATTGATTTTCCCTTGCTGTCTTCGACATTGTGTGAATAGTTCTTTTCTAAATGTCTGATGGTATGTCTTCACCCCTATAAATATTGTACACTAACCTGAGTAGTAGTTAGGTTGCTGCCACTTCCACCAATGATTTTTTAACTCCGAAGAAATGTTACCTATATCTTCTGTGTTATTTGATCGCAAATCTTCAAATCTCTGATGATGTGTAATACTGGATCTCATACGTCTTCCAAAACGCAATCGGCAAACGACGTATTTTTCTTCTTCTACCAATCAGTAGACACTTCCTTGCCCTTACACCAGTTTCCTCGCCTCCCCTAACACTTCTCCCCCCTCTACCCCCCCCCCCCCCACCCACCTCACTGCTTTCAAAGACTTTCATGTACATTCAACCTGATCTTCCGGTTTGCAAAGCAATGTTGACCCTACGAAGTAACTTAAGAGATAGGCTGAAGAAATTAAAACCTATATATATGCCGATTGTATATATAGAGAAGAGGTTTGTAAATATTGACTAGACGACACTCACAGAGGTTATTCTTACTTCAAGTTAGCGTGTTGTAGCCTATTCTAGATGCTATTCAGTCTGTGCACAGAGCTAACAATGAAGGAAAGCAAGAATAAATTTGAAACTGGAGCGAAAATTCGGGAGAAGAAATAAAAACGTTTTTGTTTCTCGATGACGTTCCAATAGTACCAGAGACCGCTACAGATCTGGAAGAGCAGTCGAACAGGTAGCTTCTTCAAAAGAGATTATAAGATAAACATCGCCAAAAGTAAAACATGGGTAATAGAATGTAGCAGGATTAAATATGGTGATGGGTGAAGTAGAGGGGATACAAAATGTAAACTGATAGTGACGAGATAAGTATTTCTGAAAAAAGAGAAATTTGCTGACATGGAATATATTTTTTAAATGCTGGAACGTATTTGCTGAAGGAGTCAGATGCAATCTTTTTACGGAAGTGAAACGTGGACTTCTTCTTGTAGATAAGAGGAACAAGAACTTTTTATGTTTGGCGCCACAGACGAATGCTGAAGATTCGATGGTTTGATTCTGTAATTGATGCGGAGGTATTGAGCTGAATTGGTGGAAAAAGAAATTTATAGAATGGGTGAGGGTTGTACATAGAGGGCTGTACCTAGAGGACAGTGCACCTAGGAATACATGACGATTTTCGGTCGGTAGTTCAGTTTAGTGACTGGTTTTAGGAATACATGAAAGAATGTGCACTAGAGAACGCCAAAAGCAGTCTTCGCCTTTTTCTACAAATTATTGTTGATGCTAGTTATGACATTGGGTTTTGTACAGCAGTCGTAAACGTTTCGAGTTCTACACGTTTAAATGGTGTACAATGTACTAAAGCTTTTAAGAATATTTTATTGGCTCTTCAGTTACAGAATTTTGTGGCAACTTAAACTCTGTATACTCTTAAATCTAGTATTATAACGTGTGGACGATAAAGCCACGTTTTGTCACTCTTGCAACAGCTTGTATCATGAAACGCGCGATGGTCTTTTGCCATGAAACATGGTATATTTACTTATTAGCTGAGTTTCTTTGAAGTCTTAGCAATTTTACTTGTCTTAAAAACTGAAATTAGTGACAGTTTCCAAGAACTTCAATTTAAAAATATATTTGTATTTTAATTGGTTGTTGATTATCTTTCCACTTCGTTTCATTTCACTTTCCGTTTGTTGGTGGAGTACAGTAATAATGGAACAGATGGACCTGGGACAGGATCTTACGTTTCGGAAAATCTTAATTTTCCTGGGTAATTTTTGCCATTTCAGAGAAACACCGCAGTATATAAAAAGTGAATGCCAACATATGGATATGGACCGAGTAAGAAATTATGTTAAACTTCCGTAACGGAGCTGGCTAGAGGTTAAAAAGCTTAAAAGTGTGCCAAGGTACAACACTAACCCCTAAAATCAGATTAAAAGATGGGATCAGTTTCCGGGACGGGTTGAGGCATCAAGGAATCGTTGAATTGCTAATAGAGTGAAGTGTGGGGCGAGAGGGACAAAACTGTGGAGGAAGACCAAAGGTCGATTACATTAAGCAGCTTTAAATCAATGCAGGTTGCGGTAGTTATGCATAGTTGAAATTCACAAAAGATGGGCTACTGCGGTAAACTGCATCAAAGAAGTTTTCGAAATGATTTCTACAACAGATACAATAACATTGATGTTTAATACTCATTTTCATATTACTGTGACTCTCAAAATATGTTATATTTTCATGACACCTATTCGTTGGAAAAATTAAGTATAAAAATATGAATTGTAACCACTTCACATGGCATTCTTGCTGTTTAAGTGGGGAAGTATACGCCACTGCGACTTGAAAAAAATAAGAAAATTGATAGTTAACAACGTGGTATAGGCTTAACCAAGCAAACAACGTTGAGAACATGAAAAGCTTTAAGAGCAGTAAGTGCACAACAGCTCTACTCAGACACAACACGACCAAGTAGGGTACCACCCAAGAGTTGATCAATGAAGCAACAAGCCAGCGTCAAAGACCATACGTCAAAGGACAAATTACAAAATCTGTATACACTGTAGTACTGTCATACAGGGCTAATATGCAGTCAAATTACAACAGAACAAATACAATAAAGAAGATACATTTGTGCACAAATTACTTTTGATTTTCTGTACAATATTATATTACGTAACATAATAGTCACGTGAGCCTACTATAATGTCACATGATATTGTAGTGTTACATGATTAAAACAAACCAATTATCTGGTGGAAACTACCATCTAACAAAGTGGGTGGTTAGTTTTTTTCAATGACATTATAATAGTATAATAGCATGTGACAATATAATAGTATCAAATGACGGCTGTTGTTGTTGTGGTCTTCAGTCCTGAGACTGGTTTGATGCAGCTCTCCATGCGAATCTATCCTGTGCAAGCTTTTTCATCTCCCAGTACCTACTGCAACCTACATCCTTCTGAATCTGCTTTGTGTATTCATCTCTTAGTCTCCCTCTGCGATTTTTACCCTCCACGCTGCACTCCAATCCTAAATTTGTGATCCCTTGATGCCTCAGAACATGTCCTACCAACCGGTCCCTTCTTCTTGTCAAGTTGTGCCACAAACTCCTCTTCTCCCCAATCATATTCAATACCTCCTCATTAGTTGTGTGATCTACCCATCTATCTTCAGCATTCTTCTGTAGCACCACATTTCGAAAGCTTCTATTCTCTTCTTGTCCAAACTATTTATCATCCATGTTTCACTCCATACATGGCTACACTCCATACAAATACTTTCAGAAACGACTTCCTGACACTTAAATCTACACTCGATGTTAAGAAATTTCTCTTCTTCAGAAACGCAATCCTTGCCATTGCCAGTCTACATTTTATATCCTCTCTGCTTCGACCATCATCAGTTATTTTGCTCTCCAAACAGCAAAATTCCCTTACTACTTTAAGTGTCTCATATTCCTTTATCCTCGTTTTGCTTTTGTTGATGTTCATCTCATATCCTCCGTTCAAGACACTGTCCATTCCGTTCAACTGCTCTTCGAAGTCCTTTGCTGTCTCTAACAGAATTACAATGTCATCGGCGAACCTCAAAGTTTTTATTTCTTCTCCACGGATTTTAATTCCTACTCCGAATTTTGCTTTTGTATCCTTTACTGCTTGCTCAATATACAGATTGAATAACATTGGGGAGACGCTACAACCCTGTCTCACTCCCTTCCCAACCACTGCTTCCCTTTCATGCCCCTCGACTCTTACAACTTCCATCTGGTTTCTGTACAAATTCTAAATAGCCTTTCGCTCCCTGTATTTTACCCCCGCCATCTTTAGAATTTGAAAGAGAGTATTACAGTCAACATTGTCAAAAGCTTTCTCTAAGTCTACGAATGCTGGAAACGTAGTTTTACCTTTCCTTAATCTTTCTTCTAAGATAAGTCGTACGGTCAGTATTGCCTCACGTTTTCCAACATTTCTACGGAATCTAAACTGATCATCCCCGAGGTCGGCTTCTACCAGTTTTTCGATTCGTCTGTAAAGAATTCACGTTAGTATTTTGCAGCTGTGACTTATTAAACTGATAGTTCGGAAATGTTCACATCTGTCAACACCTGCTGTCTTTGGGATTGGAATTATTATATTCTTCTTGAAGTCCGAGGGTATTTCGCCTGTCTCATACATCTTGCTCACCAGATGGTAGAGTTTTGTCAGGACTGGCTCCTCAAAGGACATCAGTAGTTCTAATGGAATGTCGCCTACTCCTGGGGCCTTGTTTCGACTCAGGTCTTTCAATGCTCTGTCAAACTCATCACGCAGTATCGTATCTCCCATTTCATCTTCATCTACATCCTCTTCCATTTCCATAATATTGTCCTCAAGTACATCGCTCTTGTATTGACCCTCTATATATTCCTTGCACCTTTCTGTTTTCCCTTCTTTGCTTAGAACTGGGTTTCCACCTGAGCTCTTGATATTCATACAAGTGGTTCTCTTTTCTCCAAAGGTCTCTTTAATTTTCCTGTAGGCAGTATCTATCTTACCCCTAGTGAGAGAAGCCTTAACATCCTTACATTTTTCCTCTAGCCATCCTTCCTTAGCTATTTTGCACTTCCTGTCGATCTTATTTTTGAGACGTTTGTATTCCTTTTTGCCTGCTACATTTACTGCATTTTTATATTTTCTCCTTTCATCAATTAAATTCAATATATCTTCTGTTACCCAAGGATTTCTACTAGCCTTCGTCTTTTTACCTACTTGATCCTCTGCTGCCTTCACTACTCTGCTGTATTTCTTTCCCCCATTCCTGTCAATTGTTCCCATATGCTCTCCCAGAAACTCTGTGCAACCTCTGGTTTAGTCAGTTTATCAATGTCCCATCTCCTTAAATTCCCACCTTTCTGCAGTTTCTTCAGTTTTAATCTACGGTTCATAACCAATTGATTGTGGTCAGAGTCCACATCTGCCCCTGGAAACGTCCTACAATTTAAAACCCGGTTCCTAAATCTCTGTCTTACCATTATATAATCTATCTGATACCATCTAGTATCTGCAGGATTCTTCCATGTATACATCCTTCGTTTATGATTCTTGAACCAAGTCATGCTCTGTGCAAAATTCTACCAGACGGCATCCTCTTTCATTTCATACCACCAGTCCATATTCAACTACTATGTTTCCTTCTCTCCCTTTTCCTACTCTCGAATTCCAGTCACCCATGACTATAAAATTTTCGTCTCCCTTCACTACCTGAATAATTTCATCAATTTCTTCATCATCTGCAGTGCTAGTTGTAATATAAACTTATACTACTGCAGTACGATGGGCTTCGTGTCTATCTTGGCCACAATAATGCGTTCACTATGCTGTTTGTAGTAGCTTACCCGCACTCCTATTTCTTATATATTATTAATCCTACTCCTGCTTTACCCCTATTTGATTTTGTATTTATGACCCTGTATTCGCCTGACCAAAAGTCTTGTTCCTCCTGCCACCGAACTTCACTAATTCCCACTATATCTAACTTTAACCTATCTATTTGCCTTTTTAAAGTTTGTAACCTACCTGCTCGATAAGGGGTCTGACATTCCATGCTCCGATCCGCAGAACGCTAGTTTTCTTTCTCCTGATAACGACGTCGTCTTGAGTAGTCCCTGACCGAATATGGGGAACTATTTTACCTCCGGAATATTTTACTTAAGAGGACGCCATCATCATTTAACCATACAGTAAAGCTACATACCCTCGGAAAAAATTACGGCTGTGGTTTCTCTTTGCTGTCAGCCGTTGGCAGTATCAGCAAAGACTGGCCGTTTTTGTTAGTGTTACAAGGCCAGATCAGCCAGTCATTCAGACTGTTGCCCCTGCAACTACTGAAAAGGCTGCTGCCTCTCTTCAGGAACCACACGTTTGCCTGGCCTCTCAACAGATACCCTTCCGTTGTGGTTGCACCAACGGTACGGCCGTCTGTATCGCTGAGGCACGCAAGCCTTCCCACCAACGGCAAGGTCCATGGTTCATGGGGGAGTGGTGGGGGAAGTGACTGTTACGTTACATAATACACTATGGAATATAAAATATAATGAATATAGAACTGCATCTTTCTTTATAATCTTTCTTTCACTGTAATTTCAGTGCATGTGTATCTCTCTGTGACTGTAATACAGTGTACACAGACTTTGTAGCTTGTTCTTTGACCTATGGTCTTTGACTTTTGCTTGTAGTTTCTTCGATCGAGTCTTGTGTTTTAGCCCACTGACTCTTGCTGTGCCTGAGCGGTGGTGCTGTGCACTTACAGCTATTACAGGTCTTCATGTTCTTTGTGTTGATTTCTGTTTGGTTATTACGGCGTTAAATATCAATTTTCTCACGTTGTGAATCCAGCAATGGCGTATACTTCCCTGGTTAAACAGTATGTATGCCATGTGAAATTTTTACGATGGATATTTTTCGTAAGTGCACTTAATTCTTCCAACGAATAATGCTCATGAAAATGTAACATGTTTTGAGCTTCACATTTTTCACTCTGCTTCTATTTTTGTGCCAGCAGTGTGAGGATGGTACATGATCGGAACCGGTAGTGAATAAGTGTATTGTAAGACAGCACAGTGTATATCATGCATTTCTCAAAGTATATCGATGGTGATGAACGTTGCCTGAAAGAAATTGTCATCTGATATCATTAACGTTTGGCTTCCATTTTTCTTCGATCTGCCCCCTGGAAAGCAGTAGGGTCTCCAGTAGTTGTGAAGAAGTGTATTAAGTCGTTTCCTGTCGTAATACTAACAGATATATCGGGAAAACTACTTTTCCGGATACACCTAGCTGTTTCTAGGTAATTAATTTCCACAAAAGTTGTTTTCGCGTAACTATTGACTACATAGGACTTGCTATGGCGTCATCGATGGTAGGAGATACCTATTGTCAACATACAGAACGCAGCAGTCTAGTATTTCAAGGAAGAGGGAGAAATATACTACCCCTGCCATTCTCCTTCGTGGCGAGAACTTTGTCGTACATCCCGCAGTGGGAAATTGGTGATCCAAAATATTTACAAACCATCTGAGAAAACTCGATCCTAATAAGTAATACTACCGTCTAGCAATATGAACCATATACTGCCCTCAGTGCAAGTGAATATGAAAGGTGTTGGTTGAAACGTCTGCTTTAAAAGCCGAAGTGCCTGTCGCAGTATCATGTGGCTATATGTAACTGTTAAAATGTTGGTACGACGGGGAGAGATTCAGTATGCATTAGAGTTCTCCCGTACTCTCTTGAAAATTTAGGAGGGTACGTAACCGGAATAGCCAAATAATGAATTTCTTCGAAGGCCGTATTTATTCTGTGTGGGCCGAAACAGAGTAAATAACAACCGTTGGCTTTTTGAGTGAGTAATATTAACATTACAGGCTACTATTCTGCTATTATAAATAAATGTAATGAACCACATCGATTGGAAGATTGTAACGAATAGTTGCAATAATAGGATTTTAAACTGGGGATGACGCAACCAATTACCCAGTCTAAAATTTTAATACGTTAATGCCTGCCGGCTTCCATCTCACACATAAACTTCAAAGTCGGTATGACAATTATTTTGTTGACTAAACTGTGCCCTGCGGAGCTGTGTAATGGTACCAATTAAAATTTATGCATCTGCAATAGAACGCAGTAATGGAACCCATACTGCCTGAGAGTGGTGTGCCTCGAAGCAGTTTCATTCCGCGAATTTCGCACATCTGCCGTATCTTTTTGTTCGGTTATACACAACGATAGTTTCAGTAATCATCATTTTTACTGCATCGTGTCATCATCGTCTACTGATCTTATGGTCATTCAGCCTTTAACGGCAATCTCAGTGTATTTCGCGTCAGTGAATACGATCTCATTGATTGGTTCACATTACAGGAAACACCATTTCTAGTATGTCGATAAGAAATAAACGTGTTCATTACAATACGACAGTTTTATTTAGCTTGGAGTTTTAATAAATGACATTGTTTGTACGATAGCTATGCAAATATTGAAATTCACATGAATGAAAGCGGACAGTTTCTCTGTAACTTTAAAATTTTACTCACGGGTCAGAAGTCGGCCATTTACTGAAATCAGTTACGAAAAATCCGTGGAGCCGTTTCTGACAGAATGATGCATATTTTCCATTGTACGTTACCTCCATGATTCAAGTCACTACCCATATCTCCGGTTCAATAATATTGGTTTCAGCGTAAGAAACGTATGTATCGTCCCCAGAAAACAACAGAGGCGGTACTAAGTCCCTTACCCCAGAATCTAAGAAAATGTCTCTTCCCACAATATTCTGCGATATTGTAACCCGCAGATATATTAGCAGCAGTTTATGCTCAAGATGAACGTGCTGCATTGTACTGTCTCATACCATTTATTGCAGTGGAACTTTGTCTACCTAATTGAAGGCACGCTGATATGCACTCTGTGAACTGATTAAAACTGTAGGCCAACCGAGACTCCAACTAGTATCATTAAAGACATTGGAAAAATTTAGTTCTGACTGATTTCAGCTGGGTGGTCAAGACTTCCTTGAGAATTTAAAAGCGAGACATCAATTTCACCAGGTTGTTTCGTTGAAACATCTATTTCATTCAAAGTTATTGATCAGTTTCGTAACTCACCTTCAAGTGCAGTAAAGTATGTGGACATATCCCTGTAATAAGTGTGTGTCCAATGTCATACGCCACTCGTATTTACACACGGCATTGTCTCAAAGGTGTGAACATACACTGGCATGGGATAGCGATATGCACATATACAGATGGCAGAAGTGTCGCGTACGTAATGTACGAAAGGGCAGTGCGTTGGCGGAGCTGTCATTTGTACTCGGGTGAATTTGTGTGAGAAGACGTTCGAAGTCATTATGCCCGCATCACGGATATTAACGAACTTTGAACGTTGAGTGATGGTTGGAGGTAGACGCATGGGACATTCTGTTTTAGAAATCGTTACTTAATTCAGTATTCCGAGATCAACAATGTCAAGTGTGTATCGAAAATACCAAATTTCAAGCATTACCTTTCATCACAGACAACCCATTGGTCGACGGTCGTCACTTAATGACCGAGAGCAGCAGCGTTCTTGTAGAATTGCCATTGCCAGCAGACAAGCAACACGTTATTAATTACCGCAGATATCAATGTGTGGCGTACGATGAATGTACCCTTTAGGACAGTGCTGCGAAATTTGGCGTTAATGGGACATGGCAACACACTACCGACTCCAGTGCCTTTTCTAACAGCACGTCATCACCTGCAGCGCCTCTCCTGGGGCCTTGACCATATCAGTTGGGCTCTAGATGACTGGAAAACAGTGCCATGGTCAGATGATTGCCGATTTCACTTGGTAAGAGCTGATGGTAGGCTTCGAGTGAAGCGCAGATCCAATGAAGCCATCGACAGAATTTGTCGACAAGGCATACTGAAGCATGTGGTTCCTAAATAATGATATGGGGTGTCTTTATATGGAAGTTACTGGGATCTCAGGTTCAACTGAACCAATAATTGATTGGAAAAGGTTCTTTTAGGCTACTTGGAGACCATTTGCAGCCTTTCATGGACTTTATTCTTCCCAAACATGTCACTGGGCCACAATGTTCGCTACTGGTTAGGAGGAACATACTGGATAATTTGAGCAAATGATTTGGCCGCTCAGATCGACCGACATAAATACTGACGAACGTTTGTAGGACGTAATCGAGAGGTCAGTTCTCGCACAACATCCTGCTCCGGAAACACTTTCGCTATTATACACGGCTATAAAGGCAGTATGGCTCGGTATTTCTGCAGGGGACTTCCAACGACTTTTCGAGTCCCCGAACAGTCGAACTACGCCGAAAAAAAGGAGGTCCGACACGATATCAGGAGTTATCATATGACTTTTGTCAACTTAGTTTATTAATGAGCATGGAAGGTAAATTTCGACGAAATCTCGGCGGTTGTTAAAGGATAATTTCTCAATACTTTCGAATAGTGTTCATTATAGAATTATAGTGTATCTACATCGATTTGGTTTATTGCCCCATTTATTGACACACCGTTACCTGATCATGTGGAAAACCGTAAGAATAAAAAAGCCTATAACACGATATCGTCTGAATCACAACACACGTGCACATGCAAAACTGCTGCGGAGTAGTTGTCGTCGCTTAGTAATAATTCAGCATAGAGCCGTTGTGACGCTCTTCCATTGCATTCAGAGAACACACACATGAGGACCATATCGGCCATCTCTGTACAAGTCAAGATCCACACACTGGTATGTATCGCTGTGATGGAACTACTAGCACAGGACCGAGCAGTACTGAATGCAGCCCGGAGGGCGAAGTGGGCATTGCTATTGACAAGAACAAACACCGTCACTAGATGAAACAAGTTCGTTTCTAAACTAAATAAACAGCGCCTACTGTCAACATTTGCACTACAGTACAGATATTTTCCAGTGCAATGCGTACACAAAGATAAATAGGAGCAGGGAATCAAACTAAATGCTACTAAGCTTTGGAGACCGCGGAAAACTGGAGCCAAAGTGTCAAATATTCCTGAAAACGATCCGAAATTTTGTGTGTGGTATTCAGGTTCACCTTGTTTATTTACGTATCTATGAGGGTGACACGGCCACACCCATTTAGGTGTTTTACAATGATCTAAAGCTCGATGCCGTCCAGTACTGCTAAATAAAGTTATAGTTTCAGCTAAACAATATGGTGCAATGATATTCTGTGGTTTCTGTAGTCTATGAATTTCAACATATATCTTACTTGTTAGAAAGTCAACGGAAGGAGGCCTTGGTCGTTTGATCGTCACTAACCCAATTCAAGGTCTGAGTCAGTAGCACACAGTGTGGTAGATCTACAAGAGACATAAAATTGAAAAAAAAAAAATAGCAGTCGTATCAGATGTTCATCTACTCTGCGCGTTTGCCTTTCATTAACTCTGTGCGGGCCTAGAGAGAAAACTTGTCTCCTATAACGTTAAGGGTAATTGGCATGAGTAGACAGAATATCAGTCCAAAACACGCATCAAAGTAAATGTCAATGTAAACGCGAATTAATGAGCGTATCTGGAGCATGAATTCACCGTGTAATTCTAATTTCGTAGGGAGTTCAATGTATGGAGAGGAAATCAGTGTTACGTCCAGTCTCTCATGGAAAAACTCTCCTGAGAGGGGCAGGGTAGATGTCTATAAACACATTAACTCCACTAGGAGAAAGTACGGTGCTTAAATTGAATGTATAACGCAGATAGTTAATAAATAAATTACGCGTTTCCTTGTCTGACGAGTGACTTTTAACTCACTGATATAATCTGGATCTGACTGATTGCAGAATGTTTCTGTGATACCAGGGGTCAGACGATGGAAAAGGACAGATGTATCGGTTTCAGGTAAAGACTCCTGATGCGGAAACAAGTCAAGACGTATCATTGGTTAAAACTACCAGTGGTAATCTAGAACCTAAGAATTAATGTTTGTACTAGGTAGTTTGTAGATTTATAGTGTACACTGTTGCGACAATAGCTAATGGACCTAAATTACTTAGAATGAGTTCCTGACGGAGATAGTTTCCACGTTGTTGGAAAATATCCCACTTGTCCATCGTACACGTATGCAGTGACACCATAATGATGTTTCAGCTTACGTAACACATCCTGTATTTAAACATCTGCGCCATACGTTCATTGAAAAGTGGATAGGGAGAGAACCGTTATTCTTTCGTGGTAAGCTGCTTTACTTGAACGGCAACCAATCGTATTATTCTTCTAAAGTGATATGAGAAAATATTGAAGCCCCCCTTTGACAAGAACGGCTCATAGGAGGGTGACCTTTGAGTAGGTCAGACTTGAAAGCAGGATTCTGGTGTGGAAAGCTGGCCAATTATATAACATGCCACTTGTGTTACCAAGATGCTTATACAGGCATGCATTGATCTTTCAAAGTTTTGAACAGTAACATGAATCTTCAATAAATCTTAAAAACGCTTAAAACAACCCACTTCGGTTACGCAAAATAAATCTTTGCAATCAATCTAAGTAGTGGTAAAATAATTGAATTTTAAATACCCTGCCCCAAATAGATGTTCCAAACATCAGTCTAACTAGATGAGCTAACGACACAGACACTATAACCAATACCAGCTTTAGTCAACACATTCACAATGAATTTTAACAAGGAATTTACCTGAGCTCTCATGACAGTCTAATTTGAATGCTTAACAAATAAATTCTCATAACCAATAGCATAAAACTATTAATTTATCAAAGGTGAAGACACTAATGCCCCTAAATAATCATAACCAATAGCACAAAACTATTAATTTATCAAAGCTGAAGGCACTAATCTACCTCTTTAATTTACACTTGGCAGGTACCTCAATACCCTGAAATCTCTTTTCCAGAATTTACTTGAAAATTAGTTTAGCTGTCCAACTCAGTTTAAGACATAAGTTCGTCCTTGAAGAATAGCAGGTATATCCTGGACCTTGGGCACTGCAGCTTTGTGGAGACCATTTGCAAGCGGACCCACTCTATCCAAAAACATCTCTACAGACAATAAATTGTGTTACTTCCAAGTTGCAAGCATAATATAGTTCAAAAACCAAGAACTCAACTAATCTCTCAGTTGAGTGTGGAAAACAATCGCATGACATCATGAAAGACTTAAACTAGACTTGATGTTAACAAAACGAATTATTTTTTTCGTCCTCCGGGACAGGTCACTGGAACTGCCTTGGAACTGAATAAACACGGCTACTGCTTCGCAGAAGGTACGTTGTGCACCACAGCAGAACCCGAACCCAGCCCATTCCTTCAGAGCCTCCTGTTAAGACTAGAGTTGCGTCAATCACGTTGTATATACTTTTACAACAGAAAAACGTGAAATTAATTGTAAGGATCCTCCAGCCACTGTAAGGCCAGCATCTAGTAATGCAATCTTGCTAAGGTGAGCCCAAATCTGCACAACGTCAATTAGGGATGAAATGTAGACAAATAAATCTCAAACCGGTGACGTGGAACCTAGTGACCTACTGTCTTAACTAAATCCTCGAAAATTAAAGAGCAAGATTCGCCTCCTCAGCAGACGCGCATGGGCACCAAATAATTCTGTCAAATGGTTGTACAATTTAAGAATCAAAACCTGCCAAATTTAAACGGCACGTCCGCTCACAAGGAAAGGGAGTTCAAACACCAACTCGATCACAGTTGTCTCCTTTACAACTGCCACGGTGTTGGCCGTCTACACCATTCTCGAACAGCTCTCTCTCTCTCCTTCAGTCCATGCACTGGGCCCGGGTTCGATTCCCGACCTCGTCGGAGATTTTCTCCGCTCGTGGACTGGGTGTTGTCCTCATCGTCATTTCATACTCATCATCGGCCGAAAGTCACCCAATGTGGCGCCGAATGAAATAAGACCTGCACTTGGCGGCCGAATCCGAATGGAATATCTCGGCCAACAATGCTAGACGACCTTTTCATTTCTGAGAGCTCCAAGGGAGACCACAACTCAGCGATTCGCGCTGCTTAAAAGACCGCTCTTCTAGGCCGAGCGCATGCTCTTTGGACCTATGATAGCTTGCAGCAAAATCGGGCGTATGAGTCAGGTACGAGAAACATGTGGTGAATGAAGATCATCTCTTGGGACAATCCTAGCTGCCTGCGACATTGTTCCAACAACACTAGTGTTGTTCCAACAGGGTGGTCAGAAACTGTGCTAAGGCGTCATGCGTACATTGAAGTTGAGGGCCGTCGATTTCAAGAACTGTCATATACCAATCACCTTGTGCATATATGATGAAAAGTAGTACAAAATTGGTGTACTTCGATTCTTATTCTCATCAGCAACCCAATGATAAATTTCAAAATGTAGAGTATCAACTTAGAAATTCCGATTCACCAGTTGATGGACTAGGTTCTCGCATTACCCAATAGTTTCCCGACATCCCTAAAATTTGCAGGGGTTGGACAAGCATATGGAAACACAGAGGAAAAAATCTTGTACACGAAAGCAGATGTTAGCCAATCCTGAAGGCGGCACTATTGTATTTGGCAACAAACGACATCTGTGCAATGTCTACAACAATTTGCAACTGTTAGTCGTGGTCAGAACAGTGTTCTTTATAGTTCTGACTGCAGTATGTCTAAGCTAAGTGATTTCCAAAGTGGACAAATTGTTGGTGCTCGTAACCAAGATAATAGAAATATTTGGTGCTCCTAGAGGCACGACACTGGAGATTTACACTCTAAGAAAATAAAAGGAAAAAGAAAAGTGCAAGAAACGACTTACCACGAAGGAATTTTTCGAATGGAGTGGCAAGCGGTAGATGTGACGTAAATGTACAAGCAAACAAAAATGATCACAATTCTAAAACAATAAAGATGATTTATGCAAGAGAAAGAGACTCAGAAATTGAGAAAGTCAACAACGCGTTGGGCTGTCTGTAGCCCTTGTGCAAGCAGTTACTCAGTTTGGTATAGTTTGTTAGTTTGTTGGATGTCCTCCTGCAGGATGACGTGCCAACGTCTGTCCAGTTCGCATGTTAGATCGTCAAAATATCTAGCTGATTGGAGGGACCAGCCTATAATATTTCAAACGCTCCCAATAAGGGGAAGATCCGGCAAACAAGTTGGTCAAGATAGGATTTGGCAAGCACGAAGACAAGCAGTAGAGAATCTCGGCGTGTGCGGAAGGATGCCTTGAACGTCAACCAAAGGGAACCTGCTATGAAATAAAATGGCACGCAAAACATCATTCCTGGTTGTTGGGCCTCATGGCAGGTGAGAGTTAGGTTGGTAACCAACCGCTATACGTGGTTCCTCTAGACACATCTTCACTGGTCATGCGGGCTCATTTCGAAGCGTTACTCATTACTGAAGATAATGCTACTGCGTCCATTGAGATTCCAGGCCCCTATAACCAGCGAAGACGTATCTGGAGATACCCTAGACTGCAATGAAATCTCAACAAGACTGTCACCCACCATACAGCCGAACAACCAGGAACGTTGGTCTGTGGTACGATTTCATAGCGGGTCCCCTTTGGTATTCATCTGCGTTACCTTTCAAGAACAACGGTACGATGACGACATCATACACCAAGTTTTATTGCGTTCATGGTAAGCCATCCCAGTTTTTAATTCAGTAAGGTAATACCCGCCAGCGCATGACGAGAGTTTCTGCTGCTTGCCTTCGTGCTTACCA
The DNA here is from genome assembly GCF_021461385.2 of Schistocerca piceifrons. Classification (NCBI taxonomy): domain Eukaryota; kingdom Metazoa; phylum Arthropoda; class Insecta; order Orthoptera; family Acrididae; genus Schistocerca; species Schistocerca piceifrons. The sequence continues at coordinate 953,001,139 of NC_060138.1, forward strand.
TACCCTACCTTGGTCACCAAAGTCGACGGATCTCTCACAGACTCAGAACTTTTTTTAGTGTTATATGCAAGATCCTCCAACGAACTCGCAACGATCTAATGCAATAGTTGGATAGAACTTAGCACGATACCCCTCAGGAGAACAGCCTAGAAACTTACAAACATTGGCAAGCCACGTAGCTGCTAGCAAAAGGACCGGAGGCGGACCATATTGTATTCCAATGTTTGTCTGTACGTCACTTCTACCGATTTCCGCCCTCTTTAGTGTAAATCACATACAGCGAAGGCGGAAAACCATCATCCACTGTCTCACAACGCAGACGTAAGTGTGTGTAGAGGATCGTGGCAGAGGATAATTTGAAAATGACTGTGACGAGAAATAAGGGGCACCAGCTAGAAAATTCACTGCAGAACTGAACGTCGGACTCGTGATCCCTGTCAGCACTTAAATAACACGAACGGAGCTCCATTAGCTGGATATTGCAAGGCGAGCTACAATTCCTAAGCCACACATAAGTGATGCAGGTGGTGCAGAAGCCATACACCTGACCAATGGCACAATGGAGGAATGTAATGTGACCGGATGTGTCTTGCTGCTAGAGTTATAGCCTGACGTATAGCCTACCAAGCCTACGATGCAGACTGCTTGCTGTCAAGAGTGAAACATGGTGGGGGTTCAGTGATGATCTGGGCAGACATGTGGTACTGCATGGGTGCTATGGGTATTCTGTAAGGTCGCATTACTGCCGAGGACTGTGTGACCATTTTGGCTGATCATGTTCTTCTCACGGTACAATATTTGTTCCACAGAACTAATGCTGTGCTCCAAGGCTACAGGGCGTCTGTTCATACAGTTTGCATCGCTCAGGTCTGGTTTTTAAGCACTACGATGATTTGTCGCCTCTCCCCCTGGCGATCACAATCGGAGGGCTCGCTATTCACATCCAACGTTGTTAACTGAGTTTTCCACTGTTTTGCAGAAAGAACGGTGTAAAATTCCACTGAGAACCGTAAAGGAAAGTGGCATGACAAGCAGGGGCAAACGTAGCCGATGCCTCTGTGGCCAGAGCAGCTCGAATGAAGCACACAGTTACAGTTCACAGTAAATTTCCAGCAGTAGCCTGCTCTACTGATAGTGATTAATGTACTAATTAATACTAGGTTCACAAGCTACGTAATTTGCCTGTAATTGCCATGTTCTCCAGAAGTGTAACACGTACGTGGTTTTCCGTTTTCTTTTATTGTGCAGTTCAAGTTCATTGGTACTCTGAAATAAAATCGTTTTAACTCCACTAATGTGACCACCTGTCAAAATCCTGAAAAACCAGCTTTTTGCAGCGTGGACCGCTACGAGAAGCTCAGGAAGAGCGAGACTGTGGAAAGTACCGACAAGAAGTGGAACAATGCTGATTTCGCTGTCGTGGCCAGCTGCGCTAGGTTTCTCGGCTGAGGATACTTGGTACGAATGGCCCGATCGAGATTATTCCACAGATTGTCGATTGGGTTTAAATACAAAGAGTTGGTACCATAGGAATACGATAAACTCATCCTGGTGCCCTTCACACCACGCACGTACACTGTGAAATGCGTGGGATACTCGACTGTCCTCTTGACGGATGCGCCGTGTCGGCGTGTTTTCCGAGCTGTTATGTCTTTGCTTACTGGCGCAATCCGTTTTCCTGTTACATCACCTGGTGGCTCTTCGGTCTTCTGGTATTTGGCTCTTCGGGAGTTGGAGTCAGGTTGTTCAGGCACGGTGGAGCAGTGAGAGACAGAGACGTGTGATGAGCGGTTCAAAATGGCTCTGAGCGCTATGGGACTTAACTTCTGAGGTCATCAGTCCCCTAGAACGTAGAACTACTTAAACCTAACTAACCTAAGGGCATCACACACATCCATGCCCGAGGCAAGATTGGAACCTGCGACCGTAGCGGTCGCGCGGTTCCAGACTGAAATGCCTAGAACCGCTCGGCCACACCGACCGGCGTGATGAACGGTGAACATCCGATTACGGGGGCCTGATCGGCGGTTGCTCGTCAAAGTAGGTAGTATAAAGGCACATTTGCATGCCGTGCGTGAGTGTCCTCGGAAACGCGAAATCTTAATTAAATAATTAATCTCTTACAAATAAATAAAGCCTATGGCACAGAACTGCAGCGCTATGCCACTGATGAAACAAAATACAATTACGACACTCTCATGTTTCATTAAGAAGGAGTAGGTCATGTACAACAACTGGTGCGGGAAGCAAATATATTTTATTAACTGGCACACCGTCATCTTTGATGTTATATAAGAACACTGCGAGTTGCAATCTCACTAGGCACACGACTCTGTAAAGGTTCTATATTTATTAAAGTAAGTTGAATTATTTAACTGTAGGCTTATTCGTTGAATATATCTGATTTAACTAAATGTGTAAACTTTTTTATGTTTAGTAGACAGTCACCTATGTACGACGTATTGACATGGCTGGCAAACTATTCTAATATTGAGATTTTCTGTCCGCGCCTACCGCAGCAGTCTTTGGAAACGATTTAAATACGAAGTCCGATTATTTGAGTCTTATTTCACGGTCAACTACGAATAACATTGCATTTACGAAAAAGCCGTTGTCAAGCGCCTGATACCAAATAAATAAACGTCCACGTTCCATATAAGCAAATATTAATTACAAGCAATCACTATCACACATATACAATAACCAATATTTTATTTTATTTTTTTATTTATTTATTTTATAGTAGCTACCGCACAGGGCTGTGTTGGTGCGGAGTGCTGGGTTGTACGCTGTTGCACCCTTTAGGTTATCTGCAATTCGGAATGACTGTCTTCTGATGTGAGCATCGTGATGACGGTGATTCTCTCTGATAACCGCCCGCCCTACCCTATTTTTGGGTAACGTACATCTGTTTATGGATTTTGGCACATGTGCTGAATTTGCTCCCGTTAGGCTTGTTTGCTCGCTGTTCTCCATCACTCTGTACTCAAGCTACTAAATTCACCCCCCTTCCCCTTCTCTGTGTGAACTTCCTTTATGGATCATATATTTGACTGTATTTAAACGGTGTTTTCCTTTTTATGACAGTTTGTTCAGCGTTTCTGTGATCTCTGCCATTACTGCTTGGAAGTGATATTAATTTGTTGTAATGTGCTGTAGGGCATCACATGTTTTAGTGGCCACTGAGGTCGAAAATCTATCGTGACCCTTAATGTGACTAGTTCTCGCTTGCCCAACTTGTGCATGAATTGTTGTTGCAAATATCAGCGACCCGATTAAAGTTGGTTCGTTTCCTGCACTCGCGTTGGAAGGTCTTGATGAGATCGAGAACTTCTCTTACAACAGGAATTTATTGATTATTGTCGTGTAGTTTATTTATAATGTGATTTCGTGCTTAGGTATTAGCATTCAAGCATTTCTTGCTACTTCTTGACTTTACTTAAGTAAATTTTTCGGGGCTTTTGTTTAACAATTGGCGACTTAATTTAATTGTTATATGTGGTCATTACTGTTCAACGATTAACCGGTGAGTCACGTTTGTTTTAAATACGCAGTCATTGTAGCACTTAGATTTTGGTCGGAATCTGAGGCAGGATTTGCATTAGGAATTCTTATGTCGGGCCTTGCGAATTTACTTACTTTTTGATGCGCAGTTTTGCATGAATTATGTCTGTTTGTTTGCCCTCGTCCTCCCGACTTGTTCGGGGCGTTGGAGCCGTTGGCCCCGGCGTGTTATCCACAACCCTCCGATTCACCGGGCAGGCTAATCTACGTCGTCTGTGTTCGCCTCTTGTCTTGTGGTAGCCAATGAGACGGCGTGGCCTCCTCGCTTGCTGCGGCATCTCTCTGTAAGTTAAGTTCCTCATCTTCGTGGCATTCGGACTTAAGTTTAAAATGGAAGTGTCCTCTGCCCTAAGGCATCCTAGCCAAGCCTTGCCTCCGCCAGTCCAGCCCTATATCGTACTGCTGCCTTAAGATTTGCTTTCATTTAAAGACCTTTAAACACTTTAATTGTGGGTTGGTGAACTCTTAAATTTTAAAACCGTTGATACCTTTCTGATTCAAGGCTGCGAGTGCTCAAAGCTCGCTCTAAAATCTTTTATCGTAATCCTGAACCTGTAAATTTTAAAATGTTGTCGCCTTTCCTTTTTGAAAAATTGCTTAAGGTAAAGAGACTATCCATATGGGTTAAATACTAAACATGTATACCTTAAAATTTTTGTTACCATTCCTGTTGGAGAAAGTGCTAATGCCTAAGGGACTTCAGATTAACAAATTCTTAATTTGCAAAATTTTGAATATTGTTACCTTCCTGTTTGAAAACTTCCTAATGTCAAAGACCTCCACCAGTTTGTGAAATGTTGAACCTGCAATTTTTTTAAAAAAAAGAAGAAGGATTATTCTTCTGTTTCTAAATTGCTACAGTCAAAAGTGCCCTCAAGTTATTTTTAATCGTAATTTTGAACTTATAAAACTTTTCTAAATGAGGGACACCTTCCTTTTTCCAAGTTTACTATCTAGTGAGCAGTTCTCAAATTGTTATGGTAATGCTATCTCTGAAATTGTAGAGAAATGACATTTGCCTGGTTGTAATTTTACGATTGCCTAAGGGACTCTCGAGTTACAGTTTTACGATCATTGCTAAAATGGGTATTTAAAACGCCTTGTGTAACATGTGTTAACTTTCCTTAAACTTCCTCTTATGTCAGCGCTACTTCATTGTAAGTTTGGTATTTCTAGTTTGTCGCCCTAAAATCAATCTCAAACAGTTATTGATTTGTATGTTCTTGATGTTTTTAAGTATATATTATTTAATAAAGGATTGTGAAGCAATAAATGACTTCTCGTGAACTCAGGCGGTACTTTCCTCACACCCGTTAAGTTGTTGTCGTATACTGGGGTGTCCACTGAGATCTCATTAGGTATCATCGTCCCTAGGAAAACCAAACTCCATGTAGGGGTGGACATGCTTCCAAAGAGCATCTGCTTACTTTTGTTGACCAATTACGCCTTTCACAGTGATGATATAATACAGGGAATGCCATAAAAAAATTCCCCAGACCATAACTCTCCCTCCTGAGCCTAGACCCTTCCGACTATTGTGCTCATGCGCTGACACCTGAGCCATGTCTACTGCCGCTTAGGTGTTAGCAATTATGTTTTTAATTTCGCTATTGCGTATCTTTGATTTAACATTGAACTTCAACTCCCTATCTAAAACTTTCACCATCATCAGGTGTTTTTTTCCTGAGTGATGGAGCATACAACATTATTCATTTGAAAAGGCGATCTCTGGACGTCCACTAGCGTTACTGTCTTGTAAATTACGGCCTTCGTTGCCGATGAACATCAGTCAGGATGGCGGCACGAACCAGCAGCCTGCTGCTGAATCTCAAACGCATCAACGTTTGCTGAACGGTCGTTGAGGACACACTGTTGGTAGCCCCTTGCTTGATCTGGGCGGTCAGTCGCTCAACAGTTGCACGTCTATTCGCACGTACACATTTCCACAGCCGTCACTGATTCTCTCATTTATTTCGCGTTGTCTCTATGCCAGTTTTGGATACCGCCATTTTACTATCAAAGTAGGCATTAACCACGGTGCTGCGCGAACAGTTTACAAACTTAGCCGCTAAAGGAAATTCTTTCACTCTTGACCAAAAATCCAACAATCATGCCCTTCTCGGCCGGCCGGGGTGGCCGAGCGGCTCTAGGCGCTACAGTCTGGAACTGCGCGACCGGTACGGTCGCAGGTTCGAATCCTGCCTCCGGCATGGATGTGTGTGATGTCCTTAGGTTAGTTAGGTTTAAGTAGTTCTAAGTTCTAGGGGACTGACGACCTCAGAAGTTAAGTCCCATAGTGCTCAGAGACATTTGAACCATGCCCTTGTCGAGGTTAGATAAATCGCTCTGTCTCCGTTCTACTACGCCTGCACTGTTTTTCGTGGTACCTCGATGCGCTTTGTAGACCCTCCATTGTTAGTGCTGCCACCTGCCGTTTGTGAGTGGTTCTTGCACGTTGACGCTGAACATAGGCGGTGGTACATTCATGTTACTGGATCGTGTATACAGATACCGGACAAATATAAAGTAAAAATTTCCCCTCTTCTCCAAAATTAAAAAATACATTTTACCTTAAGAACATGGCTCTGAGCGCTATGGGACTTAACATCTGAGGTCATCAGTCCCCTAGAACTGAGAACTACACTACTGGCCATTAAAATTGCTACACCACGAAGATGACGTGCTACGGACGCGAAATTTAACCGAAAAGAAGAAGATGCCGTGATATGCAAGTGATTGCCGTTCCAGAGCATTCACACAAGATTGGCACCGGTGGCAACACCTACAACGTGCTCACATGAGGAACGTTTCCAACCGATTTGTCGTGTAAGAAGGAGAAATGCGTACCATCACGTTTCAGACTTTGATAAAGGTCGGATTGTAACTTATCGCGATTGCGGTTAATCGTATAGCGACATTGCTGCTCGTGTTGGTCGAGATCCAATGATTGTTAGCAGGATATGGAATCGATATGTTCAGGAGGGTAATACGGAATGCCGTGCTGGATCCCAACGGCCTCGTATCACAAGCAGTCGAGATGACAGGCATCTTATCGGCATGGCTGTAATGGATCGTGCAGCCACGTCTCGATCCCTGAGTCAATAGATGGGGACGTTTGCAAGACAACAACCAACTGCACGAACAGTTCGATGACGTTTGCAGCAGCATGGACTATCAGTTCGGAGACAATGGCTGTGGTTACCCTTGACGCTGCATCACAGACAGGAGAGCCAGCGATGGTACTCAATGACGAACCTGGGTGCTCGAATGGCAAAACTTCATTCTTTCGGATGAATCCAGGTTCTGTTTACAGCATCATGATCGTCGCATCCGTGTTTGGCGACATCGCGGTGAACGCACATTGAAAGCGTATATTTGTAATCGCCATACTGGCGTATCACCCGGCGTCATGATACGGGGTGCCATTGGTTACACGACTCGGTCACCTCTTGTTCGCATTGACGGCCCTTTGCACAGTGGACGTTACATTTCAGATGTGTTACGACCCATGGCTCTACCCTTCATTCGATCCCTGCGAAACCCTACATTTCAGCAGGATAATACACGACCGCATGTTGCAGGTCCTGAACGGGCCTTCTGGATACAGAAAATGTGCGACTGCTGCCCTGGCCAACACATTCTTCAGATCTCTCACCAATTGAAAACGTCTGGTCAATGGTGGCCGAGCAACTGACTCGTCACAATACTCCAGTCACTACTCTTGAGGAACTGTGGTATCGTGTTGAAGCTGCATGGGCAGCTGTGCCTGTACACGACATCCAAGCTCTGTTTGAGTCAATGCCCAGTCGTATCAAGGCCGTAATTACGGCCAGAGGTGGTTGTTCTGGGTACTGAATTCTCTGGATCTATGCACCCAAATTGCGGGAAAATGTAATCACATGTCAGTTCTCGTATAATATATATGTCCAATGAATACCCGTTTATCATCTGCATTTCTTCTTGGTGTAGCAATTTTAATGGCCAGTAATGTATGTTCTGGACGTGGGTTCAGTTTCGTAAGGAAATATCTCAGTAGGATAACCCCCTAATAAATCACTAGTATTACTACCTCGGACTCAGGAAGGGACTCCTTGTCATATAATTATTGTTATAAATGATAGCAGTGAAAGCGCTTTGCCAATTATCAAGAGAAGTTTCAATGAACTTATTAGTCTTTCTTACAATGAAAATATTCTCGATTTGAAAGCTGTTTTCATCCTGACACTCTCATTTCACACGTTTTGAGGGAAACGTTATAAGTTAAAACTGCTTTTCTTAGAGCAATTAAAACCTATTTCTTTGCTGCTATTTGTAGAGCTAATCTATAAAACAGCATCCCACTAATAATACGTGACTGTCGGAATGATTATTCAGTAGTCTGACGAAACTGTTCCAAGCAGAACAGAATCTGTATGAATATGTTCTTTGTTCACCTCTAGACTGCATTTTCATACACGATTTTAAACTTTGGTGCAAGCTGTCGTGGTAGTGGAGAAATTCGTATCGTCGATATAATGAAAATTGTAAGAACTAACAGCTGCAAAATTACAGCCATTTTTTACGTTGCCAGTCTTCAGCAGGTTTTTCAGTGTTTCACACACTGGTGGGTATCCCAATATGATGTCGAGAAGAGATGCAGACAGCTCTGGATAACGAGAGTAACTTCTGTAAACAGAAACAGATGCAAAACAGAGAAGTAAATTCAATTGTACACTTGCTTGACAATTTACTGAAAGAATTATTCACTCTACAATGAAATTACCTGCCGAACTGAAACTCTGGAATTTGTTCGTGTACCGTTGGCTTTGACATTATTACCCGTATTCAACCTAAACACAGAAATGCAACACAGTGTTTACAAAGGAAATCATGTGCCAGTCGCTATTGTTTCAGTAATACGTGGTTACTCGTAAATATCTCTAAGGTTTCAGAAGACAAACAAAAAAATTACGTGTATTAGTGTACAGAGGATATCCCTGGGTTGTAGATGTAGACAAATAACCGCTCCACATTGTCAGACCGAATAAACTCATAACCTGCAGACAGGGAATACAATAAACAGATTTTCAAAGTGAGCTGCTCTCGCTACGGTTTCCCACTACAAACGTAAATACTGTAAATAGTGTCATTCTTCTGAGTGGAAGTCGAACTGCTATATGCTTGTAAGCGTTCACAGCAATTGCTTCTACGTGGTCTTCAGTTTTTCCCGTGCTTCAGATGGCACTTTTCGGTAAAAATTGGTTCGTCAGTATTTACAAAGACTTCGAATTACTGAAATATTGGAGACGCTCTTCTGAATGTTCTTAGAAAGAGTCAAACGGAAGCCTAAACAATTTTAGGTCTTATATTTTTTCGTAACTTTTGTTTAATCATCCGCATTTTCACTAAAACTTACTCCCTACTGCGAGAAGAGGAAGACAGCCTTGTAAAACGTTACTCCAAAGTAACTGAATTTATTTCATCTTGATAATTAGTTAGATAATAGACCTTTACGATTCTAGTCTTACAGAAAAAATGAGTAACGGAAGTCTTACACTAGTACACCATATCGTCATGTAAGCTTCAGCTACGAGGATACACGAATTATTACAGTAAAGAACAGAAACAGAAGACCTCTTAATTCAAGTTCCAGTGTTAGTGACATCTCATTAACATGCTGTAATACATTATGTTGCCGGTACAGACTCTCGTTCAGAATGTGCCTGCTATAATTTAGCTTGGAATTTGAAATTCCATTACGAGGTCTGCATTTCATGAATAGTGAGGGCCTAGTGGTACAAACGTCATTCAAGGAATATTATCCAACTTTTTCCTTGAAACAAATTTTTCTTAAAAGTTAAAATTTGGTGACAATTTCTCTTACTCGTAGATCTGACATTACGCAATACCATCTATTTTAAAATTTGTGGGGATCTACGGCCTCCAGCTCCTAAATACCAATGTATTAGGACTAAAATTGAACGAATTTATACTGTTCAATAAGAAATGTCTGCAGAAGGAGGTGAAACCATGGTACGTAAATGTAAAAGTAAAGTGCAAATCACAGGCAGCCCTGCGTTTAAAGACCTATAACGATAAACTTTGGAGCAGATACGAGCTACAGGATAAATAAATGTGCTTAACACATATGAAAGTGAGCAAGATTTTGTCACCCCTACAGTTCGATTAAATGCATGGTGCGTTTTGGAATTATCACACCGTATAAGTGACAAAGTTAGAGCGAGAAAAAATAATTAATTACGTAAATTTTTCAGATAAGTAGTAATGAGTTTAAGAATGGCAAGAAGCTCAGACATTCTATATGTAATTTTAAATTTTTTGACACAGTAGTCAACTTGTCGAACGTAACCTTCTGCACTGAGGAGATGAGAGTTTTAGATAGGGGGTTGAAGTTCAATGTTAAATCAAAGATACGCAATAGCGAAATTAAAAACATAATTGCTAACACCTAAGTGGCAGTAGACATGGCTCAGGTGTTAGCGCATGACTACAAGAGCATCCGTTGTAAAGTAGCGAAAGTTATTGAAACGCAGATTATGCCAGACAGAACTGACAGGCGGTCTAATGCATTCGAGGCTAGAATTTTACAGGGAATAAACATTAACTTAAAAGATAATAGGGCCGTTGCAGTTAAGGCACATAAGGGGGATACTTCGCTTATTTGCAACCAAGATGATTATAAAACAAAAGTAAAGGACTTGCTTACTAATAATAACATCGCGAAACTTACTTGTGATCCCACTAATAAAATCAATGCTTTGATTAAAACAGCAGTTAAGCGATGCAACCTCATACTGTCTGATGAGGACAGCACAGAATGCATCGTTATGAATCCCAAGGTTCAAAGACTTAGAGTTGACCCAAGGCTACATAAATATAGCACTTCTCTTCGGCTGATCGTAAATTCTATGAACAGCCCAGCTCATAAGTTAGTAAGAAATTAATTTCCATCATTAGACAGTGTTTCATGTTTGAGACTGAACGTAATGTGAAAAATTCTGATGAGGCTACTGATACTGATAGGAGGAAAGTTCATTTCATTTGATATAGCTAACCTGTGCACGACCGAGCCAATATCAGAAACCACTGAGATAATTAGTAATAATCCATGGGAGTACAAGACCATCAGTTTTAAGGAGATACATGAGATTACTGAAGTACTTCATCTGATTCTGTGTTATAACTATTTTACGTTTGGTGAATCAGATTACTCTCTACCTGAAGGCTTAGCAGTGGGGAACTGTCTTGCACTCACCATAGCAGACATCTTCATCAACCATATTGAAGATATGTTTTTTGAAAGCTGTAGAGACACAGCAAATAATTTAATTTATTGCAGAAGGAGCGTTGACAACATCCTGGTGCTATTTAATGGCACAATATATGAAATTAATCAGATACTCTTCCGACTGAATAGCTTACACCTCAATACGAATTTTACAATGAAACTAAAATATAAATTTCATTTACTTTACGTCAATAGTAACGAATTTTTTGTCATCAGACTATCGGTTTCGGTCTATAATGACCATCTTCAGATCTGTTTTATAAAAATTTGTCCCATAAATTTTCTGTCATCAGACTACCCGTTTAGTTCTGTAATGACCATCATCAGATCTTTTTTACGAGGCTTGTCCAGAAAGTTAATTCCGATCGTTCGCGAAATGACCACCACAGTGAAAACCCGATGAAGCATGCCACAGATGTGTTGGGTAGTGTCTCTAGTAAGACTGTTGATCGCATCAAGACGCTCGTTTCAGTTGTGAGCGCACTGTGAGCGAGTAAAGGTGCCTAGAACAACGATGTCTCCCGCCAAGTAGGAGGGCCCACTGAGAGGCTTCGCCTTAATGAATGCAGCCCACATAGCACAACGGCCACGCATTTCCTTCTTCATGGCAATTCTCAATGGCACTCTGCAGTGGCAGTGAAGATGCTCCTGCAGCCGTTTCGATTGGAAGTGTTCGATCACCCACAACACAGCCCTAATTGGCTCGTTTTGAGTATCATCTCTGTTCACATGAAACGCTGGATACTGGGACAACACCTGGGCGCAGGCTACGCGCTATAGATCTGCGTAGAGAATTGTCGGAAACCACAGTTGGCTACCTTGTATGACGATGGTGTTGGAAATTTGGTATAACGTTCCGACAAATGTGTAAGTCAGAGCGGCGATTATTTAGAGAAGTATCTAGAAAGGAGGCTAACTCTTGCAAATAAAATGTTTCTTATTTTCACTGTGGTTTCCATTTAGCGACCGATCGGAACTTACTTTCTGGACGACTCTCGTATAAAAACATGTCCTATAAGACTGATCTTAAGCTCATCATTGTAGACCGAAACAAAACATTTGTGACTGCAGACTTACAGTAAAGAAATTTTATTCTATATTCGGGTCGCTGTTTTATTCGCGGCCATGTTGCAGCATGAGAAAAAAAAGTGTTAATTTTCTGGATTTAAAATTGAAGAACGTTAGAGGCACACATACTTTGGGCATCCACTATAAAACAACAGGACTGATGCTATAATCCATTACGACTCATGCCCTGATTCACATAAACTTGCCTTTTTTCAAGGGATGAAAGTAGGAAGACAAACATACCTGATCATCATAAGAAGTTAGTAAAGAAGTAAACATGTTGAAGGAAATTGCTTGTAGAAAAGCTTATGACAGCAGAATGTTTTCTGGTGTGCACATTAAAAAACTGAATGTCTCTGTAGGGAAGAATGTAGATAGTGTTACAGTAACACAGGAGCAGTCTGAAGAAAAAATGAAATCTAAGCCGAAGGTACAGATACGTTTTCGAACACAAAGTCAAATTGGCAGATTTCGGCGCCATAATACCCACAAGGCAGGAGTAATGAATCAATCTGGGATCGGTAAAGTGAGCAGTGAACTGGGAAAAATTTTATAAGGGTCAAACACGGAGGGATTTTGGTACTAGACTGAGAGAAAATAGTAATATTAGTATTAGTAACAAACGTTCGTTCAGTAATCACTTACGTGATAACAAACATACTGCGAATGGCCCTAATGCACTAAAAGTTTTACGTGTTACTGATATAAGTAAATTTATGAAGAAATGGAAATTTATACCACTTTTAATAAGCATCCAGAACGTGTTTTAAATGAGGAAACGGAGTTTGAAAAGCAGGAACGTCCTGCAGAATTTTAAAAAAGCCTTATTTTAGGCTCTGTGTGTAACGCTACCTCCCTGCTCGGACGTACGTTAGCTCTATAAAGCCTGTACCGTAATAAGTTCACGGGCTTCACCTTATAAACAAGGATTTTAGTACATAAGTTGACCGCGTGTACCTAATAGAAGCAAGATCGGACTTACACTCAGTCAATAACTACAGTGATGCATCAAGCAAATGTGAAGTATAATTACTCTTTCGCATGGACAAGAAGTACACACAGTAGATGCTACCTATAATTAATAATTCTGTCGCCAGCCTACTTAGGCAATGAGTGAGTTTTTCCTTGTACAAGTGGGTGCATGTACAAGCATAGTAACACGTAGTAATGATGCGTTATATGGCAAAGTTTGGAACCAGAAAAATCCACTGAACTAAAGTTTTCTCTTTTTGTACTAATTTGGACGAACTAAATTTACACAACACCACACAGCAATGATTACTACGAACTGCATTTTGTATATTGATCAGACTGAAATCAGGCACAGATTGCCCTAGCATCGACAATCTTGAAAGTACACACACAATGTCACTATTAAGGATGGAAAGACACTAATACACTTAGGATTAATATAGAATTCAGCTTTACTGGTCAAATCTGATCAGCACATTTCAAGGTTTGAAAGAATGGACAAGAGAAGGGGGGGAGCCCTGAAACTGTTATGGTCGTTATATTGAAACTATTAAGTACCGAAGGCAAATTAACACTCAAAATTATCAATCTATGGATAACCACTCTTTTGTCTTACTTCTGAATAATTTAACTGTCATTATTTCTGTCTCAAATTAATTAAATAACATCGCTAACTCAATCTAAAAAAAAAAACTCTCTTCCAATTTAGTCATACTTTTGTTCTTTACCAACATTTGCAATAACACACAAAATTGTAAACTTCTTTATAGCAAAGGTTTGACTGCTGATAATTCTTATTGACACTAATTTTAAACGTTCAGTTCAGGATACTCGGGTTGCACAATACGAGGTAAGGATCCAGTCTAGGTCAGTGATCAGGATAAGTCACGGCTAAGGCAATTCTGGTAAAAGTCACGTTATTATTGAACAGTTAGAAACATTTTCGACACTGGTCCACACAGATACACTTCTAAAGATGAAATAAATGTTTGACCTGTGCAAGTCGGTGCGACGGATGGCGGGCAGCGAGATAGCGGGCAGAACAGCACACATACAAGCACGGCTAAGGCTCACACTACATCGGCACTTTCCATCTTCTTAGCGTCGTAATCTTTCCAATTTTGTGCCTCAGAATATAGCCATGCCAAGCAGTCGTCGGAATCGGTTCATCCGAGGCTCAATGGAATCCACTTTTCCTGGGTAACCGCCTCGGTACAGTACGTGTTCCTCTGACCGAGTCACAACTCCGACCGTTGCTCGCCTCCGACTGTAATACTGAGCCCGTTGTGCCGCACCACGCCAGTGTGCGTTTTCCCGCCTCGCCTGCCTCCACCTTTTCCCGCTCCCCTACAGGTAGGGTATTCACCACAGGTTTTCTACTACACATATCTTAATGCATTACCTACGTATGGACCAAGTGTATAAATTACAATTTTCACATCTTACAATAGTTTTAACATTAAATACACTTCCCTTTGATTGCCACATTATTTAAAATCTAACATAAATAATAATATTCATTTCAAAAGTTGCTCACAGTCTCTTTAACATAACGATACGAACCGAAAAAGAAGTTCAAAACATTGCTTACATTAATTTATCTAAATTCATAAAGAAAAAAAAATTTTATATGTACAGTTGTCGTTACATGTGCATTGTATTTCCATGTTGCTTTTTCGTTTTAATGCAACCTCCGACCATTTGCTATGTGTCTTTGTCGTGTGTAATTGGGCACATTTTTAACAGCTCTTGTATTTGACAGTTGGGATTTACATTGAATAGCCCCCAAAGGTGTTTTATTCTTGTTGGATAAATTTATACTGTATGTTGTGTCGAGACTGTGCACTTGTAATATCTCTATTACATTGTGTACAAAGCAACGGATCCTTCACTTCATATTACAAGTTTCGTTTATTTGCTGCCGTTCCCCACTTTTGTATGTGTTGACACCGTGTTTATTCTTAATAAATAGTTTGTTTTAGCTCATCCACTACTTGATGTACATACAGTAATTTATACATATTCCTTTCTTAGTTTTGCTATTGGTTACTATATATCTCTCCTCAAAGTATGTGATGCGTTTCCATGTATTAGCTCAATATTAGAGGTATGAATACGATAATGGGAACAAATGTTTTGGCATGTATGATGTAGTAATGTTGAATATGTAACATCAGACACTGCTCTGTTTTGGGACTACGTTTTATATATCAGTGTTATGCTCATTTTTACATGGCCTCATAATGTTTCTAGTACTAACAGTTTATTATTTTTGCTGTTATTTTCCAATGGCGTTTTGCAATACAGTGTATTTTTATTAAACTGACCAAAATGCTTTTATAGGTATTTTACAATTTTATAACGTAATTTATATAGTGACAACACTATACCTGTTATATTTTGTACTCAGTGGTGGCTTCGGAACTTCTTGTTGCAAGTAATATGCTACACCTTACAGTTTATAATGTTGACAAATTTTTTCTTAATGAGTATGGTATATTAGCTCATCTAATCATCTTGGTGTTGAAGCTCTTTTCTTCTGTGTTTGCTTTAACAATACGTATGTTTTAGGATAGGGTCTGCCCTTAGCGCCGGCCGGTGTGGCCGAGCGGTTCTAGGAGCTTCAGTCTGGAACCGCGCGACCGCTACGGTCGCAGGTTCGAATCCTGCTTCGGGCATGGATGTGTGTGATCTCCTTAGGTTAGTCAGGTTTAAGTAGTTCTAAGTTCTAGGGAACTGATGACCTCAGATGTTAAGTCCCATAGTGCTCAGAGCCAATCTGCCTTTAGCAAAATACAATTTTGCTTTTTAATCCAAACATGTTTCACTGACGTTGCAGCATCTTCAGCGGGCTTTCATTTTTCATCTGTTAAAGATAAAGAGTGTTCTTTGCTGTTTGTATACATGTAGCTATTAGTTTTTAAATCGTAATTACAAATATTTGAAAAAAACACATAAATTACGAATTCATACCTTTTTATCACATGGTGTGGTTTTTCTGATATGTTGTGTTTTTACACTGACCGTTTTGATCCACAGTTTCTCATCTGCAACAACTTCTACCTTAAAGTAGATAATTTGTTTAAGCCAAAATTACTATTTGAAAACGTGTTATTTCTACGCCTGAAATTATTTGGTTCTATGTGACTCATGACTATTTTATAGCATCAATTACAGCACTGATATGACCTTCAAATCTACTGTTTACATTCATTGACTCTTGACACAGAAGACTCGTATTTCCATATATTACCAGTTAACCACGATGTACTGAAGAATCAAGTAAACTGGCGTACTTGCTAATATCGTGTAGGGCCCCTGCGAGCATGCAGAAGTGCCACAACACGGCGTGCCATGGATTCAACTAATGTCTGAAGTAGTGCTCGAAGGAACTGACACCTTGAATCCTGCACGGCTGTTCATAAATCCATAAGAGTACAAGGGGTGGAGATCGTTTCTGAACAGCACTTTGCAAGCTATCTCAGATCAATGATGTTCATGTCTGGAGAGTTTGATGGCCAGCGAATGTATTTAAACTCAAAACAGTGTTCCTGGAGCCACTCTGTAACAATTTTGCACGTGTGGCGTGGCCTATTGTCCTGCTGGAATTGCCCAAGGCCACCGGAATGCGCAATGGACATATGTGGATGCAGGTGATCAGACTGGATGCTTACGTACGTGTCACCTGTCAGATTCGTTTCTAGACGTATCAGGGGTCCTTCATCACTGTAACAGCACACGCCCACACCATTACGGAGCCTCCATCAGCCTGAGGATCCCCTGCTGACATGCAGGATATGTGGATAATGAGGTTGTCTCCATCCGCTCGATACAATTTGAAACGAGCCTCGTCCGACCAGGTAACGTTCCCAGTCATCAACAGTCCAGTGTCGGTGTTGACGTGCCCAGGCGAGGCGTAAATCTTTGTGTCGCGCAGTCATCGAGGGCACACGAGTAGGCCTTCGGTTCCGAAAGCCCATATCGATGATGTTTCCTTGAATGGTTCGCACGCTGACACTTGTTGATGGCCCAGCATTGAAATCTGCAGCAGTTTGCAGAAAGGTTGGACTTCTGTCCCGTTGTTTGAAGATCTTCTTCCGGCCGCAGCGCAGTAGGAGATTTGATATTTTACCGGATTCCTGATATTCAGGGTACACTCGTGAAATGGTCGTATGGGAAAATCTCCACTTTATCGCTACCTCGGAGACGCTGGGTCCCATCGCTCTTGCGCCAACTATAACACCACATTCAAACTCACTTAAATCTTGATAATCTGCAATTGTTGTAGCAGTAATCGATCTAACATCTGCGCCAGACAGTTGTTGTCGTATAAAGGCGTTGCCGACCGCAGCGACGTATTCTGCCTGTTTACATATCTGTGTATTTGAATAAGCATGCTTATACCAGTTTCTTTCGCGCTTCAGTGTATATTTTTACCTATCCACATCAAATATACGAGATCTGGTATTGAGATTATCACTATCATTAATAACATAAGAAAAAAATTAGCAGCAGATATTGAATGAGAATTAACTTATCATAAGTGAGCCCTGATTATGAGGTGGTATGAAGCGAACCACAATTTGACATCCATTTATAGGCTCTATTCAAGGAAGATGGCCTTTTCCACTTGTGCTGCATTAATTTTATCCAAAACTTTTTGCCTCTCGTAGCGGGGATGGTACAGCAGAAGGACCAGTCTTGCGGGCAAAGTTGTAATTATTACTTATTTACCAATGATGCGTTTCGCCTGATTCAGTAATCTTAAGACTGGCTGATTTTAAATGGTGTGACGTACATGGGATACTAAGCATACGAAACGTCCCAGCAAATAACTGTCTTCGTCAAATACACTGAAACATTACGCGGTGTTCTTGCTGAGGCGTGCAACGTAATGCTATGAATTCTATCTGCGTAGCCAGAATATAAGCAACTACACAGCCAATATGTTTACAAGGTGACAGATGTATGTTGCTCTGATGCTGTTTTGTATTCACTGGATTACGTTGTATGCCGCAAGAAAGACACCGCGCAATGTTTCCGAATATTTGACAAGGCCAGTTATTTCCTTCTACGGTTCGCATACTTGGTATCGTGCCTAACATCATCTAATGCCAATATGAATATGCCTGACCCAGGATAAACGCGTCATTGATAAATAAATAACACTCTGAAACGTGCAACCAAGACTCTTTTTTTAATCATCGTTAATTTTTTTTTCCCAACAAACAATTTCAACCTTCTAGGCCAGTGTCAAGTGATTTTGTGGTTCTGTACAAAAGAGAATGGAATTACATGACCTCCATGAATAGAAATGTAATGAATTGAATGTAAACGTATTTTAAATACAGTTGGCTGCAAAAGAAAACTACGTTTTAGATATTGAAATGTCAGCATCTTTAAATCTGTGGTTCCTGTTCGTTTTGGTTCACAAATACTTCCTTGTTTGTCTGACAACTTGACATTTACAAAGGTATCACATTGATCAAAGGCTAAACCATGGCATGGAATAAGTAGAATAATTATTTCAAATACCAAGACTGTATATATTTATTCATGTAGTTGAGGAAATTTAAAAAAAAAAATAGAAAGAAATAAATTACTACGGAAAATAAAACAAAATAAATAAAAAAATTAAAATTAAAATATATGATGAGGTTCGATTAAGCTTTAAATTTCAGATTAATGTGAAGATGATTTCTCATTGGTAGTTAAAAGAATGTAACTGAAGTTACTGAGGAATCATTTGCTCTGAATATCTGTTAGTTGATTAAGAAACCTTCATGTTGACGTTTTAAATGACTGAAAATTTCAGTTTTTTTCCAACATATTCATTTACTCCCCTTTCTTATTATAACTCGGAGCTTTTCGTGACTATCTTGTTTAGACGTTTTACAAAGAAACTTATACTGTTATCGTTAGCTTTTATGAGTTCATTAAAACGTACCCAAAATTTCTGCCAGTTTTTCCGATGAATACTTCGTCACAGTCATCACATCCAACTTTGTATATTCCTTCCTTATTAAATGAATCTGTTGTTCAAATGATTAATCTGATAATATTACTAGTATTATTTGCCATATGGAACCCCTTTTCGATACTTATACTTTCAAACGTTTTGGCAATTTCATCAGAAATTATTCCATAATAGTGCAGAAGAACGCATTTAGTGTTTTGTTTGGATTCCTCTCTTTCTAGAGTAATTGCACTTGCATTTTTGCTTAAATTTAATTTCTGTATGTACATTTTTTGGTAATTTGTGGTTTGAAGTTATTTACTTTAGCTGAATTACCTAGTGTTACTAATTCTTTACTGATTTCATCTTCTTCAAGTTGAAAATTTATTAATCATCTTTGAGCGAAAATATACTTTTTTGTGGGAGGCAGGATTCGTTGTTAATTAATATGTATGTAGTGGTTGGTTTTCCAAAAACCGGTAATAAGCAGGTGCCTTTGACATACCGGAGGCATTAACCCTCTTAAGCGAGATAACACCGTCTGATAAAAATTAAAAATGAAACACGAGACTTAACTTATAACAGTCACTGGCACGATTTACTGCCAAACAAATTTGATCCTAGCAAAAAAGTAACTCTTTACACATCATTTCATTACAAATGTGCCTGTGGTCTACGGAAATTCCAACTAAATGATGAACTACTAGCAGTACAAGGATTCATTATATTGACACAGGACTTGTATTGAGAACTCCGAATCATGCCGCTGCGTTCTCTTGCCACGACACAGCTATTATTCTGAAGGTATGTCAGGAAGAGACCGATGCAATCTCGCCGCTGTTGACGTGATCGCGGACTTAAGTTTTATACCCGTTTTACTGCGACAGTAAGGCGCCAGATGGAACAGCTACGCACCGCTGCACGTTACGCCACGAAATGGATGCCTTCTGCAAGCACAGGAATTTTCCAATATCTGAGACGCTATGACGATCAAAGTTATGGCCGGTCTAGGTCCCCGGTCACAAAAAAGGACGCTTTTCATTATGGTTTAGCTCCTTCCCTGCCGAAACAGATACTAAAGTATTGACATATACTGCGTGTATGATCCCTTATTTTAGCGGAAAGCCTGCTCCTCCCTATAACATTCATGTACAGTTTCTTAAGACCATCGTTTCGCACGTTTTACTTCAAATCGTGAGCATCCACCCACCCAGCCGAACGGACACGCACAGACACACGTCTTTGGAGTCATGGACTTTGAGTGCCTAACTGAGCGTCGTCATACGACATAAAAAATGATTTTAACATAAATATACATATAAATCAACTAGAACAGCACAGCCGAGCACATATCTCACTCAATCTTTGATTTTTAAGTTATTAGTTTCGAGATTTACTGCAAAATTTTGACACTACTTTCAGCTGAATGTAGGAAGATTATTTTGTACAAAAATAAAATACTGCATGGTTATCGTATTCTTCAACTGTTTTTCCGTATTGAAAGGTGCCTGTTTATTCAGTAGTTCCATTTCATCCTACTGTAGCTTGTTCTTACAGGAGCTCAATATTTACCTTTACTTTCCGACAGTCTAATCAATAACAGTCACGCCACTCTAATTTTTGTTGTACACAGCTACAGCAGCGCTCCTAGCGGACAGAAAACTATACTTCTGGGTACGATGTTGGATGAGTGCGAGTAGTATCATTTATATTGATTTGTAACGTGGTTTTTTTACCATATGGGGCACATATAGTACCATAAACAGCGACATTAACAAAAAAAATTATAAAGATTTGATATTAATTTACTGAATCGAACAGCTTATTTATGATACTCTTGTAACCAACAGAGATTTACCGAGGAATATCGTTTTCCGCCGTATATCTACTCAATAACATTATCTTCGTTCAATCTCTCGTCGTATCAGTGAATATGGAACGTAGGAAACTTGAATGGAATGCAATATCTACATTATTTAGCGTAACAAATAAGCCACTGCAACTGTAGCCAATGAGAAAACGCACACTTTGATTAAAAAACGTCGAAAGCAATAAAACTGTTTTGCAAAACAAAAAGAAAAACCAATTTCACAGCTGTTTCTACAACTGAGTCACAATCGGCAAGAATCTGCAACAAATTCAGTTTTGAAACAAAACTAATTACATTCACAAATTTTTTCGTGTACTAGAAAGGCGATTGAAGTGTAACAATATGCGATTCATTAGGCTTCACATAATATTGTTACGTGTCAAGGAAAGTGCCTATCATAATAAGAACAGATAAGCAACAGAAATATTTGTTCCTCATGGATGATATATGTACTCAAATTCTCTGGAGTTTGTTGAAGTAAGCTGAAATTATATACGTATTCGAATGTATTCTTCATGAATAAGTTGTAGCTTACGACACTGAATAAGATTCGGCTCTTTTTATTTTTGTTACATGATCATTTATGTGTCTTGATAATTCACTAATGCTTGAAAAGCAAAACTGCAACAACAGTTTCATTACTTAAACAGAAAAATATTCAAAATCGAACGTTAGTCTTACTGCTAACACTCATCACTAGAGGCACTGCTGTCGTTGCAACTGTCAGACGGTACCAATTTTCACATCAGTGAGTGTCGCGATTGTATTTGTTTATGGTTACACTCTGTGTGAGTCTACTACAATCAGATTAGACTAAGAACTGCAGTATCCTCTCCTCATAGTCACTGTAGCAATCGTGTCTTTGAGGTTGAATTTTCGCTTTCGACCAATGTGACCCATTCGCTGGTGACGGAACAGGAGATCCTGTTCGTTTCAAAATAGAATTCGCCCTTCTTGTCTCTGATTTCGGACGGCTACTAGAGTCTAGCTATGTTCTGATCCTGAAAGCAACACGCCTTTCCCTGGTGGAGATGCATGCTGTCGTGCTCTTCACTTTGACGCAGAAGTGAGTTATTTGAGCCGGAGCAAGCCTACAGGGACGGTCCCGTTTACACGCGTTCTGCGCCATCGTGCATAGAAGTCTATTACTTTTGTGGAAAGATTAATTGGTAAGCTAATATCATTTCGGTGCTTAATGAGACATTGGGGAATATTTTAAGTCCCGCCCGAACATGCTCAAAGAGTGGATCGCGATTCTGCGCGCTTTACCCGATCGAGAATAAAAGGAATTAATCTGTGGAACAGAAATAATTTAGATGGTCATGGGATGCTTTTAAATCATTGGCGTCCGTACGGAACTTACTAACAATGGAAAACTCGATTAAAACAATGTTAGGTGGATGAATGCGGTTGCAGAGCCAGTGTGACTAGCCCAGTACTGATACTCTTGCTTGTGCTTAAAATGTATTAAATCGTGTGGTGTCAAATCAATGTGAACATTTAACCTCATGATACTAATAGTAGTATTTAGGTGGGAACTGCGAACAGAATTATTAGAATTGTAAATCAGGCACGTGTCAGCAGATACACTGTTAAGAATTTTCTCGAACTGGTGCGTTTATCTTGGTTGTCAAGTTCACCCTCCGGCCATAACCATGACAGCCGAAATACACAAACAAAATTTTAGGTTGGTGAAACATCGTGACATACGCAAAAGATATTTCGTTAGTCTTACGTGAATATTAATCTTGTATTTATAGATTCGAATGTGTATGCTGGCTTGTAAGTTTGTTTATTTGTTTGCTGCGGCAATGAAAATATATAGTGCGCTAATTCTTTTCAGTTTCTTTTCAAGATACCTCGTAATTCTAGGCTATTTAATGGTGGAGATTGTGCCAGGCCAAGGTAGCCTTCTTGTTACTGATTTCAGCTCGCTTCATGACTCATACACATTCGGATGGATAGGCCATAACCTGATGAGCAGTCTCTATATATTAATAAGTCGTACTTCTTGGCATGGTGTTAGGTTCCTTGTTCTAATCAAGGTAAGTCGACGTATACTATTTTGCTGATTGCTGTTTTATTAGGGTTACTAGCCTCGCATTCGGGAGGACTACGTCTCAAATCCTCGTCCGGCCATCCAGACTTACGTTTTCCGTGTTTTCCCTAAATCACTAGAAACATATGCAGGGATGGTTCCTTCGAAAGGTCACGGCCGTTTCCTTTCCCTGTCGTTAAGACATTTCAGCTTCGGCTACGACTCTAATGACCTCAATATCGACTTGACCTTACATACCATTCACCTACCTCCCTTTTCTACTGCTGCCGGACATCGTGCCAAGTAATCTTGTCTATCACAGTTGTGTTGCGTAATAAAATGGCTCTGAGCACGATGGGACTCAACTGCTGTGGTTATCAGTCCCCTAGAACTTAGAACTACTTAAACCTAACTAACCTAAGGACATCACACACATCCATGCCCGAGGCAGGATTCGAACCTGCGACCGTAGCAGTCGCACGGTTCCGGACTGCGCGCCTAGAACCGCGAGACCGCCGCCGCCGGCTGTTGCGTAATAAGGAGAATTAGAAATTGCTTCCTCACGCAGATGACTTATTCATTTTTTTTCATGAAATTGGTGATCCCACAACGTGGGAAACATTCTCATAGCACAGCTGAACGCTATCAGCATAAGACTAACACATGTTCAGTCTGATTCACTGTTCTTACGACTCACCATTCGCTATGCATATACTCTCCAATGCTGTGAATTTATGAAATTGGATGTGGAAGTATATATTGTGCCACATTTTGCGTACCTTGAAAGTATCATCCAAGGATTGTCACTATTTATGGAAGTAGTTCTTGCCTTTTTTAACCACACACATCTCTGCGTCGGCGTTTATGGGTTTGGCACAGAAGTATCGGTGGGAGTGGCGTTTGGCTTTGAGTTTCGTCAGCGTGTATATTTAAATACAGAATAAAGAACCCTCTTCCTGTAGCACTTCCTCACTCCCAGCTGCCGCATCTTCTGGACATACGGAGACAAACACCGCCCGCTGTTGCAGCCAGACGATGCCTCGTCATAAACGGTCTTGATCGTCCTCAGCCCCACTGCCTCGCTGCCCTGCCACAGTATTGTCTGAGCTTCGACTCTAGGCGGCGCTCTCAACTTCCTTCAGAGTGTTTTCACTTTTGCTCGCAGATCCCAACAGCGAACCCCCGTCACCGCATCGGCTGTCACCCACCAGTGGAGGCGCCCACGGCACTTGTTGCCTGCTGCTGGCGACCTCGCATGTGTTCCGCCACAAAGTCATGTCGAACTCGTTCCGCCCCGGGGGTGCGCCAAAATTAAATGTACCGCAACACACAGCACATGGTTTTATCTTAAACGATTCTCACAAGTCACCCAACATATACACCTAAGGCGCTGGTTAAGTTAGCAACAATACAGACAATACACGCAGTCCAGTCATTTTAAAGCGCACGACATGTGACAGTTTTTTTGTACACTTGTTGGTAGCAGGAATCGTTTATAGCCCAGCAAAGTCGCATCCTGATGTGGAAGCTTAAACATTGTATTTAAGATTTACAGTAACAGTAAAAAAAGAAATGCACGCTACGGCATAGTAATTCTTAGCTGCACCACGTGGAACGTAGTGTGTTCGTTGTCTCCGATTTTAGTTATTTTGAGCGTACTAAACTGGAACTACGTTGTTTACCTTCGGCATATTGCTGAAGAAACTGTCACAAACTCAGTAAATAATCCGTGCACTTCACATGTTTACTTACATATTTAAATCGACTGCCGAATATTCTTTGTGAAACGCTGCGTGTGCCTTTGGATGTCGATACTAGATTCCTTTTTTTTATTGTTACACATTGTCCAGTAATTTTAACGCGCCCTACATGTAATAGTTTTTTTTTGAATAGTGGTTGGTGGCAGTAATCGTTTATAGCCCAACAAAGTTGCATCCTGATTCAGAAAGTTAAACATCGTATTTAAGAGTTAAATGTTCAAATGTGTGTGAAATCTTATGGGACTTAACTGCTAAGGTCATCAATCCCTAACCTTACACACTACTTAACCTAAATTATCCTAAGGACAAACACACACACCCATGCCCGAGGGAGGACTCGAACCTCCGCCGGGACCAGCCGCACAGTCCATGACTGCAGCGCCTGAGACCTCTCGGCTTTAAGAATTACATTAATAGTGAAAAAGAAATGCAAACTACAGGACAGTAATTGTTAACTGCTCGAAGTGGAACACTATGTGCTCCACTTGCTGTGTCCAGCGACTCTTTCTGTTTTGGAACCAGCTCGTGCTTCACAGAGAATAGTTTTCAGACGCATCGAACAAATGGTAAGCGATGCGGAAACTCAACTGAAAGAAAAGACTGAAGATTGGCTTTTTCCTTTTTGCTTTGGAAGAAAACGGATGTTGTTCAGCTTGCTTCATGTGTCCGAGGTGCTGACACTGATTTCTACGTGATGGAGGAACTTCTCGATTTAATGCCAATGCTCGACATACAGAATTTACAATCAAAGACACACTTTTTTGCATAGGAAACAGTAACAGATATTCCCATTGATGTGAAGAACTTCGGTCGGTTGGAACGGATGGAGTTGTGTTGGTAATAATAAAGGTAAAGTAAGTTGGTATCCAGCAGAAAATACCACCGATGCACTGCGTCCTACATTGCGTTAATCTGCTGGCAAAATATGCCAAAATAAGAGGAGTCACGAATATTATTGTAAAAGCAGTTAGTAAAATGAGATCGCGTCGTCTCGGACATCGAAAGTTCGTGACAGAAGTGGAGTGTGATTATGGCGATGAGCCGTATTTTTAAGTAGAACGTTAGTTGATTCGAGGTATTGTTTTAGAGAGTTTTTCAAAACTTTATGAAGGATATAGCGTTATTCGAATACAAGAAAGGAATGCCCGAAAGAGAGTTTGATGAACCCAAGGGATATTTGATCTTGCATATCTAACTGACATCACAAAAAATCTGAATGTCTTGCGTACATCATTTCAGGGTAGACAACAACTAACTTCTGTTGTTTTTAGCAGCGTTCAAAAATGGCTCTGAGCACTTTGGGACACAACTTCTGAGGTCATCAGTCCCCTAGAACTTGTAACTACTTAAACCTAACTAATCTAAGGACATCACATACATCCATGCCCGAAGCAGGATTCGAACCTGCGACCGTAGCTCATAGAACCGCTCAGCCACACCGGCCGGCTTTGGCAGAGTTCTGTGTTTTAAAAGGAAATTGCTGTTGCGGATAAAGCAATTTTTAGTAAGGTTATTAACGCCCTCTTCGAATTTTGAACTAGCTACTACAGGTTGGCTGGCAGCTTTTCTAGGAGCTCTTTGCGGTGTGGGGGAGTAGCCATGTATGTGAAAAACGGTATCCCATTTGAGTCAATTGATGTTTCAAAGTACTGCACTGAAAAGGTGTTTGAATGTTGTGCAGGTGTGGTTAAATTTAGTGGAGCTAAACTTCTTACTGTTGTTATTTATAGATCCCCAGACTCCGATTTCACAACATTTTTGCTAAAACTAGAGGAGGTTCTAGGTTCACTTTATAGGAAATACAAAAAGTTAGTTATATGTGGTGACTTCAATATTAATTGTATAAGTGATTGTGCAAGGAAAAGGACGCTGGTAGACCTCCTTCATTCATATAATCTTATGCAAACCGTATTCTTTCCAATGAGAGTGCAAGGGAACAGTAGAACAACCATAGACAATATTTTTGTTCATTCGTCATTATTAGAAGGGCATTCTGTTAGCAAAAAGGTGAATGGCCTTTCAGATCATGATGCACAAATTTTAAGTCTAAAAGATTTTTGTGCTGCAACACATGTTAAATATAGTTACCAACTTTTTAGGAAAGCTGATCCAGTTGCTGTACAGACTTTTGTAAACCTTATCAAGGAACAAGAGTGGCAAGATGTTTATAGTGCTGATACAGTAGACGATAAATATAATGCTTTCCTCAAGACTTTTCTCGTGCTCTTTGAAAGTTGCTTTCCGTTAGAACGTTAAAAACAGGGTACTAGCACAAACGGGCAGCCTGGGTGGCTCACTAAAGGGATAAAAATATCTTGTAGAACAAAGTGGCAATTATATCAAAACGTTAGAAACAGTCAAAATCTAAATGCAGCAGCCCATTACAAACAGTATTGTAAGGTGCTTAAAAAAGTTATTAGGAAGACAAAAAGTATGTGGTATGCAGATAGAATAGCTAAGTCTCAGGATAAAATTAAAACCATATGGTCAGTCGTAAAGGAAGTGGCTGGTCTGCAGAGACAGGTCGAGAATATAGAATCAATGCGTAGTGGGGATGTCCGTGTTACTGATAAGTTGCATATATGTACAGTACTTAATAATCACTTTCTGAATATAGCAGGTGAACTAAATAGAAACCTAGTCCCAACAGGGAATCATATAGCGCTCTTGGAAAAAAGTGTTCCGAGACTGTTACCTGAAATGCTCCTCCATGATTCTGACAAGAGGGAGATTGAGTTAATAATTAAATCACTAAAGACCAAGAACTCTCATGGATATGACGGGGTATCTAGCAGAATACTGAAGTATTGTTCCACGTATGTTAGCTCAGTACTTAGCCATATCTGTAACTTTTCCTTTAGGAGTGGTCGGTTTCCTGACCAATTAAAGTACTCGGTAGTGAAGCCACTTTATAAAAAGGGAGACAGGGATAATGTTGACAATTATAGACCTATTTCTATGCCATCGGTGTTTGCTAAAGTTATCGAGAGGGTTGTATATACAAGGTTACTGCAGCATTTAAATTCACATAATTTGCTGTAAAATGTACAGTTTGGTTTTAGAAATGGCTTAACAACTGAAAATGCTATAGTCTCTTTTCTCTGTGAGGTTTTGGACGGATTAAATAAAAGGTTACCAACGTTAGGTGTTTTCTTTGATTTAACGAAGGCTTTTGACTGTGTTGACCACAAAATATTACTGCAGAAGTTGGAACATTATGGAGTAAGGGGAGTAGCTTACAACTGGTTCGCCTCCTACTTTAAGAACAGAAAGCAGAAGGTAATCCTCCGCAATATTGAGAGTGGTAATGATGTTCAGTCCCAATGGGGCACTGTTAAATGGGGCGTTCCCCAAGGGTCGGTGCTGGGGCCACTGCTGTTTCTTATTTATGTAAATGATATGCCTTCTAGTATTACAGGTGATTCAAAAATATTTCTGTTTGCTGATGACACCACCTTGGTAGTCAAGGATCTTGTGTGTAATATTGAAACATTATCAAATAATATAGTTCATGATATAAGTTCGTGGCTTGTGGAAAATAATTTGATGCTAAATCACAGTAAGACTCAGTTTTTACAGTTTCTAACCCACAATTCAACAAGAACAGACATTTTAATCAGACAGAATGGGCATGTTATAAGCGAGACGGAACAGTTCAAGTTCCTAGGCGTACGGATAGATAGTAAGCTGTTATGGAAAGCCCGTGTTCAGGATCTTGTTCAGAAACTAAATGCCGCTTTATTTACCATTAGAACAGTATCTGAAATAAGTGACATTTCAACACGAAAAGTAGTATACTTCGCATATTTTCATACGCTTATGTCATATGGTATTATTTTTTGGGGTAATTCTTCTGATTCAAAAAGGGTATTTTTGGCTCAAAAACGGGCTGTTCGAGCTATGTATGGTGTAAGTTCGAAAACCTCTTGTCGACCCCTATTCAATAGTCTGGGAATTTTGACATTGCTCTCACAATATGTATTTTCTTTAATGTCGTTTGTTGTTAGCAATATTAGCTTGTTCCCAAGAGTTAGCAGCTTTCACTCAGTTAATACTAGGCAGAAATCAAATCTGCATGTGGAATGACTTCCTTGACTCTTGTGCAGAAAGGGGTGCAGTATTCTGCTGCATCCATTTTCAATAAGCTACCACAAGAACTCAAAAATCTTAGCAGTAGCCCAAATACTTTTAAGTCTAAACTGAAGAGTTTCCTCATGGCTCACTCCTTCTATTCTGTCGAGGAGCTCCTAGAAGAGATAAAAAATTGAGCAAATTCCAGTGTTACATTCTTGATTTTCTTTATTTAAACTAACGACTTGTCGCCTGAATATGTTTCTTATATTTCATTTTATCTGTTTCTACAATCGTGTTATAATTTCATGTATTGACTCGTTCCATGACCATGGAGACTTTTCCAAACAATAAATAAATAAATAAAATAAATAAATAAATTAAATAAATCTTAAAAAAAGGCATTAAGCGAACAATTTTGATGAACTGCTTACGGTGCTACGCGCATTGTTGGAAAACTGAGAGAATCGGTTTAGTGGCTTAAAAAGATTGAACTTCATTTGCAACTCATTTAGCCTTGGACGTTGCAAGTGCACCTCCTGAAAACCACTGAAAATCAGCTGGGGCTCACTGACTTTCAGTGTATTTGTATGCTCAGGGAGAGCTTTCGCAGAGCAGAAAATACTGAAATTTTCTACAATAACTTCTCTCGAGAACAGTTCTCGCTATGGTTTCGAATAACTCGAGTCTGCAGTAGCCTAGTACTGGATCACATATTTGTGTGAAAGTGTATTTTACAAGAATGAAATTAACAGAATCGAACATTGACATGGCAAGTATTTAGGGAAGTGGAAATTGCTGTTGGTTTACTGAACGCCAAGAGAAATTTTTAAAAACATTTATTTGATATCAGTAGCCCAAATAAGAATCAAACATTGTTGCACAGTTGTACAGTGTTTTATCGTATTAGTCAGTTCTTAGCAAAAAGATTAGTTCTCGAAACATTTGAAAATTGTTCATTTCAGTGGCTGTATTTATTATTGTTCTGATGAGAGACGTACAGAAATTTGTAAAGTTCCATCCATTACAATATTTGTATTCTTATTGAGAACGAAAAAAGCATTACTATCCCATAAATCGCGAAAAATCAATTTCTCATGTGTCCGACTGCGGTTATTAAAGCATTCTCTAACATCTCCAAACTACTAATACAATAATGCTCCTGCACCCAACGACAACTTACCTCGTCTTGTCGGTGCAACTGCGTGAATATTCTGCATACAGCAACATTTTAAAATATTTGAAAACAAATACTGCGATCCATGGAGAGTGCAATGCATGGTCACAAATACTGCTACACTGCTGCCACTTTATTGTACAGAAAGTGAATGATCAGGAGGGGTTTGGCCAACAAGCCTTAAGCGGTTAAAAACAATGAAAGAAATCAATAAAAACTTTTAATTTGCTATATTCAGAAAATTTACGATTTAAAGAACGACAAACTTTACACGGATCTTTCCTTTTGTTCGACTGTTTGATTAGTGACAACTTTAATTATTCCACGATGTCTAGAATTAGTAATTAGATATCTGGTCACAACAAAGATACGAATATTACTGTCAATGCATATGTAAACAAATCTGACAACATCCCTCCAGTGCGCAAAACAAGGAACAACTACGTGCAGCAAAATGGAAAATTACCAAAAATCCTCAGTTAATACCAAAGTATCCTCCGGCGCTACTAGCATGGTCATGGCAGGCTGTCGCGCGGCCCCTCTCCACCGCAGGCGGCGTCCTATTCCTCTCAACCACTGTTCGCTCGCTACCACTCAAGACAATAGTAATTCAGACGCAGAGAGCGTGTATGCACATCCCAGCAGATTCAGTGGCCAACTTTCCAACGAAATACTAACGTCCAACTTTCATATTGTCCACACAAGCAAATTTTCTTTTCAATTTTGTGTAGAACACCAGTTAATAAAAATTAAAACTTCTTTAAAGAAAAACTTCATACGCTACTAATGGTCGTACTAGGCTTTTAAAAATCCCACTAAGCTTTGAACAACTACGCTACATACACAATAGTCTTACAGTAAGGCAGAAAATTGGCAAGACGTTTCCTGTCGTTAGTGAAGTATACGCACATTTGAAAGCTTCAGACGTTACTCTTTCTCTCTGATTTTTCACGAATAAGAGAACAGCACAACATAGTTTACCAAATTACCAATCGTCAGCTACAGTAGTGGGAGAGTCCTGATTCCTTGACAGGCTCATGCCGGGCCAATCCACTGACGGTGGTACAGGATAATCGAGCAGCAACTAACGGATGTAACTTCCGTCCCCGCGCTTCCCCCCACGCTGTCACCTGCAGAGCCCACAATTCTCCTAGCTACGTGTCTCAGTGCTCAGCGCAACTGTACTGCTTAGAGAGCCTATATAGGGAGAGAGTGGCCACCATGTACTTACCAGATTGCGCACGGGACGTGCAATTAGGTAGTGACGCAAGCAGAACGCTAGCCACTTCACGAGTAAAATAAGGCACCTGTTTGACGCACATCTTCTAGCTTAATACTCGGTATATGACTAAAACAAATGCCATTTGTCTATAGGCGTAATAAATTTGTGTGCAAATGGAAGTATCGTGAAACAGTGTGTATGTCTGCCGAATTTCAACAGCTGTATTTTATGCTGCTGTATAAACATTGACAACTGATTAATGAGAAAAAAAAGTTTCATTTAATGTATCCCATAGTACAAGCTGCTATTTCTGATTTTTCCGTGCGGATATTCATCGCTGAAACTGGTAAATTCTTGTCTCTTTTCGTCCCCACATAATGCATTTCAAATGTGTGTCGATCTTATAACATTTTCTTATGCTGGCAAAAGACATCAATCTGTACACACTTTTAGGAACTCTATACCATAGAAAATCAGAAAAATATCAATACTTAGGTACTGTATTGAAACAGCAGAAAGTAATTCAAAATAGGTAACTGAATATAGATACGATAATTACAATTTACAGGAATGTGAACAGCCAAGACTACAGAGCCAAGTGTGAGTCGCCATTCGGAAGAACGTAGACATAGGATTCCGTATACATGTTAAAACACACCGTGTAGCATGAATTGTCACTCAAGATCCGTTAAAAGTCTAGAAAATACCGGTTAAAAAAAACTGGGTTGGGCAGGATTCGAACTCACGACCTTCGGATTACAAAGTTTAAGCTCTCCCCCGGAGTTACTTTTCTTTTCGTTCGTTGTCTTTATTTTCTATTGTTCGCTGACTTTGCTCGTGGCGGGCGTCCGATGACACTCGTTCAGGTTGTTCGTTGATCCGTTCACTCAGTTTTTTTATTACAGAGAGTAGATATACCCTCTGACGCTGAGCTACCGTGCCGGCGATGCTACAAAACCACATTAATAATATTGTGGTGTTCATTTACTTTATCTTTCACGGAGGTGTGCATCAGTCAGAAAGTTATTCTGTAATTTTTTTTAAAATTTGGTTTATAGGCATAATAAGCATATAGAAAGGAATTGATTGTTCGATACACAAAGAAACCAAAAGAGCTTTCTAACAGTGACAACCAATGACAACTAGTGAGTAAAACACGTGTAACGTAGGGACGTCTCATAGCTGCAAGAGTTCCTTGTGCTTACCACAGAACTAAAAAAATCTGAGATACTAATTGCAAACTATAAACAAACATTCTGATCTCTATTACCATCCAGCACATGTTAACCTTCACTTTCCCCTGAATCACTGTCTTCAGCTTTTTTTTAAGAAAAATGCCTAAACATCAGCCTCTTTCTGTGTCATTACCAGGATAAATGTAGTGGGTCTATGTTATCTGTTTACAACCACAAAAAATTATTTTGTGCAGTTTTCTAAAGGAAAAGGAGACAAACACACTTGTAAAATATGGTCACAAATATACTACAAATCTCAATATCTTTTAGAGCACTAAAATCAGCATACATGAATCAATAAAAATCGAGCTGTACTAAATAAGAAAAAACCGGTGGCTAATACATAGCACATAAAGTAATAAGTAAAGCAAGCAGAACTAAAGAATAACAGGACAACAATGTGGCTAATTATGCGACTTTACTACTCGTATGAGCAAGTATTTTTTCGCACAACTATGGTTATTTGCGCGCATTTTACTGTACAATGTTGCATTTCGAAATGCTTGTAATTATTATTACAATTAAAAAGAAACTGAACTAATTACAGGCCAGTGCATTTTATTGCTCGTATAGAAAGGCACCATTTAAGTAAACAGCCTGTGAACCTTCCAAGTAAAATAAAATGTTATTGCTTGGGACTTACTAACGGCATATCACAGGAGAAACTTACTTATTTCACTGAGAAAGGTATAATTTGTTGGTTTCCATAAGTCGCCTTTACGATTCCCGAATTCTCGGTTGAATTTCACTGCCGACTGTTTACGTCTTTCTTCATTTCTTGGGAAAACGAACATCATATATTCATCTTCACTTCGGTTTTTGCACCGAACAACGGAGCAACCAGGCATTCCTCTTGCGTGTCCTTGATGATTTTGTAATTTATATTATTAGTGACAGTCAGTAAATCACTTGAAATAAAAATTTTGTCTCTAAAACTGCTCTGAAGTTATAAAAGTATCGTCATAAATTCGATCAACAGAGTGACTATAAGGTATTTTACGCAAATAGAATCGACTGAGAACATGCAAAAGTCCTTCAATACCTACCGTATTACAATATGTACATATTTTCTTTGGTCATTATGTCGGAGTTGTATATGTGCCAGGAGATAAAGTCGACGAGAGTTTAGTTTCCTCGAACGAAGCGGGAACGATAAATTCGAGCTCAGAGGCAAGAAGAACATGAAGTACGAGCTGGTTGCACATCAAAAAATATAAGAAATAAAATGTCATTCACTAACAAACGTAAGTGAACAATACGGTGTTTTGGATCCGAATAATTGACATGCAAATCTTTATGTTACGAGAGGGAGCATAAAAGCAAGCACAATAGCGTAAATTAAGTTGCTTTTCTTCATGACAGAAATGCTAGAAGCTGTTATTCCTTATCCGTTCGGTGGTCCTTTTGTTTAACATAACACTGGCCTTAATGGCTACACTTCTGCAAATATTACGCGCATGTAGTATTGCGTAATAAGTATTCATTGCATTGCCATACTGTAATTATTGCGATAATGCGAACACGACTACAGATACGAGCGTCAGTTGCCGATCGTCTATCACCGACTCTCTTTGTTCCTGTTCCCTAATAGGAGAAAAATAGAAACTACGCGCGCATCGTGCCCGCACGATGACACAAATCCCCACAGAGTCCGCGCGGCAGCCTTGTGGAGCCGCTGCCTAGAGGAAGACGGGCAAGAGAAGTAGTCCCTTTAGCGGATTTGTTGTCTTAAAACTGTTCTGTCATCAAAACAGTCTCTTGCGCCCCTACCCCACAACATTATCTATACGACCGTCTCAATTTAAGTCGTTCGTAGTTATTATCTCTTAGATATTTATCTAAATTGACTCCTTTTAGATTTGTGCGATTTATCGCGTCACCGACATTTAATGGATTCCATTTATAACTGATATGAGTGACTTCACACTTTTAATTGTTTAGGTTCAACTTCCACTTTCTTCACCGTACAGATATCTTGTCAAAATCATTTTGCAATTGATTTTGATCTTATGATGACTGTATTGGGCGATAAAGGATAGCATCTTCTGCAAACTGTCTGAGATGGCTACTCACATCAGATATAGCAGAGGGCCTTCCTTGTATCTCGCTAGATATCACTTCTGTTTCATTTGAGGATTTTCTGTCAGTTACTATGAACTGTGACTTTTCTAATAGGAAATGACGAATCCAGTCACACAACTGAGAGGCATGCAGTTTAATTACAAGCCGCTTGTGAGGAACGTGGTTAAAAGCCCTATAGAAATCTAGAAACATAGAATCAATTTGAGATCCCCCTGTCGAAATCACTCACTACTTCCCGAAAGTAAAGAGTTACATGTGTTGCACAAGAACGATTTTTCTGAATTCGTGCTGACTGTGTGTCAATAGATCGTTTTCTACGAGGTAATTCATAACGTTCGAAAAAAGTGTGTGTTCCTAAACCCTACTGCAAATCGATGTCGGTGATGTGTGATAGTCATTCTGCGGATTACTCCCGCCGGCCGGAGTGGCCGTGCGGTTCTAGGCGCTACAGTCTGGAGCCGAGCGACCGCTCCGGTCGCAGGTTCGAATCCTGCCTCAGGCATGGATGTGTGTGATGTCCTAAGGTTAGTTAGGCTTAATTAGTTCTAAGTTCTAGACGACTGATAACCTCAGAAGTTAAGTCGCATAGTGCTCAGAGACATTTGAACCATTTTTGACCACTCCCGTTTCCTTTTCTTAATTACCTACTTCCCAGTCTTTAGGTATGGATCTTAGGTCAAGTGAGATTACTTAGTATGGAGCTATTATATCAGCAAACAGTGTGTAAGAGGTCCGAGCATATATAATTTCGATGTATTGCTCACGCGCTGCCTGCGATATGTAAGGTATAAGAGAATCTCAGACCAGAGAGCAGTGTCGACTGCAGTAGGTACTGTGTAGCTGTAGCAGTAAGTTGTTGCTAGCGAGCAGTCTGGTCTCGTGTATCGTGTTGGCTGGGCCGTTCGTGGTGCAGCGATGCCGGAGCCTGAGCATTATTGTATAAGGTAAAAAGCAGCCTCGCGCATATGTAGTAATATTATCTCAAGTCCCATGTAAATGTTTTAAAAATCTCCTAATAATAATCTTTCTCATAAAAAATAACTTTTAACAACCATTCATTTCAATTTAAAGAATTTACTAATTTCCCCAATCCATGATCATCCCGATTATTGCAAAAGAAAAATCAGTTGTTTCCTTTCACAAATGACAAATCTATCGGTCAGCATTGCACAGGGCTGTGCCAGAAAAATTTATTGTAAGAGCAGATGTATATGCGTTATCCGGCGACTTCATTGAGGTAAGAATTTTTCTTTTTTTATTCAGAATGACCTTTCAGGGCCATGACGCAGCAGTGCTGACGTCTAAAATTTACCAGGTTATATTCACAGTCAATTATTGAAAAGTTATAAGTGAGCGACAATTTAATTGAGAGGTTAGTTACATTGTATTATTACCAGGTTACTGAATTTATTTTTTATTGGGACGTTACACTGAATGTGAACGACATAATCACAATTTTTGCTGTTGAGAAGTTTAGGAATTTTTCTGTTTTGAGGTTACACTAAAATGTAAAAGGTGAAAGAATTTTGTGGGGAGGTTAGACTTGGCGACCCTGCTAGGATCGAATTTTTGTGAATTTATGAGAAGTAGTCAGTTACATATCTGCTCTTATTTATTTAATTTTAACTATAGTTTGTATCTGGCGCAACGCATTTACTAATTTGTCACTCCTTTCTTTCACAGATCATCGGCAATTAATTGCTCTTTGTTATAATTGTGTTTGTTCCATTTTTGCTTCGTCTTTGTTTCATTTTGTGCTTAATTTTGATTTGTGAAAAATGCCGCGAAAAACTGTTAACAGTACATCGCGATGTGCAATGAGTGAAATAGCCGACTCGAATAATTTGACCGATAATACTTGCGACACTCAGTGCAATAGTGATAATCCTCTAAGTACAGGTAATCAGTGCGTGCCGACCACTAGTAATGATTTCAATCCTAATGATCAGCAAACAAATTCAATTGTGTCCACTGTTAATTTAACGACAATTGATGATGTGTCACTTTCCATTACAATGAACGCTGCCCAGTTTGACACACCTGAATTGCAAAATTTATGTAATGAACAGATAAATGTTTCTAACGAAGATGAACAATGTACTCAAAGTACGTCAAATTTATTTGGTTCCGATTTATTGACCAACAGTGCACATCCGATTGGCAAACCTTTTTGTGACTTAGACAATGACCAAGTGGTTACACGAAACGTGACAATTGCAGATACGTCATCAAACAACACAGAGAATAGTGTAGGTAATATTGGCTGTGATCAAGTTATGGCAGTATTGCTACAAATTGGTGAATCGCACAAACAACTTAATGAAAATCTCAAACAGCGGAATGAAATACTCGACAACTATTTCAAACAACTTAATGAAAGTTTCAGACAGTCGAATGAAAAACACGACAACCTTAACGAACAGAACAAACAACTTAGTGAACAGATTACAGCCGTTACCGTGCAACGTCATGATACTCAAGAACAATTACGTGAGGAAATTAAGGCTTGTGCTAGGAACAGTAGTGAATAAATTAGATCTGTGGAACAAGAATTAAGTAATACACGAGCAGCCACAACAAAATTACTTCGAGATGAAATTTGTGCTGTCACTGAACAATGTTCTGAAAAAGCAACACAGTTTCGCGACGAGTTTAAATTAATGTCATCAGAACTTTCACGCACACCAGATGCGGAAGTCGATAAGAAATTTGAACAACAGAACAGCCAAATTGACGAACGTTTTAAAGTGACAGAAATGAAAAATGTTTCAGTCACTAACACGTCACAGCATACGCCACATTCCGAACATTTGTCACACTCACACAGCCAGTGTAACTTAGGTAATTTACAGAGACTACGTGACTTAGAATCCGAACAGTCACAGATAAACAGATTATCATACAATCCTGAACCAGTTCACACATTCAGAGACGATAACGTTGATTATAAGCACTTTGTAGCCGTGAGAAAATTAAAGTTATTTAATAATGACAGAACACAGAATCACCCTTTGGACTGGATACAACAATTTTCTTTCGAATTTTCACCGGCATTGCCTGTAACGCAGAAACTAAAATTTATTTGCAGCGTGTAATGGACCTCAGGGGATTCATTACACTTCGATGAATATGTGCCGTAGCGTGCAGAGGGCCCCGAGCTATAGTAGTGCTATTTCATCTTTAGGTTTCTGGACTGCTGGCTTCTCTTCTACTATCCTTTATATCTATCAAAACAGCTCTTCAGCTATCGACCTCTCTAGGATTAGAAATGTGTAAAGAAAACCTGATATGACAAGTTTTACCTGTAAGTGACAGTTTTCATTAGACTCCCGAAATGACAAGAGCTACCAGATCTTTAATACCAGACAAAATTTTAATTATCAGTATCGACAAAATTAACAGCAATAGGAAACACATTCAGGGAACAATAGAGGTTTTTCCCCACAACAGCAACAAAACCAGCCGTTTAGCATACCTAACCAACAATGTAGTCTGCAAGGTCAACCAAGCTTTAATGTTTCGCCGCCTACACGTACAGCGTCGGCCACACCAAATAGTAACGCACAACAACAAGGAAAATACTGCGTACAGAAAACACATCATTTCAACTCGTATCGCAACGCGCCGTATAGCAATGACTATCATGACAGACGTAAAAGTAATAAGCACAATTTTCAGCGTACGTTTAATAACAGTCGGTCTTACCAGCAGCATAATCAACCGCAACAACAGATTATCATGAATGAACCAGACAGTAGATATCATTCCGAACGTAATACGTCAGGACGAAGTAACAGGACAGTACAAATAGTCGAAATGCCACAGCATCTTCCTGCAAATAACAGAACGTCAGAAAGAATTTGACTACATACAGTACAGGTTACATCTCCCAG
Organism: Schistocerca piceifrons; assembly: GCF_021461385.2. Lineage (NCBI taxonomy): Eukaryota > Metazoa > Arthropoda > Insecta > Orthoptera > Acrididae > Schistocerca > Schistocerca piceifrons. The sequence goes on from NC_060138.1 coordinate 953,039,335, forward strand.
CAACGCAAGCAATACTTTTGACACAGAGAATGTTGTTCACGAAAATGTTATTACTTTTGACGACATCCGAGACACTCTTTTGCAGGAAAAACCAGTTATTCAAAAAACCATTTCCCACTCTGTCATTGAAGTAAAGATTGGATCATCCACATTTTCAGCAGTAATCGATTCTGGATCACCTATGTCAGTTATAAATGAGGAAACTTTCAACGAATGTAACAAAGAGAATATTTATCCTACGTTACCATTAGGTTCAAATGGTTCAAATGGCTCTGAGCACTATGGGACTTAACATCTGTGGTCATCAGTCCCCTAGAACCTAGAACAACTTAAACCTAACTAACCTAAGGACATCACACACATCCATGCCCGAGGCAGGATTCGAACCTGCGACCGTAGCAGTCGCGCGGTTCCGGACTGAGCGCCTAGAACCGCTAGACCACCGCGGCCGGCGTTACCATTAGGCACAACCAAAGTAAAAGGAGCAGTATCCAGTAAAGGAGCAGATGTAAAATTACAGACACACTTATCATTTTGTATTGCAGGTCATACGTTTCACTCAAATTTTTGGATTGTTCCCCTATTGACGACAGACATTATCTTAGGTACGAATTTTTTGGTACAACATGACGCAATTATTGACTTTCAAAATTCCTATTTAATGTTAAAGGATGAAAACGTACATCTGTCATTAGAATTTCAGCACTCTTTATCAGCAGAAGAACAAACAATTAATCGTACAGAGATCATTTCCGCATCACGTAACATAGACCGTCGTTCCACATTGTTCACAGATACGTACGTACACAACTATAATACTCCAGTCGAAGCCGACTATGACGTTATACAAATTATTCTGATAAAGCTAAACAGAGCAGTGCAAATACAGACGACGAACGCACGCAACTACGCAAAATTCTTATACAGCAAGCTCCATTTTTTGACAACGTTCCTGGTACTACGTCCGGTTTTATGTATGAATTTCAAGTTAAACAGCACGACACGTTTAAAGCCAAACATTATCCCATTCCGTATATTCACAGAGAACAAGTTAAGAAAGAATTGCAAGCTATACTTGACCAAGGAATTATTCAACCGGCAGGTAGTCCGTACATAAACCCGCTCCATATTGTTAAGAAAAAGGATGGATCACTTCGGCTCGTACTTGATTCGCGTCACATCAATGACATTATTATTAATGAAACAGATCGCCCACAGACAATAGAAGAACTTCTACAGAAATTTAATGGTACTGCTGTTTATTCCACATTAGATTTGAAATCGGGATTTTGGCAAATTGAGCTCCATCCAAACTGCAGAAAGTACACAGCACATCTCTGTTTTGGTGACTGTTACCAGTCTTGCAAATTACCGTTCGGTTGAACAATTTCTTCAGCAGCATTTATTCGCGGTTTAAATACTATACTTCCGACAGAACTTAAAGACAGAATCACAACGTATGTAGACGACATTCTTATTGCAGAAGCCAACTGGTCTGAAAACAATCTGATTCTTGAACAACTGTTACGAACTTGTCGTGCACAAGGACTCACAGTTAATCTCAGTAAATCGCACTTTGGGAAAACTTCTATACAATTTCTTGGACATGTAATTTCAGCAGAAGGCATTGCACCTGACCCGGAAAAACTTCGAGCTTTACGTGGCATTACCGTTCCTACGACGAAGAAACATCTACACAGCTTTCTGGGATTAATTAACTTTTTCCGTAAATTTATTCATTACTCTGCTTTAGACACCACTAGATTATGCCGGTTGATGGGTAAAAACGCTATTTGGTCCTGGGATAGCCAAGTACATTCTGAATTTGTTAATCTGAAACAAGCTTTGTTGAATGCACCACTATTATTACACCCAGATCTTACTAGAAAGTTTTCCATTGCCACCGACAGTTCAAACACCGCTTTAGGCGTACACATTTTTCAAGAAATTGAAGAAGGCGGTACTACAGTAATTAAAAACATCGCCTTTGTGAGTCGCATTCTGTCACCTGCTGAACGCAATTATTCTGTTACAGAACTTGAAACATTATGTGTTGTATGGGCATTTACGAGATTTAGGCATTTTCTTTATGGAAGACATACGACCGTTTACACAGATCATAGAGCTATCCAGTTTTTACTTTCAGCAAAATTTACACATGACAGATCAAGCAGATGGAAACTTTATTTACAGGAATTTAATTTTACAATTGTTCACATTCCCGGAACACAAAATGTTGTATCAGACGCACTATCGCGTTCTCTCAGCAACAATCAGCAAGACATCGCAACCAACTTCTGCCAAGCAAATTCTAGCGTCATGTATATTCAACAAGTCGCATTCGAAAATTTTATTTCGGCATCATTACGAGACATAGCACAAGAGCAGAGCAAAGACAACATACGGAAAGAAATTAAACACCTTTGGCAAGATAGGACTAATGTTAGCACCAGAAACAATTACACTGTATGCAATACCATTCTGTTTCGCCGCTCTCACCCTGACAGCAACAATTGGTTACTATGTATTCCTGACGAACTTGTTATCAAATTAATTTGGGACACTCATTTAAGCTACGCACATTACGGAGCCAGAAAATGTTTTCTTATACTGAGACAGAACTGGTATGTTGCGAACATGGAGAAACGTATTCGACGAGTTTTAGCGTCATGTAAAATCTGCCAGAAAGCTAAGTCAGACACGACTTCACATATTCCTCCGTTACATCCCACTGTACCCGTTAAATTGAGACACATGGCATCTGTAGACATTTTTGGTCCGATTCCCAGATCTAATAGAGGTTTTTTCTACATCTTTGTCGCTGTTGAACTCACTTCGAAATTTGTTACCTTCACTCCGTTACGCAAAGCTACGGCTAAATCTGTTTCCAGTGCATTTGTAAAACATTTTTCATTTCATGTAGCGCTTGTATTGAAAGTAATTTCCGACAATGGACCACAATTTCGATCTGCAATATGGACACGTATGTTACGAACAAGAAACATTTCTCCGATCTATATATCCAAGTATCACGCTTCTTCGAACCCTTGTGAACGACTAATGAAAGAAATCGGTAAACTGTGTAGAATATACTGCCATAAAAGACATATTGATTGGGATACACACATACTCTCATTCCAGGATGTGATTAACTCCATACCAAATGAATCTACTATGCTATCTCCGACTGTTATACTGAAAAATGTTGAACCACCCAACAAAAATAAAGAATTAGTATCCTTTCCTACATCTCGTCGACTACGCCACCATGAAATGATTGACATTTCACTCAAAAACATCAAATGTGCCGCAGAACGCCGGAGAAGACAGCAAAAACAGGTTTGTACACGCCGTGACTTTCACATAGGACAGAAGATATTAGTACGTACGCACTATTTATCCAACAGAGGAAAGAGTAGATGCAGTAAATTTGAGCTTCTATACGCAGGTCCATATAGAATTCGCAGCATTCCTCACCCTAACGTAGTGCACGTCGAAACTTTGAGAACCAGAAAAAGCAAAGGCAATCACAATGTCTCCAATATTAAACCCTTTATTGAATGAATATACTTTATGATTTATCACACTGTAATGCCATTTCCTGAATTTTATATGACCACTTATGCAATTGTATTTATATGAACACTTACTGATGATTATCATATTTTTTTCCTGGCAAGTGCCCGGCAAGGTAAGGTTAGCAGGTCGCTTTTCTTGTCGTTACACATCAGACCGTGCACATTTTTCCAGATAAACCTACATATTTTATGACCACTCATGCAATTCTATCTATGTGACTACTTACTGATGATTATCATATTTTTTCTTGGCAAGTGCCCGGCAAGGTAAGGTTAGCAGGTCGCTTTTCTTGTCATTATATATCAGACCGTGCACATTTTCCATTTTTCGTGTATGTATGATTGTTTTCCTATCGAAAGTAGAATTTTTGTCTGTATGCACTATGAAATGTTTAAGAAGTAACAAACACCAGATGACTTTGACATTTTTCCTTATATCTCAAGATCTTGACTATTCTACATTTTTTTGGCTACTGCATTATGTGACTGTGTACATTTTTGCACCTGAACACTATGTTTTGACATAATACGTTTCCTGTCATGCTATGCTGTATGCTTAGTGGTATCACTAGAAACAAGTTTTTATCTAATGGGTATATGATTTAAATGCAAGATATTAATCCTTATTCATCATTTTCAGAAAGAAATAACGTGTACAAGAAATAAATTAAACAAACCACAGTGGATTACTATGAAATGGAATTTCACCTTCGGAATGAGCGAAAGAAAATGCAATACCTTGTCATGAAGAGTAAATGTATCAAATTATCAAGCACTAACCAGAATATACTATACACATCGTATGATAGCAGTCTTGACTAATTATTTTTCTTTCATAATACGAGGTGATTGATGCAGCCTGTCAGACAGAACTACACATCTTAGTTTTAGTGATAAAATATGCTAGATATAAGAAACTCTATAGTATGTATAGTTGTATGAAGTAAACGGTAATATGAATAATGAATTATGAAGTGTCCTTTTTTGCAGATGATAATAAATGATGATGATTAGTTATATGAAGAATATGCTAATATGAAAAATGAAGTTTTTCTTTGCAGATGATGATAGTGATGAACTTATGGTAATATGAATGATGAAGTTTTTCTTTGCAGATTATGATAATGATTTAGTTATTTAAGTATTTGTTGCAGTTCGTTTTGACAGTATGTCTTATGTCGCATGGTATAATGACTGAATGTTTTGGAAAGGACAGCTGGAGTACATACATATTGAGTACACGTTTCATTACCTGTTAATTCGAAGTTCACTACTTTTCAGCATAATATGCATTTCTTGTTTCAGCTCAATAATCCATTTTGTATTTTCTCCAGGAGAAGCTTTTCATGATATTAATATGCTATAAGCATTTAGTTATTAAACCCGTTCCAGTACTTGCATTTTCTTTACCCAGTTGTGTATCATTCATGAATGTGATCACATTTACTCTACTTTTTTGATAACCTTGGTACAGCTGACTCATGACGAATGACGCGATTAATCCGTATTTCCAGCAATAAGTCAAAAGCAAATATTTTCATACCCCAGCAATTAATTATCGATCCCAACGCAATGCATTGCTAGCAAAAACTAAAAAAATTATTACCAGTCCCAACTATTACCAGTATACAACCAAATAATGCTACCAGTTTAAGATATATTTCTAGTTCTAAATATAATGCAAATTTCTCAGATGTATTGAATCCATTATATCTATGTATTATTGGAACACAGACCTTGAGTAATAGTTACAGAGTGTTACATTTTAAATATGTCCTACGTCACTTGAATGATGAGTTCTGAGTAATACTGAATGATGTTTTGTAATAATGCATAAATGCTATGCCAATAATTTCTATAAATTATGTTTTTGTTATACTCTATAAATGCTATGCCAATAATTAACTCATTTTGAGTGATGACTTCTGAATAATGCATAAAACAATGCTTTGTAACTGGCCAATGAGTGCAAATAATTACTATATTGAGATGACTTATGAATAATGTTCTGTAATACTCCATACATATTACTTAAATGCTCTGTAAATAGCCAATGAATGCCAGTAATTGTTCAGATCGGTTGATAGACTAGTGTAATTCTCAATGATGCCTAGCATAAGACTTAATGTCCTTCACCTTCTGACCTAATTACCAGAAATTACTGCAATATCCGTTTGTCCTGTCCATTCTCATGATCATGGGGCATTATATTTGGTTTTTGCACTAATTCTGCGTTGGTGAAAGAGTATGGATTCTACAAGAATGTGGTGTTGACGCATCGTGCTGTCCACTACCTTGAACGATGGAGATGTTATTATGGTCCTACTGTTTGGTGTATCCAATGTACTACCAAAATGATAACATTGAATATTAATACAACATTTCAGTGTCTTGGCTACACTGATAAATACTTCAGGGAAGAGAACTTCAGATTGTCTCACTTGGTGTTGTGCTTCTGTAGAAAGACATGGACTTTCGGTGCAACTACGTGCAACCTACTGTGATACCACCATGATGCAATCCTTCCCTTTCCTTTCCTAGTTCTTGTAAAATGCTAAAGATTTTTACAGTGCGTGTGCACTTTATTACATTTGTTAATAAGATCAGTTGTCCTAAGAATACTGAAGACTTATACAGTGCGTGTGCACTTTATGTCATTTGTAAATATATTTTGTATTCACTGCGTGTGCACTTTATTTCACTTCATGATATGTTATGTAAAAATACTAAAGGCTTATACAGTGCATGTGCACTTTATGTCGTTTGTTAATATATTTTGTATTCAGTGCGTGTGCACTTTGTCATTTGTTAATATCTTTTGTACTCATTGCGTATACTTTTTGTCATTTCTTGATATATTCTGTACTCAGTGCGTGCGCACTCTATTTCATTACTTAATATGTTCTGCACTTATATATGTTCTGCACTTATATATATGTATATACACTGTGACTGTAGACTTAGTAACTAAATAGATTTTAGAAAACTTTTTGTTGCTCATGGCAAGTCGAATTGACTCACCATTGCAGCCAAATTTTTGCCCCCCCCCCCCCCCCCCCCCCAGTGGTGGGTTATGTAAGAGGTCCGAGCAGATGTAATTTCGATGTATTGCTCACGCACTGCCTGCGATATGTAAGGTATAAGTGAATCTCAGACCAGAGAGCAGTGTTGACTGCAGTAGGTACTGTGTAGCTGTAGCAGTAAGTTGTTGCTGGCGAGCAGTCTTGTCTGGTGTACCGTGTTGGCTGGGCCGGTCGTGGAGCAGCGATGCCGGAGCCTGAGCATTATTGTATCAGGTAAAAAGCAGCCTCGCTCATATGTAGTAATATTATCTCAAGTCCCATGTAAATGTTTTAAAAATCTCCTAATAATAATCTTTCTCAGAAAAAATATCTTTTAACAACCATTCATTTCAATTTAAAGAATTTACTAATTTCTCCAATCCATGATCATCCCGATTATTGCAAAAGAAAAAACAGTTGTTTCCTTTCATAAATGACAAATCTATCGGCCAGCAGTGCATAGGGCTGTGCCAGAAAAATTTATTGTAAGAGCAGATATATATGCGTAATCCGGCGACTTCATTGAGGTAAGAATTTTTCTTTTTTTATTCAGAATGACCTTTCAGGGCCATGACGCAGCAGTGCTGACGTCCAAAATTTACCAGGTTAAATTCACAGTCAATTATTGAAAAGTTATAAGTGAGCGACAATTTAATTGAGAGGTTAGTTACATTGTATTGTTACCAGGTTACTGAATTTATTTTTTATTGGGACGTTACACTGAATGTGAACGACATAATTACAATTTTTACTGTTGAGAAGTTTAGGAATTTTTCTGTTTTGAGGTTACACTAAAATGTAAAAGGTGAAAGAATTCTGTGGATAGGTTACAACTGAAAGGAATCTAACTCATATACAGTCTGGACCAGATGTTTGACTATATTAAATAATTTGAGCTGCTTCGCTACACCGAGGGTATCAGTTTATAAGCTACTCATGTCGGTAGCAGTTCTTGATTCGAAATCCGAAATATTTACTTCGTCTTTTTCGGTGAAGGATTTTTCGGAAAATCATATTTACTAACTCTGCCTTAGTGACACTGTCATCGGAAAAATTGCCTTCGCTGTCGAGCAGTGAAGGTACTGATTGTTTCCTGGCGATAGTGTACTTTACATACTACCGGGATCTCTTTGGTCTATCTTCCATATTCCGACTTAGAATTGCGCTATGGAAACTATTGACCCAACTTACTATGAAGTCAGAGCTAACGAACTTCTGAAAAACATCAATCTTGGGATTGTGAGTTATTTTAAATTCGGCATGCTTTTTTCGTTGATTCTGCAACAGTGTCCTGATTTGTGTGAGATGGAAGATCAGTTCCGTTTCTTATTAATTTATTTGGAATTAATCTCTCAGTTGCTGGCGATGCTATTTCTTGAATTTAAGATGCACCTTGTCTGTGCTTTCATACGTGGCTTGGAAGGAAAAGCGCAAAATGTATTTTCATGGTTTTTAAGACGTATTTTGTGTCTATTTTTTGTGTTTTTGTGTGTTACGGTCATGACTCGCTACAGCGACCTTGCGGTCATTAATCCCTGTATCGATCGTGATGCTCCCTATTTGCTCAGGAATATTTGTTGCTAAGAATAGGTTATTGTCGCCACTTATACTTCGAGCAGGTTCCTGAACTAATTGCTGAAAATAATTTTCGTAGATAATATGTAGCAAAAACTCTGTCGATATTTTACGCCTACCATCAGCTATGAACATGTATTTTTCGCCAACGTATGGAGGATAGAATGGAATCACCACCAACTATAACTGCATGTGTGGAGTACATATTTGAGGTGGTACCCAAGTTTTCTTTGAACTTTTGGCAGCCGTATCTTCTGAGTCAGAGATTCTTCCAATCCTAAGCGGCACACATCATTAGTAACGACATGTGCCACCACGTGCAGTTGGCTGCACCCTGTGCTTTTCATGGTACCCGGAAGGACCCTTCCATAAATAGGTTAACTCATCCCGAAGTGCACACAGAATGCCCTGCTGGTCCGCCATGTCTCTAAGGGGCACCATGACACAGCTAACATTAACACTCAGGGTATCAGTTGTCTTTAACCAATGTTTTTCTCTCATTAGTTACACAATAATCTTTCTTAGGTGCCATAACTTCAGACCTTAAATTGAAACTCATATCACTACACAGTAACACAGACTAAAATTAAAACAATTTAATGTTCAAGTAAACATTGCTCTTGTCAGAACGCAGCCCAACTGTGGATGCTGTTAATGGAAGTGGAAGGTCTTAGTTCCTTAGTTGCTGTTGATGAGGAGTTGGAGATCAACCTGAGCAAAACTACGTGCCAAGTAATCGGAGGATTTCACAGGTCACACCTTCTCCAAGAAAGATATAAGACGCGATGTACAGAACTTTCTTAGGAGAAGAAAAACTTCTTAGCCAAGATCATAATAAAACACTGTAGTGTGGATAACCGCATTCTTTAAACTACATGACCATCATCAGATCGTCGTACAGGTTTGATGTTGGTAAAATAGTTTACCGAAACCGGCTATTCGCAATACAGTGTTTTATTGTGATCTCGGCTAAGAAGTCTTTCTTCTCGTAAGAAAGTAAATACAGGTCTTCCCTTCATACTCAGTATTAATAAACTAACTAATATACAGAACTACAACACGTCTCATTGATTTACATCATATGTAGAATCTTAGAGCATGTTCTGAGATCAAACGTAATGAGGCATCTCGAACAGAATGACCTCAGCCATGACAGCTCGTATGGATTCCGATGTCACAGATAATGGGATATCAGACTTACGCTTCTCTCACATTGCACTGTGAAAGCCATGGATAAAGGCCATCATACTGATGCATCATTTCTTGATTACAAGCATATATTTGACTCACCATCACACCAACGATAAGTAGCATATGCGTGACGCCTAACAGAATAAGTGATTGGGTTGAAGATTTCTTAACTGCAGGTGTGGTCCAGAGTGGAGTGCTGTATGTTCTGCGTTGGATGACAAATGGTTGATGATAAGGATGATGATGATGATGTTGATGATGAGTCATACAAAATGTCTTTCCACGATTTCTGTTGATTAATTACCGCAAGGCGCAGACTTGGATCCCTTATGTTTGCTGTCACTGAGAAATGAGTCGATGTAATAACATACATTGACTTAATTATATTTCTGTATCTATTTCCAGAGCAGATAAGAGTTAAAGTACTTGTTTAACGTTACTTGACATTGCGTGATCAGATTCAGAGGATGGCGTGACTTGGCAATTAGGACTCTCCATCTGCTTCGTCTTCTGTTACCCGACTCCAGTCCTCCATGACTCCCAGCTACAGGAAGTCTTACCTTACACGACCGACCCCTCTGCTCCTATGTATTCCCAATGGTCTACTGCCTGACGGGGTCCACTCCAGTGCTATTTTAGGCCATTATGCGTCCAGCCCATTGGAGTCTTTCGGCTTTTACCACTCCAACAGGGACAGGTTCCTTGCATTGTTCTTCTAGTTCTGTGTTGTGGAGCCTTTCCGTTCTACGTTACATGAGTAACAGAATGGTCCATACATTCTTCTATCAAAGATTTCACGAGTTTTGAAAATTAAATTTTGAAAGACTTTCACGAAGCAGACGCCAAACGTTTTTAAGATGACGTAGAATAAACAAATACGTTGTAATTTAAAGTATTGAAAGAGTATTTTATTCAGTTGATTATGAACAAAATGCAGTGTAGAACACGAAGACTGTCAATGTTGAACGATAATTCGTGGCCCCCACGAAACTTTTTTCCTGGATGAAATTAGGGAGCATCTTAAGATAAGGACCATGTCCACAGAGGCTGAAGGAGATAATGTAGAGAAATGACGTTATTTACAATTATGTTATCTCAATGAAAAAGTGTATTTTTAAAATACTGCATATAATTTTGACTTGACGTCGTAATAAAAAATAGTAATTAACCTGGCCACCCATTCTCTCTATCATCAACACACACACACGCACACACACACACACACACACACACACACACACACACATGTGTACATCCATACACAAACGCACGCACAAACACAGTCACAGAGCAGAAAAATCAAACAGTCGTGGGAAACAGCGGCCATATGAAATAAACGCAGAGTAACGTAGTGCCGTGAGAGCCCTTCGTTCGGTCCAGAAGCTGCTGATTGGAAAACTTCTGCAAGCAGACGACCTAGCCTTAGTTTACCGCCCACTTCTCTCGCAGCGGAATTTTTCGTCGCTGGCCGCGGGAGAGATTGAGGCACGTACCTTGGAGCGAGGTCTGGCGGTGGAGGAAGATGGAGTTGCGCGGCGCTGCGACGGCGGCCTAATTAAAACGCTGTTGTCGAAGCGTCCCCAGGCGCAGGTGGCGGGCCGCGGGCCGGCCGTGTAGCTGCTGATGAAACTCGTAACCGATATTAGCTCGGGCGCAGACGCTGGCGTCCGCTCGATGGGACTCGACGCGGGTGTCGGCTGCCTAGGGCCAGGCAGGCACTTATTAACTGCCTGTCCTCCCTGCTAGTTCGTTAACGCAGGTGTCTAAGATTAAGCTGTACATGAGAGTTTTTGTAACTGCAACTGAACACTGTTTCCAGTGTCATGCGCCCATCAGTCTGTATGGCCTGCTCATAATACAGAGACGAAAATGAGAAACGTAGCACCGTGATGCAGTGTCATGCGCCCATCAGTCTGTATGGCCTGCTCATAATACAGAGACGAAAATGAGAAACGTAGCACCGTGATGCAACAGTATGATATCTATCATTTTTATGGAGACCTTCATCGTATAACAAGTGTTAGCCGCTTAATCATTCAGTCTATTCCCATCTAATGATCATCATAAATATCAATACGAGATGTGATCATCACAGGAAGAAATCACTCTTTTATTCGTTGTGGCACGGAATAAAACAGCCTCAGAACCTCACTGAGAAAGTCCTGCTAATTGAAAGCGTATTCTTCCTACGGCATGCTCCACCCACCAGACCAGTCAAGAATCTACACAGTCTTCAAAGCGTTTGTGGTATGATCAGCACTGTGAGGGGCCTTCCGTTATCTTGCTGGAATATGAGAATGCCATTTTTCACCTATGTCATGAATGATATGACAACAGGAATTTCGTACTGCTGACTTGTGACCATTCAGGCTCTTTTCATGTTGTGTACATAGTTCCGCGCAGTCAGCGCGTACACAACTTTCCCACTAGAGCGCGCCCCGCCAAGCACAAGAGCGCAGGCGCAGCGCTCGTCCGTCTCCGCTCTACGAGATGGCGCTGTCTTGGACCAAATTCTGCTTCCGCCGACCCGCGTATTAATATGTCACGCAGCCAATGAAACAGCTGCTAACGTAGAACTTTTTCTCCTCGCGGATCACACTCGCGCAGTGATACCTGCACGCGCGAGGTATTATAACTAGTGTACAGACCTCCGATTAGTCAGTCTGCATTAGTCTGCATTAGTCAGCAGTCAAGTTTCAGTCTGCGCCTAATAAGATTACCATATTCCTGTACATAGCCATGAAGATAAATGTATAGACACGTTGTCAAGTATCAGAGATATGTGAGAATAAGATTAACGTACCAAGACCAGAGGAACTTCAGATTGTCAATTGTAAATAGCATCCAAAATGAAGTTACGTAATATCTATTATTTTTATTATTTTAATAAATGTGTGTGAAAATTAATCAAGTTCTGTTTAAAGTTGGTCACCGTCAATCTGCTACTCTAAGCGTGCAAGTGGCATTTCTATCGTCTGACCTAACAGCAGAAGATAAACACGCCACGATAAGACCACGAGACATATTGCTGACACTCGCCTACTTCGTTAAAACGACAAGTCAAATAATCTGATGATGCGTGTACCGAAGGTCTTACTGTACGTACACCACACTTCAAGACTTACCAAACCTATATCGTTGTCATATTCAACAGGCTCCCACATCGTGATTCCGGGAGACGGTGAAGTATGGATCTCGAGAGTCGCTGCGGGAATGGGCAACTTACACCCCAAGGAAATTCTAGGAAAACACTTACATGGTAGCATTTGACCCCAAGATTGTCCGACACCATTCACCATTTAATTTCAAGCAGAAGTATGTATTTATCTTAACTATTCAGAAAACCACAATTTAATTAAACGATCAGTCAATTAAAAGAAAGTTACTTTAAACATACTAGAATTTGCTTTTTCAGTTTAAAGACTATGTGATGTGAAACTTATTAATGGCATCAACATCAAGATTCACGGGTTGGTTAATGCTCAGAATGAAAGTGTACGTAGAATTTTATTCATAAAGAATTCACTTACCCCAGGGGACCAGACTCGTAATCAGGACTAGCTGAATAAAAAATTACATCCCATAAGAAAATTAACTAGGACAAAGTTATAAGAAAAATTAACATTTCATTAGCAATATATAACTAACGGAAGACTAGGTCTGTAAAACCGTTAATCAACACAGTAATAGACGATATGCAAGAACAGCAAACAATACTGTAAGCAGCCTCATGGAACATGAAAAACAAATAAATATCTGTTGTTGCATGAAATATTAAAGGCCCAAGGCCAGTTTCGGACTACAATGAACAACAACTTTGCTAGTTGGTTGCATGGACTGGTTGAAATAGGCACAATATACAGACAGAGTCCCTCTGGAATGCTTATACACAATGAAGTGTGCAATGTCCAGGTGTCCCTTCCGGATCGGAGATGCGCGAGCTGGCCCGTGCGACTCTGTCAGCGACCCAAGTGCGGAAGATTCCCGCAAACAAGGTAGCCTCACGCAATCAAGTACGTTAACGACCAGGATGGGAAGCAGACCTAGGATACCGGAACTTATTAGTTCTTAGATACAAGAGGGAAAAGTAGCTTTAACTGCGCAGAGGTGTACGCCAAACTGGAGCAACAATATAAATATAAATTTTTTTTAGCAAAACGTTGCACCAACCCACTACGCTTGGGACTGTCACAAAATGTAAGCAATCGTCCGAAATACCTGGACGTCACTACTTTGAAACCTTAGTAACATGAACTAGCTTCAAACTTCCTAGCAGATTAAAACCGTGTGCAAGACCGAGACTCGAACTCGGGACCTTTGCTTTTGCGGGCAAGTGCTCTACCATGTGAGCTACCAAAGCACGACTGACTACCCGTCCTCACAGCTTCAATTTTGCCAGTACCTCGTCTCCTACCTTCCAAACTTCACGGAAGCTCTTCTGCGAACCTCTTCGCAGAAGAGTTTCTGTGAAGTTTGGAAGGTAGGAACGAGATACTGGTGAAGCTGTGAGGACTGGTCGTGAGTCGTGCTTGGGTAGCTTAGATGGTAGAGCACTTGCCCGCGAAAGGCAAAGGTTCCGAGTTCGCGTTTCGGCCCGGGACACACATTTAATCTGCCAGGACGTTTCGTAACTGTGCACACTCCGATGCAGAGTGAAAATCTCATTTTATGTACTAGCTTACAAACACGACAAAATTCAATTAATCTTCTGACCAGACAGCACAGGAAATTTACAGAAACAAGAATATAATTTGCAATAAAATATTAGCTGGGTCACAGTTCTAAGTCACAAGGACCTGCAATGCTCCACGATATGCTAAACGAAAAATTCCACACCCTATTACAAAGCAAATTAAGCTTCAGTAACATAGAGTTTACCACAAATCCAGCAGTGATTCCACAAGTATACACCCAGCGGAACAGCCCTCCAATGACGTTACCGTAGTTGAAGCTTAGCAGTCCACGTGGGCAATACTAGCAAGATTCCTGTCAATTGCCGACACAAGTAAATGCATGAATTTAAAACAAATCGCCCACATGCGAACTTAAACAATGGCACATTACAGGTAGCCGATAGCCAAAGCAGGTGGTGGTAGATATTCAAAACTTCAATCTCAAGTTAGCTCTAAGCCACACTGGCAATACAAATGCAGAAGCAAGCAAATACAATACTTGGATCCACAGTTTGGAACAGAAATACCTTCGCTTCCAGAAAATCGGCTTTGTTTCCCTCAGATACGGCTGTAATGGACAAACGCAAGACGGTAAAAATCAGTTCTTCCCGTCGGCTAACGAGTAATTAAAATACAGAACGACCACCGGGATAGTGACTACTGTACAATGCTGCCAGCCCCCACAGCACGTGGAGCTCCCACCGGCGTGCTGTGTGCCCAACAGCGCACACTTTCACGTAAACAGGCTTGGCAAACTCGGTGCAATCGTTCCATTCCGCTTAGATTACATCTCAGCCGCGGAGAGCCACATAACGACACCACGCGGCAGCGAACCAAAGATACACGAGCAGCGATGGATCGACTCGAAACGAGCCGCCACGTCCCAGCTGCTTTCTCAACTTTTCACCGGCTCGTGTATCCCACGTCTGCGTCGATCTAACAACAGCAACTGAATGATAATTGTCGTTAAACTCCGCAGAATGCCACTCAGTATTAAGCCGTAAGGGCTCGATCTTCTATCAATTTGGTCCCTCTTATACAGTTATATGGATACGTTTGGAGGTAATCTGGTGGCGTCATCGGTGCAGACAGACTCCGTGAATCACTAATGACTTAGGCAGTGAGGTGCATAGTGAGTCGGCCGCAGGTGCGAGAGGCTTGGAGTTTTGGATGGTAACCAAGAGAACGTATCGGCCCCTGTGAAGGCGCCGAGCCTAGTTTTGACTATTGGCCATCGCTTTCCCTGCAAAGCAGTTTCCGTGAGTGGACGTGATATTTCGGAAAACACACCAGCGACTGGACGTTATTTAGCCAGTTCGACGCTAGTGAAGGCGAAGTACGGCTGCTATCCTGTCCAAGTGAAGTAACTTCCGTGTACATCCTTATCTCCCGCTCTTCCCTCCTCTTCCCCCACCAGGTGGGGTTTACACAAGTACCACGAATAATTATAGCAGCGACTTAAACGTAATTTTCTTAAAAACTGATGAGTGAATTTCGCAAACTACAGCTTCCTATTCAGTGACTGTTTGTGGTTTCTTTAATTCTGTATTTTTCTATCTACTGAAAGACACTGGATTCATATGGGAGCTGCTTAGTATTCATTTGTTTAGTATCTGATCAATGAATTTTTGTTAGCCATAACTCTTTATTCAGTACCTGTTAACTGTGTTAAAATTCTGGACATTGTTTGTGTAAGAGTGACAATGGGTAAGTAATTAATAGCAGCTGTTTATAATTCATTTGGTTAAGCTCTGATCACTGAATTTTGGCTAACTGTAGCAGCTTATTCAGCTACTGTTAATTGTTTCTAAAACACTCTATTATGCTGTCTACCGAATGAGAGTGCATTAGTAATTAATAGTAGTCACTGTATTTATAAGTCATTTGGTTTAAAGGTGGTCAGTGAGTTTTGTCTAACTTTAGCTGCTGATTCAGTGACTGTTATCGTTTTTAAACATCTGTATATTCCTATCTACTGAATGACAGTAGATTTGTAATTAAGAACAGCTGTCTAGAAGTCATTTGCTTAAAACCTGATCAGTGAATGTCGATTAGCCATAGCTGCTTATTCAAACGGTTAATTGTTTTAAAATATAGTGCCTTGTTTGCATCCTGAATGACAGTGGATTCACAATTAATGGCAGCTGTTTCTAGGTGATTTGTTTAAGATCTGGTTCATGCAACTGTAGCTGCTTATTCAATGACTGTTAATCGTTTTTAAAATTATGTATTTTTCTGTCTACTGAATGATAGTTGGTTCATAATCAATAAAAGCTGTTTAGAAAACATTTCCTTAAAAACTGATCAGTGCATTTTTGGTAACGGTAGCTGCCTATTCAGTACCTATTAATTATTTTTAAAATTCTGTATTTCGGTGTCTACTGAACGACAGTGGGTTCCTAATTAAAAGTAGCTGCTTAATACTCATTTTCTTGAAACCTGATCGGTGAGCTCTGGTTAGCTGTAGCTGTCTGTTCAGTTTCTGTTGAATGTTCTGACATTCTGTGTCTTGTGTGGATCCTTAATGACAGTTGATTGATAATTAATGGCAGCTGTTTACAAGTACTTGCTTAAGCTCTGAACAGTGCATTTGCGCTAGCTGTAGCTGCTTGTGCAGCGACTGTGAATTGTCTTTATAGTTCTGTATTTTATTGCCTGCTGAATGAGAGTGGTTTATTAGTTAATAGTATCTCTTTATACGCCATTGAGTTAAAATTTGATCAGTGAATTTTGGCTAGCAGTAACTGCTTAATCAGTGATTTTTAATTGTTTTTTAAATTCAATATTTCGCTGTCTGCTGAATGATAGTGGATTCTTAATTAATAGCAGGTGTTGAGAAGTCATTTGCTTTAAATTCTGTCAATGAGTTTTGGCTAAGCGTAGCTGTCCATTGTGTGACTGTTAACTGTTTTTTAAATTCTGTATTTTGCTGTCCACTGACCGACAATGGTTTCGTAGTTAATCGTAGATGCTTGCAATCATTTACTTAGAATCTGATCTGTTAATTCCGGTTAGCTTTAGCTGCCTCTTCAGTGACTGTTAATTCCTTTAAAATTCTGTGCGTTGTGTTTATCGAGAATTATAGTGGGTTCACAGTTAATGACAGCTATTTATAAGTCATTTGTTGAACATCGATAAGTGAATTTTGGCAGACTGTATCTGCTTATTCACTGACTGTTAATTGTTTTTAGAATTCTGTATATTGCTGTCTATTGAATAAAAGTGGACTGATAATTAATAGCGGCTGATTAAAAAAAACAATTGCTTAAATTCTGGCTAACTGTAGCTGCCTCTTCAGTAACTATTAATTATTTTTCAAATTCTTTATTTGTTGTCTACTGAATGACAGTGGGTTCGTAATAAATAGCAGTTGTTTATAAATAATTTGCTTTAAATTTGATCAGTGAATTTTGTTGCTGTAACATCTTATTCAGTGAATGTTAATTGTTTTCTAAAATTCTATACTCTGTGTGTGTACTGAATTACATTGGGTTTCTAATTAATGGTACCTCTTTATAAGTCGTTTGCTAACAACCGATCAGTTAACTTTTGCTACCTGTATCTGCTTATTCAATGACTGTTACCTGTTTTTCAAATTCCGTATATTGCGTCTACTGATCGACAGTGGGTTTATAGTTAATAGTAGCTGCTGAGTAATCATTTGATTCAAATCAGATCAGTGAATTTTGGTTACCCATACCAGCCTATTGAATGACTGTTACTGTTTTAAAATTGTGCACCTCCTGTGAGCCCTGAATGACTATGGGGTCACTGTTAGTGGGATCTGTTTGTAAGTCATTTGCTTAAGAGCTGATCAGTGGATTTTGGCTAACTGTAGCTGCTTATTCAGTGACTGCTAATTGTTCTTAAAATTATGTACAATGATGTCTAATAGATTTATGGGTTCGTAATTTATGGCGGGTGTTATAAACATTTGCTTAAAATCTTATCTACGAAATATGGCTAACTGTAGTAACTTCTTTAGCTACTGTTACTTTCTTCCCAAATTCTGTATTTTTCTTTCTACTGAATGACAGTGTGTTCATAATCAAAAACAGCTGTTAAAAATCATTTGCTTAAAATCTGATCAGGGAGTTTTCATTAACTGTGACTGACTACTGGGTGACTGTTAATTGTCTTTAAAACTGTGTATCTTGGCTGTCAACTGAGTGACAGTGGATTCAAAATCAGTGGTTGCTCCTTAATGGTCATTTCATTGGAATAGCAGCTCTGTAAATTTAGCTAACAGTATTTAATTGTTTTCAAAATTCTGTGCTTTTGGTGTCCAGTCAATAATTGTGTCTCAAAAATTAGTGGCATCTCTTTAAAGGTCATTTTTCTAAACTGTGGTCAGACAGTTTTACTGTTGATTATGTTTAAAACTCGTCTGGCTTTAATAAAGGCTTGCTAGCTATTAAAGATGACGAACGGGAAGCAGTTACGTGGGTACCCCAGACCTTCCATTAGGGTGATTCGAGCACTTGAATTCCTTGTTGTCAAATATCCCAGTTTACTCTCTCTCTCTCTCTCTTTCTAGACCTCCAAAGTCTCCGTTTTCTGTGGTATATTGTCGGTGATGAATATCGAATAGCAACTTGAACATGGCAGTATAGCGTCCTTTGAACTGTTCCCAACGATTCGTGGTGATCTCTGATAGAGTCCGTACAGTGATCTCCTGGAATCACGATGTGAGGACCTATTGGCTAACAACAGAACTCATTTGGTGAATATTGAGGGGCAGCTGAATGCTCAGTTGTCTGCAGCACGAAATCACTGCTCTGATACCATTCATGACAAAGGTACCAACTGGCATCTTCAAGGAAGTTAATGCAAGACACCTGTACTCTACTAGCCACACTGTTTCCTGTGTCCATCTTGTCACCACTTTTTCTGCCGTCATTACACTACAAGCAATTGTCTATATGATCGGTTGGTGTGATCCTTCCATATTTCTCACGCTAATCATTGGAGTTATCTCTGCGTCCGACAAATGGCTATAAGCTGCATCCGAACGTCGTCTGAACATGAAGGGAACTCCAGCTGAAATGTTCCATTAAGGTTACCCACACATGGCACTCACTTCCCAAACCATCTTTCATATCCAGGAATTCTTTCTTTCTATTCTGGAAATAAGGTCACGTAAGGATACAATTTTCTTCAGTTTGTGACTCGGCTTCGCTGTATTTCAGGAACCACTGTATCCATTGACACGAAACTTTTACTGGACATTAAACTGTATATTCAGAGTCTACTGAACTACAATAATTGTATTTCACCCACTGCTTTCGGAAATGCAATTTTTTAAATACTAGGTTAAAATTTTGTGTACTTTTTTGTACCTTACCATAAATAATTTTAATTATACATATAATTATGTTCGACGTTTAGTTCAGTAGACTCAGGATATGTGTGTTATTATTCCCTGATAATTTGAATATTATGCTCGAAGTGGTTTCTGAGATTTAGTGAAAAATGCTACAGATACTGTAAATTTTCAGGAACAGCTTCTAAAGTTTCAAAAGACTGTAAATCATTTAATATACGCTTCATTTTTTGTGAGCGACTCCATATAATATGGTTGAATGGGTCATTGGGATTTAGAATCTGACCATGCAGACACTTCTTCAGTAACTCAGGATTTGCCAGGTCTCTATAAATAGGTATATTATCCATGATTGCTGCTGGGATGGAATGTTTATGGCTGTATGAATTTTTTGAATACTGGGTATCACGGTAATTGCACCATAAATCAGGTCCAGGAGGGCAAAGGTGGCTTACTGGTTTTTCATCAGTTGACAGTCTGCGGAAGAAGGTAGCCCATACTGCCTGCTACGTTTCCACCAAATTTTATAATGACATAAAAATCCGTAAATGTGAAAAATTTTTTTTTCCGTTCTAACTCCCCTTGCATAACTGAATGGAACCTCAAGTGAATCACATGGCAAGACAAAGTTCAAACTCAAGACTTTTAGCATAATAATATATAATAAGAAAGATTCTGGAGCCGAAGGAACACATTTAGACTGTAAGAACCAAAAAAACGGAGATTCAACAAAGAATTGTCCAAATGTGTCGGTAATCGGTAGGACTGAAGTAAATGTACAGACAAATGACTATAATTTCAGAAAAATTATGATTTATTCAGGAGAAAGAGTGTCACAAATTGATCGAGTCAATAAGGCATTGGTCCACATCTGGCCCTTAAGCAGTCTTGGACTACAAGGAGGCTATACTAAATTCCTTTACTTCGTGTGCCTCTGGGATGGCCACGCCGAAGCACTTTATTATAATAGAACAGATCTGCCTAAGCTTCAATCACTTGAACCCGGATCTTACAATGTTATGGGCGAAGCACTTGTGTCGAAAACAGGAGCTTAATTCTTCCTGCTCTTCGTATAAAATTGGGCCTAATGAATAACGTCGTTAAGACCATGGACAAAACTGTGGAAGAATTTCTCTATTTGCGCGAGAAATTTACGCGTCTTAGAGAGGCGAAAATAAAAGCGGTAATTTTCGTGGGTTCTCAGAAACGCAAATTGAACAAAGAAGAGCAGTTCAACACCATCTCGACAGGTAATGAAAATATGGCTTGGGATGCCTTTGTTCAAGAGTCAACTAACTTTCTAGGAATAAGAAGGCAGAGAAATGTTAGGATCTTCTGGGAAATCTTCTGAACTGCCACAATAGCCTGGGATATAACATGTCCTTAAAGCTACATTCCCAGCTGGACTTCTTTCCTGAGAGCTGTGCTGCTGTAGCCTACGAGCACGGAGAACGCTTCCATCAGCGAATTTCGGACACAGAAATGAGGTATGAGGGAAAGTGAACTGCATCAGTGTTAGCCGATTACTACTGCCCACTAATCAGGGATTTACCAGCAGAAAACTGCAAACGCCAGGCAAAGCGGTTGCGTCTTCATTGAAAATGGTTCAAATGGCTCTGAGCACTATGGGACTTAACATCGGAGGTCATCAGTCCCCTAAAACTTAGAACTACTTAAACCTAACTAACGTAAGGACGTCGCACACATCCATGCCCGAGGCAGGATTAGAACCTGCGACCGTAGCGGTCGCGCGGTTCCGGACTGAAGCGCCTAGAACCACTCAGCCACTCCGGCCGGCGTCTTCATTGACATTCCTCCAACAGATAACACCAAGGTAATTACATGAATAAGGTTATATACGCAATAACGTAAAGTTATCATAACTTTGAAACGAGAGCTAATCTTGCACTTTCATTGGCATTTTCGTCATCAGCACACACGAAAATATAAAGATTGGCTTTCTTCATGCTACTTATAGAAAAAGGACAATTTTGTTTAGTCCGTTGGATGTCCACATGAAACCAAATAGGGGTCTAATCATAGAGAACATATAACAGGTACCCTCAGTTGCCAAATGTGTTGGGTAGCTACCCGATTTGGCGTACATAGTGCAAAAGCTTTACATCCAGACGTTCCGTTCTTGAAAACTACCCATGGAATGGTCTTAGAATGAGTCTTGGCTATAAACAGTAACACCAGATTGCACGATATTGAAAATAAATGTGTTCGCCAATTATATTTTTTATTCTAATTTCTAAATTGTCCTTAGTTTTCTTCTCTCATGTACAGTTTTTTCATAATGAAATATTTTATTTCTATATGCTGAAATTTTCTTAGGACAGAAACCTGCGAACACAAAAATGTCCTTCTCATTGTGCGAGTGGAGTAGACGGACTAAGCAAAGGCATTGGGGTGTAAATACTCTGCGAAATGAATCTTGTATGGTCCACTTGTAGATCACAACATAATATTGTTTCTACCACATATAAAAATAGGTTTTTAAGGGCTCTTGCACAAGATATTGTCTGATATTAAGTACGTTTCTACTAATTTTCCCTTCTTCACCCGAGTTATACTGAAAGCTGGAATTTTCGTCGGTTCTCAGATTCACAAATGGATGAAAGATCACGAATTTTAGAATGAAATCAATATTAGAGAAAAAAATACATGGACCGCCTTCAGGTCTGCTACTACAACTTTCAAGGGAATAAGAAACATCCAAGTTAAAGGAACATTGTTCGAACCATGATGAAAAATTACAGGATGTCACATTTTAACATGAGTGTAAAAGTCCACTTCCCATCCTCACATATAGACTGCTACTCTTAAAATCTTGGGCGTTACGATGAAGACCGAGAAGAACACTTCCAGCAGGACACTCATTTTAAGAGAAGAGGTACAAAGCAAGATTAATGAAAGTATGATGACCGATTATTATTTCACATCGGTTGGAGATAGAGAAATATGACATCTTATCTTGGACGTTATGATGAAGACCGAGAAGAACACTTCCAGCAGAACACTCAGTTGAAGGGAAGAGTTACAAGACAAGATTAATGAAAGTATGATGGCGGATTATTATTTGACATCGGTGGGAGACAGAGAAATATGACATCTTATCTTGTAAAAAATCATGATGTGATCGACCAGAATGAAAGCACTTTCGAGAATTAGCGTTACAGGTTGTTTCTAAAACAGCAGGTTGAGAGAAATACGAATTTTTTAAAAAAAAACGTAGACTAGTGTAATAAAACCCATGTCGTACTAGGAAGAAAAGTAGGCTGAATCCTTATGTTCACAGCAATTAAACCCTAAATTACGAGTGGAATATATTTCTCAAAGATAGGTTGGTAGCCGTTGATTGATGAATATTTAAAGGCTTAAACAGTACGATAATAAGCAGCTGGCTAGTACAACCTCTGAATGCAAAATATTTGGGAGAAGAAAAGTGTTAAAAGTGGACCTAAACCGTGATCATGTGCCTTTATAGACCCAGTTGTCCGGGAGGTAGGAAGTTCCACGTGAATACCTTGGTCATGTTATAATATTAAGACAAGATTTCAACTCATTTGTTATAGACGTTGAGGCTGAAGACATTAGTGACATAGAACGTGATAGTTGGGACAGAGAATCTTGCGAAGTTGTTCTAAATGACTTACGCGTGAAACATGTTATGCACTTAATCAAAGAACACCTCAGACCTCTTGAGTTTATCGCTACTTGGAACACGGAAGGATGATAAAGGAAGTAGCGAACAAATCTTGTAATTGCTTTCACCTTCTCAGGGGTCAACCGATTTAATTTTCTGGAGTAGCTTGGCTCCACGAAGAATATTATTCACAAAGAATGCCGATGCTGGTGACTGTAGCTTACCTTATACTCACAGTGGAGGGATTCACTAAGTTAAAGACGTGGACTGTTGCAATTTTGAAAAGTATGAGTATAAGCACAACGCGATCAGACGGTCGCCTTATGTTTTCGTAAATTAAATTGAAAGTCGGACTTCATGTCCGTAAAACTGCAGGTACTTACCCACGGTAGAAGAAAATGATGTAATAAATTAACATTTCATATGACGCCAATGACGGATTGGTCCTACATCTGTAATTTAGCGTCTTCTTTCACGTAACAGCTCGAAATGAAAATCTGATAATTAAATATTATGATACACAAGGATATGGTCTGGCTTTGAAATAAATAGATCAGATAAACGTGAAAAGAATCCAGTATATTCATAATTAAAGAGAGACTAATCTATTGATGTCTACACGATGGTAGCTGGATCAAAAAAGATAGCGCGAAACAGCAAGGCTTCTCTTCGCTGCTCGCAGAAAGAAATGATGGCTGCACCTTCCTTTCTTTAAAAGAAAACTTATTACATTGTGTTAAATATTACTAATGGTCTCTTTCATCCTCTTTCTCATGTCTTTCATTTTAAACCATACGTATAGATGCCCGAGAAAAAGACTCGATATGAGATCTTTTGACCCTTTGAATGAAGACGATTCTGGCTGTTTAATTACTGTGAGGAGCCATTCAACTAACGAATAAAAAATTAACATAGCTGAGAAAGCGTAATATACACATTTTAAATGATAGGATGGTACTTACTGAGACATTTGCATATGATTAAATACTTTTAACATGATTGTCTTTTCATAATATCACACTGACGCAGGATATTCGGAAAAATTTCCGTTCTATCAATTGCACTGGAAGGAATAATACGCACTGAGTTAGCATAATATCTGAAGAGTATTGTGTGGATTATAGACAAAAGGAACGATCTGTACTTCCAAGGACGGGCACAGCAAGCCGCGCTCTGGGTCACAGATTCTGGCTGGTGTGAATTCAGGCAGGGCGCTGATGCCGTCGACTGGTCGTGGGACGCTGGCTGGCGGGTGTCATCTGTTTGTTACTCCTTCAGTCAAATGGTTCAAATGGCTCTGCGCACTATGGGACTTAACATCTATGGTCATCAGTCCCCTAGAACTTAGAACTACTTAAACCTAACTAACATAAGGACATCACATAACGCCCAGTCATCACGTTACTCCTTCAGTCGCTAACCGCAGTTCAGCTTTACCACCTGTAGTTTCCATATACGATTAATCACACTCTCCATTGTTCATGCAACAAGCATAATATAGCATTGTTGTTGTTGTAGTGTTCTTCAGTCCAACGACTGGTCTGATGCAGTCTCTTGGTCTCCTTCTACGTTTTTTACCTTCCATGCTGCCCTCCAATACTAAATTGGTGATCCCTTGATGCCTCAGAACATGTCCTGCCAACCGATCCCTTCCTCTAGTCAAGTTGTGAAACAAATTCCTCTTTTCCCCAATTCTATTCAGTACCTCCTCGTTAGTTACGTGATTTACCCATCTAATCTTCAGCACTCTTCTCTAGCACCACATATCGAAAGCGTCTATTCTGCTCTTGTCTAAACTATTTATCGTCCATGTTTCACTTCCATACATGGCTATACTCCATACAAATACTTTCAAAAAAGACATCCTGACACTTAAATAATTACTCGATGTTAACAAACTTCTCTTCTTCAGAAATGTTTTCCTCGCCATTGCCTAGCCGAGCGGTCTAAGGCGCTGCAGTCATGGACTGTGCGCATGGTCCCGGCGGAGGTTTGAGTCCTCCCTCGCGCATGGATGTGTGTGTTTGTCCTTACGATAATTTAGGTTAGGTAGTGTGTAAGGATAGGGACTGATGACCTTAGTAGTTAAGTCCCATAAGATTTCACACCTATTTTTTGCCATTCCCAGTCTACATTTTATATCGTCTCTACTTCGACCATCATGTTACTTTGCTCCCCAAATAGCAAAACGCATCTACAACCTTAAGTGTCTCATTTCCTAATCCAATTCCCTCAGAATCACCTGATTTAATTCGCCTACATTCCATTATCATCGTTTTGCTTTGTTGGTGTTCATCTTATATCCTCCTTACATGACTGTCCATTCCGTTCAACTGCTCTTCCAGGTCCTTTTCTGTCTCTGACAGAATTACAATGTCATCGGCAAACCTCAAAGTTTTTATTTCTTCTCCATGGAATTTAATTCCTACTCCAGATTTCTCTTTTGTTTCCTTTACTGGTTGCTCAGTATATAGATTGAATAACATGGGGGATAGGATGCAACCCTGTGTCACACCCTTCCCAGCCACTGCGTCCCTCTCATGCCCCTCTACCTGGTTGCTGTACAAATTGTAAATAGCCTTTCGCTCCCTGTATTTGACCCCTGCCATATTCAGATTTTGAAAGAGAGTATTCCAGTCATTGTCAAAAGCTTTCTATAAGACTACATATGCCAGAAACGTAGGTTTGCCTTTCCTTAATCTGTTCTCTAAGATAAGTCGTAGGATCAGTAACATCTCACGTGCTACAACATTTCTACGGAATCCAAACCGACTGGCCGATGTGGCCGAGTGGTTCTAGGCACTTCGGTCTGGAACCACGCGACCGCTACGGTCGCGGGTTCGAATCCTTCCTCGGACATGGATGTGTGTGATGTCTTTAGGTTAGTTAGGTTTAAGTAGTTCTAAGTTCTAGGGGACTGATAACCTCAGATGTTAAGTCCTATAGTGCTCAGAGCCATTTGAACGAATCCAAACTGATATTCCCCGAAGTCGGCTTATAACAATTTTTCCATTTGTCTGTAAAGAATTCGTGTTGGTATTTTGCAGCCGTGACTTATTAAACTGATAGTTCGGTAATTTTCATACCTGTCAGCACCAGCTTTCTTTGGGATTGGAATTATTACATTCTTCTTGAAGTCTAAGGGTATTTCTCTGTCTCATACATTTTGCTCACCAGATGGTAGAGTTTTGTCAGGACTGGCTCTCCAAAGGCTGTCAGTAGTTCTAATGGAATGTTGTCTACTCCCGGGGCCTTGTTTCGACTTAGGACTTTCAATGATCTGTCAAACTCTTCACGCAATATCATATCTCCCATTTCATCTTCATCTACGTCCTCTTGCATCTCCATAAAATTGCCCTCAAATACATCCCCTTTGTAGAGACCCTCTATATACTCCTTCCACCTTTCTGCTTTCCCTTCTATGGTTTTCCATCTGAGCTCTTGATATTCATACAAGTGGTTCTCTTTTCTCCAAAGGTCTCTTTAATTTTTCTGTAGGCCGTATCTATCTTTTCCCTAGTGATATATGCCTCTACATCCTTAAATTTATCCTCTAGCCATCCCTGCTTAACCATTTTGCACTTCCTGTCGGCCTCATTTTTGAGACGTTTGTATTCCTTTTTGCCTGCTTCGTTTACTGTATTTTTATATTTTCTCCTTTCATCAATTAAATTCAGTACCTCCTCTGTTACCCAAGGATTTCTACCAGCAGTCATCCTTTACCTCTGTTGCCTTCACTATTTCATCCCTCAAAGCTACCCATTCTTCTTCTACTGTATTTCGTTCCCCCGTTCTTGACAGTCGCTCTGTAATGCTCTCTCTGAAACTGTCTACAACCTATTGTTCTTTCAGTTTATCCAGGTACCATCTTATTTAATTCCTTCGTTTTTGCAATTTCTTTAGTTTTAATCTGCAGTTCATAACCAATAGATTGTGATGAGAGGCCACATCTGTCCCTGGAAATACCTTACAATTTAAAACCTGATTCCTAAATCTCTGTCTTAGCATTATATAATCTATCTGTAACCTTCCATTGTCTCCAGGCCCCTTCCATGTATACATCCTTCTTTCATGATGCATAAACCAAGTGTTAGATATGATTAAGTTATGCTCTGTGCAAAATTCTACCAGGCGGCTTCTTCTTTCATTCCTCACCCCCATTCGGTTGTCACCTACTAATTTTCCTTCCCTTCCTTTTCCGACTATCGAATCTCAGTCCGCCATGACTACTAAATTTTTGTCTCCCTTCACTATCTGAATAATTTCTTTTATCTTATCATACACTTCTCCAGTCTCTTCGTGATTTGCGGAGCTAGTTGGCATATTTACTTGTACTACTGTTGTAGGGGTGGACTTCGTGTCTATCTTAGCTACACTATGCTGTTCCTAGTAGCATACCTGCGCTCCTATTGTTTTTATTCATTGTTAAACCAACTCCAGCATTACCCCTATTTCATTTTGTGTGTGTAACCCAGTAGTCACTTTACCAGACGTCCTGTTCCTCCTGCCACTGAACTTCGCTAATTCCCACTATATCTAATTTCAATCTACGCATTTCCCTTTTAAACTTCCCTAACCTAGATGCCCGATTAAGGAATCTGACATTCCACGCTCCGATCCGCAGAACGGCAGTTTTGTTTCTGCTAATAACGTCGTCCTGCTGAGTAGTCCCCGCCCGGAGGTTCGAATGTTGGACTATTTTATCTTCGGAATGTTTGACCGAAGAGGACGCCATCATCATTTAACCATACAGTAAAGTTGCATGCCTTCGGGAAAAATTGCGGCTGCAGTTTCCCCAGCCGTTCGCAATACCAGCACAGCAAGGCCGTTTTGGTTAACGTTACAAGGCCAGATCAGTCAGTTATCCAGACTGTCGCCCCTCCAACTACTGAAAAGGCTGCTGCCCCTCTTCAGTAACCTCATGTTTGTCTGGCCTTTCAACAGATACCCCTCCGTTGTGTTTGCACCTACGGTACGGCCATCTGTATGACTGAGGCACGCAAGCCTCCCCAACATCGGCAAGGTCCTCGTTCATGGGGGAGGGAGGGGGGGAGTATAGATTAGTGTCTTTTTAAAAAAAGACCCCTACCAACATGCCTCAGGCGTACGTAAATATATATCAAACATAAAATGGATTTTTGTAATAGAACTGAAAGATATCTGGTTTTTAGTATATATATTCCTTTATTTTTTATTTGATTTGAATTGAACAGTCCTAAAACTTGGTAAGTCTAAAGTACATTGCTATACAGTGGTACACGATCATCTTTCAATAAGAGTCATGTATCCATCAATTGACACCTGTGTATACGGTTTTTTCATTATTTTATAGCGTTCACTTCATTTTGGTAAATCAGCAGTCGCGTAAGTATGTGAATGCTCAGTAATTAGTCACGCTGCTTGGTTCCTCGACAATCCTTTTAAGTGCTGACGAGCCAGCGGTTCATTTCACAAGTGGTTGCTGTACGCAACACACTGTGAACGTGTTCCATTCCTTAATGCAGGTTCGCACAAACGCATCTAGTATATGATACTGTATGCTGCCTTAGCTAGTCTTACTACTAGTTTATGGTGGTTTATATGATAATGGCTACAGTATGACTACATCCATTATGTTGGCACTTTGGTTAACCATTCATTCATTTCATACTTTGTCATCGTTTATAAAAACTATGGAATGGAACGTATTTCTTCACACAGTATATTGTTGGGGAACTACACTACTGGCCATTAACATTGCTACACCAAGAAGAAATGCACACGATAAACGGGTACTCATTGGACAAATATATTATACTAGAACTGACATGTGATTACATTTTCACGCAATTCCGGTGCATAGATCCTGAGAAATCAGTACCCAGAACAATCACCTCTGGCCGTAATAACGGCCTTCATACGCCTGGGCATTGAGCCAAACAGAGCTTGGATGGCGCGTTCAGGTACAACTGCCCATGCAGCTTCAACACGATACCACAGTTCATCAAGAGAAGGGACCGGCGTATTGCGACGAGCTAGTTGCTTGGCCACCGTTGACCAGACGTTTTCAATTTGTGATAGATCTGGAGAATGTGCTGGCCAGGGCAGCAGTCGAACATCTTCTGTATCCAGAAAGGCCCGTACAGGATCTGCAACATACGGTCGTGCGTTATGCTGCTGAAATGTAGGGTTTCTAAGGGATCGAATGGAGGGCAGAGCCACGGGTCGTAGCACTTCTGGAATGTAACGTTCAGTGTTCCAAGTGGCGTCAATGCGAACAAGAGGTCACCGAGACGTGTAACTAATTGCACCCCATACCATTACGCCGGGTGATACGCCAGTATGGCGATGACGAATACGCGCTTCCAATGCGCATTTATCGCGATGTCGCCAAACACGGATGCGACCATCATGATGCTGTAAACAGAACTTGGATTCATACGAAAAAATGACGTTTTGCCATTCGTGCACCAAGATTCGTTGTTGAGTACACCATCGCAGGCACTCCTGTCTGTGATGCAGCGTCAAGGGTAACCATGGTCTCCGAGGTGATAGTCCATGCTCCTGCAAACATCGTCGAACTGTTCGTGCAGATGGTTGTAGTCTTGCAAACGTCCCTATCTGTTGCCTCAGGGATCGAGACGTGGCTACACGATTCGTTACAGCCATGCGAATAAGATGCCCGTCATCTCGACTGCTAGTGATACGAGGCCGTTGGGATCCAGCACGACGTTCCGTATTACCCTCCTGAACCCACCGATTTCACATTCTGCTAACAGTCATTACGACAATGAAAATTTGTACCTGACCGGGACTCGAACACTGATTTCCCGCCTTACCATTTGGCTAATTCTCGTACAGATCAGACGGTACGCTTGATTGTCTCACGCCCGATCTCTGCAGATACACACGATATTGCATGCAGTGCTTGTGTTATTCTGGTAACGATGCTCTGTGGCGACGGTTAAAGCTTAAGATGTGTCATACTGAACCCGTTTAATAATGTTTATTTGTTACTACTCGTGGACTGACAGTACTGTCTGCTGCAGATCGAAATGTATCTTGACGTAGCGTTTGGCTACTGTTATCTGTTTATACATTACGTACAGCATGGCTAAACTTTCTTTGTACAAGTGACAGTCCGGCTGACACCTGTTATTATCTTGTAGCCGTACGGGCATTACTTAATTTCCGAACGAATGCAACATCAACTAAGAATAAAATTGTTAGTAATTAACTATTTGTGTGTGAACAAAATGTGGCGAATCATGAAAATGTGTAAACATTTCATTACTGGCCACGGGCAATATGACATTAGGAGATGGGAAAGTGACTTGTTATGCTTTTCGTTAAACGTCTTACCCTACTGGTATATGTGATGTGCGACGTTATCAGAGCCTGAAATTATTGGAGTAGCAAGTACTGTCCCCAAATCGTAGGGCAGATTATGAAATGTTAAATTTCTCTATAGCATATTACTATAGTGCTTGATTTCAAAACACTCTGTGGTGTTGTACGATTGTGCGACCAATACGGTGCCTATTTATATAAATTCTTTAAAATATTCAGAAAAGTAATGACACAATTCAGATCCATGACAAACTTGTTTTTGATAGTCTTCACTCGCATTTAGTCCGACTATGGTCATTGAGCGAACATTTCCACTTACACTGAACAAGTCGTCATCTGCAAATGGCGAGACCAAAAAGAAATTTTCATCTCTTAATTCTGCCGTGGCAATTAGTAGAATAGAGAATTCGTTACTGTAGTTTACCCTGGACTTACAGCCGGAGGATTCACTAATTTAAAGACATGGAATATCGGAAAGGTACATATATGAACAACGCGATCGGTCAGTCGCCTTATGCTTTACAAATTAAATTGAAAGTCAAACTTCGCGTCCGTAAAACTGCAGGTCTTTACACCACAGTAAAAGAAAATGATCTGATAAATTAACGTTTCGTATGACGCCAATGGCGGACTACTCATTCGTCCGAAATTTTGCTTCTCCTTCCATGTAATGGCTATAAACGAAAAGCTGGTAATTCCATAGTATTAGATTTGCTCTGTTTTTGGAATAGGTAAACCAGATAAACGTGAAACGAACTCAGTATATACATAGCTAATGAATGACTCATCTATTGATGTTTACACAATGGTAAGTGGAAAAAGAAAGTAAGCGAGAATCAGCAAGAGTTCTCGCTGCTCAGTGAAGTCTACTCCTTCTTTTATTTATAAGCGGCGATATTAAAGTACGTTAAATGTCACTAGAGGATTCTTTGGTATCATACATTTTAAACTTTTCACACAGAATACATAAAATAAGAAAACTAGGTACGAGGTCATATAAACTCCTGGATAGATACAGGTGTCAATTTTTCGACTTACCGTAGAGTAAGTTCAGTGATCATGAGGCCCTTACAGCATCATTGACCACAGGTGTCAATAGGAATTAAAAAAAAAAAACGTAGACTGAGATGCCTGCTCAGAAAACGCGATAAAATACAGGTTCCAAGTTACCTGAGCAGTAGGTTCGCTGGTTGGTTTGGTGGAAGGGACCAACTAACGATGTCATCGATCTCATCGGATTAGGGATGGATGGCGAAGGAAGTCTTCCGTGCTTTTTCAAAGGAACCATTAGCCTAAAGCGATTTCGAGAAATCACACAGAACCCAAATCAGCATGGCCAGACGAGGGACTGAACCATTGTCCACCAGTCTGCGAGTCCAGTGTGCTAACCACTGCGCCACCTCGCTCGGTTTCTTAGCAGTCTATACTGGACATTCATAAAAGGGACTGAAAAATGGTGAGAAGAAATAGATTCCAAGAGTATTTTACAATATGTCTTACACAGGTAAGTGCGGAGCAAAGTTGTGAGCGTTGTAAAAGCCCCCGGAAACTCTATATCCGTGTGAAAAGCAGCACCGAAAGCTAAGAGAGCGTCACTATAAATCCAAACGTAGCCAAAGCCATCAAAAAGACGAAATACAGTCGCTAGCGTTCGAGCTTCGTAATATCGAGGTGTATGAAGCAACGCATCAAATCCCTCTCAAACCTTCATTTTTGTGGTGCAAGAGTAAATTCTGTGATATTCACAAATTTGCACGTACACTATTTGTTCTTGCTGAACTAGCAATGGATCACCGTTAAGCACGTTAACTGCCAAATGGGGCCTGCCTCTGTGTCTGCAGCTAGAAGCGTCGAGGTGCAAAGAAGTTCCGGGTGCCTTACCAGATTGCATGTATCCTAAGAGGCATACATTTCAGGAAAACTCTATGCGTTTCCAATCCAGTTTTAGTATATATACCGGCGAAGTGAGTACGTATGCGTATCTTCATTTACTTGTCGATAATTATATATATGTTTGTTCTAATAATTAAATATAATTAAAAATATAAAGTAGTTAAATATCATGAAATTCACTAGAACTTTGCGCACATGCAAGTGGATTTTTTTATGTTACCTCTCAAAAGTGATATAAATTAAATAATGTGATCAGTGATGAAAGCAATATAGATTAAAATCAAGAGTGAGCAGAAATTAGAACCGTCGCTTCATACACGTTCGTCTTCGAAAGTTGGAATGCTAACCACCTACGCAAAGATATATCTGTTACATAAAAGACCCGCAAAATTTCTTTGCGATTTTATCTGAATTACCAGAGTAGAACAGCTTACTATTTGCACACTATGTTGTTTTAATGAGCTACTAAACGTGTACAAAATTTGAAGCAATTCTGTGATAGCAAAGTCGAAGTCTCCCCTAGTCAGAATGACAGAGATAGGACTGAAATGCTAAATTCTGTTTTCCAAACAGTTAACCCCCCCCCAGGAAGATCGTACCGACATTTCTATGTTGGATCGTCGCACGAACGCCAGATATCGATTTAAGTAAATAAACTAGAGTCAACCACCAGATGAAAGACGACTGTGAGTGACGGAATACCTATTATATTGTATACAGAGTATTCAGAAGAACTGAACTTCTTTCAGCCGTCGTCTACCGTAGTTTGCTGGCGGAATGAAGCGTTAAAAGTGATTTGAAAATGAAGCAGGTCATTCTCGTTTTTCAAGAAGGGTCCCAGAACAGGCGCCCACACACAACAGTAGACCTACATCGATAACGTCAGCTTGTTGAAGCATATTGGAAGATGGTTAATTATGACCTTTCTGGAGGCCGAAAATCTCGTTTGCAGGAATCAACATGGATTAACCAATCAACACGTGTTATGATGGTCAGCTCGGTATGTTCGTTAACGAGAACCAGAACGCAACAGATACCGTAGCCCAGGTAGATGCTGTTTTTCTTGACTTCCGGAAGAAATTCGATATAGATTTGCACTGTTACGTAACGAACAAAATACATACGTACGGAATATCTGACCGGTATTGAGTAGGAGACCTGCGCCGATTTCAGGTCATTGAAGGCGTTACTTTCCTTTTCTAAACAAACCAGCTATTTGATCTAGTGTCAAAATGTAAATAAACCGGTACCATTTTCGACCCTAATGTAAACAAACTGCTCACCTGTGCCCTTAGTTTTGTGTACACAAGTGTTGCCTAATTTCTAAATGCCTTAAACCTAATTTAATTTATGACACGTAACTGTCATTTCAATTACAATAATTTATGACACAAAATCGCTGTCCCCCATCCCAAGTTACGAAAAAGCAGGTCTAACCCCGACTATCAAAATTTATTGTGGAAAATGGCACCCTCCCTTCTACCATTCACGTTGTGTATTCATATTGGTGCCCCACTACTAGCCCCCTCACTGCTACTCTTTGGAGTAAGCAGCACTATGAAGTGTATGTAGCATTCATGCTCTGTACATCAGTTGATCAACAGCAGCCTCAGCAGTAGGAAATTCAGGCGATATTTACGATCTGGTTTTCACAATCTGCAGCATAAAATTGTACCCAATGCAAGCACGTCGACATGTGACTACCTACAACCATTTTTATTTACAGTTTTGTGGCAATTTATTGCAATTTCACGGATTTTCTCACACTACTCTAAATACCCACAGTCCCATCCCAAGACACACATAAATGTGACACTTTAGCTGTTTAATAGTTATCACAAATAATTACACCAATTTCCTGAGTTAAACAATTTTGTAGTTGCATTATTTAATTTCAATGCGCTCTTGCTATGTCTCCGTTTCACCATATGGAGCTCATTCCAATTTTATTAGTGTGTTAAAAAAGAATGGCACCACAATCAGGTTGCCTACGAGAAGTCTGACTCTGTAAGATTGTACTGTACGTGTCAATAATGGCAGAAATATTTCTACATTAATTGCCAGATTACACTAATTTTCCATACTTCGGGATAGGATGGCTACTAAAAATAAAAAATATAAATGGCTACTTAAAAATACATAAAATATTGGATGTTTCCCCTGCTGTCCAAGAGAAATCCTCCTCCGCTCATCACTCAAACGGAGTCGCCCTGTCTCTGTGCGACACGCATCACTGACCACAGCCACTGAAGACGCCTCCTCATGCTATTCCATTTGCTCGGCATCTGAGGGAATCAGCCCGCACCTAAGAGTTGATTTTAATAGAGAGATAAAGGTGAGGGGAAATCTTCCACTGGACACATCCACACATCCACACACACACACACACACACACACACACACACACACACACACACACACACATGTGCACAAAGAAGAGTAAGTGGACTTGAGCATTAAGACAGAGAGCCCATTGTACCTATAATCCGCCAGTACTTGCAAATGCACTGGTGGTGCACCTACGGCCACAGGCACCAGCAATCTTAAAAGCGAATGTTAACACTCAGAGAGAACATTGAAGATAACTTATTGGAGAATTTTCTCCCATTTTAGCGATGTGCTATCTGGTCGAAAGTATCCTGCCACCTACAAGAAAACATTTATAGGAGCTCCTTCTACTGGAAGAACAGCAAGCGGTATTAGAAAATAAATTGTGATTTACAAGTTTGAGACGAGAAAATAGGATTTTCAACGTACTGAAGGTGTTTTGTGTCAAGGTATTCTAACGTAATATATCGTCTAGGAATCCGATCAAGACTCAGCCGTAGCATTTCGACATTGCTTGACGTGTTCTCTCTCCTAAAAACATATCCTCACAGTCTGCACCCTATCATCACCCTGATAAATTTTCTTCCACCTCAATACTTGTACAGTAGCCGTTTCTACTGGCTAAGAGATCATACAGGGCTCAACGAAGCCAGTGACAGAGTGGCATAGTACATGTAAAGAAGAACGCTAGCCTGATCTCCCTATTCCCAGTGCCGGCCGAGAGGCAGGGCATGCCTTGGGCATGGATGTGTCTGATGTCCTTAGGTTAGTTAGGTTTAATTAGTTCTAAGTTCTAGGCGACTGATGACCTCAGAAGTTAAGTCGCATAGTGCTCAGAGCCAAACCAATTCCCAGTCTTCAATCATCATTTCACCCCTCACCACCCCACTGTGACCAAGACGCATCCCTACGTGCATGTCTAAGACACTTGTGCTGTATATCTGTAGCTATCACCAGTCTTACGTTCCAATTTTATAAAATTACCTCTTGATAGCCAGGAGTGATATATTATTATTACTAACATTCCAACATCCTGACACATTATATCTAACTGTATAGAGCTATACTTGGTTCTGAAGACGAAACTTCTGCTACTACCATCACTTGACATTCATCCTTGTTCCATTCACTGATGGTGCTTGGAAAGAATGTCCGTCAGGAAACCATTATTTTAATTCTAATTTCTCGTTGCAGCCAAATACACGGTGTACACAAAATAAACTAATATATTCCGAAAAACACTTAAAAGAAATGCCAAAGAGATCGCCTGTACTGCCCCTGTCAGCCCCTTTTTTTTTTTTTATAGATTCATGGTACCACTTTTCCCCGTATTCTTGCCATTAATAAATCTTCGACTTGAAGGATAATCTTTGATGCATTGCTTTTGCACCTGTTGTTCCCATCTGTCCGATTTTGGAATGCAATTTACTAATAATCATCTCCTCTTTTTCTACTCTGTTACATTACAACTAGACAATCTTTCAATAGAATACCCATCTCTCACCTTTTTTTTTTTACTATGGTGGTAAACTCCTTCCACTTGTACAAAATTGGTGAGCTACCTTATGATTGCCATGTGAGATATATTTTCCTTCAATTGTGAGAATGTTGAAGGCAGACTGATAGTTTTCGCCAGAGCAATGATCAAAGCTGCCTTGCTACTGCAGCACCTTTAATTCTACTGTACTTAGAGTAGTATCCACATGATGTCGAATTTCGACTAGAGTAGTCTATCTCTCACTCCCACATGGACATTATACGAATCCACCCCCCCGCCCCCCTTGCAGCAGCCACTTAGTGCGCTGTGTGATCTAAATTATATGCACGTGTTATGTTTTATAGGAACATAAACAAGGGCCGGCAGCTGTGGCCGAGCGGTTCTAGGTGCTTCAGTCCGGAACCGCGCTGCTGCTACGGTCGCAGGTTCGAATCCTGCCTCGGGCATGGATGTGCGTGATATCCTTAGGTTAGTTAGGTTTAAGTAGTTCTAAGTCTAGGGGACTGATGACCTCAGATGTTAAGTCCCATAGTGCTTAGAACCATTTGAACCTAAACAGACGAGTGTGAAAGTAATGTATCACACAAAGCATACTCTCTGAGATTTTATCTTATTAGTAAAACCCTCTCCATGACGCACATTACCTCTCTCGTAGGATTTACCACATGAGCTCTTTGTTGATTTTCCCCGTAAACTTTTCCTTCGATAAAATCACCAGCTCTTTCATTAATCCAGCCTGGTAAGTATCTTAGGCCGGTAAGCAAGTAGTCATAAGAAGATCTATGTAACATGTGCCTGTAATCCACTTCTTCCGTGGAGGACAAAATACACCCCCGTAAGAATCCTGCAAATGAATCCGAGCTGCTGCTTCTGTTGTCCAAGAGACATAGAGAGCATGAAGGCTAAGGCACAACAAGAAGCCGCGTCGCCAGGAGCGATGGAGGGGAAGTGGGGTGGATGGAGTGAGGACACCAACAGGAATACACTACACAAGTGAGGATGGGGAGGCCGCCATTTTGGGTCATAAAATGTCATAATTGAGAATAGACTTGTCTAAATAAAACTTTGGAGAATGCTAGTTATTTTGGGTCATAAATTACGGTAATTAAAATGAGTCGTAACACAATACTGTAGTAGTCTAAAAGCATATGGGCGTTAAGTGACATTGGTGAAAACAAAACAAAGAGAACAAGAGAGCAGTTCGTTTACATTAAGATCATAAATTACACTCGATTTTGGGGTAGGACTCAAGGCCAGGCGCCCATTTTGTTTAGATAAGGAATACAACGACTCACTACTTCGTGATTGGTTGGAAGTGTTCCTTGTAAGTAGACCAGAATTTTCCTTAAGGGAGAGAAATCATCAGACATAAAGTGACTTTGGATCTAAGAAGATCTGTAAAGCTGTTGGCGGATGGAGACATCACAGCGCTAGGATATTGCAAATAAGCTGCAGGATGACCTGCAGACAATCGACGCTTGATGCAAGGATTGGCAGTTGACATTCAAGATGTAGGTGTACAACTTTGTGAGCAAAAATGGGTGAAAAGAGTTATAATTGTATTATGACTGGATGCAAACACATCCATTAAGTATCTGAGAGTATTCCTATGGAGTGATTTAACGTGGAAAAACCACACACGACTAATCGTAGAAAAGCCAGATACCAGACTTGATTCATTGCAGGATTCCACCTCAGTCCCGGTCAAAACAGGGCCCAGCAATAATGCTATTAGCTAACCATCATATGTGGCAGATGATGGTTGAAATGATCGCTATAGAAAGCACAAATCTACTAATACCACTGTTGCTGCTCCTGTTTTAACAGTAGCGGAGATGGGAACTTCCTACACGTCTGTCAGGAGCAGAACAGCCTAATCCCGCATCCACCTCTGAAAAGATGGACATGCGAGTCCAGTGTGCTAACCACTGCGCTACCTCGCTCGGTCCCTATCCTCGGAGAAGGTAACATAGAAAACCCTCGTTCGGCTAAGGTATTTCTTGTCAGTCTGGTGCCCTTACCAGATATGAATGACTACTGATTTAGAGAATATCCAAAAGGAGCAGCGCGTTTCGTCACAGGTTGGTTTCGAAATTGCGGAAGTGTCGCGGAGAAGCTCAAAAAACTCCGGTGACAGATGTTTAAAGAGTGGCGTCGTGCATCACGATATTGTTCTCTGTTCTAATTCTGGGTGCTTCCTAGAGGAGTCAATCAGTATATTCCTTGCTCCTTCGTATATTTCGTGAAAAGAGCAGAAAGGGAAGGCTGGAGAAATTAAGACCGTAGGGGGCCTACCAACAATAGTTTTTCCTGCGCATCATTCGAGACTAGAACTGGACAGGCGGTAACTGACAGTCCACAAAGTACCCTTTGCCACTGACAATAATTTGGCTTCCCTAGCATATACATAGATCTGGATGAAGTATATCGTCGTGGAATAATACGGAATAACTGCGGAGTACTTTTTTTTAGTCAACAGTTCGCAGGCCTGCGACGAATATTCGATGCATGCCGGAATCTTTATCCCGGTTTTCAATGGCACGGTGTTCCCTTGTTTGTATCCGACTTGTTTCAGTAAGTTCGTTGATTAGCCACAGAAGAATAGAATCCACTCGGCTTCACTGTAACATTTTGTTTTCAGCTACACCAACAGGTTACAAATGAAGTGCTATCACGAACTAGATGTTTCGAATTTAATTCAGTAGATTTTGGTAATCTTGTCCTAACGGAGAAGTACTCACTTCTTAAACAGGTAGCTGAATCATCTTGTCGGAAATTCTAGACAACAATTTGTAGTGAGTTATAACCTAATATATTCTTGGATAGCTACTGAAGCTATTACTTATAGCAAGCACACTGTCTCCTGTCCAACTGGTTATTAATTATTTCATACTTATTTTCATTGATTATTTCATCCTAAGATATCACTTTCTGAATGGATGAAGATGATTCTTATACAAAACAATCGACAAAAATCTGTAATTAATCCTTGGATGTCCAACGAATTTGGGGTGTTGAAGTATGGCTAAAAACGGAGATAAGTAACTTGCATCAGATGCCTTGTTTACGACGTACTTTTGGGCGTAAAGTTTTCACAATTATTTCTTACACCAATATTCGAACATAATTCCTTACACTTTCTGGCATTCTGGGTGGTGTCTGTTGTTCTATATCGTGTCTCCCTACCACTTTCGCGCAACGACGCTCTGATCGTGTTTTTTAGGGAATTGACTAGTTTGAACCTGGGACCTGTTGCTGATAAGGAGACGTCAGACCACACATGACATGTGGAGTTCAGAAGAGTTCAGTGAGACTAGCGATGATATAACCAAATACTTAATGATTTCAGCGTCAGCTCCACTGCACTCCCTGTAAAAGAATCTTAATACTAACTAAATTTAGTCGAAGGGGTTCAAGGCATCCTATTTTAAGTTAGCTGGTAAAAATAACGTCGAAAAAGCAGTTAAGTTTACCACTGAAAAATTTTATTCTACTCACAAAACATAGTTTATAAATTGCACTATTGATAAAAGGAAATGTTTTAATACAGGATGATAAAAACCAAATGCGTTCAACAAAAATGTGAACGAATATTCCCTGAATGGGTTTCCAAGTTCTACAATGGATCGAAGGATGACCTATGCCATATCACATCTATAATCTAGGTTTAAACTAAGTTTCACTAAAGAGAAAACTATCAAAATGGTCTACAGTGACCCTCAATTATCTTTAATTACTTATCTAACTTGTCGTAAATTACAGTGGCTGATGTGGCTTCTCAATAACTATATTACAGAAAAATCTTCGCGTATCAGATTTTTACTTGAAGTGGCAAATGTGAACACCATGAGCTTTAATTGACGATCGACACTAGTATTACGCAAAAAGGGGGTGTAACAGATGAGACTTCTGCAGTTCTGAGTGAAGCTTTATGCGCTGTTATGCGGCATCGCGTGCGTTCATTACCTTGTCGGTGTTTGTCAGGGGGCGGCGGGCAGCACAGCTCCGCTCACCTCGCCGTCTCCGAAGCAACTCTCTCCTAACTTCTCCTTACTACAATTTACCAAAGTTGGTTTAAAAAAAACTATCTGGCTGTGTTTTCATCTGACCAATCAGGGTCTCAATGTTAACCTTAAGCTCGGCCTACAAAAATGCTGTCTGTCCAATGAGAAATGTTATACTTTTCGTGGTGGGGCAATGTTTTAAGGTTTGTAACGTAACAGAGACGCGAAAAAGTCACACGCTAAAACTTACAGCTAGTGTGGTCCTTTTAGTGTTATCGTAAGATCTATACTATTCTTCTGGAAGGCTCTATCTTTTAACATGGGCTGGGGGGAGGGGGTGGTCCTGACGTAACAGAGACGCGAAAAAGTCTCACGCGAAAACTTGCTGCTGGGGTAGCCCTTTTTGTGTTATCGTAAGATCTATACTGTTCTTCTGGAGGGCTCTAGCTTTTAACATGGTCTGGGGGGTTGTCCTAGCGGTTATCAGGCGACGTTGGTGTCTGTCCCTTATCGTAGGGCCTTCCAGCTTAACACGGTTCTGCTCTCAGCTTCTGTTCTCGTTTCTCCAATCGGAATTGCGTCTGTCTCACGGTGGGAAGGTATGACATGCATTTAGGCATTCTTGTGTTAGTCTGTGGTATTCCATTTGCTCACTCATTAGTCGTATTACTTTAGTTAATTTAATGTCACGATTTATTCGGAGCTATGTGACATACTAATGGATTTGCTTATCATGTCAGGGTTTTCATGGAAGGTGTTGGATTGGCCTGACACCTTACTTATCACCACCTTTCGAACTTAATTTTTTGCACTGATTGAATCATCGTCTAAGTCATTCAAAAATTATTCCGTTATCTAAATTTTGTTGCCTACTGTTCAGCCACGTTATTCTGTTCTATGCTAGTTTGTATTACTAATTTATATTTTTATATTCTTCCACATTATTATTCAAATAATGTTTATATTGACAATGGAAGGATATTTTTATTATATTATAATTATTATTTTTTAATTATTTTCTTCCTTTATTAAATTGTGAAGTTTGTTTTTAAGAAGTTTGTTATTGAAAGTGAGGAGTCTTTCACATCTATTTTCTCAGAAATATTGTTTTTATAAATGTAGTAATTAAGTAAAAACTATTCCTAACACATTTTCTAAATATCATGTACAAGTAAAAGGTTTTTTTTTTTCTAGACACGCATTTCAACATTGTTACATGAACAAATAAGAATTATTTCCAAGAATAGCTTTGACAAAGAAATATACATACACAAGTATTGAGATATTATCCTAACAAATGATACAAATGTTAAAAAAAGGGAAAAAATCCAACAAGATAATTTTTTATTCTATGTTTTTATAAGGAGAAAATAAGTAATATATAGTTATTCTTTTATTTTTATGGGGAGAAAATAAGTGGCACATAGTTTTAGTGTTTATTATGCCTTACTTTTGTTCTTTATATACTGTCCATTTCAGAACTAATGACTTACTTAATCCATAGTCAATTTTTTACTTAAGTCCATAGTCAATGACTGTTATTTTGTAGTTTATTAACTGTCTGGTGTGCTTAACTTATTTAGTTTTTCACACGTTCCTTTTGCACTATTCCTATATCACATAATTTGATTTCACACATTCACACAAATCAATGAATGTTTAAGCATGAGGTTGGCGAATGTTTATGCACGAAGGTGGTGGACTTGAGCGAGATGGATGCAGGCAAGTACTTGATGTACAGCTTCGTTCGTCGTTCCTTATTGGCTTTGCAAGTGTGTGTTGCTGTTGTGGAGGTCCCATAATGGAATGGAGCTGTGAGTGCAGAATCTCGTGGTTTACTGGCTTTGTATGCGTGAAAGTCATCATTATGTGTCGCTGAAAGCAGTCGTTTTTTGTTGTAATACTTCGCAGACGACTAGTTTACAATAGGATAGGGATTTGGGAAGGTATGTGGTCTATTCTTCACCCCTCTTCTTTCTTGGTCTCAATCTTGCGAATCTTCATCTTCTTTTCTTCCTGCTTTTTCTCTGCTTCATACTTGCTTCTTGGCTTTTCTCTGGGCAGGATATGGAATTATTTATTGATAACTAGTCGCTTTGAAGTTCTCCTCTTAGTAACAGTTTGATAAATGGTTTGGGCATGTCATTTCTACTTTGTGAATGTTTTCTTCAGTTTCGTGCATCAGCGTGCTGTTCAATAGCGGTAGTGTGACTTTTACACATATTTTTTGCCAGTGGTGGCTTGCCCAAGCCGTCTTCTTGTAGGGCCATTTTTTGCTCGCTCCGCTGAGTCGGGGTGTCCCGAGGTTTACAAGCGGTGAAAGTCCGGTGTTTGCTTGTCAGTCCCTGCACCGGTCCCTTCCGTGTTCCGCCACTTTGTGGTTCCATGCTCTGTCCTAGCATGGTTGTGCCACCCTGTGGTTCAGCAGATTTACTGTCCACTTCAGCTACCCTCTGTTGGTCTTGCTGTCCTTTCCCTTGTCTCAACGCTTCTGCCTTGTAGGAATCATGTCTTGCTAATTACGTCCTTTTCTTTCTTGATACTTCTTGCGTTGCAACTTGTGGGTTGTTGCATCTGGTCTTTGTTGGAGTTTTTACAATGGTTCTTACAAAAAGTTAATCATCTAACATATGTCTAGTACCTACATTGTTCTACGCCTTCTTAAAAAGCTTTACAAATTTCGGTGCCCTTTCCATGTTACAATTCAAAGATATTTTGAGTCTTAACTTCTACGAAAACCTCAAATTCGTTTTTATTTTTATGTAATGTCGTGGTGTATAGAATTTTAGTATTTCATGCTGTTAGACTATCTATGCTTCATCCCTTCATCTTAATCTATGGTACTATTGGTGTTATTTTTGTTTTTGTTTTTATTGAAACTACTTTCTTTTTCCCACCTTCCTCTCTCTTCATTCTTCTTTCTCCTGACGATCTTATCTGCAACATAATCTTGAAATATTGTGCTGATTATTTACCAGTAATAAAATTAATCTTCAAACTTTTTGATAGGGCTCACATGGTGAAGTCCTAATGTTTGCCTGTTTTTGGGTTCTTTAGTTCCACAGCATTATCATGAGCAATTCGGCTAATTATGACAGGTCCTTTGTATGCCATGTAAAACTTATGTATTTTGTGTTTCTGTTTGCTGGAGAGATGGTATGTTTTTACAAATACTTTCTGGCCTACTGGGAATGTTCTTTTAATTGCTGTTCTATCTCCTCTTTCTTTTCGTTTAATGGCTGCCTTTCTGATGTTGGAGAGTGCTGTTGCTATGACTTGTTTGTGCTGTCTACGTGGTACAATAGGAAATCTAACATTTTCTCTGGTTGTGTTTGGGAGTAGAATATTTTTCAGTAACTGGGGGTAGTAGTGTAGTGCTATGTGGCATTTCATTTATTACTTCTTGAAAATCTTTAAGGTATATATCCCAAGTGTTGTGTCTTTTGCCTGCATATAATTGGCATAAAGTACCTATGTCCTTCATAGATCATTCTGCTGGATTTACGCTAACTTTGTACTTAGATATGTAGATGGGTCTTATTTTGTGTTGCTTTAACGTGTTCTGCCATTGCACTGATTTGTATTGTGGGCCATTATCCGAAATTATTCGTTCCACTTGACCTACTTGTCTAAATGCTTTACTTATAGTAAGACCTGTTGCCCATTTTAATTGTGTCATGGTAACATATTTAGAAGTAAGTTCCAAAACGACAAATACGAAAATATATCCATTTTTTGTGTGTGGGAGGGGCCCCATCGAATCTGTAGCGGCTATTTGTTTTAATTTTTTAGGTATTATTGGAAACGTAGGTGGTTTGGTTTGGAAAGTGACGTGTTTAGCCCTCATACATTTTTTGCATTTGACTAATACTGTTCTAATTCCTCTTTCCATATTAGGAAAATTGCTTGTTTGTTTTATTTTTAAAAAGCATTTCATTGGTCCAAAGTGGCCATTACTTAAATGTGTATACCATATGTACTTATTAACTAGTTCATCTGGGATATAAATTAACCATTCATTTGTTGCAACATTCCGTCTAAAAAATAAAACATAGTTTTTTACGAGATAGTGCTGTCGAATGTCTGGAAAATCCTTACTTCTCCACTTGTGTTTGATTCCTAGTATTTCGGGAGCCTTGTCCTGCTCTTTGCCTATGTTTTTCAATACTGCCGTAATGTAGTTTTCGAAAGGTACCTGTTTCATATAGTACATTGTAAATTGGTCTTCTGCTGCTTCCAAACCTATGTTATTGGATGCACCCTGAGGACATCGTGATAAAGCATCTGCTAATATATTCGCTGGTCCTGGTATGTGTGTAATAGTGAAGTCAAATTCTTGTAGTATTAACATCCATCTGGCCAACCTCGCATCAGTTACTTTGGCGGATAACAGAAATTCAAATGCTTGGTTGTCAGTGTATACTTTTGTTTTTCTTCCGAATAGGAAGTACCGAAAACGTTGGAAGCCCAATACAATGGCCAATGCTTCCAGTTCCG
This sequence comes from Schistocerca piceifrons, assembly GCF_021461385.2. Taxonomy (NCBI): domain Eukaryota; kingdom Metazoa; phylum Arthropoda; class Insecta; order Orthoptera; family Acrididae; genus Schistocerca; species Schistocerca piceifrons. Next base: position 953,083,935 of record NC_060138.1, read on the forward strand.
TGACTGAATAGTTTTTCTCGCTTTTTGTGAGTACCCGACCGGCAAATGCAATTGTTCTATATGATCTTAGCCCTGCCTGTTCGTATTCTTGAAATAAAACAACTCCTAAACCTGTTTTAGCGCTATCAGTGGCCATAGAAAAATTTTGTTTGATCAGGATAAGCTAAAATCGGTGCTGTCGTTAGTGCATTTTTCACTTTTAAAAATTCTTCATTGGCTTGTTGATCCCATACCCATGGCGTGTTTTTTCTAGCTAATGCACATAGGCGTGGTGTTGCGAGAGAGTCGATCCAAATAAATTTTTTATAGAATACGGTGAGACCTAGAAATCCTCTGAGAGTTTTCTTACTATGTGGAGCACAGAATTCTTTGATTGCCGTTAGTTTTTCTGGATCGGGCATTACCCCTTTCTCTGAAATTATGTCTCCTAGGAATTTGACCTCTCGTCTTCCAAATTTGGATTTTGTTATATTTACTGTGACCCCATGCTCTTTCATGATCTGTAAAAACTGATTTAATGTGTCGTTGTGATGTTCCCAAGAGGGTTCTGCTATAATCACGTCATCAACATAACAAGTAATTTTTTGTAAAATTTCAGGACTGAGTATAGTATTAAATCCCCTAATAAACGCTGCTGATGATATGTTTAAACCAAATGGCAATCGTTTAAACTGGTAACATCTACCGAATACGATAAATGCTGTAAATTTTCTACATTCTGGGGCCAATTCTATTTGCCAGAAACTACTCCGTAAATCAATTGATGAAAATATCTTAGCACTGTGGAAGTTTTGTATCAATTCCTCTAATTTTTCTGGGCGATCTGCCTCAGTGATTATGATTGTGTTGATCTGTTCAGTGATTATGATTCTGTTGATCTGTCTGGAATCAAGCACTAACCTGATGCTCCCATCTCGTTTTTGTACAATATGCAGCGGGCTGTTATATGTGGAGGTAGCTGGTTCAATAACATCGTCATCTAACATTTTAGATATCTCCTGAAATACTTTATTCCTGTAGCTTAATGGGATTGTAGAGGGTGGCACTCTAAATGGTTTGTGCTGTTTTACTTCAAACTTGTACTGAAAGTGTTTAATACTGCCAGTCTTAGGTAAAAATACCTCTGCTTTATCTCGTAAAATACCCTCTAATTCTCTTTTACTGTGTTCCGAAATACCTTGAACTTCTTGCAATTTTTCGTCGATTTCCTTATGGACTTCTAACATGAGTTGAGGCGGTTCCCCCTTTTGTGCATACCGTTCGATATTCTTCATCCTCTTTATCTCGCGTCATTCTTAATTATTTGTTTATAACTGGTATTTCTTATAAATATAGCTTTTGCTCAAAGATAAGTGTGACATTCCCGAATGTTACGCAACCTTTCCCCATATCTATTATCGCTCGTCTCTCATTTAAAAAATCTGCACCTATAATCAAATCTACAGTTAGTTTAGGTATAATCGCGAAGTTGGCTTCGATCTTTTGACCCTGGCACGAAAGAGTTAACCTTGTTTGTATCGTAACTTCCGCAGCATTGTTTCTAATAGGACCTCTTACTTTAATCTAAAGGTGTTTTCAGAACTGGCAATTCCTCATTGGCATTACACTGCATGAATAAATTTTCTGAGATCGCAGTCAGTTCACTTCCGCTATCAATTACAATATTGACTGGGATATGCTTTACCATGGCCTTCACAATTGGTTGCATTTGAAAGGGTTGGTTCTGTTCTTCTTCTTCTTGCATCAACGAATCCTCCACTGAATCGTACATGAGTCTTTTTAGGAATTTCCCTTGTGAATTCGAACTTTCTGTAGGATAAGCTTCAACTGCTACCTTTCTCTCTTTTATTTCTTGTTCTACATTTCTTCATTCATTTACGCTTTCTTTAATATCCTCTACTTTTTCCTCATCCTCGTCTATCTTCTCCTTCTTCGTCGCTACTTCCACATAATCACATCTAAATGCTCTAATTATCGCTTCACAACTTCCGTCATTATATACGTTGGGTTGTGGGCCCACTAGTAACTTATTTTCAACTTCTGTCGACTGCGCATTATCCTCATTGAATTCGCTTTCCCTGGTTTGCATTTCAAACAGCTCTGCAATACTCATTACTTCGTCCTTTCCTCCTGCATTCGTTGTGCATGCTTCTGGTAATTCATCTTCCTCGCCAGTATTCTCGCAATTAATTTCGTCTCTACACGATATTGTTATTTTCTTGTCTTCGTTTTCATCTGGCCCCTGCGGATTTGTTTCTTCCTTCTTCTCTTCTCGTGATAAGATTTTTACTTCTCTGTTCAAGGTGCTGCAATTGTCCTGGGTCGGTGCGTCATTCTCTTTGGCATGGGCGCTTAGCTGTCAATTCGAACGTTTATCGGGGTTTGGTGGTCTTACCTCCACCTCTTCTATCTGTATTCTTTTTTCTTGTTCAGCTTGTTGATAGTGGTTTCTTTGTTGATAATTTGTCGGTCTATTGGTTCTCCAGTACCCGTTTCGGTTGTCGTTATTCCCTCTGTAATAGTTGTTGCCGTTCCTGGGCGAAATATAGTTATTGCCACATTCTCTTCTAAATCCATAACCGGTTCTTTGTTGAAATCTATCGTCGTTTCTTGGTGCGAAGTTATCACGTGGTTCGTAATTATTGTTTTTCGTACTGTGTCTTGCGAATTCCACTGCTTTTTGCTTTCGTTTTCACGTGCGCTTCGTCTTTTTCTTGCGTCATCTTCCGAAAATATGAACTCTAGTTCCCTTAGAATACCTTTAAATGCTTCTACGTCATTGCCTCCGCGACCTACTAATGATTGCTGGTATTTCAATCGTAGTTTCATCGCGCATAATTTAATCAACTCTCCGTCAGTGTATGGTACATCTAAGCATTGATTTTTCTTAGCCATTAATTCGAAAAATTTCATGGGACTCTTCTCTCCTGAATTTTCAAAATATGGGTTCTGAAATAATTCGTACTTCACTCTGTTCTGTACTTTGCTGGCCCAATATCGTGAGAGAAACTTCTCTCTCAAATTTTCGTACGATCGGCAGGTCGCTGCAACATTCTGTATGGTTCCTGCGACTGTTCCTGACATATGTGCACATATAATGTCTAATTTGTGTGCTAGCGTCCAGTGTTCTGGTAATCCTACTCGGAATTGATCAATAAAAGTTCATGGATATAATGAGTTTCCTTCTCGAAAGTGTTGAAATTTTCTGACTGTGAGGAAATGATCGTTGCCGTACTTCGTCATAGTTCCATATGAAATTCGCGATTCTTCGCCACTTTTGTTTCTGATCATTTCTCCCGTCGTTCTTTCCGGTTGTGGTAGATCCATTGGATATTGTCCACTGTAACATTCGCCTACCCTTCCATCGGTTGTGAACGTGTAGCTGAATGCATTGCACTGTACTCTTCGCGCCCTGACTTTCCATTGTCAGGTGTTGGTTCGGTATCTTGTTTGGCTAACCTTGCTGCTTCATTGCACGATCCAAACTTTCTTGAAACATACATTTGTGGTTTCGCATGCGTTTCTGATGCCGTTTGTTCATGAAGAATTTCGAAACGTGTTTGTTGCTGTGCAGGCTGTCTGATTTCACGTATGTTACTTTCCGCCTGTGATTGGAATCGCAAATGCGTAAAATCTTCGTTAATTGCTTGTTTTTCCGGTGCTGTTACAGATACGGATGTGGTTGCAGACTCTGTGCTTGTTCGATCCTGTTCCCTACGCTCTTCAATGGTTTGCAACAACTCTGTTCGCAATTTCTGAAATTGTCGCTTCGTTTGCGCTTCTATTTTGACTATGCGGTTATCATATCTTTTCAGCGCTGTTTTTTTGATACGTTTGTGTAACACACTGTTTTCAACAACTTCACGCGCTGTACCTGCTGCTTGTCTAGTAATTTCGTTTATCTGTTTCTCTAGTTTCTTGACTTCTCCCTGGGTGTTCTTACGTAATGTTTTGATCTCGTCCTGAATGTCACTACACAATGTGTGTACGTCCACCTGTACCTTGTCAATGTCTGTTACCAATTGATTGTTACCTGTTATTAAGTTTCCTATTACTTCTCGAGATTCTTTTGCCTCGTCTTCAATACGACTTAGGTGGAACTGAATTTTTTTTGTTTTGTTCTTTAATCTCACGCATTTGTCTCGTGGTAACTGCATTCTGAAATTGAATTTGGTTCGCTATGTCTTTATTTTGCCTTATTTCCGTAATTTGTTGTAACAATTCTGCCAGGTTGGTGGGTTCTATTGCGTTTCCTTCCGACGTCCTACGCTCTGTGTTTTCGCCCAAGTGTTGGTTCGTAACCGATTGCATTGAACTGTGCTGTGACACGTTTCTGCTCGCATTCCTTGTACTCTGTGATGAGGGAGCTCTGATTACTTGTACTATGGGTTCTACGTATTCAAGACGCAAGTTAGAATCCTCATCGACTATCTCTCTACTTTCCTGCTCCTCTGTCGTATGCTGACTTATGTTTTCTATGCCTTGAAGTACATTATCCTCGTTATGGTGCGTTATACGTTCTATTTCTCGCGATACTGAATCGTCTGTTGTACTGTCCTCTATTCTCTGTCCATTTTCATGTTGGGTCTCTACCTCAGTTCGGTCAAGGTCTCGATTTGCCATTGCTAATCTTTCCGAATCCCTTATTCTCTGTTTTAAAAGCAATTCACGCGCCCTACTTCGAGTCAACGTGCGCTCATACGATCTCACGCGTTACATAAGCTTTTTGTTCACACGACTTGACAATCAATTCACTTACTTGTTGGGTCAGAACCAACGTGTCAACTATGTATCCGTCACCTGTGCGCTTGCATTGAGGAGAAAACTTAATTCTAACAATTTTTAAAATTCATAACTTAATTATGCTATTGTCTCTGCTAGAATGTTTCACTATCTATCGCCGCAGCTACTGTTTTCAACTATTTATGCCTTTCAAAAAAATTTTTTTTTATTACGAAAATTTTTAACAGGTTAGTTTTCAGACCTAGTTAGGCATGTGGTCGACCTTCAATCATGGTATTTTACCATCCTGGCAGGGTCGCCATTTTCTAAACATTCTGCGTGGTGTCTGTTTGTTCTATATCGTGTCTCCCAACCACTTTCGCGCAACGATGCTCTGAGCGTGTTTTTTAGGGAATTGACTAGTTTGAAACTGGGACCTGTTGCTGATAAGGAGACGTCAGACCACACATGACATGTAGAGTTCAGAAGAGTTCAGTGAGACTAGCGATGTTATAACCAAATACTTAATGATTTCAGCGTCAGCTCCACTGCACTCCCTGTAAAAGAATCTTAATACTAACTAAATCTAGTGGAAGGGGTTCAAGGCTTTCCTATATTAAGTTAGCTGGTAAAAATAACGTCGAAAAAGCAGTTAAGTTTACCATTGGAAATTTTATTCTACTCACAAAACATTGTTTATAAATTGCACTATTAATAAAAGGAAATGTTTTAATGCAGGATGGTAAAAACCAAATGTGTTCAACAAAAATGTGAACGAATATTCCCTGAATGGGTTTCCAAGTTCTACAATGGATCGAAGGATGACCTATGAAATATCACATCTATAATCTAGGTTTAAATTAAGTTTCACAAAAGAGAAAACTATTAAAATGGCCTACAGTGACCCTCAATTATCTTTAATTACTTATCTAACTTGTCGTAAATTACAGTGGCTGATGTGGCTTCTCAATAACTATATAACAGAAAAATCATCGCATATCAGATTTTTACTTGAAGTGGCAAATGTGAACACCATGAGCTTTAATTGACGATCGACACTAGTATTACGCAAAACGGGGGTGTAACAGATGAGACTTCTGCAGTTCTGAGTGAAGCTTTATGCGCTGTTATGCGGCATCGCGTGCGTTCATTACCTTGTCGGTGTTTGTCAGGGGGCGGCGGGCAGCACAGCTCCGTTCACCTCGCCATCTCCGAAGCAACTCTCTCCTAACTTCTCCTTACTACAATTTACCAAAGTTGGTTTAAAAAAAACTATCTGGCTGTGTTTTCATCTGACCAATCAGGGTCTCAATGTTAACCTTAAGCTCGGCCTACAAAAATGCTGTCTGTCCAATGAGAAATGTTATACTTTTCGTGGTGGGGCAATGTTTTAAAGTTTGTAACGTAACAGAGACGCGAAAAAGTCACACGCTAAAACTTGCAGCTAGTGTGGTCCTTTTAGTGTTATCGTAAGATCTATACTATTCTTCTGGAGGGCTCTATCTTTTAACATGGGCTGGGGGGAGGGGGGTGGTCCTGACGTAACAGAGACGCGAAAAAGTCTCACGCGAAAACTTGCTGCTGGGGTAGCCCTTTTTGTGTTATCGTAAGATCTATACTGTTCTTCTGGAGGGCTCTAGCTTTTAACTTGGGCTGGGGTGTGGTCCTAGCGGTTAGCTGGCCAAGTGAGTGTCCGTCCCTTATCGTAGGGCCTTCCAACTTAACACGGTTCTGCTCTCAGCTTCTGTTCTCGTTTCTCCAACCGGAACTGCGTCTGTCTCACGGTGGGAAGGTATGACATTCATTTAGGCATTCTTGTGTTAGACTGTGGTATTCCATTTGTTCACTCGTTACTCGTATTGCTTTGGTTAATTTAATGTCACGATTTATTCGGAGCTATGTGACATACTACTGGATTTGCTTATCATGTCAAGGTTTTCATGGAAGGTGTTGGATTTGCCTGACATCTTACAACTTCCTTGTATTACTCTTTCCTTCGGACAAATATTTACAGTTACTTACTGCATACGACTTTACAGAAAACAGCGTTTTATTAAGATGCTGTTCAGCGTGTCCTAAACAAGATAACGATCGTACCAGCAACACAAATGAAATGTCTTCCTTTGGATGTCTGAAGTTGGTTTCCTGAAAATTAACTTGCACTGTTATCTAGTTCTTTGCAAGAAGTTCTCCCTATGGTTCCTTAGTTGCTTCTCCCTTGAAGCTAAGATTGATATCTCTCTTATCACGAATCTAGGTTCTAACTTCTGCAAATTCTGCGGAGAGCGCCGCTGACAGCGTATCCGGCGTCGCTAAGTGATCTGACGTGGATGCAAAGCCACAAGCCGCAGTCAGTATATTGATGCCTGCAGCTTGGCTGCTGTCCGCTCTTCTTACGGTGGCGACTAGTCATTCAGATCACTGGCGAGGCAGCATTGGCTTTATAAATCAACACGAGGGAAAAGGAAGACGGAAATGACTGGTGCCTAGTTGAAGGAGCCATCTAAAAGCAAGTAAAACACACATGGGAACAAAAGTTAAGTCACGGACCTATTCCATCAGTAAACTGTAAATTACGGGAGAAATACTTCGAACACGTCGAGGAACACTGGCTTATAACAGACAACTGCCGAACAAGATGCGTTCCTAAAACAGCCTCAGTGTTCTTAATTCTTTCACACAGGCAACCATACTGGAAAAGATTGCTTTTGGTTTGTTACTGTTTGTGACACAATCGATAATCGTCCGATTTCCAGTCAGTTGCTAACTGGGAAATCTAGAGATTCCCGTATTACATTTTTTTAATGAAAGATAGAAGATTATCCTTGTTGATATCACTGATGTGCGGCTGAAGTTTTTGCTGGGATTATTGACGAGTAGCAAGCTTTAAATATCTTTGCTGGAGCTGTTAAAGTGAATATCGAGTCAACATACAGGCAGTGGGTCATTTCCTGTGTCTGATGAGAAACGTCGAACGGATGTGAGTGAAACAATTCAAAGTGGCTGCTGAGCGAAACAAGTCAAAGTGGCTGCCGCACACACAAGCACAAGTATACACGTGGATGCACGAATTTGGCAGCACGTCTCACATGTTATATTATAACCCATGCCAGGGCGGAAGTAAGAAACTACTGAACAACTATAAAGCCTTGGCACTATAGGGACTGTTCAAAGATGTAAGAGAGAACGAAGTGCAGGAGAAACGCAGTAGCCATTAGCTTGTGAGACAGTATCACAGAGATTCAAAATCTTCTTTTCTCTTCTGTCTTTTCAAGCAGTAAGAGTTGTGTTCATCGGCACTGCTAGTCAGAAGAAGTGAAGATGTGGGGTGTTTGCAGCCGATATCGTTTTCAGAATACATAACTAAACTGTCCGACAAAAAACTGACTTCAGGAGAATGAGTGTAGCCTTGTGTAGCATTGAGATAGTAATTTCTGTCTTGACTAAGTCATGATAGAAGCACGACTCAATATTTTAAACTGTAATGCAGGAGCTGTAGGAAATCAACTTATTTTCATTTCATGTTCATAGAAAATACGTCTATTTATAATAGTTATGGCCAATTAGCTCTGTCGTTGAATGAGACTGATCTTATAAGATAGGAAACGATGTTTCTGAATGAAGAAAATTAATGTGTTGTCTTAGTTTTCGCGTTCACTAAACATGCAAATTTGTGCAACTTGATTCAATGTGGAATTATCCACGTGGAAACCACTGACGAAAAACTTTTTTGGAGCATTCTGCGTCGTTGTCACGCACTGGATACGTGGATGATAACGTGAGACGACACACCGTAACACGTTTCATGCCTTTCATTGGTTACCTTAAAGATTCTCTTCTGTCTCCTGTACAGAGAGACACTACGTAGCTTGATGACACGGTCACTAAAAGAGAGAGTAGGGTAACAGGGCGCTTGGCTTCAGGTGTCATTATAATCAAGAGAAATGTTCAATAAGTGTGTAAGTGTTGTCAATATCGCTATTATGTATGTGGATTTCTTGTGGAATTAATAGGACAGGCTGAGGTATTATCATGGTTTCCGTATGTAACAAAGCTGTGCAAAATTTGAGCTAAATAAAAAAGGTGGTGGCATCCAATAATTATTGTGACCGTTACCATTGCCAATATGGGGTCAAATATCGGCCTAAATTTCTTTTGTCAATGGTGCTGCTGCCATTTGACTGTAATAATTCTTATTTTATTGTTATACATGTCCTGGCCGAGAAGGACTTGTATTTAATGCTTGTATGTCATACCAGTGTGATGTCTTTGACATACAAATAAGGTTTTGTACTTGAAAATGGCCTAAGGCTGAAATCTGGATCGTACAAGAATAAAATAAAAATTATTAGTCAAAAGACCCTGGCTCCAACCAGAATAAACATTATCCGTCGGCCCAAGTCTTTATAGCGATTCTTTTTTCTGTCATCAAGGGTGAGCGACCACATTAAAGGATTTACGTCCGTGCCCTGCTTCTGCTGTTAAGTGACGAACATCTTTACAATATGGGAAGTCAGTGGTAAAAACTTATGATGTGTATCAAATCATCCACCAGCAATACCCATTTGAAGTGTCAGTGAACAACATGACAGCACTTCTACGCCTCCGACAGTAAAGTTTAATAGGTAGGAAGATTGCACACTTTTCCAAACAAGGAAAATAATATCACCTAAACTGGATGAATTACACGAAAAAGCGCAAATATGTCGTCAGCGTCTCTTTATCTAACACCAAAATAATATTTCGCAGAATGCAATCTAAATCTCCTAACTAGTTACATGAACAAGCAAGACGCGTGATGTGTCTGGTATGCTGACTGACCTTCGCCAAGAAAAGGGAATTAACTATAAGATGAAAAATCCTAACTGTAAAAGAATAATAAAGGCATAGGTTTAAAGAGCTAGGAAACTAGAGCAATGGAATATCCTAAAATAACATATTTAAAGGGCTTCATGGGCAGCAGTGAGTAAAGCGCCAGAAAATGTGAAGGCAGAAACCATGCAACGAGACATGCGATTTAAGAAGTCACGCGTAAAAATGAGACACAGTGAACACGTAGATACACGGCAGTAGTTGAGCAGCTGGAGTTCAGACAAAAGATCGTAGATAAAAGAAGCGAACTGTGGTACTACTTATAGTGGAGGTAAAATTAAGGACCACCAAAAAAATTCTCTGTTATCACTATAGACGAAGAAGAAATGAGGGAGAAAGATATAATGTATATAGAAGAGATGTATACGAAAGCCGCAATGGACCATAAGATCTGTCGCTTGATAGGAGAAGGTAGGGAAAAACAAAATAATGATAATAATGGTGATCTTGATGAATTAGAGAGTAAAAGTCTGTCTACTGCTATATCAGCAATTCTTGAATCATGAAATATCGATGCTGGAACTGTGAAAGGAACAAATAGATAAATAATACAGGGCAGCAGGCAGCGTAAACAGTAACTAGAGTTTAAGGAAGGTGGAAGGAGTATATAGGAAGGAGTATATGGGAAGGTGGAAGGAGTATATAGAGGGTCTATACAAGGGCGATGTCCTTGAGGACAATATTATGGAAATGAAAGAGGATGTAGATTTAGATGAAATGGGAGGTAAAATACTGCGTGAAGAGTTTGACAGAGCACTGAGAGACCTAAATCGAAACAAGGCCTCGGGAGTAGACAACATTCCATTAGAAGTACTGACAGCCTTGGGAGAGTCAGTCCTGACGAAACTCTACCATCTGATGAGCAAGATGTATGAAACAAGCGAAATACCCTCAGACTTCAAGAAGAATATAATAATTCCAATCCCAAAGAAAGCAGGTGTTGACAAACCCGAAAATTACCGAACTATCAGTTTAATAAGTGACGGCTGCAAAATACTAACGCGGATTCTTTACAGACGAGTGGAAAAACTGGTAGAAGCCGACCTCGGGGAAGATCAGTTTGGATTCCGTAGAAATGTTGGAACACGTGAGGCAATACTGACCCTAAGACTTGTCTTAGAAGCTAGATTAAGGAAAGGCAAACCTACGTTTCTAGCATTTGTAGACTTAGAGAAAGCTTTTGACAATGTTGACTGGAATAATCTCTTTCCAATTCTGAAGGTGGCAGGGGTAAAATACAGGGAGGCAAAGGCTATTTACAATTTGTACAGAAACCAGATGGCAGTTATAAGAGTCGAGGGACATGAAAGGGAAGTAGTTGTTGGGAAGGGAGTGAGACAGGGTTGTAGCCTCTCCCCGATGTTATTCAATCTGTATATTGAGCAAGCAGTGAAGGGAACAAAAGAAAAATTCGGAGTATGTATAAAAATCCATGGAGAACAAATAAAATCTTTGAGGGTCGCCGATGACATTGTAATTCTGTCAGAGACAGCAATGTACTTGGAAGAGCAGTTGAATGGAATGGATAGTGTCTTGAAAGGAGGGTATAAGATGAACATCAACAAAAGCAAAACGAGGATAATAGAATGTAGTCGAATTAAGTCGGGTGATGCTGAGAGAATTAGATTTGGAAATGAGACTCTTAAAGTAGTAAAGGAGTTTTGCTATTTGGGGAGCCAAATAACTGATGATGGTCGAAGTACAGAGGATATAGAATATAGACTGGCCATGGCAAGGAGAGCATTTCTGAAGAAGAGAAATTTATTAACAACGAGTATAGATTTAAGTGTCAGGAAGTCATTTCTGAAAGTATTTGTATGGAGTGTAGCCATGAATGGAAGTGTAACATGGATGATAAATAGTTTGGACAAGAAGAGAATAGAAGCTTTTGAAATGTGGTGCTACAGAAGAATGCTCAAGATTAGGTGGGTAGATCACATAACTAATGAGGAAGTATTGAATAGGATTGGGGAGAAGAGAAGTTTGTGGCACAACTTGACTAGAAGAAGGGATCGGTTGGTAGGACATGTTCTGAGGCATCAAGGGACCACCAATTTAGTATCTGAGGGCAGCGTGCAGGGTAAAAATCGTAGAGGGAGACCAAGAAATGAATACACTAAGCAGATTCAGAAGGATGTAGGTTGCAGTAGGTACTGGGAAATGAAGAAGCTTGCACTGGATAGAGTAGCATGGAGAGCTGCATGAAACCAGTCTCAGGACTGGAGACAGCAACAACAACAACAAGAAGTTAAATATGAGATGCTTACCTGTCCGCCTCCATAGATGATTGGTCAGCTTAGATGACTGCCATACAGAGGACCCAGGTTCAATTCCCGGTGCTGCACAGGGTGCACTCGAGTCTCCTGATGGCAATTTCGGAGCTATTTGACCGAGTAGTAGGGTATTCATAGTCTGGAAAGTCTGCGAAGCGGCCGGGTGAGCGGTGTGCTCTCCACGTGCCCATGCATACCGCATCCGCATGACGTCCCAAGCCATAGGAGGACACGACAGCCGGTAGACGTCTCTTGGGAATTCTAGCCCTTGGCAATGAACACATTTCAGAAGCTTGTCTGCACAAAATATCTCGGACATGGGCATATTTAATACTGTGCCTGGACTGAATCATTTCTGGTAAGAAATTAACGGTAATCCATTTGTTACTGAATTTAGATTTGACACTCATGTGAATGAAGGCTTGGAAAGAAAACTAAATCAAGTTTCTGAAATGTAGACCTGCAAACGATATTAAAAAGTAGTAGGACAGATTAAATAATGAAGACTGCCATGTCGGGACTGTTGACTGAGAAGGAAAATGGGAGGGAGATAATGACAATTTTAAGTTTGTTATGAGCCAGTCTATCACACTAGCCATGTATGACATAATAGTAGATTCGTGGCGCTATCCGAAACACAACTTTAATACTTCAGAATTTCGAGTTTCCTTCTTGCTCGATTTCTAAGACAGAGAGTTACTTGCATATGATTCTTCAGTTTCTCTCAGCTTATTTGTTGAGCACTCCTCGGGTGTATTGACCGTCCATAGTGTCCAATGGGCACAATATTGCAGTGATCAGACACGTCGCCATCGTCAGGTACGATGGCAAACTGAGCTCCTGAGGGCGCGTGACTGATTTACATCCCCTACCATAGCCAGCCCTTCCCTCCCTGGTCCGCCGCTTAAAATGCACGTCAGCCGTCGCCGAGACGCTTGTGTCGGCGTCTGTGGTAGCGTTCGCAGTGGCCACCAGATCGTTATTCGCTGAGCGTCTTCTTAATTATCTCCAGTGCTGGTTCCCAACCCTTGCTGATATTAGAGCCGCAGTAACGACTGGTAAGATTATCCCCGTTAAGATTATCTACTGTCGCTCTCCCCCACAAGGACTACACTGAGATGATGCACGGCCGGATGAATGACGACTTCTACCGGAAGACTAACGTTGACCCCACCAAGAACATGGATAACAAGACGAGGGCGCTTCTCAAGGAATCGGAATTACCGGAGGCCGTAGTCAAGAAATTGTTACAGCAAGTACATTTACCGCCAAGACTTGATTTATTCGCCAAGGTCCATAAAGGTACGGTGCCGTTACGGTCCAATGCCAGCCACATCAGAAATCCTACATATTTACTGGCAAAGAGTAGGGCAGATATACTAAGTCCTTAGGTGGGTAAATGCCCACAATTTTGTGGATTTTGTAATGCGCCTCGACAACTTCAGGCTGAAGGAATCATATACCATGCTGAGCTTTTACGTCATTTCGTCATTCATAAGAGTGCCTCTACATAAGTCACTTGACTCACAAGACAGAAATTTGAGAAGAAGAGCACCGACCTTTTCAGGTTCGTCGTACACACATACTGTCTATTTCATGGAGAATACTATGAGCCAATGGAGGGAGTCGCTTCGAACAGCCCACTCTTGTCATTGGTTTGTCAGTGGTTCAGAGTTTGTATATAGAGCACTACTAATAAGAGGTCTTGATTTCATCCAAATGCAAACCCACTTGCTTCTTCGGTTACTTGCACGACACGTTTGCCATCTGGTCCCACGGAAGGGACAAACTCATTTATTTCCTTGTACGCCTCAACTCCAGACAAACCAACATCATATTGTCTGTGGAGACCGAATAAGAAGGAAGATTACCATTACTGGACGTCATAGTCAAAAGGAAAGCTGCAATGACTTAAAACGGCAACACAAACCTTGACTGAATAGGCAACGAAAAGGCAACTCGCAGATGATTCAGTCAATCATTCCCACTGCCGACGAATAACTGCAGCGTTCCCACCTATCGTATTGTGTGTCAGCCCAGTTCCGTGGAGATAAAAAGCCAGATACCTAATCGTCACACCTGACAGCCGTTTAAAGTGGCTGCAACGCATCGCCGAAATTCGCTGCAAAAGGAATAGGAACGTTCAGAGAATTATACCGTCCTCAACACAAACTCTTCACTATCTACTCCACTAGTCATCACCATCTACAAATGCCTCTTTCGTCCATTACTTGAATATGTAGCGGCAGTCTGCAGTAATGCTGCCAAGACCAACATAAACACAAAACACAACACCTGCAGAACAGTGTCATTCTGGCAGCTCTACACCTTCCAAGGAACTATTCGACCTGGCAGTTGCATGACCTCACCATCATCAAATGCCTACAGGATCGCGCCCATGATACTGCAAGAGCATTCTATGAGAAATGTGTGCGGTTACAAAATGAAACCATTCGCCTCTCGGGACAAAGACTTCACTTGTGACAAGGAATAAGATGGGCAGATTTATTGAGAAAACTTTGACAACAATAACGACGACAATAATCTGAAGACACACAATAACGCTGTTGTAAATAGCCACCTTCCCGATACAGAAATGACAACAAAAACAAGTCGATTAGAAATACAAAGCCGAATCGATAAAGAAAGAAGAGCGCCAAGTGCTAATACTTCGAAACAAGAGCTATGGAATTAATGTCAGAAGAGGGAAGAGGAAGGAGGAAGAAGCTTAGTTCGTCAGCGCTCCTCACAATAGCGACATGTATGATCGCCGAAATATTGTGCCCGTTGAACATTAAGGAACGGTGGTGTTGGCATGTTCGTATAGTTGATCAAATGTACCAAAAGCACACGGAGTATGCTGATTGCTAAGACATATTCTGTATCAGTTGGTCTCGATAGCTGTTGATTTTAACAGTGTTAAAAGTAATTATGGAAGACATTACGAAAAATTCACTGGCAATCTAAAACCTCTCAGTTTTCTTATAGTTACCATCTCCGGAACAAAACGAAATCGTTGAAAGATACTGTAGAACTAAATTTGCTGTCACGATGGTGTACGAGCAGCTAGTGAAAAACAGAAAAGTAAGAATGGAAGTATTGTAGTCCTCAAAACAGATCAATGATCTATTGAAGTGGAATCGGAAGAACAAAATGAGACACTATGGCAATACGCAGGAAGCATATGAATTCTGCCACCAAACCGTAATCATGCGTATTCCATATAAATAAGAAAGGTACAAGACTGTTCATCATCTAAGACATAAGAGTAAGACAATTAACGTCTGTGAAAGTCGCATTAAACAGCTACGTGAATCAAAAGAGTATTGTTGAATCACTGCTGAAATGTGTGTTCGACGTATTGGTGGCTGGTTACAAATTGAACCTCCGTTTTCATTCTATTTCTTTAACGTTTTCGTAATTTTCCTGGACAGTCGTCTGTTCACAGTGCGAAAGTAAAGAGCACGATTTTCACAATCAGTCAATGCCATTTCACAATCATCAATAAAAATCAGCCAACGCCACTTCACGCGAATACTAATATACTGTGTTGTGTTAAATTTCTACCAGCCACATCAATATTTATTTTACGTTATGTGTTTCGAGCATGTTCTGCTCATTTTCAGGTACACGTAATTATCTTAATTCAGACAGAAAATAAAATGTAGAATTTTGCCCACAGCTGTGCTGGGGGAACGGCTGTAGGAGAATATAAGACGTGAGAGCAATTGGAAGAATTCATTTCTGAAAGAGCACACTCTTATATGTAAGTAACATCGAGCACTGCAGAATGTACACCTATTACGTGAATAAGATATAACCAGAATCGGTTACAAATGCAATAAATGAATGGAAAAAGTATTAGCATACAGTAGGATGCATACCTATTTCGTCTTTTGACGTTAACAGCACGTCTCAAACCACAACGCCATGCTGTTCTTATACAACTCTCTTAAGAAGTATTGTCTGTCTTAGGATCTCTAACAGCTTTATGCACTGATTTCATTAACTGACATTTAATTACAACAATTCATACCAAAAGCAAAATTTGCTATAAAATTCAGTGCACCATTGTCTTGAAATGGGATACTGTGCCGGCCGCGGTGGTCGTGCGGTTCTGGCGCTGCAGTCCGGGACCGCGAGACTGCTACGGTCGCAGGTTCGAATCCTGCCTCGGGCATGAATGTGTCTGATGTCCTTAGGTTAGTTAGGTTTAAGTAGTCAGAGACAGCAAAGGACTTGGAAGAGCAATTGAACGGAATGGATAGTGTCTTGAAAGGAGGATATAAGATGAACATTAACAAAAGCAAAATGAGGATAATGGAATGTAGTCGAATTAAGTCGGGTGATGCTGAGGGAATTAGATTAGGAAATGAGACACTTAAAGTAGTAAAGGAGTTTTGCTATTTGGGGAGCAAAATAACTGAAGATGGTCGAAGTACAGAGGATATAAATGTAGACTGGCAATGGCAAGGAAAGCGTTTCTGAAGAAGAGAAATTTGTTAACATCGCGTATAGATTTAAGTGTCAGGAAGTCATTTCTGAAAGTACTTGTATGGAGTGTAGCCATGTATGGAAGTGAAACATGGACGACAAATAGTTTGGACAAGAAGAGAATAGAAGCTTTTGAAATGTGACGCTACAGAAGAATGCTGAAGATTAGATGGATAGATCACATAACTAATGAGGAAGTATTGAATAGGATTGGGGAGAAGAGAAGTTTGTGGAACAACTTGACTATAAGAAGGGATCGGTTGGTAGGACATGTTATGAGGCATCAAGGGATCACCAATTTAGTATTGGAAGGCAGCGTGGAGGGTAAAAATCGTAGAGGGAGACCAAGAGATGAATACACTAAGCAGATTCAGAAGGATGTAGGTTGCGGTAGGTACTGAGGGATGAAGAAGCTTGCACAGGATAGAGTAGCATGGTGAGCTGCATCAAATCCGTCTCAGGACTGAAGACCACAACATCAACAGAAAAGAACGGTAATCCCTTGTAACAAGATCCTGACTACAGTATTTCAGCTACTTCAGAGAATTGTCATCACTCAGTTATGTTTAAGACTTAGTATCTCGAAGTGAACATATCTGGAGGTGTAATACCACTGAAATAAGGACTCCATGTAAGTGACTTCTTTCCAGCTGAGATATGCAAGTGAGCATTCTATAAAAATAGATGATGAAAGATTGGGTTAGTATTTTCGCCCACGTACTAAACAGAAACTCATCTGCAAAGCAAGCAGTTCTGGTTGATGCGAGGTATCAATAAGATTAATAGATTTAAGACGTGCATGAGACCCACAGGAAATAAAAGGAAAATGCAGAAAATTACTATACAAATGTGTTTCGTATACAAGATCCTCGCGCAATCTCACTGATTAAAATTATACGCGTCTCCGTCCGCGTCTGCGTCCGCTCAGCTGCGAAATTCCACAACGAATGCTCAAGGTTTCGCAGGAGAGCTTCTGTAAAGTTTGGAAAGTAGGAGACGAGATACTGCCAGAAGTAAAGCTGTGAGGACGCGGCGTGAATCGTTGTTGGGTAGCTCAGATGTTAGAGCACTTGCCCGCGAAAGGCAAAGGTCCCGAGTTCGAGTCTCGGTCCGGCACACAGTTTTCATCTGCCAGGAAGTTTCATATCGGCGCACACTCCGCTGCAGAGTGAATATCTCATTCTGGAAACATCCCCCAGGCTGTGGCTAAGGCATGTCTCCGCAATATCCTTTCTTTCGGGAATGCAAGTTCAGCAAGGTTAGCAGGAGAGCTTCTGTAAAGTTTGGAAGGTAGGACACGAGATACTGACAGAAGTAAAGCTGTGAGGGGGGGCCGTGAGTCGCGCTTGGGTAGCTCAGATGGTAGAGCACTTGCCCCCGAAAGGCAAAGGTCTCGAGTTCGAGTCTCAGTTCGGTACACAGTTTTAATCTGCGAGGAAGTTTCATATCAGCGCACACTCTCATACTGTGAAAGATATTCCTTCTCTGAATGCTGCCTCCCATAGTGACTTACATCTCTTGAGGATGACTGTATGCGCTCACAAAGAAGAGCCTTGACATCAGGAGTATATTTTCAATCAGTTTTCTTATTGCCCCTTCTCTTTTTTCACCAGACACTGGGTTACCAGTCTTTTTGATTTTTACAAAAGGCTGCCACCTTTTAGCGGAGATAGCAAAAATATTGCAGAAAGTATTCTTACAAACTTGCACAATTTCGCCTTCTCCATTTGGAACAGTGTGCATCAGTGTTCTTTGACGCATACTTCGTGCAGTATCTCCATATGTACCATTCTAGTGTCTTGCCACAAGCTTAACTTACGGTATTCCTTGAAGATGGTTTTGTTTTTTACAATGATCTTATAAAACTCATAAAAGTATTTGGTCGCATGGTATACATTTACACTTGTATTTGAACTTACTTACAGGATATTGGGATGGGGCATACATCGCCTTCACTACAGTGTTAACAAGCCTTGCCAGCATTTCGCAGTTTCTTATTTTCTTCCGATAGTGTTCTTTCTCCTATCTTCCTTCGCATCTTATCACCCTCATTTCACGTAGTTAAACTAAATATACCGATAAGCCTTCTAATGATAGGCATAGTCACTCACAACTCACTACAGGCTGCAACATAACAATGCTGACTGAAAACGTGAAGCAGATCGTGCCGCGCCACGAGTTACATCCCTTTATACCTTCGAACGTCTGGCACATACACCCATCGTATTGTGTCACCGATCGCTGTAACTATAGAAACCATTTTGGTACTTAAATCGCGTTTTACTGTGTAGGCGTTGGCACATAGACCCCATATTTGGTAAAGCCACGCATTTCGAAACAATGTTACTTAGATTCCTATTTACTTCAAGCCTATTTGCGAGATAATGGCAAAAGACTCATAATATGAAACATTATCCTTGAAATACATCGCGTTGCAAAAGTTGAGGACGGAAGTACGTTTCGCGCGATGTGCCACTGTAAAGTAACAGAGGCCAAGGAAACTAGGACCACACATAGAAATAACTGATACAGTGTAGTATGGTACAGTTAACTGAAAGAAATACGCAATGAGACGTACAAAAAAGGTACTTCTATTGAAAGGCGATAATTACACGTAAGTCACCGCGATTTATGATGAACCTCCTGGACATTGGCAACGGTTTCCGTCAGATCATCGAAGTTGAGCGCTGTTGGGTGTGGCCACCACTTCTATGCGTGACCGTCCGGGCCGCCATGCGCTGATACCATTTTTCGGGGTTTACTCAGCCTCTTGATGCCAATTGAGGAGTTATTCGACCGAACAGTAGCGGCTCTGGTCACAGAAAACCGTCATAATGACCGGGAGAGCGGTGTGCTGAACACACGCCCCTCCTATCCGCATCCTCAGCTCTGGATGACACGGCGGTCGGATGGTCAAGATGGGCCACTTGTGGCCTGACGACGGAGTGCTCCTGGACATTACAAAAGGCAGAACATGGTTCTTATTACGGTGTGTGATGACCACAGACGGCATTACTTGCTCTGAAACGTGCTCCACAATCTCGATAAGGAATTATTTTGGCAGGGCGTTCCATTCCTTCACCAGCGCGGATGACCAATTCTGAATCGTCACTGGTGCAATACGTTCCCTCAACGCATCCCACACGTTCTCTATGGGATTTAGGTTGGTGTAACAGGCAGGCCGGTCCATTCGCCGAATATCCTCTCGTTCCAAGAGCTGCAACACCTGCACCCTTAGTTGCAATCGCACTTTGTCATCCGTTAAAGTGAGATCAGGGTCGAAAGCACCCTTAAAAAGGTGCACATGAGAAAGAGTACAGTGTCACAATAGCGTTGACCGCTGTCTGACACGGATGTCAGTACGGCGATACAGCATTACGCTCCATCACACATTAACACTTGGACCATCATAAAGGACTACGTTTCTGGGAGCATTAAAAGTACCCTCACATGAAGAGCGGTCGGAGCACGTAACGTATTCTGTAATATTGTCGCACATGGTCGTTTTAGTGGTGCAGGTGGTTTGGGAAGGCATACTGTTGCATGGGCACACTGATCTCCCAAACTTTGAACTTAATACAGTCAGCATTATTGTGACAGGAAGTTTGCTAAGTGCACTGTCCTGCCTCTTCTCCCGATTTAAATCCCAACTAGCCCACGTGAAACTCGTTGGAGAGACGGAGCATGTCCAGATCCATCAACGAGCATGCAGCAGTTGTCAAACACCCTGGTCGAGGAATAGAATGCCCTGCCATAAGGACAATTTGTCAAACCTGTGACTAGCATGTGATCGCTTTTCAGAGCTTGCTTCGCCTTCCATAGTGCTCCTGTAATCGCCGGGGAACCAAGACACATCGCGATGACTTCTGTGTAATTATTGTATTAGATACACAGTGTCTTTTCTGTTCATCTTATTGTTAATTAGTTTCTGTTACCTTCTGTGCTATACTGTAGCATTTCTTCCTACGTGTTGTCCAAGTTTCATTGAGCTCTGTTGCTTGGCAGTGACGCACTGCTTTTGATTTGTACGCTACTATATGAACGTTTCGATAGCAAATTCCAAATGACTGGGGTAAGATCTTCTCGAAGGTCAAGATGTGTGCCCCAGTCGACCTACTCATTTAGGACGAAACTGGCGTATTAAACGTCTTACATTAGCAGCAAACTGTGCCGGCGCCAACTATCTATGGGCCATGAGTGAAATATCAAGCCAATTACCTGTGGACACTTTTCCCACTGTGGTCAGTGGTGACTCGTAACCACTCATTCGTAGTTGTATCGCATGTGTCTACTGTGAAATGTCCCCTTAGAAAAATTATACATGACTGTGCTGAAACTGACACACAGTACTTTTAGCGCAACGCAATCTTTCAATAATCCCTGCAAAAGAGTGGCCCTGACTGACAATAACCTATACCTTTCACAAATCACTTACTTCACAAAAATCTTCGTTACTCGAACTACAGCAATACAGCGAGCGCCACTACTGCCAGCTAAACAAAAGATTCAAACTACTGAAGGCACTAACTACTGATAGGCATAGTTAGCAAATGAAAGATTTTGATAGAGAACAAACACTGTATTTACCTTCATGGTGTTCAGAAGTCATAATATATATATCAGTTCATGACATCCAGTCTAACAAATTTACTGCCTCTGATGTACACACGTCCAGATCATCCGCTCTCAAAATTCCGCCATCTCGCTCCGCACATCCACCACTGCTGGCAGCTCACCTCCAACTGCGCAACGCTACGCGCTGTTCACAGCCAACTGCCCAACACTACAATCGATTTCTAACAATGCAAACCAGCCACAGACTGCACACAGCACAGCCAGGGATTTTCATACAGAGCGCTACATGGCGTTACCAATATAAAAACCTAAACAGCCTACTTACAACTGGAACATTTTTCCATCTATTATTGTGTACCTTCATGTGCGTCAATTATGAAACACACGTAGATATCTGCAAGGGTGGGCGTGGGGTGGGATGGGTGGGCAGAGATATCATGTGCCCCATCCTGGAAGAAAAGGTACATGCTTTATTTTCATTATAGCATAGAAACTTCCTTGTAGGCCGACATTATCACTGTGTGCCGGACGAGACTCGAGCCTGCGACATTTGTCTTTCACGGACAAGTATATTACCGACTGAGCTATCCAGCCCGTTTGTTCTTCTATCTATCAATCTCGGCGGAAGGTCTCCTGCATACTTTGTGGAACTAGTACACGTGGGAAAGTGCAGTCACAGTGTTACGAATTCTTCTGTCCACGGCACCACAATAATGGGTACAAACTGGTGACACGAGGACTCCTCTGTTTCAATTATAGTCCATTAACTCTGTCCTACCAGTCAAAATGAGGGAGGTTTTGGGACATATCCTACTTTCATTTGGCCGGCCGGAATGGCCGTGCGGTTCTAGGCGCTACAGTCTGGAGCCGAGCAACCGCTACGGTCGCAGGTTCGAATCCTGCCTCGGGCATGGATGTGTGTGCTGTCCTTAGGTTAGTTAGGTTTAATTAGTTCTAAGTTCTAGGAGACTGATGACCTCAGAAGTTAAGTCGCATAGTGCTCAGAGCCTACTTTCATTTAGTCACATAATGTCACAACGCTACACGTTACCTAACGAACGAAACAGTATTGCTTTCGAAACGCATTTGGTTCAGCTGCACATTAAAAAAAATGGAAGCATTAAGGTAATGAAATAAAACCATTAACATGAGCACACTCGAAGTACTGTATGTAAATACTGTGCTGTAAATGACATCAAAGACGAATAAGGCTGTTTTAAAATCTATTCCCTGTTTCTCAGTTGCAGTATGGCATGTTTCGTTGGTTACTTCATTTGGTACGCAACAGGATTTTCTCAATCGTTCTAACTTTTTTTCTGTTTCAGATTTTTAATTCTCTGGGTGAGCCGCACGTAATGGGATATGATTAGTCTTTTGCGTTGGAGAAGAGTTAATAGCCAAGATCACATTCATTACTTTTTTATTCCTGACTACCTATTTCAAGAGTTAAGACTGTCCTCTTTTCATCCTTAAAAAACTTATTGTGATACGTCGTGTTCCATTATCACTATATCTTACATACCATTTTGACATTCTAATGGATATTGTGTAGATTATTCCACGTATATTCGTTTAAAAAAATGTAAAACGGTTGGCCACAAACAAAAACAATGCAGTTGCACAAGGTGCTTTTAACTGTATTTTTTTTATTTGTGACAAGCCGACTTCATTTTTATATTTACGAAACCTGTGGGGAATGTCCTTTATAGTATCTAGCAGAATGTCAACGTGGTATGTGTAATGCAGCCATAATGGAAAAGGATGTAAACAACAAGATTTTCAAACATCAGAGGATAACAGTCTTAATTCTTGGTACCACTAATCAGGAATAAATAGTACTGAATGCGATATTAACTATTAAATTTCCTCCAAAGCATATTATGAATGGCTCCTTCTTATCTCTGAGTATGAGAAATTTCAATTTTTTAAAAGTTTTCTAGCTTTATTTCCAAACTCGATGCGCAGCTCGGATTTAATCATAGAAGGTTGTAATTTCAGATCACTGAACAGTCCGGAACAGCGCTGCTGCTACGGTCGCAGGTTCAAATCCTGCCTCGGGCACGGATGTGTGTGATATCCTTGGGTTAGTTAAGTTTAATTAGTTCTAAGTCTAGTGGACTGATGACCTCAGATGTTAAGTTCCATAGTGCTTAGAGCCATTTGAACCAATACTAGTGAATGGATAACTACCCATTATTCCAGGAACAATAAGTCTTATGTACTGTGTGGTACATGACAGATTTAAAACCCGATCAAACTAGCTACGTGTTTGCTGTCGTATGACCCTTAACTGATATTCAGGTTACGAGGCAGAATCGTGATGTTATGCAAATCATACCCAACTTGGTTTATACTGAATCTACACAAGGTGTGTAAAGCAGTCTGAAAATGGCCCTGACATAAATCCTACGTCGGGTAGCCAGCCGCTCATATAATTTATTCATTAAATTAACTGATCAATGTACCCCCCAAAAATGATGACTCTGTCACAGAAAATTAAAATTACGTTTATTTTCTTCAAACGGAACGCAAAATTGATCATTAATTTGTACAAGGAACGACCATGTATATTACCGTAAACCGAATGTATAAATAGTCCTCACGTGTTAGAGGTGTCGGAAAGAAGATAATGCAAATGACACTGCATGAAATCTAGTGTGATTCTCTACTACCAGAAGGGGGGAGGGGGCAAAGAAAATAGGTGAAATGGATAATATCGATAAAGAATTCGTAATTGGATGCAGTAATCCGCTATCACCTAAGGAGGCAAAGTGGTTCTACAGATGCCACCACTGAGGAACCTCAGTTCGAATATCTGGGCTGCCGAAAAATTAACTGAAAATCAACAGGCCAGAACCGATGACAGGCGGCGTGCTGAAGACGGCTGCTACTCATGGTCGACTCTGCTGCTTGGAGATGGGCTCTGCCTTGGAGACCAATCGAGCGAAGAGCAAGCGCGAAAAAATTGAAACTGCTAATGAAATTACTCTGCAGCAAGGGCTGCAAAGTATCTGACTGATTCCTGTGGCGGCAAGAACAACAACAAATTCCCTTCTCCCCCACGTCCAGAGGGCGACCAAGCCACTGTGCCTGAAGTCGACCGATAGTAGCCAACAACCAAAGGTTTCGCCAATTATGGCCTTACAACAAACTAGTCTAGACTCTTACTAACGTACTCCATCATCGAAGGTGGCAATGCCATTTCTTTCCACCACTTCCCAATTCTGTCAGGACTTTGTGCGGGAAGCTCTCTGGCGACGGGCGCCATCGGAATATGGTAAGTGGTATGCGACGTGTGGCAACACTCTGTCAGTTATCCCGTGTAACTCGGCGACCATATCCCCGAAACGTCGCAAACAACAAGCACACCTATGGTGGGGAGTAGGAGCATTCCTGCAAAACGTGGGGCTTTCGCGAGAAAACTGCTCCCAGTCCTTCCGAAAAGGGCGAGCGTCCGTCGCGCTGGCCCCTGAGACCCGACGTCAAAAGAGAAACCTGCCAACCAGGGGTCGGAATTCATATACATTTCCAGTGACCGAACCCCCCCCCCCCTCCCCCACCCCGCCTTCTGATTGTTCACTGCTATTGTGAGAGATTGGCCTCCTCACACTCCAAAAATTTCCACTCATCTCCAGCGTGAGATGAACAGTTATGTCATGCATGCATCATACTCCCAGTCATGTACATGCTGGTACATAGCAGCCGATTACCTACCTTGCATGATAGTGTAACATCGCACCGAAAGGACAATAAATTGCATTTATGCAAATTCAGGTATACAGAATCAAGATAGGCTGGTTTGACGGCCCTTAATAAGTGTATGGAGAGGCCAGAGGGCCTGCTGTCTTGCACACTTGTATCAAAACTGCCACTTTATAATCTTAACCCTTCAGCGGTTTGTCTAAATTCTTGTGCCTTAAAAGGAAGTATTTAAAGGTATTTTAATTTTACTTGTGTTTTAAAAGGAATTATTTAAACCTTATTATTGAGAAGTTACTTGGGCCCTCAGCCGTGAATTGATCATTGTTGTTTTAAAGAGAAAACTGTGCATTAATTTTCGAGGAATAAAGTTGTATGTTCTTGTGTAACTAACAGTAACTGACCTTGGCCCGTTTCTACAACCTGATCCGCTCTGTCCTGCGAAATCAGATACAATGCGTATCATTTCGACACTGTATTTGCTATGAATATCGCATGTCAATCGTTAAAATATATTTACGTTGCTCTCCAATTTGTGGCTTATTCCGTAAGTTAATCTGTGATTATCAGTAGAATACTACTTATTTCGAGAGAATGATTGGTGAGGTAGTTCAACGACCTATTCGTAAAACAATGCAGGCCGCGGCAATAGATCAGAGCATTACCCTCATCCCAAGTGGACTAAATACAGCTCGTGGCCGCGTAACACAACGGCGTGACAAGTGTGGCTGCAATTAAAACCGAGTGCGCGAGGGGTGCAGTAGGGGTTGGGAGGGGGTTGACTCGGCCCGCCGCTGAGTGATTTGTTGTCGAGGCCGGGTTAATATCGGGCCGCTAATCTGGGCATTATCACGGCGCATCTGCTCTCCGCGCCAGCCGGCAGCCGGCCGCCGCCGTAACTCGGCCCGCAGTGCGCGCGGCGCGGGTGCAGCGGCAATTACCATCAGGGTAATAGCCGCACAAACGGCTGTAGTTTTCGGCGCCATCGAGCGTCCCCGGCATTACCGGCTGCGGGACTCGGCGCTGTTGCGACCGAAGCCGAGACTGTGGCGGGCCGGGGCCCACTAGCTCTCTATTAGGCCGCGAGTAATGGCCGGAGCGCACATGCTGCACCCCGCTACCCTGCTCGCTGGCCGCTCTCTGTCCTCTCTTTCTGCAGTGAGACTACCGTCAGGGCCTCACTGAAACACTTTAATGGTCGAAGCACGTGTTAGCGAAGCGCTCATTGCGTGTCACTTTCCCGTCTTACGGTTACTTTAAGTGTACTATCTGTAACTTGACTGAACATGAGCAGGAGACAAGTATTACGAAAAGGACAATACGAGAGGATCCTCACCACTAGCGTAAAATTTACAAGGAGCGTATGACTCAGAAATTGGAACATCAGAGTGAAGGTGTAGTGGTGCTCCCCCTGGTGCTGTGTGCTCTGCGTCTACGTATATACTCCGCAAAGTCCCATATTCCTCAAAGCCATTCCATTTTTTCATTCCTCAAATTCAATCACAAAATTCATTTTATACGCCATTTGATTGTACTCTAGACATTAAGCATAGACGTGGTGCTGAGGCAAATGCTTTTCGGAATTCGATAAATACCGCATACACTTGATTGCCTTTATTCAAACCTTTCAGTATGTCATGTGAGAAAAGTGGGATTGAGTTTCACATGATCGACGTATTCGGAATCGATGCTGCTTAGAATGGAGGAGGTCATTCTGTTCGAGGTACTTCATCATTCATTTCTTTTTCTTTTCTTTCATGCATGCCATCTATATTATATGACGTTAGTAATTTTACATTTAGCATATCGTACTATAAATTCATATTTTCTATTGTACATGAACTACGCCCAAATAAACAAAAATTGATGTAAAATGAGAGGAACAGGAGATGGAGACACTTGGACAGTGAGTAGAGAGAGACAGTAAGAGAGAGTGATGTGAGGTTTTTTGCACATAAAATGGATGAAAATAAGGATTTTAACTATTAAAGGATAAACAGTTAGTGGAAAAAGTGTACAATGCTAAAGAACGTGTAATTCCACGCGGTTAAAGTTGTTGAATATGAGGTTGAAGTTGTGTGAACAATATATAAATGACGGAAACATGTGACTTTATACTACATTAAAGTGAGGTATGATTAATTGCTAATAAATACTCCACATAAACGTTTGAATTTTTTATGTGGCTTTTCTATTTGGTAAAGAATTGCACACCAACAATGTTGTAAAGGACATTGCGATCAAGCACCGCTGAAAATCGGCATTCGTGAGCAAACTGAACATATTAGTGCCACGTGGACTCTTTTTACATATTGCTCCGAAGTTCTGTTCATTTCGTGGTAATTTCTCTTCATTTCTGCCTCCACCAATATGTGCAGGATGTTTTCCGAGGGCCGGCTGCGGTGGCCGAACGGTTCTAGGCGCTTCAGTCTGGAACCAAGTGGCTGCTACGGTCGCAGGTTCAAATCCTGCCTTGGGCATGGATGCGTGTGATGTCCTTAGATTAGTTAGGTTTAAGTAGTTCTGAGTTTAAGGAACTGATGACGTCAGATGTTAAGTCCCATGGTGCTTAGAGCCATTTGAACCATTTTTTTTTCCGAGGACCCAAAATCGTTCCACCTCATGTAAGTGTCTACATTGGAATCTATTCATGGGAAAGTCTATTCAGGAAAAACGTCTGACTGAAGTCAGGATGTCTCAATAGTGCGTATATAATTATTTTAGTGTATATTCCGAATGAATCAACAAAGGCATCACGGTATCTTAGCAAAAGCAGAGAAGGCGGAGGTTACTGCATCACTCATTGTTTTCATACGTCACGAGAAACATTGGATATGTCTTTAAGCTTCGGAAAACATCGTCAGCAAAAGTAAGCGAAACAAACAATGTAACTTGTACGTAGCAAGAACATAAAATGCTGTTAAATGATTCTCCCACATATTTAATGAAACCAATAACAAGAGTAGCTGGATCAGTTACTATGGCAGCACTAAAACAAGAGCCAATCGCACTCGAAGCGTTCAACTTTTAGAAGTTTCTCTTTCAACAGCCACCGTGGGGACAGTAGAAAACCACACACATTAACTAGTGTAATACACAGGAAAATGTAGGCTAGTGAGAGATTGAAAGAAACGATAGCATCACCTCAACGGTAGCAATGAGAGCTTGCAGCTATTATCGAGGAGCACTCTGTAAACGGTTTGCTCATCAAACACCGGTAGCCTTACCTAAACTTCTGATGCTTCGGCAGTCAGGAACACTGCTATAACATGGCGCCTAAACTGCTGCTCGATGTGAGCCATAAGCTGACTTGCAGATGTAGCAGACACTCATGGCGACTTCATCGTGGAGGTCTAGATACCGAGGGGCCTCTGCTTGCTTCGGATTCTACTCAAAATCTCGGCTCCCAAACAAAACAGTCTACAGATCGAAGCATCACTACTGTTTTTTGGCCAGCCTACCTCTGTCTTTTGCGGCAGTGGTGGAAAGACCACAGTGGGTCAGTAAGCTGCCAGGCACTGCCGTGTCCCAACGACCCACTTCACCTTGCACGTGTAATGCTCCACCTGAAGCGCTGGAGTTCCTACATAGTTTTGGTTTCAGAGGTAGCTTCATCTCGGTCTCAGTAACTTTTTAATGGAGCTGCGTCGGAAGCTGAAAAAATTAAGGAACAATATCTGTATACACAAGTATCATCAAATGAAATAATATGTTTCAGAGACATATTGAAACTTCCCCTTAGAAAAATTATACAAGACTGTGCTTAAACTGACAAACAATAATTTTTTAGCGCAACGCAATCTGACTTTCAATAATCCCTACAAAAGAATGGCCCTGACTAACATTAACCTATACCTTTCACAAATCACTTACCTCACAAAAATCTTCGTTACTCGAACTACTGCAATACAGCGAGCGCCACTACTGCCAGCTAAATAAAAGATTCAAACTACGGAAGGCACTAACTACTGATAGGCATAGTTAGCAAATCAAAGAATTTAATAGACAACAAACAATGTATTTACCTTAATAGTCATAATATATATAGAAGTTCATGACATCCATTCGTACAAATGTACTGTTTCTGATGGACACACCTCCAGATTATCCATTCTCAAAAATCCGCCATCTCACTTACCCACATCCACCACTGCTGGCAGCTCACCTCCAACTGCGCAACGCTACGCATTGTTAACTGCCAACAGCCCAACACTACAATAGCCAACAACAATGCAAACCAGCCACAGACTGCACACAGCACAGCCAGTGATTTTCATACAGAGCGCTACGTGGCGTTACCAATATAAAAATCTGAACAGCCTACTTACAATATTAGGTCACAACCTTATCAATGATAATGAATATATACCGAAGCAACAAATCGAAATTTGCAGCGAGGCCAGGACTCGAACGCGGATCTCTTGCTCGGTAGACACAAGGCTCAGCACTGCACCAACTGACCACAGTAGGTGATTTGAATTGGTGTTTGTATTAGGGAGGGAAATGTACTAGGGTAACATGACAATTTTCAACACAACCGTTAGCTGTAATTTCATTATCAGTTTACTGGCATTCAGAGGGAGATTGGTGATCACGAAGTGTGTAGTCCATATCGGTTGCCGATAAATTGATAATGGTGTTAGTGCTGACGCTAGTGTTGAAAATTATAATGTTCCTATCGACAGTGGTCCTCTCTTCCTATTTAAGAAGGATGGATATGCCGAAATTCATACTAGTGTGATATTGGAGAGTCTCTGCAATACTGAAAAAAGTTAAGAAGGGGAACACCAAGATGGGCGAGGTCTGAATTGGAGTTTGTACAGCGGAAGGAAACGTATTATCGTAATGCATGCAGCGGTTGTGTCAGTGTGGCGCAATGGTTTGCGCCTTTGCTACGCGAGCAAAACATCCTGATTCGAATCCTAGCGTTTACTTTATATTTTAATCCATTGCTTCGGTCTATATTATTTATCATAGATACTTGTTATCATTATCTATATATCATCACTTGGCTGCACTTACACCACATAAATCAATAATTTGTGAATTTTGGACACTCATTAATTGCTGAAATTTTTGAAACACTGTTTACCGCCAAGTTCTTCTTATTTGCTAATCAAATTAACGGAAAAAGTCTGTGGCCATTTATTGAGACCAAAGCATTGCAAATAGTGAACATTCAAACGAAACTATGTTGATGTCAGGTGTGCCCCACAGAAACCTTATAGGACTGCTCATGTACTCAGCGTACTAAAGTGAACATATAATGGCTACCGCACCACACGATTCTGTCCCGCCTCTCCATAATCTGTATTTGTGTAGGAAAGATTGTGTTTACTAGCCTGGAAGTATTAATAATAAGACTTAAGCAATGGAATGTCAGACTTCTTCTGGTAGAGCAACAATCCTCACAATAGGAGGTCCCGAGTTCTGTGAAGCTACTTAAAATTCTAAAAAGATACCTGACCTTTCAACAAACACACAGTTTTGAGAAAAAAGCTCTCAAGGCGCCCAAGGGACCCGATCACCAGCTTTCACAACAGAAGCAACTGACTTGACAAGTAGTAGCCTAAGCGACTCCACTGTAGACAATTATATGAAGCGGAACGATTTTCGGTGTTCGGAAAAGATCCTGTACATGTTGGTTGAAGGAGAAATAGGAGTCGCCACGAAATAGACAGGATGAAAAATAGGGATCAGTGTTCTGCAGACAGAGAAGTCATTAGAGAAAGCAACACAAGCTTGAGTTCAGCAAAGATATAGAAATTTTAATATTTCCCATTACATAAAATGTAATTTATAATAAAAAACATTTATGTTGCACAACACAAGTTTCTAATGCTCAGTTATACACTCATAACGAATGTCACGATCTCACAAACTATGGCATCATAACCATATAACATGTAAAAATTTAAGATTGTGTATTTTAATTATTGTGTGTAATATTTAGTTTTGTCTGAAGTTATTTTACAACGTCAAAAAACAAGTTTGTTGCACAACATAAATGAAGAGTGCTCAGGTTCAGTGTCTCAGCTAATGTCATGACCTCATGAACTATAGTGTTATAATCATGAATCTGTAAAATTGTGTAATTTCATTATTTATTCTGCTTAAAATACTCCATCTGGTAAACAAGTCTGATGCACAACACTGAATGAAAGTGGATTGTATCTATGCTTACAGTGTTTGGTCACCTCAGAATTAATGTCCTTCCAGACAATAACCTGTTGTTTCCTGAAGATGGCCCAATAAGCCGAAAAGTAGTTTAAAATAAACAAAAATGAGCAGAGCAAGAACGGTGTACTTGTTATACAGCCTTAAATATAGAAATAGCATCGGCCACGTCCTTTTTATGGCTACCAACCCGCCATTTGCCTAAAGTGATTTAAGGAAAATCGCGTAATACTTATACCTGGATGGTCTAATGTCGCTTTGATCCACCGTCTTCGCGAATGCGAGTTTCGACGGCACCACGTCATTCCGTGAATCATAAAGCGAACGGAGAGGAAGAAAAATGATTTTAATTTTGTATAACAGTCAATGACAACCGAACAAGGTACAACAAAGTTCAGGAAAAGACAGGAATACAGCGATATAAATCATCTTCAAATGAAATAAATAGGTAGTACAGGCAAATAAAACTGAAATTGCAGCAGGAAAAATGTGAAGAAATCCAGAAAGGATTGCCGTCGGAGTGACCGATTCTACATGCAGAAAAATCACATAACCTGTGATGAAATTCAAAGCAAAGGCCTCAACATTAAAAGTTCTAGAGTAATTCCACTTTTAAACTCAGAGGAGAGAGCAAACAAGCGGTAAGAGTACATCCAATACCTCTACGAGAGGGAAAAACTGACGTGACAGAAGAGGAAATTAGATAAAACATAAGGGGCTCCATATTAGAGTTTAATAGGGCTTTGTAAAACTTGCGTTGAAGTGAGGCGGAAGATAACATATTTTCGGAATTTCTAAAATCATTAGAGGAAATGGAAGCCAATGACTAACTGATTTTACGGATATGTGAGTCCGAAAACATAGTATCAGACTTTCAAACAAAACTATTATCCACATAATCTAGACGACTGCAAGAACAGAGAAGTTCGAGTTGTATCAGATATGCTTCAAAGTGACTGACTATGTTAAGATACAGTGGAATGACAACTGGGAA
This sequence comes from Schistocerca piceifrons, assembly GCF_021461385.2. Classification (NCBI taxonomy): domain Eukaryota; kingdom Metazoa; phylum Arthropoda; class Insecta; order Orthoptera; family Acrididae; genus Schistocerca; species Schistocerca piceifrons. The sequence goes on from NC_060138.1 coordinate 953,115,741, forward strand.
TGTGTCAGATGACAATTAGTTTGGCTTTAGGGAAAACAAAGACACTAGAGCAACGTTTCTGACATTACGCTTGATAACTAGGTGCAAGAATTAAGAAAAATCAGTAGACATCCATACGAATTGTGAAGTAGAAAAAGTCCGACGGTGTAAAATGGTGCACGATGTCCGAAATTCTGAGAAAAATAGGGATAAGGTGAAGGTAATGACAGATAATTTACAATATGTACAAGAACTAGGTGGGAAAAATAAGACTGGAACTCCAAGAACGAAGTGCTCGGATTATTAAGGGCATAAGACAGAGAGGTAATCTTTCACCAATAATTTTCAATCTATACTTAAAAGAAGCAATGACGGAAAACATCAAGAATATGACTGAACTGCAGGCTGAAAGGATGTCAACGATAATATTCGCTTGTGACATTGTTGTGACATTGCATGGAATGTTAAATGCAATGAACAGTCAAATGAGCACATACTGTGCATTGAGAATAATCTGAAGGATGACGAAAGTAATGAGGACTAGATGAGATCATGATCAATTTAACATGAAAACTGAGGACAATGAATTAGTTGAAGTTAAGGAATTCTTCAATCCAGGAAGCAAAAACGCCCACGACGAGAACACAACAAACATCCTAGCATAATCAATAAGGCCATTTCTGGTCAATAGAACTGTGCTAGTGTCAAACATCGGCCTTAATCTGAGGAAGTCATTTCCGAGAGCGTAAGTCTAGTGCCAGAATTGTATGGTCGTGAAACATGGACTGGGCGAAAGCTGATAAAAGAAGGAATCGTAGCGCTCGAGATGTGGTGCTGTAGAAGAATATTGAAAATTATGCGTAGTGATAAGGAATGTGGAGGTTCTCCACAGAATCAACGAAGAAAGGAACATATGGGAAACGCTGACAAGTACAAGGGACAGGATGACACGATCTGTGTTAAGACTTCAGGGAATAATTTCCGTGGCTCTACAGATGGTTGTAGAGGGTAAAAACTGGACGGGAAGACAGAGATTAGAATACATCCAACAACTAATTGAGGACGTGGGGTGCAAGCTCTACTCTGAGATAAGAGGTTGACACTGATTTTATCCCATGACTAAGGACCGGATTTTCATGCAAGTGCATATTTTTTCTATTATTCGAGAAGTATGCTCTTTGGATTACGTCTTTTAATTCATCTTAGGCATGGTTTTATAGTGCATGTAAATGCATATTTGGCCTGTTTAAAGAATAATAATATTTTCGAAAATCTGTAATTGTGTTGCATATTTAGAGTGTTTTTTAATTAACAGTTATTCTTTAAAAAATACGGGCATTTTAAATTGCGTGTTCACTCATACAGCTGTTGTGAAAATTTTATTTTATGTATTTATTTATGATTTTCCTTTCTTAAGGATTCGTTGCTAGGAACTTGCCTTCGCACTTGTTCACATAGCACGTGACTTTGGTTGCGGGACTTTCCCAGTCTCTTCCCAGAGTTGCACCAACATATATATTAAGGGTTTAGTCGGAATTGTGTCTTTTGGAACTGGTTACAGCGTAACACCAAGCAATGGTTTTAACAATATTATTCAATTTGTATATGATTTTTAAATGTTTCAGTTCATAATATTCATAATATTTAAAAGAAGATAACACTTAAGTGAACAATTATTCATTTTCGAAGCCTATATCAGTTTCCCGTATTCAATTGACTCTGTGTTCTGTCTACAGAAAATGATTCATTTTTGTGGTGAGTGATGGCTACTGGCTAGCGGCTTGGTCGTGTGTTTTAAGGTCTTCACAATTATCAGTGATGCCTTAGGTGAAAACAAGTAATTAGTCTAGTGCAGGACTTCCCAACCTTTTCAGCTGGTGGACCCCTTCTTCAGTCGAAAATCCATAGCGGACCCCTAATCAGTCAAGAGCACAGTAACTTTAAATTTCAGAGCGAAACCCATGGACACTGAAAGCTTCTTAACGCAAATGCCATGTTCCCAATGACCTCCCCTTCCCCTCCCTCCTCGCCGAAGTATCAGTAGTGTTTGGTTTAGAGAAGAATGAAAGCAATTTGAAATTAACGATCCACTTCGAATTCCCACTGTATCAAGACACTTACCAGTGGATTTATTCCCTTTGTTCAACACACTATAGCCTGACTAAAATAACTTGGTAATTGACATTTCACACGTTGAAGCTGCCTTCCTCTAAGAGCAATCGACGTCACGTCCAAACTATTCGCTGTTGACAAGCTGCCGCGTGTGGTCTGTTCACTTCCACTGTTCAGCTACTGTTGTATAAGGAGCATGCATATTTCGTAACAGTGGTGTGTGTGTATGTGTGTGTGTTTGTGTGTGTTAGTGTGTGTGTGGGTGGTTTTTCGATAAATCTGAAGAAAATTATTCAGATGTGTGTAAGGTCTATGGGACTTAACTGCTGAGGTCATCAGTCCCTAGTCTTACACACTATTAACCTAAGTTTAACTTCCGCTAAGGACAACACACACACACACACACGCGCGCCCGAGAGAGGACTCGAACCTCCGGCGGGAGCGGTCGCGCAATCCACGACGACATGGCGCCATAGACTGCGCGGCCATTCCGAGCGGCTGTGAAGAAAAGAGGCAGACCCATGATCCGGGATACAAACACATCACGAAAGAAAAGAGGCCAAGGAATTGCCTTTAAAAGACTATTGCGACATCTGTTGTGCAATGTGTGGAAATACATTCACCAAGTTTACATGCGTTTCCAAAACCGGATTTCGTAAGCAGATGTCACAGTTCTGCTTTTGGTTTGTTCAGATAAACTCTTCAAAATCGATTCTGGAAATCTGCTTTTATAAAGCCGTTTTCCAGTTCCACAATCGATTTTCGTGCCCATGTAAACATCTCGGAAAGGCTAGTTATTTTTACGTCTTTGCGTATCTACTGAAGGGCAGTTGTCAGTCAATTGCCGGCAGCTAGCAGGCGGCGTTGCACCAGTGTACAGTCAGTTGGTAGCTGGCAACTGGCAGGCGGCATGGCAACAGTTTTGCCACAGCTGACAGCTTCAACTACTACTTCAACACTATATCGTGGCAGTCAGCCTCGACTGTAAACAAATTGGGAAAACAAACAGACTCTCTTATATCTATGTTAGAAGACAAAGGATTAGACACAACGTAAGACTATTTTTCTCAAATGAAACAATTCTGGCATAGGAGGTTTACCTTTTACAAGGTAGCACGTGAAAAATCTTCATTTGTTTACGCTCGGAGTCAGTTGCCACAACATAGTATCAGAGTAATAGCAAGTAATTGTAATGGAAGTACAGGCAGGCCATATTTTTAACTGAGAGGGCGGAATATATTATAAAGAAAAGAAATTAGATTTTTAATTTTATTTCAATTATTTATTATTATTATTATTATTAATTATTAATTTAATTTAATTTTAATTTTCGTAACAAAAATGTCAATGCCAACATAATTCAACTAGAAATTATTTTGTAAGTGATAGAATATAGAAACACAATTCCTACAGAGTTATCGTTAAGGTCGTTCACTGAGCATCTACGAAGAAAAATTATTTCTTCTTTACTATAGACGAGTCTGTAGGAATGTGATGGTTGAGGGTGCTTCTGCTGACACCGTTTTGAAAATTTGTGTTCATTTCTTGACAACTGGAGACGGATGTCTGATTCCGCATCTAGACAGCTTCGGTACTTAGTTTTGTGGGCAGCATAGATCGAAAATCCAGATTCACACATGAATGTTGTGGCAAACGGAAGAAGTACTCGTTCTGCCTTTTCAACAAGGGAGGTAGTATTTCTTGTTAACCAAACGGATTCAATAGTGTGAGTAACCGTCAATGTCAAAACTTGATGTCAAGGTAGGGTCTGTGGCAATTCCCATCAACATCTCATATTCATTTGGTGACAGAATGTTCGGCTTTTTGAATACCGTGAATGGGTTGACCACTCACCCGTATTTCTTCTGCTTCTCATCTTCAGCTGTTGGGAAATAATGCTCCAATAATGACATCAAGCTTCGGAGATGTTCCAGGATTTGATGAAACAGATTCTTCCCAAGCGCCAATGTTTTGTTTTTCAAAAACTCCTTAAGAAGAGGAAAACACTCGACCTCCCCCTCCTCGACACTCTATGCCCAAAAATTGGTTTTCCTCTTGAACGCTCGAACTTTGTCGATAGTAGTGACATTTGTATCACTTTGCCCTTGGAGTGAAATATTCATTTCGTTCATTTTGGAGAAATATCTGACAAATAGGCAAATATACACTGCCAATTTTCGTGATTAATGAGGTCTGCTAATTTGGTGTTTTGGTCCAAAAGGAAAGCTAAGACTGATTGCATTCCCACGTGAGAACCACCTCACTTCTGTGTCGAGAAACAAGGAACGATGAAGGCTTCCCATATCTTCAAACAGTATTGTGAAAAGTCTTGACTTCAACGGCCTTGATTTTATGTAGTTAATGATTTGAATGGATTCGTTTAAAACTTTCTTGAACGAAACAGGCATTTGTTTCGTAGTTAACGCGTATCTGTGGAGAGCACAATGACTACTGCTGCAATTCTTGGCGTTTTCTTTTATTTTCGTTATTGCTCCGACTGTAGGACCCGTCATAGCTTTTGCACCATCTGTGCACACATATATGCAATTAGACCATGAAACTTCGTTAGTCCTTAAAAGAATCATCCAATTGACGGAATATTTCGGCACCTGTTGTATTGGCAGGTAGTGGTCTGTACAATAATAGGTCCTCCTCAAAACATCCGGAATATTCATAACGGACAAAAGCCAAACATCAGTGGATTCATCTATCTGCAGAGAAAATGAATTGTGTTGGATGCGAGAAACAAGAGTGTCTTTCACATCATTTGACATGTCAACAATGTGTCTCTTGACAGTATTGTTTGATAATGGCACCGAAGATACGAGCTTTACTGCCTTTTCGTCTAGCATGCAAGAAACAAATCATTAACACGCGGCTTTGTGAGCTTTTCTGTAATGGTATGAGCTTTGCCTGTTTTTGCCACTCGATAACTAACCAAGAAAGAAGCTTTTAAGGAATTTTCATTGATGGTTTTTGCATGAGTTTTCATGCAATGCTGATAAGCAGCTAGTTACGCACTCTTCCTTTTGAAAAAAAAAAAAAATCGATGTCTTTAGCCTGGAAATCCGGGTCAGTACCTTCAAAGTGACGACCCAGTTTAACTGGAACCATTGAATTGTTCGGAAGGAATCGCGCACAAATTATACACTGAGCTTTACCATTCTTTGTCTCCATAAAGCCCATTTCTAAATAGCTTTCGTTTTACTTACGCTTCTTGGTTATTCCACTTCCACAGGATATTGCAAACCAATGGAGTACTTGCAGCGTTTTCAAATAATAAATCCGGCTGTGGAGCTTGTTGTGATTGTTCTTCCTTTGGTCGTCCTCCCTCCTCATTCATTTCAACTGGAAACTTCCCTCGTTGTGAAGGCGATGGAGAAACTGCACCCTTCTTCAATGATCCTTACTTCAGCCACCGGTCCATGTTAGAAGTAATAAACGGTCAAAAATCGATTTATGAAATAGGTAGTGCGCTGACGAAGGAAGTTAAACATTTAATGATGCCTGGGGCCGCATATGCGCCAGCCAGCGCTGTGATTGGTCGACAAAGCTCGCTCCGCGTATACGTAAAAGGTTTCAGCGCTTCTAGCGCTGTGAGCCGGCGCACGAACGAACGACCCCCGTATTGTTGCGAAACAGTCGATCAGAGAAGCTGCATTCTCCAGCACTAAACTGTGTATGCTTTCTCACTTAGGAACCGCAAAAGCTGCTTGGGAATACGACCTGAAGTAAATGTACAAATGTTTTTCACACGAAAAAAAGTGATGTATTTCATTTTCAAATTTTTATTCACTAATTTTACGTATTATTTCACACGATTTGGTGAAAAGTGGCCGTGGACCCCGGACCACACGTTGGGAAGCCCTGGTCTAAAGTGAAACAGTACTAGCGGAAGTTCGAATTGGATATGAGAACGAGAGATGGCAAAATACTTCATTGCTGTGCATCTGAAAAAAACAGTTGGTAGCGAAAATTGTTTCCACGTCATTAAGCACGTGAACATCAATAAATACAAAGACAAAGTAAGACGTGAATCCACGACAAGAGCTTCCGCTCAGATGTTAGATGAATGTTCTAACAGTACTTTTTCGTATTTATTTTGACTTGTGCGATGCCTTTTTATCAGCAGATATTTCGCTGTGGAAATTAACTAATCCTGTTCTGCGAAATTTCATTGAAAAGTATAAAGAGCGTAAAGTGCCAGATGGATCCGCTGTAAGTAAAAATTACATATAGCAGTGCTATGGCCAAACCATTAAAATGTAAGGGACGGTTTATTTCAAATAGTGTAATTGGATCTTTTAACAAAAATGTACGGTGTACGCCGTATTTATGTGCAGTAGGGCAATTTAAAATGACAAACAGCTCAGTTTCTCATTTTTTTTATCGATTCCATGAATTTACTATGAGAAAAAGGCATTCAGTACGAGCCTGTATTGCTGTTCTTGACTCATTCATAAAGTTACATGATCAAAGCTGGTAGTGCCCTCAAAGTTATATTTTCCAATATGTTACATTTAACTTATCTTGCTCATGCGTTACATCGCGTTGCTGAAACCATTTGTGCAAATTTTCATCCTGAGGACTAACTTTCTTGTGCTGTAAAGAAGATGTTTGTTAAAGCACCTTATAGAAGGCAAGCCTTCAGAGCTGTAGCAGCTGACATTCCCTTACCACCAGAACCGCTTACAGCGCGCTGGGGCCCATGGTTGTCTGCAGTGAATTACTATACCGAACATTTGATCCTAAAAGTACCTAAGATGTTCTGAACATCCCAGAAACAGAAGCTAACCTTGTGTATTTATCTGCTCTTTCTTCTCATCTTCCGGCGGCAATTGTTTCTGTAGAGACAGGTAGTTCTACTCTTTGTGATATAGTAAGTGTGGTCAAAACTACAGCCGCTATATTTAACTCTGTCCATGGAAGAATTGGTGAAGCAGTGAAGAAAATAGTACAGCGCGTACCTTCAAAAGTTCAGGTTACGAACAAATCAGTGACTGAAGAAATTTTTACCGGTAAGGGCACTGAACGTCCGAGCAACGTCCGAGCAAGCAGCCGCTCTCGTATATAGATCGTTAAGTTCCTGAGAGGTAGAAGTTTCTCCCGATAGAAAAACATTTTGCGAGACCGACAGGAGACAGCTTACTTTCGAGTATCTGAAACATAAAGTGACTGTGAACTGTAACAGAAGGGAAGTGAAAAAATAATAGTGAGTACAACAGCTTTCCCTAATTACTGTACTATATTAGTTTATTACAAGATTTGGTAACGTTTCTTTGTGAATCATTGGCATATATCGAAGTAAGTCCTTTCTATACTAAAACGACGACATCTCCTTTTTTATATCATTTTATGCGAACAGTTTACGTGTTTATTTAAGATGTTTTGGTGCGTAAATGCATACATATTTTAGGATGGTTAGTGCATGAGAATCCGCTCCTCATCCATGACGATGCACCACGTTGTCACCCTGCAACTTAGTATTCTAGGCAGGTGTTGAATAAAAACACCCCTTACTACCACTATTGCTTAGCAGATGCTCATAATAAACTAGACTAAACGTAAAGGGATTAGATATAGTACGTGGTCTGTGTCAGTGATCAGTAACTTGAGCACCTGATGCCTTGCAACAATCTACTGCTGTAGGTAGCGCGTCAACAGAATTACTTCAGTGTACAGCGTCTGCGAGCACCTTAAACACCGGCACAGCAGCATTTAAACGTGTACTTGAACTCAAAGATAGCTTCCCTGCTCTCGTCTCTCTGCTAAAAGCTGTAATTACCTAATTTAAAGTTTTGTAAAAAGTGACGGGCGGAAGGGATCGAAGCACTAAAAAAGTGTTGCCGACTTTATAATGGACACGGTATCTAACGTCAAGATACATAGCCTTCTCGTAATCAACAACACATTAAAGAAAGGGACTCGTAATTACATTTGTGTTTGGCAATTTGAACTCAGAAGAACTACACGGAAGATGTTGATTCCAGCATAGACCTTCCTACATGTGCCTTCACGAGACTACCGTCAATCATGCACACATCTGAAACACCGTGAGCAAATTTTTTGTAGACACATTCGCCAGAATGTGACCGAAAGTAAACCTCAAACAGGACTCTGATTTTCGAAGGTACCTAGGACCATAAATATTGTAAACATATGAATTTCAAATGGTTCTTAGAACTATGAGACTTAACATCTGAGGTCATCAGTCCCCTAGAAGTTAGAACTGCTTAAACCTAACTAACCTAAGGATATCACACACATCCATGCCCGAGGCAGGATTCGAACCTGCGACCGTAGCAGTCGCGCGGTCCCAGACTGAAGCGCCTAGAACCGCTTGGCCACACAGGGGCGGCAAACATATGAACTGCAAAATGCATTGCCACGTGTGTCTTTAGATCATCCTAACCAAACAGGATATCTAATAACGCTTCTAATGAATGGCTTGTTCACCTGCAAATTCTAAACTTATTAAAGAACCGGAAGTTAAAATTTCATTAAGCGATCAATAGGCCATTATCATGAGTGAAAACAAAGAGAACCTCGAGAACGACTTAAACGGAAAGCGACGTGCCAGAATTGCTTACTGATCTTGATGTAACATCTGGACGAGCGCGCGCATGACCGTCACCGTTCTAAATATCTTCACAGGCAACAACGATAGTTCTTTACGACACGAAAGTCACTGCCTGAGCGACACGCAGCTTACGTGTATTTGCGCGGAACCAAAACCTTCTACTGCTCGGAAGTTATTTCAAACACTCGACGTAGTGTCCGAAATGCATTACTTTGTTAGCACTTGAGGCTACCATTTGGCTGCTTACTCTGGACGGTTTGCACGCCAGTGCGCTAGCAGTTGGCTCTCTCTGTGTTACGCACGCTTTGGCGATGTAACCTGTATGGGGCATTCAAATGAAAACGAGACAGAAGGAAACAAATAAGCAAACTGTTTATTACTCGTATTTAAAACCTAATCGTCATAACTATTAAAACTTTTATCCCAATACGCCCCCGCTCGTATGTTGCCAAGGTTGTTTCGACTACACTGCAGATGTTTCACTGTGAAGCGTTTACACATCCTCCATGCACTACCGATCTCTTCTTACCCGATTTCCACATTTTTCGGACCTTGAAGCAAGACATTCGAGGCTGTAGAGTTGCTTCGGACGAAAAAGTGCACGCCTGGGTGCAATCATGCTTCCACAGGCAAGCGCAAACATTTTCCATGAAGCCACTGACCGTGCTGTCTCACAGTGGGATACATTTCTTATCAGTCATGGTGGCTACTTTTCAAATAATATATAGTTTACTGAATTTTTCCATATGTATGGTTTTCATTTGATAGCCCCTTGTACATACGATAATCTCAAATTTATGACTTTATGAACGGATGTCTGTTATCCAAGAATAAACTACCTAATTACCTCTCATGCTCTACGTTTTGCTTTAGTTGTGATTAAAACGATGCTCTGTAACCTGAACAAATGTTCAAATATGTGTGAATCCATGAGGGACCAAACTGATGAGGTCATCGTTCCCTAGACTTAAACTAACTTATGTTAAGAACAGCACACACTTCCGTGCCCGAGGGAGGACTTGAAACTCCGGCTGGACGGATCGCGCAATCAGTGACATGGCGCCTCAAACTGCGCGGCCACACCGCGCGGCCTGTACCCCGAAAGTTGAATAAATTAATACAATTACCTCCCACTGCAGCAGCAGTAACCAGTCTAACAACTGCACGAGACACTTGTCTTACATAGGCGTTGCCGACCGCAGAGCCGTATTCTACACCTGTTTACATATCCCTGTTCAAAAAATGGTGCCAATGGCTCTGAGCAATATGGGACTTAACTTCTGAGGTCATCAGTCCCCTAGAACTTAGAACTACTTAAACCTAACCAACCTAAGGACATGACACACACCCATGCCCGAGGCAGAATTCGAACCTGCGACCGTAGCGGTCGCTCGGATCCAGACTATAGCGCCTAGAACCGCTCTGCCACCCCGGCCGGCACATATCCCTGTATTTGAATACTCATGCATATACCAGTTTCCTTGGCGCTTCAATGTAAATAAAGGTCACTGCCAAGCGTAAAATGGAAGAAGATTGTCACATCTGTCAAAGGCTGTATGTGTAAAGTTTTTAAAGAAGTCGTGATATAAAAGACCTGTAAAAAATTAAATAATACATACATGGAAGTCACGTCATCTGGGCTACCACACACGCTAGTAGACCACTACCTCGACAAGGAAGCGAAACGCATTCCTCGTATGCAAAACACAGTCGCAAGGGGCTACATCAGTGACCCATACTGTTGTGAGAAGCCCATAAAAGACCATAAGGCTGATCCACATTACCGTGTCGTGATATTATTGTGATGATCTCAGATCACGGGGATTCATCACCATTCGTACTTGTGTATGAGGTTCTGACGACTGCATATCAGGGCTAAGGGAGTATCTACATTGTAAGGTTGTACTTTGTAACACAATTTAGCTATAATATAGAAATTATATTATCAGTTCTTTAACTGTGCACAGTAATGTTTTTGTTTAATACCGTAGGGTGACTGACGTTGTAATATCTAACGAAACAAAACATACCAGAAGTAGTACTGCAGGGTATAGCAGGTACACTTCCTTCTGACTTATTAAACGACTTCCTTAACGCTCAACTAGCCCGAGTAGGTTACCACACAGTCGATCTGCAAACTGAAGAGCGAGCTGTCGAGTCTCTAGCCCTCTTTTGTGTTTGTCTGCTTGTGTGTGTGTGTGTGTGTGTGTGTGTGTGTGTGTGTGTGTGTGTGTGTGTGTGTGGGTGGGGGGGGGTGAGGGGGTGGGGTGGGGGGGGGGGGAACGTTAAGTACACCAGAACAGCCAATCCGAACTTATGCTGTCCATCCCATTGACAGCATCTCTGTATTTTTCTACAATTTATAAGGAATTTAGAAGAAACTTTTTATTTACATGGTTAATAACACACAATAAAATACAATAACCTTTGGAATAAGCGACAGATTTATAATAAATCATTTTTTGAACCGGTGCTGATGCAGTGGATAAACAAACCCGTAAAGTGCTTATTTTCCACTCATAGCGTTAACAGTATTCGGAATAAAAAAATTAGTTTCTAGTACACACAATTTACGAAAAGCACTCGAATGTTGTTCTCGACGGTGCATGTTCATCAGAGACAAGGGTATTGCAGGACTGCCCCATGGAAGTGTGATAGGACAGCTATTATTTGCTATTTATGGAAATGGTGTGGCAGACACGGTGGGCAGCAAGCTGTGGTTCTTTGCTGATGACACTAAGGTGCACGGGGAATTGTCGAAGTTGAGTGAGTGTAGGAGGATACAAGAGGACTAACAGAAAGTTTTCGTTGGTGAGAAGAATGGCAGCTAGCTCTAAATGCAGAAAAAATGTGTTAATGCGGATGAATAGTAAAATCAAACCCGTAATGTTCGGATTCAACATTACCAATGACCTGCTTGACACAGTCACGTCATTTAAATACCTGGGTGCAACGTTACAAAGCGAGGCGAAATAGAACAAGCATATGAGGACTGTGGTAGGGAAGGCGAATGGTCTACTTCGGTTTACTAGGAGAATTTTGCGTCAGTTTGGTTTACACGTAAAGAAGACCGCTTGTAGGAGGCAGGTGCGACCTTTTCTAGAGCACTGCTCGAGTGACTGGGGTCCGCACCACGTCGGATTAAAGTGTAAGTAGGCTGTTTAGGTTTTTATATTGGTAACGCCACGGAGCGCTGTGTATGAAAATCACTGGCTGTGCTGTGTGCAGTCTGTGGCTGGTTAGCATTGTTGTAATATACGCTATTGTAATGTTGGCAGTTGGCTGTTAACAGCGCGTAGCGTTGCGCAGTTGGAGGTGAGCCGCCAGCAGTGGCGGAAGTGGGGAGAGAGACGGCGGAGTTTTATCTTTCATTTGCTAACTATGCCTTGTAACCTCCCCACACGAAATAAAATATTGTAATAAATATTATGGATAATGATACTAATTTTAGTGTAACCTCACAAAAGAACTTAATTAATAATAATAATAGTATGATTCTATTTTTTGTGTAACCTCTGAACAAAATTGGTTCCCATTTAATGTACCCACAAAATTCTTTTCTCATTTAATATAAGCTGGAAACAGAAAAATTCCTAAACCTAGTAATAAAAAATAAATTCAGTAACCTGGTAAAATTTGGACACAGCAGTGCTGCGTCATAGCCCTGTAAGATCATTCTGAATAAAAAGCAAAAATTCTCACCTCGATAAAGTCGGCAACTATCTGCTCTTACAATAGCTCTTTTCCGGCACAGCTCTGTGCAATGCTGGCCTACACATTTGCTGTTTATGAAAAGAAGCAAATGATTTTTCTTTTGCAACAATCGGAATGATCATGCATTAAAAAAAATTAAATTCTTTAAATTGAAATGACTGCTTGTTAGAAATTAGACAAAGATTATTATGAGGACATTTTTAAAAGATTTACATGTGAGTTTACATAATATTACTAGATATGCGTGAGGCTGCTTTTTTACCTTATACAATAATACTCAGGCTCCGGCATCGCCGCACCGCGACCGGCCCAGCCAACATGATACACCAGACAGGACTGACAAGCGCAGACAGGCGACTGCTCGCTAGCAACAACTTACTGCTACTGCTACACAGTTCGTACTGCAGCCAACACTGCTCTTTGGTCTCAGATTCTCTTATAACTTACATATCGCAGGCAGCACATACCTCTTACAGCCTATCAGTAGTTAGTGCCTTCAGTAGTTTGAATCTTTTATTTAGCTGGCAGTAGTGGCGCTCGCTGTATTGCAGTAGTTCGAGTAACGAAGATTTTTGTGAGGCAAGTGATTTGTGAAACGTATAGTTTAATGTTATTCAGGGCCATTCTCTTGTAGGGGTTATTGAAAGTCAGATAGCGTTGCGCTAAAATTATTGGCTGTCGGTTTAGTGTTGATCAGAATATGTAAAGAGCGAAATGTCTGAGTACGTTCAGTTCTCCTCAGCTGTCTGAAAATCAAATAATGTAAGAGGTTTATCAGCACAGTAATTCATTAATTTTTCTAAGGGGACGTTTCAGAAGGAAGACATCGAAGCAAGTCAGAGGCGGGCTGCCATTTTTGTTACTGGTAGGTTCGAACAACACACAAGTGTTGTGGAGGTGCTTCAGGAACTCATATGGGAATCCTTGGAGTGAAGACGAATTTCTTTTAAAGTCATACTATGAGGAAAATTTAGAGAACCGGTATTTGAAGCATATTGCTGAAAAGAGCAAAATACTTATCTTCAAATTATGGTATAACTGTCCTGCCGTTTATGCCAGTTAAGCTTGATAACGATCGTTGGCTGAAAGTAGAAGCGAACTGTGCGAAATAAATGACACCTGAAGGTTTCACCATGAAATTTAACAATTATCTGACAGCTGAATATTCCGATCTGCAAATGTACATAGATTCTACTACCGCTAACGTATATTTTTCTTACGGAGCACGAAGATAAGACACGAGAAATTAGGGCTCGTACAGAGGCATACAGACATTCGTTATTCTCTCCGCTATTTGAAAGTGGAACAGAAAGGAAAATCAGTTATTCAAAAACAGTCTTAATCGCATTTATTATTATTATTATACCGCCAACCGGTTGCAACCCGACGTAGGGGTCATCTTCTGGGCGTTTACACCATTGGTCAACTGTTGGTGGTGTCACTCCTGTCTACACAACGGCAGCGAACTATAGTCGGGTTGAAACCGGTTGGCGGTATAATAATAATAAATGTGATTAAGAATATTTTTGAATAACTGATTAATGAAACTAATCGCTGCTTCATCTCCACAACCATGTGTCCAAAAACGAAAGGAAAATGACTAGCAGTAGTACTGAGTATCCTCCGCCACTTAGCGTACGGTGGGTGTCGGAGTATGTATACAGATGTAGATGTAGATGTAGAACAGGGATGACAGTTATCTCTGAAACAATCGGTTATCTTTATATCTTTTTTCACATCTGTTTAGCTAGGCTCTTGAAACCGCTCAAAATAAACGGTTTCTGAAACAATGTAATAAACATCTCAAGACTGAAGAATTTCGACTATCTCAGCTTCAACATAGACAGACTCAAAATATTAAATTACACAGGCAAATAAGAAAAATTTAATCCGTCAATCGTTCGATAAGTGGTTGAATACTGCAAAAATAGCTAGTATTCTCTCGCTGATTCTCAGTTTTTAAAATTCTGCTCAAAAATCGTGTTTTATTCAGTGATAATTCCACTATCTGTCCGTGCTAATGGTCGAAAACTGAGGTTGAAGACCATTTTTCGTGTTAATTTATGTTTTCAAGGTCTACAAGAATGTAAAGGCATATTATGTAGACAGAAGGAGCAGGTCAGCTACTTTCTATTTTTATTGAAGGTTATGAAGAATTCCTAGTTTTGAATTTATTGCTGATACCACAAATCCATCCTCTTATTATTTCATAGAAATGGAAGACAAATCCTTAATCTTTTGAAGAAAATCAAGCATTACACTTAAGTGCTACGTCACTACCAGACTACGGGAGGTGCTGTTCTGCAATAGAAAGGATGTCCGGCGACGACAAGACCAGGTGGGAGCAAGTCTTGCGTACCGTAGAAGCCACGACACACAGCAACAGGAACAATATTGTCCCAGCAGTGCTGTACCAGTTCTTACGCCACGTGTTTGTTGTTCGTTTCTGTTGGCATTGTTCAAATGGTTCAAATGGCTCTGTGTACTATGGGACTTAACACCTGAGGTCATGAGTTCCCTAGAACTTAGAACTACTTAAACTTAAGTAACCTAAGGACAGAACACACATCCCTTCCCGAGGCAGGATTCGAACCTGCGACTGTAGCAGTCTCGCGGTTCCGGACTGAAGCGCCTAGAACTGCTCGGGCACCGTGGCCGGCTCGGCATTGTTATTAATGTAGCATTGATTGGTTTTCCCATTGCCTATAACAACGAAATGCCAAATTTACGAGTAAAAATTGCTCCTTTTTTAAAAACAGTTATTTAAAAAATAAAGATTTTACATTGCTGCTGTGACCAATTGATACTTCTTTCACAAGCTGCGACATCGTCGCGAAAAAACAATGACCCGTATATGTAATAAATTTCCTTTAATTTACGTCTATAGTCACAAACTTTTTGTTAAGAGATTACCGGTTTCGGTGTTTAATAACCATCATCAGATGTTTTTATGAAACAGATCTGATGATGGTCATTAAAGACCGAAACCGGTAATCTGTTAACAAAACGTTTGTGACCATAGATGTAAATTAAAGGAAATTTAATTGCTATTTCGTTTTTTTTTACACAGTTGATAGTAAAAAATAAAAAAAAATTCGCGCCTGTTATAAGCGAGACCAAACAGATACCGAAGATTACCATTTATTCAGAACTAACCGGTCGGTTTTTCCCATCTCTAATATAGAAGAGAATCTACAGAATTCACAGCAAGCTGCATTGTGCTATTAGAAGGGGAAAAGATCTTAGTCATCCTGTGTGGCAGTGGTAGTGGCCCTTCCAGCAAAGCACTTCCCCTGCCACAAGCGCTGCTTGCTCCTTCTTCTGCAGACAAGACTGAGGCATCGATCGAGTACGTCCCAACAGACAGCGACCACCCGGAGGTCCTATCACACTACTTATTTTCGTTTAATTTTACTTTAAGCGTGACGCTAACGTTACCCTTAGTATCTGGTGAACGATGTTTCAAACGGCTTTAAAGCGGGTTAGGAGCTGAGTACGTCATCCGGGGCTTGTAATGCAGGTCAAAGCGACCCTAATGAGCGGTGTAGCGGCGCATAATTCTTCTGTGAGGCGCGCGTGTGGCGTCGGCGGCGCTGCTCCGTCACCTGCGGCGCCTGATGACATCCCGCTGGTAAGGGGGAGGGGTGGCGAAGTGGGGGAGGGGACTTCATTTTCTGAGGGGAGGGGCGGGGAGCACCTTAATGGCAGCGGGCGCCTCTAGTATGCAGATGCCGGCGCCGCGCCGGGACAAAGCAATAAACGCTTGCTCGCCCGGCCTTAATGGAATATCTGAGACCGCGTACAGCGCCGTCCTGGCGCCACGCGGGACTGCTTCATTATATTTTTTTTCTCCCCGCGGGACTCGTGGTCGCACTAACGCCGCGCCGGCGTCGGCGCGCCAGCGAAACGGGATGCGGCGGTCACGTGATAGCCCAGCAAGTAGCGGCAAACTGCCCGCCGCCTGCGGTCCGGGAAGCGCCTGCTGCCTAATTAGCATCCGCTGCAGTAGCTCATGTGAATGGCTTCTCACAATGAGCTGCACTACGTTCAACAAAAATATTAATATGCATCCTCGCAAATATCCTATTATCTAAAACTACAGGATGACCCAACAGACCGACAATCTTTGAAACTGCTCTAATTCACTGAGAAATGTACTCGGAGAGGCAGAAGTCGACACATATACTTGAAATGAAAAGTAATTTTATTGAAACCAAAAAGTAGTGTAAAAACCGGCCAACAGATGACGCTGGACAGCAACACGTCTGTGCCGTCGCAAGAGAATCACGTAATTAACTGAGCTGTAGTGAGAGCTGAAGTGAGTTGCGCCACTGATCGCGGAATGTTGACTTTACCAGAAGAGGCTATGGTAGTGAAGCTCTATTACCAGAATGGATAATCGCCTACTGCAGCTTCATGTATATCTACAAATGTATGATTACTCTGCAGTTCACAGTTAACTGCCCAGCACAAGGTTCAACGAACTAACAACTTTCTATTTCTCCTCCTTTCCATTCACGAACAGCGCACGGCAATAGCATACACTTAAATCTTTCAACGTCACCTCTGATTTATTTTGTTACAAAGATCACTTCTCCATGAGTAGGTGGCGCAACAGAACATTTTCGTTATCGGAGGAGACAGTCGGTGATTGGAATTTCATGAGAAGGTCCGGCCACTACGAAAAACGCCTTTGTTTTAATTATTGCCAGACCAGTTCACGTATCATGTCCATGAACTGTCTCCTCTGTTTTCTGATAATAAAAAAATGAGATGCCCTTCTTTGAAATTTTCGTGTCCTCTGTCAGTCTCATCTGATTCGGATCCCACATCACGTAGCCGTACGCCGTAAGAGGGTCGACAAGAGTCGTGCACGCAGTCTCTTTACTAGACCTGTTGCACTTTCTAAGCTTCCTGCCAATAAATCGCAGTCTGTCGTTTGCTTCACCCACAAATGTATCTATGTGATATTTCAAATGGCTCTGAGCACTATGGGACTCAACTGCTGAGGTCATTAGTCCCCTAGAACTTAGAACTAGTTAAACCTAACTAACCTAAGGACATCACAAACATCCATGCCCGAGGCAAGATTCGAACCTGCGACCGTAGCGGTCTTGCGGTTCCAGACTGCAGCGCCTTTAACCGCACGGCCACTTCGGCCGGCTATGTGATATTTCCAATTCAAGGCATTCGTAATTGCAATCCCTATGTACTTAGTTGAATTTATAGCCTATAGACCTGTGTGATATATCGTGTAACCGAAATTTAACGGATTTCTTTTAGTGCACATGTGGATGACTTCACACGTGTTGTTACTTAGAGTCAAAAATGGCTCTATGGGACATAATATCTGAGGTCATAACCCCTAGACTTAGAACTACTTAAACCTAACTAACCTAAGGGCATCACACAAATCCATACCCGAGGCAAGATTCGAACCTGCGACAGTAGCAGCAGCGCGGTTCCGGACTGAAGAGCCTAGAACCGCTCGGCCACAGCGACCGGCTTATCTAGAGTCAACTGCCACTTTTCGCATCATACAGGTATCTTGTCTAAATAATTTTGCAGTTGCTTTTGGTCATATAATGATCTTTCAAGACAGTACATGACAGCATCATTTGCAAACAATCTAAGAGGGCTGCTCAGTTTGCAGAAGCCTGTAACACTTCCTTCGGTAACGCCAGGTATCTCTTTTGCTTTAACCGGTGACGTTCCGTCAGTTACTATGAAATGCGACCTTTCTGGCAGGAACTCAGGGATTCAGTCGTTCAACTCAAGCGATACTCCATACGCACACAATTTGAATAGAAGGCGTTGTGAGGAACGATGTCGGAAGCCTTTTGGAAATCTAAAAATATGGAATGAATTTGGCCTGAGTGGCCGAGCGGTTCTAGGCGCTTCAGTCTGGAGCCGCGCGACCGCTACGGTCGCAGGTTCGAATCCTGCCTCGGGCATGGATGTGTGTGATGTCCATAGGTTAGTTAGGTTTACGTAGTTCTAAGTTCTAGGGGACTGATGAACTCAGCGGTTAAGTCCCATAGTGCTCAGAACCATTTGAACCATTTTTTGAATGAATTTGACATACCCAGTCGGTAGTGCTTATTAGATCGTGAGAATAAAGAGGTAGCTGTGTCTCAGAAGAACGTTGTTTTATGAATACGTGCTCATTATCTGTCAATAAATTGTTTTCTTCGAGATAATTCATAATAACCTTACTGCAAATCTACGTTAGGTCTGTAACTGAGCGGATTACTCCTATTTCCTTTCTTGGGTAATCGTGTGACCTTTGGAGCTGTCTTTAGGTAAGGAACTTTCCATGAGCGAGCGTTAGTATGTGATTGTTAAGTATGAAGCTATTGTATCAATACGCTCTGAACGGGCCCTGACTAGTCTACAGTTTGGGCTTTGCCTTTATCAAGCGATTTAAGCTGCTTCACTAGACGAGGATATCTACTTCTAAATTAATTCTGTCGGCAATTGTTCAAGGTTTGAATTCCGAAAAATTTACGGCTTCTTTGGTGAAGGAGTTTCGGGATACCATATTTAATAACTCTGCTTTAGTAAAAAATAAAAAAAAATAAAAAAATATTACTACGTAACGTTGCCAATAAGAAAACATAAACAGCCTACTTACAGACTATTATCAGTGACATCACCATTGTTATCGTGCCGTGGAGGTATTGATTGCGTCTTGTCGTTGGTGTACTTGACATACGACCAGACTGTCTTTGGGTTTTATATCATATTTGGAGACAGAATTTCGTTGTTAAAACTATTGAAAGCACCTCGCATCGAAGTTCGCGTTGAATTTCGAGCTTATGCGAAAATTCTCCAATCTTGAGGGTTTCGCCTTCTTTTCACTTGGCGTGCTTTTGCTGTTGCTTCTACTATTGCGTTCGGACATGTTTTGTGTTTCACGCGAGATCAGTACCAGCTGTTACTAATTTATTCTGTATATACCTCGCAACTGCAGTCGCTACTGTTCCTCTGAATTCAAACCACATCTGGTCTACGCTTACATATGTTAGAGCGGGTGGAGACTGTCACTTAGGAAGTCGTCAAGGGAATTTTTATACATTTTTTTTTATAGATGTATTCTTCGTTTATTCCTGGTGGATTTGGATGTTTCTGTATTTAGTCTCGTAACAACAACCATGTGGTCACCTAACCACCGTATCGGTCATGAAGGTCCCTATTTTCTGAGGATTATTTGTTGCTGATACGTGAAGCATGTTTTCGTATCCATTTACATTTCGATTGGGTTTGTGAAGTAATTGTTCAAAACACTTTTCTAAGAAGGCATTCAGCGCAGTTTCGGACTATGTTTTATGCCTAACACCGGCTTTAAACATTTTTTTCTTATTTTTATTTTATCTTTTTAATCTTACTAGCCGATCACTATAACAGAAATATTGGAAGAGGGTAAAAGTCCTGTAGGAAGTGCCGCTGTGAAGAAAATGATCATGAAATTCGATGCCACGGGTTGTTTAGACGACTGGTCCGTAGTATGTGAACAGACACAAGTGCTGCTGCCACTCGAACAATCCAGGAAGAGACTGAGATCTCAACGACTTCATCTCCGCGTGTTCAAGTCACGCTCGTGATGTCGCACGTCGCAACAGCATTCCACGCACTACTGTTTAGAGAGCATTAAGGCGTACCCTCCAATGCTGTCCGTACAAAATCCAGCGTTATCATGAACTGTTAGCCACCGATTTTGGGACGCGGTGTGGGAACTTAAAAAAAAATGGGGGAATTTGATGTGTTGTGAATCGACGAAGCCCGTTTCACCCTCCAATTGCAGAATTTGGGCTACTGAAAATAGAAGAACTTTTGTGGAAACTCTATGACATGATGGCGTAGATTTACGACATCAGTCGTGATCGAACGCTTTTTCTCCGAACGAATCCGGAGTGCGGCCGGCAAACTGTCAGCGTGGCGGGTGCGAGGTACGTTGATATAACTTACAGAATGACGTCACCCCCATCCTGACTCATAAACACCTGCTAGAAGGCGCAATATTTATGCACTATGGCGCGCCACTCCTTATTGCCACTGCTGCACTTTGAAAGATCTCTTGCTCGTATCTTTTGGTGCGGGTCGCTTACTGAGCCGCCCTTTCCATCGCGCTTGGCCTCCTAGGACACCAGTTTAATGGTTGTGGTGTTACCTGGAATCGCACGCCGACCGCGATCGTCCGACGTCATTCGACATGCTAAAAGACAACATACAACGACAGTTTCTCCCTATCTACTGATATGCTGTATAGTTAGGTTCACAACGTTGCCCCTCGACTAAAGGTTTTGTTGAGGAATGACGTCTCACATATTGCAATGTTAATTATTGATTTTGTATCCTATGTAGAGCGATGTGCTGGTCATCTTATGGGCTTTTTTTTAAAAAAAATTTCAGTTAAATTCCATATCATTTGAAGCATGTGTGTCATTTCCATTTCTCTACCTACATTATACCATGAAATACTCAAAAAATGGTTCAAATGGCTCTGAGCACTATGAGACTTAACATCTGAGGTCATCAGTCCCCTAGAACTTAGAACTACTTAAACCTAACTAACCTAAGGACATAACACACATCCACGTCCGAGGCACGATTCGAACCTGCGACCGTAGCGGTCGCGCAATTCCAGACTGAAGCGCCTAGAACCGTTCGGCCACATCGGTCGGCCGTGAAATACTGAATTTATAAATGTTAGTTTACTTTTTGGGTGACCCTGTGGATCTACATTTGTTCTTGGGAAGCCACTGTCATTGAGCGTTGTGTATCATTCTCATTTGCGCTCCCTCTTATTCTCTTCAAGGACGGTACTACCGAAGAATGACTGAATCCCTCTATATGGCCTTGAATTTTATTATCGCGAGATTTAGTCGAATGTATGTTGTAGGTGGTAAGGGCCTACTATGTACTACAGTGGCAGTAGTTACCTAAAGAGCAAGACTCTGTCCTTAAAAGTACCTTACGCTTACCATTATCTGTCCATCGTCTCTCGCCACCTCCTGACGTGGGCACCAGACCTAGATTTAATGCGTGATTAACATTATCGTTAGACTTTCGAGGGAGTTAAACAGAAAATTCCAACTTGGCTTAAAGAAGGCAGCATTTACCATAATGATTTCCTAAACAGTTAATTATACTAAACAGATTATCTAGTCCTCTCAGGGTAGTGTAAAGTAGGTCGAATATATGGATGTACTTCTATTCAGCGTATCAGAGCTAAGGACTTGTCATCTCACATACACAGCTCGAAGAATAATATCTGGACACCTGTTAGAGAACATTGATATAGGTTTGGTCCATCATTCGCCTTTATGATGACTCGAATTCTGCTGCGGACATTGAGGTGTCTGAATTTCTGTGCAGGAATGCCAGCCCATTCTTCTCCAAGAGCCGAAACCAGGGGAAGTAGTGATGTTTGATGCTGAGGTTAGGAGTGAAGCTGATGTTCTGCACTCCGATTAAAATTACTTCGTGACTGACACACGTCAGTGGTGGGGGTCGTGTTGCCTTCAGAAGGCGCTGCGTTTACCTACAGAACTGGCAACACAACGAGCACCTGAAGCTCGATGAGGAACTGGATTGGATGGCGACTGGCCCCTATCCCTAACAAAGTAATTTTAATCTGAGTATAGCTCGTCCCAGAGAGTTCACGTCGGGACTCTGGGCAGTCAAATACATGTCAACAAAAATTATTGCTTCAGAGATGCTTGCTTATAAAAGGGTGCATGCTCGTAGAGCTACAATCAGTCACTGGCCTCTGCGCTGTTCATCTACACTAAGGTGTATAGAAACCTGTAAAACGTGTTCATATTCTTCCGCATTTCGTGTTTTTTTAAAGCACCATAAGGGGGCCACCCCGTTACCTCGATAAACACCACCGTACCATAGCGCAGCCTCCTCTGTACTTCACTGCTGGCACTACACATGATGGCAGGTAACTTCCTTCAGGCATTTTCTGGTCCCCTCCATTGCATTGCTACAGGGCATAGCGTGATTCATCTCTCGAAGTCTCTCTTTCCAGTCCCCCACTGTCCAGTTACGTCACTCTTCGCACTACCCCAATATTCGTCCATTGTATCCCATTATTTCTAATTCCCTACAGTGTAACTGTACTACTGGAGCTCACGAGTAACTTTTTGCAATGACTTCATGCGACTGTTTACAACCAACCACCCCAATGCTAGATGGTTCCCGTCTGCCAGTACTCGAGATCTGCTTGGTATTGGTTTTTAGAAGAAATGAAATGTCCCTGATGGCTTCGTTATCACGTGAAACCCAATGACTAGCCCATGTCCGAAGTCACTGATTTCTTCTGACCGATCCATTCTGTTGTTGCTGTTTCTCCACTCACAACACAATAGGTCAACCCCCCGCCCCCCTTTACACTGGAGCGACTGCCTCTCGTGACATATAATGGTTAATTCCGCATTACGTATGGGCTTCCGATACAATTGGCCACATAGTGTATGTACTGCAATGGTAGTTGTCACCTAAATTGAATGCCCTGCGTTTACCATGATCTCTTCGGCAATATTTACCACCTTCTACAATGGGTGTAAGGAGGGCCAGTTTGAAGACAATTTTTGGACACAAGTGACTACTCATTTGGCGGCCACCCAACCTCCACCTTTTCCCTCGTACAGTTTCACCTGTGTGAGTTTTCGCTACCAATTTCGATACGCTATATACAAATCTTGCACTTGGGTGCCCCTGGCGCCTCTCTCCGCCGGGCGCCCCAAATGGCGGCTTGGACGCCAGGCCTAGATTTTACGCTAGATCGATATTAGCATGGATGGAGTTATACCTAAAATATTAGCTGGGCAGTAAAAAACATTACATTTATCTGGAATGGTTTCGCGAACGGTTAACTATACGAACAAATAAAAATGGCCAGTTCCCTCAGGGCATTTGAAGTAGGTCGAAAGTGTGCAAGTACTTGTGCTCAGCAGAGCAGAATTACGAACGTGCCGTCGCTCATGAATATTGCAGCTGATTTGATGGTAAGGCATCGCTCCTGTGCTCCTTTCCAGTGCCTCACATGTAAAGAGAATTTTAACTATAGATAAATATGGCGTGATGCACGCAAAATCATTATCTACACGAACAGAAGCGGGATGGATACTGGGTGAGTCTCCTCCTTTCAATAACACAGGACACGATCGAAATTTCAGTGATATATGCCTGTGAAGTCGCAGGCCATAATCTAAAGATATACAAAAAAACATTACAGAAGAGTGTGTAAGTTCTCGTGTTTTCAATGTTATTGCATTTTACATGTTAGTATCCTTTGACGATTAATATTTGATCTTATGTAAATTCTTATTTTACTTGTTGTTCTTCATGTGGAATGGATGTCGTATGTGATCTTACTTATTGCCCAAATTTTGATGTTTAATATTAGTGTTTTATTTTGAAATGGTCTATGATGTTCTTAGAAAATGTGTGGAGGTGCCTCACGTAGCTTGGATTGTGTGAATAATTATGCTTCAGCGGCGGTTACTGAACAGTTCCTTTGTATGAATCATTGAGTCAATGGCTTTCGGCGTACAAACATTGTACATAGTGTGCGCAGCTGTTGCTATCACCCTGGCCCGGCTCCAAGGCGCCTCCACCAGCTTCAGATAGTACACACCTTCAGCTTCCATGACATATTGTAGATTATCCTGTTTCACCTCATTCCTTACATAGGACTTGAGTTTTCGATAGAATCGTCACAGTGATGGTTAAGTCACGATTTCTGCCAGCCAGATCGCGTAATTTTAACAAGAGCATCCGCCTCTTTCTAATTTCATTTACCAAGTTTCCACTTGGTTTTTGTCCACAACGTAGCGCGAACTTCAAAAATAGCATCGCTTCCCCGTCACCAAATAAAGGCATAACGAATTTTGTGGGCACCACATCGTTCGTGTCTGTATGTCACGCAACACCGTTGACTTTGTAGGTGTATATATTAAAGTGTGACAGAGGATAAATCGGTGTCCATTCAAATATAAGGCATTTCGAGTATGTGAGTCTGGTCACCTTCCCGTAAATCTTTCCTGGAAAGTGTGGGCGGCCGATGTTTACGAATGCGAAATGTTAGCCCTTCAGGCCAGTTTCTTGCCCTTACATTACGGTAGCTGGACTGATTTCGGAACATAAGGGAAAGAAGATTAGGTTTAAAAACCTCGTTGGTGACTAGGTCATTTGAGTAGGAGCACGTGCTCGGATGGGGAAAGGAAATCGGTGGTGTCCTTTTTTTAAGCAACTTAAGATTAAACACATTAGGTCACTTTACACATCCACATTTCAATATCCGGTTGTTCACAATGGGAGAACCGACGCTGCTATGTGATGTTTTTGACATAACTGTCATGTACCACAAATAAATTTCAATAAATTTGACACCATCAGTGTCAGAAAGCAGTATCACATCAGTACTTGGAAGTTGCCAACACACATGCGACAATATTCCGGAAGACAGGTGGCCATGCTCCGACCATCCACCAGCAGATAACCCAAGCGCCGCCAGGACCCGTTCTCATCTGCGGGATCGAAAACAGGCCTGGCTGTATCCTAGCACCAACTAGTTTTTAGGGCAGTGCTCGTACCAAAACAGAGCAGTTGGCTCTGTGTGAGTGTTCCTGGGCCAGGCGCTGATTCAGCAACGACTCCGTCAATCAAGATTCTCATTTGAGCAACCTCCACGACATTGCTGCGTTCACGTCCGACTCGCTACACTGGGAGCTACCAGCTGCGGACTTAAAGAGTGATCATGGCCTCCTCGCCGAAGAAGGCGTGGCTCCTCTGTCATCGTGCCAACTTGTGGACTTCTAAATTTATTCCTGTTCAACTTTAAAACGAATACATGCCAGTCTTAAACAGTTTTGCTCACTGTGGGAATCAAATGTTTTTGGTTCATTTTGTATTATAACACTGAGCGTCCTGCAGCAACTTGACTTTTACAAATTGTGACATTAATAAACTTACTAACAGTCTAACTGACGTTCAGCCAACAGAAGTAGTAGTGTTCTGTTTCAAGAAATGACGTAATCTATGTTTTGTTTCATTTCACAATGTTACCTGGATATTTCTGGTGTCATTATCAGACTTAACGCGTGGCAATGAGGTTTTGTATTCACCTCAGGCTCATGTGTGTGCTCTGATTGAGGTAGTCAGTGTTTGCAGTAAGCTAATCGTAACTTTACCTACAGCATGCATAACTGGTGGATCTGACTGCCCTGGTGTTGGTGTTACTCCAGATGATGCAGTGCCCTGACAACTGCTGATGGAGTATCTGGCGCCTATATCTATATCACCACCAGAAACCCTCCAACTTCGCACATATCAACTCTATAGCAAAGGGTTTCTGGTGGGCGCTACCAGCTTTTCAGCTGTTTTAAAAGAAGGTTGAACCATAGTCAAACTTCGTTGCATGCATGCAGCAGCATTTACTGGCTCACAGGATCTCAGGTAACCACCAGAGGCGTACTTTCTTTTTGGCATACGAAAGCCCGCACATTTATCACCTATTACAAGAAGTAAATCCGGAAGCGAAGTCCAGTGCCCCTCTGCATGTCTAGCTGAAACCAGTTTACCTGAATACGCTCAGTCTCAAAGTGCACGAGGCTGCAGCCCACCATAAGAACTGTCATACAGAGGATGGATTGCCCACTTACAAGATTCATCTCAGAATTGGCATTTACAGGGCAGCAACCTCAAGAACAAGCTTTCATACGCCGCTTTCTTGGTTACAGGTACCACTTTAGTGCAGTTCACGGACGTTGGTCGTAGAATTGATCTCTTGAGACTCAAGAACCCAGATATAGAAACTTCTCTTCTCGTCATTAGGGACTATCTACAATCTCTATGGTCCCTGGTACCTTACGGGACTCCTTACGAGTGTTTGCAATTTGACATAACATTGTCCTCAAACCAAGTTATAGAAGCCTGCTTGATCGGATTTACAACATTCAGGCAAAGAATAGTATCCCAGCATTGCCTTCACGCATTCAGTGTTTTGTCATCAGCGACACCAATGCCATTACAGGAGAGAAAAGTGCACCTTTTGTGGGAAATCCAGACTTAAGGCTGAAGTGTGTCACAACTTTGAAGAAGTCAACTGAATGCACACACATGGATCCCTCAGACATGGGGGCAGACGATATGGATGAAAGGTACCCAAACATAACACATAATCAATCAGTGTTGCATTACTCAGCAGAAAGTCTCCCAGTAACTGTCAAAATAAATGATATACCCATCTCCTTGCAGGTAGATAAGGTGTCCGTCGTGACTGTTACCTATTAGGAATCATGTTAAAGAATCGGGTACCTTCCCCTCCAACCCTTGGTATCCTACTATGAGGTTATAGTAACAACTGTATAAAAATGAATGGACGATTAACGGCCCAAGTGCAGAATGAGTCGCACATCACGGCCAGGATTTTGGTGGTGGGTTCCTCGAGAGCTGTCAACATCTTAGGCATAGGAAATTTTAAGTCAGCTGGGTTAAAAATTCATGACTCTGACCCTGTCAACAAGGTACCTCAAAAACTTTTTTTTCCGAATTCAACTCCATATTTTCACAAGCCTCTTTGGTTGTTAGAGACTTTGAACCCCACTTGCTCCTTCTTGCATCGGCAACCCTGAAGTTTTTTTAAGATTAGAAATGTTCCTTTTGCTTTCTGTGATAATTTTGATGGGGAATTACAGGGCCTACAATGTGAGGACGTCCGCACTCCAGTCCCAGTCATAGGCCAAATCCATTGTTAATTTTCAAAAACTTACTCATTATTCGATGCATACCCAGTACCTAAGGTAAAGGACGTCATTGCCATGTATTGTGTGGAAAAGTGTTTGCAAAATTTGACACATGGCTACAACTGTCATTGGATGAAGAATCCCAATATACCATAGTCATCAGCATTCCATTTGGGTTATTGCAATGCAAAAGACTTCTGTTTGGTGTAGGCAGTGTCCCAGTGATATCTCATTACTGTCTGGAGCATCTCACTCCTTCACAATGTATTAGGGACACCAAATTACATAGATGACATTCTCGTCACAGGCAGAGATGCCCAGGCTCCACTAACAACTTGGATATTCTTTTCATGGTCCGCCAACAGTCGAGTCTAGAATGTAACAAGGACAAGTGTTGTTTCTTTGTTCGTCAACCTGAATATCTCGGATACACTTTCAGAGCTTCCAGCATCTGCTCCATGCCTTAATACATCATATCAGTACAGAAACTTTCAGCTCCGACCAATACCAGCCAGTTGAAATTAGTATCGGTTCAACAAATTAACTACCGAAAGTTTACTCCCCATGTTGCCTACTATGGTAAGACATCCATTGGCTATGGATCCTAGCATGTGACGTAGTTTTCAGAGACTTAAAACAGTACCTTCTGCACCCCTCATGCTTCACAGCGTACGACTCCACCAAACCTCTTATCCTAGTAGCATATACGCCCGGCTACAGGTTGGGGCCAGTCCTCTCCCTTGTGATTGATGGGGTGGAACGCCAGTCGCTCTCGTGTTCAAAACCCTCTTCGCTACTCAACGAAATTACAGCAAGAGGAGAAAGAAACATTACCACCATTTTTGGCTTTAAAACATTCCATTTCACCTACCATAAACCTTTGATTTCTCTTTTCAAGGTTTCAGTCAGTACTTAGACCTATTGTGGGCCCTTGTTTTTACTGAGGGACACCAACTGATTTCTGACAGTGAATTCCAAATTACTAGATAGCAATGACTGAGGTGACACTTCAGGAACGTACACCGTGCGGCGAACATATCAAACAGCCTCGCCGTGTTCATTATCGTGAAACCATGAAACTACAACTTCCTCCTGTTTCAGATATGGAGGCACCCACCTGTCTACCCGAAACACCGCTAGGACATTTCAGCCAATGCTGGTCGCCAGCTCACTTGAGAGCACTTAAACAGCTCCTCACACCACGCCAACGCTGACACCACCACCCGAATCGCTCCAGCCGCTAGAGGAGAAACTGCCTCCTCCATGGATGTCGCCATCTGCTCCCATCTAAAGAGGGGGGGGGGGCGGCAGAAGGGGGGGGGGCAAAGGAATGCTGCTGTGACGATTAACGCTTTCAGTGTCAGGAAATAACATCACCTCAATTCTGCGAAGACGCCTAACACACAGCATACAGTTTTCCAGAACACAAATGGCCTTGCTTTAAAGTGTCCACCAGGAGGCAACGCAATCACTGATAGAGGCCGCTAGCCACACAGGCCTATTCTTTTCCGCAAAACATATGATCGAGACAGGCCTGGCTGTATCGAAACACTGAGTGGTCTTTAGGGCAGCCCTTTGGCCAAACCAGAGGATTTCGCTCTGAGTGAGTCTTCTACATCTACATCTACATTGATACTCCGCAAGCCACCCAATGGTGTGTGGCGGAGGGCACTTTACGTGCCACTGTCATTACCTCCCTTTCCTGTTCCAGTCGCGTATGGTTCGCGGGAAGAACGACTGTCTGAAAGCCTCCGTGCACGCTCTAATCTCTCTAATTTTACATTCGTGATCTCCTCGTGAGTTATAAGTAGGGGGAAGCAATATATTCGATACCTCATCCAGAAACGCACCCTCTCGAAACCTGGC
The DNA here is from genome assembly GCF_021461385.2 of Schistocerca piceifrons. Taxonomy (NCBI): domain Eukaryota; kingdom Metazoa; phylum Arthropoda; class Insecta; order Orthoptera; family Acrididae; genus Schistocerca; species Schistocerca piceifrons. The sequence continues at coordinate 953,144,748 of NC_060138.1, forward strand.
GAGCAAGCTAAACCGCGATGCAGAGCGCCTCTCTTGCAGAGTCTGCCACTTGAGTTTATTAAACATCTCCGTAACGGTATCACGGTTACCAAATAACCCTGTGACGAAACGCGCCGCTCTCCTCGGCGATGCTCTGATTCCAAAAAGATATTATCAATCAGGCGCTGCCATTCACGTCTGACTGCTTTCCCAGGATCTACCGGCTTTAGACTTGCAGTGTTTGTGGTATCGTCGAAGGAGATAAGGTCTCAGTCATAGTGGTACACTTTACGGACATGTAAATTTATTACGGAGAGACTCAGCTGTGACTGCAATGAAGATGGTTTTATCAGTTCATAATTTGGGATGCGTTTCGCCTGTGTTGAGAGGCATCTTCATACAATCGAACTGTGGGTAAGTAATGATCTCATGAAATGTGGAGTCAGATACAGGCATGAATGGTCCAAGTACATGTAAAATGCTAAAATACCAACAATGCCGATGGTCGAAATTGTTTCATTTCGTAGTTTGACAAATGTCCCTATTTCATCATCCTGGAAAAATTTGGGACCAAACTGCTGATATCATCGGTCCCTAGGCTTATACACTACTTAATCTAACTTAAACTAACTTACACTAAGGTGAACACAAGCACCCATGTCCGAGGGAGGACTGGAACCTATCACGGGGGGAACCCGCGCGGCCATCGTCCTGTGAGTTACTTCTCAAATATTTCACGTATGCTAGAGCCAACTTTGTTCAATAAATTAAATTCATTAAATTATCCATTTCACAACACCTATAATTACATTCACGTGATTCTATGGAGAGCGACCTGACTATCGGTAAGGCCACCGGGTACAGCCACAAAAGTATATCGATGGCTCGGCGACAGCCTCACAACATATTCTAGGATCTGTAAATAATTTATACAGCTTCGTTTTCTAAACCGTTATAGATTTACCATGAGACTGAGACCACTCTATATCCGTTCCGCACGGTATTGCGCTTACATCAGGGTGAAGTTTTACAATCCTTAGGTTGTTATGTAGTGTTTCTGTACAATACTGCCTCGCTCAAACCCCACTGGCCTCTCTTGTGGAAATTACCTGTACACCCTCCCGTGGTTAGCAGATGATAAGAACGTTGCAGACGCTTTCCAAGCACTTCTTGATTTTCGAATTTACGAAACTTTTCCTGTTGTAATACACTGTAATCTGATCGATTCTGATGACACCAGCCATACATCTATGTATATTTTTGCATGGTGCATAGTCCGGCTTCAGAGGTTAGCCTCCTGGACTGCTTAACGAGGGGAGCAGGATTCAGATCTGGCTATTCATTTCCCTGATTAAATAGGATGGTCTTTTGGAAACACGAAGGTCGACGTCCTCCTCTATACTTGTTCATTTCGAACTTTATCTCCAACTGAAATGAGAACTCGACTGGACGATAAGTGCTTGTTCTCCCTTCTCTTTTCTGTCGCAAGTGATTCATTCTTATGGATAACGTCCATTTTTATACGTTTTATTATGTTTTTTTTCATAGTGAGGAAATTTCCTGATCACACAGTCACAGTTATCGAATATTTTTGGATTTGTTGTAGTTCACGCAATTCTCAGACGTCCACAGTGTAACACCTACACTATAAATTAATTAAACCTTTATCTGTGAGAAGACAAACATTTTCAAAGCAAGAAGAACATGTAAACGATTTGTACGTAATCACTGTAGATATTTCCTTTCTCTGTTACTTCACTCGATGTTTCTGCCCATCTTATGATCCTGCTTTCTGGTACGGCCAGTCTGTTTGATTGAACAGAAATCTAATCCGTAGTGAAGAAATTTCCTGATCACACAGTCACAGTTATCGAATATTTTTGGATTTGTTTTAGTTCACGCAGATCTCAGACGTCCACAGTGTAACACCTACACTAAAAATTTATTAAACCTTTATCTGTGTGAAGACAAACATTTTCAAAGCAAGAAGAACATGTAAACGATTTGTACGTAATCACTGTAGATATTTCCTTTCTCTGTTACTTCACTCGATGTTTCTGCCCATCTTATGATCCTGCTTTTTGGTACGGCCAGTCTGTTTGATTGAACAGAAATCTAATCCGAACCGCTGTATAGTTAGGTCAGAAGCACAGTCACTAATTTAAGGAATTTACCTTCTGTGAAGCAAGGTTAGAGAACAAGGTAACAAATGTCTCCCTGTGTTAGTGATTTTTGGCATGAAAAGTGTTTGCTTGGACTCCCTATTTTGCATCTAATTTGACAGTTCAACATCCCATTGTAAATAAGTGTCGTGGCTGTCCGTGTCTTAGAAAAGAGGTGAAGTGTAGACGAAGTAATTATTTTTTTTTTTTTTTTTTTTTTTTTTTTTTGCTGTCTTAATTCGAGAGAGCTTTAGATGCTGCCTTCTTTGAAGTTAATATTTGTTGTAATAATTCAGTCTTATTCTTGGTAACTAGCACTTCGCAATATAAATCAACGTTGCAGCTTGAAAGTAACATCACTTAGCTATCGCTTTAACACTGAACAGCATTAACTATAGAGAATTTTAACTAAATAACTTTATCTTATTCATTTACGCGAACGCTGCAACGGTCTTCTATGAGGCATCAATGTTCAACACGTCATCTTTCACTGGAATTTTGCTGTAAGTATCACTATACCTCAACGAGACAATTTCGCTGTAGGTATACTATACTTCAATGAGACTGCTTTAATTGCAAGATAACGCATAATCCTTTAATATCGACCCATATAGACACAACAGTGTAAGGAAGAAACAAATATATTAACACTCAAGCAGTGGTTAGGTAACATTGCCTGGCCACCGCAGCCCTACAAGTCTATCTGTTTATATTTTGCTGTAGAGGAGGCATAAAAAGGCGAAGTACAGTCCGTATAGGAGCCTATGGAGGTGAATTAGTGGTTCAGTCAATGAATTCTGAACGAAGTTCCACGAAAAGCTACGTCTTTTGAAGCTTTGAACTGTCTCGAAATCGGTGGTTCAGTAGCCTAATCTTCAAATTTAATGTTTATTATTATTTTATTTTATGTTCAGTAACTGTACTGTTACTTGTGTTTAGGGTTGCGTTTTTGAGTAATGCTTCATTGATTTGGACACATTGCTAAATAATGAAGATATTAATTTTAAGGTTTTTTTATGCTGAAAAAATTTCTGTTTATTCTCAGATAAGTTACAGACATTAAAAAGTAATGCGTTAATTACAACCACTCAGGATGGTAAAGCGCTGTGTTCTCTTTTCCAGAACTAGAAAATTTTCTAGATCAGTGTAAAATCAGCTTGCCAGGATACGAAAGACTCTGACAAGAATATTATGGCTGATTCAGCCTAGTTTCAATAGCGGAATTTTCCAACTAGTATACAAAAAGGCAGCATGACCCTGACAGATAACATTTTTATGGACAATGCTCAGGCTGAAGCAATCAATGTGCATCAAATTGCTAAACCTTTCAGACCTGAATTGATTCTGGAATAAGGAAAATTATTTACGTTCTAGTGCTCTTAAGTGATTTTTATTGATTTGAGGAGCCAGATTTATACAAGTTTGTATACCAATTTTCGGAATATACTTTGTGCACTTGGCTTCATTTTGTGGACAAAAATAATTGATTTTGAGATATTCGCCGTTGCAATGAATTATCTTATCGATAAGTAACTGCCAAGCAGAAGAACAATAATAAAACTCAATTATACAGTGGAAAATAATTTTGCAGTCACAAACTGCTGCACTCTGCTACATTCACTTGTTGATGTTTTTATAGCGATGCACAATAGGTGGCAGTATTTGTGCATGGTGAAAAATCTGAACATTTACAAATGTGTACATGAGCTTTAAATTGAGGAAAACTATTCATGCAGCACCTAAGACACAGGAAAAATTAATGTACACAATTGTAACCAGTGTGGGTGACAGGGCTAATGCACAATCTGATCACTTTGCACAACAAACAGAAATAAACAGTGTAGGTTCTTACACATCAGAACCATGCTCATACATAGCAATGTGGCTGGTTAATGACAGCATGATACAACGTTTCACAGAAGACGTTAATCTACGTGGTATGGTATGAGTGACATATGGAAAGAGATCATAATGGGGAACTCAGTATATTCCTTTGTTCATAATTCATAAATCACTTACTAAATATAATGGCAAGAATAGGATTATATGGTTCAGTTGAGGAAGGAGAAGTTGATTAAAAGTCTTCCCTCAAAACTTTAAGCAATTAAAAACAGCACAAACATTCTCATGGCAGTTAAAGGATTATGAAAGCTCTCATAAACAAAAACTTTTATGCTGTTGATGAAATTTCAAATTGAATTCTGAAGACTATGGATATATTTTGGTAATAACGTTCCGTATTCAGTCACAAAGATATTATTTTGTAATCACTGTTCAACGCGTTTCGGAGCTGGAACACCATTTTCAAGGACAGTATAGACATAAAAGACATTACATCTGCTTGCACTTTTGACCAACCTGTAATAAACTAGCGATGTTGTTAGTTTCTACGAGAACATTGTCCCAGCGGGATTAACGAGAGAAATACAGTGTTGTGAAATATTACGTTCATTTAATTATGTAGCCGGCTGGAGTGGCCGAGCGGTTCTAGGCGCTACAATCTGGAACCGCGCAAACGCTACGGTCACTTAGCTCATCTCCTTTTGATTGCTATTTTTACATTCACTCACCAAACATTGCAAGCCTTAAATAATAAAATTTCGCCATCTGCTATTTTCTCTGGTCTTTCAAACGCGTTAGATTGTGTACGTGACGTTATTCTCTTACAAAAACTCAAGTTCTATGGAATTGATTGTGTTGAAAAAACTGGTTTGAGTAATACTCAACATAATTGCAGCAATGTATCAAGGAGAAAACATTTCCAGTGATTGTTACGAAATGACGATGGGAGTCTCACAGGCTTCAAATCTGGGTCCACTCTCATCCCTTATACATGTGAATGAGCTTCTATTTGACTTTCATCAAGCAGAATTGCCATTCCTCGCGGATTGTTATAATGAATCTTATTAGATGAAAAACAGAGGAAAAATATATGATGTTTTTCAAAGTATTATTAAGTGGTTTTCTGAAGACATAATCTCGTCAAATTTTGAGGAAACACACCACATGTTTCCATAATTACTTGATGGCACCTGAAACTGAATCTTAAGCCTTCGAAACAGGTCGTGTAATAAATAAGAAATCACTGGCAACCGACGGATTTTTGTACTATTATTTTACAGCGTGTAAATTTTAAGTTGACAAACCAGAATAACTGGAAAAATAAGCTTCCCACGAAAAAATTTGTAGAATCTAAAGTTGATTATTTTCGAAGGGGACATCGGCTAGTGTTAAAATTAACACGCCACCCCAGCCCCCAGGGGGTGAGGCGGGAGGCAACTTCAAAATTTCAAATGGAAACCCCCATTTTTTATTTAAGAATCAGATTCTACATTAAAAACTACGTACATTTTGTTTTAAACATTTGTTTCGGTTCTTGGTAGTTGGCGCTGTAATTCAAGAAAATCCATGTTCGCCTTTTTACTTTGCTTGGGCCCCTATCCCTTCTGATTCGACCCCTGCTTCTTCTACTATCACGTCAGGCAAGCCTCATAGAGGCCTTGAAAGTGCTCTTTCCAGCTATACGCTCTCTCCTCTGCATTTAGCAATGGAATTCAGGTTGCACTCTTAATGTTACCACCCTCTCTTTTAATTTCACCGAAGGTTGTTTAGACTTGTCTGTATGCTTAAACAGTCCTTCCGACAGTCATTTCATAGAAGCAAAGAAGAGAAGGCCGAAAGGTGGATCGGTATATAGAGGGTCTATACAGCGGCGATATACTTGATGGTAATATTATGGAAGTGGAAGGTGGACGTAATTTGACAGAGCACTGAAAGACCTAAGCCGAAACAAGGCCCCGGCAGTAGACAACTTTCCAATAGAACTACTGATAGCCTTGGGGGGGGGGGGGGGGAGTCAGTCATGACAAAACTCTGCCATCGGCTGAGCAAGATGTATGAAACAGGCGAAACACTCTCAGACATCTAGAAGAATACAGTAATCCCAATCTCAAAGACTGGGGAGATCAGTTTGGATTCCGTTGCAATCTTGGAACACGTGAAGCAATACTGACCCTACGACTTATCTTAGAAGATAAATTAAGGAAAGGCATTTGTAGATTTAGAGAAAGCTTTTGACAATGTTGACTGGAAGACTCTCTTTCAAATTCTGAAGATGGCAGGGGTCCAACACAGGGAGCGAAAGGCTGTCTACAATTTATGCAGTTATAAGAGCTGAGGGGCACGAAACGGAGTGAGACAGTATCGTAGCCTATCTCGGATTTTATTCAATGTGTATAAGAGCAAGCAGTAAAGGAAACAAAAGGAAAATTTGGAGTAGGAATTAATATCCATGGAGAGGAAATAAAATCTTTGAGGTTTGTCGACGACATAGTAGTTCTTTCAGAGACAGCAAAGGACCTTGAAGATCAATTGAACGGAATGGACATGGTCTAGAACATCAACAAAAGCAAAACGAGGATAATGGAATTTTGTCGAATTAAATCAGGTGATGGTGAGGGAATTAGATTAGGAAATGAGACACTTAAAGTACTAGATGAGTTTTGCTATTAGGGGAGCAAAATAACTCATGATGGTCGAAGTAGAAACGATATAAAATATAGTCTGGCAATGACAAGGCAAGTGTTTCTCAAGCAGAAAAATTTGTTAAAACCGAACATAGGTTAAGTGTCAGGAAGTCTTTTACAAAAATATTTTTATGGAGTGTAGCCATGTATGGAAGTGAAACATGGACGATAAGTAGCTTGGACATGAATAGAATAGAAGCTTTCAAAATGTGGTGCTACAGATGAATGCTAAAGATGAGATGGGTAGACTGCGTAAATAATGAGGAGGTACTGAATAGAACTGGGGGGAAGAGGAATTTGTGGCACAACTTGACTATAAGAAGGGATCGGTTGGTAGGACACATTCTGAGGCACGAAGGGATAATCAGTTTAGTATTGGAGGGAAGCGCGGAGGGTAAAAATCGTAGAGTGAGACCAAGGCATGAAAACACTAGACAGATTCAGAAAGATGTAGGTTGCAATAGTTACACGGAGATGAAGAAGCTTGCACAGGGTAGAGTAGCATGGAGAGCTGCATCAAACCAGTCTGTGGACAAAAGAACGCAACAACAACCTCCTTATTTGTATCTATGTTTTTCTTTCCAACGTGTTTGCCCTTTTCAGAGATGTCGATTCCCCTTCAACCCTACTGCTTACTGAGCTATTCCTTATTAGAGAACTTCAAGCATATCTCGTCATTAATTAGTACTTCATATCCCACTTCTTTGCGTATTGATTCTTCCTAACTAAACTCTTAAACTTCAACCTACTCTTCTTCACTATTACATAGTGATCTGAGTCTGTATCTGATACTGAGTACGCCTTACAATCAATCTCAATCTGACCATGATGAAATCTAACTGAAATCCTTCCATTTCACCCGGCTTCTTCCAAGTGTACCTTGTGACTCTTGAGCAGGGTATTCGCTATTTAGTGAAGGCAGAACGAATGTTGAAGATGAAGACCGCAGTGGACCGCCATCAACCTCATGGGCGGTTGTCAACTTGGCCAGGGTACGTGAACTAGTACGATCTGATCGAAGATTATCCGTGGAAATGATTGCAGAAGAATGAATATCAATCGAGAAACATTTAGTCTAATAATAATTGGATTCTACATCACGATAATGCGCCATCCCATACTGCTCTGTCCATACAGCAAATTTTGACCTCAAAACAAATTCCAGTACTACCGCAGACACCTTATTCACCAGATATCGCTCCGTGCGACTCTTTTCTGTTTCCAAGAGTCAAAACAACGGTCAAGGGACACCATTTTCAAACAACACAAGATGTCCAAAAAGCTGTGACGAGGGTCTTGGAGGATATTCCAGAAGATGTTCCAGAAATGTTACCATCAGTGGTAGAAGCACTGGAAAAAGTGTGTGCAATCAGAAGGGAACTACTTTAAAGGAGACAACACTAATCTTGACTAAAACGGTAAGCAACTTTTTCTTCACATTAGTCTCATTACTTTATTGTCGCACTTCGTATGTGTCTACTGTTTCGAAAATCCGTGTAACAAAAGTATTTACTTCCCATAAGCCACACAACAATATTTTTATTTAAAATAAATATTTTACTTTGAACACAACGATTTTTGGAAGTGTAATGTGGACATAGCGCTTTCTGGAAATGCTTCGGTTTTAAAATGATTGGTGCAAATGTATAATAACACAGACATTTCATAATATTTTATTCTTTTACAAAATTATTAGAGACCACTAGAAAGAATAACATAGTACATACCCACTAGCCAATTTCTTTTGAACAAATGTGTCAATTTTATATAAAACTAGCACATCTGATAGAACAAAAGTTCATTAGGGTCTATCTAGCCTGGTCCATTGTGGTCCGTAAAAGGACTCTCATAGCTTTGATTTTTTTCAGGTTTCACCGTAAGACCTTTACGTGTCTCTGCTGGTTTTACTCTCATCCAGGATTTACCCTTCTTGCAGATCCTTTTACCACATCCTATGTCCGTGTTGTTCCATGTGAATAGTAATATGGCTCTGGCCATTTCTTCAACTAATATTCTTGTTGAAGACTGGAACCGAAAGTGCAGTGAGAAGGAGGTTTCAAGGCATCTTCAAGAGATGCCTTCCAGTTAGCAACATGAACATCTATCAAAGTTTGTAGATAGTCCCAAAGTTTCTGATAAGTTCATAATAATCACTGGAGTTCAAGATAGTGCTTTCCAATCTTGTCAACCAGCCTTTACCTAGTAATATTTATATGCGCCAAAATCTCATTTGAAGGTATTCCAGTAAGAAAAATATAAAATACAGAAAGCTAAACAGAGTAAAGCCGCATTTAAATCGCAAGATAAGACAATGCAATATTTGAAATGTGTTCTAAATATGATTTGAGAAGTGCACTTGAGGAAACTGGTTTTGGAGATATGTCTTTATCAGATCAGGAAATATGCACTGAGTATAGCGGTTTTTGGTCCAGTACTGTTGTCGGGATTTAAAGCCGACTGGAACTACGGCCGTCGTGGATGTAACGAAGTCTGGAACTTCTGACAAACTTCGGAATCACTTTTATAACAAAAAATAGCAGTTACTGGTACTTGTATTATGTTCTAAACCGTGCTCTTCGAAGCGCGCTCTTTCGACATATAACCAAGTTAATATTGGAAAAAATGGATTTCATCGGCTTTGAGAGTCCCTTATGCACTATCGAGGACAGACGTAGGAATTTTTCCGGCCACGACAATACCTCAACATCAAGTACACTGTTCATAGAGACCGTTGCCATGTTTGTTCGAGCACTGTCCCGTTGAAATGTGGCATCACCACAGTGTCACTGGAGACGTGAGGATTCAGGATAACCGCGTCACTTGTCGGAAATCCAATACAGTGTGTCACAAAATTTATCACCATTGCACTGTAAATATTAAAATCAGAGCTCTAAGTATAATAATACAACCAAGGAACAGACGTAAGAGATCTGATCGATTCACATCTAGTACTTCTGACAAAAGCCATTCGGAGTCTCAGATCAGATCAGCACTCTTCGATCTTAGTTGCAAGTGTAGAGTAAGAAATAGCCTGACCGATGAAAGACTCCATGTTCACTCAGCAGCTAATACGACATATATGCAGTGTTATTTCATTTTCAGTCAGTGACCAAGATTATTTTATCCAGTAATCTGTTTAGTAACTCTGTTTATGTGTAGCAGGTGAGCCGTTGTGCGACTTTTCTGGCACACCAGCTCTTTGGCACGTGACTATTACCCGGCTGTACTATGATATTTTCCCCTCTTGTTATCTGGCGGCTGTTTTGGCGGTCGGAGAGTTGGGACCAGACTCGCAACGAGGCGGAAGGACCTGCTCGCGGGGACGAAGGAGTAAACCACGCGGGCTCGGTCTCCAACGTCGCGGCCGGTCTACCTTGCAAGACGGGCGTGAGTTTGTGGGGGACCTGCTTCCGGGCGTTGCTCGTCGCATTGATTCGGTGCCTGTTTTCTCAGACAGACCCATCCCTAGAGACCATCTTGAAAAACGCTCTCCATCGTCGGTGTAAGTGGTTTTGGTGCCTTCGTTTCATTGAACGATTTGCGTTCCAGCGAGTGTACTTGTTTGTTCGTTGCCATAACATATGTCACTACCTCCATTAAAAGATCAGTGTTCCAAAAAGATGTAGTAACAGTAAAGTATTAAAGATAGTAGGTCATAGTCTAGTTGTAATTTTCCGCAAGCCAAGCTTACACAATTGGCAACTACATCGCAGACCTATGCAACGAAATGAAAGTGATCAACCTAGTATCCTTGTGAAGTTGTGTATTTGAATAATGTGATATTATCTTGATATTATGTCCATTTCCTCTTTGTACACATCGTCGGCCTTAACTATATGTGTAAATTGTGTTTGACCAACTATGAGAGGGTAAAGGTCTGATACTACATTTTCAGCATTGGAATTGTGTACGGTTCAGATGTGTGTGAAATCTTATGGGACCTAACTGCTAAGGTCATCAGTCCCTAAGCTTACGCACTACTTAACCTATATTATCCTAAGGACAAGCATACACATCCATGCCCGACAGAGGACTCGAACCTCCACCGGGACCAGCCACACAGTCCATTACTGCAGCGCCCCTGACTGCTCGGCTAATCCCGCGCGGCGTACAGTTCTTAGTTTAAATGTTTTACAGCATTGATATTGCTGAAAAATTCCACTCACTTTTATTGAAAGCATTTATGTGTTCTTCATTTATATTGTTTACTGATCTCTTAACTTACATTAATTGATGTTAGCTTGGTGTTCGCCGTGTTTTCTGCGGTCTGTTTGTTTTCCAGTTTTCTGCGAGTTCGTGTGTGTGGGAGCGGCGCCACGTTCTGCTTCGGTGCACAGATGCTGTGACGTGTGGTCTAATGGGAAGTGACTCCCGGTTGGGGCCCGGTGTTTAGGTGTTGTTTTGGACGACTGGTCTGCTGCTTCCGGCATTTTAAGTTAAGTCACCTTTTGCCCAGGACAGCCTTGCGTCACTGCCTGATTGGCAGTCATTGAACCAATTTTATGTATATGTAAAGACAAGGTTTTTTTTAATTTTATTGGGAATCATTGTATTAATTAACTTGTTGTTCTCCTTGTGTTATTTTGGTCCGTAACGAACTGGTGTGTGCTGTAAATCACTTCCATACTGTAGATTATTGCCTTAAAAAAAAGGAAACTACCTGTGCCACCTTTAAAAACCCCTTCAGATTGTAATTTGTTTCTGAAGTATTGAAATTTCCGTGGCTCATTTTTTATATAAGTTGTTGTAACTGTATATTTTTATATTGCCTTAAGAACGGCCACGTGATGATTGCCTCTAATCTGTTTTATAAACGCTTCTTTTGAAAAAATTGTTAATAATTGATGTGCTAGTTGTTGTGTTAAGGAGTGACATAGTAGGGGCCTTGTCCTTCCACGCTAAATGTACCTCTCATCCCGACTTCCTAAGTCACAGAAGGGATTATCAGCTAGTTTCAAAATTTAAATATTTCATTTAAGTTGTAATAATTGCATGGTAGCAATTTGTTGTATTCTATTGCAGAGGAGATATCAGTAAATGAAAATAAAGCACTTCAAAGATGTTCTACTCTTGGACACATTAGTGGCTGGAGATTTAATATAGTTCGTTGCAGTTACACCAGTGATACAGTTGGCAAGGGAAACAGGCAGTTTAAAAACTGAAATTATAAATATGGCTGTGAAGTGTTACGAGATGGAATCCTTAGGTAGAAAGTTCTTGGTGACCTTGTCTCGTCGGATTTGGTTACAGTCCCTAACTTACGACTGCCGCCATTGTCGTCATCAGGTAATAAATCTCAGTGTCGTGAGTCTGCTGAGGACCCCACTTTTATAGCCAGGCGACATCTGATTGGCCATATCACGTCGTGATGAGATCACAGAGATGGCCCACGAAGAGATGGGGCCCTCTGTGTCATGTTTGTGCTCGCTGTCCAGCGTCGCTTGCAGCGCCACCACTTAAATCAAGCTGTGAAGTAAGTCAAGCTTTCTTTTGTGCTCTTTCTTTATTAAACTCCCTATTCTGTGCGAAGCTAAGTGCGTGGCCGATGTCTTCATTGAGGTGGTTGTTGTTAATTATAAGGGGCTATCAACAAGTTTCCGTTTGACAGTGTTGATACAGCGTATATGCAACGTAGCGCAACTCTGATGCGGATATATAAGCATCATCACGTAGACAAGAGACTAGTTTGGTTTTCGTCTCTTTCCGACATGACTGCGATAAATAACGAGCTTGAACTATGGTGACGTTATTACCAAATGCGTCCAAACAGAACCAACGTGCTGTTATTCTTTTCTTACTCCGAAGGACGAATACCGGTAAACATACGTTGCGGAATGGTGGGCGCCAACGGGCGCTGCTGCTTCATGGTAACGCACATTCCCATATCGCAAATTCACGACACAGAAGTTATGCGGCCTGAAATGGGAGACACTCGAGCTCCTTCCCTACAGCGCCGATCTATCCCCATGGGACTATCCGGCCTTCGATCCATCAGAAAAGGACTTAAAGGGTAGACGATTCTTGTCGTGTGAGAACGTGCGGCAGGCAGTTACGGACTTCTTCACCTAGCAGGACACGTTGTTTTAACTAACGGGTAACTTCAGATGGTGCGTCGGTGGGGTAATTTCCTCAATACTCAAGATTTTGTCTGATTTGCGTTGCGATTGCAGACTGTACGATCTTCGAACAGAAATTTCTTGATCGCCCCTTATAGAATTGTCTACATATTGCGCAACACTCACTGATAAAATCGAGGCGCAGTACGTACCTTCAATGACAAACAGTGCTTAAAAGAAAGGCTTGAGTCAGTTCAGTATTGTGTAAGAAGTAAACAGACAATCATTTAGATCTATTACAGGTATGCTCTAACGGCCGCGTCATTGATATACAAGTGGGGCTTCACGTAGTATTTCTCTAAGAAGTCCCTCCGAACAGAGATAAGGAATCAGATTAGGAGTTGAGGGACAGAATGATGTGTAGCAGCAGATTACCTGGCTGAGACTACAGTTATACGAGTACCGAGTAGTCTGTCTTCTAGGATATCCTCCAAGTCCACGTTGGTTCAATAGTTAAAATGGCTCTAAGCACTATGGGGTCATCAGTCCCATATACTTAAATCTACTTAAACCTAACTAACGTAAGTACATCACACACATCCATGCCCGAGGCAGGATTCAAACCTGCGACTGCAGCAGCAGCGCGGTTCCGGACTGAAGCGCCCGGAACCTCTCGGCCATAGCGGCCAGCAGTTCACCTTGTTCACAAATGTTAGGCAGAGTGAAATACACTGACGGAAAATGGAACACCATGAAGTAGTTGTGCGACTTAAACTAAATCTGGAAGGCTTCTTTATACATCTGGAAAATGATTATTCAAATTTCGTGCCTGGTGTTAGTAATGCCACTGTTAGATGCAAATCGGGTTTGTCTTAAATACACGCTCTAAAGATCGTGAGCGATAGTTATCTTTGAGATTACGTGATGAGCTGAACGTAGTGAGTTGATGTTTGTCAAGAATGCCTTTAAGGCGACACCTTACTGAGCGAACGAGCTAGTGTAATAGGGCAGCGAGAAGTTGGACGTTCCTTCTGCGACACTGCAGGAAGAGATGGCAGGAATGTAGCCGTTATACATGACTGCTGGCAGCGGTTGTCTCGAGGATGTACGGTCTCAAGAAGACCAGGCTCCAGACGGCCTCGTGGCGCTACCGAGTTGGAAGACCATTGTGTTCGGCGTGTGGGTCTGGCGCATCGTACAGCGTCTGTAGCAGCAATTTGAGCATAAGTTGGCACTGCAGCGACACAACGAACTGTTATGAATCGGTTACTTCAAGGAGCTCCGAGCCAGACGAGCTGTAGGATGCGTTCCACTCCCCTATACAAACACCATTTGTGACTTCAGCGATGTCAAGCGAGAGCTCATTGGAGGACAGGTTGGAGATATGTTGTGTTTTCTCATGAGAGCTGGTTCTGCGACGGTGCCAATGATGACCGTGTGTTGGTTAGAATGTTGCCATTTGCGGGTCTGTGATCTGGTGTGCGACTTCGTACAACAGCAGGAGCACTCTCGTAATTATCCCACCCACCCTCACTGCAAATCTGTATGTCAATCTATTGATTCGACCTCTTGCGCAGCCACTCATGAACAGCATTCCACAGGCTGTTTTCCAGCAGGATAACGCTCACCCACATACGGCTGTTGTAACCCAACATGCTCTCCAAAGTCTTAGCATGTTGCCATGGCCCGCTCGAATCCAGCACATACGGAACATCATCGACGACAGCTCCAGCGTGATCCACAAACAGCATTAACCGTCCCTGTACTGACCGACCAAGTGCAACAGGTATGAAACTGCATCCATCAAACTGACATCCGGCACCTGTACGACACAATCCATGCACGTTTGCATGTTTGCATACAACATTCTGTCATGAATGTTCAAAATTTGGCATTTGCAATGGTTTCGAAATCTGGGGGAATTTCTATGGGACCAAACTGCTGAGGTCATCGGGCCCTAGTGTTACACACTAGTGAATCGAACTTAAACTAACATACGATAAGAACAACAAACAAACTCATTCCCAAGGGAGAACTCGAACCTCCGACGGGGGGAGCCGCGCGAAACGTGGCAAGGCGCCCTAGAGCGCACGGCTACCCCGCGCGGCTTGCAGTGGTTTATCTCCGCTTACATTAACCAGTGATCCTGCAGGAGTTGGCATCACAGTGACACAACGAACTACTACATATCGGTTACTTCAAGGAAAGCTGCGAACCGGAACCTCTGTATCGTGCATTCCACTGACCCTAAACCATAGCCATTCCCGAAATTTCATTACTCTCCATTAATTAGGTTTTGGCGTTGCGATTGTTTCCCGTCAGCGTATAAACTCTCCAGTCGCAACCCGCTTCCATAGTTCACGACGAAATGTAAATGCAGAGGGTATTTATTTTAGTTTATTTACTCTACTGGATTCTCAGGCCCGAGGCTGACAGAATAAACTTGCGACAACATTGAGTCTACTATGCGATTGATTCTACATTGCTTGCGTCTGGTTTAAAGAAAACGCTGTACGTCGTAACCAAGCGGAGTGGCCATTGTGAAAGAGAGAGCTCCTGCGGCGTCCTACAAGAAGCCTTTGACGCTACAGTTAAATTCAAAATGAAATATCAAAAAATTTCTTTATTTAAATGGTATCGAATGAAAACCTATTCAGTAAAATTATCGATCTCCTACTAAACGCTAGTGTTAAGGAAACGTCTGCAACTATCTCAATATGTGAAACTGTTATTTCTATGATAAATTTTCGTTGGGAGGAGAGTGTATTTTGCGGAAATATTAAAAATTTTATGGAAAATAAGATATGAAAATGAATGTAATTTATAAATGTAGTGACTGTAACGTTCTAAGGATATTGGAACATATAACTCGTTTAAATACATTGAAATCATAATGGTAGGAAATCCACTATGGGTCTTCGACCGCCAGTCTTTTGAATGGCCTTGGCACGAGCAGAGCAAGGGTGGAAAACAATGGAAAACCAGAGAGACTGCAGTGGAGCCTTGGCAATTTACATGTCGTGGCGTGGCATGTCTTGGCGTGGCACGTCTAGCAATGTGCGGCTTAAACATTAAAATCTCGGTGTGAAAGCGTGTAATATTTGGTGTGCTAGTGGCTTATAGCTCCTGAAGCCGTTTGCAGTTTATTTCGTGTCGGAAAGTAAGAATTTACGACTGGTTTTATGTGATGGTACAACAAGTTAACATGGCTATAGCATGTGCGTGGCACTTAATTTATAAGTGCTGGAGACTTGAAGAGCTATCCAGATTTTCATTCAGCTATTTCAACACTGATACGGCTGCAAACAACAAGGCAACACATTTTCAAATTAACTACATTTAGCAGTGTATCAGGATGTTACAATCAACCCCACAGTTAACCTAAGGTTTAATATAGTTTTGTTAAAAGTATCTGTTCCAGTCATTGTCCCAAAGTTACATGTCGATCCATAATTCCCTGTCCATTATGTTAAATACAAATTTTGTGTCATTCATTATGGTCAAAAGATCGTCATTAATTAATTTTGGTGTTACAACAATCTTTCAGTGTTGTATATTTTTTCATTCATTTTGTTGAGATAATAAGTGAGGCCGCTTTGACAAGCCATTGTAAAGTAAAGTTTTATGAGATTTATTTGCTTTAAATTTGCTTTCACAGATTATTAACTTTACATAATTATTCAAATTATAGATAGTCATTAAGCGGTGTAAGAATATTTCAGTCGGCCTTCGCCTTGGCCGGCCGTTGTGGCCGAGCGGTTGTAAACGTTTCAGTCTGGAACCGCGCGACCGCTACGGTCGCAGGTTCGAATCCTGCTTCGGGCATGGATGTGTGTGACGTCCTTAGGTTAGTTAGGTTTAAGTAGTTCTAAGTTCTAGGGGACTGATGACATCAGATGTTAAGTCCCATAGTGCTCAGAGCCATTTGAACCTTCGCCTTGTTGTCAGGAGAAGTCATTTGTCTTAATTTACTTCTGGCACAATCTAAAACATAAACTGAATGACCTTGTTTAAATAGCTGCTTCAGAGCTGGCGACCAAAACAATGTTCGTAGATATAGTTTTTCTTTCAGTAAATCTATTGTAACGTAGGGCTACATAGCTGAAAGCTGTTTGCTATGGGGGTGCAGATAAGACCAAATCCAGTAGGGCGTATAAAGTGTCGTAACATCTTGCGTCGTGTGCCAGTCCTGAAAATCGATCCCATTATCCACACATCGCTTCGGAACGAAGTTCAAATACTAAATAGGTGCCTTGCTAATAATACTATTCTGTCAGGTTACATGTGTGAAACTTTTTGTAAGAGACTGTTGTTAATAGTAAAACAGTACAATTTCTGTCGCTTGTGCCTTTTCCCGCAATTAGGCAGGGTCGACATGGTAAATCGGATTTGGCAATGTTAGTGGAAGGGGTGGCCGAATGCCCTTCCTGCCGACACCCCGTACCCCCCGAGACGGAATTAGTATACCCCAACTGTCTGCGAGTGGTTGGGAAGAGAGTAAGACAGGGTTGTAGCCTCTCCCCGATGTTGTTCAATCTGTATATTGAGCAAGCAGTAAAGGAAACAAAAGAAAAATTCGGAGTAGGTATTAAAATTCATGGAGAAGAAATAAAAACTTTGAGGTTCGCCGATGACATTGTAATTCTGTCAGAGACAGCAAAGGACTTGGAAGAGCAGTTGAATGGAATGGACAGTGTCTTGAAAGGAGGATATAAGATGAACAAAAGCAAAAGAAGGATAATGGAATGTAGTCTAAGTCGGGTGATGCTGAGGGAATTAGATTAGGAAATGAGGCACTTAAAGTAGTAAAGGAGTTTTGCTATTTGGGGAGCAAAATAACTGATGATGGTCGAAGTAGAGAGGATATAAAATGTAGGCTGGCAATGGCAAGGAAAGCGTTTCTGAAGAAGAGAAATTTGTTAACATCCAGTATTGATTTAAGTGTCAGGAAGTCATTTCTGAAAGTATTCGTATGGAGTGTAGCCATGTATGGAAGTGAAACATGGACGATAAATAGTTTGGACAAGAAGAGAATAGAAGCTTTCGAAATGTGGTGCTACAGAAGAATGCTGAAGATTAGATGGGTAGATCACATAACTAATGAGGAAGTATTGAATAGGATTGGGGAGAAGAGAAGTTTGTGGCACAACTTGACCAGAAGAAGGGATCGGTTAGTAGGACATGTTCTGAGGCATCAAGGGATCACCAATTTAGTATTGGAGGGCAGTGTGGAGGGTAAAAATCGTAGAGGGAGACCAAGAGATGAATACACTAAGCAGATTCAGAAGGATGTAGGTTGCAGTAGGTACTGGGAGATGAAAAAGCTTGCACAGGATAGAGTAGCATGGAGAGCTGCATCAAACCAGTCTCAGGACTGAAGACCACAACAACAACAACTGTCTGCGAATAGTATAATCCATGGAATAGTACGAAAGTGTTCCAATGTCTGCGAGCTGTGTAACTGAGGCGGGGTGTGGGGACCAACCTTGTATTCACCTATAGGGATGTGGGAAACCGCCTAAAAACCACATCCAGGCTGGCCGGCACACCGGCCGTCGTCGTTAATCCGCCGGGCGGATTCGATCCGTGGCCGGCGCGGCTACCCGAGTCCAGGAAGCAGCGCATTAGCGCTCTCGGCTAACCTGGCCGGTTAGTAAAATGTTCAATGTCTGCGGTTTAATGAAAATGCTCTAGTGGGCGAACTAAAATTGGTATTGTGCTGAGAAGCGGCACGCAGGCAGCGCAGGAGGAACGAAAGTTCTTTTTTTGTGAAGCTGTTCCGGCGGCTAGCGGTGCATGCGCATGGTGTCATTAATTCGACGACCATCCGGGTGCTCTTTCCGGAGCGTTTTCACCTCTGGAGAGATACAAAAATTGTTCAGTGCATTATCAATTCCATTTTGAGCAGTATTAACCGATAATACAGCCAGATATTGTCACATTCTTAGTTATAAAGCATTCCTCCTCCTGTTACGTAATGTTAAGAAACGGTTCTATTCTACGCGATTCGGACATTTAAAATATTAATCGGTTACACGTGGAATCGGCGGGTTCGTTTACAAACCTCAGTTCGAGAAAGAAATAAAACAAGTTTCTTCAGTTGTTGCATTTTCTCGCCATGCAAGATCCCCTCGCTACTCAGCTTAGCCGCAGTCCATAGAGGGTGGTATATGTGACGTACAGTATAACTGGTCAGCATTTCCACCCGGAATTAGCTAGTGTAAGTCGGACCTTCTTTGATCTGCCTTGGTGGGTCGTGTTGTCGGATTTCGTCCTACCTGTGCGCGGTGCAGCTCTCGTAAATGTCATCCCGTGCAGATTCTTCTGTCGGTGGAAGCTAATTATCAGAAATTGCTGTCGATCAACTTTGGGGTATCTATTTACTAGAAATTAACATTCAGAATGCCGTAATATCACTATTATTCGTATTAGATCAATAATTAAACACTCATGTCACAAACTACTTGGAACCGAGAGCATGGCTACCACCGAACAAGACAGGAAGAGCTCTTAACGCCGACTGCCGACTTTGGCGCGCAGTCCGTATCTCTTACTAGTTTTGTCACAGTTCGTGGATTTCCGATCAAGTTCGTACTTACTAAGATATGCATTTGTTAATGAACGGGTGTGAATTTTAACGAGGCAAATTTATGTTAAATAGCTTTAAACATCCAGAGGCTCCTCCTAGTATTCATGTTGTCATAAATGGCTTTAATTATTAAATATAAATAAACAAAATCAGTTACTTTGGCTCCAAGATGGCGGTACTTCCCGTCATGTATATTTCCCAGGCTGACGCCTCTTGCTACGGTACAGCGCCGAGCCCCACCCCACTAAGCGCGACATATGGTCGCTTCGTCACCTAGCCAGCCAGCTTGGGAAATGCTCTCCGACTCATGGCCGTCTACGGACTACAGAACCTCCTAACTATCGTGAATACATCAATAAGAGACAATAATTTATTAAAACTGGTAAAAATGTCTTCCACACGTAAGAGGCACCTTACAGCCAGTCGAAGAAGTCTGTGACGATTCCCAGTGCCCTTCTTTGAACACGCCTGCTGCCTACTGATAATCCTATGAGATTTTTATTTTTAGCTCATTATTGTTATGATTAGTTCTACAGGATGTCCGAAAAATCTTTCCCTGATTACATAAATTGGTAACTCAGGCTAGAAGTAAGACACAAATACGAAACTGGTGTCTAATTGTTTACAAACTATCAAAGTTTTTTTCACACATCAGTAAACTTCCACATGATCTCCCTTGGTAGCACGTAGCATACACATCTAGGCGGTTTTCAGTTTCCGTCCACACATTAGGCAACATCACTGGAGGGTTCGATTCAACGACTATGGTTATCCGTTGCCGCAGGGTTTCAAGATCTGGTACACGTGTTCGGTAGACCTCGTCCTTGTCATAACCCCATAAGAAGAAGTCTAATAGGGTTATGTCAGGAGAGCGCGGAGGCCAAACCGTTGGCCCATCACGACCAATCCATCGCCCAGGAAAGGTCATATCGAGATAGGCACGGACGTCCAAACCCCAATGAGGCGGTGCACCGTCTTGCTGAAACAAGACATCGGGGTGATACTGAAGCAGCTGAGGAACAGCATACAGTTGCAACATGTCCAGATACACTGCAGATGTGATGATAGCCTCAGCGAAGAAGAATGGCCCGATAATTCGATCGTGCAATAGCGTGCACCAAACATTCACTTTTGGACTGCCTCTGGTGCACTCCATGACCTCTCCAGGGGTTTGTGAACCCCAAATGCGCACATAATGGCGATTCACTAATCCACTGACAAAAAAGGTCGCTTGGTCGGAAAAGGCAATTCGTCTGAGATAACCATCGTCGTCCTCAATACGTGATAGCATTTCGACCGCAAAGTCATATCGACGTGTACTTTCATTGCGCAACAATGGAAGTGGAAGTTTACTGATGTGTGAAAAAAACTTTGATAGTTTTTAAGCAATTTGACACCAGTTTCATAATTGTATCTTACTTCTAGCCTGAGTTATCAATTTATGTAATCAGGGAATGACTTTTCGGACACCCTGTATGTTGTGTTCCATCTTCTCCCGTCTGCTACTGATCACTTTGTCACTGCAGTAGGAATCGCGAACCAGCTGTAGGGAGCTACCACCAAATTCCCGACAGACAGCAGGCTGAAATGACTGGCGCACCCTGCTTCATCCTCGCGCACCGCGGTGCAGTTGTCAGCGGCAGCCTTGGAGGAGGCCCGTGGGAGTGCAGAGGGTGTGCTGTCGGCAGACTCATCACGGGCTGGACGCGGTCAGCGCCGCGAATTCGCGGGCCCATCGCGGCCCGGGACCGCTAATGCCGCCGCTTTACAGAACCAGACATAATCTGCAGTTAAGCCGGGACAGGGGATAAGCTGTCAATCACGGCCAACGTTTGTGCGCCGCCCGTCATGGGGGCGCGATCGATGGCTCCGGCCGCAGCGCCGCTCCACGGTGGCGCGCCGGGGCGGGGGCGGGCGCGTGCGGCCAGCGTGACGGCGGCCGCGCGGTCACATCTGCCTCAGGGCTGCTGCCCCGTTCGGCGCCGCGACTCACAACGCATTTTTGGAAGCCGTTTGAAGGCCACCTATTGATTGTTACATCTACTCATACAGGGTGAAAAGTGATGTTTAAAGCTTTCCCGGCCTACTGATTGTTCCATAAAGGTGCCTCTGGTGGACCCACTACACCTCATTGGCAATATGTTTGGTGCAGACATTGCAGCGTTGTTTGAGCACACTCTCTCCTCTACATATTTTATATCTAACAACGAATTTTATGAACAATCGGACGGTGTCGCCATGGGGAGTCCTTTGTCTCCCCTGGTGGCCAATCTTTTTATGGATGATTTTGAGGAGAGAGCACTCGACCCTGCCACTTT
Organism: Schistocerca piceifrons; assembly: GCF_021461385.2. Taxonomy (NCBI): domain Eukaryota; kingdom Metazoa; phylum Arthropoda; class Insecta; order Orthoptera; family Acrididae; genus Schistocerca; species Schistocerca piceifrons. Next base: position 953,166,378 of record NC_060138.1, read on the forward strand.
TAATCCGACATTATATTGGCGCTACGTTGACGATACTTTTATAGTGTGGCCTCATGGTCTGGACCGTCTCCAAGAATTTTTACGTCACATGAACTCCATACATGAAAACATAAAGTTAACCTTGGAGATAGAGAAAGATGGTTGTCTGCTATTTTTAGACGTCTTGGTGCGACGGAAGAGTGATGGCACACTTGGTCACTCGGTGTCCAGAAAGCCCACTCATACAGACCTGTATCTACAAGCTACTAGTTGCCACCATCCAGCACAAAGAATGGGCGTTCTCAAAACCTAGATCCACCGTGCCCGTACTATCTCTGACGCCAGCAGTCTTCAAGCGGAACTGGAACACCTGCAAGTGAACAGAGTGATGAAGACCTACAAACGACGGAACAAGGAAGAGGAAGAGGCCTTCAGGTCGACTGTTTATCTACCATTTATTGGAAATATTTCTTCACAGATAGGCAGAATATTGACAAAGTGAGAGTCATCTTTCGCCCTCCTTCCAAAATTTCATCATTGGTGGAATCCGTTAAAGACGACCTAGGCCTGCGTAAACCAGGTGTTTACAAAATTCCGTGGGAATGCGGCAAATCATATATAGGGCAAACAACACGAACTGTGCAGGAACGCATTGTGAAACACCAACGGCATAATCGCCTTCTCCAACCCACCAAGTCCGCAATCGCCGAACATTGTATTTTCACAGACCATTCCATGGATTACAACAACACAAAAATTTTGGCCCATACATCAAACTTTTGGAGCTCGATTATCAATGAATCTGTGGAAATAAGATTGTCTGACAGCGAGATTCTCATCAATCGAGATAACGGTTATTAGCTAAACCTTGCTTGGAATCCTGTTATATAGAAACTTCGTAGTCGACGTAGTTATCTGCATAAAGATGGAAATCGCCCTGGTACCGATACGCCAGGCGTTCAAAGTGGAGGGCGCGAGGCGCTGCGCACGGAGCCGTTATGAACGCGCACGCTGAGCAGCGCATGCGCAATGTCACCTCAGGAGGCTTTAAATAGCGGAGCTCAGCGCGTACTCGACATTACTACAGTGGCAAAACCTGAAGATGGCCAGAAGACTCTGCGCCGAAATATCGTGGCAGGAGGTTACTGATACCCGGCAGTTCTCCCGTGTTGTTATGGAACAGGGTGAAAAGTATTTAAACGTACAAACTCTGGGAGGTTGTAGGGGACACCAAAACAAATATTTTTCCCTAATGTCATTTTTTCCTATGAGGTGTATTTAAACCGGTAGAGGAAGATTTCTCTGGCGGCAAATTGATTAAACCAACAAACACTTTTACATTTACTTATGATCAAGAGTCAAGACATTAACACAATCCAATTTCAATTACAGCATATTTTAAAAAATGCCGCCATTGACACGTAAACAAAGGTTACACCGTCCTATTATGTTCTGTCCGACACTGGCAAAAACCCCAGAAGTACCTGAATTGTTCCTGCTGCTGCTACTATCCGGGCAACCGGATCCTCTTCAGATGCAACAAGAGTGGCGTAAACAAGGTTGCGCATCTCTCCCCACACAAAGAAGTCCAGAGGGGACATATCTGGGGATCGAGCAGGCCATGGTACTGTACCACCTCTGCCAATCCACATTTCTGGGAACCGTCGGTCCAGAAATCGACACACACGACGACTGAAACGTGCCGGCTCCCCGTCATGTTGGAACCACGTGCATTGTCTTGCAGGGGGCGGGACGTCTTCCAGCAATTCTGGCAATGCTCTGGCGAGAAAATTGTAGTACTCGTAGTTCAAATTGGCTCTGAGCACTACGGGACCTAACTTCTGATGTCATCAGTCCCCTAGAACTTAGAACTACTTAAACCTAACTAACCTAAGGAAATAACACACATCCATGCCCGAGGCAGGATTCGAACCAGCGACCGTAGCGGTCGCGCGGTTCCAGACTGTAGCGCCTAGAACCGCTCGGCCATCCCGGCCTGCAAATTGTAATAGTGCCTGCCATTTACTGGCCTAGGTAGCAGATAAGGCCCAATTAAACAGTCCCCAACAACACCGACCAACACATTAACGAAGAACAGCACTTGATGAGCGCTAGTAACTGTGGCATGTGGGTTATCCTCACTCCAAACATGGGAACTGTGCGTGTTGAAAACTCCATCACGCCCGAACGTTGCTTCATCGATAAAGAACACAGAGGATGGAAATGTAGGATGCATTTCACACTGTTCCAGGTACCACTGCGAAAACTGTGCTCTGGGTGGATAATCAACTGGTTCCAGGTTGTGGACACGCTGTAAGTGAAATGGACGTAACAATTGCTCTCCAAGGACTGTTCTTACATTCGTCTGATTCGTCCCCAAGTTACGTGCAATTGCACGAGTGCTGATTGAAAGATCCTGCTCCACATGCTGCAAGACAGCTTCCTCTAATTGCAGCGTTCTTACCGTGCGACGGCGTCCCTGTCCAGGTAATCTGCTAAATGACCCGGTCTCACGCAGACGTTGGTACGCAGCAGCAAAGGTCGTATGATGCGGGATACGGCGATTAGGATATTGTTGTTGATAAACCCGCTGTGCAGCTCGTCCGTTATGGTGCGCTACGTACTACGCACCAACCATTTCAGTGTACTCACTCCAGGTGTTTCGCTCCATTAGTAAACAGAGACAATGCATTACTACAATGGTGGACAGCAGTTACCTACAACTGAAGAGCGTAATACGTCCTCTAGCAACTGAAGATCGTAATACGACCTATATCAACTGAAGAGCGTAATACGGCCTCCACTTGTTTAAACAATCCTCATAGGAAATAATAACATTAGGGAAAAATATTTGTTTTGATGTCACTACAACCTTCCAGAGTTTGTCGGCTTAAATACTTTCGCCCTGTATACACCGCAAGCCAACGCAATGCGTGGCAGACGATACCCTGTACCTTTCTTGTCATTTCCTTTCCTGTCCCACTCGCAAATGGGACGAGAGAAAAACTACTGTCTATAAGCTGCCCTATGAGCCCTAATTTCTCGTATCTTATCTTCGTGGTCCTTACACGAAATGGATGTAGGCGTCAGCAGAATCCTTATGCGTCAGCTTCAAATGCCGGCTCTCTAAGTTTCTTAATATGTTCCGCGAAAAGGACGTCGCTCTCCTTCCGTGGATACCCATTTGAGTACTCGAACCATCTCTGTAACACTTGCGTGTTCTTCGAACCTATCGGTAACAAATCTAGCAGCCCACCTCTGAACTGCTTCGATATCTTCCCTTAAACCTTAATCCGACCTGCTATGGATCCCAAACACTCGAACAGCACTCAAGAATACGTCGGATAGCGCCCGATATGCAATCTGCTTTACAGATAATACACACTTTCCCAAGATTCTCCCAGTGAACCGAAGTCGACCATTCGCCTTCCCTACCACAACCTCACATGCTCCTTCCATTTCGTTTCGCTTTGTAACGCTACTCGGATATTTAAACAATGTGACAGTGTCAAACACGACACTACTAATGCTGTATCCGAACGTTATGGGTTTGTTTTTTCTACTCATCAGCATTAACTTACACTTTTCTACATTTAGAGCTACTTACCATTCATCACCATACATACTACACATTTTGTCTGATGTCATCTGCTAGTCTCCTACAGTCACTCAACTTCAACACATTCCCATACACCATAGCTTTATCAGCAAACAACCGCAGATTCCTGCCATCCCACTTCCTCCTGCGTGTCGCCCAGATGACTTCTATGTATAGAAAATAGTTGCGGTGCTATTACACTTTCCTGGAGCTCTCTTGGAGATACCCTTGTCCCTGATGAACTCTCGCCGTCGAGGACAACATACTGGGTTCTATCACTTAAGAAGCTTTCACGCCACCCACGTATGTGGGAACTGTTCCTTAACAGTCTGCAATGGGGAACCGTGTCAAATGATTTCCGAAAATCTAGAAAGTTGTCTGTCTGTTGCCCTTCATCCATAGTTCGCAATATAAAATGTGAACAAACGGCACATCGAGTTTCGGATGAACCATGCTTTCCAAAACCGTACTGGTTCGTGGACATAAGCTCCTCTGTCTAAGATAATTCACTGTATATATGCAAGGATTCTGTAGCAGTCCGACGTTGCGGATATGGATCTGTAATTTGCAAGAATATTCTTTTAGCCTTTTTAAATACACAAATCACCTTCCATTTTTTTCACTCGTCTGGGACTTCTCGCTGAGCACGTAAGGGGCCAATGCAGCTGAGTAGTCTCTGTAAAACCAAATTGGGATTCCATTTGGACCTAGCGACTTGTTTTCAATTCCTTCTGTTGTTTCTATACCTCAGGCATCCTTATTACAATGTTGTTCATACGGGAGTCTGTTCGATGGTGAAACGAAGTTACATTTTTACGATTATCCTGCTTGAACGATTCCTTAAACGCTAAATTTAAAACTTCGGCTTTCGTCTTGCTATCTCTCACTGCCACATCAGAATGGTCAACCAGTGACTGGATGGAGGCTACAGATCCGTAACCTTGTTTAATTAGCGTGAGAATATCACGAATACGCTGAGTGACATCTAGACTTTCTTCCTCGATGAACGAAAATATAGAAGCTTAATACAATGTTAATTAACATAAGGAGGATACATGCTAAGGTCCCAGAACTGGTATCGGCTGTTAAAAGGAATAATATCACGAACAGGAACTTTGCTGAAACTGGAAGTGAACAGTATCGAAATCCTAAATACCGGCTGACATATACGGAATGACTGCGTGATGATATTGCTAACTTTCGTCCGTCTTGGAGAAGGATAAATGTATCAATCTGAAGTAAGGGGTCCTGGTCCGGAAACGACGGAGTAGCAAGTTGTAAGTGAAAATCTACTGAAGCTCCACCTTAGCATCGCGCAGCGCTCAAACTACGGACCCCAACTTCCGAACATTTGACCATGACGTATATAGTTCCCGCCATGTACTTTCAACACTGTCAGATTATTTCCCCTGTTTTTGGACTAGCAACGACAGACAGAAAATCTGAAGCCTTCGGTATAGTATTAATGAATGCCATTTATCTGCACAAGTTTCTCTAGCTGCTATATTTACAACAGTTGTTCAAAGCGAAGTCCCCTACCGTTAAGGGAGGCATGGCATCGCCGCACAAAGTTCTGTCACACCCGTCCTGATATCTTCGGTGTCGTGCATATAATGTCACAAGTAGCCATAATTATTGCCAAGACAAATACTTTTCATATGGCTCCACAGAAAAAAATCATGTGCTGTAAGATCAGATGAACGAGTTTTCCACGTAACAGGTACTCCTCTCCCAATTCACTTTTCAGGGCACGTCTGACTCAGGTGATCAGACACCCTCAGTTCGAAAAAAGGTGGAAATCCATGTTATCGTGCGAGTCGGCAATCGATATCTTCCGAGAAGCCAAATGTTATGTCATCGTTGCCACTGATAAGTAGATGAAAGGTGGCCAAAGAGATCAGTCGTCGTAGGAATCTGGACAGGCAAGCAAAAGATTAGTTGACAGAAGTGTACTTTAAGTAAATATTTTTAGTCCAATTGTTGCTGAAGAAATGCTAAACTGTTGACAAGTTTTAGCAGCCGTGACAAGGTATAACTAGTGGCACGACGCGGCCGTGCGTGTATGTATAATACATTGAAAGTTTGCAGGTAGAGCCATCTATCAAGAGCTCGGCCTAGCGTTGGACACCAGCTGGTAAAAGGGACTAATCTAAACTAGAAGACTGGTGCCTTGGTTCCCGCCATTTATAACACCGTTCTAGTGATCTTCATTGGTCGGTGGCCTGGAGGTTTCTTCATTGTTCAGATCGTCCTATTGATGGCGGCGTTTAAAGCGCCGTTTGTGGCGCCTGTAGGAATCTCCATCGAGATGTAGCTTCCGGCAGTACCGATAAGCTAAGATCCTACACTCCATCACGCTGGAACCACAGCAGTTCACTAATAACAAGTGAGATATATTCCGGGAACCTACAGCTTTAGTAAGAACAGAACGGATACGCGTATTCGACTGTTAGAAAAATCAGGAAAAGTTTCGTTTTTAAGTTTCGATTCGTTTACAGGCCAGAGTTCCTTATCTTTACTTGATACATTTACCCTCCTCCATCATCCCAGAAAGTTTGTAATCAGGGAAACACTCTGTATATATCAAGGATAGGTTAGACACCAATGATGGCGGCGAATTTACTTCAGTAAATGATTTAAAAATGTCTAGTGACGTTATTACAAATTCCGAATGTAGAATATTCTGTGTGAAATTGATCAACAAAGGAGGGTCAAGCTGGCAAACTATTTCTTTTACAGACGACCTGCGTCAGAATGTGTAGTGGCAGATGGTTTCAGGGACAGCATGGAGAATATATGAGTAAGTTTTTTGACCATGCTGTTGGAACAGAAGAAGACTTCAACTTGACATCTATAGAAGAGAGAGTCATGCAGTTAAAATTGGTACCAAAGAAAACTATTCGTGTAAGATTGTTCTGAACATATTTTCAGAAAATGACTTCGAACACGTAGAGAATCAACGCCCGAGTGCAAGCCTAAGACGTAGTAACTAATAGCCTGAACTTCTCGAATCAGTGAACATTGAGGAGGGAATCAGTGATTACAAGGCTGTGATAGCACCAATGACGACGAGTATCACTGGGGATGTTAAAAAAAATGTGATAAAATATTTTCGGTTATCGGGAGCAAACTGCAGAAATCTAAGTAGTCAACACATTTGTGAAGCACAAATGGGTAAAGTTCTAAAGCACTGCAGCATTTTCTTTACATGAGTACTCGTCAAGCAAGGTTATGAGGGATGGGAAAGACCTAACGTGTTAGAAAGTTGCTGCGAAAGCAAAGAAAGCCTTATCTCCGATTTTAGCGAATTCAAAGCCTGGTAAAGAAATTGAAGCTAAATAAAGCAACACGAGCGTGAGCAGAAGTATGCGAGAAACATTCAGTGAATTTCATAGTAAAATATCGCCAAACGACGTGACTAAAAAACCTTAAGTTTTGTTCTTATGTAAAGTCAGAAGCGAATGGAAATCATTTGTTCATTCACTCGCTGACCATATTGACGCTGAGACAGAAAACGATAGCCGGGCGGGATTAGGCGAGTATGCCCCTACCACAGTGGAAAATGCAGCTCTCGAGGACTTTCTCACTATTTTAGGTCCAAAATTGTCGGGAACAGACAACGCTGACATCCTCTCACCTATTACTAAAGATGAAGTGCATGAGGCAGTGCGTAACTCGCCTCTCAAAAAATCTCCGGGACTTGATGGCCTCCCTGTGGAGTTTTATGCCCGCTTCTGGTCTGTAATTGGGAACAAGATCACTTCCATGGCAAATGAGGTCCTGAACGGAAAAACGGTCCCTGCAGAGTTTAAGGAAAGTAAAATAGTACTGATTCCTAAGAGTAAAGGCAAAACCAACTTAAACAATTTTCGGCCTCTTTCGCTACTAAATTCTGATTACAAAATAATTTCGCGTATTATCAACAAAAGACTCTCTGCCTTTTCCAACAAAATATTGAGTCATCATCAATCTTGTTCTCCGACCAGAACGATATTCGAAAGTCTATCTGCATACAGAGACGTCATTGCAATTACCTCAGTGACAAGCATAAAATGTGCTTTAATCTTTATAGATTTCAACAAATCTTTTTACCGCATTAGTCGTACATACCTCTTTGCGACGCTATCAAGAATGGCTTTCCACCCTCAGATTGTCAACATGCTAACAAATATTGCAACAGGTATAAATGCGAAAATAGCAATCAATGGCCAAACTTCTAAACCCATACAGATAAGGCGAGGGCAGTCCCTTATCCATGTTTTTATTTTCCGTATCTTTAGAGCCCTTCCTCCGCACTGTCCACGCAAGATTAACAGGCATAACATTGAGTGGTGAGAAAACTGTCATACGAGCTTATGCTGATGACGTGGGCGTTGTAATAAGGAATAAGGAGGAGACAGTTACACTGGAAAGAGAAATCCAAAGGTATTTTCTAGCGTCGGGAGCGACAACAAATGAAAACAAAAGTAAAATATTGAATTAACGGGACCTAGATCACCTCCGACTGGCATGGGCAAAACAAGACACCAAACATAAAACTTTGGGAATAACCTTAATGGCATGTCCGATGAGAATGGCTGCTTCTAACTGGACGGAAAGTAGGAGGAAAGTTCATGGTGCTGTAATGGAGAACATCTATCGAACTATGGACCTGGTGCAGAAAGATTCATCAACTCCTGCGTTTTGTCTAAAGTGTATTTCAATGCGCAGGTATTTCCAATCCCTAAACTAGTAGCGAAAGGAATCATGTCCACTGTTACCAATTATTTATGGCGAGGAGACATATTCAGGTTTGGTGCGACTACCGTTATACTGGATATCAGAAACTGGGGCCTCGGTTTGACGGATATTCGCAATAAAGCGTCTGCTCTGTTCCTCAAACGGGCTTTCCATATACTCAGAGAACTTCCACAATGTATAACCGCAAAGCTCTTTGAGGCTGTGACACCCCATAGCCTGCAAGCACCGATTGATGTGCGAAGGATTAATGCCCGTCTGCAGTATGTGAAGAACTTTTTCCTCGAAGCAAGTTATCTTAGTGACGAAATCAGAAGCAACACATGTATCACAGCGCGCGACATCATACTTGAAAGGAAGTTAAATGAGGGCAGAAACAAAATTGAAACGAAATTCCCAAATTGTGACTGGGAAGCTATATGGCGAAACATCAACTATGTCGGGCTATCTACAGACGCTACTTCCGCATGGTACAAAACAGTTAACAATGTCATCAGTACCAACGAGAGACTATATGGGATCGGTTTAAACCAGACACACCTTTGTGGAAAATGCAATCTGGTGGATACACTCATCCACAGATTCACCTGTGGTGGCAATGTGCATAACTGGAATTGGATCAGGCAACAAATCGCCTTTCTCACCAGATCCTCTACGGAATATATAACGCCATCGCTCGTCCTGAGACCAGACATGACATACTTTTCGAAAATAAGAACCAACGCCATTAGCTGGTTACTGGGAAAATATATTAGTTATGTCATCCACAAACTTGGGTCGGACAACGAGACAGAATTCTGCATTTACATGAATTGTGAATATGCAAAAATCCTCACGTATCGCAAGCACAAGAAGCACTACGGCAACATGATGAAGATCATTTTTGAAAGAATGGGTGTTGGTTAAATATTTGGAACCACTACAACACCTTGAATGAGAACGAACAGAAGAAAATTAAAAGTCACTTGTTTTCTTATTATTATTTACTATTACCTTGCATCCGGAATTTCTATGTTACACGAAAAGTTTTTTTTTTTTCAAAACATTTTGTTCAGAATTACTCGTGTTCGACTTCCAAAGGATTGGTGTGATTGAAGAAGAATTTTTAAGTTTTTATCGGTGTTCAGTTTCTACTCAGAGAAGAGGTTTCTTTGCCTACTTACATCGGAGAATGGGAATTTTGTGTTGAGATTTCTGCACACTTAGTTCTATGACCCAACAGGGAACATGAAAAAAGGGTTGGGAGGGGGTTGGGCCTCGACGCACTGGCAGTGCCGTGAAGAGACCCCACTGCTAGTGCGGCGTGTACCACGCCCTGACCATCCTAAAAATAAAAAAATAAATTAAAAATAAATAAATAAAAAAATAAATAAATTAAAGTGGTTAAAAAATTGGATTGCTGTGAAAAAAGGATGGATACAGCAACTGCAAAAAAAAAAAAGCGATCTGGGGCGCTGCAGTCACGGACTGTGCGGCCGGTCCCGGCGAAGGTTCGCGTCCTGCTTAGGGCATGGGTGTGTGTGTTTGTCCTTAGGACAATTTAGGTTAAGTAGTGTGTAAGCTTAGGGACTGATGACCTCAGCAGTTAAGTCCCATAAAATTTCACACACATTAGGACATTTTTAACAGAAAACGATAGCGTGAAGTCCAAAATACTACATTTGATCTTGCAAAACTGTTTCACCCCGAAAAACTGTAATACGATTCCTTCTTTCAGTTGCCGGCCGGAGTGGCCGAGCGGTTGAAGGCGCTACAGTCTGGAACCGCACGACCGCTACGGTCGCAGGTTCGAATCCTGCCTCGGGCATGGATGTGTGTGATGTCCTTAGGCATGTTAGGTTTAAGTAGTTCTAAGTTCTAGGGGACTTCTGACCACAGCAGTTGAGTCCCATAGTGCTCAGAGCCATTTGAACCATTTGCACCTTCTTTCAGTTATCGCACAAATGCCGGTATGGGAAACAGAAAAGAGACGGCAGAATCATCTAAACCAGCTCAACAACAAAATGGAAACTTTACTACACGATACACCTGTGAGGTCCTACAGATAATGCGCGAAAGTACTTGCTCCCATTCTGTCAGTAGTTTATCGTAGTTCACTGGATACTTACCGATTAGAAAAAAGTGCAGGTCATTCCGGTTTGCAAGAAAGTCCGTCGGACACACGACCTTTATTATAGGCCAATATAGCTGACCTCAGTCTATGATAGAATTATAGAACTTCGTTTATTCTCACGGACTGTGACGTTTTTACAGATCGAAAATCTGCCCTATGAAAACTCAACATAGATTCCGCAAATAAAGGTCTTGTGAACTCAGGCCGCTCTCTTTGACCATGAACTCCAGAGACAGAGGTGGTCAGGTTGAAAGCGTTCGATTGAATTCCGTTCTGTCGTTTAATGAACAAAATATGAACTTAACCACTTGTCAGACTGGATTTAATACTGAACACAGGACTTCCCTGCAGGTAGACCTCAGCTCTTCCTCCTTAACCGAACAAAATCGACAAATGTGAAAGCTATTTCGAGGGTATCCAAAGGGATTGCTATAGTGCCGGTAGTATCGACAAGCGTAGCAAGGGACCAAGGGAAAACGACTTTCTATGTGCTTCCTAATATCTCTTATCCTGTATTCGGGCCCCTTTGCACGAGACTTACGTATAATGGTTTTGCATTCTTCGCTCATGCCGGTATTTTAATCTTTCTCAATAGTGTTTCGCGGAGGAACATCATCTTCCTTCCACGGATTCCCATTTTAGTTCGTGGAGCATTTCCGTAAGACCGTCCGCATACGGGTCGATTCGCATTCTTCGTGGTCACAGCTCGTTTTCGACGCTATTGAATCCTCATTCGACAGCCCACGTAAGTGAATGGATGGCCGCTAACGGATCGACTTGCAGTCCTCTCGTAATAGTCTCGAAGTTGAAGCGAGAGCGGCTCGTCTCTTGCGTCCTGCAGTGCGCGGGAAATTTCGAACGTGATGCACGTCAAGGAGGTAATTCAGTTGCTACTTTCCGATAACTTTTTTTATTACTTACATCTAGTGCGCAAATATTGATGCTGTTCTCATTCCGGCAACGTACGGTTCCAAGTACTTGGAATTTTTCTGTCATCACACGAAACATGCATTCAACCGATTAATCTTATATTGTCGAGAGTCTATTCTGAGTAAGTTCTAAGCAAAGCTTAGAAGACGGTGGTATGTTAAAAGATGGACTGTATAAAAGGCTTTTAATTGTGGAGGCTCTGAAAACACCCCCATCACTGTTTCTACCAGCGTACCTATTTTAATCGTCGTAAAATTAACATCATGTTAATCAGCTCATCTTAGTAGTACTACAGGTGGTTTTATTTGTAATTAAAATTAGTTGAATAAGTATTAGGAATTTTCTCTATCCGAACGTGATTCCCCACATATAGCCTCTATACTGTTTGTAAGATTCGAGAGGGACTGGAAACGTTCAGCAGTTCTTTTCCAGTGATCTTGCGGAGGAAATTTTATATAGGCGTCTTTCAACTCATTCCATTAGATCTGCATGCACAAAATATTCGCCCAACTATTGTCTCTCCCCGACGAGAGTAGTATCAGCGATTCAAATGTACATGCTGCAGCCGAATACCCCAAATTAAGCATTATCTTCAAACAATGGTGAGGAAAAATATTTATGTATAAACAAGTGGGACCTTATCAATAAAAGACAATGTATTTGGTTCTCGGTTCCAGTGGCTGAATGCAAGAAAAAATGGAAGAACCTGCGGAGGGTATTTGTTAAGAATCTCGCGCCCAAACCTAGTGGTAAAGGAGCTACAAACAAGGAACCGTATTATCTGATGGATGAAATGCAATTTACTACCTTCAAAGTAGTTTTCGTCCCTACTGTCCGTCATCCCTCACAAAAACCTCATGTTTCCGAAGCGAAAATCTCAGCGAAATTATCCTCTTTTCAGGAAATCTTTCTTCTGAGCTTCAAGTTATCTCAACTGACCAGTAACAACCGCCCTCCACCCCATCATTGTCAACCCATGCCTACCGCAACACCAACTGAGTCGTCTCTGGCCGTGATCCTAGGACCGCCTTCGGCAGTTTGTGAGGACGGGGTGATAGCATCACCTGATCCCGGGGTTACGAGAAGACGAATCAGGAAGACTAAATGTTTAAACTTCCAAAGTAATACGGACAAAGCCTCTGCCGAATATTTTTGAGCAAATGCGGTGATGGTTCCAAACACCTCCACTGAAAAATATAAGAGAGAGGCCAGTGTACACAACTTACAGGTCAGCCTCGTCCCAGAACTCATGCAGATAAGTGATATTCAGTTAAGGAATTACAGAAGATAGACATTGCTCCTCATAGACGAGGTTACAGGGATCTCTCCATCCTCCATCCTAGCAGGGACTGGCAGGATTCAGCATCAACGACAACCAGTTTCAGCATTTTTTCCTCACTGAAGGAAGACCAATTTGAAGCGGTTTTCTGTGTTGACAGTGCCAGCAAATCATCCTGAACATCACAGCATCCCCCGTATCAATAGAACTGCCCATTATACAGGCGATTATTGAAGAAAATAACAAATAAAATATTTGTACTCCCCTCTTGGAAGTCGCAAGCTGAGTGGAGGAAAATCACGCCCCGACGGGATCGTTATCAAACTAGTGTGTGTTGCCCGTGCAGGCTTAATCAGCATTATAATTAATAGCAAGGCATAAGCAGAAAGAAACACTTTTGTTTAACGTCTGATCGACGATTATGTTACTAGAATGGTGGGTGAAAGCTGTGAAAGGAAACAGACTGTATACGTTACGATAATATCACCTCAGTATAATGTCAAGAAAATGACGGAACTCACGAGAAATTGATCCACCGTCATTCTCAATGCGACTCCAGAATAGTAACGACTACTGCAGCACTTTCGGTAATGTGTATAGTAAGTGACAATATTCCAGCACTGCGGATGTATTATGTTACTGCTTAAGTTCGTCGCGTTTTTCCGTAAGTCTAAAAAACGCAACCGATGCGCGTAGGAGAGACTTTAGTAATGAATAATACAGTGTCCTTCATTATTTACAAGGGCCTGCCAACGCTGGGGTAGCTTTTCGATTCCGCGACTACAGGAAAAACACGGTTTTGAGACGAAGAACTCGTCGAGCCATGTAGTGAGAGCATTTTCATATGGAAAGGAAATTACTCAAAGGTTTTTCGATGGAGAGGGGTAAAAGGTGAAAATCTGAGAATGTAAGATCATTTGAATAAGATGAATGTGGAATGACTTCCAAACTCCGCTCCCGTGAAGAGTTTTTTATCAGTCTAGCAGAAAGCGCCCGGGTGTTATCGCGAAGTGGCATCGTTTTAATGGTTCAAATGGCTCTGTGCACTGTGGGACTTAACATCTATGGTCATCAGTCCCCTAGAACTTAGAATTACTTAAACCTAGCTAACCTAAGGACATCACACAACACCCAGTCATCACGAGGCAGAGAAAATCCCTGACCCCGCCGGGAATCGAACCCGGGAACCCAGGCGTGGGAAGCAAGAACGCTACCGCACGACCACGAGCTGCGGACGGCATCGTTTTATGCAGTCTTCCTGGCTGTTGTTCTTAGTTTGCTTCTCCTAGACGTCTCAGTTGTTGACAAGAAATGTCAGCAGTGATCGTTACACCTCGGGGAAGCAATTCGTAGTACACCAAATCTTCGCTGTTCCACCAGCCGCGTAACTTTATCCTTCGTGGAAGTGCGTAGGTCTTGTAAGGGGAGTTGCTGCTCTGTTTGGGATCAACCACTCCTTTATTTTCCTTATATTAGCATAAAGACACCATACCCCGTCAGCAGTAACTATGCGGAGTAGGTATTTTGGGTGTTGGCCGGCCGTTGTGGTCGAACGGTTCTAGACGCTTCAGTCTGGAACCGCGCGACCGCTACGGTCGCAGGTTCGAATCCTGCATCGGGCATGAATGTGTGTATTGTCCTTAAGTTAGTTAGGTTTAAGTAGTTCTAAGTTCTAGGGGACTGATGACCTCTAATGTTAATTCCCATAGTGCTCAGAGCCATTTGAACCAAGCCATTTGGGCGTTGTTTACTAGACAGTTGATGACGAGAAGCCGAGATGCACGTATGGTCACCTCCTGATTTTAGTGATTTTGGCTTAGAGCGTGCGTTACCGATACACACGGTTTTTGAACCTTCCCTATTGCATACAAATGTGTCCGTATATGGTGGGACGAACATAGTTCATCTGCCAGATTTCGGGTACACTGACGTGGATCAGTGTGGATTAATGCATTTAAATGATCTTCATCAAACCCTGAAGGTCTTCCTGAGCGTGGAGTGTCACTAATGTCAAAAATATTCTCCTTAAAACCCGTTTTTGGCCTTGTTCTGTCCAGTGGCATTATCCTTATACATGACGGAAATGTTTCTGGCTGCCTCCGCTGCTGTCATCCCTCTACTGAATGCAAACAGAAGAATATGTCGGAAACGTTCCGATTTCTGCACTTGGCACTCCATTTCTAGCGCCCGCAGATCCCCCACTGTCTGCAAATGATAAAATGACAATTTGTAAACTCAAACAGTAATAGTGAATTAGTGAATCACAAATAAAATATGACAGTCGATAAATAAACGAATATCGACCGGAATACCAACATGCAAAACAAGAACGCTACCAAATTATGCACTAACCTAATACCACAGGTGCGTTACGTGGCCAGCAGATGTTTAGTGGATTAACAGCCACAACGTGACAGGGACGGCCCTGAGTTGGAGTCGTCTGACCCCAAGTGGGCAGGGTCGCCACAATTACAGGCGCGCTCTCGGCGGCTACCAGGCCGGGCCAGGCCGGCCGCTAACAACGGGCGCCTTCATTAGGGCCCGCGTCCGCGTCCGCGGGCCGTGTGAAGGAGCGCGCCTCGCCGCGCCGCGCCGCACCGCGAGTGCTGCACGTGTTCTCACACCTGACTACAGCCGGGCCGCCAGCCGTGTCCTCCCACGCCGCGCCACGCCACCAGCCAAATTGCTTTATTAGGGCGCGCCTTGTTGACCCTGGCGGTGGCGCCGTAAAACAGTGCGCGCGGTGCAGCCTGCCGGAACGGCCAACGCCATTCCCCGGAGGTTTATTTACATCCTTGAGTAGTTCCGCGAGAAGCGCACCGGGCGGCAGCGAATTACGGTTATAGTGTGTCGCATTCTTCCAGGTGTCATTAGTTTATCTTCTATTTCATCAAACAATTTTATCTGCATTTCCGGACTTGTTTAAATTTGTTTTTATGTATGTTTTTTCTGTCTCACCATTTCTTCATGTATTGATCCGAAGTCATTTGTGCTTTCCACAAAAACTATTTCGTCCAAGCCAATGTGTCACACAAGAGCGTCAATACTTGCTTCAACGTACACCGAAGAGCCTAAGAAACTGGTACACCTGCCTAATACCGTGTACGGTCCCCACGAACACGCAGAAATGCCGCAGCTTGGCGTGGCATGGACCCGACTAATGTCTGAAGTAGTGCTGGAGGGAACTGACACCATGAATCCAGGAGGGCTGTCCATAAATCCGTTAGAATACGAGAGGATGAAGACCTCTTGTTAACAGCACGTTGCAAGGCATCTCCGATATTCTCGGGAACTGATACCATGAATCCTGGAGGTCTGTCCATAAATCCGCCGGCAAGAGTGGCCGAGCGGTTCTAGGCGCTACAGTGTGGAACCGCGCGACCGCTACAGTCGCAGGTTCGAATCCTGCCTCAGGCATGGATGTGTGTGATGTCCTTAGGTTAGTTAGGTTTAAGAAGTTCTAAGTTCTAGGGGACTGATGACCTCAGAAGTTAAGTCCCATAGTGCTCAGAGCCATTTGAACCATTTTGCCCATAAATTCGTAAGAATACGAGAGGATGAAGACCTTTTGTTAACAGCACGTTGCAAGGCATCTCCGATACGCTCAATTATATTCATATTTCGTTGCCTTATCCTTCCTCTCCCTGACTACCAGAGTTCATATGTGGCTATTTTTGCCGAATATCTTACGATTTACAAGGTTTTGGTTATACAGGAACACAATAGAAGAATTTAGATTGCTGCGAGTGGAACAAGAACACGTGTAGTCTCATTACAAATATGTGGCCGTTTTATCCGAAATGTCATGTTTACCGAGGATGTGGTTAGACAGGGAACTAAAAGCACAGTTTATATTGCTGTGACACAAAATTCCAGCTAACTTTATGTATGAAAAAGAAGAGATTACGAATGAAAATCTTATTGGCTATCTACATATGACCCATGATTCGTTATGTCGACTTCTCAATATTCATCGCACGAACCGTTATCAACAGTATACACAACGGAAAATCCGCCTCTAACAAAAAGAAAACAAAGAAACGGAGTTAGAAGCAAATTTGCGGGAAAAATTAACTGGCCAGTTCATATATTTGTTTGATTGGGTTGGAAGATGGTGGAATTAGTTATAAACTCTTCAACAGATAGCTATATAAGAAATTTAGTCGAGAAAAATGTAATATCTCTTGCAGTTCATAGGTGCCGCTGGATAAAGTAAAGAAATCTGGAACACGTTATGTCTCGTGTTAGAACTGGAACAGTGATACAAAACAGATATATGTTTGACGGTTTTTCTGTCTTTCACGATAGTCACCAGTATTGGTTTAAGCGACTGCCAGCAATGTGGAAGTCGTAGGATACCCTTATCGGATCCATATGATGTTGCTAGTTCGAATAGGATAGTCTAATGTCCGATGAATCTCTGTAACAACTCTGAAACTAAGGCCACGATGTGCTTCCGTCATTTTATTAACCCAATAAAAGTTACAAAGGCCTAAGGCCTGGGAGCGCTTCTGAGTCCCATCGATCAAATGAGAACTCTCCCGAGAATTTTCCAACAAATTGAAGGGTGTGGTATACAGAGAGTGTCGCTGCTTATTTCTCAAAGCTGGCCGGATATTGTGTGTTTCTAAAATGAACAGAAATGCCGTGTATTAACAACCTGCCGTTGGGGAACGGTATGTGACAATGCCATCAAAGGTTACACGATGATTAATGTAACTTCCACTTTTCTGGGGCTGTGGCGAACTCACATGCGCCATTCGTTTGATTGGCGTTCCAAGTGTGGATCGTACGACTTGGTCCATTTCTTTCCCAGCGTTATGAAGTTGCACAGAAAATCCCTTCATTTGCCTTCATGCAAAACCCATCGTGAGGCAGTTTATCTCATGCCCAAGTGGTCCTTCAGAATAAAGAACAGACGTACGTACAAATCTGTTTCTGAGGCCACTTCGCGAATCGTTTGGCGTCGGTCACTGCTTAGTGACGCGGTAAGAGCAGATTCTGCCTCTTTAAGCAGAAATCTCTTGTAATCTATTGCCGACCTTACCACTGTTATAACAAGGCAATGTAGACCCCTGCAAGTGTACTGAAGACCTTATCACCTTGTGAATGCTGCAGTTCTTCCTATCTACGTACTTGCTAAGAAAATTTGAGAGGAATTTTGTGTTATGCAACATACCTTTCTAGTTTTGTTTCACCCAGGCATGTTTCAATATTTTGCGCTTTCTTAAGAGGGTTTGTTTATTTTCTTCTGTAATATCGTTACATGTTTGAAAAAACCTTTGGCAGAAGATATTTACATCTGTAAAATTGGCGATAATTGTCAAATGTTTTTACTTTGGTTACAATACAGTACCGAATTGAGACATGTAGCATTGTGCTGAGGAATTCTACGCTGTTTATTTACAATATGTCTGAAGCTCCTAGTTGTATAGCACATTTGGAAAAAGAGTGTTTACAGCCCTCACATGGAGCTAATGGATATTTATATTTTTATGCTAGTAGCTTTAGGTCCAGTACGCAGTCTACAGTTTTCCATCTGCAAACAGAAAATGTTATTTTATTTTTACTGTTTATTATGCTATTCCTACGCGGAATCGCTATGTATCGTGTTGTTTGGCGTGTTTCTTAGAGTTTTTTACGCTCTGGTGTTTTTACTTTTTGTGTCAAGATAAGATGCTTGTTTCTCTCGTTTTTAACGTTACACATTGATTTTATGCGATTCTTCCCAACCACAGAGTTGTCGCCGCCATTACATTTCGTTGTGACAGTGTCGTGTTCATTCACTTCGTGGCATATTTGTGTGGGTGTGGCGCGCGGATATTTCCAAGGTTCCAAGGTAGGGAGAAGGGTGAGAAAGAGAGACAGAGAGATAGATAGATAGAGAGAGAGGGGGGAGTGAGATATGTGGTCGGCATGCGCAGTGTGTGCACATGTATTCAATGCAAACTTAAAAAGAGAATTAATCGCTAAGGAAATAAAACACGTAATCGGGGAGAACAAAACCACCATAAAAGAAAACACAATGACAACTGAAGAAAAAAGTTTGCAGAAAGCTACAGAAGAAATTAACACAAGAAAATCCCGTAATCTCAAAATCTGATAAGGGCAATTCGGTTGTACTCGTGAAAGAAAAGGGATACATTGGCAAAACATTAGACAATATTCAGAGCAACACTATCACAGAAATAATTAGTAATCTAAGAAAGTGATACAAAAGAAATTTACTGAAAACCCTGATAAACATAGAAATAGTTTTCACAGACACACAGGTTAAACGAATCATATAGAAAAATCCCAAGGCCCCCTTTGAAAATCCATTGCCTAAAATTCACAAACCACATTTAACCATATGCCTAGTGATTAACTTTACCAAAGCACTGACATACTACTTAGCCAATCAGACACACACGCACTGCTACACTGAAAATAGAAGTCTGAAGAGCTCAAGTGAGTTAACAGAGAAAATTAAAAATATGAAAACATCCCAAACAGAGCAACATTAATTTCCTTTTACATAAATTTCAGGTACATACACAATCCAACAGAAGAAACCATCAATATCATATAAATAAATCTCCAACTACAAGGAAACGTACCCACAACAAACAAACCAAAAATATCAGCTTTACTCAAGCTCATCACAGAGCAAGACTTTTTCACATTCAACAACAAATTTCACCCTCAATAAGTACGGATACCTATTGGATAACTGGTCAGTGGCCTTCTAACCGTGTGTGACATGGTCTTAATGGGTTTTCCTCTATTTCGGAAGTAACAAACAAAAAACACAGAACTGTATGCGTTTCTATCAAATAAAGAACGTTTTCATATCGTGATTTTCTGTAAGTAGCGAGCAAGTTACATTCTAACAGTGCAAATGTTGCATGGTCTGTTACAGTCAAAAAGACTTCCAGAAGTATCTGGCCATGTTAAAAACATGATCCATGACTTGTATGTAAGGACGTTAGGCACTTTGACAAGTTTTTTCTTTTCAGTTTATGGTATTTTTACGCCTTGGTGCAAAATTGATCAGCTAAGTTTTTATATTGTAAATAATTGTGTAAAATAAGTTACTTCAGTACTGTAGTGTTTTTCCAATTTAAACAATTTTATTTCAGAATGTCTCTTACGGTGATTAATGAAGATGTAAGTTCTGCTACAGTAGTGATGCAGTGCTGATTCTAGCACGTTCAGTTAATGAGTGTAAGATTATGATTTGTTTTCATCTCGTCATTCAGCAGTGCTGAAGTTCAAGAGATGTTATTTGCTTGATTTTCTGTTGATAAACCAGTTCCTTGAGGTACCAGTGAACAGTATGAGGATTAATCTTTGATGTGTAGCATCTTAGAGTAAGTTATGTCATTATTAGCTATATTATGAGATATATCCATTAAATTTTGTATCTTATGCTGTTCTGATTAACTGCATATGGTCATACAGTTCTGACTCCTGATACAGACCGGTTGATATTTGACATCTACGATACTGACCTTGTGATGCTAATTACTACTTTCTGTTCAATGATCATCATGTATACATTAGCATTATTATAGAGAAATGAAATATTTGTACTGTAATAAAAAGGCAGTACTTGTGATAGTCACTAACCCAATACTCAGTGATTAAATTTGTAATAAGGTATGAAAATTGAACTGAGTAGGCAACAATAAGAAATGATTTTCTTTACTAACTCCAACTTATGTCAACTGGAGTTCAAGTGCCTTATAATTTATGTAAAAAAATTGCGACTGTACTCATGCAAACTTCTCTTAAGTATTTGCTACAGCAATTGAACCACATGATATTTTACTTTGCTTGTTTACCTTTTATTCTGTGATAATTTAAATCATATGTCACTACTATGTATATATCAGTTCTGTAATCTGCAATTAATTGTAACATTTTTTTAAAAATATGTGACTTTTAATATCTTTGGACAAATCCATATGTCACTCAGTGATGGTATATGTCACACATTTTGCATGGTATATGCTGTATACTGTACCATCAGAAAACGAATTTGTGTAGAACAAGTTTGCCACCACGTGGTTGCCCTGGACTCAACATTTACAACTGTACTTCCAGAAACTTCCCACACATACGTAATTATCTTTGGCCATACATAGTTTGAGTCTTTTACTGAACACTGAACTTATGAGCCTGTTCATATTATGTGGATTTCATGGTTAACAGTATGTAACTTATTCACTATAGCTCGTGTGTGTGTTATTGTGCCACATGTGGGACTTTTGATCTGTGTCAATTACGAGAACCTGTTTTGTCAGAGAGATACTGTTTCAATCGTTTTGTGATCTTATCATGAATTTTTCGTATTTAACAAGGTATACTTGTGTTTTGTACAGTCGATACTGGTTCTGTATAGTAGCTTTATCTGAATATGAACAAGAGGAACACACTAAAATATTTCAATGTGGTTGTCAGTGGACATGGTGTATGTAACTAGTCCCCAAGTCTGCTTACACTTCAAACCTGTGTGGTCCCAAATGAATATATTAACATTTCGGTGCGGTTTTCAGTGAACATACTGTGAGTTGTCCCTGAGTCTGCTGCACTTAAAAAATATGTTTCTTTACCTGGTTTTCAATTGTCAGATGTTTACTCTTTTGAAGAACTGTTAATATGATGTTGTTATTATGTCAAATGAACTACCGGCAATTTCATGCAGATATGAGTGTTTACCTGCACAGTGATACTTGTATATTTATTTTTTCTGTGAACTGTTTGCAATTCTATGTAATACTCGTATTTGTTTCTACGCAACTGAAGATTATTTTTATGACTGAAGACAATTTTTACTCTCTAGGAGAACTATAAATATCATTTTGTTAACCTGCCGAGTTAAGTACAATCAACATTATATATGTGTGTGTGTATGTGTGCGTGTGCGTGTGCGTGTGTGTGTGTGTGTGTGTGTGTGTGTGTGTGTGTGTGTGTGTGTGTGTTTGTGTTTGTGTGCGCGCGCTTACATGCACAATGTGGTACTACTTTCTTTGACTGCATTATATTGATTATAAATTTCCTATTATGCACATAATGTAAATAATCTAATGTTTATGTATATGTATTTTATCACTTCTGTAAGACGTCTGATACTATTTTAATCAGTTCTGTTATCTAAGAATTTTGCGTTTGCTTCCTGCCAACATGTTAGGCAAGAATCACCCCACAAAATTCTTAAAAGTGAGGCTTCTGAGTCTGCTGGTGTGGGCATACAGAAACTCTGAGTCTGAGACATTTTATCGCGAGTGATAGCGAGCGAAAAGTTGTTAACAGTAGTGAGGCGCAAAGGGGCATGGAGAGAAGCTGCATCAGAAGAGGTTACAGCTTGCCCAACCCTGCTAGTAATGACGGAAGAGATTTCTGTATTAATCTAGGATCCCTGGTAATTTGGTATTTTACTTCACCTATTTGTTGTTTGCTGGCGGTCCGAAGCGATTTTGTCAGTTTTGAATAGGCATGCATTAAAAGTAATATTCGTATCTTTGTTGTACCCAAATATGTGATTACTGATCACAGAGATTATGAAATAATTAGATTTTGCTAATCGAACTGTCAAAGGTAAGGAAATGTATGAGTGAAGTTTGTCAGTGCATGAATTTTCAGTTTTCAGAGTATAGCAAATTGAAAGTTTTTTATTGATTCCTTTGATATTTTTCACACTGCTTAGGCTTGTTGACTAAATCTCTTCCGGTCATTTAGCTTTTATAAAAATAGAAAGAAGGAGTACTTGCATCAGTGGTTGTGACCATGCATTGCACTCTGCATGACTCGCAGCATCTCTTTTGAACTATTTTAGCACGTTCCTGGATACAATACATTCATGAAGTTGCAGCGGCAAGACGAGGTAAGTTGCATGTTGCGTGCAGGAGCATTGCAGTATAATTGTTAGGAGGCGTGAGAGAATATTTTGAAACAATCGCAGTGAGACAGTTCTGTTTCAGAGGAAGGATAATTAACTCCTGTTTTCGTCCTCTTCTGGAATACTGATGTATCGGAATAAGAGTTTTCATAATACCAGTTGTGCGGCTACATGTATTTTATGACAAGGATGCTTAAGTTTCACTAGACTGCCTTACAATTTTTTAGAGAGAAAGTATAGATAACGATAATATTATCAGAGACAGAGATTTTCATATTTACGTACGTCTTTCAGAAGGCTAATAAATAACAATTATAATTTTTAATGTTAAAACTTTCAAAGTAGTCGTTACGGAGGGGGAAGGGCCTGGTAGGACTGGCTTGATTACCCCCACAAAGTTTTGCAATATTTAATTAAAAAAAGATATTTTAAACACAACAAATATCAGATACCACAGACAATGAAATTATGTGTTCAAATTACAATAAATCTACTTACAAACCTTTGGTGCTATTAATATACTTACACTTTACACTCAAAAATAATTATCCTAATAGCAGAACTGACTCAAAAATTCCACAAAGGTAGTGTACTACAACTGCTGGCAACACATGGGACAGAGTTACATAAAAGTTATTGCTGAGACCCACCAATTTCATCAACACTTCCAAGTCGATCGCCACGTAAGACTTGTGTCCACCTCCTAGATGTAATCATAGGCACGCCGGTATGACTGTTACTCTGCCGTCCAACTCGGCGTCTGTGGCTCGTGAGACCGCCTCTAACAGTTTAGGCACAGTTGTGCTAGATACACTGTGCTCTATATGGGCTGTCCCATTTCGGTTCCGATAGCAGGAACCTTTGAAATTTGTGTGGGGGTTTAGGGATCTGTCATCTGAAGTAGACGATAAGTTAATATCGTTTGCAAAATCGCAATAGTGATAATTAAGTGCTTATGGGTTACTTAAATAATCAGAGTTACAAAGTTTAATAAAACTTCGCTATTTTGAGACTCGTATATCAGGAAATATTCAATGTAAAAGTTTCAACTAAAATTGAAAATGAAGGTAATATTGGGTGGTTTGAGGCGGTACTTGTACGGTATGTTTAGAACTTAAATGTGATGGAATAAAAATTGGGTCTTATCGTTCACCACCTGATTTATAAACAACATTAGTATACATTTTCGTGGTATCTTCAATGGCAAGCTGTAGAAGAACAAAAAGTAAATAGAAACAGCGGCAAAACTGCTAGTTGTGATACTCCATATTACGCAGCACAACCTGCGAGCTCTCTCTTTCCATGTTCAGTGGCAGCCCTTCTCTGTCTAAGAACAGCGCGAGTATAAATATTTTTGTTTCAGTTATTTTCTTCCATGTTTCACACAGTGGTTTTCGTAGCTTAAAAATGAAATCTAATTAAAGTGTTTCATGCCTATGTATGTTATTTACTCTAAATAGAAGAAATATATATATATATATATATATATATATATATATATATATATATATATATTAAATGCATTACTTCTTGATATGCACATCCATCAACACCCGAAATTCAGCTACAAAATGACGTATAATTCAGTGAAAACCTATATAAGATATTTGATATACACGGAAGATAAATTGTCTTGTTCGGAAAATAACGCGAAGTTCTCAGAATTTTAACTTAAAAATTAGTAAACATTTATGAGGTAACTATATGAAAGTCGTTTTCTTACACAGTAATTGATATATGTTGAAATTATTGATGATTTTAAAAAATATGAGCTCAATTTACTCATTTTTCGTTCGGTTTGAAATGGAATAGCCCGTATATGGTCCTCCGGTGTCGGTCGACATTTTCGCGTGAAATTTAAATCCCGTGCCAGCTCCATTAAGACGTGCCGCGTCCGCCAGGACTCAGTATTATTGATATTAGTAGCAACAGTTTTCCTGGATATTTGATTGCAACCGGAAAGGAAGCTGTGTTCAATGATAGGGAATATTTCCCCATTGTTCTACAGTAGCTATGTAGATAAATCTTGGTAGAGAGGTAACAAGTTTTTGAAAAATGGAATTGGGGTTGGGTGTCAATCTATACGGGAAGCATTCGTTCGATACAGAAGGTTAAATATAGAAAAGAAAGTTTACAAAATGCCGAGTGGTTTTCGAAATGACAAGAAATTCGTAGCTCATGAAACGAATCCGAAACCGGTATACTCAATTTACGAAGCAAAGCGTACAGTGATGCGCAAAAGATGGCACCGTTGACGTCAGGAATATTTCAAAGAAGGGACAAGAGTTTATCGATAACGAGGGTGAAGTGAAGAAGAATGCGATACATCCATGGTCTTGAAAGGAGGATATAAGATGAACATCAACAAAAGCAAAACGAGGATAATGAAATGTAGTCAAGTTAACTCGGGTGATGCTGAGGGAATTAGATTAGGAAATGAGACACTTAAAGTAGTAAAGGCGGTTTGCTATTTGGGGAGCAAAATAACTGATGATGGTCGAAGTGGAGAGGATATAAAATGTAGACTGGCAAAGGTAAGGAAAGCGTTTCTGAAGAAGAGAAATTTGTTAACATTGAGTATAGATTTAAGTGTCAGGAAGTCGTGTCTGAAAGTATTTGTACGGAGTGTAACCATGTGTGGAAGTGAAACGTGGACGATAAACAGTTTGGACAAGAAGAGAATAGAAGCTTTTGAAATGTGGTGCTATAGAAGAAGAGGTATTGAATAGAATTGGGGAGAAGAGGAGTTTCTGGCACAGCTTCACTAGAAGAAGCGATCGG
This sequence comes from Schistocerca piceifrons, assembly GCF_021461385.2. Lineage (NCBI taxonomy): Eukaryota > Metazoa > Arthropoda > Insecta > Orthoptera > Acrididae > Schistocerca > Schistocerca piceifrons. The sequence goes on from NC_060138.1 coordinate 953,191,678, forward strand.
TTGGTAGGACATGTTCTGAGGCACCAAGGGATCACCAATTTAGTATTGGAGGGCAGCGTGGAGGGTAAAAATCATTGATGGAGACCAAGAGATGAATACACTAAGCAGATTCAGAAAGATGTAGGGTGCAGTACGTACTGGGAGATGAAGCAGCTTGCACAGGATAGAGTAGCATGGAGAGCTGTGTCAAACCAGTCTCAGGACTGAAGACCACAGCAACAACAAGGGTGAAGTGAAAAAGTATGCGATATATCCATGGTAACATTTCTACCAATTTATTAGTTCCGATTCCCGACAAACATAAAAACTGTGTCCGAATGTACAGTGGAATGGAGTTAACAGCCACGGAGGTGACTCGTAGCACGCAGACTATCGGAAGCACATCGATCGCTCAGGTAACAGCCAGCGACCGTGACGTTGGCGGGCGAGCGGCTGATCGGAGAAGCAGACAAGTGAGAGATGCACACAATGGACGTCAGGCGCTGACGGTGATAGGCGCCTCGCGAGCCAAGCCACCTGTGCCGGCTGCCAACTGGGAGAAAACGATCCAGGGCATGCAGGAGAAGAAAGGTCTTTCCGGGTAGAGGTGGTCATCGTCGTGACGTGGATGGCATGTAGCAAACGGACGTGGAGCGATACTTTGCCGTATCATAAAAATTTAAGCTGTATTCGCTTATTCAGGCTACTGGACGGCGGGATACTGAAGAAGAATGTATTCCATCAAATTGAGTTATAATACTCTGTTTCTGGGTTTTCAACCAAGCTGTTGATACCATGTTACGCATAGCGATGGCTAGTTCGTGACTGGCTGTAGTGCCAAACCTATACGTGAAACACTTTGAAGCTTACGTGCCAGAATCCGTCGAATTGAAACGTAAGTGTTTGTGTCGGAAAGTTGGCGATACTACGTTCCATGCCAATGTGTCACGTCTTATGTGGGTCTCGCTATGAGAATAGTGGAGGAGGGGTCCGAGGAATTCCTGCGAAACTCGTGGCTAAAACACTCAGGCAAATTAGTTTTCGTAGAGAACTGCCTCGAGTGTGATTATGAAATGCAGTACCACAGGACCAGTAAAACACCATGTTCCTGGAACAGCGCGATATAGAAGTGCTTCAAAATAAAGTGTTGGAAAACCTAATAAACTGGCATAGAGAGTCCACTTTACACAAGGCCTTTGAGTGCCGTAACCAAGGCCTTGTGTAGAGTGGACTCTCTATGCCAGTTTATTAGGTTTTCCAACACTTTATTTTGAAGCACTTCTATATTGTTATGATCACTCCGCCCATCTGACTCACCAGAGTTGGAAAATCATGAGAGAATCTGCGTTTCGCGATGCAACAGTACAGGCCTTGAGCCATCAAAGCCGTTCGCTAGCCTTGATGGAAGGTCTTCTTGACTATGTGTAGGTTATAATGGTACAAATCCGAGGAAAGTCTGAAGTGAAACGTCTCGTTCCTATTGCTGTGTTTTTCAGTCGACTTTCTAGCTCTACACAAACCTCGTTCAGCAGTCACAACCGCATAGATAGGCGGCTCACAAACAACTAGAATTTTAAAGTGAACCTAACGGCACTCAGCATGTAGTCACAATTCTTACGCGAAGACTATTACGGGCCGTACAACGATTTAATCTCAAAGTTACAATTAACGCGCAGCTGGTCCCGGCGGAGGTTTGAGTCCTCCCTCGTTTCTGTCTTTAGGTTAAGTAGTGCGTAAGCTGAGGGACTGATGACCTTAGCAGTTAATTCCCATAACATTTCACACAGATTTGAACATTTTTCAATTAACGCACAGTTGATGGGCCCAACATTAGACTCATAGTGAATTACATATAGCGAAATGAAGTGGGTCATGAATAAAGATGCTTTGGGACAACACTACGTTAGTAACGATTTGCGCTCCGAAATAAAAAACAACGAGTGCTACCCAGTCGTCATCGCAATAAACAGCGTTGCCTGTAATGATGTATTTCATTAATAATTTGGCCATTGGCCACAACGATAACGCCATCATATTGAAACTACATCTTAGTGTTTTGGTGATTGTATTAATTAAGTAAGGATCCCCTAATCATGGGAGAAGTTGCAGAAAGGGGGGGGAGGGATTCATAAAAGGAAGTCGATTTCACAATAATAAAATATTTTTTCAGGCTCAGAAGTTGCTTTTAATCTTACTGCATAGCGACTCTTGAAAAACAAAAGTAAAGACAACTAATATGAAAAATTCAATCTAATAACGTGGGTAACATTTTTGGGAACAGCGATCTTGTAATATACATGCAAAATCAGTGAAAAAACAGTCTAGATCGCGATGACTATTTTATTAAAATGATCGGCTTGGCCCTAGGCCTAGGCTATCTTCAGACAGCACCATCAGCTGAAGTTGACGATGCATAGAACAGTCAGTTAACCTCATTTTCAGCGACTGAGGTCAACTGACTGTTCCACGCATCTTCAGCTTCAGCTGATGGTGCTGTCTGAAAATGGCCTTGGCTTAGGCCGTAACCTGTCATTTTAATAAAATACCCATCTCAATCTAGACTGTTTCTCACCGATTTTATAACAGTTTGGGACTTCGAGATACGTCGGCAGCCAAGATTGAAAGACGAACAAATTCAGAGTTCCTCATCAGTACAACTGGCATTTTCAAATTAACGAGAGAAATAATACAGCGAACTCCGCATCCAAAGAACCAGATAAATGCGTCCTGCTCAGAGTATTGGCTCTGATTTATGAAACTAAAACGTCGCGCATCAGCAAAAGGCGGTGGTTTCACCCTCATACTATACAGTCAACACGGGACGAAAGCCAGGGAGTGAACCATAGTAAGCACGATACGGCTTCCTGGGAATCGCTGCAAAAGTTTCCCTGATATGGCGTAGAAATACACATAATCAATAGAAGGTTGGTATTGAGCTCACAGCCCTCTCAAAAAATGTTCAAATGTATGCGAAATCTTACGGGACTTGACTGCTAAGGTCATCGGTCCCTAAGCTTACACACTACTTAAGTATTTCCAAGTTCTAGGGACTGATGACCTCAGATGTTAAGTCCCATAGTGCTCAGAGCCACTTGAACCGAAGTCGCTTGCCCGTTGTCGACGGATAAATACGGTATTGCAGTGCTCGTGTTATTCCGAGTACGATGCAAATTTCCTTTGAACATGTGTGCATGGTTGATAACATATGGAGGTCCGGTCGTGAGTCGTGCAGGAGTAGGCAAGTGGTGAGGCGACCGCTCGTAGTAAGGGGGAAATCCAGGTTGGAGTCCCCGTCAGGCACAAATTTTCATTGTCCACATTCCGCTCTACAGGTGGTAGTTGACCATATTTGCAATTGCGAATAAATTTAATGAACAGTAATTATGCTGAGATGGTGCGAAATTTCTCGCGTTTCATGGCAACGGAAAGGCAGAATACTTGTTAACATCCATGTTGAATAGATACTTGCTACATCTAAAGTGGGCAACTGGGCAGTTGGAGGCTAAGGCATCCTTCCGGGTGCATGTCGCGTATTAGCTCCCAGAAACCATAACTTCAGAATACTGTGGGTAGGCGTTAGGAACCACCCCAGCTTTAAGTGTTCAGGAGTAACTGCTGCGACGTAAGCTGCCCATTCACTGCCCGACCAGTTCGCCGATCTACCGCCCCCTCCCCCCCTCTGCGCCCTCCCTCCCCCCTCCACTCAACACTGAACACTGAGCAGGTCGCCGACTCATCTGAATGTGTGTGAGCACAAAGTGAAATCGGGCGGTGTCTGGGGTGGCATCTATCGGTCGGGCCGGGAAGACAGTAGTGCGCTAGAGCAGCTGGTGAACCCAGATCATGAACCCGAATGCAATGAAATCGTTCACATAAATGCGAACATGTCAGCGCAGGTCCGTTCGGCGCGGAGACGGGCAGGGGTTAGTGGACTGATCGGCCTGTGAATGGGTGGGTTTATTCTAATAGTTCCGTTGTGGTAAGTGTGGTATTTGTAAGACTTACGTGCTACAGGTAAGCAGGCGCCAAAAACACAGATGCACACACATCATACACGTAAGTGGTATTACAGAAATACTATTTGTGTGAAGGTATGTGTCTTCAGTCTTCGTTTTTTGGGTCGTCTGTCTTCACACTGGCTGATGTAGCCTACCATAAATTCTTCTCCTGTGCCAACCTATTTATCTAAGAACAGTTTTTCCAACGAACGTCGCCGGCCGAGCGGTTCTAGGCACTTCACTCCGAAACCGTGCGACTGCAACGGTCACAGGTTTCCAATCCTGCCTCGGGCATGGATGTGTGTGATGTCCTTAGTTTAGTTACGGTTAAATAGTTCTAAGTTCTAGGGGACTGATGACCTCAGATGTTAAGTCCCATCGTGCTCAGAGCCATTTGAACCATTCCAACAGACATTCTCAAGTATCTGCTGGATGTGTTCCAGTCTATGTCTCCCTCTACAATTTTTACCCTCTGCCGCTTCCTCTAATACTGTGGAAGTTACTCCGTTAACTCTTAACAGGTGTTCTGAAATGCTGTCCTTCTTCTCATCAGTGTTTCCCATATATTCCTTTCCTCACTGAATCTATGGAGAACCTCCTATTTCCTTATCTTATAAGTCCACCTAATTTTCAACGTTCATTTATAGCAGCACACCTCGAATGCTTCGATATTCCCACGGTTCATGTTCCGCCATGATACAATGCTGTTCTCCAAACGTACATCCTCAGGAATTTATTACGCAAATTAAGGCCTACGTTCTATATCAGTAGACTTCTCTTGGCCAGGAATGCTCTTTTTCCGGTGCTGGTCTGCTTTTTATGTCCTCCTCGTACCGTCCGTCATGGGTTATTTTCCTGCCTAGATAGCAGAATTCCTTAACTCCATCGACTTAATGAAGTTAAATTTCTCATTGTTCTCATTTCTGGTCATTACTTTCGTCTTTATTTGACTTTCTCTCAGTTCATATTCTGTACTCATTCTTGGTACACACTGAAATTCCCACGACTCAGTGTCGTAGCATGCTGGTTGATGAAGCAAACCCCCGTTAGCTGAATGGTCAGCTGGCACTGTAGCTCAGAGTGTTCAGTCAGAGGGTTAACAGCCCTCTGTAGTAAAAAAACTGAGTTCATGGATCAATGACGAACTTAAACGGATGTCTTACGACGTCCGCCCCGAGCATATGCAACGAACGTAAACGAACAAATTGAGAAAATAAAAGTGGTCAGCGCGGTGGAATGCCACGCCAAGGGCCCTGGGTTCCATTCCCGGCTGAGGCAGGAGATTTTCTCTGTTCAGGGACTGGATGTTTTGTCCTCATCATCATTTCATCACCCTTCTCCGACGCGCAAGTCGCCCAATGAGGCGTTGAATGCAATAAGTATTTGCTCTCGGTGGCTGAACTTCCCCAAATAGGGGACTCCCGGCCCACAATGCCGTACTCTCATTTTCCATTTGAGGAACCAAAATATAATGTGGCAGACATAATGCTGCAGCCCATTCACTAAGTGGCTATGGGTTTTAGTCACCAGTGGAGACAGCGAGATTTTCATCCCTATCCCAGGGACGGATAAACCTCAGTAGTGACATGTACTCGCCGTTAAACGCTGGGAAATGGTTTGTTGCGTTGGTGCAAGCATCGATGACCAGAAATTCTATGTAACCCCCTTTCCTTCCTGTGTCACCCTAACATTTTTGTCCAAACATTGCTTGCACTACTTGCCGGGATTAATACGGTGGATACGGAAGATCTGAGGAAGAGCGGTCCGGGTTTGATAAGTAAGCGTGAGAAGTTTCCGCTGATGTCCATCCAACCCATTTGGTAGATATTGCATCAGAGCCTCTGAGCGTCAAGGACAGATTTGCAATTAAAATTATGAGAAGCCATCTTACAAGAAGAGTGAAGCAAAATATTTCCCGCCACACATAACTCGCGAAATTATGATGAGCTCAAAAGCAGAAAAAAGGCGTACTCAACAGCGGCTGAGCAATTGTTCTTAACCACCCACGCTGTCCACAATTGGAACAGAAAAGTGAAGACATGGTACAATGTCTGAAATTCGTTCCGTCACTATTTGTAAGATGGTTTTCAGAATATTCTTCACTTATTTGTTTGTTTGCTTACCCAGGGATCATGTCACAGTGGTATATCATTTGACATAAAAATACACTGAAAATAAATAGCTGGAAAGTAAATAAAACACACGCACACACACACACACACAAACGCACACACACACACAATATACACTGAGGTGACATAAGTCATTGGATACATCCCAATATCATGCCGGACCTCCTTTTGCCGGCAATAGTGCAGCCTCTGGACGTGGCATGGACTCAAGGACTCATTGGAAGTCCCCTGCAGAAATATTGCGCCATGCTCCCTTTATAGTCGTCCATAATTGCAAAAGTGTGTCCGGTGCAAGATTTTATCCATGAACTAACCGTTATATTATATCTCATAAAAGTTCCATGGGATTCATGTCACACGGTCTTGAAAATGTGGATCTGAAATGCTAAATTCCCCAAGAATTCCGAAATGGAGTTTCCCATGCGTTTAGTACAACTGACAGCTCCGCTGCCCTTTTATGCCTTGTGTACGCTGTACTACGGCCATCAATAAACATTCATATCGCTGTTCTTTGACTTTTCCACTCAGTGAATAAGTATACTGTTGTTAAAATACTGCAAGTAGTCGGCCACAGTTTCGACGAGGAATCATTCCGGCTTTTTCCTGAAATGATCTAGGAAAATGATAGAAAACCTAAATTACGCTGGACAGACGTAGGAAATTCCATCCTACCAAATATGAGGTCAGTGTCCTAAGAACTGATCCAGTTGACAACGTTCTCTGATTTACATAAAATTTGCCCAAAATATAGCATAAAACATAGTTTTACACATCATTGCTGTACTGGAGACCCTTCCATGATGGTCAGGCATTGAGCTCATGAGTAGGAAAATACTTGCACCATAGAACTTGGCATATGGTTTTCTTGTAAAAGTATCACATTGTGACGTATTGTAATGTGACAGGTTGTTGTAGTTAACCACTGTTGTTATTAACCACTACTTTAAGTCTTCTAACAGTCTTTAATTGTGTAGGACGCATTATTCCTGAAGAGTGTTTTAGATGCCTTTCTGACCAGATGGGTATTACCAACGTTTCACATCTCCTGGTGTACTTTATTTCCTGAAAGAAAGAAAAAAACAGTTAGTGGCATACTTAGTAATGTTTCCCCTGATATGCTAAATAAATTGATAGATGTAGCCACATGGTGCACTAAGGAAAATGTTTTTACGTAGTACTTTAGAATGAACCCGACTACTACTTGTAGTTATTATTCTTACGGCTCTCTTCTGCATTTCAAAAACTGTATCCATGTTTTGTGCCCTATAGCTGAGCACTGAGTATATGTAAGAACAGTATGTTGCCAGAAGACATTGGCTATTGCAGACTGAAGATAGAACACTCTGTGCATAACATGCTGATGAGAGTCTCTTTACCAGTGTCTTGGTGTGATCATTCCATATTAATTGACAGTCAATATTTATGCCGAATTATTTGTCTTTGCTCTGCGTTATGTTGATTTATTTCAGTATTTAGATTTATATCAATACTCATCGCTTAATGCAACACAGTTAGTTTTCCTCTTTATGCTGAAGTGCATGCTGTTTTTCTTTTTGTTCAATCTGAATCTGTTAAATGCTGCCTAAACCTAAACAGCCTTGAGTGTTTCATTTGTTTTCTCTAATAGGAATGCTGGTGTTTCATCAGTGACTACGATGTTACTGTCATCAGAAAAGGGACGTTTTTCTTCAGATCTTATGGTGTCTGGAAATTCATTGATACACACTAAGAACAAAGGAAGAGGGACGATCATGGGTAAAGTTCTGTCGTCAACAAGGTCATTACAGAGGAGCATAGGCTCGGATTGTTTCATGGCCTGGGAACGAAGTAGAATGTGTCCAATGTGTCCTTCGAAATGAACCATTAATGCATTTGCCTGGAGATATTTAGCGAAACCTAAACCAGGAAGATCTGGTATGGATTTAAGCCGTTGTCCTCCTAAATGCGAGAATAGTGTGCTAGCCACTGAACCACCTCGCTCAGTAAACTAAGAACAGAACTGGACGTAATACTTCCCCTGAGGAACAGCTACGTTTATAAGTTTCTTGTCTAACAGTAAATTTACTAAAATTTTATCATCAGCTGACATGTGAACTATTTCTTTTGCATCTTGTTTTCGATGTAAGACTGGAACCATTTGTTTACTTTTCCTAATACACGTAATGCTTCGAGCTTGTCTGTCTGTGTGTGTGTGTGTGTGTGTGTGTGTGTGTGTGTGTGTGTGTGTCTATCCAGAATCTGCTGTCACATCCCTGGATCGACTTGTACCAAAATTGCCACAGAAACAGCAGGCACTGTGACAATTTGTTCAACTACTGCTTTCTATCAAACGTAACCTTTTCGATTACAAAACATAGTCTGATACCCTTTCCATTAAAACACGACAAATTAACAGGAGTAACATCATCGAAGTATTGCTATTGTAGCAGTAGGCAGTAGTGGTATACTTGTCGTGCGTGCAGACACAGTTTTTTTTCTTTATTGTACTTCGATTCCCCACCAGAGGGGGACAGGCTGGCACCAGTGTAATACGCCGCTCTAGAGCCTACAGATAAAGTTAAAAAAACATAACGAGCAGAAATAACAATAAAAAGAGGTGAGTAAATGGTGACTGTTTAAAACTGGTACATGGCGAAAAGGTTGTGAAGAAAACATAAAAAACAAAGAGGTCAGTGATGCTGATTAAAAACACTTAGGAAGTAGACAGGCACAATTAAAAAACATGACGACAGTCTGGTTTCCGTTCTCGGCACTTTAGAAAGAGGACGCACAACACTGAACACTCGTAGAAAACAATGGACTATATAGTACAAAGGCATATGGAAATGGGGGGGGGGGTGGATCCTGACAGATGAGGGGGGTGAAGGGGGCCAATGGAGTGAGAGGGCACAGAAATAAGGATAGGGGGGGCAGGGTGCAGGGTGGATGCGAGAAAGGATTGGGGAAGATAATGGAGCGGAAAGAAAAAGGACTCGGGGGGGGGGGGGGAGAATGGAGTCTAGGAGTGGGTAGGTGGAGAAAGAAGAGTATGGAAGGGGGTGAGGGAGAGGGAGTCTGGAAAAAGGACAGAGGGACAGAGGGAGGGAGGGGAAGGTGGGAATCAGAGTTGATAGGAGGGATAAATGGAGGGAGAGAGGGCATTGTCTGGGAGGCGGAGTTGATGGAAGCCACCTTGGGAAAGGAGATGCTGGGTGTAGAGATGGAGGGTATGGAGGACACAACGTAGAAGGCGTGGCATTGGGTAGAGGCTATAGAGGAGAGGAGCAACCAGGGGATGAGGGGGATCAAGTCAGTGGGAGGTGTAGAGGATGCGGACATGTTCAGGGATAGCACAATTTTTGACATAATTGCATGAAAACCAGTAAGTGCAAGACAAACATATTACTAGCATCGAAAGTCCACTGCACACGAACTTACAGTAATTTGAATAGAGAAAGCAATAACAGATAGTACAAAGGTTGATGCAGAAAACTGCCACTCATATTCAATATTAAAGTGGATGCAATGATAGCAGTAGCTGACAGCAAGCGGAAGGAGACAATACAGGGCATAGTGAAACATTATGGAGCCCAGTAACAGATTGTGCCACAGTACAGCAACAGGCTTACATAATGTATCACATGTATGTAAGGAAATGATCAGACTGAGATGCCAAGTACGTCGCAAATAAATAGGTACTGATGGACAGGAGAAATCAGGTAGCTTATGTTGAAGGCAGTGGTTATGTAAAGCAAGAGGTTGATATATTTCGTCCTCCTCAAGTGAAGGACGAAACTGTACAAACATATGAGGTGGAATCGATCATCAGGAACATCTTCGAGGGAACTCGTGAGAGTTACGCCCTTTGAAGGTTGTTCATCACAATTGTCGAAGCGTTAGGCATTGCAGCAGCAGCAGCATCAGTAGCAGTCGCAGCAGCAGTTCCAGCTCCAGCTCCAGCAGCCGCCATAGCGCCAGCAGTTCCAGCAGTGCATGCACCAGTCCCAGCAGCAGCAGCAGCAGCAGCAGCAGCAGTGGCAGTCGTCGCCATCGCCATCCCTGCAGCTCGATGCCTATCGCCGGTGCAGTCCTTTCAGCACCGCCCCTCTACCCTGCCAGCCAACCTCATCGCTGGTGGGCCCAGTCTTCGCCATTGGTCGTCGTCGCCGCCTCCACCAGCCCACATCTGACACCCGTCATCTGCCACCGCCGCAGTAGCAGGGTGGGGCCCCGGGCCCTGCTCCCTGCCATCACACCCCAGCAGTAGCTGCCACCTTCTTCTGTGGGCACCTCCTGGACATGGTTATCGTCTGTGTCTTTGTGTTAGTCTTTATCTTCAGCTTCATGTCTTTCGTCATTTCAGTCTCTTCTTCCATGACCAACCACACCACCTCTGTGGTCTACACTTCTCCCTCTGCTTCAGCCACCACCATTACGTAGTGTGCACAGGCTAACCCTCCAGTGTCCCTACATCCCCTCATGTCCATCCCTACCACCACACTGTTCACTCTCCTTCTACCCCTACAGCCACACCTACTCCCTCTACAGGGGCTGATCCCTTCCCCCTTCCTCCTTCCCCTGCCACTCCTGCATCTGTAACCCCAGTGTGGGTTGTGGCAAATAGGGCCACAGTACATGCTGCAGCTTCTCTGACACTGACACCACTGCCGCTACAACAAACAGCTGCAGCAGTGGGGCCTTCCACATCCCGCCACCTGCCTCTAACTCCTGTCCTCCAATCCACCTCCCATCCTGCACCCAAGAAACGCCCCAACACCACCCCCCCCAGCCAGTCAAACAGCTCCAAGAAAACCCCCACCCCCTCCCTCACCTCTGCTCAAAGATCTCATGGATCTCACCCCTCCCCCTCTAGCTTCTTCTACCACTTATTCTCCACCTGCCCATACCTACATTCTCTCCCATCCTGACACCCACCTCCTGGAAGCTGCAATCTCACTCACCCACTCCCTAAGTACTATCCTACTGTTCCCATCTCCCTCCTTGTCCTGTGCTGTGACTCCATCCTCATCTAATTAACCAGCCTTACCCTGCACACTGATATCCTTGCCCATATCCCAATTATCCACTTTGGTCCCAAGGCCACCCTCACCCATGCCCAGCCCACTTCCTCCTCCCACCAGCCCTCACCACCCACAGATCTTCACCACCATGATCACCAAGATCAGCCCGGTGATTATGGAGGCTGAGGTGTGGCAGAGCTCAACTCCCATCCTGACCTGGAGATCCATTCAGCATGCCGTAACAACAATGCTGCTGGCCCTACCTCCTTTATGAATCCACCCCCTCCATTGACCGCCTCCTCATAGAGGGAGCCCTCGTCCACCACTGTAGACATAAAGTCGAACCCTCCATTTTCCAGCCCCAATCTCACCAGTGTAAGCGTGTTTTAAAATTCAGTGCCCACCTCACCCTCGACTGCAGTGACCCTCCCAACTGCCCCCACTGCAAAGGGTCCCACTTCCTCCACCAGTGCACCAACCTAGACACTTGTGACCTGCCCCATCCCACGTACTTGCAGAAATGCAAATCCCAACCTCCCCCCACCCCTATCTCTGTTGAGCTTACTGTTCCTGTCCACCCTGTCAATGACCCCACCCAACCCGGCAACACCCTTCACCCACTCCCCACAGCTGAGGAAGTTATTCACTTTTTAACCATTGTCCTTCACAACAACCATGCCTTCCAGTGCCCCCATACCCTGCACCAGATCTCCCTTGCCGCCAGATCTGTCTTTCACCTCAACACCTAGGCCACCTATTCCCACAACCTAGCCCACTTCACCTTCTCCCGTCTCGATACAGTAGTGGGCTTGGTGGAGGTGTCCACCACCTCCCAGTTCGACGTCAACCTCTCTTCAATGATCCTACCGAACACCTGAATCTCAGTCTCGTCTTCTCCAGCCTTACCATCACCTGTGGAACCATTTACATCTGCCCTAATACCCCGATCCCATGTAATTTCCTAGCCCACATAGACCTCCTACATAATTGCCGCTGACCTCAACATCCACAGCCACACACCCTCCCAGTTAAGGCGGTCTCATCGGTTTATTGCCACCCTCCAAGGCGACCTCCTCCCTCTAATACCACTCCCGACGTAATACTCATCTCCTCAAACCTCTTTGGGCGCATTACTGTGGACATTCTTGACTCTATAGGTAGAGATCACCTTCCTGTCCTGCTCACCATATCAGGCGGACCCTGCCCTCACCCTGCCCATGACCCGGACCAACCCCCAAGACTCATCCATGATTACTCCTGTGTCAACTGAGATGCCTACCGTGATACCATATTTAGCCATGTCAGACAACACCCTCTCGCCCACCAGCACCATGATCACATCACCCATGTCACATCCTTTGTCCACCAGACTTGGTCAGAGGCTGTTGAGTCTCATGTCTCCACCAAAGCCATCCACCCTCACTGTACTACCTTACCACCACAGGCCACACTCCTCCTTCACAAATCGCGTCACGTTTACCACACCTTCCTTTATACCCAGGACCAGGACACACTCCTCCACCACCGGCAACTCCAACGTCAAATAAGAAACTTGCTCACAGCCAAAAAACTCCTCCAAGTACTGGTCAGCTTTCCACCACCTTATTTGTGTGAAACCTTCTCCCCACTATCCTCTCCTACACAGTGACCACCCTTTCCCGGAAGATACGAGTAAGCCCTGACATCCAGGACTGCACTGACACCTCTCTCCCCCTCACTGGCTCCTAGCTTCTAGTACTTGGGGCCAAACCACCACCTGATCTCAACACCCCCATCATCACACATCATCACTACACTATGCACCAAATGCAACACAGCTCCCGGTCATGATCATATTACATATTGCCACCTCACAAGAAGCCCACCTCTCCTTCCTTTCAGTTCTAGCCAACCTCTATAATATTATCCTCTCCACCAGCTTCAACCCCAACCTGTGGAAGACTTCCCAGATCCTTATGTTTCCCAAACCTGCCAAAACCCCATCCAACATCTCCTCCTATCGCCCTATCAGTCTCACGTCGGTCTTCAGCAAGGTCCTGGAGTCAGTCCTTACCTGCCGCATTCACCACCACCGCCATCAGCACTGCCTCCTTCCCTTGACCCAATGTGGCTTCTGACCTTCCTCACTGCCCATGATCTCCTACTCCATCTGACGCACCACCTATCCACTCACCTCAATTCCTATTGCTTCACCATCTTTGTGTCCCTTGACCTTGAACACGCTTATGACCATGTATGGTATCCTGGCCTCCTCTTTAAATCCAGACTTACGCTGTCCCCATCAACTATGCTCGTCTGATAGCCTAATTCCTCTCTCACTGCCCCTCCTATGTTACCATCCACAACTCCAACTCTTACATCTCCTAACCCTCCGCAGGTGTGCCACAAGGCTCCGTCCTTTCCCCTCTGCTCTACCTCTTACACACAGTGGACATGCCACAGCCCCCACCACCCATTCATCTCTGGCAATATGCCGATGACACCGCCTTCCATGCTCTTGTCCCCTCCATCCAACATTCTCAGCGCCTCCTCTAGTCCCACCTCGACCTGTTCACTGCATAGTGCAACCAAGACCCAGGCAATCATCATAGGCCACACCACCTCCTCCTTCCCCCTGCTAGGTTTCTACCTTGCCATCTATGGCTGCCTCATTGCCCTCACTCCCACCCTCAACTACCTTGGCATCACGCTCAACCGCCACCAATCCTGGACCCCCCATCTCCTCACAGTCGAAGCCAAGGCATGTAACTGTCTCTGTCTCCCTAAACTCCTCTCTGGTCGAACTTGGGGATTACACCCATCCACTATCCTACATACCTATAAGTCCTTGATCTGCCCCATCTTATGTTATGCCCACTCATCTTGGATCTCTGTCCACCCACCTACTACAAAATCACTCCAAATCCTTGAGTGCCAGGCTCTCCACCTTGTTTATCACATCCGTCTCCAGTCCCCCACATGAATCCTTTATGATTTGATTCCCTTCTCCCATATCCTCTTTTCCTAGAATCAATACGGATCCTACACATCTCTCGCAAACTGGATTCCCCCCACATCCTTTGCTTTTCCCCATCCTCCCCGACCCTAGCCCTCTGTTGAGCCTGTACCACAGTTCCGCTCTCCTTCCGCCTCCTTGATTTCTTCCTTACCATCTGCGCCCATTCTGTCCACCTCTCCTCAGCCCTCACCTACCTTGGCCTCACCATTGACTGTCACCTCACTTGGATCCCTCATCTCCGCTCTATTGAATCCAAAGTCCACAACTGCCTCCAACTTGTCAAACTTATCTCTGGGCAGACTTGGGGGTTGAACTCCTCTACCATCCTCCACACCTCCAAACCCTTAATCCATCCTATGTTATGCCAATCCATACTGGATATCCGCCCCCCCCCCAAATTCTATAAGTCCCTCCAGACCCTTGAGTGCCATGCACTCCACCTCACCTTCTGCATATGCTTCCCATCTCCCCAAGCAGATCCTCTATGACCTAATACCTTTCCCACATCTGCTCCTTTTCCTCTAAAATATTCACGTCCTCTACATCTACTGGCGCATTGATCCCCCTCACCCCCTGGTTGCTCCTCTCCTCTCCCACCCCAGCCCTCTGCCGCATCTTCACTGTGGTGTCCCCCTACCCTCCACCTCTACACCCTTCATCTCCTTCCCCAAGGTGGCTTCTGTCGACTCGCTGATGACCCCATCTACCCCTCCATTTATCCCTCCTATGAACTCTGAAACTCTGATCCTCACCTTTCCTTCCTTTCCTCTGTACTGTTCCCGAGCCCCCTCTCCCCCCTTCCATTCTGCTTTTTCCGCACCTACCCTCTCTCTGCCTCCCTTCTCACCCCTGAGTCTTTTATGCTCCCCCCTCTACTGCCTTTGCCACTCCTTCTCGCTTCCATCCAGCACCCCCGTTTTCTATGTCCTCTGCCTCCATCGGCTCCCCCTTTTTTCTTCCCTCTCCTCCCCCTTTTTCGCCTCATCGATCCAGCTCCTCCCCCCCCCCCCTCCAATCTGCCACAGTGTCGCCTGTATAGTGCTGTTTTGAATGAGTGTTCAGTATTGTGCGCCCTCTGTCAATGTTGGGAACAGCCACCATGTTGTTGCTAGCTGTGTTCTTTTTTTTTTTTTTGTAATCTGGTGTGAATGGAAACCAGACTGTCGCCGTGTTTTTAATAGTGCCAGTCTATTTACTATGTGTTTTAATCAGCATCGCCGACCGTTCTGTTTTTATATTTTGGGGACAGAAAATCTGTTAATGTTATGTTGCATTGGAACGCGGTGGTTGGTGAAGAAAGCAATAGAAGCTGTATGAAATGGAAATGCAAGGAAACAGAGAGAACTGAGAAAGAGGGAAAGGTCAAAATGATGTACAGATTAACTAGGGAGACAGAATTTGAAAAAAGAAGAAGAGAAGATATCACAGTAACCAAGCGGTGTTAAATATGTGGCGAGAGATTCTGCAGTACAATATTTGTGTGAGATGGATCCGAGATCAAGAAATACAGTATAAAGACTGAAGAACCGGCGAATGAGTCAGTTCATGGAAAAGGAGTTGGTATTTTACAAAAAGGAATACAACAAAGCATCGAACAAGATGGAAAGTAACAAGGCTGATATATCTAAGAGCTGCCACCAGAACTGATGAAGATGGTGAGAGACAATGGGGGAATGGGGATAGTCCATCTTTGTATTGTGATATACGAAACACGAGATTGGCAAGATGACATTGTCACAACAGCTGTGATACAATTTGAGAAATACAGGAACATCAAGAAAGTGGGAAGAAAATAGCACTATCAGTATAATTTCTCAGTTTATAGTTGATCAAAAATATTACTGAGAATACTAAATGTGGAAAGACGAGTGACACATTGCAGAGACACTGTCTACATTCAGGGAAGATGGAGAAAGAAGTGGTGCATCTGGACTACTAAGAATAATAGGAGAGATATGCACTGAGATAGGCAGAGGAACTTAGGGTCTGTTTGTTGACTTATGAAATGCTTTCGACAGAGTTCATGGACGTAGCTGCTGAGTATTCTGAAAAAAAAAAGAGTTACCTTGAAGAAGACGAGACTCATAGAAAATTTATATTATCAGCAGAAGATAAGAGTAGAATACGAAATGGCTAAGGAAATATGATTGGAAGGAGAGTGATGCAATTTTTTTTTTTTTTTTGTCATCGGTCTACTGACTGGTTTGATGCGGCCCGCCACGAATTCCTTTCCTGTGCTAACCCCTTCATCTCTGAGTAGCACTTGCAACCTACGTCCTCAGTTATTTGCTTGACGTATTCCAGTCTCTGTCTTCCTCTACAGTACCATGGAAGTCATTCCCTCATGTCTTAGCAGATGTCCTCTCATCCTGTCCCTTCTCCTTATCAGTGTTTTCCACATAGTCCTTTCCTCTCCGATTCTGCGTAGAACCTCCTCATTCCTTACCTTATCAGTCCACCTAATTTTCAACATTCGTCTATAGCACCACATCTCAAATGCTTCGATTCTCTTCTGTTCCGGTTTCCCCACAGTCCATGTTTCACTACCATACAATGCTGTACTCCAGACGTACATCCTCAGAAATTTCTTCCTCAAATTACGGCCGGTATTTGATATTAGTAGACTTCACTTGGCCAGAAATGCCTTTATTGCCATAGCGAAACTGCTTTTGATGTCCTCCTTGCTCCATCCGTCATAGGTTATTTTACTGCCTAGGTAGCAGAATTCCTTAACTTCATTGACTTCGTGACCATCAGTCCTGATGTTAAGTTTCTCGCTGTTCTCATTTCTACTACTTCTCATTACCTTCGTCTTCCTCCGATTTACTCTCAAACCATACTGTGTACTCATTAGACTGTTCATTCCGTTCAGCAGATCATTTAATTCTTCTTCACTTTCCCTCAGGATAGCAATGTCATCAGCGAATCGTATCATTAATATCCTTTCACCTTGTATTTTAATTCCACTCCTGAACCTTTCTTTTATTTCCATCATTGCTTCCTTGATGTACAAATTGAAGAGTAGGGGCGAAAGGCTACAGCCCTGTCTTACACCCTTCTTAATACGAGCACTTCGTTCTTGACCGTCCACTCTTATTATTCCCTCTTGCTTGTTGTACATATTGTATATGACCCGCCTCTCCCTATAGCTTACCCCTACTTTTTTCAGAATCTCAAACAGCTTGCTCCATTTTATATTGTCGAACGCTTTTTCCAGGTCGACAAATCCTATGGAAGTGTCTTGATTTTTCTTTAGCCTTGCTTCCATTATTAGCCGTAACGTCAGAATTGCCTCTTTCGTCCCTTTACTTTTCCTAAAGCCAAACTGATCGTCACCTAGCGCATTCTCAATTTTATTTTCCATTCTTCTGTATATTATTCTTGTAAGCAGCTTCGATGCATGAGCTGTTAAGCTGATTGTGCGATAATTCTCGCACTTGTCAGCTCTTGCCGTCTTCGGAATTGTGTGGATGATGCTTTCCCGAAAGTCAGATGGTATATCGCCAGACTCATATATTTTCCATACCAGCGTGAATAGTCGTTTTGTTGCCACTTTCCCCCAATGATTTTAGAAATTCTGATGGAATGTTATCTATCCCTTCTGCCTTGTTTGACCGTAAGTCCTCCAATGCTCTTTTAAATTCCGATTCTAATACTGGATCTCCTATCTCTTCTAAATCGACTCCTGTTTCTTCTTCTATCACATCAGACAAATCTTCACCGTCATAGAGGTTTTCAATGTATTCTTTCCACCTATCTGCTCTCTCCTCTGCATTTAACAGTGGAATTCCAGTTGCACTCTTAATGTTACCACCGTTGCTTTTAATGTCACCAAAGGTAGTTTCGACTTTCCTGTACGCAGAGTCTGTCCTTCCGGCAATCATATCTTTTTCGATGTCTTCACATTTTTACTGCAGCCATTTCGCCTTTGCCTCCCTGCACTTCCTATTTATTTCATTCCTCAGCGACTTGTATTTCTGTATTCCTGATTTTCTCGGAACATGTTTGTAATTCCTCCTTTCATCAATCAACTGAAGTATTTCTTTTGTTACCCATGGTTTCTTCGCAGCTACCTTCTTTGTACCTGTGTTTTCCTTCCCAACTTCTGTGATGGCCTTTTTAGAGATGTCCATTCCTCTTCAACTGTACTGCCTACTGCACTATTCCTTATTGCTGTATCTATAGCGTTAGAGAACTTCAAACGTATCTCGTCATTCCTTAGTAATTCCGTATCCCACTTCTTTGCGTATTGATTCTTCCTGACTAATGTCTTGAACTTCAGCCTACTCTTCATCACTACTATATTGTAATCTGAGTCTCTATCTGCTCCTGGGTACGCCTTACAATCCAGTATCTGATTTCGGAATCTCTGTCTGACCATGTTGTAATCTAATTGAAATCTTCCCGTATATCCCGGCCTTTTCCAAGTTTACCTCCTCCTCTTGTGATTCTTTAACAGGGTATTCGCTATTACTAGCTGAAACTTGTTACAGAACTCAATTAGGCCTTCTCCTCTTTCATTCCTTGTCCCAAGCTCATATTCTCCTGTAACCTTTTCTTCTACTCCTTACTCTACAACTGCATTCCAGTCACCCATGACTATTAGATTTTCGTCCCCCTTTACATACTGCATTACCCTTTCAATATCCTCATACACTTTCTCTATCTGTTCATCTTCAGCTTGCGACGTCGGCATTTATACCTGAACAATCGTTGTCAGTGCTGGTCTGCTGTCGATTCTGATTAGAACAACCCGGTGACTGTTCACAGTAACACACCCTTTGCCCTAACTTCCTATTCATAACGAATCCTACACCTGTTATACCATTTTCTG
Source organism: Schistocerca piceifrons (assembly GCF_021461385.2). Classification (NCBI taxonomy): domain Eukaryota; kingdom Metazoa; phylum Arthropoda; class Insecta; order Orthoptera; family Acrididae; genus Schistocerca; species Schistocerca piceifrons. The sequence goes on from NC_060138.1 coordinate 953,210,619, forward strand.
CTGCTGTTGGTATTACCTGATACTCATCTGACCAGAAATCCTTGTCTTCCTTCCACTTCACTTCGCTGACCCCTACTATATCTAGATTGAGCGTTTACATTTCCCATTTCAGATTTTCTAGTTTCCCTACCACGTTCAAGCTTCTGACATTCCACGCCCCGACTCGTAGAACGTTATCCTATCGTTGATTATTCAATCTTTTTCTCATGGTAACCTCCCCCTTGGCAGTCCCCTTCCGGAGATCCGGATGGGGGACTATTCCGGAATCTTTTGCCAATGGAGAGATCATCATGAAATTTCTTCAATTACAGGCCACATGTCCTGTGGATACACGTTACGTATATTTAATGCAGTGGTTTCCATTGCCTTCTGCATCCTCATGTCGTTGATCATTGCTGGTTCTTCCGCCTTTAGGGGCAATTTCCCTCCCCTAGGACAAGAGAGTGCCCTGAACCATCAGTACTTTTTTGGAAAACGGGTCATTGATTGCAAAATTTGTGGTTCAGAGATATTGAGGTTTAAAACATTTTTATTACAAATTCTTACACAGGCTTAAACTTCTGTGTCATCATCAGTGTCACAACAGGCCAGTGCTTGCCTCCTCCTCTCCTTTCTTGCTTCTTATGTCATTTGCTGAGCAGCTAACTCTACTTCACGTACACGAAGCTCATCCAGTTCCCGCAGTCCTTTAGCTGTGTTCTGTCCAAATCTTACCCCTGACTTCTCCAGAACCTTAAGTCTTTCATAGTTCCCAGCATTAAAAGTTATTACGGCACCAGACACTGCTAACTTTAGAGTCACAAGGCCAACAAATACATTTTTGGACACACGGCACCACACAATATTATTGAAGAATTCAGTCACATTCAGCGTCCTCCCAAGTAAACACTTCTTTAGTAGCTCAGGATTTGCCAAATCTTTGTAAATACGTTTGATTGCCTCCATTATCACTGTCACTCGTTTCTACTTTCCTAGGGGGCGTGGACACTTCAGAAATATTATCGTGATTTCCTTCACTGCTAGCACAAGTGTTTTCAAGTACTTCAGAAGAAAATGAAGGTCTCACATATCTGTTACCCACAAATTTGCGTTTCTTGAAATTACTTTTACTCTTAGTCATTTTATTTATGTATAAAAAGCAATAGAAGTTACCTTACTACAAAAATAGCCGATAATCACAATAATTTCAACGAAAACTAGTATCAGAAACAAAGCAGACGTAGCAGTAGGCAGGAAACAAAGAAATTCACAACCTTGTAGACTGTGTAGTTTCCTAGATATGACTAATCAACTACGGCAGTATATGCATAGCTCCGAAATTTGACAGTCACATGTCAATTCAAAATATTATTTGAAAGTCTCACATTTGTCTGATTTTAATGTATTATACACGAAAATGTTCAGGGAGGTCCAAAGTACATTGTGGAGTGGAAAACGGAAAATGTCAAATTTCAACGAATTTTACGTTCATGTCCCCTTATTAGAACAGCATAGTCAATAGGAAAGCTTAAATGGCAACAATCAGATGATTGAAGGCAGGTTCGAATCCTGCCTCGGGCATGGATGTGTGTGATGCTCTTAGGTTAGTTAGGTTTAAGTAGTTCTAAGTTCTAGGGGACTGATGACCTCAGATGTTAAGTTCCATAGTGCTCAGAGCCATTTGAACCATTTTTAGCTACGTCTAGAAACTACGGTTGCTGCTATTGAACGCCGCCTACCTAGGACGGAGCGCCTGCCTTGGCACGGTCCGACAACGGAGCCTCTAGCCCTACAAAGGCATAAATACTGGACCTATTCCACATTGGTGGAATCATGTCCCAGACGTGTGCAAAGTTGGTGCCGATGAAGTCCAGGCCTTCCTCAGTCGGACAACACTTCGCGCAATCACTGCGAAAAACTGGATGTTCCATGAATGGCAAAGCGCCCGCCAAAGAGACACGGAACACTGGTTGAACAGCATGAGCATAGGCAGCCGTCGACGAGAACGGAAACCGGGAATGGGGCGACTCAGTGAACACACTAAACGCTGATGGCGGCGGCGCCTGGAGAATCGTCAAGAAACTCCTGCGTCGCCGACAGCGCATCCCAAGGCAGGTCGGCTAGAACTTCATCTAGGAGCCAGATGGTAAGGCAAGCGTACTTGTTGATGACTTTGCAGCATATTTTACGCATGTGACCGACGTGGTGGACGAATACCACACTCGTAATGTCCAAGAGCAGCTGCCCATCTTCCTGGCAGCAAAAGCTGACGACGACATCATTCGACCAATTACCGAGGAAGAAGTCACAGCACAACTATGATGCCTTGACAGCAGGAACGCAGTAGGCAACGATAGCATCAATAACCACCTGTTGAAGAACTTCCCACCGTTGGTTCACATGCCATATCTTTACTCTGCGGACTCAGTGATCTACCCACTGTGTGGAAACACGCGGAGGTGGTGACCATTCTGAAGCTGGACAAGACACTTGGCAGGCGGTCAGCTACCGCCCCATGAGCCTACTTCCTTCCGTCTCGAAACTCTTCGCAAGGCTGTACGCAAAAATGCAGAACAACGTGTCACCCATGAAAATATCATACAAGATGAATAGTTTGGATTCTGGAGTGGCCACTCCACTACTCATCAACTACTGAGATTGGTGGAACAGGCCATGAGAGCACTGGAAACAAGAGAATAGTCTGGGCGGCGTTTCTCAATTTGTCTAAGGCTTCGACTTTATGTTGCATGGTGTCCTCTTGCACAAGTTCTTTGAGCACAGGATGGCGACGTCACACAAAGACCTTCTCTTGGTCCAAGTAAAGAGCACGCAAATCAATCAACGAGCGCTCACCTGTCTCCATCCAAGAGAAGAACCTGGAGGAATCGCTTCCTAATGAGTGTGAACTACAGCCACCTCGAATCAAGGAATGGCTCATCATTCTCCGAACGAGCTCTGGGTAAGCCTCAGATGGCACATGATAAAGTTTGCGAGATACCCAATCGAAATATCGTGCAAGTACTACTCAGACTACACGTCTAAAACCATACTTTCCAAAACGACAACGCCTCGCCTGCAAAGCCTAAAGTAAGTTGGTACAAACTGAAATTAGCCAAGTGACACCTTTCTAGTGCCTAGGAAGTATAATAACGGAAGATCTGAGTGTTATCAAGAAGTGAAAGCAAGAATTGCGGTAGCTAAGGAAGCGTTCTTTAGAAAGAGGAAAATAGGTGGAAAGCCAAACAAAGAGGTGAGGGAAAGGCTAGAAGTGGCACTGAATCGAGTTAAGGCATGGGCACTGTGAAAAGAGGCAGGAAAGAGTTGGGAAGCATCTGACGTGTGGATGTCGAAGAGGATGGAAAAGAAATATTGGCTACAGGGGGTGACTAACGGACAGGCCCTGTCAAGAATAGGGGGACTGGCTTGTTCACATGTTTCGATGTGATTAATGATGAATGCGGTAGAAGGATTAGTGTATGGGAGAAGAATGAATAAAGAGAGAATATACAGAATGGTGGCTCAGATTAAAGGAAGTGGAAGCTGCGTGGAAATAAAGAGAGCAGCAGAAGACAGGACATGCAGAGCAACCGTGAGAACAAATAATAATAAATAATTACATTACTGGTTTTTATTGATCGTCGCTCAAGAACAGGCACCGCGTTTGTGTAACATACTAAGGCAAGTGAGTATTGAGCAGAAAAGACACCGTAACATAAGACAAAAATTTAGGCAGGAAAATACACACAAGACTTGGTGCAAGTTGCACGAATAGCACTTCAGTAAGATAATAAACAGTAGCGCTCAGAGTACGAATAATGTGTTCGTACAGACATGCGAAAGAGACCTAGGCGACGGAGGTAGTTTAATGCATAGTAGAAGACACAAACCTTCCGCCTCCATAACACGTGTTTAAACACGGCACTGGATATACCGTAAGTGCGTGCTGGATCCACGAAAGAGAGGCTGGCGCATCTTTCCGCAGACCGACTGCGCTGGACCGTGTGTTCCGTATGCCACCCCCTTGTGGCTGCAGGCGGAGCTTCCCAGCGTACGCCTTATCGCCAGGAGGAGGCGGGGGTCTGTGGGCGCGGCATCGCACTCAGCTGTGGCGAGGCCCGGGCGCGCTCGCATCACACGCTCATAAAGCCCGGTCGCGGAAATTAAAGATCCGGCGATAAGAACCTTTGGAAAAACCCGTGTTTTATTGCTTCCCCGTTTTCCCGTATTTAATACAATTTTTTTTTATCTGAAGTTAGTGCAGTGCCTGTATTATGGCGCTGGCGTGCTCACGGACCTGCTAGGGAGACGGTCTGAGGTGGAAAGGAGAGAGAAAGAGAGAGAGAGAGAGAGAGAGAGAGAGAAAGAGAGGGAGGGAGGGAGGGAGACAGCTGGAGTGGTGTGCATGACGAGCGACGGCAGGCCGTCGGACTGGCAGAATGCGGGCGCGCAGCTCCGAGTTTTACGAGTGCGCTGCACTGCGAACACATTGTCACCCAGCGGATGCGTCTCACCACCTCGTCGTAAACTGAGAAACACCAGGGCTTCGCTCCCTAATGTAATGGTGAAACAGTTGTTTGCGAGGAAAAACTACGGTCGAATAACCGTACCTCTCCAAGTGAAGAAGCATCACTGTTTCTCTGGTAACAAGGCCATTGCACTAATGTATCATTGTTTTTAATTTCCTAATGAGACATGTAGCATGAAGGAATACGAAGTTACTAAAAATAAAATTTCCAGAATTTCCAGAATTTTCAAATGGCTCTGAGCACTATGGGACTTAACATCTGCGGTCATCAGTCCCCTAAAACTTAGAACTACTTAAACCTAACTAACCTAAGGACATCACACACATCCATGCCCGAGGCAGGATTCGAACCTGCGACCGTAGCAGTCGCGCGGTTCCCCCAGAATATTAATACGGTACTCCTAAAAAGGTAGAGCCTTCACGTATGATCTAATCTCGAACAGTTGGTGGAAGATATTTGTAATAAAAATGGTTTTATGAAGATTTTTCACCACGCCATCTGTTAGCTGCAAACAATTAAAAATTTGAAGAGATGTATATGTCATACTCATCTTCTCCTACTTCTTTTCCTTCTACCAACTACAGTGGAACTGAATTGTTTGATATAATCCATCTTCCATTTACATAGTGAAATGCTTTGAAAATCAAAGTTCTACAAAGAGGAAATGGTGAAGATAGACACTGATGAGAATGATTTTCATCCCTACAATTCAAACGGATTGCAGATGAAAAGAACGTGACATGTGCCACTTCTACGCCTACTTCTATACTCTGCAACTAACCCTGCTGTGTGCGGCGAAGGCTACTTTGTATAGCAATGTCATTAATAGTTCGCGAGGGAACGACTGCTGGTAAGCCTCCGCGCGGGCTCGTATCACTCTGATTTGAACTTCATGGTATTTCCGCGAGATATACGCTAGAGGAAGCAAAATATTTGCCTCACTTATAGAAACAAAGGCTCTCGGAACTTCAAAGAAAGCCTCTACTATGATGTCTGTCTTTGAGGTTGGTTGATCATCTGCCCGACGCTTTAGTATTTACTAAATGAACCTGTAATAAAACGCACCACTCTTCTTTGGATCTTCACTATTTCCTCTATAAATCCTATCTGTTACAGATTCTTCTTTATGTTACAGTGCACCAGTTATCTTACTGACATGAAAGACGGTTTGAAAAACTCTCTATTGTGTAAAGAATAAGTACAGTGAAATTCCCAGTGGTGCTGAAGAAAATTTGATTGCTTGATGGCTGCGGGCTTCGTGTTCTCTTGGCACCCTTCTGTTACCGTTCTACCCGTTCTATCGTACATTTAACCGAAACACAGAAATTAAACGCATATCATAAAGTGTGGTCAGAAACACGTACCCATTCAGCGTCATATAGTGGGAGACCATAACTGAGTGACAGTTTTTTCGCTATAGCACGGATAAGGGTAATGCGCGCATCACATATTTCGGGCGAACACTGCAACTCTAACGACGCGCCTCAGCATGTGCAAAATTAACTTGGCTTATGCTGTGGTCGAAAGGAGTCTGAAATGATCGAAAGCTTCAGCTTTTTGGTACCGGTGTCGAATTAGTGGAGGCAATCAGGTCAATCAGCTTTCCCTGTAACAGTTGCGTCTAATTGCTCGGAGGGAGAGCATTCTTCGGTGGGTGTTATCTGATTCCGATTCTTGGGAAGTAAATGGACGTTTACAATGAGAAAGAACTGTCCTTTAGAGGCAAGTTTGGGTCCTACTTTGACACAATGTACAAACCTCATAGGAAAACTTCACTGATAATTTATACAGAGATATCAATAACGACCAAGAAACGCAAGACATAGGCCAATGAAACACAATAATTAATACTGATGCGACTGACAGTGCTATGTTTTTGGGTAATTAATTAGCCCTGTGCTGAAATCTGTGGAATCTCAAGCTTCACGGTTTATAGCGAGACAGCCATTTCAGCCAAATAATCCGGTAGATGGCGCCTGTAATGGAGTTCAGTATGTTATAAACTTAACGTGCAGCGAGATCACGTGCTGGGTTCGTGGTCGATCACGTGAAGCAGCTGAGAAATACGTCTTCTCGTCTCCCGTTGGCTGTCCAGAGCATGCCCTTGTGAGGAAGCGTTGCCTGTTCTGACCTCTCGTTGCCCATCGCTGAAGAGGAGAGACTCCGGAACGGCCTGACAAGAACAGTTTGCGTCAGCTTGAGGGTGAACGTGCACGGAGCACGGAGAATTGTGTTACTTTCAGCGAGCTTTAGTTTCTGAAATGTACAGGTCCCACAAGGGTTTTTTTTTTTTTTTTTTTGAGTCATCAGCCGACTGGTTTGATGCGGCCCGCCATGAAAACCTCTCCTGTCCAACTTCTTCATCTCAGAGAAGCACTTGAAACCTGCGTCCTCAATTATTTGCTGGCTGTGTTCCAGTTTCTGTCTTTTTCCTCTATAGTTCCCTGTAGTTCCCTATAGTTCCGTGTAGTTATTCCGTAATATCTTAACAGATACTCTCGCATCCTGTCCCATCTTCTTATCAGAGTTTTCCATTTACTCCTTCCCTCGCCGATTCTCTGGACAATCCTTTCATTCCATATGTTATCAGTCCACCCAATTTTCAACTTTCTTCTGTAGCACCACATCTCAAATGCTTCGAATATCTTATTTTACTGTGTTCCCAAAGTTCATATTTCATTACCATACAATTCGGTGTTCCAAAAGTTAATTCTCACAAATTTCCTATTCAGAATGAGGCCTATGTTTGATAATAGTAGACACTCTTGGCCAGGAATTCCTGTTTTACCAGGGCTAGTCTGCTGTGTATAGGTCTTCCTTATTCCGTTCGTCATAGGCTATTTTTCTGCCTAGCTAGGAGAATTCCTTCACCTCGTCTATTTCGTAATCATGATGTTAGGTTTCTCGCTGTACTCAATTCTGCTACTTTTCATTACTGTCGCATTTCTTCGACTTATTGTCAGTCCATATCAGATTGTTCATATCATTCGGCAGATCCCGTCATTCTTCTTCACTTCCACTAAGAATAGCAACGTCTTGAGCGAATCGTATTATTGGTATCCTTTCATCTCGAATCTTAATTTGACTCTTGAACCATTATTTTATTCTGCCATTGCTTCTTCAATATATAGATAGAATAGTAGGGGCGAAAGACCCTCCCTGTCTTCTACCTTTTTTGTCCGAGCACTTCGTTCTTGATCTTCCCTTCTTATTGTTACCGCTTGGCTCTTGTACGTATTGTACATTATCCGTCTTTCCCTATAGTTTACCACTATTCTTCTCAGAATTTCGAACATATTGCACTACTTGACACTGTGGGTTGTTTTTCCCAGGTAGACAAATTCCTTGAACGTGTTTTGAATTTCTTTAGTCTTGCTTCCAATATCAACTGCAAACTCAGAATTACGTCTGTGGTGCCTTTACCTACACTAAAGCCAAACTGATGGACATCTAACAGACCTTCAATTTTCGTTTCCATTCTTCTTTATATTATTCTTGTTAGCAACTCGGATGGATGAGTTGTAGCACTGGTTGTGCGATATTTCTCGTAATTGTCAGGTCTTGCACTCTTAATGTTAATGCCCTTGCTTTTAATTACACTGAAGGTGGTTTTGACCTATTTGTATGTTGAATCAGTCCTCCGGACAATCATTTCTTTTTCCATTTCTTTACAATTAGCATGCAGCCACTTCGTATTAGTTTCGCCACGCTTCCTATTATTTAATTCATAAAGAGAATTGTGTTTCTGTATTGTTGAATTTCCCAGAACATTTTTGTACTTCTTTCTTTCATCGATCAGCCGAAGTATTTCTTCTTTTACCCATGGCTTCTTTACAGTTACCATGTTTGTAATAATATTTTTCTTTCCAACCTGTGTGACTGCCTTTTTTTTTAGAGACTTCCATTCCCCTTCAACGGAACTGCCTACTGAGGTATTCATTATCGCAGTATCTATAGCCTCAGAGAACTTCAAGCATACCTCTTCACTTCTTAGTAGTTCCGTATACCACTTCTTCGCGCAATGATTCTTCCTGACTAATCCCTTAAACTTCATCACCACTAAGCTGTGACCTGAGTCAAAATCTTCTCCTGCGTACGTCTTAAAATCTAGTATCTGATTTATGAATCTCTGCCTCACCATGATGTAATCTAATTAAAATCTTGTCGTATTTCCCGACCTTTTCTAAGTATACCTCCTCCTCTTGCGATTCATTGAGAGAATATTTGTGTTACTAGCGGAAATTCTTCTCTCACAATCGTACCAACCAATCCATATTCTCCCGTAACCCTTTGTTCTGATGCCTCCCGAATACCAAGTGAGGTGGTGCAGTGATTAGGACACTGGACTCGTATTGGGGAGAACGACGATTCATATCCGCGTGCGGCCACTGATTTAGAATTTTCGTGATTTCCCCAAATCGCTTCAGGCCAAGGACAGATGATTCCTTTCAAAGGACATGTCCGACTTCCTTCCCCAACCTTTCCTAATTCGATGCGACCGATGATCTCGCTATTTGGTTCCCTCTCCCAGTCAACCAATCAACCTTCCGCTTCAACGAACTTCAATCCCCCCTGGCTATTGATTTTGAACTCCCTTTAGGAACTGAATTACCTGTTCTTGTTGTAAGTAATGTATCATGGCATTCACGCAGAATTATTTTAGTATACATTTGCAACAACCAAGCCAAGGTGTGTGCTACAAACAGGGCAACTACCACGGACTGTCTTCTGCACAACGGACAAAACAACAGAAGACGCAAGGTGAGTGGAGAGAACACTGCTGACTCATAGCTGGAGTGTATCTGTCCATCTGCAGCACTTAGGTGAATTGTCTGGCTATTACAAGGAACCCACATTATCATGTTTTCGACAGGAATGATAGTGGAATTTGAAACGTCCTCTTAGAAAAATTATAAATGACTGTGCTTAAACTGAAACACAATATTTTTAGCGCAACGCAGTCTGACTTTCAATAATCCCTACAAAAGAATAGCCCTGACTAACAATGAATCACTTACCTCCCAAAAATCTTCGTTATTAGAACTACTGCAATACAGCGAGCGCCAATACTGCCAGCTAAATAAAACATTATAACTACTGAAGGCGCTAACTACTGATAGGCACAGTTAGCAAATGAAAGATTTTGGTAGAGAATAAACAATGTATTTACCTTAACAGTGTTCAAAAGTCATAATATATATATATCAGTTCATGACATCCAGTCTTACAAATTTACTGTCTGTGATGGACACACGTCCATATCATTCGCTCTCAAAACTCCGCCAACTCTCTCCCCACGACCACCACTGCTGGCGGCTCACCTCCAACTGCGCAACGCTACGCGCTGTTAACAGCCAACTGCCCAACACTACAATAGCAAATTCCAACAATGCAAAGCAGCCACAGACTGCACACAGCACAGTCAGTGATTTTCATACAGAGCGCTACGTGGCGTTACCAATAAAAAAAAAAACCTATACAGCCTGCTTACAAATTATTGCAGCAGATCACAGGAGTGCTACGCAATTTTGTTTTCGGAAACTAATGCGATCTAACATCGTTCTTGCTTATGTCTGATCTGTTTACTTATTTTCCTTAAATCACTTCAGATAAATACTTTCCTGGTTCATTTTAAAGGACGATAGGTGCCTCCCGTACAGTTCCTATCGATCCGAATTATCTCTAATGATGACTTTTTCGACAGGAAGGTGAACTGTTAACTCTTGAATAAAAAGCAAGCTATTTTTGGAGTATGTACTCCCAAGTCTTGCTCAACAAGCACAGGGTTCGCTGCGCAAAATAATGTGAGCAACTTTAAAAACCGGTCGTTGAATTAAATTGAATTGTTACAACTGAAAATTTGTGCCGGACCAGGACTCGAATCCGGGTTTCCCGTTTTACGTGAGCGGTCACCTTAACCGCATCGGCCATCAAGACACGCGTTCCAGCCGGCCCAATTCTCAACTCGTCACACGCTAGTAGCGTCCACCGTTCACTAACCCATTTGCTCCGAGGTTTTGGCTGAGTATCGCAAGAGTAAGGACATAGTGTAGTATGCATCCGCACTAAAAATTACCGTGAGTCGTGTATCCTCACACAAATCGAGTAGCTTTTCATTTCAAACATGGATGGAATTGATTCCAGTCTTATCGTTTCTTTCTTTCACAAACCAAATATAATCTGTTTTGGTGTGTTTCGACGGTTGTGGTCAGAATCTTGAAGAAAATTTTTTATATCATCGCATATCATAATCTTCCGCTCTTATAAATTAAACTGAGTTAATAATGGGCTAAAATAAATGATTCACACGTTTTCAGGATTCGATATTTTCCAAAGTACTACATGTACAAACATGATTCATGCATGAATAGAACTATACTCTCAGTGAGCCTGCGTTTTGTCCACCAGTTAGGATTAAGAGTGCAGTGCCTTGGAAAAATAGATACAATGCAATAAAAGAGTTTCTGGCTGATGGAACATGTGAGATGTTCATCTGTTAGAATAGGGCTTCGTGCATTTGGAAAAGAGCCGTTATGTATACTGAGCAATGTGCATTGGTCTCGACAGTTCAGGGACATTGTTTGTCTCTGTAAAAAGAAATTTTCCGGTCGACAAAGTGATCCAAATGCAACCGCTGATAGAGCGAGGGACTGTTCAATACACAGTCCTAAAACAGTTATCGGTCCGCGCAAACCATGAACTTGGAATACCGCAGCAAACTGTGTGGAAGATTTTTCGACGGCATTGTACTCGTATTTCGATTGCACCATCTGCATCTCGTGCAACAAAACCGGGGAATACGGCCGACGCCTTCAGTTCTGTATCACAATGCAGAACGCACTTTGGGTGATCATTTCGCGTGTAATCTGATATTCAGCAATCAATCAATCAATCTTCATCTATCTGGAAAGGTTAATCGCCACAATGTGAGAGTGCGGGGAACACAAAGTCCTCATGAAAGTATGACACACGAGCGAGATTCATCGAAGAGTAATGTTTTCTGTTGAATGTCACTCTCAGAGCTGTCTGTGCCGTTTTCTTCTGTGCGATGGCTGTGACAGGTACTTCTTATCTTAGTACGTTGCAGTTGTGGTTGTTTCCACAACTGATTACTAGCTCCGAGAATTTCATCTGCCAACAATCTAGGGCATCCTGTCATTCGTCATTCGTCACCACCGAAACGACAAACTTACGTATTTCTGGGATGGGTGTGGTGGTGAAGATGATGTAGCTGTGTCCCCTTGACATCCTCCCCCCCCCCCCCCTGTCACCAGGCTTCATACCTTTTTCCACTGGTGATGACCACCGACAGGATATTGTTACATAAGGCACGGAACGAAATTAACTGCCACTTAGATGTAAATAGTGTGACCAGAGGGACACTCACAGAACATTAGTAGAGTGAACTTATATATGTATAGGGCTTTGGAAGCGAATGAATCATTTATAGTAAGACTGTATTTTCCCCATGATTGTATGCTATTTAAATAAATTGCGATAATTATATAAAACTTTTAGGTTCACAAATGTTTGTGGGTCATTCAGTAGCATCATTATTCCCTTCCATAGGCAGTGCACTTATTGACTGAGCTGTCCAGGCGGCAGTCAAGACCTGGATCCCTGGGCTACTTCGGTGTGCACCTCTTCTGTTACCTCACAAAATTGTCAGAATTTCTCCTGCGTTCGTTGGTGGACTAGCACTCCTGGAAGAAAGGATACTGCGAAAAGTAGCTCTACCACAAGCTGTGAAACTTAGAAGGTAGGACAGAGGTTGTGGCGTAAGTAATGCTGTAATAGCAAGTCGTCAATCGTACCTGAGTAGCTAACTTGGTGAGCGCTCAGGGTTTGAGCTCCGGTGCAGTACTCAGTTTTAATATGCCAGGAAATTTCAGAACGGTGCACAGTACGCTTCAGAGAGAAAGATTCTTTCTGGAGCATTATTATAATCCGTAGCGCAAGCATTCGATCTGCTTAAAATTATCAGAATTATTACAACGATATAAATAATGTCATGATAACGGCAGTTGATAAAATGAACATTGGATGCTGCAGAGATATTTGTTAAAAAAAGTGTCCCATGTTTAAAAACAACTCAAGCATACAATATATCAGGCTTTGCGTTTGAGGTTTAGTTTTAGCGTGAGATAGTTTGGCTCAAACGTCACTTACGATGGATTGACACAAATGTCCCCTATGACTAAGTGTCGCCATCACTATGCAAACGGTGAAGTGGTTTGCATCTCTGGTGACCTCGTCATACTCTAGAAAGTGCCAAAGAAACTGAAAGTAGCGTCTGTGCCGCCGCTTCAGTTGATATTTTGCCTCAACTATCAACAAAATCTTTTAAAAACTGCCTGGCGTAGTGTTTCTCATACACTGCAAAAAATCGGCCTTTTTTTTCTTAGGTAGAACAACTATGCAGAAAAATGTCACACAAACTCTGAATTTTCACAGCACATACCGGAAATATACCTTCTCTATATTCTTTTGATCATATTGGAATACCACAATTCAAGCGTAACGAATGCCCTCAACTATGAGCCGGCCGGTGTGGCCGTGCGGTTCTAGACGCTTCAGTCTGGAACCGCGTGACCGCTACGGTCGCAGGTTCGAATCCTGCCTCGGCCATGGATGTATGTGATGTTTTTAGGTTAGTTAGGTTTAAGTCGTTCTAAGTTCTAGGGGACTGATGACAACAGATGTTAAGTCCCATAGTGCTTACGAGTAGAAGGCTTCCATTCCGACCACAGATGTTAAGTCCCATAGTGCTCAGAGCCATTTGAACCAACTCTCAACTATGGAGCTGTTCCTCAGTCAAGGTACATATCTAAGTGAGGTAGAAATATCCCAACATCGCTTACAGTTGTTTTCAGCAGAGAAAATGTCAGCTCAGCTTTGTTACCAGGCACAGTGGCTTTTTAATGTAACAGAATCCAAGGACGACCATTACATTCGCTTCAACTTTGGAAATTTGTGGTAAGATCTTATGGGACCAAACTGCTCAGGTCATCGGTTCCTAAGCTTAAACACTATTTAAAGCACTCCGTCTTCAGGCCACGAGCGGCGTACCAGGAGCATCCGACCGCCGTGTCATTCTCAGTGGAGAGTGCGGATAGGAGGGGCGTAGGGTCAGCACACCGCTCTCACGGTCGTTATAATGGTATTCTTGACCGAAGCCACTACTATTCGGTCGAGAACTCCTCAATTGGCATCACGAGGCTGAGTGCACCCCGAAAAGTGGCAACAGCGCATGGCGGTAGGATGGTCACCCATCCAAGTGCTGCCACGTCCAGCAGCGCTTAACTTCGGTGAACTCACGGGAACGGCTGTATCCACTGCGGCAAGGCCGTTGCCTTACACACTATTTAATCTAACTGAAACTAACTTACGCTAAGGACGACACACGCACTCACAACGGGGGGGGGGGGGGGGGGGGGGGGAGCCGCACGGACAGTGACAAGACGCCCTAGACAGTGCCGCTATCCCGCATGGCACATTCGCTGCAGTTTGGAGACTATATAGATTCAGATTGCTGACTACACAGATTAGAAGTCTGCGCTGCATTACAGGGCACGTACTGTTACATACGACTATGCAGTCACTTCGTGTGCACAAAATAATCTTCCTGTCCAGTTACTCAAATTACAACGAAGTTAAGGAATTCTATTACTTACCGTCGGTAGACGATGCAGAGACACACTAGTTACGCTTCAGACTAATGGTCCATTTTGACATAAGCAACCAAACTTCAGAATCCCTATTTTACGAGTAGAAGGCTTCCACTCCGACCAAATAACTATGTGCTTCATTATGATTTCAATACTATGACTTTTGAAATGAAGAACCCAATTTTAATCCTAACCTTTAGGATACTCGTATGATGTAGTAGAGTCGCACATACTACTCCGATAATAGAAATGCTATTTTTTAAATATATGTTAGGTAAATTCCGGCGGGCCTGAAAGTGCGGCTGTGCAATACAGTAGCCCTTCAGGATACCTTCCACTGCATAGTGAAAAATTGATTCTAGAAATGTTACTCTGCAGTACATATATTTTCGAAGTGCCTCTATTCGTGGAAGGTACGCGGAAGAGTAGTTTCGAGTCCCGAAACTGGAAGAGAAAAACGCATATAGAAGCTTTAAGACGGTCACTGAGATGTAACCCGAGGGCCCAAGCACTTAAGAGCACTGTTCGCGATCGGCAAGGGTCTTTGTTTGAGTCCCCAGCTGACTTGTTATGCTGTACGCACCTTGTGTCAAGACATTGCTGGAGCTATGATGCCACAAAGGTGATGAGAAACACAACGCTATCCAACTTATGCCGTTTTCGCGCCGTTCAAACTTAAAGAAGCCTGTGTTCCGAAGGGAGTGATCGTGATCAATAGTTTCTGATGTCCTGCTCGTGGATGATCCAGATTTTTAGATCTCACGCTAATCACTGAACAGAAGATACAGCTATGAAAAATGCCGATTCGACTAGGTTAAGCAGTCTACCTGGAGAGCAAGAAGAGGAACCATCAGCAACGCCCATCCGCTGCTAGAATACTGAAGTTCTACAGCAAAAGTTTCAACCAGTGGGAGTCGATGTGGGACTCAACGTGAGGAAGACACCCGCCACAACAGGACTTCAGTGGTGTCTCTCCGATACGCCGAAGGCAACGACCTTTGTGATTTCAGCACCTAATCTCAAATATTATTATGTTATTATTTCTTTATTTATGTAACCTTATCGGATTAGGACCATCAGGCCCTTTCTTACATCGGACCAGTGTTCCATACATGCAGCATTTTACACATCATAGCTACATCATGACATTAGTTTGAAATAAGAAAACAGATTAATCTAGTGGTTCAAATGGTTCAAATGGCTCTGAGCACTATAGGACTCAACTGCTGAGGTCATTAGTCCCCTAGAACTTAGAACTAGTTAAACCTAACTAACCTAAGGACATCACAAACATCCATGCCCGAGGCAGGATTCGAATCTGCGACCGTAGCGGTCTTGCGGTTCCAGACTGCAGCGCCTTTAACCGCACGGCCACTTCGGCCGGCTAATCTAGTGACAATATGAATAAAGAGTAACGACTAAAACCTATTAAAATAAATACTGGGAGTATTTTTACAACAGCTGCTATACATAAAATTATGATAAAAGTAATAATTCTGTCAGCAAAGAACTTGGAAGAGCAGTTGAACGGAATGGACAGTGTCTTGAAAGGAGGATATAAGATGAACATCAACAAAAGTAAATCGAGGATCATGGAATGTAGTCGAATTAAGTCGGGTGATGCTGCGGAAATTAGATTAGGAAATGAGACGCTTAAAGTATTAAAGGAGTTTTGCTATTTGGGGAGCAAAATAACTGATGACGGTCGAAGTAGGGACCATATAAAATGGCAAGGAAAGCGTTTCTGAAGAAGAGAACTTTGTTAACGTCGAGTATAGATTTAAGTGTCAGGAAGTCGTTTCTGAAAGTATTTGTATGGAGTGTAGCCATGTATGGAAGTGAGACATGGACAATTAATAGTTTGGACAAGAAGAGAATAGAATCTTTCGAAATGTGGTGCTACTGAAGAATGTTGAAGATTAGGTGGGTAGATCACGTAACTAATGAGGAGGTGTTGAATATGATTGGGGAGAAGAGAAGTTTGTGGCACAACTTGACTAGAAGAAGGGATCGGTTGGTAGGACATGTCCTGAGGCTTCAAGGGGTCACAAATTTAGCATTGGAGGGCAGCGTGGAGGGTAAAAATCGTAGAGGGAGACCAAGAGATGAATACACTTAATTGATTCAGAAGGATGTAGGTTGCAGCAGGTACTGGGAGATGAAGGAACTTGCACAGGATAGATTAGCATGGAGGGCTGCATCAAACCAGTCTCAGGACTGAAGACGACAACAACAACAACAATAATAATAACAGTAAAAGGAAAAAAATGAAGCAGTAATGGTAAACATGAGAAAAATTGGCAATAGTAAGGAACATTTGTGCAGATGTACATTAATATTTTGGTGTATAAAGTAGATGTTTACTGGTGTAGAGAGTTTTGGGGGAAGGGAGATTTAAGGAAGCCGCATCAGTTAAGAAAAAACTGGGAACTGAGGAAGATCTAGAACGAAAGAAGGAAGTAATGGAGTCAAGTGCATTCGTGTACAGAAGAAGGCGTTACTCTTGCTTAAGTAGATACGTCATTAACTGTTTATTGAAGCCGGACATGTTTTTAAATTCTCTGATTTATTCCAGAGTGGTTTTCCTGCTATTGTAAAGGCCTTCGAGAATGTGACTGAGCGATGTAGAGGAACAGAGAGGATTTTAATATGATGGGAGCGTGTGTGTCTGTCGTGTTGTTCAGACATGAGCGTTAAATACGAGGAGAGATATGAGGGACTGTGTACATTTGTAAGACAGTACATGAGACAGTGTATGGAAATCTCTGCGTTTTTTCTGCACGAAACCGGGACAGTTGTGCATATCTGGTGAAAAGTGATCAAAAAGTCGAATGTCACAGATATATCGGACACAGGCATTCATGGTCAGTTCCAGACGTCACGAATTTTCCTGAGAGGTACCTTGTAGGACAATGTCGCTGTAATCAATCATTGTACTAATTTCTTTTTCAGATCGGAAAGGGAAAGGTCTTATATTTTTGTAGGGCATGAAGGGATGGTGGTGCTTGTTTACGTAATGCAGTTACGTGCTCTGTCCAATTTAGATTTTCATCTATTATTACTCCCAAACTCTTTGCTGAGGGAGAGAACTTTATATTTGTTCCTTTTAGAATTAGAGATGGTACGGATTCCCGATGTTATGGGCTAATGAGCTTAGAGTGACCAACAAGTACCGATTGGGTTTTAGGTGGGCTCAGTTTTAGTCCTATGTTCTTTGCCCATTTTGATAGTGCATCGAGGTCAGTATTGTAATTTTGAATAGCTTTCTTTAGATTGATGGGTTTTGCACTTAGATACAAATAAAGGTCGTCAGCATACATGTGATATTTGCAGTAGGTCAGAACCAATGACACATCATTGTCACACAGAGAGAAGAGTATAGGACACTACACTGACACTACATGCCGCCATTACCTTTTTATATTCCCTGACAGGACGCGTTGCTGACGAGACGTCATGTATGAGTGAAACCATTGCACTGCACGTGGTGAGAAATTTAGACTGCTAAGTTTAGCAAGTAAGAGTCGAAGCCGACATTATCAAATGCTTTGCTGAAATCTAAGAAGCAAATGATAGCCGCTTCTTGTCTATCCATGGCAAGTTTCAGGTCATCTGTCACCTTTATCAATGTGGATGTTGTGCTTCGATGTTTACGGATACCTGATTGGTCTAGTAGGTTGTTAGTAGTTAGGTAGTTCAAAATGGCTCTTAGCACTATGGGACTTAACATCTATGGTCATCAGTCTCCTAGAACTTAGAACTACTTAAACCTAACCAACCTAAGGACATCACACAACACCCAGTCATCACGAGGCAGAGAAAATCCCTGACCCCGCCAGGAATCGAACCCGGGAACCCGGGCGCGGGAAGCGAGAACGCTACCGCACGACCACGAGCTGCGGACGTTAGGTAGTTGGTGAGCTGGTCATGGACTATATATTCTAAGGCTTTAGTTAGTGCAGGAAGAATGCAGATGGGTCGGTAGTCAGAGAGTGCTGTGGCAATGTCCTTTTCAGGCACTGGCTTAATTTATCCCAGTTGCTGGGCTTCAGGGAAAACACTGGGGATTAAGGGATCGTTGAAAATGTCTGTTATGGAGGGCTGTAGTGGATCAATAATAAGTTTTACCGTGTGGATAGTGATACCATCATGTCCAGTAGATGCTGATCTAATCCGCATGATGGCTTTCTTGACAATATTGCAAGTGACGTGTTGTAGATAGAATTTTTCTTTGGTTCAAATGGCTCTGAGCACTATCGAACTTAACATCTGAGGTCATCAGTCCCCTAGAACTCAGGACTACTTAAACCTAACTAACCTAGGGACGTCATACACATCCATGCCCTAGGCAGGATTCTAACCAGAGATTTTTCCACAGGATAGCTGGTCTACATCTATCGTCAATTAATGTAAGGGCATGCCTGAGCTTAGCGTTTCTCACTGCTTGACTGACTATATTTCGTTTCTGCTTGTATACAGTATGATTTTCAGGCGTAGGGTGTATCTTGTATGCTCGTTTTGCAGCGTCGCTGAGATTTATGAGCTGTTTGAGTTCATAGGCCAGCCAAGGTGCTGGTATCCTTTTTACTTTTCTTGCCTTTATTGGAGCATATTTTTCATATAATTGAGTAATTTTGTTAGTGGAATCCTGAAGTTTTTCGTTCATGTCCGTGAGGGGAGTGGAGGTCATCCCCCAGACTATTTCTTGTGCCTCAGGTTCGAGTTCAGGCAAATTTATGCGTTTGAAGTCTCGGTATGTAGACAATTTTTGTTTCTTTCTAGGACAGTCTAGTGAATACGTCATGAAAATAATGTCATGGGCAGACATGCCAGGCGCAAATATTTGAGAGGTGTGGATCATTCTGTTTGGAGACTTCGTTGCGAATATATCTATGAATGCGTGACTGGTAATCGTGTGATGAGTAGGTGCCAGCTCAAGTAGCGTCATATTTGAGGAAGAAAGCATCCTCTTAAATTTCCCACTGGAAGGACTATTGCGCAGAAAATTAATGTGTCACATGCGATAATTATATGTTCATATGACGATTCGAGACTTGAGAGGGCAGTTTAGAAACAGGCGAACCCTCCTACTTCAGAAGATTTGTAAAGGACACAATTAAGCACTTTCTGTTAAGGGATTTGATTTCTATGAGCATACATTCCTCTTGTTTATCCACATTATTGTCCGATGTATGTAGCACAGTAGGTGATAAATCAGAGGGTATGTGCGCTCCTACTCCACCTCCTCGTCTGTTACATCTGTCGTGCCTGAGAAAGACATAGCCGTCTAGATTTACGGAAGTTATGGGAATACTTGGTCTGAGCCAAGTCTCCGACAAAAGAATTGCGTGTATACCAGTAGTTTGAAATATATATTTGAACTCGTCGAAGTGAGCTGATAGAGATTGGACATTTGCATGTGCAATATGCAGCTTGGTGGGTTCGGGTGCTGATTGCCCGAGGAAGCTGCCGATGGATGGTTGCGTGTCGTCGCTAGCGCTGGCAGCAGGGTCTGGCATGACGAATGCAGAAGGCTTGAGGAGGGTGGAGGGGGGGGAGGAGTGCTCTCCCGGTTCTCTGTAGGGAAAACTGCCAGGAAAGGGGTGGAGGGTGGGGGTAGGTCCCGGGGAGGGAACAGGAACTGTGGCCAAGGTCAGCGAGGTTTTGCAACGGTACTGAAAGTAGCCATGTGCTGGCAAGGGAAAGAATCTCGCTAAACACATCGGGAGTAATATGCACGTAACAGTTTTCAAGACAAGGACAGAGTGTGATACTAATGGCACACATGAGGATAACAAATAAAGTATGATATTTGGTTGCTAATTCAAAATGAAAATAAGACTCACTTATGTAATAACTAACAAATTGCATGAGAAAACGATTATGGAAAAAAATAGTTATGTAGAGAAACGAAAAGTTGACAATACAAATAACAAAAAAATTACAAGAGAAAACAATTAGAGATAAAAGTAGTTATGTGGAGAAACGGAAAATTTGATAATACATTAGTTAAGTCATGGTTGACGATGTAAACAATATAAACATACAGGTTGGTGGCAGCAAGATTTGACATTATTTAGCTTCTAAAGCAGAAGCATTCGAGTTCATTAACACTGCAAATTGTTCTCTTTCCGTTTTTGGTCTTTATTATTATCCTGCCGTCATTTGTCCATACGTTCTGTAGCTCTTCAAAATGTTTAGTTTTTTCAGAGGTCAGATACTCACGTACTGTCAGACCCGACTTAGCAAGATCTTTCTTTGATCTGAAGATTTCAGATCTTTCCCTATAGGACACAAATTTCACTATTATAGGTCTTGGTTTTGTAGCATCTGGCGACCTACGACCCACTCTATGACTCCTGTCAATGTCACTCAGAGTCACTTGCTGTTCTTGGGCAAGGTTTATCACTAGTTCATCTGCGTTCCCTCTGCTGCTCTCTGGAATGCCGAACAGTCTGAGATTATTGCGGCTCGTATATTGTTCGAGCTCGTCCGACTTCTCGATCAATTACTGTTCGAGCAGTCATGCTCCCTCCTCACTTGCTTGTAACGATGTGTCTTTTGCACTCCTGTGCTAACGTTTGTGTTGCTGACGGGTCAACAGGAAACGACTCCTGAACATAAGCAATTATGCCTGGACAGCAATGCAGGAGGTTTCGTAGGGTTTTATGCACCGTACCCTCAGGCATGTGCAACGTTCGGGCAGTTGCTCGTGCACTACACGTTTGCACACCACCACTCCTGCAATGACATGGCCACATCTTTGACAGACGTAAGATCGACTGCTTTCCTCCCTCTGCCACATCGCCCTTGAAAACGACCTGTCTTCTCGAATGTCGCAGTCACTTTCTCCAGGTCCTTAGCAAACATCGGAGCAAAGCCTTTTTTCATACCATTGAATGTCCGGAAACTCTGCAGGACTACCGGCGCACTTACACCGTTTTCAGTCCTGAACGACGCGAGCTGTGTGAACAGGTCACTGTCCTCTTGGATCACAGCATCACTGTTGGGGAACCCACATTGTACCATAAGACAGACCAGACGAGCCAAAATGGCAGTAATGTGACCTTTCAACGTATCCACGGCGCCCGTGGAATACCACTATATGGCTGCCAGTATCATTACCGAAATCCAGCCATGATTCACTCTTGGTATGTAAACTCCGTCACAAGTTGGAAACAGGGTCAAAGAAGATTCATCTGCGGAAATGACTTTGTTGCATTGCTCCATAGTCCAGGTTTTAGTCCTTTGGCATCACGTTTTCCTGTTACAGTCATTTCAATCAATGGTGAGTCGTTTCGGAACTCCAGTTCGCCCTGTAATTATTCTTGTGTGTCACTGGAATTCGAAACAGTTTACGACCGTCTCCAGTGTGGTCGTCTAGGGCGAGTTCAGGTAACGAAGTGGAGAAGAATAGTGATCATGCTCCAGTGTCTCCAAATTAGATCACAAAGACTAGATAATTTTGAGATCTGGTTATTACGAGGGTTGGAACTTTAATAGTGGTACCTATTTATTTACACCTCGTACAAAATAGATATGTGATTGAAAGTTTTACTGACCTTCAACGTAGTCACCAGCGTTGTGTATAACCCGCTGCCAGCGATGTGGAAATCTTACGATACTCTTAACTGTGCCAGTTGTGTTGACAGTTCGAGCGGCGCGGTCTATTGCCCGAGGAATTTGTAGCAGTTCTGAAGTGAATATTGTGAAGTGTATCCTTCAGTTTAGAAATCGAGTTGAACTTACGATGGCTTAAGTCAGGGGAGTGCAGAAGGTTTTATAGCACTTAGTAGCCCCATCAGTCAAACAAATCTATAACAGAATGAGATTTTCATTCTGCAGCGGAGTGTACGCTGATAAGAAATTCCTGGCAGATTAAAACTGTGTGCCGGACCGAGACTCGAACTATGGACCTTTGCCATTCGCGGGCTAGTGCTCTACCAACTGAGCTACCCAAGCACGACTCACGCCCCGTCCTCACAGCTTTACTTCTGCCAGTACCTCGTCTCCTACCTTCCAAACTTTACAGAACCTCTTCTGCGAACCTTGCAGATCTAGCACTCCTGAAAGAAAGGATATGGCGGAGACATAGCTTAGCCACAGCCTAAGGGATGTTTCCAGAATGATATTTTTCACTCTGCAGAGGAGTGTGCGCTGATATGAAACTTCCTGGCAGATTAAAACTGTGTGCCAGACCGAGACTCGAACTCGGGACCTTTGTCTTTCGCGGGCAAGTGCTCTACCAACTGAGTTACGCAAAGTTTGGAAGGCAGGAGACGAGGTACTGGCAGAAGTAAAGCTGTGAGGACGGGGCGTGAGTCGCGCTTGGGTAGCTCCGTTGGTAGAGCAAAGGTCCCGATTTCGAGTCTCCGTCTTGCACACAGTTTTAAACTGCCAGGAAGTTTCAAATCAATAACAGCACTGTACGTGCTTGAGCATTGTCCTGCAAAATGATGGTCAGGTCCTGCAAAAAGTGTCATCACTTCTGTCTCTAAACTGGTCGAAGGTTGTGTTCCAAAAATAAACAGCATAGAGGAAGAAGTGATGACACTTTCTGCAGGACAATACTTAAGCACATACAGTGCAAGCTGTTAATGATTTGTTTGACTAATGGGGTTTGTAAGTGCTATACCACCTACTGCAGTCCGTTGACAACTCGATTTCCAAGCTGAAGGAAACGCTTCACGGAATTCGCTGCAGAGCTGCTACAAATTCGTCGGGCAATACGCCACGCCATCGAACTGTCAACAGATGTGGCACAGCTAAGAGTATCCTGCGACTTCCACATCGCTGGCAGCGCATTATACACAATGCTGGTGACTACTTGGTAGGTCAGTAAAACGGTGAAGCACGTATCTATTTTGTACGGGCTGTAAATAAATATTTGGCACTATTAAAGTTCCAACCCTTGTGCAAGAAAATTTTTGATTGAAACTGGTAACACGGCAGGATAAAAGATCAATTTTTCATAATTTCGTCACAGTTTCTGCATTTTTTTTGTAACGAATGTATCGGCACTATTGAAACAGGAAAATAATAGCCGTAATGGAGGTTCCTTCCTTCCGGTAACCGCACAGGTGCGCGAACCACGTTGCAGTTGGACCTGTGTCTGTGTTGACGCCGTTCCTGTTACGCGCGCTCGCGTTTGTGTGTGTGTGTGTGTGTGTGTGTGTGTGTGTGCAGAGTGCTACGCTCGTGAACGCGTAGCTGTGCTAGTGCAAGTGAGTGAGGGATCGGCAGGACGAATCCCAGGCTTGTGTCGGGTTTATCGCGGCACCGCCTGTTGTTGCGAGCGCTGCCCAACGCCCACGCCCACGCCGACGGCGTAATGGAATATGCATAACGGGGCCAGGCAGCGCGTCGTAAACTGGCTGCTCCTGGGGGAGAGATTAGGCGGCCCACACCGCCAACCGGCTCGTAATTCCGCCCTCATTTATAACTTGACACCGGCCCCGGCAGACAAACTCGGCGCCGCCTTTTTACGAGCTCCGTAATAGGTGCTCGCTTTATTTGCAACGACAGAACCATATATTTATTAATTATGACGGCTCTCACCGAAATACCGCTGGAGCTGTAAACAGTCGGCTGCGAGTAGAGAACATGTCCCACAGGCTACAAGAGTTGGCACTTTAAGAACCTGCCAACACACAGTACCTCCATTCCCAGATTCACTCTCCACACGCTGCTCCGCGACGGACACAGGAACCATCACAATCAGTTTTATGCTATGGCACTTTTTGTTGTCACTGAGCTGGAGCTACCAGTTACTCAGTTGTTAGTGCACTAGGCTATAGAGCATTACGGAGATACATATCAAACTTCAGTGGCAGTCGCTGCAGCAGATGCGTCGTACATCACCGAGAAGACTAGTGTTAGACTTCAGACATCGCACAGCGGTAGGGCGAACAAGAAAAGGAAACAATGCGAGAAATGGCGCCGGCCGTGGTGGCCGAGCGGTTCGAGGCGCTACAGTCTGGAACCGCGTGACCGCTACGGTCGCAGGTTCGAATCCTGCCTCGGGCATGGGTGTGTGTGATGTCCTTAGGTTACTTAGGTTTAAGTAGTTCTAAGTTCTAGGGGATTTATGACCTCAGAAGTTAAGTCCGATAGCGCTCAGGGCCATTTGAACCCATTTCGAGAAATGCCTACTTGAATATAAATGCAGATGATAGTGAAGCCAGCAGTTTTCGCTGTAGTATTTGACCACGAGCGGCACCTGTGCAATGTCGTCAATATGTTGCAATTGTCAGTCGTGATCAGAAAAGTATTCTATGTAGCCGAGAGGGAATTATGTCGCAGCTGTCTGAATTCAAACGCGGGAAAATTGTTAGTGCTCGAATGTTGGCTGCTTCCGTAATCAAGGTAGCTAAGGTGTTTGGTACATCAAGAGGCACTGTATAAAAAATTTATACCGCGTACAGGGAAAACGGGAAAGCGTCATCCACAAAGGGGATAATGGAATACAGTCCGATTAAATAAGCTGATGCCTAAGTGATCATTTTAGGAAACGAGACAGTTAAAGTAATAAATTAGATGAGGCTTGGTACTTGGTCAGCAAAATAGCTGATGATGGCTGAAGCAGAAGGGATATAAAATGTATACTGACAATGGCAAGAAAAGTGTTTCTGAAGAAAAGAAATTTATTAACAATGAATGTAGAGACAACAGGACTTTTGGCTAAGCAGCCTTATGGTACAGTTGTTCCGAGTATGCCATTTACATTGAGTAGCCGAAGGATGAAGAAATTAAATGCTGATGAGTATATTTTCTTATGGTGCAAGATTGGTAATGGAAATTGTAAAATAAAGATCAATGGTGATTGTATGTTATATTACAGACAATAAAGTTGTCCTACCCGAGAACCATCCTTATCCATCCCGTGAGATTTTTTTTTTTTTTAAAGACTGAAAACAAATATCACTTACAACTTGGTCTTTGGGCCGCTCTTGGTTCTCGCTAGGCGGGTGACCTTGAACGGGACTTAGCCGCAGCGCTGGCTGCCGCGCGGCTTGTGATTCGCTGGTAGCGAGTCTCGGTCGGACACTCACTTTTAATCTTCCAGGAAGTTTCATATCAGCGCACACTCCGTTGCAGAGTCAAAATTTCATCCCCCAGGCTGTGGCTAAGCTACGTCTCCGCAATATCCTTTCTTCCAAGAGCGCTGGTTGTCAAACGTCTGCAGCCAGCTTCTGTGAAGTTTGGAAGGTATGAGCTGATGTACTGGCGGACTCCAAGGATTTGAGGACGGGTCGTGAAACGTGCTTAGGTATTGCTTATTTAAACCGAGGACCAAGAAACGACGGAGAGGCTTAGTCCCGCCATAGCCCTCAGTGGTTCACAACCCCACAACAGGCCACAGCAGTCCACCTACCCTACCGCTGACCCACACCGAACCCCGGATTATTGTGCGGTTCGGCTTCCAGTGGAACCCCTCCTCCCCCTCCGGAACGTCTCATACCAGGCCCCAAATGTTTACGTGGTAGAGTAATGGTGGTATGTGTGTGTACGTGGAGACAGCGCAGCAATCGCCGACATAGTGCAACTGAGGCGGAATAAGGGGAACCAGCCCGCATTCGCCGAGGTGGATGGAAAACCACCTTAAGAACCATCCACAGGTTCGCCAGCGCTACGGACCTCGACACTGATCCACCAGGCGGATTCGTGCCGGGGACAGGCATGTCTTCCCGCTCGGGAGGCAGCACGTTAGATCGTGCGGCTAGCCGGGCAGGCATCGTGCTGAGGTAGCTCAGACGATCAGTCTGCTTTCCGCTGAACTGTGGCAAGGACGTCCTGTTTACGTCCCGATCGCGTGATCGCTAGTGTCAATAGTTGATTACTACTTCGTCGTCGTTAGTTTCAGAGTCCATCCCTACCGTCGTGATATGGCACATTCATACAGACAAACCACCATCAAGATCAGTTTTCAGCCCGATCATGGATAGCCGAGTGCTTCTGAAGTAGAACGTTTTCTATGTGACGACGTTAAAATTGATCCGCAGGACATCATTGGTATCGATCTCTCTATCACGAGCAGTGTTGTCTACGTTAAATTAGTAAGTGACGTGGTATGCAATAGAATCGTGCGCCACATGCGAACGATCTTAAATTCAAACATTCTGATGGCCATTTGGTGCAGTCTCTATCAATCACGATGGGCTGGGACTCCGTACGATACGAGTCTTCTAACTCCCGTTCGAAGTACCACCGGACGTGGCCACGGAGACTTTGCAGCCTTACGGCGGAGTGACCAGTCAAATGGCCGAAAAATGGACACATTTACATCGTACCCGGTTCTTGACGGGGTACAATAGGTCCAAATTGAACTGACAAAACATATACCATCCTATCTTGTCATCGGAGGATGTAGGGCGATTATTGTGTATGACTGATAGCCTCGCACTTGTTCCGGTTGTGGCCAAGCAGGACACGTCAGGTCGGAATGTCTCCGACGACAGCTTGCTCCAATCCCGACAGGTGAATCTATGACTCCTTCTACAGTGACGACCCTTCCTCTCAATTATGCCGGGGTTGCACAGGCGGCCACTCTTTCCGATACCTACCGCATTCGTCCGATAGCCGTCCCCGACAGAAAGCGCGAATGACAGGATGGACATTGACCCATGGATTGTGCCTACAGCGGCTTTTCTTGCAGACACCAGAGCAGCTGGAGAGATCCACCCACATTCAGGTATTAAACCACACGACCGTAAACAGCATTCCCCGCAGAAGCATAAGAGACGGCAGCGTGCCCCATCGGACGAGTGCTTATAGCGACGTCTGACATGTACTGTGGACAGTCCGACGACGGTACCGGCGGAGCAGAGGCCGCATTATCATCCCGTCCAACAGATCGCCATGGTGACTGTGGGGCGGCGGGTTTATTAATTGTTATAAAATGTTCCTATTATTTATTTAATGCTGTTGTTTGCCATTCTCAACACTGGATCTATAACTACAATATTGGCAACCAGAAAGTGATTAGCAAAACGTGAAGCCTGTAATTAGAATTCCTAGTGCCCACTTCATCTGAGAAATACATTTATAGCTACAGCTTATAGGTCTGAGGAATTAGGAGATTGTCTGGGATTCATAATCAAAAACCATTCTCTCTAAAATGTTCACTATATTCTGAAAGTCACAGACCAAAATGAATCCACACAATCCAACTACCAGAGTAGTTCAGAGTCTAATGCGCTATTGCAACTATAACTGTTCAAATTAAATGTTGAGGTGAATGCTCGCCATAATTTGATGATAATGTTCATCAAACGCCACGTTAAATAATGGTAGAATGTCTGTCACGCGACGTCACGTGAAAATTACGACATACGCAAACTGAAGATAGATCATTAAAGTCATCCCAGAACTAACACTTCACTCGAAAACGATTTCATGGTTACGCGTATCCCTAGTAACTTATTATGGCATCCGAGGCTGTTTATAGCAATGATACCGACGCGACGCGACTCCCGGCACAGGTGGTGTGCTAATTGGCGTCTGGAGAGAACTGGGGCCTTTCTCTCTCGAGCAGCGTTCTTATATATAAAGCCGCAGTGCGGACGGCTAAGGGAACTCCTGATCAAATCCGCTCTCCCGACTAGCTGCTGGGCTAGTAATGCACCACTTTAAGTTATCGAATAAATCATTGCTTCCTTTGCTGATGGCCAATGAAGCTCTCAATTTAAATGTGCAATCAGCACACAGGTAAGTAATCATAATAAAAGTCTGACGTGGCTAAGTCAAATAGTTTAGGCGAGATAATTAACTTAATTACACTACACGCAGTTGACGAGCTCTGAACTTGCCCTTTGGAGATACGCTATAGCTATAGTTTTATAGTTATTCAGTTGAAACTTCTCACATCTACATGATTAAAGCGGATCTCCCCTCTACTTAAACATAAACATCCTAGGCTTATTTATTCACCTGCTTAATCTATCTGGCTTCCTTAATTTTTAAGACAAAAACCAGAAAATCATGAATTTCCACTAAAATTTTAATTTGTGAAATCCAGAATACTGTTTCTACTAAATTATTATGCAAAAGGAATCTAAATAAAAATTTTTAAGTTTCTAGCTCTTTTCTGTTGCGCCAATGATTTTTACAGAAAAACGTCCAAATTTCGAAAATGGTTCAGGTTATTGAACTGATGTCCAACACATATTGATTTAGCATTACTCCTGACATGCTAGAAACGTTTCAGGTGAGTTACTTGATTTTTAAAGTATTGCGCAACATTTATGACGTCAGAGCTAGTTACAGTGGACTAGGGTGGCACACAATGGAAAAGCTGATGTGAATTTTATAAGGCGTGAGTATGCTGCTTCCCTACATCACCCTCTACTTAATTTTTGTAATGTAAATGGGAAAAAAATTAATTACAAAAAGGGAAGCAAGTGTACAGCTTAACTCCCTATGAAAAATTAAAATGTAAACATATAGAAATATTAAAAGACAACTTATTACCTACTTCAATTATTTAAATTGCTGCCATGTTCACTGCCTCTTAAGCAACATTATCACTCAAAATTTAAGCAAAATCAGTAAAACACTTTGGCATACATATGGCCTTAGACAGACAGACAAACAGATAAAAATATGTAAAATTATGAAAATCTTAAAAGTATTAAATACATTTTTACATACACAAATTCAAAGAAAATAGCACAGTTATTCATGATACATAAACAGATAATTATATCTTAGCAGTCTTTTCTAAACCTGAAAGAAAATTTCACAAATCATGACAATTTAATTTTAACACATGTGGTTGTAGCCGCTTTGGCTGGCGTTCAACACTTCCATTCACAAGGGTAGAGGAGGGGAAGTTGCTATGGTGTGCGTCCTTCTCTTTCACTCTAAATTACATGGGGGAGGGGAGGGGTTACTGTGAGTTGTGTCCAAGTCACTCCACGCTTTCACGCAGCTACCAGGCTGCCATTATCTGGTTTGTCCTGTAGAACAAACAAAAAGAGTGCTTCAGACTCTATTCACTTACGATATAAGGTTGGGTCACAATGAAATGGGGATATATATATATATATACATTTTATCTTTCAATATGTTGCTGGAACAAAGTTAACAGAACTTTTTCAATTTTACTCTCGTGGTTACTTAACTGTCCTAAAATTGGTAAACAAATGGCTCACGTACTAGAGAAAATTTATGCTCAAGGCATACAATCATAAATCCCATTTAATTTCAATTTATTATTTCTGGGCTGGAACACTGAACCATGCTCGGTACATTCCTGATACATTTTTATTTTATTTACTTAGCTCACTCATATTCGATTACCTTATTCTTAGAGATAGTATAAGTATATTTGATTAGTAGTTGTCTTCTCAGCTTCTTTGTACATGTGAGTAACTTGTGGTAATAGTACAGTTCTGAGTGTTCAAAACACTACGTTTAGTTGACTACTAAATCCACTTATTGGTCCTCTGCTGCTGTGTGAGTTCCACATCTGCAATTATGTACTTACTTCATCGAAATGAATTTATGCTGAGCTATAAATAATGTTTCACGTCTGCCATTATGTTACTCAATTATGTTGCTAGTGTATGTACTTATTTAACACTCACTCTATTAACATTTAATGCGTAGGATAGCACATTTATTTCATATCTATAGTGTATCAGTTTGCTCACTTGGCAATCCATTTCCACTCGATCGGACGCTGAAACCACAGGTAGTCTCTCTCGACCTACGACTAAAGTGCATTAAGTAATGCTAAATTCCTTAAACCTATAAGACACCATGAGCTTCTCTGTCTCATCTAACATAAGGGTACCTATGGTCGCATTCACGCCTCCAACTCATAACCTCAATACGTGTAGGTGTGTTCTGTCACACACTACACAAAATAACGGCCAGCTCCAACCTTATAAATATTTCAAGGACGTGCCCTTCACGTCTCAACTACAAACACTATTCAATTCTATTACAATGCCATTCCTTGCTGCACAAGGTGAGTTCGTTTTTACAACTTATCTGCATATTTTTCGTAACACTAAGCAATCTCTTTTACTATTAATTAGTTAGCTCTACAGCATGCAATAGGTTTCACTGCCACTTCAGATCCTGCTTGTACACGAATTTGTATATATTTTTAAATTATTATTGTGGGACCATTTCCAATGAAACAACAACTTTGTACTTATAATATTACCAGGGTTCTATACAGACTTGTTACTC
The DNA here is from genome assembly GCF_021461385.2 of Schistocerca piceifrons. Classification (NCBI taxonomy): domain Eukaryota; kingdom Metazoa; phylum Arthropoda; class Insecta; order Orthoptera; family Acrididae; genus Schistocerca; species Schistocerca piceifrons. Next base: position 953,240,992 of record NC_060138.1, read on the forward strand.
AAATACCTCTGTATCTTAATTACGTCATACTTCTCTATTGTTTATGTCACTGTTAGGTTTGTCACATTACGTATTTTCTTCACTAATCGGTGGATAGAATGGTTACAGAGCTCATGGCCTGATAGCCTTGACAGAAAATTTTAGTATTGCAAAGAAGGAGTCGAAACTTTGGTGGATAGGAAAGATGAAGAGAGAGTGAAATCTGAAATGGGAAAGAAGATCTCACACAGCTGGGACTGCACAGCTGCCACACTGTGTAGAGGTTACAGAACAACCTCCTCCCTACAGAATTCATTAGTTTATTATTGGCTTGATAAAAATAACGGAAAATATAATGTGTTGGCAAGAAGAGGTCGAAATTTTAGGTGGATAGAAAAGATGAAGAGTGAGTGAAATGTGAAATGGGAAAGAAGATCTCACACAGCTGGGACTGCACAGCTGCCACACTGTGTAGAGGCTGCAGAACAACCTCCTCCCTACAGAATTCATTCACTACCTATGAACTTCTTTAGGTCGACCACGTTCGTGAGACCTAATAGCTTTTTACTCTTAGGGTACTCTAGCCTATATGCATTGGCATGTTGTTTTCCTATGATCCTGAAAGGTCATTGGTATACGAACATGAATTTCTTTGTTTCTGCATTTATTTTCTTTGATTTTCCCTTGGTTTTGGCAAGGACTAACTGACCTATTTCAAAACTGGCGGCTACAGCTTTTGCGTCATGACGCTTCTTTCTTTTTAATGTGTTTAGCTTACTTTTACAACGATTAACACCTTCGTCCCAATATCTCCTATTTTTCAGAACTCGTATAGGCAGCTCCCAAGTTTCATCATTAGTTACTACATGTTTATCAATAAAAGGTACCGTAATTACTCCGGTTATCGGCAAGACCATTTTTAACTGGCTTCGTTCAAAGTCAACAACACTCTGATATTTTGACAAGAAATCTATGCCAATACTGAGATTATTTACAATTAAGCATGGATGATCAATTAAATTACCATTAATATCAAAGGGCAGCAAAGCTTCTTGTTTTACCGTTTTTGACACCTTGCCAGTAGCACCAATTATTCTTAGTCCTGATACCCTCATTACTGTAAGCTTGTCTTTACCAGGTAATGCATCAAAGAAGGACTGAGATATCGCACTCACCTCACTTCCACTGTCTGAGAGACAACGTACATTGATACCCACCATATTCACTACATTTAGGTCAAAGTGTGTAGGGGTTTCCTGAATTACATTTTCAGCTGCCTTTTCCAGTCGGTCTATTAATTTCAAATCGAAACACTGCACGACTTCATTACATTTAGTTTGCTGAACATGACCCAAATTACTGTAGTCTTAGCGATTCTGCGCCTCCAGACCGCGCATAACACTAGTTACAGCTAAACCACTTTCACTAATATCGTCGGGATCCTTCTCAAGTGACAACTGGTCACAGCTACTGGATTCATCGATCCCCAACAGGCTATCCTCTACATTCTCACTTACCTCCTGTCCTAAACCTATTAGTACAGTATCGACATCCAGCACAGGCACTTTAGATAAGAGTACATCATCCTCATCGTAAATATAAGCATGAATTTCTTCTGCTTCTTCACCTAACAATTCAGTATTTTGTAGCTCTTCCCTACCGTTACACTGCTGCGCCTTCTCTTTCTCTTCCCACTTAGAAAGCGTCAGTAACACGGTATCTGTCAAATACTGTGAGTGATATAATATTTCTGCTGTATCCTTAGATGCTACCGACCCCTCACCCACATGTTCAGTCTGAGTATTCTGATCCGTCTTACCAATTACTGTAATTACTGGCTTAGGAAAAGTAACCGCCTGGTGAGCGCCAGTGTCCTCATAGACGGGAACTAGTTTTCCTGCCTCGGCCTACTACTGTTTCCTTTATTTCCACTATAGATAACTGGCACAGCATTGCTTTCCGCACTGTTGTTTACCTGCATAATTTTGTTCAGAACAAAATTACTATGATTTGGATGCCATTGTTGGTTCTGATAATTATTTCTCCAATTCCTACCTCCCTTAGGATGGCGAACACCTACTGTTCTGATGTTTACATTGCCATTCTAATCGTTCTTAAAATTACTACTAGTGTTATTAGAATTCCTTTAATTACGTGCTTGCTCCTCATTCGCAGCCACACGCTCTACACGTTCCAAATATTCAATGAAACGATCAAGATTGTCTCTAGGGGCAGATATAATTCTAGTTTGCCAATACCATGGCAGTTTGGCATCAAGACCCAGTATTATCATTTCAGGTTTCAGCTTTTCCGCCAGATGTGACAAACTTGAGATCCATGACATGGCAAACTCTTTAATAGATTCCTTGCCTGCATTGAAGCGTTTTCCACTCCAAAATTCTCTCAACACTTCATTTTGCCTATTGCTAGACCAATACTCATTAATGAAAGCTGTTTTAAATTCCGCTAATGTTTTACACTTCAACATAACATCAGCTGACACCGCATGGCGTCACCTGCTAAATGGCTTCTTATAAATGAGATTTTCTCTCGTTCAGACCAAGTTGGTGGAATCACGTCTTCAAAATCGTTCCAGAAATCTAGTGGGTGGATATTTTTATCTGGATCGAACCGCAAGAACTGCCGACACCCAATAAAAGTGGCGCTTGCAGCTACAACTTGTTGCATACTACCATTACCAGATGTTACTGCAGCTACTTTACTCTCAATGTTAGCAATGTTAGTACTGATATTTTCTACTCTCATTTCAACATTATCTACTCTTTGCACAATATGAGTAGTATCAGTTTTGATTGCGTCTACTTCTGCTTGACATATGTTTACTTTTATATGAACATCTTTTAACCTATCTGAGCACAGTTCAGATTCCGCCTCGATCTTTTCTGTTAACTTGTGCTCCAGCTTCGCATCTTCCATTTGGAAGTCTCTGCGAACCTCAGCAACTTCGGATTTTACTGATTTATACATTTCAGAAAATTGTTGAGCAACCTTTTTCTTAATATCCTCATGATTGTAATCAATTTTATAATTCAAGCTGTCCAGATCCTCTATCAACTTATTGCAACTAGCCTTGAAGGTATTGTCCATTACCTCCAATCGTTTATTAAAATTAGTTTGGCTGGCCACAATCTCATACTTTAATTCAGCATTACTGCTTTAGACCTGTTTACTTATCTCAGACTTTAATTCAGCTGTCATTGTAGCATTACTGGCAGCTATTGCTTGTAATATTACATTTAAATCCATAGCCCCAGTATGTTTGGGTTGCTCCATAGCTGGCTTTTTATCACACCCAGGTGACGAAAAACTAGCTCCAACACCAGAATTATCAAAACTAAAAGAAACTTCTGATTGATCAGTCATATCTAACTTCCTAAACTCTCCCTTCTCTGATGACTGTTTCATTTTTAATTCATCACAGAAACTATCATCCAATAAATTGACAATTTCTGATTTCTGCTTTATTACAGGGGTCTCTATTATTGAATTATTGCCCCTTTTCACACTACTGTCAGGAGACAATACTTCATATTTCACTTAAACATTACTATTTTCATGCATATTTACACCTGAACCGTTGTCCGGATTTACAGTTCCCTCAACAGACATAGGTTCTGATTTAAGTTTAACCTTAGTTTCTTTTTGCGGTTCCATCGCCGACAGTCTTTTGGTGCAGGTTAGTAAAATTTTCAACAGCTTTTCTCTTAACTTTGTTCCTTCTGCACGACGTATGGCATTGCCGGCGCGGCGTACCGGGATTACTGATGCGACACGGCGCGTTGAAATGCAGACGGCACTCGACGGCTGCTGTGTGTCTGCGTGGCCCGCAATTGCAGGCGCGGCTCCGGTTGCATCGGTGACAACTGCGGTGAGGTGAAACTGGCTTCTCGCGATGCCGGCAGCGCCGCTAGACTCAGTGCCAGCTCCGTCAATTCAGATGCGTTGTTAATCCAATTGCGTCGTGCACATACACACGTAACACTATCACTGTTCTAATACTCAGTTGCGTGTCGCATTTCACTCCCAAATCCGAATATTTAAAAATCACTTTCACTTTTACTCAGTTTCTTTCCCAGCCGATTAGCAACATATGCGGGGTGGCAGGTGGATTAATTATTGTTATATAGATGTAGAATGTAAATTAAAAAAGATCTTTCCCGGGCGATGCACCATATGTGGGGCGGCGGGTTTATTAATTGATATAAAATGTCCCTATTATTAATTTAATGCTGTTGTTTGCCGTTCTCAACACTGGCTCTCTAACTACAATATTGGCAACCAGAAAATGATTAGCAAAACGCGAAGCCTGTAATTAGAATTCCTAGTGCCCACTTCATCTGAGAAATACATTTATAGCTACAGCTTATAGCTCTGAGGAATTAGATTGTCTGGGATTCATAATCAAAAACTATTCTCTCTAAAATGTTCACTATATTCTGAAAGTTGTAAGTAGGCTGTTTATGTTTTCTTATTCGCAACGTTACGTATCGCTCTGTATGAAAATCACTGGCTGTGCTGTGTGCAGTCTGTGGCTAGTTTGCATTGTTGTCTGCCACTGTAGTGTTGGGCAGCTGGATGTGAACAGCACGTATCGTTGCGCAGTTGGAGGTGAGCCGCCAGCAGTGGTGGATGTGGGGAAAGAAATAGTGGAGTTTTAAAATTTGTAATACTGGATGTCATGAACTGCTATATATATTATGACTTTTGATGATATTAAGGTAAATACATTGTTTGTTCTCTAGTAAGATCTTTCATTTGCTAACTATCCCTATCAGTAGTTAGTTCCTTCCGTAGTTTGAATCTTTTATTTACAAACATTTAGCAAGAATGAAGGTGCCTGATCGTATATAATTTAAAAACCTTGCACCAGTAACTACCAAAATGAGTAATTAAAATGCGGAAAGGCCCTTGGCCAAAACTTTGACTGAAGAGATCGGTGACCAGTCTGCGAACACAGTGCACCGGCTGCACCATACAACCTGAACACAAACGCCCCAAACACCATCAATGTATTAAACAAGGTTAATCAATGGCATACATTAATACCAGAAACTGACAATTGTTTACATTTTAAACTGTAATTGGTCTGCGTTGTTCTTTCTTTTCATACTATGAAGATTCACAAGCAATACGGTCGGATCCAGCCAAATTAGGAAAGGACATATTTGTACTTTCTGGGCCTGTTGACCCCTAGATAATCCACATAGCACATTCTACAGTAAACAAGCAGCTCTTAATTTCAGCAGAAAAGTAGCTGGCTCACCAAGCGTAATACTTTCACATCAATGTTGTCCGTACCGGTAGTTGAGCAGTCAGCGCGACAGAATATCAAACCAAATGGCCCTGGTTCGATTCCCGGCTGGGTCGGAAGTTTTCTCTGCTCAGGTACTGGGTGTTGTGCTGCCCTAATCATCATCATTTCATCGACATCGACGCGCAAGTCGCCGAAGTGGCGTCAAATCGAAAGGCTTGCACCCGGCGATTGGTCTACCCGACGGCAGGCCCTCGTCACACGACATTTACATTTACATCAGTGTTCGGCTTAGACTCAAGGCACAACTTCGAACCCCAAGTTTCTTTCACGTGACACTGCGAACACATACCACAAAACACGCCACCGAACTTCCGCCCAAGGTAAAAACATGTCTACCACGCGAACACTTCCCCCACTGTCCTGCAACACTCGCTAACTCTTTCGTTCGCGGGAGGTGACAAGACCACGAGCCCTGTAGCAGGATTCCTTTGCCGCCTAGCTAGAAGCCGTCGTAAACGTTGCCTAGAGGCGCGGCCTCAGTATATTCGGATATCAATAGCGAATCGGCTCAGCTATTACGTGATGTTACAACCTTGAATTCCACTAAAGTCGTTGTTTACAAGAACATATTTGGACCGATATGCGATTTCCACCATCATTCGGCTCTGCTTCAACCACGTCGCTTTACCGTTCCATCTGCATCGAATCAGCATTTACAGTTCTCCAGCATGGGAGCGTGATTCTGGATCGGAGGCTGACGTAAAGTACACTTTCTGAAAACATTGCTGAATATGGCGTGCCACTTCCTTCAGTCAGCCACTTGTCTCTTATTTACCGAATACATTTGTATTTATAAAGCGGTTGTTAATTTCCTAAAGATTTGTTATGGCAGCAGAGAGTTGGCGCCCAAAATAATTATTTAGCATACCTAGTACAATGTAATAACTCCAAGTTAATATGAGAACGACTAACAGGATAAAGCTGGTAAAAACTGAAATGCTGCAGAAAAATCTTATCAAAAAACAGTTTCCAACCTTTAACTTCCAGCCAGTCAGTCAGGCAAAGTAGTCGGTCGAGACACAAGCAACAGCAGAAGGGAAGTAACAGATTTCGTGACTTTTACGAGTTCCTAAACAGGATCGAATTTTATAATATCATCTGTGTGCTTTAATAGTTTAGTTTCTTGAGTTTCTGCGTGTTTATCTAATATCTAATAGCTAAACTTCTTGCGTTTTCATTTGCGTCGGAGAGTAAACCGATTTTGTGACATATTACAAGTTCCTAATGAGCGGCGAATTATTTAGTTTCACCTGAGTGCATCGGCAGTTAGGTTTTTGGATCTCTGCGTATTAATCTATTAGACACAGTTCCTGTGTTTTCGTCGGGGTCTACAGTAGAGTTCCGCAGCATGTGCTGTAGTCCGTTTGCATAGTTTAGTTTTCCACGGTCGTTAAAATGGACAGGGACTGCGACTGTTGTGTGCGTATGCGAGCCGAGTTGGTGACACTTCGCTCTCAGCTTCAGGCTGTGATGGGTTCAGTTACACAACTTGAGGCTGCAGTGGATGGGCACCAGGCACCACTGTTGTGGGTCGACCGTGGGGATCCAGCGGACGTCCTGCACGTCCGAGTTCTCCGATCGGTCCTCACCGGTGGCCAGCACAGTTACTGCTCGCAGAGAGGTTGGCCCCTCACCTGTGGTCGAGTGGGAAGTCCCCCGGGGCGTAGCAGGTGGCTAAACTTCCCAGGCGGCCTCACGTAAGGCCTCCCCAGTTTGTCTGACAAACAGGTTCCAGGTGCTGTCTGTGGCTGACACTGTCGTTGAGCCAGATGATGTCACCTGTCCTATTTCAGAGGAAACCTCTCAGCCTGCAAGATCCGGACGATCACAGAGGATATAATTATTGATAGTTGGGAGCTCCAACGTTAGGCGCGTTATGGGGCCACTTAGGGACATGACTGCCAAGAAGGGAAAGAAAATCAATGTGTAATCCGTGTGCGTAAAGGGTGGAGTCATTCCAGAGTGGAATGGGTGCTCCCAGATGCCATGAAGAGCACAGGGTGCAGCCAACTGTAGGTGGTGTCTCACGTCGGTAAAAATGATGAGTGCCACTTTGGATCAGAAGAGGTTCCCTCTCGTTTCGAGCGCCTAACAGAAGGTAAAGGCTGCCAGTCTTGCTCACAAGACAAAAGCAGAGCTGACAATTTCTACCATTGTCGACAGACCGATTAGGGACCTCTGGTACAGAGCCGAGTGGACGGTCTGAACCAGAGGCGCAGACGGTTTTGCGACCGTGTAGGCTGCAGATTTTTCGACTTGCGCCAAAGAGTGGTTGGGTTTCGGGTTCCGCTGAATAGGTCAGGTGTCCACTATACGCAGGAGGTGGCTACACGGGTATCATGGGCTGTGTGGCGTGGATTGGGCGGTTTCTTAGGTTACAGCGTTTCGGGAATACACAAAGGGTGCAGGCTGAACACAGGAACAACTTATATACAGGAACCACTGGTATAACAGTTGTAAATTGTCGTAGCTGTATTGGGAAAGTACCGGAGATCAAAGGGCTAGTAGAAATCACTAATGCTCAAATCGTTATAGGCACTGATAGCTGGCTAAAGCCGGAGATAAGCTCAGCGGAAATTTTTACGAAGAATCTACGGAGTTCCGAAAGGATAGGCTAAACACGGTTCGCAGTGGCGTGACTGTTGCTGTTAGAAGTAGTTTATCTTGTCGCGAAATTGAAGTAGATAGTTTCTGTGAATTCGTATGGACAGAGGTCATTGTCTGCAAACGTAAAAAATTATAATTTGATCCTTTTACCGACCTACCAATTCAGATGATACAGTTGCTGAAAGGTTCAAAGAAAAATTGTGTTTAATGTCAAACGCGTACCGGCCTCATACGATTATAGTTGTTGGCGAATATAGATTTTTAATTTCGGAGGTATGCTCAGAACATCACCCGAAATTGTGCTAAACGCATTCTCTGAAAAGAATTTCGAGCGGTTAGTTCATGAGCCCACGTGAATAACAAGCAACGAAACGGATACAGGTATTAGTGAACAGAGGGTTGTCGTAGAGAGGCTGAATATTGTAACCCTCAAATCCTTCAAAAATAAACGAAAATATACCTATCAAAAATCAGATAAAAATTCACGTATCGCCTTCCTGAGAGACAATCTCCACTCCTTCCATATTAATAATATAAGTGTACACCAGATGTGACTTGAATTCAAAGAATTATCGACAACAATTGACAGATTTTTTACCAAATAAATTGAAAAACGACGGAGCCGATCTTCATTGGTACAAAAAACGGGTCAGAACACTGTTGCAGAAACAACGAAACAAACATGACAAATTTAAACAGACCCAAAATCCCCAAGTTTGGCGATCTGTTACAGAAGCTCGAAATTAACGCGGACTTCAATGCGAGATGGTTATAACAGTTACCACAACAAAACTTTGTCTCGAAACCTGGCAGAAAATCCATAGAGATTCCGGTCGTATGTGAAGTACGTTAGCGGGAAGAACCAATCGTCCCCTTAGAAAAATTAAAGAATTACTGTGCTCATAAACATCTTATGTTATTTGATTTTCAAACAGCTGAGCAAAACTGAACGTACTCAGACATTCACTAAAGTGACACACAATATTTTTAGGGCAACGCAATCTGACTTTCAGTAATCCCTACAAAAGAATGGCCCTGACTAACAATAACCTATACCTTTCATGAATTCTTACCTCACAAAAATCTTCGTTACTCGAATTACTGCAATAGAGCGAGCGCCAATACTGCCAGCTAAATAAGAGATTCTAATTACTGAAGGCACTAACTACTGATAGGCATAGTTAGCAAATAAAAGATTTTGATAGAGAACAAACAATGTATTTACCTTAACAGTGTTCAAAAGTAATTTTATATATATATATATATATATATATATATATATATATATATATATATATATATATATATATATACAGGGTGTTACAAAAAGGTACGGCCAAACTTTCAGGAAACATCCCTCACACACAAAGAAAGAAAATATGTTATGTGGACATGTGTCCGCAAACGCTTACTTTCCATGTTACAGATCATATTATTACTTCTCTCCAAATCACATTAATCATGGAATGGAAACACACAGCAACAGAACGTACCAGCGTGATTTCAAACACTTTGTTACCGGAAATGTTCAAAATGTCCTCCGTTAGCGAGGATACGTGCATCCACCCTCCGTCGCATGGAATGCCTGATGCGCTGATGCAGCCCTGGAGAATGGCGTATTGCATCACAGCCGTCCACAATATGAGCACGAAGAGTCTCTACATTTGGTACCGGGGTTGCGTAGACAAGAGCTTTCAAATACCCCCATAAATGAAAGTCAAGAGGGTTGAGGTCAGGAGAGCGTGGAGGCCATGGAATTGGTCAGCCTCTACCAATCCATCGGTTACCGAATCTGTTGTTAAGAAGCGTACGAACACTTCGACTGAAATGTGCAGGAGCTCCATCGTGCATGAACCACATGTTGTGTCGTACTTGTAACGGCACATGTTCTAGCAGCACAGGTAGAGAATCTCGTATGAAATCACGATAACGTGCTCCATTGAGCGTAGGTGGAAGAACATGGGGTCCAATCAAGACATCACCAACAATGCCTGCCAAAACGTTCACAGAAAATCTGTGTTGAAGACGTGATTGCACAATTGCGTGCGGTTTATCGTCAGCCCACACATGTTGATTGTGAAAATTTACAATTTGATCACGTTGGAGTACATACTGACGAAACTAAAATGAGCTCTAACATGGAAATTAAGCGTTTCCGGACACATGTCCGCATAACATCTTTTCTTTATTAGTGTGTGAAGAATGTTTCCTGAAAGTTTGGCCGTACCTTTTTGTAACACACTGTATATATATATATATATATATATATAACCTGTCTTACAAATTTACTGTCTCTGTGCAGATCATCCACTCTCAAAATTCCGCCATCTCACTCCCCACATCCACCACTGCTGGCGGCTCACCTCCAACTGCGCAACGCTACGCGCTGTTAACAGCCAACTGTCCAACACTACAACACAACAATGCAAATCAGCCACAGACTGTGCACAGCAGAGCCAGTGATGATTTATACAGAGCGCTACGTGGCGTTACCAATAAAAAAACCTAAACAGCCAACTTACAGAGCCCCCACGGTCCCCACAGAAAAATTTTACAAATTGTTTGGGCACTGGCCAATAGATATTTGTTAAAATTTTTCATAATTACAATAACAAAGATATCAAATTGCACACACTTATTGATACACTGTTGGTCAAAAGCAAAGATTTTCTCACAGTCCATAAAGACAGTCCTGATCACTAATCACAGTATTAATTACAATTTTATGCACAAAGTCTGAGCAGTCAAAGAAAATGCACATGGAAGTAGTGGATTTCCATGCAGTCTTTAAGAAGTAGTGTTGTCCTTCCAACAGAAAGATAATGCTGACTCTTGAGATGCAGACAGGTAAGGGTCCACAACAGAGCAAACCCACAGCAGAGCCAGTCGAAGTTTTGAAGAATATTGGTAGGTAGGTCATCACAGAGAAGACCCACTTTTGTCCTAGTAGAGATTACGGTATTGGTGGGCCACCAGATGTGCAGATCCACTGCAGTCCTTGTAGAGATAATGGTATTGGTGGGCCATCAAAGGTGTAGACCCACTGGAGCCCTTGTAGAGACAGCCAGCAGCCATCTGTTGAGACTGTGCAGGTGCGCAATCACCATCAAAGAGTCTTGGCGATACTATAGCAAGTCCATAAACGACCACTTGTGCTCTCACAAAGTTTTTGGAATTGTCCTTAGAACCAGCAATGCTGTTAACCAGTTCCTTGCTTAATTATCAACACATGTGCAAACACTAACAGTCCCAACTTCTCATCTATTGTGCATATAAAATGGCCAACAGAAACGTGTGCAGTGAAATGTAACTTAATTTGAAGAACTGGTGTCTATACAACTATTAATTTACAACAAAAGATTACAGTTACAAAGGTACAAAATACATCATTAAAGAACATAACAATACAGATAACATTTGTAGTAATAGGGGCTTAAGTGTTACAGGAATGATGACATAAGTAAATACATAAAAGGTGTGAATTACTTTCGAAACATCAACTTCACACATGAGCATTAAAACAAAACAGAATAAATAACGTCTAAACATCTTTACAAAGTAAATAACATATTATAAATGCAAATTATATTTGAGGATAACAGTATTCCTCATCATAGTGAATGTACCTGAGTATTAGAAAAATTCTACAACATAAGTCTTATCAGATACACACATAAAGACAGGAAGAACACAAATAAACAAGGTACACAAACACATAGCGGAATAACACAAAAGGAAGAGACAGGGTTTAATTTACTGCAATATTTTCCAAACAAAACTTTCTCTACTTCTTGGAAATCTCCCTTCATTCATCATTATTCCCAAAAAGTTCCACCGATACCTGCTTTCTGTAGTCTGTTCATATCATCTTTGAAAATAGTTACTCTCCACTGTACACAACGTTTTTGCCAAACCATTTTCTTATAGCTTCACAATGCATTTCTTCCAATTCATCACAATTCGTTCTCTTATATAGCCTCCCCCATCTTAAGCTAACTTAAATCTTCTGAGCTCAGATATATATACTAAGGGACAAGGCAATGCAGCAACACACTACAAATTAACACAAACAGCAATGACAAAAAATGCAAATTGGCAAAGCAAGCAGCAATATATATAAATTAGCAAAGCAAATGCAACATTATCACTAATATGAGCCAATGTGCAGCAAAAAGAAAAATAAATCAGTAGTAAAACTGGCTTAACACTGTAATACAAAGTGAAATTTAATAGCACTATGCCTGGCAAGCAGCAGCAGCAAATGCAATAACTTATTCCTAAACATGACAAAGCTCAAGCAAAAAAAATATTACAGTAAAAATGGCCATGTTTAATACATATGTCACATCTTAACACTAGAGTGACAAGTTACCAAATCGTAAAAAAATAATTTATGCAATTCCTGTGAAGGGACATGTTTATTAATGTTCCCTCGTTTTCTTGGACGTTTATCATAAAATTATTATTTAGTGGATCTGTAGGGATAAAATAACTATATTAGTACATATATTAAATTTTATTTTAACCAATGCTGCAGTGCAGCTAGAAACTAGATATTAAACATAATGAGCAATCTCTCAAATAGAAAGACAATAGAAGTAAAATGTTTCTCATCATTTCATTAGGCATTTTAGTAAATATCATAAATTAAGAGATCCACAGTGTAATCATATGTTTTCAGGTTTGAGCATGTCGTATTTGCGATGCTTTCTACAAAGAAATGTCAATAGCGAGGATAATGGCCTCTTTTTTTCTCTCCACCTAATGGCTTTTTTTTTCAGGTGACTGTCGCTCAGATGGGCCTCCACATCACGCTACGTCAAGGTCATCTACCTTCTTTACTGAAATATTTATGACAGCAGTTTGCGCTACAGTGACAGTCTCATACAAAAAATTTCACAGGTCGAGAATTTGCGTTACAAATGTGTAGAAACAAAATCCTACAAATATAACAGTGTCCAAGAATTTTTCGTCGGCGCTGTAATATATTCACGCATTTACACACATTTCATAACTCTTAAAGTATGATTCTTCGTTTCCAACATCCTTTTTCACAAATCAGCGTCCCTAACCACTACTCATTATTCCTTACCTAATTACACATACACATATTCGTCGATATTCTTCAATATTTCATCATTATAATTATGTAGCATAATCAAATTCCTCATATAGCATCAGCTTGTTGATCATAAACGTACCTCAACAGCATAAAACACAATGTCGTCGTAAAAATAACATCATAACACTTCAGTCAAATCTCAAAAATGTCGTAGCTTTGTGCAATAATATCAAAACCTAAAAAAAATTCTCTGCTCATTTCAATAGTGTCATGTATCTCAAAAGTACTTTAACAATCATGATCCCATACCAAATATACAATTCAAAGCTCTCATAGTATCACAATGGTTCCGAAAAAATTTTAACAGTTCACAAAGTACAGGCAAAATACAATTTCATAAGTGTGAAGTTATCCAACGGTGTCATTACGAAAACATCTGTCACTGATGTAGTAAAATAAATGTTTGTCTCTCTCAGTTAAATGATCAGATAGCTGTGTAATTTATGTGTTAGAGAAACATGGCACCGATGTGTAAAGTTGTATAAGCAAATACCATATTAGCTAGGGCTCCTTGTGCTCGCCAAACACATGGTACACAAAGTAAGCGCGTACTCCCCCACCCCCCCCCCCTGAGGATTAATGTAATTATACCATCAAGTGTTACAAATTACAGCAATGGAATGAAATGTATCATAGAAAACCTTTTGTTTCTTTGTAATTCAAAAATCTTGAAAAATAAATGTTTTAAGTACAAAATTAATCACTCAAATACGTGTACTGTAGCGCTAAACTGTGCGTATTGTTGTAAGATAATCTCTGCCATTACTTAAGGGTAAAAAAATGTACCAAGTGTCGTAATTATCGTCGTCCTTAAGCAAAGTTCTGTGGAAGTCCATGTACTTACCTCGTAATAAACAAAAGCGAAATGGTATGCATATAGATATCGTAGTTATTACTTACAGTACCGTATCAAGAAGGTACTATACTGTAACGTATTGTTGTGCTACAAAAAGACTGTCTCATTGTAGCTATACCACAAAAGTTACTACTAAAACATGTTTTACTTTGCAGAATAATACAGAAAAACTGTGCAGATGTAAAACAGATACACCGCAAAAGCAACAATGTAAATTGTGTCACACATTAGTAACGTCATGATATAATCATGTAGCTGTCAAATAAATTAACCACTGTGTCATCTGGTATCTCTCAGAAAGTATTTTAAATCCAGAACGTATTTTCAAGTAAATCAAAATGTTGCATTACAATATAATTAGCAATACTGTTGTATGCTCTAGGTATGTGAGCCTTATAGTCATTACGTAATTGTGCAACTAACAAGCAAGAATGTACACACACAATAACACTGTGTCGTCTGTTCACTATAACAATGCATTCGTATTTACTGTCTAAATATGTTCCCTTGGTTCTAGACTGGATAGTTAACTTTAAAACATAGTTCCATGTTAACAGTTTCTAAGTCTGACAAAGCATACTAGTAACGTGAAGTGAAAAGTTTGATGGCAAAGACAAGGTTAAAAAGCAGATTATCTTTCAATAAATGGTTTTACATGTGAAATTTGGTGCAATCCTCTACTCTTCGTAGTACTCAGAGTTTCTACTTGAACGCAATGGTCATGTGGTATATGGTACATTGGTAAAGAATGCTGAAATTTTTCTCAAGGTTAGAGTCTATGTTATTTTTCTCTAAGGCAGCCGGCGCATGTGGCTGCAAGCGGTGCGAGTTATTGTCTGTCTCTTCGTTGGCGTGCGTCGTTATTACGATTAGGGGACCTAACTTCTACAAATTCACCTTGTCGAGAGGGCCCAGCCCTGCTTGAACCTCGCCAGTTCTGATAAAATTCAGGTCTTTAGTTATGATTATATCGTCTGTCGTCATGTCGGTAATTTCTGTAATTAACTTCTTGTCGGTCACGTGGTGGAGAACTTCTCCCTGAGTCGTAATTGCGCGGAGGACCGTTGTGTCTGAAGTTATTCTGTCTCCCTTGATAATAATACTTTTGGATCCCATATTGTCTGTTTCTATGGTTGCTTCTGTCACATTCATTACTATAAAAATGTGATCTTTCTCTGTAATTATTACTACTCTGCCAACGGTTGTCATACGGGTGGTGTCTGTTTTGGTCATGATTTGCGTTGTAAGAATAGTCTTGTCGTGTCCAGTTATTATATCCGTCATCGCGGAATTGTGACGGATGTGACCTGTAATTGCTGTGCTCCTGTTTTTGCATTCCGCGATTGTCAGTGTCAATTTCCAATTCTTGTTACAATCCCTGAAAAGCTTCAATGCCATCTTTGCAACGTCCCGCCAAAGTAATATATCGTAAATGTTCAGGAAATTTGATTAAGCAAATGCGGATGAGTTCTGAGGGGCTGTATGGGTTTGAAAGATACTGATTCTTATGTAACATGTCATCGAAATATTTGACAAGACTAGAAAATTTCGATTGTTCGAAAAGTTTTTCATCTTTATGGTGCTATGTTTTACTCGGTCTTGTGTAGCTTGAGACCATTATGCTGAGAGGAAGGCATGATAGAATTCTCCTTAACTGTGACAATCGCGAATGACCGATCGCATTCTTACAGCTGGTTCATTCTCTAAGTAGCCACACATCAATTCTAACCTGTGTTCCAATGACCAGTTGGGAGGAAGACAATGAGAGAATTGATGAAGCCATGCTTGTGGATGAATGTCGTTGCCAGAATTCTTAAATGTTTTGAATTTACGTGTCGTAATGAACAACTTATAGTCAAAATCATCATGTCGGCGAGTCGCATATCAGTCATTGTTACTTCGTTTCGGCGGTTCAATCTCAAAACTCAGTGCGCCTTGCCAACTTCTTTCATAATTTCGAAATGCCCTGTGTTATTATTTTGTGACTTTTCCGTATTTCTAAGTCCCACTTCCCGTGTTGGAGCGCGAGTGTCCTCTGAAATATATAATTCTTGTATTACTTGTGCCAACTGATCTTGTACTTTCCGGATTTCTCTTTTGTACTGTATGTTGATTTGACTTTGATTTTGTTTGAATTTTCTAATTTGTTCATACTCTTCAGTGTCCGTGAAGGCTACGGGTCTTGTGTCATTCAGATCATCATCCACCTTTGTAGATAAGATAGTAAACTGATCCGAAAGTTCGGTTACTTTCTCCGATAGTGAACTTATTTCCTCTGTGTGTTTTTCTGAACCAAGTTTCAAAGTGTCCATTTGTCTTGAAATCGTATCTACTGCGTCCTTTAAGTTTTCCTGAGTTTTTGCAAGTAGCGTAACTGAGTCGGTAGATGCAACTGAGTCAATTTTAGCTTGCAAGGTGTCGTGATTTTCATGAACAATAGTCTGCAGTTCTTTTATGGCTGCTTCGTGATTCTGTGATGCATTTTAAAGACGCAAAAAGTAGGTTGGAAATGCTCAAAAATTTGTGTTTTTAAGTCATTACAGAGTTTTTGGCATTTCGATTCGATTTTAAGTAACTCACAAGTTGAACCTTCACGTGTTTGTTCAAGCGTGGTGTCTAACTTTCGAAGCTGTTGCTGCTACTGTTTCTGATTTTGTTCCATTGCGTCTAACTGTTGCTGTGTTTGTCTCTGGTGTTGTTCCATTGAGTCTAACTTTTGCTGTGTTTGTCTCTGATTTTGTTTCATTTGTTGCATTAATAGCAATAATAATGTATGAGTGTCTCGAATCTGTTTCTCTATGATTTTTGGCAACGTATTTTCACCGGCAACATTCAAATTTTGACAAGCAGAAAATGTGTCTTGACTGATTTGAAAAAACGGTGAGGACGCAAAACCTGAATCTGCAGTATTTGCAAGATTGTGTACTGTCATTTCGGATTCCTGAGGCGAGCTGTTGTCGACCGATCGATCGATAATGCTTCCCTGTTCACTAATTGTTTCACTGTCACACCATTCTTTGCCGTCCACTCCATCTCCCTATGCACAATTACCAAATTAATATGTTGTACATTACTTAATTCATTGCACGGTGGTGCTGATACACTGCTATCTTCTTCACTGTCATTTCTCAGTTTACTTTGGAGCCTAGTATTACGATTTTCACACGCCATAATTGTCACAATGTTTCACACGATAACACAGAAAAGCACAATTGGAAGAGTGAAATAAGAAAACACAATAACATAGCACTGAAAATAATATCTAGTTAATTGCAAGCGCAGCTGCAAAACATTTGGTGCAAATCTACATGCATGCCACAACTGTTTTACTGTACAACAATGAAAAACTACAGCTACAAAGAAGATTCTCTCCACAATTATGCGATAGCAATAAACAATAGCTACACTAATTACACAAACAACAAGAAAAAATCAGATGCTTCCAGTGAGGTATCCTCGGCTAAGGGTCGACATATGTAACGTCCCATTAGAAAAATTAAAGAATTACTGTGCTGATAAACATCTTATGTTATTTGATTTTCAAACAGCTGAGCAAAACTGAACGTACTAAGACATTCACTAAAGTGACACACAATATTTTTAGCGCAACGCAATGTGACTTTTAATAATCCCTACAAAAGAATGGCCCTGAGTAACAATAACCTATAACTTTCATGAATTCTTACCTCACAAAAATCTTCGTTACTCGAACTACTGCAATACAGCGAGCGCCAATACTACCAGCTAAATAAAAGATTCTAACTACTAATGGCACTAGCTACTGATTGGCATAGTTAGCAAATGAAAGATTTTGATAGAGAACATACAATGTATTTACCTTAATAGTCAAAAGTCATAATATATATATATATATATCAGTTCATGACATCCAGTCTTACAAATTTACTGTCTCTGTCCAGATCATCCGCTCTCAAAACTTCGCCATCTCACTCCCCACATCCACCACTGCTGGCGGCTCACCTCCAACTGCGCAATGCTACGCGCTGTTAACAGCCAACTGCCTACCACTACAATAGCAAACAACAATGCAAACCATCCACAGACTGCGCACAGCACAGCCAGTGATTTTCATACAGAGCGCTACGTGGCGTTACCAATCAAAAAACCTTAACAGACTACTTACAATGCCTTCTCTGCGCAATAGTAATGGAGATACTGTCGAAGACAGAGCTGTCAAAGCGGAGTTACTAAACACAGCCTTCCGAAATGCCGTCACAAAACAAGACGAAGTAAATATTCCAGAATTTGAATCAAGAACAGCTGCCAACATGAGTAACGTAGAAGTAGATATCCTCGGAGTAGTGAAGCAACTTAAATCACTAAATAAAAGCAGGTCTCCTGGTGCAGACTGTATACCAATTAGGTTCCTTTCAGGGAATGCTGATGCAGTAGCTCCATACTTAACAATCATATACAACCGTTCGCTCGACGAAAGACCTGTGCCCATAGAATGGAAAGTTGCACAGGTCACACCAAAATTCAAGAAAGGTAGTAGGAGTAATCCACTTAATTACAGGCCCCTATCATTAAAGTCGATATGCAGCGGGATTTTGGAACATATTTTGTGCTCGAAAATTATGAATTGCCTCGATGAAAATGGTCTATTGACACACAGTCAACATGAGTTTTAAAAACATCGTTCTTGTGAAACGAAGTTAGCTCTTTATTCGCATGAAGTGTTGAGTGCTATCGACAAAGGATTTCAGATAGATTCCGTTATTCTGGATTTCCGGAGGGCTTTTTACGCTATCCCACACAAGCGGCTTGTAGTGAAATTGCGTACTTACAGAGTATCGTCTCAGCTATGTGACCGGATTTGTGACTTCCTATCAGAGAGGTCACAGTTCGTAGTAATTGCCGGAAAGTCATCGAGCAAAACAGAAGTGATTTCTAGCGTTCTCCAAGGCAGTGTTATAGGCCATTTGTTGTTCCTTATCTATATAAAGAATTTGGGAGACAATCTGAGCAGCCGTCTTAGGTTATTTGCAGATGACTCTGCCCTTTATCGACTAATAAAGTCATCAGAAGATTAAAAATGAATTGCAAAACGATTTAGAAAATATATCTGAATGTTGTGAAAATTTGCAATTGATTCTAAATAACGAAAAGTTTGAGATCATCCGCATGAGCGATAGAAAGGAATTTGTTAAACTACGGTTACACGACAAATAAGTCACATCTAAAAGACGTAAATTCAACTAAATACCTAGGAATTACAATTACGAACAACTTAAATTGGAAGGAACACACATAAAATATTGTAGGGAAGGCTAACCGAAGACTGCGTTTTATTGGCAGAAAATGTAAAAGATCCACTAAGGAGACTGCCTAAACTAAGCTTGTCAGTCCTCTTTTAGAATACTGCTGCGCTGTGTGGAATCCTTACCAGGTAGAACTGACGGAATATATCGAAAAAGTTCAAAGAAGGGCAGCGCGTTTTGTATTATCGCGAAATATGGGAGAGAGTGTCACTGAAACGATACAGGATGTGACCTGGACATCTTTAATACAAAGGCGTTTTTCGTTGCGACGGAAGCTTCTCACGAAATTTCAATCACCAACTTCTTCCTCGGAATGCGAAAATATTTTATTGACATCGACTTGCATAAGGAGAAACCATCATCACGATAAAATAAGGGAAATCAGTGCTCGTACGCAAATATATGTGTTCGTTCTTTACGCGCGCTATACGAGATTGGAATAACAGAGAATTGTGAAGGTGGTTCGATTATTCTCTGCCAGACACTTAAATGTGATTTGCTGAGTATCCATGTAGATGTAGAACTTCCGTAATATAGCTTCTGTTCCTCAAAAAGAACAGGATGTTAAGACAGTAATCTTTAAAAACTACAGATACAAAATCGAGAGTTATTACGTTTATAAAACCATAATACAGTCATCTTGATTTATTCCCTTTATCGAAAAATCTGTAATCATGGAACCCACTCGTCCTTCGATCCAGGTTACAACCTTGTAGACAGGTACTCTTTCAAGGTATACAAAAATCTATAATAAGTACAAAATTATACTTCCCTTTTATTGCAGCATGCCAAAACTGCTGCTACCATCGTCCAGTAATTTAGTAGCATAGAAAGTGTATATAGAATGTTTTCCTTTATAGAAACGGGGTTCATCGGCACAGCTCGTGTCCTCATACACTTATAACTGCAACAGGTATATGTTACACACTGCAAACAACTACGAACATTCCATCAGCTTAACAAATTATATACTAGCACTGGTGATGAGGCTAGTAGCGTCAGACTACTACCAAAACTATTAGAGAAACACCAGTCTATTACTTTGCCGCCTTGTAGTGCTCCTTTTAAAACACCATTGACACATGGAAAAGGACAGTCTACTTTTAAATTCAGCACCTTATCTCCGAACTACAAATATTACTCGGTATTTCACAAGAGACAGACTGTGACCAAAGCAGTGAACCGTTGCAAGAGGTATCTTCACTAAACTCTTGGCAGAAGCACCGTGTAACTACACATTAATTCAAAAGTTGGCTTGGTACGTGCTTACATCGCCACAGAATACAGCTATCACGTTTTCCGATCAAACATTGATACTTTTGTCACAACACTGTTTGAGCGGGGCTGGAAGCACACCACTTGTTCCCGGCCAGTTCTCTCGGCCCACCATCCACGCTGTGCCCGCCACGCGTCCACCACTCTATTCGACAACCACCTCTCTCGCCGTGAATCACCACCCCAAAAGGATTCCTATCCCGAAGATACGTCGTTGCCCCTTGATGTATCTATCGATAAGTGTCGACATGGCGCAGAGTATTGGGAAAACTGTAGTTTTTAATAGATGCATATGTCATTTTCATGTCTTTCCTGTGAGGAAACTTCAGAAATGGTATCAACTGATGAATAAAAACTGCCTGTTTTACTGTTAAACAATTTATGGTGGAGAAACTGTGACGTCTTTGGATCTTATATCTGTAAATATGCACTTATTTGTTCTCTGCATACACTTCAGTGTATATTGTAACCAACTGTTTTGGAAGGCTAAATAGAGGGCTCACTCTGGAGGCCAATAAAATTAAAATAACGTTGATAATATATGTACTGTTCAGATACGTGTAGGTCCCAAGTTTTTTACTTCAGAAGCAAATACAGGATCTGGTGGATCACAATAGCGATGGGTCTGCAGACGCACTGGATGCTCACACGGTGTGGTATCCACATCCGCCATATCACCTCGTCAGATGTAGATGACCCATTACCCGCGTCTTCACGTTTTCAAACCGCCGCGTCGACTTACTTATCGAATTGTGCACAGTGTTTCCTTATGATTCCAGCATAAGACAACTATCTGTGTGAAAGACTGGGAGTGGACACTGATTGATGCAGTCCCATAATACTGCTTTTAACGTATCAGTAAATACTTCAGATTGGTTTGAAAAATAGCGATTGGATGTTGCATCCAGACTAGGGTAGTTTCGGAGAGCGTAGTAGTTGATTACGTGACTGATTACAATCTCTCTATACATTGCCTCCCCACCAAGTTTGTTTTCAACAAGCAGACGTAAATTCCTGGAAATGTAACTGTGAAACGGCAAAACGACCTGGATTATCCATTGCATAGAATGACGAAAACAGAGGATTAATATGTTAATACGATAGTTTTAATACTTTTCCCTGTGATCAACATTATTTTAGATGCTAATAGTTTAACGTACCGTCAATGTCCAACAGGACACGAGCTACGATAAAAAAGTTACCTGAAGCAGGCAATCAGAAATCAGTATCGTAAAAATAACTGCTTAGATGTCGTTGTTCGAAACAGGCTTAAACTTTTCTACTCAACCTAGAGCAGACTACGGATGTAACAAGGAGTAAGAGAGATAGGATGATATATTTGCTTAGCAAGCCTGACAAGAAAAATATTACTTCAGCAGTCAACATATAACATCTCTGAGACTGAAAATATTTGGTATAAGTAAACCTAAGTTCAAGAGTACTGTGCAATACACCGGAGACAGACAGGCGCCGTGCAAAGTTGTGAGGGACAGGTGGACCGACAACCGAATCAGAAAGCCGCTTCGAAAGCGAAGAGATGTTCACCGTTCTTGAAACATGCAGTGAATTCGGAAGTAAAATTCTATATACCGATCTGACAAAAAAAAAAAAAAAAAAGCCAAGAAATTTATCTTTTGTCGAATCAGTAAACTGATCAACTCCATGTGTTCAGGTACGCAGTGTCCGTAATGGAATCGAAACAGATGAAAAGGAGAAGAACAAAATACCTTCTTCTAAATCGATTTCACTGAGAAAGACTATAGCTGTTCTTCGTTTCAACCATCGCTCAAACACCAAAACGACAGATATCGTTATGAGCGATCTTGGAATAGAAAATAGACTAAGTTTTCTCAACAGACGAGAGGCAACTGGACGAGATGGAATCCCCTTAAGATTCTACGTGTTGTATACGGAAGTACTAGCGTCTCTTCCCCCAGCAGTCTGCCGTAAATCGATGGAGGGACGAAGTGGTCAAAGCTATTGGTAAAGTGCGCAGGTCATCCAGTCTTCAACAAAGGTTGTCGAACAAAGGCACACGAGTATAGGCTCACGATTATATGAGTGAGACTGTTGTGCACTTTTTGAACACCTTTTATGCTTACGCATTATGACCTTTCTAGACCGGAAATCTCCTCTGTATGAATGAACGTGGTTTACGCAAACTACAGTCTGTAAAACTCAGCTCACTTTGTTAGTCCATGACACCCAGAAAGCAGTGATGTCAGCATCCAGGTTGAAGGCATGTTACTTCCGGAAGGCATTCAGTCCCAGCGCTGTCTTTCAATCAACAAAATACGAGCATACGGAGTAGTTGATCCACTTAGAGATTTTTTGTGACACTCTTAATAGAGAAAAATCATCAGGCGTAAAAGTCTTTTCAGGTGTACTCTGGAGACAAAACAAAGTAATGTGCTGCAAAACAAAAGTAATGTGTTACACATAACAGGGAGACAGACCCTTTAGTATGACTACACGACTGCCGAACAGTCGATGGAAGCAGTCATTAATTCGTTTAAATTGCAATAAAAAGTCATTACAAAATTAAGACTATATCTGCGTAATAAATATTAATTTTTAGAATAGTTTCTTCGAAGGTGATTTTGTATGACGGATGTCGTGATGATGTTTCAAATAATTTTTAGAATATTTTCACACAGAATAACAATTCTTAACCCAGGGCATATCTACACATCACTCATTCCTCAGTTATCAACCACAATTTCTTATAAAAGTTTTATAACTAAAAGTGGGCCTCTTGATTAATTTTTTCAGACCTCCAGCGACAACACGCGTTTGATCGTGGTCTCGTGGTTCCAGCGTACCGTATATCACTGTCATTATTCGATATGAGCTGTTCGATATCTGTCATGATATATGGATGAGAGCGAGCTGGCCAGAGCTGTGTCTCTTGTGTTCACTCGATCTCTGTCCATTGGATTTTATTTCTGAAAAGAGAGAGAAGAATTAGTACACACAGACAAAAATTCTTTATGCAGCTGCCATTTATCATCATCTCACGAAATCAAAACATTTGATTGCGTGCGAATGGTTTTGAAAGTCTACTATCTACCGTGCTCATGGTTATGTAGATGCATTAAAAGAATTATTGCACCATTTGCATAGTTTGGCTTAAAACGGCGTGAAAAACTCTTGGATCTGATAACATTGTTAATGAGTATCACTATACTGACACTCATTTCCTTAATAACTCACATTTTTTGGACTTGTATTTTAATGACTTTTCCCTTTTTATGACGTGAGGAAACAGGTCCCAAATTTCGTCAAAGATTAGGCTTACTTTCCTTTATTTTCTGCACTAGAAACTTGGAATTACGCAAATGTTTGACCAAGTTTTGGGTTCAAGATGCAGATTAAAACTGAAGAAATTGCAGGAGGTTAAGGTATTAACGAGTTACGACCTGAACAGACGGAAACAACCAGACTGATGAGAGTTTGGAAGGAAACATTGTGGAATTATTGATAGAAAGAGGGGAAAGGAACACAATAACAGACGAATGGGTTATTTGGAAAGATGATATAGTAAGGGCAATAGAACAAGAACTAGGCAAAGAAAAAACTCTCAGTAAAAATGGTTGGGTAACACAACAGAAATTGAGTGTATTTGACGAAAGAAGAAAAATGGAAATACAGGAAGTGAGGCGGAAAAAAAGGAAAAGGCAAAGGAGGAATAGCTAAAGGAGAAATTCAAAGCAGTAGAAACAAGCATCACTTTAGAAAGAATAGACGCCGCTTACAGGAAAATCAAGGGTAATATCGGAGAAAGGAGCAGCCGCTTTGTGAATTCGAAGCGCTCAGGTGGCAAGCCACTACTAAGCAATCCGCCCCTGGGAGCTGAGTGGTCAGCGCGACGGAACGTCATGCCTAACAGCGCGGGTTCGACTCCCGGCTGGGTCGGAGATTTTCTCCACTCACGGACTGGGTGTTGCGTTGTCCTTATCATTATCCTTTCATCCCCATCGATACGCAAGTCGCGTGGCGTCAACTCGGATGACTTGCACCAGGGGAACGGTCGACCCGACGGGAGGCCATAGCCGCAAGGCATTTCCATTTACTACTAAGCAAAACAGGAAAAACTTAATGAACAATGCAAATATAGAAGGCGTTTACTAGAGGAAAGAATGTGAAGACAGTGTTGTGGTGGAAGTACATATAGATTAGGTCAGAGATAAGACACTACAAGAAGAAGCACTTACCTCTCGCGCAAATGACATCACACCGTAATTATTGAGTCCCTTAGAAATCCAGTCGTGAGAAATAAAGTAAGAACGCAGAATCTAGCTGTAATAATGTTGAATGAAATTTTCTCTGCTTCTGGCTGCATTAAGTCGTTAAAATGTCGAGAGCTTTCGACTAAATACTTCTTCGCCATTGTCAAGCAGAACGACTGCTAATAGGATGCTGATGCGATGTGATTTAGTTGCCAGCTATGACGTTAGTTTCCCCAGTGCCCACTTTGTCGCTACATACAGGCGTACGTTGACTCTGAGTTCGTTGTGCCCACTTCAACCTCGCAATCACTGGATCTCAAGCTGAGCTCAACATTACATCTATATCTTCATCTACATAGATAGTCTACAAGCCACCGTACGGTGCGTGGCGGAGGGTATCCTGTACCACTACTAGTCATTTCCATTCCTGTTTCACTAACAAATAGAGCAAGGGAAAAACGGCTATCTATATGCCTCTGAATGAGCCCTAATTTCTCTTATGTTCGTGGTCCTTACGCAAAATGTGTGTTGGCGGTAGTAGAAACGTTTCGCAGTCAACTTCAAATTCCGATTCTCTACGTTTTCTCAATAGTGTTTCTCTAAAAGTCGTCACTTTCCCTCTAGGGATTCCCATTTGAGTTCCAAAAGCATCTCCGTAACACCAACGTGATGTTCGAATCTACCGGTAACATATATATGAACACCCCTCTGAATTGCTTCGGTCTCTGCCTTCAATCCGACCTGGTACGGATCCCGAGCAGTCAAACAGTACACAGGAATAGGTCGCACCAGCTCCTACATGCTGTCTTATTTGCAAGTGAACCACTCTTTCCTAAAATTCTCCCAATACACAAAAGTCGACCATTCGCGTCTCCTACTACAGCTGTCGGCCACCCCTCTCCATTAAGATTGTTGTCACTGATTTTTATGTAACTGGCGTCTTCAGTTACACTTTCCCAGAAGCGATTAGTACAAATAACGAAAAAGGTTTCGTAAAATTTGATCCGGTAACGGTTACAGGGCACGTTCAGCTAAAGCGGATTTTAAGGATTAACGTAGGGGAGAAAAACTTTCATCCTGATTCCTGCATTACTGTACAGTGCGCAATACTTGTCCGACGTAAGACGGTCTGCACTCATAGGATATTCTGCAAACCTCAGATGTTCTGAGAACTTCGCATTTTAAACTGGTCTCAGCAACCGACGCATTTTATAAGGGCGTAACAGCTTGAGGTATTTTAACAATTTGACCCGTGTAGAAGACCAAAGACGTTTTATTCAAGATCTCTGAGGCACACGAAATACTCAATACTTCCAAACTTCAAGCAGAATGTAATAATTCCAATTCTAAAGAAAGCAGATGCTGACAGGCTTGAATATTAGAAAGACAACTATCAAATTAACAGGACATGATTACAAAATACTGACAGAAATTAATTACACAGCAAAGCAAAAACTGATGAAACCGCCTTCAGTGAGGCTTAGTTTGGTGCCGGAGAAATATAGGAAAACGCATGGCAATTCTTACGGCAGGACTTACATCAGAAGATGGGCTAATGAAAGACAAAACCTATCAGTATGGCACTAATTCATTAAGGAGAAGCCGTTAGTAATGGGACTGGAATGTAGTCCTCGAAATTTTGTAGGTAGTGTCGATAAAATAAAGGGAGTGAAAGACCGGCTACAACCTGTATAGAAACCATAAGAGGACATGAAAGGGAAGTTGTTGTTGAGAGGGACATGAGACACTGTGACAGCCTGTCCCGGTGTTACTGAAATTGTACAAAGAGCAAGCAGTAAAGGAAGTCAGAAAATTTGTAAGCGTGTTAATGTGAAAGGGGAAGGAATAAACGTCTTGAGGTTTAAAGATGTCATTGTAAACCCGTCACAGACGGCAGAAGGCTTAGAAGAACAACTGAACGGAGTGGATGGTGTGACTAAAGGACGTTGTAACATGAATACCAACTAAAGTAAAACAAGGACAACGTAACGTTGTCGAATTGCGTAAGGATGTGATAAGTAAATTAGATTATGAAATGAATCATGAAACGAAGTAGATAATCTTTGTTAATTAGTTATCAAAATAGCTTATCACTGCTGAGATAGACATGACGTAAAATAGGTGTCAATACCAAGAAAAGCATGTTTGAAAAAGAGGAATTTTATGACATCAAATGCAAATTTAAGGGTAACGACGTCTTTCCTCAAGCTATTTCCCTAAAATATAGCATTTTACGAAAGAGAAACATGGGCAGTATATACAACAGAATAGTATCTTTTGAAATATGATGTTACAGAAGAATGCTGCAAATTAGATGGGTAGATTGGATAACTACTGAAGAAATACTTCACTGAAATTCGGCGAAAATAAATTAATACACCACTTTTCTATAGATTGACAGGATTTATACTGAGGTATCACGAAATCACCAGTTTGCTAATGAAGGTAGGTAAGCTTATATTTGTAATCAGTTTAAAACCATTAATGTCACTCGTTCTCTTGATTCTTTGAAATATCAAACTGCTACGTATAGAGCAACTTCAAACGTCTGATTGCTAGAGTTAATGTGTTAAATAGATGATGCTAAACATGGAAAGTCTTTATGATGGACTACTCAAAACACTAATTATTGTGTCTGAAATATTCACTGAATGAAAATGTCTGTAGCTTGAGTAATTTGGGCTACGTTTCAAGAAAAGTTGGTTATTCACACATGTCAATATTCGTGACGTCGCGTCTTCTGAACTATATCTCTGTTTAGTCATCAGTCTTCTGACTAGTATGATGTGACCCGTCATGAATTCCACTCTTGCGCACACCTCTTCATCTCAATAAGTTGTTGGATGTATTCCCATCTCTGTCTTCTTTTTAACACATGTCTTACCATCCTGTCCCTTCTTCTTGTCAGTTTTCGATAAACTCATTTCCTTGCTGATTCTGCGGAGAATGTCTTCATCTGACCACCTAATTTTCAACATTCTTTAGTACTACCACATGTCAAAATCATCGATTGCCTTCTTCTCCTTTTTTCACAGCCATTGATTAGATTAGATTAGATTAATTCTTCGTTCCACACACCCACAAAAGAGGGGATCCTCCTGGGTGTGGAACATGTCAGATAAACACATTACAAAAATGTAATTAGAAAAACTTGAGTTTCATTAACTTTAATGATCCTCAGTCAATAGACTGGTTTAATACTTACATCTGCTTTCATTAAATCCTTCATTCACATAGTAGGTAGTTACTTTGCTATTACAACCAAGTATTGTCAAAAAGTAAGTAAATTATTCATTTCAATGATCCTCAGTTAAGAACAATCAAGTTATGTACAAGAATTAAAATTAAACTTCCACTATTTACAGACTTAAGACTTACATCTGCTTTCCATTCATCCATCATTCACACCGTAGGTAGTTACTTGGCTGTTACAAACAAGTATTGTCAAAAATTTAAATATAATAAATTTTCATTTAAAAGGTCTATGGCTCTTGTTGAGAAATTCTTGGATGGAATAGAAGGAGTTGCTGGTATCTTATTGAAAATATCCGTTGCTGAATACTGAACTCCTTTCTGGGCAAGAGTAAGTTATTTAAAATCTTTATGTATATTGTTCTTATTCCTAGTATTGATACTGTTTACTTAGCAGTTAGTTGGAGAAAGAAATGTATTATTTACAACAAACTTCATTAAGGAATAAATATACTGAGAATCTGTGGTTAGTATGTCCAATTCTTTGAATAGGTGTCGACATGAAGTTATTGGATTTACACTACACATTACTCTTATTATACACTTATGTACTCTAAGTATTTTTTCTTGGTTTGTGGAGTTACCCCAAAATATGATACCATATGACATAATGGAGTGAAAATAAGCAAAATATTCCGGTTTTTTATATTTATATCTCCTATGTCTGACATAATTCGCATTGCAAACACATACTTGTTTAGGTGCTTTAGCAGTTCGTTAGTATGTTGCTACCAACTGAATTTATTATCAAGTTGTAATCCCAAGAATTTTACACTCTCAACATCTCCTATTTCCATGTCATCATATTTTAATCCTCATTAGAAGGAAATCTCTTGGAAGTTATGAACTGCATATAATGGGTCTTTTCATAGTTTAATTACAGTGAATTGGCTATGAACCCCTTATTAATGTCAGTAAAAATTTGATTAGCTGCCTTTTCTAAATTTGTATTGATTTACTATTTACTGCAATGTTTGTATCATCTGAAAATAAGACAAACTTGGCATCTGGTAATGTAACAGATGACAGGTAATTAATATACACAAGAAAAAGTAGTGGACCTAGTATGGAACCTTGGGGAAAACCACATGTAATTTCCTCCCAGTCAGAATATGTCTGACTGTCTACTGCTGAAGTGTTACATAATGACACCCTTTGCATTCTATTAGTAAAATATGACTGAAACTACTTTGCAGCACTACCAGTGATGCCATAATATTTTAATTTACTTAAAAGAATGCTGTGTTTCACACAGTCAAAAGCCTTTGACAGGACACAGAACATGCCAGTTGCCCCTAATCTGTTGTCTAATGAATTAAGGACATTTTCACTGTAAGTGTAAATAGCCTTCTCAATATTAGAATCCTTAAGAAAACCAAACTGTGACTTTGACTGTATGGTTTTCCACTAAGATGCTTAAGTAGACCCTTGAGCATAAACTTTTCAAAGATTTTTGAGAAATGTAGCAAAAGTGAGATCGGTCGGTAATTTGATGGCATTTCTTGTAGAGAGGTATAACTTCAGCATATTTAAGCCAGTCCAGGAATGTTCCTGTGATAAGTGATTGATTACACAAATAACTTAAGATGTGATTAAGCTCACATGAACACTCTTTTATTAACTTTGTTCATATGTTATCATAACCACTAGAATGCTTTGATGTCAAGGACTTTGGGTGAAGTAAGTGTCAATTCCATTTTACTGAGATTGCTTGTGTGCACTGATCTCAGATATTCCATTGCATTATTTACTGTACCGGAGAACCCCATACTATCAGTATCAGAGACAAAATACTTGGTTAACTGGTTTGAAACACAACATGTGTTTGTTACCAGGGTTTCTTTCACTTTTAGGGCTATCTCACTACCATGCAATGCTGTGCCCCAAAGGCAGAATGTCAGAAATTTCTTTATCAAATTAAAGATTATGTTCGATACCAGCAGACGTCTGTTGGCCAGCACGCCCTTTATGTCAGTGCTAGACGGTTTTTATGTCCTTGCTCCGGCCGTCATGTGTTATTTTGCTCCCTAGAAAGCAGAGTTCCTTAACTTCATCTACTTAGTGACCAGAAATCCTGCTGTTAAGTTTCTTGCTGTTATCGTATCTACTGCTTCTCATTACTTCCGTATTTCTTCGTTTTACTCTCATTCCATACTCGGTACACTATTTGGATGTTCATTGCATTCAACAGATAGTGTAATTCTCCTTCACTGCCGGCCGGTGTGGCCGAGCAGTTGTAGGCGCTTCAGTCTGGAACCGCGCTACCGCTACGGTCGCAGGTTCGAATCCTGCCTCGGGCATGGATGTGTGTGATGTCCTTAGGTTAGTTAGGTTTAAGTAGTTCTAAGTTCTAGGGGACTGATGACCTCAGATGTTAACTCCCATAGTGCTCAGACCCATTTTAACCATTTTTTTCTCCTTCATTGTCACTCAGGATAGGAATGTCAAGAGTGAATCTTATTAATGACATCCTTTCAACTTGTTTTCTAATTCCTTTTAGGACATTTTTCCTCATTGCATCTTCGGTGTTAGAGAGAGTAATACGGGCGAAAAACTTCATCCCTCTCTTACACCCTTTTTAACCCGAGCACTATGTTCTTGCCCTTGCATTCTTATTATTCCCTCTTGGCTCTTGCACATTTTGTGTATTATCCGTCTCTTCCTATAGTTTACTCGTATTTTCCTTAGAATTTCGAACAGCTTGTTCCATCTTACAATGATAAGCGCTTTTTTCAGCTGCAATGAACGAGTCTTAAATTTTCTTTAGTGTTCCTTCCATTTTCAAAAGCAACTGCCCATTTGGTGCCTTTACCTTCCATAAGGCCAAAGTAGTCGCTATTTAATTGTTTTATCTGCATCTACACACATACTCTGCAATCCACCATAAGCTGAGTGGCGGAGGGTACCACGTACGACAACTACAATCTTCTCTCCCTGTTCCACTCCCAAACAGAACGAGAGAAAAATGACTGCCTATATGCCTCTGTATGAGCCCTAACCTCTCTTATCTTATGTTTGTGGCCTTTCCGCGAAATGTAAGTTGGCGGCAGTAAAATTGCACTACAGTCACCCTCAAATTCTGGTTCTCTAAATTTCCTCAGTAGCGATTCACAAAAAGAACGCCTCCTTTCCTCTAGGGACTCCGACACGAGTTCCAGAACCATTTCCGTAACACTCGCGTGATGATCAAACCTACCAGTAACAAATCTAGCAGCCCGCCTCTGAATTGCTTCTATGTCTTCCCTCAATCCGACCTGATAGGGATCGCAAACTCTCGAGCAGTACTCATGAATAGGTC
Organism: Schistocerca piceifrons; assembly: GCF_021461385.2. Lineage (NCBI taxonomy): Eukaryota > Metazoa > Arthropoda > Insecta > Orthoptera > Acrididae > Schistocerca > Schistocerca piceifrons. Next base: position 953,272,227 of record NC_060138.1, read on the forward strand.
GTATTAGTGTTTTATAAGTGGTCTCCTTTACAGATGAACCACATCTTCCCAAATTCTACCAATGAACCGGAAACGACAATCCGCCTCCTCGATTTTGATTTCGATTCTTCTGTATGTTATTCACGTAAGGAACGTGGATACGAGAGCTGTTGATAGTGCGATAATTGTCGCACTTGTCGGTTCTTGCAGTCTTTGAAATTCTGTGGATGATATGGCTCTGAGCACTATGGGACTTAACATCTGAGGTCATCAGTACCCTAGAACTTTTATTTTGGTCATCAGTCTACTGACTGGTTTGATGCGGCCCGCCACGAATTCCTTTCCTGTGCTAAGCTCTTCATCTCAGAGTAGCACTTGCAACCTGCGTCCTCAATTATTTGCTTGACGTATTCCAATCTCTGTCTTCCTCTACAGTTTTTGCCCTCTACAGCTCCCTCTAGTGCCATAGAAGTCATTCCCTCATGTCTTAGCAGATGTCATATCATCCTGTCCCTCCTCCTTATCAGTGTTTTCCACATATTCCTTTCCTCTGAAATTCTGCGTAGAACTTCCTCATTCCTTACCTTATCAGTCATACCTAATTTTCCACATTCGTCTACAGCACCACATCTCAAATACTTCGATTCTCTTCTGTTCCGGTTTTCCCACAGACCATGTTTCACTACCATACAATGCTGGACTCCAGACTTACATCCTCAGAAATTTCTTCCTAAAATTAAGGCCGGTATTTGATATTAGTAGACTTCTCTTGGCTAGAAATGCCGTTTTTACCATAGCGAGTCTGCTTTTGATGTCCCCCTTGCTCCGTCCGTCATTGGTTATTTTACTGCCTAGGTAGCAGAATTCCTTAACTTCATTGACTTCGTGACCATCAATCCTGATGTTAAGTTTCTCGCTGTTCTCATTTCTACTACTTCTCATTACCTTCGTCTTTCTCCGATTTACTCTCAAACCATACTGTGTACTCATTAGACTGTTCATTCCGTTCAGCAGATTATTTAATTCTTCTTCACTTTCACTCAGGATAGCAATGTCATCAGCGAATCGTATCATTGATGTCCTTTCACCTTGTATTTTAATTCCACTCCTGAACCTTTCTTTTCTTTCCATCATTGCTTCCTCGATGTACAGATTGAAGAGTAATGGCGAAAGGCTACAGCCTTGTCTAACAGCCTTCTTAATACGAGCACTTCGTTCTTGATCGTCCACTCTTATTATTCCTTCTTGGTTGTTGTACATATTGTATATGACCCGTCTCTCTCTCTATAGCTTACCCCTAATTTTTTCAGAATCTCGAACAGCTTGCACCATTTTATATTGTCGAACACTTTTTCCAGGTCGACAAATCCTATGAAAGTGTCTTGATTTTTCTTTAGCCTTGCTTCCATTATTAGCCGTAACGTCAGAATTGCCTCTCTCGTCCCTTTACTTTTCCTAAAGCCAAACTGATCGTCACCTAGCGCATTCTCAATTTTCTTTTCCATTCTTCTGTATATTATTCTTGTAAGCAGCTTCGATGCATGAGCTGTTAAGCTGATTGTGCGACAATTCTCGCACTTGTCAGCTCCTGCCGTCTTCGGAATTGTGTGGATGATGCTTTTCCGAAAGTCAGATGGTATATCGCCAGACTCATATATTCTACACACCAACGTTAATAGTCGTTTTGTTGCCACTTCCCCCAGTGATTTTAGAAATTCTGATGGAATGTTATCTATTCCTTCTGCCTTGTTTGACCGTATGTCCTCCAAAGCTCTTTTAGATTCCGATTCTAATACTGGATCCCCTATCTGTTCTAAATCGACTCCTGTTTCTTCTTCTATCACATCAGACAAATCTTCACCCTCATAGAGGCTTTCAATGTATTCTTTCAACCGATCTGCTCTCTCCTCTGCATTTAACAGTGGAATTCCCGTTGCACTCTTAATGTTACCACCGTTGCTTTTAATGTCACCTAAGGTTGTTTTGACTTTCCTGTTTGCTGAGAGTGTCCTTCCGACAATCATATCTTTTTCGATGTCTTCACATTTTTCCTGCAGCCATTTCGTCAAAGCTTCCCTGCACTTCCCATTTATTTCATTCCTCAGGGACTTGTATTTCTGTATTCCTGATTTTCCCGGAACATGTTTGTACTTCCTCCTTTCATCAATCAACTGAAGTATTTCTTCCGTTACCCATGGTTTCTTCGCAGCTACCTTCTTTGTACCTATGTTTTCTTTCTCAACTTCTGTGATGGCCCTTTTTAGAGATGTCCATACCTCTTCAAGTGTACTGCGTACTGCGCTATTCCTTATTGATGTATCTATAGCGTTAGAGAACTTCAAACGTATCTCGTCATTCCTTAGTACTTCCGTATCCCACTTCTTTGGGTATTGATGCTTCCTGACTAATGTCTTGAACTTCAGCCTACTCTTCATCACTACTATATTGTGATCTGAGTCTATATCTGCTCCTGGGTACGCCTTACAATCCAGTATCTGATTTCGGAATCTCTGATGTAATGTAATTGAAATCTTTCCATATCTCCCGGTCTTTTCCAAATATACCTGCTCCTCTTGTGATTCTTGAACAGGGTATTCGCTATTACTAGCTGAAACTTGTTACAGAACTCAGTTAGTTCTTCTCCTCTTTCATTCCTTGTCCCAAGCCCATATTCTCCTGTAACCTTATCTTCTACTCCTTCTCCTACAACTGCATTCCAGTCGCCCATGACTATTAGATTTTCGTCCCCCTTTACATACTGCATTACCCTTTCAATATCCTCATACACTTTCTCTATCAGTACATCTTCAGCTTGCGACGTCGCCATGTATACCTGAATTATCGTTGTCAGTGTTGATCTGCTGTCGATTCTGATTAGAACAACCCGGTCACTGAACTGTTCACAGTAACACACCCTCTGCCCTACCTTCCTATTCATAACGAATCCCACACCTGTTATACCTTTTTCTGCTGCAGTTGATATTACCCGATACTCATCTGACCAGAAATCCTTGTCTTCCTTCCACTTCACTTCACTGACCCCTACTATATCTAGATTGAGCCTTTTTTCAGATTTTCTAGTTTCCACACCACGTTCAAGCTTCTGACATTTCGCGCCCGGACTCGTTGAACGTTATCCTTTCGTTGATTATTCAATCTTTTTCTCTTGGTAACCTCCCCCTTGGCATTCCCCTCCCAGAGATCCGAATGGGGGACTAATCTTGAATCTTTTGCCAATGGAGAGATCATCATGACACTTCTTCAAATACAGGCCACATGTCCTGTGGTACACGTTACGTGTCTTTAATGCAGTGGTTTCCATTGCCTTCTGCATCCTCATGTCGTTGATCATTGCTGATTCTTCCGCCTTTAGGGGCAATTTCCCACCCCTAGGACAAGAGATTGCCTTGAACCTCTATCCGCTCCTCCACCCTCTTTGACAAGGCCGCTGGCAGAATGAGACTGACTTCTTATGTCGGCAGTCTTCGGCCGCCAATGCTATTTATCAAAATTTAGGGAGTGGCGGGAATCGAACCCGGACCGAAGACTTTTAGATTGTGAATCAAAGACGCTACCCCTAGACCACGGGTGCTTAATTAAGAATTTAGAACTACTTAAACTTAACTATCCCAAGGACAGCACACAGATCCACGCCCGGGGCAGGATTCGAACCTGCCACCGTAGCGGTCACGCGGTCCAAGACTGAAGAGGCTACAACCGCTTGGCAACTCTGGCCGGCTGTGGATGATATTTTCCCGAAAGTCCGATGGGATGTCGCCAGTCTGATACATTCTACACAGCAATGTAAATATTCCTTTTGTTGCCACTAACTTCAGTGACTGTAGAAATGTTATCCACCCATTCTGCCTTATCAGATATTAAGTCTTTCAAAGTTATTCTAAATTCTGATTATAATACGAATCAACTGTCTCCTCCCTGTCAATCCCTGTTCTTCTTCTGTCAAGTCAGCAGATAAGTCATACTCCTCCTAGAGGCTTCAGTGTACTCTGTCCACCTATCTGATCTTCCCTCTGCACTTAACAGTGGAATTCCCTTTGACTCTTTATTTTGCCGCCATAGGTTTTAATTTCATCGAAGGTTGTTTTCACTTTTCTGTTTGCTAAGTCAGTCTGTAACCTCCCCCTCACTAATCGGCCCATCCCGCTTGCGATATAAAATACGACCATGGATTGCATGTATGCCTAATGGATTTTTACTAATTGGATAAGGCTATCTTTCCGAAAGAACTAATACCGCTAAATAGGAGGAAAGTGTGCAACCGACCCTTCAGAAGGAAAAGTCTACTAAAATTAAAAGTAATTAAACCCTGCAGGGCTGTAATTTGGAAAAATGAAAGTTATTTTGTGCATTCACTCAAGAACAACACTGCACTGAAAAAGGGTACCACTGACCATGAGTCCAAAAGTTGCACAAATGAACGAAAAGGAAATAATTAACGGTAGTGAGCCCACTAGGGTAGTTTACATCCAAAATCCTGTACAAACTGATGGGAAAGAAAAACATGTATTAGTAAACACTGACGTGGCAACTTAAGGTTGTCACGTTTTTTGACACTAATTTTAGTTGTAAGTAGGCTGTTTAGGTTTTCTTATTGGTAACGCTCTGTATGAGATTCACTGGCTGTGCTGTGTGCAGTCTGTGGCCAGTTTGCATTGTTGTCTGCCAACGTAGTGTTGGGCAGCTGGATGTGAACAGCGCGTAGCGTTGCGCAGTTGGAGGTGAGCCGCCAGCAATGGTGAATGTGGGGAGAGAGATGGCGGAGTTTTGAAATTTGTAAGACTGGATGTCATGAACTGCTATATATATTATGACTATTAAGGTAAATACATCTTTTGTTCTCTATCAAAATCTTTCATTTACTAACTGTGCCTATCAGTAGTTAGTGCCTTCAGTAGTTAGAATCTTTTATTTAGCTGGCAGTAGTGGCGCTCGCTATATTGCAGTAGTTCGAGTAACGAAGATTTTTGTGAGGTAAGTGATTTGTGAAAGGTATAGGTTAATGTTAGTCAGGGCCATTCTTTTGTAGGGATTATTGAAAGTCAGATTGCATTGCGCTAAAAGTATTGTGTGACAGTTTAAGCACAGTCATGTATAATTGTTCAAAAGGGGACGTTTCATATGTCGACCCTTAGCCGAGGATACCTCACTGGAATCTTCTGATTTTTTTCTTGTAGTTTGTGTAATTAGTGGAGCCTTTGTTTATTGCTAGCGTGTAATCATAGAGAGAATTTCCTTTGTAATTGTAGTTTTTCATTGTTGTACAGTAAAACAGTTGTGACATGCATGTAGATTTGCACTTGCAATTAAGTAGACATTATTTCCATTGCTATGTTATCTTATTTTGCTCTTCAAATTGTGCTTTTCTGTCTTATCATGTGAAATATTGTGACAATTATGGCGTGTGAAGAACGTAATACTAGGCTCCAAAGTAAACTGAGAAATGACAGTGAAGACGAAAGCAGTGTGTTAGCGCCACCGTGTAATGAATTAACCAATGTTCAACATAGTAATTTGGTAATTGTGCAAAGTGAAATGAAGCGGGCGGCAAACAATGACGTAGGCAGTGAAACAATTAGTGAACATGGAAGCATTATCGATCGATCGATCGGCAACAGCTCGCCTCAGGAATCCGAAATGACAGGACACAATGTTGCAAATACTGTAGATTCAGGTTTTGCGTCCTCACCGTTTACTCAAATAAATCAAGACACATTTTCTGCTTGTCAAAATGTGAATGTTGCCGGTGCAAATGCACTGCCGAAAAGCGTAGAGGAACAGATACCAGACACTAATACATTGTTATTACAGCTAATGCAACAAATGGAACAAAATCAGATACAAACACAGCAAAAGCTTCAAAAGTTAGACACAATGGAACAACACCAGAGACAAACACAGCAACAGTTAGACACACTGGAACAACAGCAGAGACAAACACAGCAACAGTTAGACACAATGGAACAAAATCAGAGACAAACACAGCAAAAGCTTCTGAAGTTAGACACCAAACTTGAACAAACACGTGAAGATTTAACTACTGAGTTACAGAACATTGAATCGAAATGTCAAAAAGTCTGTAATGAAGTAAAAACACAAATTTGTGAGCATTTTCAACCTATTTCTTCGCGGCATGAAAATGCATTACAGAATCACGAAGGAGCCATAAAAGAACTGCAAACCATTGTTAATGAAAATCACGACACCTTGCAAGCTAAAATTGACTCAGTTGTATCTACCGATTCGGTTACGCAACTTGCAAAAACTCAGGAAAACCTAAAGGACACAGTAGATACTCTGAAACTTGGTTCAGAAAAACACACTGAGGAAATAAGTACACTATTGGAGAAAGTAGCCGAACTTTCAGATCAGTTCACTAACTTATCTACAAACGTAGATGATGATCTGAATGACACAAGACCTGTAGCCTTCACAGACACTGAAGAGTATGAACAAATTAGAAAATTCAAACAAAATCAAAATCAAATCAATACACAGTACAAAAGAGAAATGCAGGAAGTACAAGATCAGTTGGCACAAGTAATACAAGAATTACATATTTCAGAGGACACTCGTGCTCCAGTACGGGTAGAGGGACATAGAAATACCGAACAACCACAAAATAATAACACAGGAAACTTCGGAAATTATGAAAGGAATTCGCATGGCCCATTGAATTTTGAGATGGAACCGCCGACACGACGTAACAGTGACCGACATGCGACTCGCCGACATGATGATTTTGACTATAAGCTGTTTATTACTACACGTAAATTAAAAACATTTAAGAATTCTGGCAGAGACATTCATCCACAAGCGTGGCTCCATCAATTCTCTCATTGTTTTCCTCCCAACTGGTCATTAGAGCATAGATTAGAATTTATGTGTGGCTATTTAGAGAATGAACCAGCTGTAAGAATGCGATCGCTCATTCGCAACTGTCACAGTGAAGGAGAATTTTACCATGCCTTCCTCTCAGCATATTGGTCTCAAGCTACACAAAACCACGTAAAACATAGCATCATGATGATGAAACACTTTGAACAATCAGAATTTTCCAGTCTTGTCAAATATTTTGAAGACATGTTGCATAAGAATCAATATCTTTCAAACCCATACAGCCCTTCAGAACTCATCCGCATTTGCTTAATGAAATTGCCTGAACATTTAAGAAATATTATTTTAGCAGGACGTTGCAAAGACGACATTGAAGCTTTTCAGGGACTCTTACATGAATTAGAAATTGACACAGACAGTTGCGGGATGTCAAAACAGGAAAACAATCACTACACGTCACATCCGTCACAATTCCATGAGGACAGAAACAATAACTGGACACGACAAGTCTATTCTTACAACGCAAATCGTGAACAAAACAGACACCACCCATATAACAACCACTGGCAGAGTAATAGTTACAGAGAAAGATCACATTTCCGTAGTAATGAATATGACAGACACAACCATAGAAACAGACAATATGGCAACCAGAACTATTATTATCACGGGAGACAGAATAATCTCAGACGCAACGGTCCACCGTGCAGTGATAATTCAGGGAGGAATTCTCCACCACCTAACCGACAAGAAAGAAACTACAGGAACCACCGACATGACGGCAGACGATATAATCATAACGACAGACCTGAGTTTCATCAGAACGGGCGGGATTCAAACAGAGCAGGGCACTCTCGACAAGGTGAATTTGCGCCAACAAAGAGACAGACAATGACTCACACAGCAGGCACCCGCGTGCGCCACCTGGCTCAGAGAAAAATTGCATAGACGCTATCCTTGAGAAAAATTCCAGTATTCTTTACTGACGTATACCACATGATAATTGCGTCAAAGTTGAAACACTGTGTACTAGGAAGAGTAAAGGTTTACAGCACATTTCACATGTAAAACCGTTTATTGAGAGATAGTCTGTTTTTTTTTAAATTTAGTCTTTACTATAAAATTTTTCACTTCACATTACTAGTACTCTTTGTCACACTTAGAAACTGATAACATGTAACTATGTTTTAAAATAAAATATCCAGTTTAGAACCAAGAGAACCTATTTAAACAGAAATTACGAATGCATTGTTATGTTGAACAGACGACACAGTGTTATTGTGTGTGTACATTCTTGCTTATTTGTTGCATGATTACGTAATGACTATAAGGCTCACATACTTAGAACATTTATCAGTACTGCTAATGAGATTTTAATGCAACATTTTGGTTTACTTGAAAATACATTCTGGATTTAAAGTACTTTGTGTGAGATACCAGATGACACAGTGGTTAGTTTATGTGCCAGCTACACGATTTTATCACGACGCTACTAATGAGTGACAAATTTACAATGTTGCTTTTGCACTGTATCTGTTTTATATCTGCACGGTTTTTCTGTATTATTCTGGAAAGTAAAACATGTTTTAGTAGTAACTTTCGTGGTATAGCTACAATGAGACAGCCTTTTTCGTAGCACAACAATACGTTACATTATAGTACTTTCTTGATCACGGTAAGGTACATAATAACTACGGTATCTATACGCAAAGTATTTCACTTTCGTTTAAGATGAGGTAAGTACATTGATTTCAGCAGAACTTTGGTTACAGAGAACGATAACTATGACAGTTCCACAGAATTATCTTACAGCAAGACGCACATTTAGCGCTACAGGACACGCATTTGAGTGATTAATTTTGTACTTAAACCATTTATTTTTCTAGATTTTTGAATTACAAAGAAAGTTTTCCGTGATACATTTCATTCCATTGCTGTAATCAGTAACACCTGAGGGTATAATTACATTAATCCTCAGGGGGGTACACGCTTACTTTGTGTACCATGTGTGTGGCAAGCACAAGGAGCCCTAGCTAAAATGGTATTTGCTTATAAAACTTTACACATCGGTACCATATTTCTCCAACACAGAATTGCACAGCTACCTGATTATTTAACAGAGAAATAAACTTTTTTTTACTACATCAGTGACACATGTTTACGCAATTACACTCACGAAATTGTATTTTGTCTGTACTTTGTGAACTGTTCATACTTTTTTGGACCCATTGTGATATTATTAGAGCTTTGAATGATATATTTGGTATGGGATCACGATTTTTAAAGTAAGTTTGAGGCAGATGACACTTTTGAGATGAGCAGAGAATTTTTTTAGGTTTTGAAATTATTGGAGGAAGCTACGACGACTTTTAAGAGTTGACTGAGGTCTTGTGATGTTATTATTACGATGACTATGTGTATTATGCTGTTGCGGTATGTTTATGATCAATAAGCTGATGCTATATGAGTTATTTGAGTATGCTACATATCTGTTATGATGAAATATTGAAGAAGTGTCGACGAATAAGGTAAGGAATAATGAGTAGTGGTTAGGGACTCTGGTTTGTGAAAAAGGTTGTTGGAAACCAAGAATCATACTTTAAGAGTTATGGAATGTATGTAAATGCGTGAATGTATTACAATGCCGATGAAAATTTTTTGGACTCTGTTATATCAATAGGATTTTGTTTCTACAGATTTGTAACGCAAATTCTTGACCTGTGAAATATTTTTATATGAGACTGTCACTGTAGCGGAAACTGCTGTCATAAATATTTCCATAAGAAAGTTAAGTGACCACCTGCACGTAATGTGTTGCGGGCAGCCGCGCGACAGTCGCCTGGAAAAAAGCCATTAGTGTGTGCCTTTCAGAGGCACAGGTGGAAAAAAAAGAGGCCATTATCCTCGCTATTGACATTCCTTTGTAGAAAGCATCGCAAATACGACACGCTCAAACTTAAAAACATATGATAATGCTGTGGAGCTCTTCATTTATGATATTTACTAAAATGCCTAACAAAATGATGAGAAACATTTCATGGCTATTGTCTTGCTAGTTGAGAGAAATGCCAATGGCTTGCTTTATGTATTTATTTACACATTTTGTTTAATATCTAGTTTCTAGCTGCACTGCAGCATTGGTTAAAATAAAATTTAATAGCTGTACTAATATAAATATTTTATGCCTACAGATACAGTTAATAATTTTATGATCTATTCAAAAAAATGAAGGAGCATAAAAAGACATTTCCCTTCACAGAAATTGCATACGAAATTTTCTTTTCAACTACTTGGTAATTTTTTTTGGTAGAATAACTTCTTGTGGTGCACCACCGTAATTACATAGACATTAAGATGTGAATATACATTTCCCTTGTCTGCATTGTTGTCTTTAGTGTAATATTTTTTCTGCTTGAGCTATGTCATGTTCAGATATAAGTTATTGCATTTGCTGCTGCTGTTTGCCAGGCATAGTGCTACTAAATTTCACTTTGTATTACTCTGTTAAGCTAGTTTTACTACTGATTAATTTTTCTTGTTGCTGCACATTGGCTCAGATTAGTTGTAATGTTGCAATGCTTGGTAATTTAGATTTACTGTACCTTGCTTTGCAATTTTCAATTTTTTTTGTCATTGCTGTTGGTGTTAATTGTTTTGTACTGCTGCATTGCCTCGTCCCTTAGTTTAGCATCTGAGCACAGTAGATTGAAGTTAGCTTAAGAGGGGGTAGGCTATAAGAGAATGAGTTGCGATGCTTGTGAAGAATTGCACTGAGAGGCTATACGAGAAAAGTACAGAAAGCAGGTATAGATAGGACTTTCTGGAAATAATGAAGAACGAAGGGAGATCTCCAAGAAGTAAAGAAAGTTTCGTTTTCAAAATACTGCAGTAAAACAAACCCTGTCCTTTCCTTGTGTCATCCCACTGTTTGTGTACCCTTGTGTATTTATGTTCTTCCTGTCTTTATATGTTTATCTGATAAGACTTATGTTGTAGAATTTTTCTGATAATATGTTATTTACTTTGTAAAGATGTTTAGACATTATTTATTCTGTTTTGTTTTAATGCTCATGTGTGAAGTTGATGTTTCAAAAATTATTCTGATCTTTTATGTATTTACTTATGTCATAATTCCTGTAACACTGATGTACATGTTTATTTCTATTCCTTTGTAAAGCCCCTATTACTACAAATGTTATCTGTATTGTTATGTTCTTTAATGGTGTATTCTGTATCTTTGTAATTGTATTCTTATGTTATAAAATTGTAATGGTCACCAGTTCATCAGATTAAGTAACTTGCAAGTTACATTTCACTGCACACGTTTCTGTTGGTCATAGTATATGGACAATATGTAAGAAGTAGGGACTGTTAGTGTTTGCATGTGTGTTAATAATGCAGCAAGGGACTGGATAACAGCATTGCTGGTTCTAAGGACAATTTCAAAAACTTTGTGAGTGCACAAGTGGTGGTTATGGACTTGCTATATTATCCGAAAGACTCTTCAATGGTGATTGTGCACCTGCACAGTCACAACAGATGGCTGCTGGCCATCTCTACAAGGACTACAGTGGGTCTGCATCTTTGATGACCCACCAATACCATTATTTCTACATGGACTACAGTGGGTCTACACCTTTGCTGACTCACCAGTACCATTACTTCTACAAGGACTGCAGGGGGTCTGCACCTCTGGTGTCCCACCAATACCGTAATCTCTACCAGGACTACAGTCGGTCTGCTCTGTGATGACCTACCTACCAATATTCTTCAAAACTTCGAATGACTCTGCTGTGGGTTTGCTCTGTTGTGACCCATTACCTGTCTGCATGTCGAGAGTCAGCACTGTCTTTCCGTTGGAAGGACAACACTACTTCTTCAAGATTTCATGGAAATCCACTACTTCCGTGTGCATTTTCTTTTACTGCTCAGAATTTGAGAAAAAAAAACACTGCAATTTTACTGTGACGGATGATCAGGATTGTCTTTATGGACAGTGAGAAAATTTTAGCTATTGACCAACATTGTATCAATAAGTGTGTGCATTTGATTTCTTTGTTATTGTAATTGTGAAAAAATTTTAACTAATATGTACTGGCCAGTGCCCAAAAAAAATTTGGTTTTCTTATTGGTAACGCCACGTAGCGCACTGTATGAAAATCACTGGCTGTGCTGTGTGCAGTCTGTGGCCAATCTGCATTGTTGTCTGCCATTGTAGTGTTGGGCAGCTGGATGTGAACAGCGCGTAGCGTCACGCAGTTGGAGGTGAGCCGCCAGCAGTGGTGGATGTGGGGAGAGAGATGGTGGAGTTTTGAAATTTGTAAGACTGGATGTCATGAACTGTTATATATATTATGACTTTTATGGTAAATACATCATTTGTTCTCTATCAAAATCTTTCATTTGCTAACCATGCCTATCAGTAGTTAGTGCCTTCAGTAGTTAGAATCTTATATTTAGCTGGCAGTAGTGGCGCTCGCTATACAGCAGTAGTTCGAGTAACGAAGATTTTTGTGAGGTAAGTGATTTGTGAAAGGTATAGGTTAATGTTAGTCAGGGCCATTCTTTTGTAGGGATTATTGAAAGTCAGATTGCGTTGCGCTAAAAATATTGTGTGACAGTTTAAGCACAGTCATGTATAATTGTTCAAAAGGGGACGTTTCAAAGTGAGTATGTAATGATAAAGAAAACTGAGAAGTCACTCTTACGATATGTTTGGCATTAAATTTTGAAAAAGGCAATCGAATAATGATTTGAAAATATGCAGTTAAACTGTATGTTACTACTGAACTTCGTTACGTGAACAACGAGTTTCAGTGACCTCAACATAACATCGTCAAAGAAATTTAGAAAAAAAGCAAGAAGTTTTTACTTTGGTGTTACCTATTTTGCAAATTGGATTTAATATTATTGCCTGAACAACTGAGCCTTTTTTTACTGACTCGAACAGAATTAAATACTAGAATATTTACTAAACCAAACAGCCATGTGCTCCTCTTCCGCATTCTTTTTGTGCATTTTGTTTAGATTTGGATTTGTTCCGGTGATAGATTCTCGAAGTAGAAATATGGCATTGCTTTACTTTAGTCACATACTGAAGCCTCTATTGTACAACAGTTATTTGAAAGTAGACTGATGCTAAAATTCTTAAAAGTAAAATTATTCATTAATAAACTGGCTGTAACTATTCAATTTGTTTCTTATGACACTTGGTTAGCATATAAGGGAAAAAAGGAACAAGGTAACAATGTCTGGGGCAATGAGGACACAATCGCCAGAGTTTACCTGATTATTATTTAAATAAATTATGTCAATCATATCACATTCAGTTGAGGTGCTTGGTTAGTCGTTAATACTTCTACCAATGAACATTCTTACTTCAGTGCTGTGCATCTGACTTAACTCGGAGCCGAGGAGGAAACTGTGTTGCTGGAACTGCTGCTGTTGTTGAAGACGGTAGCATCTTGCGAAGCCATAGTTGATTACAGGAACGGGCAGTCGTAATTAATACAGCCTCTTCCGCCCGTCCACTGTCCGTACTGCTGCTACTAGACGTCTGGCCGCAGCGTGTACACGATTCCGCCGGAAAAAATACTCTCTACTGCGAGAGCGTCAACACCACAGTTGGGCACACTACAAGCGCTAGAACCCGTCTCTCTCTCTGTCTCTCCTCGTGTGTTCCACGCAACAAGTCCCTACCCAAAGATTTTACAACGCACAAGCACTGCTGTTGTCTTTCCTAGTCGATGTAACAACTCCTTTGGCTTTTTACCAGAGCTTATAAGTTTCACAGTAACACAGATTTATACAGTGAAACGTCAACAGATTTCTACCTAAATTTACACATACAGTGAAGCAATGTCCTTACTTATTAAAAGAAATTATTTAAATTACAAATATTTACATACAATTCAGAAAAACAATTATATATCGGTAGCAGGTGCCACGTATACTGCATTTTCGGTGTTACAAGTCCTTCAACAATCGTTTCCTTTTCGATTTCTTCACATTTTGCAGACACTTTGCTTTATTGCTTTAGCTTCCCTACACTTCCTATTTATTTCATTCCACATATTTCTTTTCTCGACGACCCTGCGGAGAACCTCCTTATTCCTCATGTTATCAGTAAACCTAACTTTCCACATTCTTCTGCAGCACTACATCTCAAACGCTTCGATTTTTTTCTGTTCCGTTTTCCCTACTGTAAATGGTTCAGTTGCATACAGTGCTGTACTTCTAACGCACATTCTCAAAATTTTTACTCAGTAGACTACTCTTGGCTAGATATACCGTCTCTGCTTGTGCTAGTCTGCTCTTTATATCCTGCTTGCGTCGTCTGTCGGACGTTAGTCTGCTTCCAAGGTGGCAGTATTCCTAAACTTCGTTTAGTTTGTGATCGTTTCCGATGTCATGTTTCTCACTACTCTTATTTCCGATGCTTCTCGTTACTTTGGTCTTTCTGGTTTACTTTCAGTCCGTATTCTGTACTCATTAAACTGTTCATTCCATTCGAGATATCCTGTAATACCTCACTTTCACAGAGGATCCAATGTCATCAGTGACTCTTGTCTTTAATATCCTTTCACCATGAATTTTAATCCCACTCTTGATCCTTTCTTTTATTTCCGTCATTGCTTCATTCATGTACAGATTGAAGAGCGGAAAGCTGATTTCCCGTCTCACGCCGATTTCAATCCAAGTACTTCGTTCTTCGTCGTCCAGTCTTATTTTTGCTTCTTGGTTCATTTACATACTTAGAATTACCCGTCTTTCCATATAGCTTATTCCTACTTTTATCACCATTAAATTTTTAAATTCGGACAATAATTACATCAACTACAAAAGGTCAAAATTTTGTCATCTTTGGAATGGGATAGATTCGCAACTTGCAACTGCGGCTAGATGACTGGGTGAGCAGGTGGGTTTTTGCTATTTATTAATCTAGATTAACTGTAGTAATGTAGAGATGAAAAGGCTTTCACAGGTTAGAGTATTGTTGGGAGTTGAATCAATCCAGTCTTCGTCAACTCTTGACAAAGTAGGGGGCAGTATTGGGGCTGAAGTCCACAACTTGTAAATTTGCGTAATGGAATTGCAGAAGTTATTAGATTTACTGTTATTCGCTGCTGCCCTTGCATATCATTAGTTTCATTGTGATGAATGTTAGAGAGTAAGTGAGATTTTGTTGTACGCTGCATGTCCCTATCTGCCTGTTCTGGTGAACATGCTTAGTGTGTGCGCCCAGCCCTCCCCCCCCCCTTCCCCCCCTACACCACCACCACCCCCCGCTCAGCCGCACGTTGTACTGCCCCATTGCAGCACGCAGCGCCGTGCACACCGTCGCTGGAGAGGGGTGCATTCGAAGGGGCGTGAGCAGGAGCTCGAATCCATGCACCCTGCCACTGTTCTAACTACGCATCATACAACGTGTACATAATACAACAATTTTTTCTGATTTAAATAAATATGATACATCCCCTACCTCACGATCTTAGAAGTCCACATTTTTTTCCCGTCAAAAGCAGCTCGTTCTCCCTGAGTTTTCAGTCTATCTTTATACCAAACTGCATGAAAATAGGTTTAGAATTTTAGCTGTGGAAAAGTAACTAATGGACTTACTTTCACTTTTAATAATATTGGTGTGAATCTATTGATTATACACGTTTAGGATTCTTTAAGCATTGCATTCATTACGTTGAATCGTATTACGTAGAACGTCTTACCCAATAAAAGCATTTTCACAGACGCGATACAGTTCAGTCGTCAAAGGGTAAGCAGCTTTTGCAAGGGCAAATATTTTTCCCTATGCTTCGTTACAGAAAGATATCTTTTTTTTGTTTTTGTTTTTTTTTCTTCGAGTTCCTATTTTCACGAAATCAGGCCTATACGTTGCTCCCACATAGTCTCAAATCAGAAAAACCCGTGAAAATTTGTTTTCGAGATCAGGAATTGTGGCAGTTTGTGGAGGCAGTTCGTGGTCTGCAGGGTCTATGATATATGGATATATATGTGTTTCTGTATGAACATGGTTTTAGACTTTAGCGTGTTCAAACAGACAGGCACGACAGTTTTAGATACATCTTTACGATATCTTCTTTTCCTTATCCAATTTCGATAAAGGAAACCCCATACGTTGTCCAAAGCTTCAGTCAAGTTATCTATGGAATGCCTACGAAAATTCGTCTAGTAGTTTTAGAGATTAGCGGATTCAGACAGACAAACAGACAGTACCGTTCTACAGTTTTATTATTAGTACACATATAGATCTAGATATGAATACAGAGTAAATAAACTACTGAGGTGGTAAGATGAAACGAATTCCGCTTCGGAGTAATGCAACACATCTTGTAGTTGAAGAAAAGCGTTATTTGTTGTGGAACATTGTCGAATATTCCCACTGCAGCTCCCATAGTTTCATAGTGTTCTGATAGGTGGCGGCGCTAAACGTAACATTCTAAATGGCCTCCTTAACGAAAGTTGATTCCAAGCATAGATCTGTTATTGTGTTTCTTTTCGCGGACAACCAGAGCATCGTAGATGTCCACAAGAGCAAGCAGGCGCAGGCAGTAAATATATGCACGTTGGGTCGTTGGGAGACGCGTCTGTCATCATCGTTCAGACCTGTCTGAACTCCCGCGTGCCGCTAGCAGCGCACAGCTATGACTCCTGTGATGTCACGATCGGAGACTCTCATTCGAAGTGACGGACGAACCTCGCTGCACAACTGGACGTCTCTGCCCCAACATCTGACTCTCCCACAAGTTGGGGTACTGAAACATGTGTGCCCGCCGGGACGGCTGACAGAAGACCATAAGAGCAACGAAGGAGGTTATAGTAAGAACGAACAGTGATTTTTTATTGGTCATGAATTTTCTGTACGTAATACAGTAAGTGCTGGAAATCAAACTCGTATGCGGAATTGCTTGCGCTGTAAGTGGCTGATCGTGAAAATATTTTGTCGAACATCGTCACAGGCGAAGAAACATGGGTTCGTCATTTCGATCCGAAAACAAAACGACAGTTTATGGAGCGTAGGCACACCTTCTCTGCTCCGAAGAAACAGTTCAGAGGCGCACCCTCAGCCGGAAAAATCATGGCGACGGTGTTCTGGGATCCTGAAGGGGCTTATTCTGTTCGATGTCTTCCCTCATGGTTCAACGAACAACTCTGAAGTGTACTGAGATACACACAGGAGATTGAAAAAAAAAACTACTTCAACATGTTTGTCGCCACAAAAATACAAGGGAACTTCTCTTTCTTCATGACAATGAAAGGCCTCACCCAATCTGCGCACCAGAAAGCACTTCACAAAAGTGCGTTGGACTGTTCTTCCTCATCTACCCTACAGCCCGTATCTCACACTTTCCGACTTCCATCTGTTTGGCCAAATGAAGGATGCAGCGTGCGGATAGCAGCGCATCGTTGATGGGGAGGTAACTCAGGCAGAAAGACGTTGGCTCTGGGGTCGACCAGTAGAGTGGTACCATGTTGAAAACCGGGGTTTTGTAGCCAAAGGAGTATCGAATTATGTGGTGTATCGAATTACTGGATAAAAATAAAAACATTTCAGAACAAAAGTGTTTTGTATTACTTACCGAAGGCCAGCCGTACGTCCGCGGCATCTGGCCGCTCCTGTGTGACAGCTCCTCGCCGGCTGGTCCCCGTGCCCTTCTCCAGAAGTGTCCCAATCGGCGTCCTCCGCCCGCGGCCAGCAGTCGGCATTGTTTCCGGGTGGGCGCGGCCAGCTGCGGCTGATTTACCGGGCCTCCGCGCCGCCGGACGCGTTTTCTGCGCCACCGGGCTCCGGACCCGGCGTCTCCCCGGGCTTTCTCCTTGACGTGACACACGACGGCTGCAGCGGCGCGCCTCCTCTGTCACTGTCACTCCCTCCACGTGCTGCACGACTTACGGCCCAATTCCTGGAGCTGTTAAAACTCGAGTGCGTACCGCGCATGAACTAACGTTACGTTGCAGCGTAATGCAAGTTTCAGATTCCTATCTTCATCATCTTACGAACCCGAGGTAGGTGAAGCACGTTAGTACGAGGCGCTCAACGAGATGGTAACCACTATTTACGACAGGCTGAGAAACAGTTCTAGACCTCGTTTCCTTCCACTCCGCATCTGCCAAAGATCCGTCGTACTGGCCGTCCGGAAAACATTACCTTATACACTCCTGCCTTGATGGGTTTAACACTTGTCTCCTAGCAATAAAATCTTTCTCATAAGGTAGGTACCTGTCTAGTCAACTTCAGTACAGATACACTCTAAGACAATAAAACGACGCACCACGAATGAGTTACACGAACTGTTCACAAATTTACAGTCATACAGGTATCGACAGAAGACATAATATTGCGAACTTTGGCGGCCGATGGATGAATGTACTGTATAACGCTGCAGCGCAATTTCCCTGTGCCGCTGGCAGGGGCAGCAAACAGGTGCCATGTGGGCACCAGGGCACAAAGTCCTGCGAAATTCATTCCATGTACTTGTTTGGACAGTAAGTGTGCCTCGCAGACAGACCCTTAAACCATATACGCAGATGTCAGCGTTTAATAGAAGAAATGTACTCAAAGAAGTAGGTTGAAGTAACAACCGACGAATCGCTCGAGACTTGTATAGGCATCACATCACTATTCGGCGATGTTGACTGGAATGGGTGAACGATGGTCGAACACAGCGTCAAGAAGGAAGCGGTCGGCCTAGAGAGATTACAGAACGTGAGAAACCGAGCAATCGACACGGAAGCACTCAGAGCTCCAGAGTCATCTTTATCATCGATCCGACGTTCAAGTGGTGCTTCAGCGACCACAAGAACCAGAAATACGTGGCTGTAAACCAAGCAGCTCGTTTGAAGTAGCGTCGGGCACATTCGGCCTGGAGTCTTATTGACTGGAGTAGAATTCAGTGATGAGTCCTGCTTCGAACTGAGCCCCGATGACCAATACAGACGTGTCTGAAGACGCCCTAGACAGCAGTGGGATACCAATCTGACTGCCACCTGCCATACGGCCTGACATCTAAGACTGAGAGTCTGAGGTGTCATTTCCTTGCAGGAATTGGTAGTCATCCACTACACCCTAGCAGCACAGCGGTACGTTGACGATATTACATCCCCCATTTTGCTGCCCTTTATCGTCCGGCCCCGGTAGCTGAGTGGTCAGCGTGACGGAATGTCATTCCTAAGGTCCCGGGTTCGATTCCCAGCTCCGCTCAGGGACTGGGTATTGTGTTGTCCTAATCATCATCATTTCATCCCCATCGACGCGCAGGCCGCCGAAGTGGCGTCAAATCGAAAGACCTGCACCAGGCGAACGGTCTACCCGACGGGAGGCCTTAGCCACACATTTCATTGCAACCATCCAGGGCTTACATTTTAGCAATATGATGACCGCCTGCATATGGCAAGAGTTTGTACTGCCTATCTTAGTGCTGGCCAGCGAGGTCGACGGATATCTCCCCAACTGAGAAAGATTGTAACATTATTGACAGGACCATCCAACCAACTCAGGTTTCGACGATCTAAAGCGCCAGTTGGACAGAATTTGGCACTCTATCACTCATGAGGACCAACCTCTTGTAACGCCGGAAATGCATATCCTCGTATTTCCATCTATTGTACTATTATTTTTTTCCTTGTTTTGTTACCTCAAGATATGACATTTCTGTCTCTTTACATATTGTAATTGTTTTATTGTTTGTATATATATATTTATGCATTTATGTCGATGTATAATTGGTTTGTTTCGTAAATATTATTTCTATTTTTACGCTGGGTCTTGCCTAGGGAAAACTGCTATCGAACGATTACGTCGATAGGTCGTGTGAAGAATCAAAGTGTGTAGGATCTTTGGTAGTGTGAACTCTGCCGCGTGGAGCGCGGGCGGGGCAGAAGGAGTCTGGCGGGAGTAGCGAGTGGAGCAGGTGTTGTGTGACGCTCCCGCGAGTTGCCGCGCTTTCGGGGTTTGGCAGCATGTAATTGCGCTCGACTCGCGATGATAGTTTCTGACATGGTGTCGCGGACGGGAAACATTAAGTAGCGCACATCAAGAGCCCGTTTCGTCTGGTGACCGTGTCGAGAAGAAGGCGCGCCAACATCCAGCTTCTGCAACAGCGACGGCCGACAATGAGTGACTGTCGCCACCTCCTCGACCGACGGCTTCAAACCTTCAATCAACCGACAAGGAAGACTGGACGCACGTAAAGTTTTAGAACTGTATGGCAGACCTCAGCTTTTAATCTTGTTCCATTTGCCTCGCAAAATTACAGCAACTTAGCATCAACCTTTGTTGCTCATTGTCCCAATTGCATTACCAAGCAGGGTCCCTTCCTTTTCCGAAATGAACCCGAGTGTCGTTGAAATTCAAACGCCAGCATTAAAGTAATATAGCTAACTCGTTTTCACTGCTTTAATTTCAAAGTTCAATTATGGCATTAATAGCTGGCTACAATATTCAGATTACACAAGCACGAATTAAGAGTGCGAGCTTTGTTACCGTATTTTAGCTTACCTGTGACTGCAGCTCAGCTTGGTACGTACTAAATTTTACTATTGTTAATTGTTCAGAATCATTTAATTCAAGTTCAAAGTTAAATCTCTTATTTCTAAATTGCGTAGATTCAAGTAGTTTTTGAAATGATTGTTGAGGTAGTCCAAGACTAACCGTATTTTACTGAATTTCGATGTGCTTCAGAAAGAAAGCTCACTATTAACTTCAGTCACTAAATTAACTTTCGATTTTCCGGTTATTAATTCTTTTGCTAAATTAAGTCAGGGTGTAGCGGAATTTATTACTTCTGACAAACTTTCAGTTTTCACACTACACGTGTCAACCTTCAGTTGCCACGCTTCTAGTGCTAATTATATGTGTAATAACCTTTCTTTTTCAGTTACTATAGTAATTGTCCTTTGGACTGGCGACCGTGATTTCCCCCAAATCTCAAATACCTAATTACCGCTACTTAATTGTTAACGTAACGGCTGCACATTTACCTTCTTTATTAACTTTACCCCTTTTCAAAATTAATTTCCACCAGTTTCATTAGCACATTTCCTTTCGTTTAGATGTAACCCTTTCCTCCCTCTTTACCGACAGGTTAACTTCGGTGACGATTGCTTTTCCAAAACTCCCATTAGGTACACACGGTTTCATTTTTCACTGTCATTAAGGTCGGTAAGTGAGGGGGGAGGTTACACGTGGCGACCTGGTGACAGGACAATCTTCGAACTTGAGGTTGTTCTGGACACGAATTTTGCATTGTGCAAATCTCGTAACAAAGTACTGGTTACGAAATGGTCGTTACGTCAGCGAGAATAAATAGTGTGAGGAATCCTAATTAGATTTGAGATTTGGTATTTATATTGAAAATTATTAAAATGAGTGAAGGCAACAATTACCAAAATTTGGTAGACTTGGATACGGAACAATCGGTCGAACAGTGGGAAACGCGCACGGCGGTTCCCATTGTTCAGGGGCAGGCGGCTAGCATGAAAGACGCGACCGCCGAAACGCAACAAAGAGCAGAAATGGAATTCCAAACTTTAGAAAATGTTTCGGAATCGGAAGCGAAAATCAAATCTGTACCCCTTGGTGATGAATACGGGGGAACATGTATAGAGGAACCAGCTACGGAAGTAAAACCGGTAGTCTCCGGGAATTTAACTGATTTATTGAATGTTTTGATTAATGAAATCAAGAGTCAATCGGCAGAAATTATAGCTCTGTCTGCCAAGCAAGAAGCTCAGTCTGAAAAAATTGAACGAAAGCTAGACAATCAGAACAAAGCTATTAATGTTGTTAACAACAATGTTGGAGTTGTTAATACAAAAGTTGATAAAATCAAAGAAGATATTGTTGTAATTAATACCGAAATCGGTAATCTTAAACAGGAAATGATAGGCGTTCAGGCGGAAATTGCGAGCATAAATACTCGTTTTGATTCCGAAATTAGCAGAATCGAGAAAAGTGTAGGAGAATCAGTTGCTCCGATCATCGAGAATAAGGTGACGGAACAAATTCAATTAGTGAAAAAAGAGGATCAAAAGAAGGTGGAAACTTTAAAGGCTTTAGTGTCCGAAGTAGACACTAAAGTGAGGGAGCAGGCTAATACCTGCGAAGAGAAAAAGAGGGAAGTGGAAACGCTTGCGACAACCACTTGCCAAGTAATTACGAGAGTGTCGGAATTAGAAAAGAAACTTGACGAAAAACAGAGCTATGTGCCAATCTGTGCACATAGTTCGGAATTGTTGACGAAAGAGGAGCGGTTCGACCCCTTGAAAAAAGGCGGTATACACGCGACGGATTTCATTAAAAATTGTGAAAGAGTTTTACCCAGATCATGGACTAATGAGAGAAAAATTAATGCGGTTATTGATGTGCTGGCTGGTGATGCCAAGCGTTGGGGCTTAAACCTCGACATTACGAACCTGACTTTTGACGAGTTTAAAAATTTGTTTCTGGCTGAATACTGGTCAGAGCAAAAACAGCAAAGTGTCTGGCGCGAAGTTGTCGTATCGAGGCCTTTCGATGCGAATTCGCGCGGTTCGATGAGGGAGTTTTGTGAGGGCTGGATCCGCAAGTTGGAATATTTGCGTGATCGCCGCACGGAATCCGAAATAGTCTGGGAACTCTACAAGAAGCTTCCAGATGATACAAAACGCTACGTAGGAAGCAATTACCGGACAATCAATGATTTCCTGGAAAGAGTTGAGGACGAGGACAATTGGCGCAATAATCGCGACAGTGGTAGAGGCCGTGGTAACAACAACGGGTACCACCCCAACCATAACAACGATAACCATGGGAATAATGCATAGCGCAGCAATGACAATAATGGTTCGGACCGCAATAACAATCGGTACAATGCAAGTAATAACCGGAATGACGGAAACCAGTATCATACTAGTGTGATACGGGCTGCGCAGAATAGTAATAACGCCAGAGGGTGTGACCAGCCGCCTCAGCAGTATCCGGGGAGCGTATCTGCTGGGACGAGACAGGGAAACCATTAGCCGCGCCGGTGAGGGGCCGACCGGGCGTGGAGAAATTTTGGCGGCCCAATAACAGGAGAAAACCCAGGTGTCGTCGTTATGAAAATTCCGTATGGAATAATCAACGGCGGGAGAGTGTGCCAGTGTTAAGAGAAAAGAGTGCGCCCACAAGTAGTAGATCAGCTGTATACACGGCAGTAGAAAATACATTCGCTGTCAGTGAGAACAATTTAAGTAGTGTTCCGGAAATCGATCATAAAGTGGCAGCTGTAATACCCGCAGCGGAACTGGAGATTGAGTTTAAGAATGATTCGCAATTGTTGAGAGAAGATCAGATGTCGGATAACACGTCCGTCATCGAGCGAGGGGATGCAGAGAGGGATGAGGTCTGGTTAAGGCAGTTCGGTCGCTTATACGACGAACTAAGAGATTATAGGGGTCTGTATGGGAGAAGTGTTTATGGGGAGCGCGTGCAGGATTTGCCACGTCTCGTCCCGCAAGAAGATAGTGTTTGTGAAATGATAGAAAGTTCTGGCCCTAATCGGCAGACTTTACTAGAAATAGTTGATGTTAATGGGGAGCACGAGCAAGATTCGTCGTGTCTCGTCCCACAAGAGTTGGATGTTGAAGTAGTAACGGAAAGTTCTGGCCCTAACCGGCAGACCTTACCGAAAGTTTCAGTGGTAGAAGTAGCCGACGCATCCGACGCAAACCTCCAGTTTAAACGTTGCGAGAGTATTAAGGAGAAAGATTACGAAAATTTTACTGATAGCCGGACACGATTGGTAGAAAAGCACATAGATTACAGCGTGTATGAGGTTAGAGCTGACATTATACAGTCAGACGATAGCAGTGTGGGTTGCGCAGATCTAGAGGAAGTAATTGCGGATGCTACTGGGCACGTTCCTCCAGGTAGATTGGCAGATGAGATCAATCTGACCAAAGTGGAATCAACGAAGGTGACAATTAATGAATTGATAGCAAAGCAACACTCACTAGTTGACGAGTTACAGGAAAAGGTTTCGGTATTGGAGGCGACGCTACAGACTATGCCTCAGGACAAACGTGTTGAAATTAAAACTGTAAGTGAACAGAGGCTGAAAAAGCCGCCAGATAAACCGGATTTAGGATCAAAGCCGGATGGTTTTTTCTGGAATGACCTGGATATAGACGAGGATTTACTGTGGGAAAATAAAGAAACAGTCGAGGACAAGTGTAGACAGATAATAGTGTCCGTTAATATGCACGACCTACAACTAAACGTGTTGATTGACACCGGTGCAGAATTGAGTGCTGTATCTGAGAAAATATTTGAGTTACTGAAAGACAGACCTGGCATCGTAGTTATGCCAGTAACAGGAGTGAAAATTATCGGTGCTACTGGGAAGGCCAGTAAACCGGTCACAAAACAGATTTTCGTCAACTTCGAGATATGTGGGGCACGATTTGAACAAGAGTTTGTCGTCGTGCCAGACTTAACTACGGAAGTAATTATCGGGTTAGATTGGCTATTAAAGTACCGTGCAGTGATTAACTGCGAAAGCAAAACGTTGACATGTACGTCCCAAGATAAAACAATAGTAGTTAGTTTTGACGAGGCAGGAGACGGTGTGCATAGGCAATACCAGCCTATACACATTGTTAACTGGCCGGATGGTATTGACATAGGTATGAATCTGAACTATTGTAATGTGAAGAATCTCGGCATTGACAATAATGTAGAAAGTGAATTGGAAAGTATTGTAGACGGTGTGTCAAACGTAACACACGAACAAAGACGAGGCCGACTTTCCCGTACCTATTGCCATCACAACCATAGGGCATGGGGCAAATATGTAGCAGTATTTGAGAGAATTATGAACACCTTGAGACATGAATCTACGGAATTTTCTCCAGAGGAAATCCTGTTGGGTGACAGAAGTACAAGTTTAGTGGTAGAGATAATCAAATTCCCTCCACGGATTGACATTAGTATTGGTGTGAAAAAGGATCGTTTGCGAGAAGTAATGAAGCTAAAAGCCGATGCTCGCATACGTCGTCATGACACTAAAGCGCGTTTTGATTAATCAATTTAATTTTAATCAATTTAATCATGATCTAATCAACTGAAAAATCCAAGCTGCTAGTTTAAGTTTTCAGCTGAGTCACATTAGATTAAGGAATGTAAATATGATTTTGTAAATAGCTGTAAGATTCCATAAATATGTGATTTACTAGTCATTGCCGATGTACTTAGACGCTGTTTTAAGTTTCAGGCTAGTACATGCGTGTGATGATGGACAGTGTTGAGTTATCCACTGTGATAGTATTAAGGGACTCCTTGAGATTACTCGGGAGTGAGTTTTACCGAAAGAATTCAGTGAAACGGACGTTCTGGAAATGCCGTTACACAGGCGAGTGAGATCAAGCGTGCCGCACAGGCGGGCGCAACAATACTGGCGAGGCGGTGCCGCTGTCGGCTCTTGGGCCGCTGTCGGCATTCTTTGTACTTGCGAGTACGGAAGGCGGAATTGTTTTTCTTCCTGGACAGCTGAAAGAACTCTACTGTCGTATTTATGTTTTTTTCGATCTGATGTGTGTTATTTTCTTGTTTAGCGTTTAATGGACTCCCATGACGAGAATATTAATTATGAAAGGGTTATGTAAAAATGTGTATTCTATGTAATTAATTATTAATTTGCGTATTTTGATCTACCTGTTTTTATGACCATGTACTCTGATTAATTTTGTAAATAGTATTCCATTTCTTGATACTGTTAGGAATTTTGACAATTTTAGAATAGCTAAACCATTTTCTATGTTTTCTATGAATTTTAATATGTTGTCAACCTGTTTTATTTTGTGCAAGATGACAGAGTGGAATAAGATTAGGAGTGTCTCCACTCAATTATTATGGTCAAAAATTGATTTATGCTTAATTAGACGAATGCTAAATTTTGTTGATGTTTTGAGCATATGCATTTCCGCTGTTTCTTTTTTTTTTTTTTGACATTTTCTGAGTCTGTTTACGTTACACGAACATCCTCAGACAATGTGGGGCACGTGTAACGTCGGAAATGCATATCCTCGTATTTCCATCTATTGTACTATTATTTTTTTCCTTGTTTTGTTACCTCAAGATATGACATTTCTGTCTCTTTACATATTGTAATTGTTTTATTGTTTGTATATATATATATTTATGCATTTATGTCGATGTATAATTGGTTTGTTTCGTAAATATTATTTCTATTTTTACGCTGGGTCTTGCCTAGGGAAAACTGCTATCGAACGATTACGTCGATAGGTCGTGTGAAGAATCAAAGTGTGTAGGATCTTTGGTAGTGTGAACTCTGCCGCGTGGAGCGCGGGCGGGGCAGAAGGAGTCTGGCGGGAGTAGCGAGTGGAGCAGGTGTGTTGTGTGACGCTCCCGCGAGTTGCCGCGCTTTCGGGGTTTGGCAGCATGTAATTGCGCTCGACTCGCGATGATAGTTTCTGACATGGTGTCGCGGACGGGAAACATTAAGTAGCGCACATCAAGAGCCCGTTTCGTCTGGTGACCGTGTCGAGAAGAAGGCGCGCCAACATCCAGCTTCTGCAACAGCGACGGCCGACAATGAGTGACTGTCGCCACCTCCTCGACCGACGGCTTCAAACCTTCAATCAACCGACAAGGAAGACTGGACGCACGTAAAGTTTTAGAACTGTATGGCAGACCTCAGCTTTTAATCTTGTTCCATTTGCCTCGCAAAATTACAGCAACTTAGCATCAACCTTTGTTGCTCATTGTCCCAATTGCATTACCAAGCAGGGTCCCTTCCTTTTCCGAAATGAACCCGAGTGTCGTTGAAATTCAAACGCCAGCATTAAAGTAATATAGCTAACTCGTTTTCACTGCTTTAATTTCAAAGTTCAATTATGGCATTAATAGCTGGCTACAATATTCAGATTACACAAGCACGAATTAAGAGTGCGAGCTTTGTTACCGTATTTTAGCTTACCTGTGACTGCAGCTCAGCTTGGTACGTACTAAATTTTACTATTGTTAATTGTTCAGAATCATTTAATTCAAGTTCAAAGTTAAATCTCTTATTTCTAAATTGCGTAGATTCAAGTAGTTTTTGAAATGATTGTTGAAGTAGTCCAAGACTAACCGTATTTTACTGAATTTCGATGTGCTTCAGAAAGAAAGCTCACTATTAACTTCAGTCACTAAATTAACTTTCGATTTTCCGGTTATTAATTCTTTTGCTAAATTAAGTCAGGGTGTAGCGGAATTTATTACTTCTGACAAACTTTCAGTTTTCACACTACACGTGTCAACCTTCAGTTGCCACGCTTCTAGTGCTAATTATATGTGTAATAACCTTTCTTTTTCAGTTACTATAGTAATTGTCCTTTGGACTGGCGACCGTGATTTCCCCCAAATCTCAAATACCTAATTACCGCTACTTAATTGTTAACGTAACGGCTGCACATTTACCTTCTTTATTAACTTTACCCCTTTTCAAAATTAATTTCCACCAGTTTCATTAGCACATTTCCTTTCGTTTAGATGTAACCCTTTCCTCCCTCTTTACCGACAGGTTAACTTCGGTGACGATTGCTTTTCCAAAACTCCCATTAGGTACACACGGTTTCATTTTTCACTGTCATTAAGGTCGGTAAGTGAGGGGGGAGGTTACACTCTCTCTGAATAAGTGCCAACTCGATTAACTGCTTCCATAAGTGCCAGAGGCGAATCAACGAGGTGCTGACATACTCAATTTGCGAAGTTTTTTCTCTTGAATAAATTATCCAAGTTTTCTGAAATAATAATTATCTGTTTGCCTGTACATGTCCATCCCATCTACCGATTTCCGTCCCATTTGGATAATTCCTTTGTTGTGCACCTTTTTTTTCTTGTCTTGGAGTGTACTTTCAGAAAAAGTTGTTTTACAGTACTCCTTTCTACATCGTTTGACAGAGAAACAACTGATAAACCACGGGTTATTCAGTTTTTGCGCAGTAGTTACTATTACTCAGGCAGAGTCCATTGCATCATCTCTGGCACATCCATGTGGTACGTTGATGGTCTCTCACTACACTGTACCGTGCACATGTTGCTGACCTTCACTTTGCAGGAATATGTACAGTTTAATTTACCCAATAATCTTGCGTAATGTACGGCTTGCAACAGCTAATATGGCTAAAAATGGTTCAAATGGTTCTAAGCACTACGGGACTTAACATCTGAGGTCATTAGTCCCCTGTAACTTAGAACTACTTAAACCTAACCAATCTATGGACGGCACACACATCCATGCCCGAGGCAGGATTCGAACCTGCGACCGTAGCAGCAGCGCGGTTCCGGGCTGAAGCGCCTAGAACCGCTCGGCCACATCGGCCGCCTCAGTTAATGTGGAGTGCCTTATTTGATTTTGTTGTCTGCGAACACGTTGAATGGCCAGATAAACTCTGCAACGATATCTGCTGGATACGTCTTTGAATCATTCAGTCTACTGCATTGATTCCGCTGATGATCATGCTGGCATTTACTAAAGTTCCATAAAGAAATTTCTACGTTATGGCGTGCCATGGCCGGCTGATCAGCCGTTTTCATATTCAACACGTCCATCACTGAGAAGAGTAATTAACTCTACCATTAGTTGCCAATGATTATGACAGACTGAAACTACACACACTTCTCCTCGTAAGCCGAAAAAACCCAATAGTAGTAATGACTTGCGGCATACGAGGCGTAATTCTAAAGACAACACTTGCTATGAGCGAAAAATGAAGTTTTCTAAAGTGTGTAGACATCACACGAGAAATAAGGTGCTCACAAAGGAGTACTTTAGAAGCACGAGTTACAGCGTTAATCTTGAGGTCGAGGACGGCGGGAAACATCTGCTACTGAACACCGAGTATTGGAGTTGGCCCTAAAAGAAACGTCTACGCACCACTGGTGACATGGGTAGGTAATGTACTTTTCGGACAGTTACCACTGGTAAGCAAAATGTAAAACGTTCCCCGTTCGTGGGCTCCTAGTTTCATTTATTTTTTATGTACACAAACAGTCAGAAAGAGCAAACAGATACCACAGGCACAACTGAAGCTAAGACAACCTACAGAGTGTCATGCTTTAACTCGACAGAACGAAAGTCATTGCATACGAAGTACCAGCATTAGAAAATAATTTATGCAGCGGTTCCTGATATGATTTACACACAAAAGAAGAATTTAGCCGATAATTTTAGTGCATTGATAATCTCGTCGCTGCAGAGTCCTCACGTCATTCATAGTTATTACGTTGAGATAATTACGATCATGAAAGTATTTTTAGAACGGCACGTACTATTCTGTCTAGGCACATCACAAAACATATCTATCTTGACTATGTCGAATTACTGACACGAGCACTCTTCTGAACTGCGGACAGTCTATTGGTACACCAAAAAACTTGCGTCACATTAGATTTGAAATCGGGATTTTGGCAAATTCAGCTCCATCCGAACTGTAGAAAGTACACAGATTTTCTCTGTTTTGGTGACTGTTACCAGTTTTGCAAATTACCGTTCGGTTCAACAATTTCTTCAGCAGCATTTATACGCGGTTTGAATACTATACTTCTGACAGAATCACAATGTATGTAGACGACATTCTTATTGCAGAAGCCAACTGGTCTGAAAACAATCTGATTCTTGAACAACTGTTACGAACTTGTCGTGCACAAGGACTCACAGTTAATCTCAGTAAATCGCACTTTGGGAAAACTTCTATACAATTTCTTGGACATGTAATTTCAGCAGAAGGCATTGCGCCTGACCCGGAAAAACTTCTAGCTTTACGTGACGTTACTGTTCCTACGACGAAGAAACAATTACGCAGCTTTCTAGGATTAATTAACTTTTTTTGTAAATTTATTCATTACTCTGCTTTAGACACCCCTAGATTATGTCAGTTGACGGGTAAAAACACTATTTGGTCCTGAGATGGCCAAGCACATTCTGAATTTGTGAATCTGAAAGAAGCTTTGTTGAATGCACGACTTGTATCACATCCAGATCTTACTAGAAATTTTTCCATTGCCACCGACAGTTCCAACACCGTTTTAGGCGTACACATTTTTCAGGAAATTGAAGAAGACGGTACTACAGTAATTAAAAACATCGCCTTTGTGAGTCGCATTCTGTCACCTGCTGAACGCAATTATTCTATCACAGAACTTGAAACATTATGTGTTGTATGGGCATTTACGAGATTTAGGCATTTTCTTTATGGAAGACACACTACCGTTTACACAGATCATAGAGCTATACAGTTTTTACTTTCCGCAAAATTTACACACGACAGGTTAAGCAGATGGAAACTTTATTTACAGGAATTTAATTTTACAATTGTTCACATTCCCGGTACACAAAATGTTGTAGCAGACGCACTATCCCGTTCTCTCAGCAACAATCAGCAAGATATCACAACCAGCTTCTGCAAAGCTAATTTCAGCGTCATGTATGTTCAACAAGTTGCATTTGAAAAATTCATTTCGTCGTCATTATGAGACATACCACAAGAGCAGAGTAGAGACAACGTATGGAAAGAAAGTAAACACTTTTGGCAAGATAGGAATAATGTTACCATTAGAAACCATTGTATTGTACGCAATAATATTCTGTTTCGCCGCTCTCACCCGGACAGCAACAACTGGTTACTATGCATTCCTGACGAACTTGTTAACAAATTAGTTTGGTATACTCATTTAAGTGACGCACATTACGGAGCCAGAAAATATTTTCTTATATTGAGACAGATCTGTTACTTTGCCAACATGGAGAAACGTATTCGACGAGTTTTAGCGTCATGTAAAATCTGACAGAAAGCTAAGTCATATACGACTTCACATATTCCTCCATTACATCCCATTGTACCTGTTAGATTGAAACACATGGCCGCTGTAGACATTTTTGGTCCGATTCACGGAACTAATTGAGGTTTTTGCTACATCTTTGTCGCTGTTGAACTCACTTCGAAATTGGTTACGTTCACTCCGCTACGCAAAGCTACTGTTAAATCTGTTTCGAATGCATTTGTAAAACATTTTTTTATTTCATGTAGGGTACGTATTGAAAGTAATTTCCGACAATGGATCACAGTTTCGATCTGCTATATGGACACGTATGTTACAAGCTAGAAACATTTCTCCGATCTATATATCCAGGTATCATGCTTCTTCGAACCCTTGTGAACGACTAATGAAAGAAATTGGTAAACTGTGTAGAATATACAGCCATAAAAAACATATTGATTGGGATACACACATGCTGTCATTCCAGGATGTAATTAACTCCAAACCAAATGAATCTACTATGATATCTCCGACTGTTATAATGAAAAATGTCGAACCACCTAACAAAATTAAAGATTTAGTATCCTTTCCTAAATCTCGTCGACTACGACACCATGAAATAATTGACATTGCGCTGAACAACATCAAACGTGCCGCAGAGCGCCGGAGAAGGCAGCAAAAACAGGTCTGTACACGCCGTGAATTTCACATTGGACAGAAGATATTAGTACGTACACACTAACTATCCAACAGAGGAAAGAATAGATGTAGTAAATTTGAGCTTCTATAAGCAGGTCCATATCGAATTCCCAGCATTCCTCACCCCAATGTAGTACACGACGAAACTCTGAGAACCAGAAAAAGTAAAGGCAATCATTATGTCTCCAATATTAAACTCTTTATTGAATGAACGTACTTTATCATTTATCACACTGTAATGGTAAGACAGAGATTTAGGAACCAGGATTTAAATTGTAAGACATTTCCAGGGGCAGATGTGGATTCTGACAACAATCTATTGGTTATGAACTGCAGATTGAAACTGAAGAAACTGCAAAAAGGTGGGAATTTAAGGAGATGGGACCTGGATAAACTGAAAGAACCAGAGGTTGCAGAGAGTTTGAGGGAGAGCATAAGGGAACAATTGACAGGAATGGGGGAAAGAAATACAGTAGAAGAAGAATGGGTAGCTCTGAGGGATGAAGTAGTGAAGGCAGCAGACGATCAAATAGGTAAAAGGACGAGGGCCAATAGAAATCCTTGGGTAACAGAAGAAATATTGAATTTAATTGGTGAAAGGAGAAAATATAAAAATGCAGTAAATGAAGCAGGCAAAAAGGAATACAAACGTCTCAAAAATGAGATCGACAGGAAGTGCAATATGGCTAAGCAGGGATGGCTAGAGGACAAATGTAAGGATGTAGAGGCTTGTCTCACTAGGGGTAAGATAGATACTGCCTACAGGAAAATTAAAGAGACCTTTGGAGAAAAGAGAACCACTTGTATGAATATCAAGAGCTCAGATGGCAACCCAGTTCTAAGCATAGAAGGGAAGGCAGAAAGGTCGAAGGAGTATATAGAGGGTTTATACAAGGGCGATGTACTTGAGGACAATATTATGGAAATGGAAGAGGATGTAGATGAAGACGAAATGGGAGATAAGATACTACGTGAAGAGTTTGGCAGAGCACTGAAAGACCTGAGTCGAAACAAGGCCCCGGGAGTAGACAACATTCCATTAGAACTACTGATGGCCTTGGGAGAACCATTCATGACAAAACTCTACCATGTGGTGAGCAAGATGTATGAGACAGGCGACATACCCTCAGACTTCAAGAAGAATATAATAATTCCAATCCCAAAGAAAGCAGGTGTTGACAGATGTGAAAATTACCGAACCATCAGTTTAATAAGTCACAGCTGCAAAATACTAACGCGAATTCTTTACAGACGAATGGAGAAACTGGTAGAAGCGGACCTCGGGAAAGATCAGTTTGGATTCCGTAGAAATGTTGGAACACGTGAGGCAATACTAACCTTACGACTTATCTTAGAAGAAAGGTTAAGAAAAGGCAAGCCTACGTTTCTAGCATTTGTAGGCTTAGAGAAAGCTTTTGACAATGTTAACTGGAATACTCTCTTTCAAATTCTGAATGTGGCAGGGGTCAAATACAGGGAGCGAAAGGCTATTTACAATTTGTACAGAAATCAGACGGCAGTTATAAGAGTCGAGGGGCATGAAAGGGAAGCAGTGGTTGGGAAAGGAGTGAGACAGGGTTGTAGCCTCTCCCCGATGTATTGAGCAAGCAGTAAAGGAAACAAAAGAAAAATTCGGATTAGGTATTAAAATTCATGGAGAAGAAGTAAAAACTTTGAGGTTCGCCGATGACATTGTAATTCTGTCGGAGACAGCAAAGGACTTGGAAGTGCAGTTGAATGGAATGGACAGTGTCTTGAAAGGAGGATATAAGATGAACATCAACAAAAGCAAAACAAGGATAATGGAATGTAGTCAAATTAAATCGGGCGATGCTGAGGGAATTATATTAGGAAATGAGACACTTAAAGTAGTAAAGGAATTTTGCTATTTAGGGAGTAAAATAACTGATGATGGTCGAAGTAGAGAGGATATAAAATGTAGACTGGCAATGGCAAGGAAATCGTTTCTGAAGAAGAGAAATTTGTTAACATCGAGTATAGATTTAAGTGTCAGGAAGTCGTTTCTGAAAATATTTGTATGGAGTGTAGTCATGTATGGAAGTGAAACATGGACGATAACTAGTTTGGACAAGAAGACAATAGAAGCTTTCTAAATGTGGTGCTACAGAAGAATGCTGAAGATAAGGTGGGTAGATCACGTAACTAATGAGGAGGTATTGAATAGGATTGGGGAGAAGAGAAGTTTGTGGCACAACTTGACTAGAAGAAGGGATCGGTTGGTAGGACATGTTTTGAGGCATCAAGGGATCACAAATTTAGCATTGGAGGGCAGCGTGGAGGGTAAAAATCGTAGAGGGAGACCAAGAGATGAATACACTAAGCAGATTCAGAAGGATGTAGGTTGCAGTAGGTACTGGGAGATGAAGAAGCTTGCACAGGATAGAGTAGCATGGAGAGCTGCATGAAACCATTCTCAGGACTGAAGACCACAACAACAACAACACACTGTAATGCCATTTCCTGATTTTTATATGACTACTTATGCAATTATATTTATATCAGCACTTACTGATGATTATCGTATCTTTTCTTGGCAAGTGCTTGGCAAGGTAAGGTTAGCAGGTCGCTTTACTTGTCGTTACACATAGACCATGCACATTTTTTCAGATAAACTTACATATTTTATGACCAATTATGCAATTCTATCGAGTGACATATTAATTTTATCAAATTCTTTCTCCATTAAAGTCTTCAACTCTCGCCTCCATCAACTACACAACATACAAGCTGAACACAAAGAAAGTCTTTTCTTGTCGTTACACATCAGACCGTGCACGTTTTCCATTTTTCATGTATGTATAAATGTTTTCCTGTTTGTTTGTATGCACCATGAAATGTTTAAGATGTAACAAACACCAGTTCACTTTGACATTTTGCCTTATCATATCTCAACATCGTGACTATTTTACATTTTTGCTACTACGTTATGATACTCTGTGTACACATTTGCACCTGAACACTGTCTATGTTTTTGACATATTACGTTTTCTGTCATGCTATGCTGTATGCTTAATTATATCACTAGAAACCAGTTTTTATTTAATGGGTATATGATTTAAATGCAAGACATTAATCATTGTTCATCATTTTCAGAAAGCAATAACGTGTAAAGGAAAAAAACAAACTACAGTGGATTACTATGAAATGGGAATTTCACCTCCGGAATGAACGATAGAAGATGCAATACCTCGTCATGAAGAGTAAATGGATCAGAATTAACAAGCATTAACAAGAATATACTATACACATCGTATGATAGCAGTCTTAACTAATTTTTCCTTTCAGAATACGAGGTGATTGAGGCAGGCTGTCTTAGTTTTAGCGATGAAATATGCTAGAAATAAGAAACTCTATACTATGAATAGTTATATGAAGTAAATGGTAATATGAATTATGATTAATGAAGTTTCTATTTGCAGATGATAATGAATGAATATGCTAATATGAATAATGAAGTTTTTCTTTGCAGGTGATGATGGTAATGAAGTTATGGTAATATGAATAATGAAGTTTTTCCTTGCAGGTGAGAATAATGATATATATTTACTAATAGTTAAGAGATGGTATGTAGTTATTTAAGTATTTGTTGCAGTTCGTTTTGACAGTATGTCTTATGTCGCATGGTATAATGATTGAATGTTTTGGAAAGGTCAGCTAGAGTACATACATGTTAAGTAAACATTTCATTACCTGTTAATTCTAAGTTCACTACTTTTCAGCATAATATACGTTTCTTCTGTCACCTTAATAATCCATTTTGTATTTTTTCTAGGAGAAGCTATTCATGAAATTAATGTGCTATAAGCAGTTAGTCATTAAACCTGTTCTAGTACTTGCATTTTTTTTACCCATTTATGTGTGTCATTCATGAATGTGATCACATATACTCTACTTGTTTCATAACCTTGCTACAGCTGACTCATGACGAATGACGTTACCTATCCTCATTTGTAGCAATAAGTCAAATGCAAATATTTTCATGCCCCAGCAATTAATTATCGATCTCACCAGAATGCACTGCTAGCACAAAAAAAATACTACCAGTCCCAAATAATGCTACCAATTTAAGAGAGTTCTGAGTAATACTGAATGACGCTTTCTAACCACAGACCTTGAGTAATAGTTACAGTGTGTTACATTTTAAATATGTCCTATGTCACTTGAATGATGAGTTCTGAGTAATATTTTCTTACCGCAGACCTTGAGTAATAGTTACGGTGTGTTACATTTTAAATATGTCCTATGTCACTTGAATGATGATTTCTGAGTAATAGTGAATGATATTTTGTAATGACATATACATGCTACGCCAATAATTTCTGTAAATAATGTTTTTGTTATACTCTATAAATGCTGTGCCAATAATTAACTCTCATTTTGAATGATGACTTCTGATGGTTTGTCACTGGCCAATGAGTGCCAATAATCCTTTTAAATAAGTCGTATCTCACTTGAATGATGAAAAACGTTTTGTGATATTCAATACTTGCTATATGTTTAGTAACTGGCCAATGAGTGCCAATAATTATTTTAAATGTGTCATATGTCACTTGAATGATGAAAAATGTTTTGTAATATTCAATACTTGCTATATGTTTAGTAACTGGCCAATGAATGCCACTGTTTCTTATATTTCAAATTTGTATTATGTCACCTACATGCTATTATATATGAATACCAGTGGCTTGATGCTACACTCAATAGCTCCCGTTTTGAATGATGACTTCTGATGGTTTGTAACTGGCCAATGAGTGCCAATGATTACTATAACTAGGTGAATTATGTTAATACTATGCCATTCATTAGCTCGTGTTTTGAATGATGACTTCTGATGGTTTGTAACTGGCCAATGAGTGCCAATGATTACTATAACTAGATGAATTATGGAAATGGTATGCCATTAATTAACTCTTGCTTTGAATGATCACTTCTAAATAATGTATAAAAATGGTTTGTAACTGGCCAATGAGTGCCAATGTTCACTGTAATCAGATGATTTATGAACATTATTCTGTAATACTTCATACATAGTACAGAAGTGTTCAGTAACAAGGCAATGAGTGCCAACAATTAGTCAGATCGGTTGATAGGCTAGTGTAATTCTCAATGATGACTAGCATGAGACTTAATGTCCTTCACCTTCTGACCTAATTACCAAATTACTGCAATATACGTTTGTCCTGCCTATCCTTATGATTATATTTGGTTTCTGCACTAACTCTACGTTGGTGAATGAGTGTGGTGTTGACACATCATGGTGTCCACCACCTTGAACAATGGAGATGTTACTATGTTTCCACTGTTTGGTGTACCTAATGTACTACCAAAATGATAACATGGAATATTAATACGACATTTCAGTGTCTTGGCTACACTGATTAATACTTCAGGGAAGAGAACTTCAGATTGTCTCACTTGGTGTTGTGCTTCTGCAGAAAGATATGGACTTTCAGTGCAGCTACGTGCCACCTAATGTGCTACAACCATGATGC
This sequence comes from Schistocerca piceifrons, assembly GCF_021461385.2. NCBI lineage: Eukaryota > Metazoa > Arthropoda > Insecta > Orthoptera > Acrididae > Schistocerca > Schistocerca piceifrons. The sequence continues at coordinate 953,309,070 of NC_060138.1, forward strand.
AATCCTACCCTTTCCTACCCTAGTTCTAGTAAAATGGTAAAACGAAATATACTACAGTGCGTATGCACTTTATGTCATTTGTTAATATGTTTTTTACTCATTGCGTATACATTTTGTCATTGCTTGATAAGTTCTGTACTACAGTGCGTAGGCACTTTATGTCCTTTGTTAATATGTTTTGTACTCATTGCGTATACATTTTGTCATTGCTTGATATGTTCTGTACTACAGTGCGTATGCACTTTATATCATTTGTTAATATGATATGTACTCATTGTGTATACATTTTGTCATTGCTTGATATGTTCCGTACTCAGTGCATGTGCACTCTTTTTCATTTTATGGTCTGTACTTATATGTATGTACATACTCTGTGACTGTTAACTTAGAAAAATTGCGTATATATTTTGTGATTTGTTGATATGTTCTGTACTCAGTGCATGTGCACTCTATTTCATTTTATGTTCTGTACTCATATATATGTATATACTCTGTGACTATCAACTTAGTTAATTATGTAGATTTTAGAAAAATTTCTTGCTCGTGGCAAGTCCAATTGACTTACCATCGCTGCCAAATTTTTGCCCCCCCCCCCTCCCAGTGGAGGGTTATGTAAGAGGTATGTGCTGCCTACGATATGTAAGCTATAGGAGAATCTGAGACCAAAGAGCAGTGTTGACTGCAGTACGAACTGTGTAGTAGTAAGTTGTTGCAAGCGAGCAGTCGCCTGTCTGCGTTTGTCAGTCCAATCTGGTGTATCATGTTGGCTGGGCCGGTCGCGGTGCAGCGATGCCAGAGCCTGAGTATTATTGTATAACCTAAAAAGCAGCCTCGCGCATATCTGGTAATGTAATGTGAAGTCCCATGTAAATCTTTTAAAAATGTCCTAATAATAATCTTCGTGATATAAAGTAATTTCTAACAAACATTCATTTCATTTTAAAGAATTTACTAATTTCTTCAATCCATAATCATTCCTATTGTTGCAACAGAAAAATCAGTTGCTTCCTTTCATAAATGACAAATCTATCGGCCCGGATTGCACAGAGCTGTCCCGGAAAAATTTTATATAAGAGCAGATATATTCGCCGTCTTTATTGAGGTAAGAATTTTTCCTTTTTTATTCAGAATGATCTTACAGGGCCATGACGCAGCGCTGCTGTCGTCCAAATTGTACCAGGTTACTGAATTTATTTTTATTACGAGGTTTAGAAATTTTTCTGTTTCGAGCTTACATTAAATGGGAAACAAATTTTGTGTGGAGATTAATTGTGAATGAATTTCTGTAGGGAGGCTATAAATGGGAACCAATTTTGTTCTGAGGTTACACTAAAATTAGAATCGCCATCCATAGTAATTATTTTATTACAATCCATTCTACCCACCAGAGTGAATAGTCGTTTTGTTGCACTTCCCCCAATGATTTTAGAAATTCTGATGGAATGTTATTTATCTCTTCTTCATCCAAATCTCTTTTAAGTTTTGATTCTAATATTTTCCTGACTAACCTCTTAAATTTCTGTGCTAATTGATTCCTTTGGTGATTCTTGAACAGAGTATTCGTTATTACTAGCTGAAATTTATCACAGAACTCAATCAGCCATTCTCCTCTCTCATTCCTTTTTCCAAACCCATATTTTCCTGTAACCTTTTCTTCTATTCTTTCCCTCTTCCCTACAAATGTATGCCAGTCTCCCAAGACTATTAGAATGAACATGATAGTACAAATAATGCTTTACACAGGTATGAGCGAGCGAATCTACGAGGTATGGAAAAGAACAGCCGTGATTCAACAGCCATGATAGTAAACTGCTACGAAAACAAATAGAGCCTCACTGCAAATTCAAACGTAGCCACGGCCACAGACAAACAAAACGTAAAGGACGACAAAACTAGCTTATGGCGAGCCATGCGTAAAGTGTTCAACGAATTCCATACTAAACTCCTGTCTACCGATTTGACAGAAAATCATTAGAAGTTTTGGTCTTATGTTAAATCAGTAAACGGATCTAAGTCATCTGTCCAGGCATTTTCTGATTATAAATTCAGTGAAACGGTGAACGACAGAAGAGGCTGATATACTAAACGTTTTCTTCCAGTGATGTTTCACAGAGAGAGGTCGCACTGTAGTGACTTCTTTAAATCGTCACATAAACGACAAAATGGCTGATATCGAGATAAGTGATCATGGGGCAGAAAGGCAACTGAGGCCGCTCGACAGAGCGATGACCACTGAACCAGACGGGATACCAAGACGATTCTACATACAGTAGGCGAAAGACCTTGCCCGTCTTCTAGCAGCAGTGTATCATAGTTGTTTGGAGGAGCGATGCGTTCCCAATGACTGGGAAAACATAGGTCATTCCCGTTTTCTAGAAGAGTCGTCGAACAGACGAACATAACTATGGGCCCATATCTCCAATGTCGGTCCGTTGTCGAATTGTGGAACATGTTCTGTGCTCACGTGTAATGACATTTATGAAGGCCGAAAATCTCCTGTGTAGGAGCCGACATGTGTTCCGAAGACCACGATTTTGTGAGACCCAGCTCGCTGTGTTCGGACACGAGACCCAGAAAGTAGTAGATAAAGGCGCTCATGTATGTAGATGCCGTGTTTCTTGACTTCCGGAAGGCGTTCGATACAGTTCTGTAGTGCCGCCTAATGAACAAAATAGGAGAGAACGGAATATCACAGCAGCAGTGTGACTGGTTCGAAGAGTTTCTAGCAAGCAGAGCACATACTCGGATCGGAGAGGTCTTCAGACAAAAACGTTGCTTCGGGCGTGCCCCAGGGGGTGTTATAGGAGCATTACTTTTCGCTATACACAAAAATGACGTAATAGATAATGATAGAAGTTTCATGAGGCTTTTCACGGATGATGCTCTGGCACACAGAGAAACAATGACGATAGAAAATTGTGGTGGAATACGAGAAGACCTACAGAGAATCGACGCTTGGTGTAGGGTGTGGCAATTCATTCTCAACATAAACAAATGCAACGTGTTGCGAACACATAAACAGCTTTTGCTATGTATTTGCACGTTGCAGAACTGTCGCTGGGAGCAGTTACTTCCATGAAATACATAGGAGTACATGTACGGAGTGACCTGAGATGGAACGACCACATAAAATTAATCGCAAATAGGGCACATGTCACACTGAGATTAACTGGAAGAATTCTCAATAAATGTAGTCCATCAACAAAGGAAATAACTTACAAAATAATCGTTCGAACAGTACTTGAATATTGCTCGTCAGTATAGCATCCGTATCAGACAGGATTCATTGACGGAATGCATAATATGCCAAGAGGAGCGGCGCATAATGCTACAGCTTTATTAAGTAAGCATGAAGGCGTCACAGAGCTGACCAACCAATTCCAATGCCAGACGCTGAGAGAAGGGCATCCTGCTTCACAGTGTGGTTCACAGTTAAGATACCGAGATCGTACGTTCGTAGAAGAGATAACAAATATATTGCTTCCTTCTAAGAATACCTCTTGAAAATACCACGAAGATAAAATTGGAGAAATTCGAGCCCACCCGGAGGCCTACCGACGATCGTTCTTTCCGCGAACTACTCGTGACTAAAACAGGAAAAGGGGGAGGGGAGGGGGAGTGACAGTGGTAGCCAAAGTACCCTCCGCCACACACCGAATGGTGGGCTGCGGAGTATAGATGTAGATGTAACTGTAGATGTAGATGTAGAATGCCCCCACGACAGGGGAGCGGATTACTATCGTCGTGGCACTGAGCCATTGATACAATGTTCCGTCCGTTATTTGGAGAGACTTGGTAACTATGTTGAAAAATAGCGTAATGTATGTAGTGCAGCAATCTATGAAAGTAATTTGGCCCATCATTATAACGTGTGACTTAATTTTTGAAGTTCCCTCGTAATAAAAACTGTCAGAAAGGTCATAGTGTCAACGGTGAAGTCTGTTTTGTAACTAATAACTTACGTGCGAATACCAAAATCCGATCTCCGACAACCGATCGCCTCACTAACAGTTCCTTGCGACCCATGATGGACATTAGTAGAAAAACTGCGCTATTGAAAAACAATTCAGAGGAGTCAAATTGGTACTTAAATCAGTGCAATAACATTCTGCCCCGGCTGTCAGTAAAGACAGGTGACGGACAACAGGTAGACACCTAATACGCGGCTTTTTTTTTTTTTTTACCAAATACAGGTCCTTAAAATGAATACCTTGTTCCCGGAACAGAGTGAGCAGTGTTTACCAGAACGTAATGACGCTCATTCATACCAATTTCCGCTTCCCGTTTTCGAGTAATCAATTACAGGTTCTGGTAAACAGTATGAACGCTGGAGAACGGGAAAAGTCACAACGCGCAGGTACACGTAATGTTCGGCACTAGTATAAGGTGATGGCAAGTGCCCATTGAAGTCATTGTCCCGCATTTAGAACGAATGGCACAGAAAAAAGTGAAAACCGACATGCACTCCTACTGCCGCGCGGGTGTTTACAACTGGTTATAGCGATACGGCCATTGGTTCTGAATATCAAGCTCGGTTATTAAACTGGCGCCCTGTTTCACTTTGTCCTTTCATTTTATTCTCCATTCATCCATGACAAACGCAATGCGACACTCCACAAGCACACATCGCAACGTATCGCACGATATAGGGGCGTATCTGACACTTCATAATTTGTGGGTAGTAGGCAACAGCACACCATCTTCGTCACAAACTTGCCCTTAGTAGCAATACTGGATATCCAAATTGGATTCATTGTCGAGGTTACAAAGGATCTTTGATCTTAAGTCGTCAAGGTAGCCAGGCGTCCTTTCAGCTTGCGAATCTACCTAAGTACATTTACTGCAATGGGACATTGAGATATTTCGGAATTGCATCCACTGTCCAGGTTAGAAATTATGTCTTTAACACTAAAATCAAAATGCGTCAATGAATGTAGCATTGGATCTTTTTAGCTTTTAAGTGGCTTATGACACAACTACAACAGTAACTGAGTTGCTATGGCACTACGAGTTATGAGAATCTAGCTCTTTGTTGCAGGGACATACGAAGTATCAGACGTTTAGCTTCTGCATGACTACGGTGAATGCTTTTTTGGGCATGTGTAGTAACGGTCATCTCACCTTTCCAATGCACTCTATACGTTGCTGGCGGTTCACTATGTACCATGATCGGTACTGTGAGTGGCAAATTATGCCGTCTCACGATTGTTATTGGGTGAGTGCAGTACGTAGCGTTTCTGTTTTACATGTTGGTATTCCCGTTGCTATGGGTTTATTTACTGATTGTCTTTTTTTTTATTTGTAGTTCACTGTTGCTATTTGAGTTTACACGTTGCTATTTTGTCAATTTGAGAAAGTGACTGGAACAGTGGACGCCAGAAAATGAAGTGCTAAGTGGGGAAATCGGGGCATATCCGACGTATTCTTCTGTTTGAGGTCAGTAGAGGAATGGCAGCAGTGGATGCAGCCAGAAACATTTGCACCTTGTATGGAGATAATGCCACTGGACAGAGCACGGTAAGAAAATGGTTTCTTCGTTTCTAGAAGGATCGTTTTGACATTAGTGACTCTCCACGTTCAGGAAGGCAATCAGGGTTCGACGAAGAGCGTTTAAACGCATTAACCCACAATAATCCAAGTCAGTGTAGTCGAGAACTAGCAAATGTGATGAAATGTGAACATTGCACCATCGTCCCGGGGACTAGGTGTTTGTCTTGTCCCCCTCGTTTAATCATCATCATCAGCACAGCAACATTTGTGACAGTGGCTAGAATGGACTGTGTTCAAAACTTGGATAGTCTATAAATTGGGACTTTGTTCGGGCGCTGATGAGCGCACAGTTGAGCGCCCCACAAACCAAAACATCATTGCAGCGTCGTGCGACATTACATTCAATGGGGGAGGCTCTAATACCGGATGTGTGGCTACAGAATGCTATAAGTCAAAATTACAAACCTCAGCTGGTGGCCATACGTGCATCTCTGCTTCCTTGTCTGCAATTGGCTCGTGAACAACACCGACCATTCCTATCCTGTATCGTTATTGGAGACAAGAAATGGTCTCTTTATGCTATCAGGCACTTAAAGTAGTAAAGGAGTTTTGCTATTTGGGGAGCAAAATAACTGATGATGGTCGAAGTAGAGAGGATATAAAATGTAGGCTGGCAATGGCAAGGAAGGCGTTTCTGAAGAAGAGAAATTTGTTAACATCCAGTATTGATTTAAGTGTCAGGAAGTCATTTCTGAAAGTATTCGTATGGAGTGTAGCCGTGTATGGAAGTGAAACATGGACGATAAATAGTTTGGACAAGAAGAGAATAGAAGCTTTCGAAATGTGGTGCTACAGAAGAATGCTGAAGATTAGATGGGTAGATCACATAACTAATGAGGAAGTATTGAATAGGATTGCGGAGAGGAGAAGTTTGTGGCACAACTTGACCAGAAGAAGGGATCGGTTGGTAGGACATGCTCTGAGGCATCAAGGGATCACCAACTTAGTATTGGAGGGCAGCGTGGAGGGTAGAAATCGTAGAGGGAGACCAAGGGATGAATACACTAAGCAGATTCAGAAGGATGTAGGTTGCAGTAGGTACTGGGAGATGAAAAAGCTTGCACAGGATAGAGTAGCATGGAGAGCTGCATCAAACCAGTCTCAGGACTGAAGACCACAACAACAACAACATGCTATCATAAGGTAAAGAAAGAACGGTTAAGTCCAAACAAAGCAGTAACTCCACGTACACGTACCTGCGCTCGTCTGCAAAAGATAATGTTATGCTTCTGGTGGAATAGTGTCGGTGTGATGAAGTACGAATTACTTCCCCCAGCCCCCGCAACTGCTACGGTCGAAGGTTCGAATCCTGCCTCGGGAATGGGAGTGTGTGATGTCCTTAGGTTAGTTATGTTTAAGTAGTTCTACGTTCTAGGGGAGTTATGACCTCAGAAGTTAAGTCCGATAGTGCTCAGAGCCATTTGAACCATTTTGAACTTCCCCCGCTGTTGCCTTCACTACTGAAATTTATTATCAACAAATGAGACGTTCTGCGGACGGCATCCAAGAACACCGACCAGGAAGACTGTGGACTGCGTGAAGTGATCCTACTCCACGCTGAAGATCGCCCGCACCCTGCTAGACCGAAAAAAAGCTCTATATAGGAGTCCGGTTCGTAAGTCATTCCGCACCAACCTAATCCACCTGACCTTATGTCCTCTGATTTTCACTATTTCCGCTCTCTATCGAACAACATTCGAGAAACTTCCTCTTCGGATGAAAATGCGCTCCGAATATTGCTCAACGAGTTCTTCGCTTAAAAACCACGTGATTTCTACAGTCGTGGAACCGGAAAGTTACCCCAGCGATGTAGGAGAATATATCACTGGTGGCTGAAGTCTCTGTTACGTGTATCGGCTGTGTTTACAAAAATTATAGAAAAACGCTGTGAGCTTATGCAATAATGTATCACTGCTACCACCGTAAGAACTTCTACACGTGGACATCGTGGAGGTGAGAGGACAGTAGGACACACATGATACTGTGCAAATCGCTGCTGAACTCATTGGTGCTTCATACACTTTCAAACAATTTTACTACTACACAGCTTTGGACAGCATGTGTCTCGGTGCGTGCTGTCCATCAGCGCTGATTTCCTCATACAACCGTGACACGTTTCGGTAGTGCACACGACTTCGGGATTAGAACCGATGCTAGTGTTGTGATCGAACAGCATGCCCTGTGTTATCGAATGATTCGTTTGTGTTCGATGTTACGAGGAAACAGTAACATTAACACGTGTAAACGTTTATAAAAGTTTCTACTTTGTACTTCTTTAACGTAAATTCAACGAGATAAACTGTAAACAAAGACTTTTTCATTTTCACATAGGTAATGTGAAAGCTTTTACTCTACGCTTTACTTTTTAATACACTTCGACAAAAAACAGTGAAGCACTCAGAGGACGTGGTCGGATTTTAATGTAACTTTGTACACAACATCGCCGGGTATGCAAATAATGAGAACTGTCAACTTTCTTTAACAGTTAAAATGGCCACCAGATTGAATTAGTGTTCGTAAAACGTTGTTACCAGACCCGGTATCGTATACATAGATGAGGCGTCTAAGACAGACCATCCCAGATACATTCAGAATGAATAAACATATCGAGGTGCGGTTTTTGCCAAGTTATAACCGACAATGTGGTGGATTTCCTGATGTTGGCAAGTAACTTTTGTCGTTTATAGTCGCCGAATTATGTTGCCGACTTGGTTTTCTTCTAATGGAACTACATAATTTTTTCTGTGGCATTTAAAAGACGTTTCTAAGAGAACTTCAGCGCCATAAAATGCATGCGACTTGATCAAATATTATCAAGATAACAGCGCCGTCGACGTCTGTCCTATCGTCTGGAGAAGTTACTCAATAAACGCCAACTTTGTTATATGAAATGTAAGCAAACATGTAACTCAGGCATGGTTCTTGTGTTTATCCATTTGCTTGAAGACCATCAGTCTGTGTTCTGCTGCTGTATCAATCAAATAACTTCCTCGTTAAGTTATTGGGACATTCACAATGCATACGATAGTCGAAAATGTGAATATCGTTTATGGAGGACCATAGATCACTAGAGCAGTGGCACAATTGTATGCTAACGAATATTCAGACCGTGAGAAGCACTCAAGATTTGTCATTGCAGATATTACAAAAATATTCTGAAACTGGAAATGTGAAGAATATAACACGCGAAAGGAAAAGATGACCAACTGATGAAGTAAATGAAACTAACATTTCAGCAGCAGTAGCACACAGTGCAAATGTCACTAAGAGACATCTTGGAAGTACGACGGGACCAACCAAACGAGTGTACGGCGAACACTGCATTCCATTATATTTCACCCTCTTCACGTTTTAATACATCTACAGCTACATGGCAATGACTTCCAGAATTGGTTACATTTCTCCAAATGTTATCTACGAACAGTGCACTCAATATCTCGAGTTCCTATGACATGTTGTTGCTGTCGTTATTGGAAGGCGTTCCACTGGATACATGGCAACCAGTGTGTTATCAGCATGACGGATGTCCTCCAATTCTGCAATTTAATGATGGATCCTTCTAAGAGAATATAAGCCGGGTTGTATGAAACCCGCGCCCATACCAAAGCTTTACTGAGCTGCTGGTCTTGTAAGTACCATCTCCCGAAGAACATCATACGAATTCACAGAGAGATTTAGACAAGCCAACGATGATCGACATCCTCTCTTTGCCATTGAGTGGAAGCCTGGATGACAGATCCCGTAAAATGGTCTTAAACAAAATACGGCCGATGAAGAACCAACACCTGACTATCCACCAAAAACTGCAAAACATGGAGGACCCTGAATCGCATAAGAACAGTGAAAGCGAACATGGTCAGTTGGGGTCTTGGTAATGTGGAACACGACAGGCGTGACTGTCGCTCTGTGCAAGACATGGAACGCCACTTGGCCTATCCAAATTGTGCATAATGATTCAACGTCAACGATTTGCGGGTGAACAAGAAAGAAGCCCTGGACGTGGCCCAATACTAGCCTGAAAGAGTATGATTGGGTTCCGTACAGGAAAAAGTAAAGTAGGTAGGAAAACATTAGGAAAGTATTGGGACGATCGTTCAGGAAAAGCAGAATGGTCTGCGCACTCATCAGACTTAATACTGTTAGACTTTTATCTCTGGTGAAAATGAAAACAAGAGGTCTGTTAGGAAACGACAACTCCTGAAGGCTTGAAATGCCTTATAACACCGGCCTGTGCTCCCTTTAACTGCAGATGAAATTCAACGTGCAGTACTGTTTCCCCAGAATTACTTTTTGCAGATAACAAGGCTCGGGGTGTACATTCAGATCACTTTGTATGACAATGGTGAATTAATTGCTTGGTTACTTTTAGTGTAATATTGCAGACGTTTGGGACGGTAGTTTACGGGGCTGTTATCTCGATTTTACTTGATAAAGTCTCGTAGATGTTATGCACGTTGAATACTCTTAGAAATTTCCTTCAAACGCAACAGAAAAAAAAAATGTAATTCCATTACAAGAAACAAAGCCAATGTCGTAATTCGGCGACTGTACACGATAAAGTTGTGAACATCGGGAAATTTACCATATTATCCACCATAATATGGTGAAAACGACACCTCGGTATATTTATTCATTCTGGATACAAATGGGGTGGCCTGTCTTAGCTGCCTCACGCTGTATAAGGGGCGTGAATACTGCCGTATGTCAAGCATTTACTATAAACGACACAGAGATGCTGCGTACACATAAGAGGCAGCATTATCAGCGCCTGTCAGAATTTGAAGGGGATCTCATTATGGATCTCTATCTGGCCAGTTGGTCGAATCGTGCAGTGTGTTGGAATCCGATAGTCTTCCGGCTCATTCGTTAAGTTGCCAGTCAATGACGTCAGGTCAAAACATTGAAGGATCGCCATATTGTGCACCAAGAACATCGTAGCTGCTTCAAGTATCACATCTGCATCAGACATCCGAGAAGAAGTAACCGACATTCTGCGCAGCATTGCTGTCCACGACCAGCAGCGGACGAACTAAGGAATTACCATCTAATGCGTAAGATGCCGTAAACACCATAACACAGAAGACTGTGTTTGGGGAAGTGCCTGTATAGACTGCTGACGAATCGCTTTACACTGTGTTCATCGACGAATCACCATTCTTCACTAACCCGATGACCATCGTCTGCGAGTACTGCGGCGATCGGCGATCTGTGTAGGGGTCCCTCCCTTCTAATGTTTTGAAGAAAAATAGCGGTGTTACTCTTGGTTCAAAAATGGTTCAAATGGTTCTGAGCACTATGGGACTCAACTGCTGAGGTCATTAGTCCCCTAGAACTTAGAACTATTTAAACCTAACTAACCGAAGGACATCACAAACATCCATGCCCGAGGCAGGATTCGAACCTGCGACCGTAGCGGTCTTGCCGTTCCAGACTGCAGCGCCTTTAACCGCAGGGCCACTTCGGCCGGCCTGTTACTCTTGGTGCCATGGTGAAGGAAGTTATCTGTTATGGATTCCGATCATGAATTACAGCGACTGAGGGAACTCTGTCAGCACAAAGGTACATCACGGACATCCTGCGTTCTCATGTGTGACCTCTCATGTCACGGTATCGTGGTGCCAGTTTTGAACAGGAGAATGGTCGTCCACACATGGGACACATGTCTAGGAACAAATGTTCAAATGTGTGTGAATTCCTAAAGGACCAAACTGCTTAGGTCATCGGTCCCTAAACTTACACACTGCTTAAACTAACTTAAACTAACTTATGCTAAGAACAACACACACACCAGGGACTCGAACCTCTGGCGTGGGGAGCCGCACAGTCCGTGACATGACGCCTCAAATCACGCGGCTACTTCACGTGGCTCTCTATGAACAGTCTGCGTGATGTTGAAGTACTACCCGTTGTCAGCAAGATACCAGAACTGTTCTCAACAGAACATATATGGGATCAGTTCGAATGTGAACTTCGTCCCACTGGCAGTACCCAAAATATCAAAGACCGCTTACCAAGGGCGCCCCAGAAATTTATACAAGAAGGTGAAAGATTGCAGAGCTGCAATTTTTTATACAACTGATTCGATGAATCGAAAGACGTGACTTCCCCCAAGAACTAAATTTGACCAGAGCCACAAAATCTTATTGTATGGTGACTGATAGATAGCTATCGTTTCAATATGTTTTACTTTTAGATAAAACGTATGCATGTTTCTTTAGCATGTGAAAAGTACATTTTTTTTATTATAACAACAGATATCAAATATTTTAGTTGGTGATTTGAAATAATATCATTACATCATTCAGCCAAATGTATCGAACGAGCTAAGAAATAAAGTCAGGAAATTTCCCAAAAAACGTTTATCTTTTCACACATCGATAATGTTGGGTTAAATAGAAAACTAAAAATCTTCAACGGGAAAAAAGAACTGAAAACGCAATCCTATTGGATACAAGAAACAGCAAAAAAAATGCCTTTCATCACAACTCTTCAGAGTACAGGAAAAAACGCTTGTAGAACTTCAATTTCATCTGTAATATTATGATTACAAAACATCGCATCTCATAATGTTAACGAGTGTTATTGTCATGACTTCCAATTCCTTAATACTGAGTAATAAAACTGAAGTTCATAGTAACGTAGAACGAGCATTCGACTTAATGAAAGTGAGGAAATCTCGTCATTGTACACTCCTGGAAATGGAAAAAAGAACACATTGACACCGGTGTGTCAGACCCACCATACTTGCTCTGGACACTGCGAGAGGGCTGTACAAGCAATGATCACACGCACGGCACAGCGGACACACCAGGAACCGCGGTGTTGGCCGTCGAATGGCGCTAGCTGCGCAGCATTTGTGCACCGCCGCCGTCAGTGTCAGCCAGTTTGCCGTGGCATACGGAGCTCCATAACAGTCTTTAACACTGGTAGCATGCCGCGACAGCGTGGACGTGAACCGTATGTGCAGTTGACGGACTTTGAGCGAGGGCGTATAGTGGGCATGCGGGAGGCCGGGTGGACGTACCGCCGAATTGCTCAACACGTGGGGCGTGAGGTCTCCACAGTACATCGATGTTGTCGCCAATGGTCGGCGGAAGGTGCACGTGCCCGTCGACCAGGGACCGGACCGCAGCGACGCACGGATGCACGCCAAGACCGTAGGATCCTACGCAGTGCCGTAGGGGACCGCACCGCCACTTCCCAGCAAATTAGGGACACTGTTGCTCCTGGGGTATCGGCGAGGACCATTCGCAACCGTCTCCATGAAGCTGGGCTACGGTCCCGCACACCGTTAGGCCGTCTTCCGCTCACGCCCCAACATCGTGCAGCCCGCCTCCAGTGGTGTCGCAACAGGCGTGAATGGAGGGACGAATGGAGACGTGTCGTCTTCAGCGATGAGAGTCGCTTCTGCCTTGGTGCCAATGATGGTGGTATGCGTGTTTGGCGCCGTGCAGGTGAGCGCCACAATCAGGACTGCATACGACCAAGGCACACAGGGCCAACACCCGGCATCATGGTGTGGGGAGCGATCTCCTACACTGGCCGTACACCACTGGTGATCGTCGAGGGGACACTGAATAGTGCACGGTACATCCAAACCGTCATCGAACCCATCGTTCTACCATTCCTAGACCGGCAAGGGAAGTTGCTGTTCCAACAGGACAATGCACGTCCGCATGTATCCCGTGCCACCCAACGTGCTCTAGAAGGTGTAAGTCAACTACCCTGGCCAGCAAGATCTCCGGATCTGTCCCCCATTGAGCATGTTTGGGACTGGATGAAGCGCCGTCTCACGCGGTCTGCACGTCCAGCACGAACGCTGGTCCAACTGAGGCGCCAGGTGGAAATGGCATGGCAAGCCGTTCCACAGGACTACATCCAGCATCTCTACGATCGTTTCCATGGGAGAATAGCAGCCTGCATTGCTGCGAAAGGTGGATATACACTGTACTAGTGCCGACATTGTGCATGCTCTGTTGCCTGTGTCTATGTGCCTGTGGTTCTGTCAGTGTGATCATGTGATGTATCTGACCCCAGGAATGTGTCAATAAAGTTTCCCCTTCCTGGGACAATGAATTCACGGTGTTCTTATTTCAATTTCCAGGAGTGTATATCCAAAAGGCTTTTGACACTGTACCACACCAGCGGCTTGTAGTGAAATGGTGTGCTTGTGGAATATCTTCTCAGTCATGTGACTGGATTCGTGATATCCTGTCAGAAAGATCATAGTTCGTAGCAATTGATGGAAAGTCATCAACCAGAAGTGATTTCTGGCTTTCTTCACAGTAGTGTTATACGGCCTCTGCTGTTACGTGTGTAAACGATTTGTGGGACAATCTGAGCAGCCATCTTAGGTTGTTTGCAGATGTTGCTATCATTTATCGTGTAGTAAATTCATGAGAAGGTCAAAACAAATTACCAAATGGTTAGGAAAGATATGTGAATGGTGCGATAATTGGCAATTGACCCTAAATAATGAAAAGTGTTAGGTCATCCACATGAGTGCTAAAATGAATCCGTTAAACTTCGGTTACATGATAAATAAGTCTAACCTAAAGGCCTTAAGCTCAACTAAATACCTAGAAATTAGAATTACGAACAATTTAAATTGCAAAAACACATGGAAAACGTTGTGGGAAAGGCAAACCCAAGACTGCATTTTATTAGCAGAACGCATAGAAAATACATCTACTAAAGAGTTTCCCTACAATACGCTAGTTCGTCCTCTTTTGAAATACTGCTGCGCGGTCTGGGATCTTTACAAGATGGGATTAACGGAGTTCATCGAGAAAGTTCAAAGAAGAGTAGTACGTTTTGTATTATCGCGAAAAAGGAGAGAGAATGTGACAGACATGATACGGAATTTGGAATGGACACCATTAAAACAAAGACGGAATCCTATCACGAAATTAATGTCACCAACTTTCTCCTCTGAATGCAAAAATATTTTGTTGACGCCGTCTAACATAGGAAGAAACGATCATCATAATAAAATAACGGAAATCAGAGCTCGCACGGAAAGATAAAAGTGTTCATTTTTTCCGCACGCTTTTCGAGAGCGAAATAACAGAGAACTGTTGTGACGCTGGTTGAATTAACCCTCTGCCAGGCACTTAAATGTGATTTTCAGAGTATCCATGTAGATGTAGTTGTAAATTGTTGAACCTGCCTTTCAGAAGCACGTAGTCAATCATTTCTAGAAACGTCCGAATAGTGTGTAGCCCAGAATGAAGTGGCAAGTGCATCTTTTGCCCTGTCCTCCCCCACAGCACTCGTACTCTTGCAGAAACAGATTTAAGTGTTAGGAAGTCCTTTCTGAAGGTATCTGTCTAGGGTGTAGCCATGTATGGAAGTGAAATGTAGACGATACACAGTATAGATACAGAAAGAATATAAGCTTTCGAAATGTGGTGCTACAGAAGAATGCTGAAAATTAAATGGGTTGGTCATTTAACATGAGGAAGTATAGAACAGAATTCGGGAGACAAGAAATTTGTGGCACAACTGAACCCAAAGAACGGATTAGTTGATAAGACACGTTCTGAGACATCAATGGATCACCAGAGGGAAGTGTGAAGTTAAAGATCGTAAAAGGGGTCGAAGACATCAGTACAGTAAACAGATTTAGAAAGCTGTAGATTGCAGTACTTATTCGGAGGTGAAGAGGCTCGCACAGGGCAAAGTAGCATGGACAGGTGCATCAAAACAGTTCTGATCTGAAAACCACAACAACAAAATTTAATTATCATTTATCCTGCAATTTTCAGCAAAAATAACTGAATTTAATCTATTCTAAGTAAAGGAATTAATTCTGATTCCTGCTCGGATAGCTGTGTTCGTACCACGCTTCCTCTAGGATTCCGGGAGGTGCGCCGAATTGGAATAGAGCTCACCTAGAGCAGGAGTAGTGAAACCTTTTTACGTATCGCCCACTTTTGTGTCTCTCTTAATAGTAACATTTTCTAACAGACCACGGCCTCCACAGTAATGGTAATTTATGAATTAGAAAAGTAACTTACAGCAAGTTCAAGCGTAAAATAATATTCTTTAAAACTTCCGAGCTGAGAGGCCGTGGTCGATCTATAAAACTTCTTCCTGACCTTTCGTTGACAACTGCGGACGAAACGTCAGGAAGATGGAGTTTTATAGATCGACCACGGCCTCTCTTCCCGGAAGTTTCAACTAATGAAGACGCCACCCGTGAAAGCCTACACATAAATCAATAGTTACTTACCAAATACCTTATATCAAACTTCTATGCAAACCTAATGAAAATGTTTTTAAAATCCCTACCACCCATCATGAAAACTGGAATGCCCATTAGTGGACGGTAGGGGCCAAGTTGAATACCACCGGTAATTGCAAATAAACGACGATAGCCAGGATGCCGGCCAACCTCGATGTGGATATTAAGCACACCGTATTAGGTGAATACAGGGATAGAACACGTTTACCACCTCACAGGATTCATAAACACTCCGTAAACATCCTCACAGTTCCACTTGGAAACCACAGAACTAAACAAAGGTGTCCTGTAAACTCCACCCAGTGAAATCTGTACCCAATAAAATTAACACCCAGTACAGTTCGAGGAAGGGTCGACTAATCGCCCTGTCCCAACTCCACGAGATTCCCGGCAGATAGAAGCCAATAAGGAACGTAATTTCCATCCAATTGTGAGGGGGCAAGAGAGTGTGGGGCGGGATGCATGGGGTTCGGGGAACGGGGGAGGCGACAAAAAGGGCATCCTGTCACTCTATACCACTTACGTTGCCAAATTCAGATTAAAATGCAGACCTCGTGAAGATAGGGCATGAAAGCTAGGAAAAATAAGAAGAAGACAGTTTATTCCGTTGCTGTAGGCGCTTTGGGGGGTTGATCATAATATCATATTATAAAAGAAGAACTCATTTCATCTGTTGCATGTTGTTGTTGTGGTCTTCAGTCCTGAGACTGGTTTGATGCAGCTCTCCATGCTACTCTATCCTGTGCAAGCTTTTTCATCTCCCAGTACCTACTGCAACCTACATCCTTCTGAATCTGCTTAGTGTATTCATCTCTTGGTCTCCCTCTACGATTTTTACCCTACACGCTGCCCTCCAATACTAAATTGGTGATCCCTTCATGCCTCAGAACATGTCCTACCAACCGATCCCTTCTTCTGGTCAAGTTGTGCCACAAACTTCTCTTCTCCCCAATCCTATTCAATACTTCCTCATTAGTTACGTGATCTACCCATCTAATCTTCAGCATTCTTCTGTAGCACCACATTTCGAAAGCTTCTATTCTCTTTTTGCCCAAACTATTTATCGTCCATGTTTCACTTCCATACATGGCTACACTCCATACGAATACTTTCAGAAATGACTTCCTGACACTTAAATCTATACTCGATGTTAACAAATTTCTCTTCTTCAGAAACGCTTTCCTTGCCATTGCCAGTCTACATTTTATATCCTCTCTACTTCGACCATCATCAGTTATTTTGCTCCCCAAATAGCAAAACTCCTTTACTACTTTAAGTGCCTCATTTCCTAATCTAATTCCCTCAGCATCACCCGACTTAATTAGACTACATTCCATAATCCTTGTTTTGCTTTTGTTGATGTTCATCTTATATCCTCCTTTCAAGACACTGTCCATTCCATTCAACTGCTCTTCCAAGTCCTTTGCTGTCTCTGACAGAATTACAATGTCATCGGCGAACCTCAAAGTTTTTATTTCTTCTCCATGAATTTTAATACCTACTCCGAATTTTTCTTTTGTTTCCTTTACTGCTTGCTCAATATACAGATTGAATAACATCGGGGAGAGGCTACAACCCTGTCTTACTCCCTTCCCAACCACTGCTTCCCTCTCATGTCCCTCGACTCTTATAACTGCCATCTGGTTTCTGTACAAATTGTAAATAGCCTTTCGCTCCCTGTATTTTACCCCTGCCACCTTTAGAATTTGAAAGAGAGTATTCCAGTCAACATTGTCAAAAGCTTTCTCTAAGTCTACAAATGCTAGAAACGTAGGTTTGCCTTTCCTTAATCTTTCTTCTAAGATAAGTCGTAAGGTCAGTATTGCCTCACGTGTTCCAGTGTTTCTACGGAATCCAAACTGATCTTCCCCGAGGTTGGCTTCTACTAGTTTTTCCATTCGTCTGTAAAGAATTCGTGTTAGTGTTTTGCAGCTGTGACTTATTAAGCTGATAGTTCGGTAATTTTCACATCTGTCAACACCTGCTTTCTTTGGGATTGGAATTATTATATTCTTCTTGAATTCTGAGGGTATTTCGCCTGTTTCATACATCTTGCTCACCAGATGGTAGAGTTTTGTCAGGACTGGCTCTCCCACGGCTGTCAGTAGTTCCAATGGAATATTGTCTACTCCGGGAGCCTTGTTTCGAATCTGTTGCATATCGAACGAAAATTACATATCTGAGAAAAAAAAGGTGTTGTAAAATGGAACCACGTGGAACTTCAATACTGATATTTCCTGAATCAGAGAAATCATCTCAGTCTGTCTTTCCTGAATTAAAAAAAAAAAAAAAAAAAAAACAATTTCCTCCATTTCTTATATTGTCAGATGTAACATGTGATTTCTATTTCTGCCATTTGCTAAAACAGCATATTAACAAAATGACTGCGGTATATTAATTTCAAAAGGTTCAATAAATAGTTGAAACTCATGCTGAAGCATACTTCACATAATATCTTCTTTTAGGTTTGTGTTCATTACCGTGTAATCTTTCATTAAGCACTGTATTTTAATCACTGTACCAACGAACAATCGTAATGAGTCGCTTATGCCCACTGACTCTAACACAGGGCTACACACGCATCATGAGCAGACTCATAGGGCCATGTATACAGGTAGCATTGCGGTTGCTATGTACATCAGTACACAGTGACGTTATTGCGGGCTGCGGTCGCTAGCAAGCATCAGCGCTGTAGTCGCGTTCTGTCCACAGAAATCTGCGCCGTACTGGTGGCAGTCCGGTAGCTGCACCAAAGCATGTAACGCGTAGTCCAAATGACAAATTAAATGTTTCACTTTTTCGTAGATAAAATTCTCTTGCACTGTTGTCGTGTTTGAATATCTCACTTTAGGACGACATTTTCCACCATCATCGTCGTTTATCGGTTACTGTTGTCGTGAAACCAGAGTTCCTACAAATATCTTTCTTTACGTTATCCATTAGAATTCGACGCTACACAGTAGATAGGAACGTCAGTTACCTGGAGATTTTAATGCCTACTGGTTTGTCGCTGATTACCTCTGGGTAGCGCCGGTAATTAGTAACAAAGGTTTTTCTTCAATTTTTATGATCTGGAAAGATTTTTGTGAGTCCATTTGCAAATCAATGTTACTTTTCAAAAAGATGCTCATTCTATAACCACCTCCGAGCGTGTATGTTTGTTCAGAGTGGAACAATAGTTTTTGAAACCACACTGGAAACGATTCTGAGTCCACGAGTTGCAGGTATTGATAATTTGTCAAAGATTCCACTGTATTACTGGTTTAGGTTGATACAGCAACCGTAGTCTGATTATATAAACGAAATATTGCAAGCTAAGCTCTGAACTCAAAACTAAAATCTATCTGCGTAGCTGGTTAACGCACCACCTTGGCGGTAACATGATTTTTATAAGGTTGCTGTGACATCCAAACCAGCACACGATGTAAAGAATGTTCAAATGTGTGTGAATTCCTAAGGCACCAAACTGTTGATGTCATCGGTCCCCAAACTTCCACACTACTTAAACTAACTTACATACCCATGTACGAGGGAGGACAAGAACCACCGGCGGGAGGGGCCGCGCAACCGTGACATGGCGCCTCAAACTACACGGCCACTCCGCGCGGCACGGTGTAAGGATTGCGGGTGTGGTAGTCGAATAAATACTTCCGAAAATGAACCAAATCTTGTTAGACGTTTCGATCCGCCACGCGGGATTAGCCGAGCGGTCTGAGGCGCTGCAGTCATGGACTGTGCGGCTGGTCCCGGCGGAGGTTCGAGTCCTCCCTCGGGCATGGGTGTGTGTGTTTGTCCTTAGGAAAATTTAGGTTAAGTAGCGTGTAAGCTTAGGGTCTGATGACCTTAGCAGTTAACTCCCATAAGGTTTCACACACATTTTTCTCGTTTCGCTCTCTACGACGTCGTGTGTTATGAAGTTATGATGTTGCTTCTCAAACTCGAACTTATTCAAATGTTCTGTTGATTGAGGTTTCAGTAGCAGTAATACCTACCGGAAGCTGCTGCAATTTTCTTTGCTGGAGACAAGGAAGGTATTATCTCACCCTAGGTATTTTATTAAAAATTGTCAATCCTAGAATTCGTGGTCGTAACAACTGCATCTCACTATATGGGAGCTACTCTTCTGAGTTGTTCGATGCTGCTCACCACGAATTCCTCGCCTATGCCAACTTCTTCATCTCAGAGTAGCACCTGGAACCTACGTCCTCAATTATTTGCTGGATGCACTCCAGTCTCTACAGCTCCGTCTAGTACACTCGAAGTCATTGTCTGCTGTTTTAACAGATGTCCTATCATCCAGGCCCATCTCCTTGTCAGTGTATTCCACATACCCCTTCCCTCTCCGACTCTGCGCAGAACCTCCTTATTCGATAACTTATCAGTCCATATAATTTTCAATATTGGTTTGCATCGCGAAATCTCTTCTGTTCCAGTTTTCCCACAGTCCACGTTTCAATACTATTCAACGCTGTACTCCTTAATGCACAGATTGAATAGTAGGGACGAAAGACTACGTCCCTGTCTTACATCATTTTAAACTGAGCACTTCATTGTTAATAGTTCACTCTTATTATTCCCTTTTCCCTCTTCTACATATTGTGTATTACCGATCGGTCCCTATAGCGTACACCTATTTTTCTCAGAATTTCGAACACCTTGCACCATTTTACATTATCGAACGCTTATTCCAGGTGGACAAATCCTATGAACATGCCTTAATTTTTTTTCAGTCTTGCTTCCATTATGAACTGCAAGATCAGAATTGGTTCTATGGTGCCTTTATCTTTCCTAAAGCCAAACTGACCGTCATCTAACACATCCTCAATTTTCTTTTACATTCTTCTGGCTATTATTCTTGTCAGCAACTTGGATCCGTAGGCTGTTACGCTGATTGTGCGCTGATTGTCAGCACTTGCAGTCTTCAGAATTATGTGGATGATATTTTTCTGGAAGTCAGATGGTATGTCGCCAGACTCATACATTCTACACACCAACGTGAATAGTTGTTTTGTTGCCACATTCCCCAGTCATTTTAGAAATTCTTATGGAATGTTATATATCCCTTCTGCCTTATTTCATGTTAAGTTCTTCAAAGTTCTCTTAAATTGTAATACCTGATCCCTTATCCCTTCTAAATCGACTTCTGTTTCTTCTTTTATCACGTTAGACAAATCTTCTCCCTCATAGAGGTCTTCAGTGCACTCTTTCTACCTATCCGATCTCTCCTCTGCATTTAACAGGGGAATTCCCGTTACACTCTTAATGTCACCACCCTTGCTTTTTATTTCACCGAAAGTTGTTTTGACTTATCTATATGCTAAATCAGTCCTTCCGACAATCATGTCTTTTACGATTGCTTCACATTTTTCATGCAGCTATTTTGTCTTAGCTTCCGTGCACTTCCTATTTATTTCATTCCTCAGCTACTTGTATTTCAGTATTCCTGAATTTCCCTGAACACTTGTATACTTTCTTATCCCTACTGCCTTATTTCATCTTAAGTTCTCCAAAGTTCTCTTAAATTCTGATTCTAATACCTGATCCCCACGCCCTTCTAAATCGACTTCTGTTTCTTCTTCTATCACATTAGACAAATCTTCTCCCTCATAGAGGTCTTCAGTGCACTCTTTCTACCTATCCGCTCCCTCCTCTGCATTTAACAGCGGAATTCCCGTTACACTCTTAATGTCACCCATCTTGCTTTTTATTTCGCCGAAGGTTGTTTTGACTTTTCAATATGCTAAATCAGTCCTTCCGACAATCATGTCTTTTTTCGATTGCTTCACACTTTTCATGCAGTTATTTCGTCTCAGCTTCCGTGCACTTCCTATTTATTTCATTCCTCAGCTACTTGTATTTCAGTATTCCTGGATTTTCCTGAACATTTGTATACTTTCTTCTATTACTCATGGTTTCTTCGCAGTTACTGTCTTTGTACCAATGTTTTCTTTACAACTTCTGTGATTTCCATTTTTAGATATGCCCACTTTTCTACAACTGAACTGCATACTGAGCTATTCCTTATTGCTGTATTAATAGCCTTAGCTGACTCAAGCGTTTCTCGTCATTCCTTAGTACTTCCATATCCCACTTCTTTGCGTATTGATGCTTCATGACTAATCACTTAAGATTCAGTCTACTTTTCATCACTACTACATTATGATCTGAGTCTATATCTGCTCCAGGGTACGCGTTCCAACTCAGTATCTTATTTCACTAGCTCTGTCTGACCATGATGTAATCTAACTGAAATCTTCCCGTATTAGCCGACCTTTTCCAGGTATACCTCCTCTTCTTGGGATTACTGAAAAGAGTATTCGCTATCACTAGCTGAAATTTAATTCAGAACTCAATTATCCTTTCTCCTTTTTCATTCCATGCCCAAGCCCATATTCTCCTGTAGCCTTTTCTTCTACTCCTTCCCCTACAGCTGCATCCCCGTCCTCAATGACTACTAGATTTTCATCTCCCTTTACGTACTGTATTACCCTTACAATACCCTCACATACTTTGTCTATCTCTTCATCTTCAACATGCGAAGTCGGCATGTACACGTGAACTGTCGTTGTCGGTGTTGGTTTACTGTCTATTCTGATAAGAACAACCCTATCACTAAACTGTTCACACTACCGCACCCTTAGTCCTGTCTTCCTGTTCATAACGAATGCTACTCCAGTAATACAATTTTCTGTTGCTGTTGATATTACTCTATAGTCGTATGAGGAGAAATCCTGGTCTTCTTTCCATCTCACTTCGCTGAGCCCTACTGTATCTAGATTGTGTCTTCGCATGTCCATTTTCATATTTTCTGGCTTCCCTGCTACGCTCAAGCTTCTGAAATTCCACGCCTCGAGTCGTAGAACGTTATCCTTTCGTTGGTTATTTAGTATTTTTTTCAATGTCACCTCCCCTTTGGCAGTCCCCTCCCAGAGATCCGAACATAGCTGTTCCGGAATCTTTTGCCAATGGAGAGATCATCATGACACCTTTTTAGTTACAGGCCACATATCCTGTGGATACACGTTATGTGTCTTTAATGCAGTGGTTGCCATTGCGTTCTGCGTCCTCATGCAGTTGATCGTGTGATTTACAGACTTTATAAACTCTTGCCGTGATCCTTTTTTTAATTGGTCGTGGAGTCTTTTCTTTTAAAAGGCAGAAGTATGCCAGGTTATCTCAGAATGGACGTGAATCATCTTTGTGAAGCCAGCCAGTGGAAGTACAGAGGTGATGCAGAGGTCCCTTTAACGGCTACTTTGCTTGTATAGTTGTCACTCACACAATACGCAATTCGCCTATGGATGAAACTTTTATTTGTTGACGAATTTGTGTACCATCTTTAGATCCAGGTTTTTATTTCAAGACACTGTTCATTCTGACATTACTTTCTGTTATTTCGCCGAGCAGTGGTCACTGAAGCATGTTCTAGCTTACATCTGTAGTGGACTGTCAGCGCTGACGAGTTTCCAGCAAGGCAGCTCTGTTAATTTGGACCGAAGTAGCTAATATATTAGTCATTTGGAACCATTTTGAAGGTGCCGATTGCACACCTTTATTCTATTCTCTACACCCAATTCCTTCACTTAATTTACAGTGAAAATCGAATTAGGGGTGTTACTGTTTTAAGATAGCCAGGTACTTGGAGGAAAGATTGTCTACGGGCAAAGGCAGGTATCTACGTCCACTATCTACCTCGAGCTCGAGAGAAATGAACAATTATGAATTCTGAAGAACACCGCACGTCTTATATGAAATAATTTACAGAATAAAAGTTTCCCTGAGATTCATGTATGGATAAAGCCTTCCTTTTGACAATACGTGTGTAAATTTGTGTGCACGACTACTATCAGAGCTGTTTCATCTCGTTATTTCTCGCAATTTACTCTACAAAGACAACACGAGTCACCATGCCATTCACAGAGTACTTATTCGCATAACAGCCACAACACTGGCTAATTGCTTCCAAGTGAAAGTTTTATTCCATAGACGGAGGTCAAATTACAAGTCTCTAATCGATTCTCCCGTACCGTAGGGGTCCCAGCCACACATGTCGTTCACCGCATGTATCCTGAGCCGGTAATTGATTTTGGTGTTGTGAGATTAATTCGTGAAATTGTGTTTACAATCTCTGCACCGCAGACGCAAACAGATGAACTGTCAGCAATCGCTGCGCCCTCCCTGTGCGGCTAAATCCTCAATGCAATTACAGCCCATGGTCGAGACTAAGCAGACAGCACACTGTTTCAAATGGAAAACACATTACTGAGTGCTGTTGTTTTTGACTTAGCGAACATCACCAACATTATTACACATCATGTATTGTTACATAAGCTGCAGAACCCATACAGTAGTCTCGTAACCGACGAGAGATTGTCTTTGGAATCTGACTCCTCATTTCTTTAAATATATTTGACGTGTACATATTTTCTTTTTGTTTTTTCATTTACTAGACTAATGTAAGGTTACGAGAGTAGCGTTGTACGTAAGCAGCACAGTAATAATTCACATCTTCGAATATTCATTCTGTACTTGTTAACATTATTATTCGGATAGTATTCGTTATCAATGGTGAAGCGGGAGTCGTTTTAGAATCCTGTTTTATCTGATATTAAGAGAAAACAACGGTTTTTGACTCAGCCCATTAATCTCACATATTCCTCAGTGATTAATTCAGTAAGCTCTGAGCAGTGGCGTGCTGTACCTTCACTTGTTTTAGGAGCAACGATTCTTGTCGCACATGCTTTTAGTTTCCCGTTGTGTATAAAAGATCCATCGTGAGTGAGTGAGTAGACGGTATGCACTGCAGGGCGGACAGCAGCGCGCCCACACCACTGTCAGCCTATTGCGTCTGGTGCGTCTCGTCCCAGCCGCGGTCACATCGGTTGCTCAACCTATGACTCCACTCTCGACACTGGGCAACGATACAGAAGACAAGGCAGATAATACCCACACTCGCCTGGCGGACAAACCTTCGGCCTCGCACGCACCACATGCTCAAGCACCGAACGTGAGAGCAACTCGCAAAGAATCCCGCACCGTTAATTTGACGCAGGTAGCCCTCGCTGCTCTGCTATTGGTAGAAGACGGCATCGTTGAAAAGACCGTGTTTACTTGCCACATTTCCGCCACAATCATACCGATGGACTACGGCATTGCAGCTGCATCTCGAGCACTCACGCTTAAAAACCATCAGGCCGAGTCAGACACTTACAAAAGGAAAGAAAGTGGTTCCACCACTTCTCTCCGCCGCAGAGGCTGCCGTGAACACGGAAGAAATCATGTCACTGATGACGACGGTTCAACCTAGCAACCAGAATCGCATTAGCCTCTAAACTTGACACCACACTACAGATGCCAAAGACTTTAAACTCCGTAGGTCCTCTCGAAGTCGTGGAAGACTGACTTTCTACTACCGCCAGCTCCTCAGGGCACTGCACCACCTCGAACTGTCGTAGAATACAGCAGCAAACAGATGACGCTGTATCATTCACCCCCTTAGCTAAGTGGTCAACAAATTTTACTACAATGCAGTGAGCTCGGGATCGATTACCTCCAGTGTTAAAGATTTTCTCCGCTCTGAGAACGAGTCTTGTGTTGTTCTCATCATCATCAACACGCATGTCGCCCAAAGTGGCGTCAACTGGAAAGACTTGAAACTCAGCGGTCGATCTTCCCAGGAGGGCACTTACGGCCATCAATTCGGCAAATGTATCATTTAATTAAACACAATAATTAACAATCACTCATTCACCATGAAAAAGCGGGGAAGAGCATACTAAATATTGAGGGTGCCTAATATTTCTCCACATCCACTGACGACCCACACTGTAGCTGCCGCCATTGGACATGAGCGACCCGTCAAGACCGTGATCAACCACCTACCATTCAAGACGGACCTCATACACTTTCGAAAGGTGCTGGAAGATGACGGATAGGAGTGCAATCCGTGTCCCGCCTTAAGTGACCTGAAACAAGATTGCCTCAGTCTTCCAGAGAACGAAAGAAACTGAAATGTGTCGACCAACACCTCACCAATGAGTATCCTTCCGACTTCACTATCCATATGTCAGTCTCCACAGTCTGTGATGAAAACCATCACGAAACTACTAGGGATGCGGATACTACAGACCTGCCAAAGCTAGACAAGGTAGGACCTGTAACCCCCGACAGTGTAAGGGCAGAGGTATGGCACGCAGTTGTCTCCAGGGCGTCACCCAGTAAGCAGCTGTCGGCGTCGGTAGGTGTACTCGCTGAAACAAATCAACCAAGTAGCGCTACAGTCTCGCCACCTGTCGCCACCTGCTTCCGCAACCACCCGAGGGGAAACAACGGAACAGATATAGATTAGGAGCCGCGCAACGAAACAGGTGACAATCTGAACCAGAACTCAAACAACAGGCGGATCTCCCAAGACCACCACAAAATAATGAATGACGACGACTTCCAGTAGAGGCACAGAACGAGCAGCGCAACCACCAGTTGGTTCTGCAGAAGCTGTTCATCAAGCCTCATCTTGTTTTCTTTCCATCTTCTAGGAAATGCTGAGGACTGTCGACATAAAGATTAAGGAATTACCTCAGTTAATTTCCTCTGCCTCAAAACTGTCTTCGAAGTCAAGAAACTTCCAATGACACCACGGGCATTAATGACAGAGGATTAACAGCGTAAGCACCAACGCTATGAAATTGTAGCAGTTTCTACAGGATGAAAATGTCGTGTATCTCGTTCAAGCCGGGCGTGGACGGGAGAGCTGCAAATTACGGCTG
This sequence comes from Schistocerca piceifrons, assembly GCF_021461385.2. NCBI lineage: Eukaryota > Metazoa > Arthropoda > Insecta > Orthoptera > Acrididae > Schistocerca > Schistocerca piceifrons. Next base: position 953,335,632 of record NC_060138.1, read on the forward strand.
TTACCGTACGGATAGCAGCACAGCTGATGATGGTACGGCCGTCGGTGTCCACAAGGACCATCAACTGCACCTTTCAGCTCTGGAGTTCGTAGTAGTGTCTGCTGTTGCCTGTCGAAACCGTCTGCGGCCGTATAAAATTCATTGTGAGCCACCAACCTCCTCGTGCTGTGCTAGACAACCACAACAACTTCGACACACTGTTATCCCTCCCACTAAAATTTTTTCTGGAACTTCAAAGCCGAAAAGGTGGCCTGGCACTTCCTTGTCACTAACACCGGCAAGGATAGGCTCCCGTCAGTTAGTGAGTATCATGAGGAGGTGGTGTTTGACTTGCGTGAGCCTACCACCGTTCGCAGAAGGTGACAATCCGACGTCAGGACACTGGTAGCGTTGACTGCAGGGTCACTAGCTTATTTTTTAGGTTATATATTACAGAGTGCAGGAATCAGTAATCCTTTTTAGATTTTATTATGCAAATATAGATTTCGGCTAGTAGCTAGCCATTCTGAATGCGCTATTTTTTATTTTCAATGCGTGTAAGTCCCTGTTGTTCAGGCGTCAGTCACAGTTCTTTGAATACTCATTGTTGTCCACAATATTTGTTCAAGATGTTTAATTCAATGCTGAGGGGGAGAAGGGAGAGGGAGTGGTGGAAGGAGGGGATAGATCTTCCCAGGAACGGCAACGGCAATCAATGCAGCAGCATAAAACCGTTGGTGTCTTCAGTGCCGCTATGTTCGGTTCTCTGGGCCCCGAGCTGTATTCTGCGTGCACCAATGACATACCCAAGCAGGTGGGAGCGGAAATAGCCCTGTACGCCTATGTCATTTCCCTACTCAAGCACTGCCAAAACATATTGATTTTAGACACCTCGGAAGACATCTGAAAAGAATCATCCAGTGTTGGAGGGTGAAAGGCAGCCCCATCAAGAGCCAAGCACTTCTCCTCGCTACCAAGTTCCCCAGTCGCCAACTCACAACTGGTGGCAAGGAATGGTGACTAAGTCAGATACCTTGATCTTACCGTTGCTCGTAATCGCTTCAGTCAATAACGGTTGTAGCCTATTGACAGTTCAAAAATAACACACTATCAGACAACGCGAAACTAATTGTTTGGCTTGGTGTCATACTGCCGGTCATTTTGTATCGCTAAGAAGTGTGGTCTTGGTCCTAGTCACAGACCAGACGGCAGACTCCTCATCACAAAGTTTTCCAAGTTATAGGGAACGATATCGCCATACATATTAGGCAACACTTAGCACAACTATCCATCTACGAAATCATACAGAGAAAATCTATCAGATTATGTATGAAAACTACTTTTTTACTCCTAACTCGATCAGTTCATTAGGTCAAGAAACACCAAACTGGCTTCACAAACGAAGATGAGGCTTCAACTGAAGATGAGGGCCACATGGACCTCTGAAATACCATGTCAGTTTGACTGTATGTTCCTGATGCAACCTGACAAAAGTTTTATACTTAATATGGACCTCTGTATAGCGACTTGTAAATTGACAGATATTTTTACCACATGTCATTAGAAATCTAGATGGTGATAATTTACTTAAATGCATGATTTACGTGTGTTTGCCCCTCATACGCAGCCCACATCAGGTAAGTATTGAGGGACTGCGTAACAAAAGTAATAGCAAGCTAAAAGAATTACTGTAGAAATTTTAAAATATGTATTCTACTTTGAGTTTACTGCTTCTTAAGACAACCGTCTTGTGATCTAATAGGCTGTTCGCTGGTTAGCATAGCATAATTTTTCACCTATAATTACGAGTATTTTTATTTAACATCTTCTTTCGATGTGAAACGATGACTTCGGATTCCTTACTTACAACCGGACGAATAACGACCTTTTATGATTTTCTTGCAGGCAGTAAACGTCGGAACTCGGTAGTTTGGGTGACATATTTCGGAACTGGTTGACTTAGGAGACACAAATACGAATTATGATGAATTCTTCTCATGTTATCATCCGAGTGGTGGCGTCATCTTGTCGCAACGTTTCGATGAGTTTCGAACCCATCATCTTGTGGCGAAATGTCGGAATGCTGTGTTCTGCATATCTATATAGCTGCTTGACCACCGTCCGCTTCTGTATGCCCGCCAATCACGTTCCTTCGGAAGGGGGTGCTGCGTCGGTGGTGGTGAGGGACAGCGGCGCGGCCGGGCGTCGAGACCCGGTGGCTATCCAATCTGTCTGCAGACGCCGCTGCCTTCAGATCGGAGCGTTCCTGACGTATTTTGTCAATTTCGGGATCCCACGCTGCACTGAGCTGAAAACCGCTATCCCTGTTTACTAAATTGTTGTGCAGACGTATCACCACTGCCTCTTTGAAGATCGAGTCCCAGACCCCGTTGGCGCGGCACAACTTCTTTCGAATTCGAAGGTGTGTCCCTCGATAATGGTATGTTCTGCTACCGCGGACTTCTTTGACTGTCCTAGTCGTACGTTCCTGATGTGTTCAGTACAGCGCTGGGAGATACATCATTGTGTCTGCCCGATGTATTGCATCCCGCATTCGCCCTCAATACTGTAAATGCCCGGCGTCTGCCACCCCAGCTGGTCTTTGGTTGAGCGAAGTACATCTTTGACTTTTTGCAGTGCGCGAAAGATGGTTGTTATTTCGTGCTTCTTTAATATTCTTGCGATCTTGGCTGCCGGCGGTCCAGCAAACGGCAGAAACGCCACACATTTTGCTTCGTCTTCTTTTGGTTTCTCCTCCCGCCTCTTGTCTATACGCAAGGCGCGTCTTATTTGTGTCTTGGTGTAGCCGTTCTTTCGGAAGGTTTCCCACAGATGTGTTAACTCACGCGGCAAACTCGTTGTCACAGAGCGACCTGCCTCTTTGTTCAAAAATGGCTCTAAGCACCATGGGACTTAACATCTTAGGTCATCCGTCCCCTTGGAACTTTGTACTAAGGTGTTTAGTACCGAGCTCCGTTGTGCTGTATCGTGGTAGCTCCGAGCATTGAGATAAAAGTCCGTGTGCGTCTTCTTCCTGTAGACCGAGGGTCCCAACGTACCATCCGGATTTTTCTTGATCAAAGTATCCAAGAAGGGAAGGCAGCCATACTCTTTTACCTCCATGGTGAATTTGATGCTGTTATGTATGCCACTGAGATGGCGTAGGAACTCCTGTGGTCGAAACGTTGCGACAAGACAACGCCACCACTAAGCTGATAACCCGAGAAGAATTCATCATTGAATACGCCGAGAAAGACTGAAATCGCATAAATACGAATTATTTCTCATGTGTATCTGTTGACACAGAGATACGATGACAGTCTGAGCCTTTCAGACCTCTATTTTCACTGGAACAAATTGTGAATTTTTGTTTGATAATACTTTTTGTGAAAATGTGATTTCCGTGAACACTAAGAAGGGCTCTCTCTCCATTAAGCTAGTGTCTTTCTGTCATGAGTAACCTTAGATGTAACGAGCACTGATGTACTCTTAAGTGGGTGCTCTTGTAATGATGTCTATCATAATGATTGGTACTAACCACAATAGCTGTGCCAACATCAAAAGTTTCTGCAGGCGTTCAGAATAACTCAGCTGTATTTTGCCGCCATATTTTGTAAGACCGAGCTAATATGCACATTTATGGTCTCATTTCAAAGCAGTAAATAAGCATCTAAGACGAGGGACTCGGTTGTGATCTAGTGAGCGAAGCAACTACGCAAGCACCAACACTGCACACAAATAATATTACACCTACGCCAAATACGTTTGAGTGAGAGAGTCAACTAACTCCTGAGAATCTGGCTGGACCCGAAACTAATCTACTGGGATCACACACAGTACGTTTCCAAAAAGATGGTTCAAATGGTTCTGAGCACTATGCGAGTTAACTTCTGAGGTCATCAGTCGCCTAGAACTTACAACTAATTAAACCTAAGGACATCACACACATCCTTGCCCGAGGCAGGATTCGAAGCTGCGACCGTAGCGGACACGCGGTTCCAGACTGAAGCGTCTAAACCGCACGGCCACACCGGCCGGCAGTACGTTTCCAACCGAACATCTACGAAGCTAAAAAATCTACAGTCAGTGCATAACAGTCAAACTACACTGATTTATGGCTAATCGACCAATTATATGACAACCATGGCATGGTACAGGTACACAGATGCTGCAGTGCAGCTGGCCCAGGAGACATTGTCGAGGCCCAGCCTGAGCAGTATCACTCATAGATTCGCAATAATATTCTTCGTGATGAATTTAAGCTATGACACTGGTATCAAACTTTGCACGATACCCAATAATTAAAAATAACCTGACGCTGGCATTACCTGCCGCAGCAAACAAGAAAACCCTCTACTGGTATTGCTACCCATCCAGACTGTCGCATTGGTTTATTTCTCTTAGTGCTTGCCTTGGCACTTATTTCCCTCTGCCCTCTGAAACCTCTGCTCTTCAATCGCCTTCGTCCATTTTCTGTCACCTCGATGGGATCGTGATAGTGGGTGATCCTACCCAGGCGCACGGACGACGTCAGAAACGTATCCTGTGAACTACTCGACTAAAACTAGCAAACTCAGAGGTGACAGTAGAACTTTTGTGCTGGTCACTATGTCGATGAGGGTGTGGAGGGGGTTCATCCTTTAAAACATGTTATCTAGTGCCAGACACAAGTGTCTCGTAAGAAATTATGTAAACAAAAAAATTAAAGTAATAAATATTACTCGTGCAGAGAAGAGGAAAGGGAAAGAAGAAAGTCAAAGAAGAAATATATCTAATATACAGCATTCATCGAAGATATATATATATATTTTTTTTACAGATAACAGTGAACTGAATTGTTAGTCCAAAAAATACCACTTTCACAAACGTTCTGTTGACAACACTTCAGCCCATTCCCTTGTAATAATTATTTTGTTTCCTGTAAGGTGTCGTTGAAATTCGTTGGCCTGATGTCCGCAGCTCGTGGTCTACTGGCTGGCGTTGCTGCCTCTGGATCACAGGGTCCCGGGTTCGATTTCCGGCCGGATTAGGGATTTTCTCTGCCCGCGGACTGGGTGTTTGTGTTGTGCTCATCATTTAATCATCATCATTATTATTCGTGACTGTGGTTAGATTGGACAATGTAAAAAATTGGACTGTGAAAAAATTGGGACGTTGTACGTACGCTGATGACCGCGCAGTTGAGTACCCCAGAAACCAAACATTATCATCATCGTTGGCCTGATAAAGCAGCAGCAGAATCTTCAACGGCTTTCACTTTTCAATGATGAGATGCTGAACTTGGTATCACCACCAGGAAGGGAGTTCAACACTTCCACGGGCTATCCGGATGTCGGTAACATGAGGCTCTCCTACTCGCATGAAACTATGGCTTCTTTAAAAGGACAACTGCTAATTTCCTTTCCCTTACTGCCTCTAGCCAATGACATCACACCGATAATAATATATACCCTGACATTCCTTTCTCTTTCCATCGAATGGTTTGGTAGACCGATTACTTTGACACAATATGAATGACACTGCAAAAATCTGGAATCGTGCATGATAAGGAGAGACTTTTTCCTGACGTCTGAATCAAACTGGTGAGCATCTGATCCCTTAAAGAAGACTTATCAAAACAATGGTTTTTTAGTGTGACACAAAAATTAAAAGCAGAAGACAGTCAATGGTTCCAAATTCATTTGTCGTGCTTTACGTTTTATTTGCTGCGAAAGCGAAAAACGCTAAGATCCAATGTATATAAGTGACTATCTTATTAAATTGTCCAAATAAGCAAATCAAAAAGAAGAACTTGACGTATAAGTCACATCCAGTATTGCCATGTAAATTTGCAATGTTTAATCACATAAGAAAAAGTCTGGGTCGGATTAGCCATTGATGGAAAAGCAAAGCTGACGAATTTGGCGACAACAGTAATTTTGTGACAAATATAAAAGGTGGAAATGAATATAATAAGTAACACAAAGGAATGTAAGATGAAATTTTGTCGGAAACAAGACCAGGCCAGCGTGGGCTTCAGCACTGCGAATGATATTAAAGACTAGGAGTGGATCTCCGTGGATTTCATCAATTGGGAAGAAACGTATGAAACAATGAAATTCGAATTGGGTATTTTATTCTGTACAGAGAATGACAGTAAGTGGACACAGACAATTATTAATGGAAAGACAAGAGCAGCAAAAGTAAAGGGGTTAGAAGTAATTGGTTTTCTCTTTATACCACACTTGTTCAGAATATTTATTGAAGAATTGATTAACAAATCAGAAGACAAATGAATAAAAAAGGAAATCTAGAAAAATCAACTGAACATGATTTGAAAGTATTGCTCTTGTCGTGGACTCAAGAAACTGGCATTATACTGCTAATAATATCACCTACAAATGAAAGGTACGAATTAAAGGTAAATACTAACAAAAAGAACCTGCTACTATAGTTACACATTTAAGCAAATCGCGGCAAACATGACATTCGGAAAATAAAAATAAAGAAATGAAAAGTTGTCCTAGGTAAGGAGCGTCACGTCTGAAAACAAAAAATCAATCGTGGAATCAGAGAGTTTGTAGATATCATTTTACAAGATACATGAATATTGAAACCAAGAAGTCGATGGTAAGAGACACAGAAGACATAAGAAAAAGAAACGAGTAGGATGGGGTGCTACCAAAAGTGCTGTGACTAGCGAAAAAGGAGGACTGGAAGGACCAGTTATAATGGAGTAAAGAGAAACAATACCTTACGGAAACAGCGGTTTACCTCGCTTGATAACAACTCATTGTCAATGAAAGCAAAGCCATCATATAGCATAAACGTAAGACCAATCGTTTTCGACGAGTATGGTGAACAGGAGAACAGAAATCAGAGGTGTAGATCACATATATTCCTATGGATTGTCGGCTACCTCTCTTAAGTATAGTTACGGGAAAAACCTCGCGTTAATGCAGCAAATAGATAACATGTTGTACGGTTTTACAAGAGACTACTGTAAGTATATAATTTTTGACACTTGATCAATTGCTCATGATTTGAGTATTGTGATCCTATTGCAATTACGTTCGTTACATTTGTACAGCAATTTTTAAATAAAGTATCCCTTGCTCTATCTATTATCTACTGACCAATAGTACCCGCACACCTCTGCATAATGAAGAATTGACCACTAGACGTCGCAATAGGGGGACACTCCGCGTAAAAGGGGTGAGGAGCACTGTGTTGTCAGTTGAGACGTGCTAATAACAGAACAGGTCGGACAGGAGGTCTCATTGTATTCCAACGTGGACTAGTCACTGGGTATGAGTAACAAATGTATCAGTAGTTGTAGTGATTTCAGTCCTTCCAAACCTGGGCAGTTCGACTGTTGGCGACGTATCTGTGAAGTGGAAACACGAAGAAACAACGTCAACTAAAGCAAGACCAGGGAGATCTCAGTACTGACCGACGGGGACCGTCGAGCACGGTGGGTAATTGTAAAAAATGTCACATGAAATCACCAGAAGGAATCACCCGTTACCAGTAGTCCAGCTAGTGCAGTGACTGTGAGTAGAATGTTATAAAGAATGAGGTATAATGGTTGAGGATCTAGACGTAATGCACACACTTCTCTATTCAGTGCTTAACGATTATTGAGTTCCGATATAGAGCGACGGCACTGGACACTGGGCGACAGGAAATGAATGATTTGTGGTTATGAATCACGCTACACACCATGTGGCAATCCAATGAAAGGGTTTGAGTTTGACGAATGCCTGGATAACGTTATCTGCCACCAGGTATAGCGTCAATAGCGAGGTGTGGCGGAGGTCGTGTTACGTTGTAGGGGTGTTATTCATTGTTAGGTTTTGGACCCCTTACTGTGCTTCAGAAAACCGTAACATACTTTACAGCATTTCTTGGAGATTCACATTCATCTCTGCATTTTATAACTTCGATTAAACATATGCTGTCATTATCATAGCTTTACCTGTTCTGACACTTAGGTAATGTTGTTGCTGTTCTTTTGCAAGGACTACTTGCGCAAAGATGCATTTTTATTTTGTTAACTTAGTTCTGAAGTTGTAGTTTCTTTCACATGTGTATCATTTTCTACAGCTAGTTCTTTAGATTGGTAGGTTACTTCTGAATTTTGCAGTTTAGCCAATGGCCTAAGTGACCAGTTTCTAATCATGGGACACTTAATGATTTTATTAATAAACAGTACATTTTAACATCGCATATAGTGGTAATTTGAAGCATGTGAAAATGGATGTACCTCTTGGTTTTTGTCAATTGGTAAATATTAATACACTTATAGAGTACTGTCGTTGATTATTATTCTATTTTTAATCTGGCTTTGTATTTGCATGGTTGGTCAACTGATAATGCTATAATTACTGTATATGCATACAGGTCTGAAGATGCAGCACTAAGTCACTAAAATTGGCTGCCATATAATAGAGTAACAACTAAACGGTGGCTGCACGTGTTTCATTATATTATGTACCTCAAATTAATGTCCTCTAATAGGTGTCTGGGTCCTGCCATTCAGAAGATGTATTAGTTGATAGCAATTATCAATGTAGATGGCTGAAGAGAATCATATGAAATAAAATAAATGAAAATATTGAGGAGAAAGATAAGACTTCTAATCCTTAACCCACATAGTGAGGCATCTGAAATGGATTACAAACATTTTTAACTCAAGTTCGAGTCAGGGACATAGGACCACTCCTTCTAAAATCTGAATATGACACTTATGGACAGATATTATCAAACGATGAGATGTAAGAAAGTGATTGTAGTGACTGCGTTTATCCTTTAGACTACATTGAAACGGTTAAACACTGAATCGTGTCCTGTCTGCTGAGTGCCTTTCGCTTTTGAACTTACGTCACTGTACAACAATGACTTCCTACTTTAAACTTTCCGTAGATACGCTCATTTCCCATAAAAGAAGTATTTATCACTTTAAAATTAATGTAGAACGCCCTTTACACTAGATGCGAATGTGACGCCATCTCTTTTTGGCTCTGTTAAAGCAGTCACAGGTGGGCAAAGTTGCGAGGGCGGCCGCCTGCGGGCGACTACGGCGGTATTATCATGTGTGGAGATCCCAGTACAGCAGTTGGGGCGGCGCGCTCTTGAATTCATAGCGCAACCTGCGATAGCGGCCGCGTGTAATTGAAGCAAGGGACGGCGGGAGACCGCAACGGCCGGCGCCGGGATTCCGAGGGGAGAGTCGGCGCGCAGCTGATTAGAGTATACGGCACAGCAGGCCGAGCCTGCGCCGGAAATAACACAACTTTGCTCCGAGCCGCGCCTCGCCGCCACCGACTACTCTGTGTGAGGCACGGCTACTTAATACACGAGTATAACTGTGCCCACGAATGGCCAGCGCCAACATAGGCTTTGATCGGCTTGTTAATTAGGGACAGATAAAAGGTCCACAAAGTGTGGCGATTCTGTTGTACGAGTGGGCGGCGAAAATTTTTTGGCTTTGTTTCCTTACAGCTGTAATAAAATAATAAAAACAGCAAACGGGGCTTCTTTTAAAACAATGAAATCTTAATATTTAACTGTGTAAATATCAGGTGTTCACTGTTCGTTCAATTTGTCCTGCCATTGGTTACAGATGTGATGAAAGCCTGACAAGCAAGTTTCCCGTCATTGGAGCTAAGGGCCGTCATGAAGTTTTTATTTTTCCAGGAAAAGTGCGCAAAGGACATTCACACCGAGATGCCACAAACACTGGAAGAGGAGTGTGCTTCCTTTAACACTGTGAAAATATGGATATCTCACAACAAAACCGACAATTTCACTGTTGACGTCGAGTCCCGCACTGTAGCCCTATTCTTTATCGTCCCATACCGTTCGGTTGCGTATGTTAGCGTCGGTACTGGAGTCATTTTCGGTTTGATAGTGTAGCGAAACAACCGCTGTATCCTTTAAGAAATACAGAGGCGAGCTAGTGTGCAGGGACTTACCCCAGTTCACAGCAACTAGCGCCACGTCATCATGAAGTGCCAGTACGTAGCATACAAAGTATTGTGCAATAATCTAAAAATTAAAGTAGCATTTCCAAACTTTGTCAACATATGCTTCAGTATATTAATGTTAAGACTGTTAACTTTCGCCGACCGGAGTGGCCGTGCGGTTCTAGGCGCTACATTCTGGAACCGCGCGACCGCTACGGTCGCAGGTTCGAATCCTGCCTCGGGCATGGATGTGTGTGATGTCCTTAGGTTAGTTAGGTTTAAGTAGTTCTAAGTTCTAGGGGACTGATGAACTCAGAAGTTGAGTCCCATAGTGCTCAGAGCCATTTGAACCATTTCTGTTAACTTTCCGACTGATTAGATGATATGTTTCGCTAAATACATTGTTTTAAATTTTAAAAAGTGGTGGTAAATAATAAAGGTAGAAGGCTAAACATTGTCCAGAATGTGCAAATGTATGTCACAATCAGCTGCTACAAGTCTCAACTTGACCGGAGGAACATTTTGGTCAAAATCGGATTTTCTACGGAAAATTGAAGGCGCTAAGTATTAGACTCAGAAATATGAAAATTCGTACGAAGTTTCAGTTTGATACGAAATCATTGAGTATGGGACCACATTAAGCTACCTCTAATAGTTTTCAAGTTATTTTCTGAAAACTATTTGGAACAAAACCGTCCTTATTTGTAAGAGAGTAAGTGTCATTTATATTATAGTTCTGATAACAGTACATCATTACATCCATTAAATAATAAATATATAATAAGTTTCAAGACTTTGATGTAAATACTAATCAATGCAAGGTCTCTTAAAGCTGTAGGTTAGAGCTCATGTTCTACTGCCAGTTTCGTTATAAAAAATCTAGCAGGCAAAGTTCAAATGCAGTTGAGCTGAAACTTTTTCTGTAATTAAAGCCAACTTAACTCGATGCCCTCCTCCTCCTATGAACCATGGACCTTGCATTCGTGGGGAGGCTTGCGAGCCTCAGCGATACAGTTAGCAAAACGAGGATAATGGAATGCAGTCGAATTAAATCAGGTGATTCTGACGGAATTAGATTAGAAAATGAGACACTTCATGTAGTAGATCAGTTTCGATATTTGGTCAGAAAAGTAACTGATGATGGTTGAAGTAAAGAGGATATAAAATTTAGACTGTCAATGGCAAGGAAAGAGAAATTTGTTAACATCGAGTATAGATTTAAGAGTCAGGAAGTATTTTCTGACAATATTTGTATGGAGTGTAGCCACGTATGGAAGTGAAAAATGGACGATAAATAGATTGGACAAGAAGAGAGTAGAAGGTTTAGAAATGTGGTGCTACAGAATAATGCTGAAGATTATATGGATAGATCACGTAACTAATGAGGGGGTACTGAATAGATTTAGGGAGAAGTGGAATTTGTGGCACAACTTGACTGGAAGAAAGGATCAGTTGGTAGAACACGTTCTGAGGCATCAAGTGATCATCAATTTAGTATTGGAATGAAGCACGGAGGGTAAAAATCGTAGAGGTAGACCAAGGCATGAATATACTAAGGAAATCCAGATGGATGTAGACTGCAGTAGTTATTCGGAGATGAAGAAGCTAGCACAGCATAGAGTATTGTGTGGAGAGCTGCATCAAATCAGCCTCTGGACTCAAGATTATAACAACAACAACAACTCCATTCATATACACATTATGAAGATTTTAAATTGATTCATGAGAGAGTTATTAAATAAAGTGGAAAATCAGATGTTTTATATGGACGTAGGGCAGATGACGGAATGTGTTCCGCTTGCCCGTCCACTGCGCCCATATGTAAATACGGCCTGAGAAGCAATGACAGAGACATTCCGCACCCAACTATCAATCCGTCCGCGTCAGTCAAACGGCGACTTACGCACTGCCTTGGATGACGTCACAGCAAGGTTGACACCAACTACATGTTTTCAATACAAATAGGAAGTGAACTGGTGAGGACTGTACACTTCGCACCGGCCGCGCGGGATTAACCGTGCGGTCTAGGGCGTTGCAGTCATTGACTGTGCGGCTGGTCCCGGCGAATGTTCGAGTCCTCCCTCGGGCATGGGTGTGTGTGTTTGTCCTTAGGGTAATTTAGGTTAAGTAGTGTGTAAGATTAGGGACTAATGACCTTAGCAGTTAAGTCCCATAAGATTTCACGCTATCAATCGGTCCGCGTCAGTCAAACGCCGGCTTACGCACTGCCTCTGATGACGTCACTGCCAGGTTGTTGCTAAACGCATGTTTTCGTTATAAATAGGAAGTGAACTCGTGAGGTCTGTGCCCTGTCCTGGTTAGCTTAGATTTCACGGAAGTAAGGGTTTATGGGCCGCCCGTAATGTTAACAAAACCGCGTGACAAGTGGTGAGATTATTTGGCACTCTTGTAGCGAGCAACTGTGATGATTAGAAGCCAGAGAAAAACACCATTTAACTGGAACTTACCGTACAGGTCGCCTCTGAACAGCTCATAGTGCTGCTTGTGATAGAGACGTCGTCATTACTCTTATTATTAGGAATATTACTACGTTTGTGTATGTGAACTTTTACTGAATATATTGATCAGTTATAACTCAAAACTTCCATTTACAGTAATAGTTACTGATCCCGCTGAGTAAATAGCGATTAAAACATTTCTGTCAGTGAGCACATGAAGAAAGTGGAATTTCAGACAGGAAACTATGGTACGTTCTCCATCGCTTTCTGGGTGACCACAAAAATAGTTTTCATGCTCGTAAAAGACGACGACAAACAAACGAAGACAATATTTTTTATTAGCATTAACCCGCCGCCCCACAGTAGCCGAAGCTGCTGTTCTGTACGCTACTGAGACCTGTTACGATTGGTCCGCCGGCAAATTTTTCGTCTACTGTACTGAGAGCTGGTGAGGTGACAGTATGGCCGTTCGATTGGTTTGGTGTGCTTTGGCTGCTGAGACAAGCTGTGGTTTTAGAAAAAACTGAATATTTTTAGTTTTGTATGTAGTGATTATATTTTATTGAAGAATCACTGGGATGCATCCAAGTGGAAATGGAGTTCATAAATTTTATTATTATGGCAATTCAGCGGAATATCGTGGAAGTGGACACGTTAAGCATGGTAAGAAGAAGGCAACAGCAATGAATGCTAGAAAGCAATTCGAGGAAATGTAATTTGCAGGACGAGATGAACCCTTCTGAAATACCTGAGAGCGACTTTGCGGTGAGGTACTGGCTGAGGAGGAAAGTGGCCCATAATTTGGTTGAGGAACTGTGGTTGTACGTGATAGCCTCACAGAAAGCTACAGCAATTCCTTAGCACCTGACGACGTATTTTTTTAGCAACTCCTGAAATGTCTAAATCAGTTGAACAATCCCGATCAATAATCAAATTTTTAAGACAGGTAGTTACTATGAGGAATGCCAGACATACTGATCGATTCCAGTCAATAATAAAGTGTCTTACTGCATCCAGCTTTTGTTTCAAATGTAGCAGACATAAACAACAGACACACAATGGATACACACACAGCCATTTCAGTGTCACAGGGATGTCAACGTAGTAACTTCTCATTTTCTTGCAACATTTCCACTGATTTCTTATATGACCAAGACTATTCATTATAAATACACTTTTAGAAAACAATAAAGGGAATAGCGCGTTTGGTAGTTGTGTCATTTGGCCACTTCGGGTGTGGGGCATTGTACGAGCGATGATGCTCCATGCTGGGTGCGCAGTCATTGGATAAGCATGCTTGCAGCTGTGATCAATTGCGTCTTTCGCTGGCTGGTGCGAGGAGAGACGGCAACTTAGCATAAGTTCACTTAGGTAGCTCATGAGCTGCACCGACTCGCTACCGAGTGACTTTCGGAATTTCACGAAGGCTTTACTGCAGTAACTTTGACAGCTCAGTGTGGTCACCTACTGAACCGATCGCAAAGCGACCGAACGATGCAGAATAGAGCTGTTAGTCACTCTCAAACCGCAACAGACAATGCAACATCCGTTACTGTCCATGAGCTGATTCTTCAGAATCGACAGATATCCACCAAAGAGATAACCATAATACTGAACATCTCCCAGGAGCGTGTTCATTTCATTATCATCACAGTACTAGACTTGCAGCAAAATAGGTGCAAAAATGTTTGAACTGTAATCAGCAGAAGGAACACGTCGAGACAACTGAAGCAAATTAGCACAAATTTGAAGCCACAGAGATCATTTGGCGAGGTTAGTGACAGGATGAAACTTGGATTCACATTTACCACCATGAAATCAAGTAACAAAGAATGACACCACTGTGGGTCCCCACAGCCGAAGAAATTATACACCCAGATAGAGGTCAAGATTAGATTAGATTAGAGTAGATTAGATTAGTTATTCGTTCCATAGATCCGAGCTGAGGAGATCCTTGTGGATGTGGAACATATCAATTTTTTAAGCTGAAATAACAATACTAATACTATGAGTATATACAATACATCATTTGTTTCCATTACAAAATTCGAGTAGAAGTAGTTGGCCACTAGGAAGTCTTTCAGGCTCTTTTCAAACAGATATTTATTTGTAACAAAAATTTTTATGTTTGCTGGCAAATTATTGAAGATTAGTGTTCCTGAGTAGTGGACTCCTTTTTGAACTAAAGTAAGTGCTTTTAAGTCCTTGTGCAGATCATTTTTGTTCCTTGTATGAACTGAGCTGTATGTTGGAAAAAGATATATATTATTTAGGACAAATTTCATTAAGGAGTAAATATACTGAGAGGCAATAGTTAGAACACCCAGTTCTTCGAAGAGGTTTCTACAGGACGACCATGAATTTACTCCACAAATAATACGTATTACACGCTTTTGGACCCTAAAAACTTTTGTTTGACTTTAAGAGTTACCCCAAAAATTATACCATATGACATTATGGAATGAAAGTAGGCAAAGTATGCAAGCTTTTTCATTTTTATGTCGCCTATGTCTGCTAACACTCGAATTGAAAATACAGATTTGTTAAGGTGTTTCTGCAGTTCTATATAGTGCTCCTCCCAACTGAATTTATTATCAAGTTGTAATCCCAGGAATTTAAGACTGTCAACCTCTTCTATCTGTTCTTCTTCATACTTATGCATACGCTGGGTGGAAACCTCTTACAGGTTCTGAATTGCATATAGTGAGTCTTTTCGAAGTTTAATGTCAGTGAGTTGGCTTTAGACCACTTATTAATATCCCTGAAAATATCATTAGCAGATCTTTCTAGAACTACACTCGACATACTCTTTATTGGAATACTTGTGTCATCTGCAAACAAAACGAACTCGGCTTCTGGCAGTGTAACTGATGAGAGATCAATAATGTACACAAGAAAAAGCAATGGCCCTAAGATGGATCCTTGTGGGAAACCACATGTAATTTCTTCCCATTCTCATTATGACTGATGACTTGATTCACTAGTCCTTGCACTGACACCCTTTGTTTCCTGTTAGTGAGGTATGACTTCAACCATTTTGCAGTACTGCTGTGACACCATAGAATTCTAATTTATTTCAAAGTATGTTGCGGTTCACACAATCAAATGCCTTTGACAAATCATAGAAAATACCTGCTGCTTGTAATTTGTTATTTAATGAATTAAGTACATTTTCACTGTAGGTCTAAATAGCCATCTCGATATCAGAACCCTTCAGAAATGCAAACTCTGTTCTTGATAATATGTTATTAGTGGTCAGATGGTTGAGAAGCTGCCTATACATTACTTTTTTTAAATTTTTGAGAATGCTGGCAAATCCCCTTTCTTGAATAGAGGCTTAACATCTGCAAATTTTAGCCAGTCAGGGAATGCCCCAGTTATAATTGACTGGTTACAGAAGTAACTTAGAATTCTACTAAAGTCAGAAGAACATGCCTCAATTAACTTAGTTGATATTTCATTGTAACCACTAGAATGCTTTGTTTTTAAAGATTTTATTATGGAAGTTATTTCTTCTAGTGGAGTGAGTGACATATTCATGTACCTGAAGCTATTTGTAAAGGCTAGTTACAGATATTCAAGGGCTTTATTTACTGATCCTGACAATCCCATTCTATCAGTAATGGATATAAAGTACTTTTTAAGTAGATTTGCCACACTATGCCCATCGGTTACTAATGTGTCATCTACCCTTAATGCTATTTGCTGTTGTTCCTTTTTGGTTCTACCAGTCTCCTCTTTCACTATATCCCATATTGTTTTTATTTTGTTCCCTGAGTTTGCTATCTTCTTCTCATAGTGCATTTGTTTAGATGTCTGAATTACTTTTTTTAAATATTTTACAATATTCCTTGTATTTAGCTAAATCATCAGCATTGGAGCTATTCTTGGTCGACATATAGATTTTCATTTTTGTCTTACAGGAAATCTTTATTCCTTGTGTAATCCATAGTTTTATTATAGACTTCTGTTTAACTTGAGTAACATTTAGAGGAAAACAGTTTTCAAACATGGTACTGTCATTGTTCATGAATGTGTTATATTTTCCATTGATGTCATGAGCACTATAAACATCTTTCTAGTTCATATCTTTGAGCAGTTTTCTAAAACACTCAGTTTTTGGTTGATTGACTACTCTCCTGTACTAAGATTTAGCAGTCTTGATAATCTGCTTAGAATTTACGTCTAAAACAAGGAGCTGCATGTCATGATCTGATAGTCCATTTATTACATGTCTTATGATTCTGTTCCTTTGATTTGTCAATGAAAATGTTATCAATGGCTGTCCTTGAGGATTTAATGATCCTGGTCCGAAAGTTTACAGTGTGAGTTAGATTGAAAGACAACATTACTAACTGCAGTATATGTTTACTGGAAGACTGCATTATAAAATCCGTATTAAAGTCACCAGCAATCAAAATTTCTTTGTTTCTTCCTGTTAAAGAACCCAAAAGTGCTTCTAGATGAATTATGAATAGATTATAATCTCCTGCAGGTGTTCGGTAAAAAGTTACTATTATATAGGACCTGTTATGGGACTCTAGTTCTGTTGCACATGCTTCTAGATGCTGCTCTAATCAGAATTTATTAAAGTCAATGTTCTTGAATTTATGGCAGTTTTTAAGAAATGTGGCAACTCATCCTCCATCCATATCTACTCTGCAGAAGTAGGAAGTTAGCTTGAATCCTGAAATGTTAACATATCTATACTAGTGGTCACTTGATTTTCAGAGAGGCGGATTATGTCAATTTGGAAAGATGAATTCATCTCCTCAATACAAATGAGTAGTTCATCAACTTTAATTCTTAGTCCCTGAATGTTCTGGTGTAATAAAGATAACTGATACTGCATACTAATGGGATTATAACTGCTTTGGCGAAGATGAACTGGCAGTTTCTGATTACTTTCTGTTAAACATTGTTTAAATGGAGGCTGTATGCCAAAATCTGACTAATGTTCATCTGTTTTCTGAAACTGAGTGTGTCTGCCAATCTCTCTTAAAACACGTTTTCTTTCCCCCTTCCCTATCCTGAAAAAGGCATCCCTCTGACATCTGTGACCACTGGTAATTTACCACTTGTGACAGTGTCCCCCCTTAAGTTTTCTGCAATCAACCCAGACAGTTTTCCCTTCCCTTTCCTACTGAGGTGATGGCCATGCCTAGTGTAGTCCCACCTGTCGTTAGCATCCACAGGAATCAAACCAATTTGTGGCCCTATATCCGTCCTAAGCAGCCACTCCTTGTTCACCCTCCTGACGGAAGAGTTCAAATGAGGCCGATCATGGGATCTCAACACAGACACAAATCTCACATTTGTATGTTTCGTTGCTGATGCTATCTTCACCAGGTCACTCTCTATGGAATATTCAGAGTCTCTGTCAATGCTATTTCCTGGACCACCCACTATAACCACGACATCCTCCTTTGTGAAAACCTTGCATAAAGAACCTACATCCTCTGTTACCTGACCCAGATTTGCACTAGGCTTCAAAAAGTTTGTGATCTGGTACTCTGGACCTAGATTTTCCTGCAGTAGTTGGCCAACACCTCTACCATGGGAACTACCTAACAACAGAACTTTCTTTCTCTTTAGAAATTTCGCTACCTTTTTCAAGTCCTTGTAAGCATGTTGTGCCCTTTCTACAGCTTCAGCTACATGAGGCTAATCCGATTCTGACTGAGGCAACAGCTGTCCGATGCTCTCCTTTGCCAGTTCCCCCTATTACCTGTTGCCACTTCCCACCTCTGTTCACCCTTGTTCCTCTTTAACCTGTCCAGATCCTCCTTGGCCTTTGTTAAGTCAGCTTGAAGAGCTGCAATTTTTCCTTCCTGTTCCATTATTTTTCTGTCTCTACTGCAGATCCTACAATACCACTGGTGAGCCTCATTTATGTCCCCATTTCCGACGCCACTACATTCGCCCCAATGAAAGAAACTACAGCATCCATCACGCAACACCCCGGAACTAACGATCCTACAGCATGTCGCACACTTCTCACTCATGGTAAAAACAGAATTCGTATAAACTGATTTACGTACTGACTAAAACGTAAACAAAGGACCATAGAAACTATTCAGGCAGATATAAATAAATGGAAAGAGTAGTGAATAAAGAAAATGGTGATTACATATAAATTTAAGTCACTGTTTACTCACGATACGCGCGCGTGAAATTAAGCCTAAAATCCGTGCTATAGGCGCGAGAAGGAAAACAAACTTATTACCCCGTTTAATCTTCTTTAACACTTCACTAACACTTCCCCTAATGTAACAACACTTATATTATATCTATACCAACAGGAAATGTTTACCTATAAGTTTAATTCACTACTTACTTACGATTCGCGCGCGTGAAATTAGGCCTAGGATTCGTGATACAGTCGCGAGAAGAAAAGTTCGCTTCTTAACCCGTTTAATCTTAATTTATACTTCACTATCACTTACACACTTAGATTAAATTTATAGCAACTGTAAACGTTGAAAACAGATTAATAATAACGCTTTTTATAATTATTTATTGCAGCAAATACTCGATGCAAACAAATGATGGCATCCAATATCTGAGACGAAGGCAGCATTCTGTTGTTGGACTGTATACCTCAGGTATATGCTATAACAAAAAACTATTATGGTAATATTCTGGCCAGTTAAAGGAAGCAAGGTAATGCCGAGGAAGGTTAACCGAGAGGATTTTTTTGTTGCCTGACAACACACCTGTGCGCACGTACAGACTGTCTACAGCCTCAGAGATTCAACAATGTGTGCCACTGCTCCTGCGGCGATCGAATTACGGGTGCAGCGAACCGAAGAAACTACCCAAGTATCATGAACTGCGCCAAGGGTCCCCAATGTATGGTTGTTGTGTTGGCGTCACAATTGACAATTCTTGGTGCACTGTTAGGAGATAAGTACTAGGATGATTATACTGTACCACTGACATCATGTAATAGTAACAATGAGGATCCTGCGAAAATGGTAATCCGAACATTCGTGGAACATAATGACTCCCCATTGATTCATAATATCTGTCTGGACCCTTTCCAGTTTTACCGAAAGAGCTAGCACAGTAGTAGCCCACTAGTCTTACATACGGGAGGATGACGGTTCAGATCCCCATCCGGCCATCCAGATTTAGTTTCTCCTTTATTTTCCTAAATCGCTCTTTGCAAATATGATTCCTTTGTAAAGTCCATGGCCGATTTCCTTCCCCATCCTTATTTTTTCATGCTTCGTGTCCCGTCTCAAATGATCTCTGAACGCTTCGTCCTTCCTTTTCAGTTCTGTTGCATCTTTTGCAGATCCTACGATTACATCTTTTCATCTTCTTTCAATCTGTAGTACATAAGAGGAATCAACCAAACAATCAAATAATCCAATAACCTAGCAGTGACTCACTTTATTTGAATAATATTTCATATATTAGCTATCAATGCTGACAGAGTTTTGATAGATCATAAAGGAGTTTTTTCTCGTTACACATCTTTACTACGGCCAATTTAAAGATACTTTTAATATGAGATGTACAACTTCTTTTATTTTATTTTATTTTAGTTTAGTTTACAGAAGCTGAAAAGTTCATTAACTGTTTATGGCTTACGCTAGGATATAGCTTTGAACATCTTGCGAAGGACTTTCTTTAGAATCGATCGACAGGACCATGAAACATAATCTTCCTTCAAACGTTAGCGGTTTAAATTAATGACAGAAAGTATGTAGGGCTTCTGTAACGGACGTTGCGACATACGGCTATCAAATGTGTATATTGGTGGTATACATTACTTAAAATATGATAGAGAAGTGATTAGGAAAAAAACGTAAACAAACTAATGCGAAAACTGAGACTTTCGGTCGGGCAAATATGTTGCACAAAACCAATACATGTACGCCAGCAGTGCTGAAATCCGCGTGTTTTTTTTATGTAGCGATCGGGGTAGGTAGATAGGTTGAGGTCCTAAAATAAAGATGTTCCAATGACATTTCAAGTAACGGATCAGTACTCCAGTATCAGATGAAGCCTTCCATGATGCAACCACTGGTAGCGTATCATAGAGTACTGCACACGGAACACTTTATGAAGGAAACACACAAACGACACACGTGATACTCGCTCATCATTGATGCAGGTGAAGGTAGCATTCAGCGCTGCAAGCACTCTATGTGTAACTGGACCACAGACCGATGTAGATGAGGACGACTCCATGTTTAGCCTGAAAAGAGGTAACAGGTGGGTGACGATTTTGTGAAGAGCCGTAACCCTTTGGTCGAGGAAACCTGTATTCTACTTTCATGTGGGGCACCGGGGCCGAGGTGAGGTTTATATGGATGCTGAAGCCTCTGTATGTTTCTATAGCACTGTAGCTGTCCAAACGCATAGGAGACACCGAAACTTCTTTTAATCCGGCTTGATACGGATACCAAACACTCGAGCACTACTCAAGAATGGGTCGCACTAGTGTCCTATATGTGGTCACATTTACAGTTGAACCACATTTTCCTAAACGTCTTCCAATAAACCAAAGTCGACTATTCGCCTTTCCTACTATAACCCAAAGATGATCGCTGCGTTCCACATCGCTTTGAAACATTGCTCCTAGATATTGAAACGATATGACTATGTCAAGCAAGACACTACTAATGCTGTGTTTTAACATTACGGGTTCCTTTTACCTACTCACCTGCATAACCTTCCATTTTTCTGGTTTAGAGCTAGCTGCCATTCATTACACCAACAACAAATTTTGTCTGAATCATCTTGTATCCTCCCACAATCATCCGACGACGAGACCCTCCGTACAGCACAGCATCATCAGCAAACCGCCACAGATCGCTACTGACCGTGTCCGCTAGATCATTTATAATATAGAAAATAATAGCAGTCCTATCACCCGTCCCCTCCTGACGATATCTAGTACGTTGTCGTCCGTAGAGGACAACGTACTAGGTTCTGTTACTTAAGAGGTCTCCGACCCTGGGAACTTATTTCATATGCTCGTACCTTAGTTAGTCTGCAGTGGGGCACCGTGCCAAACGCGTTTCGGATGTTTATGAAGATGGAATCTGCCTGTTGCCCATCATCCATTGTAATACATCATGTGAGCAAAAGGCAAGTTGAGTTCCACAAAAGCGATGCTTTTAAAACTGTGATAATGCATGGACGGAAGCTTTTCCGTCTCACAGAAATTTCCAATATTCTGAGAATGTGTTCATGAATTCTATAACAAACCCATGCTAAAGAAATTGGTCTGTAAACTTACGGGTCCGTTCTTTCACCCTTCTTATACACAAATATCACCGGCGCATTTTCCAGTCGCATGGGACTTTACGGTGGTCGAGAGATTCGCGATAAATGCAAGTTATGTAAGGGGCGAATGCCGTAGAGTACTCTTTGTAAATCCGAACTAGGAGTCCATCAGGCCCTGGCGATTTGTAGTTGAACCTTGTCTCGCAGAATCACCGATAAGCAAAAATGACTACTGCTGCCCACCGTAAGAACGAACGCCCCCTTGTAGCGTTGCTTGCACATGATGCAGTACGAAAAGTTTTGAGTTGTCTCGTAAGTTTACGTTGCAGTGCAATCATAAGGAACGCCTGAGAACACACCTCCCTGCAGCACAGCTAAAATAGAGTGGTTGCCGGCCTGCCTGTTTACACCCTGCACACACAAGGCTGTGCACAATATACACTCCTGGAAATTGAATTAAGAACACCGTGAATTCATTGTCCCAGGAAGGGGAAACTTTATTGACACATTCCTGGGGTCAGATACATCACATGATCACACTGACAGAACCACAGGCACATAGACACAGGCAACAGAGCATGCACAATGTCGGCACTAGTACAGTGTATATCCACCTTTCGCAGCAATGCAGGCTGCTATTCTCCCATGGAGACGATCGTAGAGATGCTGGATGTAGTCCTGTGGAACGGCTTGCCATGCCATTTCCACCTGGCGCCTCAGTTGGACCAGCGTTCGTGCTGGACGTGCAGACCGCGTGAGACGACGCTTCATCCAGTCCCAAACATGCTCAATGGGGGACAGATCCGGAGATCCCGCTGGCCAGGGTAGTTGCCTTACACCTTCTAGAGCACGTTGGGTGGCACGGGATACATGCGGACGTGCATTGTCCTGTTGGAACAGCAAGTTCCCTTGCTGGTCTAGGAATGGTAGAACGATGGGTTCGATGACGGTTTGGATGTACCGTGCACTATTCAGTGTCCCCTCGACGATCACCAGTGGTGTACGACCAGTGTAGGAGATCGCTCCCCACACCATGATGCCGGGTGTTGGCCCTGTGTGCCTCGGTCGTATGCAGTCCTGATTGTGGCGCTCACCTGCACGGCGCCAAACACGCATACGACCATCATTGGCACCAAGGCAGAAGCGACCCTCATCGCTGAAGACGACACGTCTCCATTCGTCCCTCCATTCACGCCTGTCGCGACACCACTGGAGGCGGGCTGCACGATGTTGGGGCGTGAGCGGAAGGCGGCCTAACGGTGTGCGGGACCGTAGCCCAGCTTCATGGAGACGGTTGCGAATGGTCCTCGCCGATACCCCAGGAGCAACAGTGTCCCTAATTTGCTGGGAAGTGGCGGTGCGGTCCCCTACGGCACTGCGTAGGATCCTACGGTCTTGGCATGCATCCGTGCGTCGCTGCGGTCCGGTCCCAGGTCGACGGGCACGTGCACCTTCCGCCGACCACTGGCGACAACATCGATGTACTGTGGAGACCTCACGCCCCACGTGTTGAGCAATTCGGCGGTACGTCCACCCGGCCTCCCGCATGCCCACTATACGCCCTCGCTCAAAGTCCGTCAACTGCACATACGGTTCACGTCCACACTGTCGCGGCATGCTACCAGTGTTAAAGACTGCGATGGAGCTCCGTATGCCACGGCAAACTGGCTGACACTGACGGCGGCGGTGCACAAATGCTGCGCAGCTAGCGCCATTCGACGGCCAACACCGCGGTTCCTGGTGTGTCCGCTGTGCCGTGCGTGTGATCATTGCTTGTACAGCCCTCTCGCAGTGTCCGGAGCAAGTATGGTGGGTCTGACACACCGGTGTCAATGTGTTCTTTTTTCCATTTCCAGGAGTGTAACTAAATAAGGCGCATCGGTTTTGTAAGAATACTATTTATTTTATGCAATATACACCATTACTGTTGACAATATATTGACATTTCTCTGGAAGCTATCAACGTTATTCATCCAAAATGTGGAGGGTTTTCAGGTTGATAAACTCTTCGAGGTTCAGTCTGCACTCCTCCAAGTATTTCGGGGAACGGAATAGATGAAAATCGGAAGGGGTAATGTATGGGGAATACAGCGGTTGGGGAAACATTCCAGTCAAAAGACGCAGCTTTTGGCAGATCAACACAGAGGTATGTGGTGTGGCGTTGTTGTGGTGGAAGACGACACCGTGTCCCAAAACGAGTCTTTATCTCATCAGTGGTTACCTTGAGACGATCCAACAGCAAACAATATTTCCTGGAAGTGTTTGTCCCATTTGGAAGAAGTCCGTAATACAGGACGCCTTTGCAATCCAACCACACGCATAGCAGAACCTTCCTCGGATGCTGGCCTGGTTTGGGAACCGATATTGGTGGCTACCCTGTCATGCGCCACGATTTACTCTTCCGGAAGTGATTGTACATGATGCACTTTTCATCCCCTGTTACTAGCCGTTCCAGAAAAGGAGCATTCAGTCTGCATCTCAGTAAGGAGTCACAGAGAGACAGGCGTTGAATTAAATTGGCTTCATTCAGTTCATGAGGAACCCATACATCGAGAATATTTACCTAACCCACCTTCAAGTTCCTGGCTACAGTAACACGAGCGACATTGATCTCGTATGCTATCACCCACATTATTATTAAAGGATTGTTGAATGTCATGTCATTAAGCCGTTCCACATCCGTAACGTTGGCCATCCGGGTTGAGGTTTACCTGTAAGGGAAAGCTTTCTTAAATTCTAATTCTGATACTGACTCCCCTGTCTCTTTTATATCGACAGAAGAGTTCACATTGCTCTCTTAACGCTACCATCCTTGCTTCTAAGGTTACCAAAGGCTTTCTTGTCTTTTCTATGTGCTGAGTTATTCCTTCCGACAGTCATTCCTTTCTCGATTTCTTCGCATTAGTCTCGCAGCCATTTTGCCTTGGCTTCCCGTCACGTCCTATTTATTTCATTCAAGAGTGAGTTGTACAGTATTTCTGCATTCTTGAATTTCCGTGAATATTTTTGACCTCCCTTCTTTCATCAATCAACTAAAGTATTTCTTCTGTTACCCATGGTTTCTTCACAGTTACCTTCCTTGCGTCTCTGTTTTTCTTTCCAGCTTCTGTCATTGCGCTTTTTAGAAACGTCTATTTCTCTTTCACTTAACTGCCTACCAAACTATTCCTAAGCTCAGTGTCTACAACCTCCTCATTGCTTAGCACTTTCGTATCCCACTTCCTTGCTCTTTGATTCCTCGTGACAACTCTCTTGAACTTCAGCCTACCCTTGTTCACTTCTTAATAGCGATCTGAGTCTGTATCCTGTCGTGGGTACGCCTGATTTCGAAATCTCTGCCTAACCATGAAGTAATCCTACAAAAATTTTCCTGTACCTCCCGGCCTTTTGCAAGTGTATCTATTCTTGTGTCATTCTCAAACAGAGTATTCGCTATTACGAGCTGAATTTTATTACAGGACTCAATTAATGCTCTCTCGTTCCTCGTACCAAGCCCACATTCTCCCGTAACCATCTCTTCTTCTCCTTGCCCTATAACCAGATTCCAAACCTCCACGACTGTTAGATTTTCATTTCCCTTTACGTACTGAATTACCCCCTGAATACCCCGATATACTTTCTCCATCTCCTTAGGTTCGACTCGTGATGTCGGCAAGTATACCTGTTGGTTTTACGTCGATTCCGATGAGAATAACCTATCACTGCCCTACCTTCGTATTCATAATGAATCCTACTTACGTTATACCTGTTACTGCTGCTGTTGATATTACCCTATACTCGACTAAAAATCCTTGTCTTAATTCCATTACATTTCACTGGCACCCCCCCCCCCCCCCCTCCCCTCACCACCCCGGCTACATCTAGATTTTCTAGGTTCCCTACTAAGTCCATACTTCTGCCGTTACACGCCTCTGGTCGTGGAACGTTATTCTATCGTTATTCAACGTTAATCTGATGGTCACCTCCCCCTTCCCTGTCCTCTTCTGGAGATCCGAATGGGGGACTATTCCGGAATCTTTTGTCAACGAAGAGATAATTATGATAGTTTTTCTGTTACAGGCCACATGTCCTGTTGATACATACTATATGTCTTAAACACAGGGTTTCCATTGGTTTCTGCTTCCTCATGCCGCTGATCGTTGTTGCTTCTTCCGCCTTTATGGGCAGTTTCCTACCCCAGGAGCAAGAAAGTGCCCTGAACTTCTGTGTGCTCCTCTGCCCTCTTTGACAAAGCCATAGACTGAATGAGTATGACTTCTATGCTGGAAGTCTCCGTCCAGCATTGCTGACGATTTTTATTCATAATCTTAGCGAGAACGTTTCGAATGCCTATCAAAGGAGCTACCCCTAGACCACGGAAGTTGGTGGTGATTAATTAAGTTTAAAAGCAGATTTTGGCGGCATGTATATAACTGTATAGTTAGTAATACGGGAGCTATCCAGAAAGTAAATTTTTATCTGTCGCGGTATGGAAACCACAGTGAAAAGCCGATGAAGCTTTGCACAGATGTTGTCTCTTGTATGCCCGTCGATCGCGTCATGCTGCTCTTTGCCAGTCTGAACCGCAGTGAGCACGTAAAGATGTCTAGAAAATAGCGCCATCCGTCAAGTAAGGGTGCCTGCCGAGAGATTTCGCCTGATTTCATACGCTCCCACTTAACGTGACTGTCATGCTTTATCTTCGTTTAGGCAATTCTCTGCTGCACAATTCACGTGCAATGGAGACGCTTCAGTGGGAAGTGTTTGCTCACCCACCATACAGCCCTCTGATTTTCATCTCTACTCACATGACCCCCCATGAACCATGGCCCTTGCCGTTGGTGGGGAGGCTTGCGTGCCTCAGCGATACAGTTGGCCGTACCGTAGGTGCAACCACAACGGAGGGGTATCTGTTGAGAGGCCAGACAAACATGTGGTTCCTGAAGAGGGGCAGCAGCCTTTTCAGTAGTTGCAGGGGCAACAGTCTGGATGATTGAGTGATCTGGCCTTGTAACAATAACCAAAACGGCCTTGCTGTTCTGGTACTGCGAACGGCTGAAAGCAAGGGGAAACTACAGCCGTAATTTTTCCCGAGGGCATGCAGCTTTACTGAATGGTTAAATGATGATGGCGTCCTCTTGGGTAAAATATTCCGGAGGTAAAATAGTCCCCCATTCGGATCTCCGGGCGGGGACTAATCAAGAGGACGTTTATCAGGAGAAAGAAAACTGGCGTTCTACGGATCGGAGCGTGGAATGTCAGATCCCTTAATCGGGCAGGTAGGTTAGAAAATTTAAAAAGGGAAATGGATAGGTTAAAGGTAGATATAGTGGGAATTAGTGAAGTTCGGTGGCAGGAGGAACAAGACTTTTGGTCGGGTGATTACAGGGCTATAAATACAAAATCAAATAGGGGTAATGCAGGAGTAGGTTTAATAATGAATAAAAAAATAGGAGTGCGGGTTAGCTACTACAAACAGCATAGTGAACGCATTATTGTGGCCAAGATAGACACAAAGCCCATGCCTACTACAGTAGTACAAGTTTATATGCCAACTAGCTCTGCAGATGATGAAGAAATAGATGAAATGTATGATGAGATAAAAGAAATTATTCAGGTAGTGAAGGGAGACGAAAATTTAATAGTCATGGGTGACTGGAATTCGTCAGTAGGAAAAGGGAGAGAAGGAAAGATAGTAGGTGAATATGGATTGGGGGGAAGAAATGAAAGAGGAAGCCGCCTTGTAGAATTTTGCACAGAGCATAACTTAATCATAACTAACACTTGGTTCAAGAATCATAAAAGAAGGTTGTATACCTGGAAGAATCCTGGAGATACTAAAAGGAATCAGATAGAGTATATAATGGTAAGACAGAGATTTAGGAACCAGGTTTTAAATTGTAAGACATTTCCAGGGGCAGATGTGGATTCTGACCACAATCTATTGGTTACGCACTGCAGATTGAAGCTGAAGAAACTGCAAAAAGTTGGGAATTTAAGGAGATGGGACCTGGATAAACTGAAAGAACCAGAGGTTGTACAGAGTTTCAGGGAGAGCATAAGGGAACAATTGACAGGAATGGGGGAAAGAAATACAGAAGAAGAAGAATGGGCAGCTCTGAGGGATGAAGTAGTGAAGGCAGCAGACGATCAAGTAGGTAAAAAGACGAGGGCTAATAGAAATCCTTGTGTAACAGAAGATATATTGAATTTAATTGATGAAAGGAGAAAATATAAAAATGCAGTAAATGAAGCAGGCAAAAAGGAATACAAACGTCTCAAAAATGAGATCGACTGGAAGTGCAAAATGGCTAAGCAGGGATGGCTAGAGGACAAATGTAAGGATGTAGAGGCTTGTCTCACTAGGGGTAAGATAGATACTGCCTACAGGAAAATTAAAGAGACCTTCGGAGAAAAGAGAACCACTTGTATGAATATCAAGAGCTCAGATGGCAACCCAGTTCTAAGCATAGAAGGGAAGGCAGAAAGGTCGAAGGAGTATATAGAGGGTTTATACAAGGGCGATGTACTTGAGGACAATATTATGGAAATGGAAGAGGATGTAGATGAAGACGAAATGGGAGATAAGATACTGCGTGAAGAGTTTGACAGAACACTGAAAGACCTGAGTCGAAACAAGGCCCCGGGAGTAGACAACATTCCATTAGAACTACTGATGGCCTTGGGAGAGCCATTCATGACAAAACTCTACCATCTGGTGAGGAAGATGTATGAGACAGGCGAAATACCCTCAGACTTCAAGAAGAATATAATAATTCCAATCCCAAAGAAAGCAGGTGTTGACAGATGTGAAAATTACCGAACTATCAGATTAATAAGTCACAGCTGCAAAATACTAACGCGAATTCTTTACAGACGAATGGAAAAACTGGTAGAAGCGGACCTCGGGGAAGATCAGATTGGATTCCGTAGAAATGTTGGAACACGTGAGGCAATACTAACCTTACGAATTATCTTAGAAGAAAGATTAAGAAAAGGCAAATCTACGTTTCTAGCATTTGTAGACTTAGAGAAAGCTTTTGACAATGTTAACTGGAATACTCTCT
This sequence comes from Schistocerca piceifrons, assembly GCF_021461385.2. Lineage (NCBI taxonomy): Eukaryota > Metazoa > Arthropoda > Insecta > Orthoptera > Acrididae > Schistocerca > Schistocerca piceifrons. The sequence goes on from NC_060138.1 coordinate 953,364,306, forward strand.
TTCAAATTCTGAAGGTGGCAGGGGTAAAATACAGGGAGCGAAAGGCTATTTACAATTTGTTCAGAAACCAGATGGCAGTTATAAGAGTCGAGGGGCATGAAAGGGAAGCAATGGTTGGGAAAGGAGTGAGACAGGTTGTAGCCTCTCCCCGATGTTATTCAATCTGTATATTGAGCAAGCAGTAAAGGAAACAAAAGAAAAATTCGGAGTAGGTATTAAAATTCATGGAGAAGAAGTAAAAACTTTGAGGTTCGCCGATGACATTGTAATTCTGTCAGAGACAGCAAAGGACTGGGAAGAGCAGTTGAACGGAATGGACAGTGTCTTGAAAGGAGGATATAAGATGAACATCAACAAAAGCAAAACGAGGATAATGGAATGTAGTCAAATTAAACCAGGTGATGCTGAGGGAATTAAATTAGGAAATGAGACACTTAAAGTAGTAAAGAAGTTTTGCTCTTTAGGGAGCAAAATAACTGATGATGGTCGAAGTAGAGAGGATATAAAATGTAGACTGGCAATGGGAAGGAAAGCGTTTCTGAAGAAGAGAAATTTGTTAACATCGAGTATAGATTTAAGCGTCAGGAAGTCGTTTCTGAAAGTATATGTATGGAGTGTAGCCATGTATGGAAGTGAAACATGGACGATAACTAGTTTGGACAAGAAGAGAATAGAAGCTTTCGAAATGTGGTGCTACAGAAGAATGCTGAAGATAAGGTGGGTAGATCACGTAACTAATGAGGAGGTATTGAATAGGATTGGGGAGAAGAGAAGTTTGTGGCACAACTTGACTAGAAGAAGGGATCGGTTGGTAGGACATGTTTTGAGGCATCAAGGGATCACAAATTTAGCATTGGAGGGCACCGTGGAGGGTAAAAATTGTAGAGGGAGACCAAGAGATGAATACACTAAGCAGATTCAGAAGGATGTAGGTTGCAGTAGGTACTGGGAGATGAAGCAGCTTGCACAGGATAGAGTAGCATGGAGAGCTGCATCAAATCAGTCTCAGGACTGATGACCACCACACCACACACACTCACATGAATCACTGGCTGTGAGGACAGCAGTCTGACTCAGACACGGAGCTGCAGTTCAGCTTAGAGAAATGGCAGAAAGCACATTCGGCTGCCTTCTATGGAAAGTTGGTACAAAGTTAAGATATACGAGGAGCGACAATAAAGTAATGAGACTGATGTGAAAAAAAAATGTTGCTTGCCGTTTTACTCAAGTTTAGTGTTGTCTTCTTCAAAGTAGTTCCCTTCTCATTGCACATACTTTTTCCAGCGCTTCTTCCATTGATGGTAACATTTCTGGAACTCATCTTCTGTAATATCCTCCAAGACCCTCGTCACAGCTTTTTGGGCATCTTGTGCTCTTTGAAATGGTGTCCCTTGACCGCGGTTTTGACTCTTCGAAATAGAAAAAAGTAGCACGGAGCGATATCTGGTGAATAAGGTAGCTGTGGTAGTACTGAAATTTGTTTGAGGTTAAAAATTGCTGTACTGACAGAGCAGTATGAGATGGCAAATTATCGTGATGCAGAATACAACTATCAGCAATGTTGGCACGGACACGAAAAACTCTTTTACGAAGTCTTTCTAAAATTTCTTTGTAGTAATATTGCTTAGCTGTTTGTCCAGGAGGCACCCACTCTTTATGAACATTTCCCTTGGAATCAAAGCAGCACACAAGCATGCATTTCACTTTTGACTTTGGCATGGAAGCTTTTTTGGTCTGGGTGATCCCTTTGAGCACCATTGCGAACTTTGGCGTTTTGTCTCTGGATCGTACTGAAAAAACCAACTTTCATCACCAGTGATACCACGACTCGACAATTCACCCAATTTAATGCAAAAAGAAATGGCATACCATTGGGCAATAATATTCGGTTCCATTTCCATGATGACAGACACAAATACATGTTAACTAATTACGCCACAACTCACGACTGAGCAGTTGCATCAATGTGCCGCTTGGACTAGAAGCAGCTTATAGACGAAGGTCATAGAAATTGTGCCTAGGCAAGCCTGCAGGGTTGCCTCATCATGCATAGAAAATCAGTCGAACTACTTTATTCTCGCACCTCGTACGTCTAAGACAGAGCAGCGATTATGTAGAGAAGTAGCTGGAAGGTCTAGCTAACTGTGGCAAATAAAACGTTTCTAATTTTTACTGTGGTTACCATTTCGCGAATAATCGAAACATACTTTCTCGACAGCCCTCGTAGTTCAGTGGTATGAACTGAGTTAAGCGACTAAAAGTCGTCGTGCCACTCCCATGCCCCTCTCCATTAGCTGCTGTAGTGTATTATTGCGAATGGTACGTATCAGAGATTTACAAAATTTACATGAATATTATTGCTGTGATGCAGTAGTTGATACGGTCACTCCTGTGTTTTAACATTAATACTTATGTATTTTTGTACGAATGTCTTTTTACCTTTATTCAGTGACAGTGTTTGTTTACTAATATCATTGAAACAGGACAAGGATCGTGATTAATTTAAGGAAAACATGTCGAAGGCTGGTCCAACTTGATAAGTCATTTATCATTCCCAAACAAATGTTTTTATTTAATAACAATTCTAGCATAAGCCAAGTAACACTTAGCAAGATTCTTTCCAAATACATACAAGGACATTTGCATTGTACATAAAATTACAAATGGTACTCGAAGAACATGTCAACTTTGCAATACAATGATGACCTAACTGCAAACTGTTAAATGATTAAATAAACCTGCCGCGGCACTCTCCGCACGCGAGTAGCATCGCGACTAGCGCTAATCCCACAACACTACTTGAATCTAAGTTCAACAAACGTTAAACAAAGACATTAAATTCATACATGTCCACTTGTTATTCTGCTCTCGTGTAGACAAAATACGGTCAAGTTGGCCAAACTGTACCCACGAGTGAAAAGCGAAGGTACAGTAGTACTTCACTGTTACACATAAATCAAGTTAAGTTCTTAAATAAACTACCGGGCCCTTAAAACACTACTAAAATGATAAAGACAATTAAACCACCGTTTTTTATGGAATCAAGAGATTCAGTGCTCAGTTTCCTCAAAAACTCTCGTCTCACGCTCACGAGGACATTACAAATAACAGAAACATTGGGTAAATTACTTCCAAATCCGGCGACAACCATGCCGCGGAACGATACCGAAAGAATGACAACAAACTCCTCAGTTGGGACTGTAACGGGAGATCCGCAGAAGCGCGTGTGACTCACCAACAGCTAAGCCTCGTGCGATGATAGGAAAGCCACTGAAGCAGATGAAAAATGCGTTGTTGCCCCGCATCATCAGAACAGCAATGCGTCAACCGCTACCGCTACAAAGCTATCAACATATGCCAAACAAAAAAAGCAAACAAGTTTAATAGAAATCAGCATCCACGACAATACTTAAACGACCAATTAAAGATTATTTTCAAGGAATCCAATAATTAAAACTACAATATATGAGTGCCCCGCTGATAAACATTGCAAGTTAACCTTGCTAGCAATAACAAGAAACAATGTAAAAACTCATTTAAAAGAATTATTAGTAACCATTCACACAAGATTAAACAAGTCAGGTATAACTGTACTGGGGCCTCTTAGGGACTAATAGGCACTGTAATTTGGATACGCACCAACTGGTAGACGGCCGGTCAAAATGTATACCTATAACCCGAATGGCTCCTCAACACGGAGTAAGAAAGTGTGCAAATACAAACCCGCACACAACATGGCCCACACGTGCGTACCTTTGTGCTGACCGCACATAACTTTAGCTAAAGGCCAAATCGAATAACTCTCCCCAGGAAGGACCATAAGGTCTACAACAAACAAAAAATACAATCAGTAGCATCAAATACTCAATGATCACAAACAGTGATTTCGAGTATCAGATTAAAACTGCAAAATACTAGCTTGGCGCTTACAGGAAACCCTCCAGATTGACACGCGTAGCCCCAAAAGACGTCACCGAAAGGTATAAAGGAGGTATCTCACACGAGACCATACTTAACACTCTTTTAAGCACCTTACTTACTGAACAGACTTCTTCGATAATTTCAGATAAATGCCAAGGAGGCCAATAGCTACAGGATTCCACGTAGGCGCCGAATAATACTGTCCTGCTTGTAGTTCGTAACAAGTTGTCCAATACATCTCGGCGTATTTAGCACACCGCAAGTGACTGATGCCCTACGCAACCAGGTTCCATGACACGAGAGCCGCTCCTTTTCTGTTAAACTCGCCGATAATAACGGTCATCGCTGCAGGAAAAAGCGGGCCTCCATAGCCCAACGGTCAACGGTTTCAACTCTTTGTAGTCGCCAGGACCAGGACGCCGAGTAGTCAGGTGCACCCGGTCCAGCTTTGTGTCCCAAACACCACTCACTACTCACTATCACACAGTCCCAGAGGGAACACAAAACCAAGCAGAGATCATACCACGAGGGCCAGAGTCGATGGAACGCACACGTGGCGTCAGATGGCGCGCCCTCACAGAGGCCACCTCGGCTCAATCATTTCATATTTATCGGTGTCGTTGAGAAGCAAAGTCGATTATCACAGTAATATACCTACAAATCGTCTTCTCAATTCCACTGATACTGTTTCAGCTCACAGTTGGCAATTATGGTACGAACACAATTTGTTGAGTCACATAGCAAAAGGATTACAACGCAACGAACAAGCTTTCGATCCAATAATGATTAAGAGAGACTATTGAGGGAGTATATGAGAAGCAAGAATTAAATTCTCAGCCACATGTACAGAGGATGACAGACTAAAGGGCGAAATACTAAATGTCTTTTTCCAAAGCCGTTTCACAGAGGAAGACTGCACTGTAGTTCCTTCTCTAGATTGTCACACAGATGACAAAATTGTAGATATCGAAATAGACGACAGAGGGATAGAGAAACAATTAAAATCGCTCAAAAGAGGAAAGGCCGCTGGACCTGATGGGATACCAGTTCGATTTTACAGAGAGTACGCGAAGGAACTTGCCCCCCTTCTTGCAGCGGTGTACCGTAGGTCTCTAGAAGAGCGTACCGTTCCAAAGGTCATCCCCGTTTTCAAGAAGGGACGTCGAACAGATGTGCAGAACTATATCTCTAACGTCGATGAGTTGTAGAATTTTGGAACACGTATTATGTTCGAGTATAATGACTTTTAGGGAGACTAGAAATCTACTCTGTAGTAATCAGCATGGATTTCGAAAAAGACGGTCGTGTGAAACCCAGCTCGCGCTATTCGTCAACGAGACTCAGAGGGCCATAGACACGGGTTCACAGGTAGATGCCGTGTTTCTTGACTTCCGCAAAGCGTTCGATACAGTTCCCCACAGTCGTTTAATGAACAAAGTAAGAGCATATGGACTATCAGACCAATTGTGTCACCGGATTGAGGAGTTCCTGGATAACAGAACGCAGCATGTCATTCTCAATGGAGAGTAGCCTTCCTCTTCCGAAGTAAGAGTGATTTCAGGTGTGCCGCAGGGGAGTGTCATAGGATCGTTGCTATTCACAATATACATAAATGACCTGGTGGATGACATCGGAAGTTCACTGAGGCTTTTTGCAGATGATGCTGTGGTGTATCGAGAGGTTGTAACAGTTGAAAATTGTACTGAAATGCAGGAGGATCTGCAGCGAATTGACGCATGGTCCAGGGAATGGTAATTGAGTCTCAATGAACACAAGTGTAATGTGCTGCGAATACATAGAAAGATAGATCCCTTATCATCTAGCTACAAAATAGCAGGTCACCAACTGGAAGCAGTTAATTCCATAAATTATCTGGGAGCACGCATTAGGAGTGATTTAAAATGCAATGATCATATAAAGTTGATCGTCGGTAAAGCAGATGCCAGACCGAGATATGTTGGAAGAATCCTAAGGAAATGCAATCCGAAAACAAAGGAAGTACACTGCTTTAATACTGCTCAGCAGTGAGGGATCCGTACCAGACAGGTTTGATAGAAGAGATAGAGAAGATCCAACGGAGAGCAGCGCGCTTCGTTACAGGGCCATTTAGTAATCGAGAAAGCATTACGGAAATGATAGATAAACTCCAGTGGAAGACTCTGCAGGAGAGACGCTCTGTAGCTCGGTACGGGCTTTTGTTAAAGTTTCGAGACCATACCTTCACCGAAGAGTCAAGCAGTATATTGCTCCCTCCTACTTATATCTCCCGAAGAGACCATGAGGAAAAAGTCAGAGAGATTAGAGCCCACACAAAAGAATACAGACAATCCTTCTTTCCATGAACAATACGAGACTGGAATAGAAGGAAGAACCGATAGTGGTACTCAGGGTACCCTCCGCCACACACCGTCAGGTGGCTTGTGGAGTATGGATGTAGATGTAGATGTAGATGTCTACTTAAAAGTGGCCTTTATTTTCCATATACTCATCAGATGTTATCCTACTGACCATTTGATCATGAATCTCCGAAAATAGCCGGCCGGAGTGGCCGTGCGGCTCTAGGCGCTACATTCTGGAACCGAGCGACCGCTACGGTCGCAGGTTCGAATCCTGCCTCGGGCATGGATGTGTTTGATGTCCTTAGGTTAGTTAGGTTTAATTAGTTCTAAGTTCTAGGCGACTGATGACCTCAGAAGTTAAGTCGCATAGTGCTCAGAGCCATTTGAACCATTTTCTCCGAAAATACGAGCAGTAAGGAAATGGTCTGTGAATATTGTGGTAAACGAACTGCCAAAAATATGTTTCGGAGATAATTAAGTGTAAATTTGGGACGATAAGCATTGTACACACACGTACGAACAAAACTTTAAGAAAAGGGCTAGTATGGGAGAAAAAGTTAATGAAACGAATGAGTTACAAACATCAATAGGAATTTCTGAAAATATGTAATTTTAAGCAGAACGTAGCATTGTACGTGAAATGAATAGCTCAGACACATTTTCGGCAATACAGATGTCAATATCCAGACTTGTTAACGAAACTGTAAAAAAATGATTAATAATAAAACGTTGTTGCTCATAATCCCAAGTAGTAAACATCGATGCAAGTTACAAAATATCTAAAAGAACACTGGTAGAAAATATCTTCCAAAATTATCTTGGAATTTACTGGATTAATCGAGAAGTATCACAACAATCTTCCTTAAGCGTTTGAAACAGATTAAGATAAGTTTGATGGTGAAATAAGAGACACAAAATCTCAGCTCTAGGAGCAAGAGAAAAGTTGTCAAAGTTGACACTTTCATATTGACTATTCAAGTTAAATCGCGTTGCGGAATGGCCACAAGAAGGAAGTTATGTAGTGATAGCTAAGAGGCGCAGTGGTAAGCAAAATTTCTGCAGTGAACTTGGAAATAAAACAGACAAAGTTCGCGACACCGTGAAGAAATGAGAACAGCCTCCCCTGATAATAAAAGTGTTAACGAAGTATTCCGCACCATTTCTGGAACGAAGCGAGGTAAAATACTTTTCATGATAAAAAAATCCTCTTACTCGTCACGATGCTACGCTATTATCAAGTATTCAGTGTGTGTTTCAGTATACTCCTCACGGCATTTGTACGACAGTATTGAAACTGAGATGACTAAATGCAAACGTGCCGCTGTAAAAATACCCCCAAGACAAAACTCGCATCCGGGGCTGCTAAACCATGATGATGTGTGGAAATTATAAAAAATCTGTAGCTCCATTTTTTATCAATACTGGTCATGCAAACGACAGTGGCCCATTTGGTCATTATCAAGGATCCCCACTAACCACTCAGCAATAGACGACGGTTTTAAAATATTTATTAACCTATATGAGACGGTATCGGATGATTCCATTATGAAAAATATGTTATCGTAAACTGTTGAATAATTGCAGTATATTATATATACTAGAGCACCGGAAGTGGTAGCTTGGTGTTTCCCGGTGCGTGTATGTGACAACAGCTAGGGTAAAGCGATTTACGAAATCGATCTCCGCAAACAATGAAACACAAAAGCGGTGATAGCAATGCAACAGCTTGCGCTATGTGTGTGTGTGTGTGTGTGTGTGTGTTAAGTTAGACATTCACCAACAGCGTAATAGAGAATGGAGCCTTTGTCGCCCCACAGCCCATCGGAGCCTTCAGGCGCCCACGTCACTAGCCCCGCAGGTGCTGTGTACACCACAGCAACGAGCTGCCGATGCGCCGCACACGTTGCTGTTGCAACAATGCCCAGTGGCGAACGCCAATGTGAAACCACACCCTGAAGGCGCCATTTCCCATCCAATCAGCGACCCACAACATAGCCCCTTGTAGTAAACATGGGTGAAGTGCCAACAAACTTCCTCATACAGTAACGTTCCTTCATCTGTCCTGTCAAGGGCACTGTTCGCTTGCCACCAAGTAGCCGATGCATATACCGCTTCAGTGTGTGTCGCATGAAAGGTCAACGAAAATCAGAGGATCTTTTTTCGTATTACACATATTTCATCCGAAGAAATTAGCGCTTCTTTATCTTTCCTAGTTGCCTCACACTACGTTTTTCCACAAAGTAAGAACAAAAGTTATTTATTTACACACACACACACACACACACATGTATATAGTCGTATACCGTAATATTTTTTCTTATAACTAATAAGATTTTCCGTAATATAAACATATATTTATGAAGAAAAAAATTAATGTGATATTTCGTCGATACTTGGAGGAACATAAGACATAACATGCGCTTACATACTCAGTACTGATATTCTAAAATATTTCTTTTATATTTTGTTGTCACCAGCTTTCGGTTTTCCAGGGCATCGTCACATAACTTTAGACAGAACAGATAGTCCACGCAACACCACTGAGAGCTTCTAGCTGTACAAAGACTGTTATTTCCAAAGACATAATATATAAAATGTTATGTTTCTTTACCTAAAACACTGAAAAGATTGATTGCTGTTTAGGTATACTGAAACGATACTGAAACAGGTGTTTTGTTTTAACATCTTTTGGGAATGATCTAGAAACACGTTTGGTAATATTTCAAAGATTACATATTTAATTAAACTTGACTTCATACACATGAGAGCTACCAAGAAAGTGCTCCTGTCGGAGCACAAACAAAGGGAAATATCTTCCTCTTTAAAATACACTGACATCAAAGTGGGGCACGAGCTGTCTCCGCCCTCATTTCGCCTTCCTCACCAAAAATTTAGGCTTGTGGACATACTCGCGATTTTTTGTGCTGGAAAAGGATATGAGAGAGACACTGACGATGAAGGAGAGAGGAGACAGTGCCAGTGGAAGAGGCATATAAGAGTGTGATGATGGGAGACACGAAGTGGCAATGAAAGAGAAAGAGAGAGTGATAAAGGCAGCAGCAGTGAAAGGAAATGAGAAAGTAGGCAGTGGAAATGAAAAATACAGATGAACGGACACAGTAAATAGTCTTTAGAGGTCTTGACCCTGTCAGTCCGTTGAACTGTAACGAGTCGGTATGGTATAAGACAGGGTGCATTTTGGACCAAAGTCTCAAATACTTCGGTACACGGGCTAAAATTAGCTGGACCCCCCACACAATTTTTTAGCTGCCGTGGTATGATGAGGCAATGACAGTGGGGAAGATAGACAAAAGGAGACAGTATAAGGAAAGAAGAGACCGTGGTCGTGGAATATACTGTAAATCAATGGGAAAGAAAAGAAACAACGGGAGAGAAACAAATATAAACAGTGGCGATGAGAGCGAGATGCTGATTATGAAGGCTCAACTACAAAGAGATACTGAGGAAAGGATTTAGATTGATCTGTTTTAAGGGATCGCGAATTTCTTTGCATGCTAAAATTTTTGGTGAGAGTGGTTGACAATTTTTCCGCTGGTTCCTTTCTTCTTGCTGTGCATCAGGGTGTGCTGCTTATACAAAACGAATTTCAGATACATTTATATACTTTAACTTATATAAACAAAAAAGACGCGTAATATAAGTTTAATACAAAATCATTTCCTTTACATTTCTTCTGAAGACTTTGTTCATCCATCGCAAATCATCGAAGATGCTCCTCTAGCGATTTGTATGTCAAAAGAGTAAAAATGTTATTAGAAATATTTTTCAGAACTTGGGGTCTTTTAGTTTTAAGTAATTTTTGGGAGTCATTTTAAGTTCTTTTAAGGTACATTAAGAATCATTGTAGCCAATTTTTGGGCATGTTTTATAGGCGTGAAGTAGCCATTAAAGAGAGATAGCGCAACATAGAGTTTCATTGATGGAAAAATGCTGACTAAAAACATAGTTTGGTGACATTACAACCCTTTCGATAGCCCTAGAACTCTTGCCACGCGTTCACTACATCCGATAAAACAGTATTTGCGCCTCTCATCGGATATTACGGGCATATTTTACAAGCGTAAGTACGGTAACTTCGAACCTCTAGCCGTCGGTAACGGGTAACGATAACGAAAAATGTTCACAGTGCCCCGAGAACATTATATGAAGAACACATGGCAAAAATTTCGACGATTTGCCATGAATAGAGAGTATAAAAGTGGCTAACCCACAATTAGTCCTTTCTGTTTCCAAAAATCAAGGTATTCCGTGTGTATATTGATACGGGATGCATATTTTCGAAAACAGGGAAATGGCATTTCTAGATGTAAAATTTGATCCATTATATTCGTTTATTTGCTTAAATAACTGCAGCCACGGCACAAAAGCGGCTAAAGATCCGATTTTTCAGTTTTCTCAGTGTGTATGTTAACTCTGAACCTGTGAATACCGGTAATGCATTCTTAAATCGAAGAAATAACAAATTTTCCCGAGGATATCATCTTAACAACGTATGGTATAAATTTCGACCACATCACACGAACAGAAATTATAGAAGTGGCCATCCCCACAACTGGTATTTTCGTACCCATTGTTTTCGCTGTTTTGTCAGGACTCGCCCCTGAACAAATGGAGTTGTTATAAACCACCTCATTTCCACCCCAGATTACAAGTATGCAAAATAACCAACCGATTTGCTTCATTTTCATAGGCTGGAGGAAATTTGTAATGTTTGAATTTTGACCCTATATTATAGGACACCTGCAGTGTGCCTGCTCTTCCTATAGGCACATAAATGATCGCAAGGTCAACGGCTATCCAAAACAATCGACCCCTATCTGTCAGATCAATCGAAGTCGAAGTAAGACCCCCTGAAGAACTGTATTTTCACGCGCGACTTTTCGGAACGTATTAGTATTGTGCACTGTTGTGCGTGGACCGATACAGTGGCAGGCTGCATATTTGGAGATTGTTTTCATACCTTCCAGTTAACAAATACTAATTGCACACACTATTTTATCTTTCTTTATAGGCCACTGAGCAGGACTCATACATCCATTATTACACACAGAGGTTTTAAATAGAGATTATAACACATTAAAGAGCAACCCACACTTTGGGATTAATACATTGCAGATCATACTAAACATAAAAATACGGTTGAATCATATCAGATGTTGATCTGCTCTTCCTGTGAAAAAGAGCATAAAAGATAACATATTCTCAAATCTTTCAAGCAGAGCAGCTCGGAGATACATGTCTTCAAACATCAACCTTTGGTGTCCAGACATTGTAAGACGTGGCTTGCGGCGTTGCTTCTGTTCCTCCAGCCAAAAAACTGATACTGGCATTCTCTTCTTCACCACATTCGCACAATGGGATGCGACCAGACCAATTACCACCCCAGACTACAAGTATGCAAAAGAACCAACCGATTTGCTTCATCTTCATGGGCTGGAGGAAATTTGTAATGTTTGAATTTTGACCCTATATTGTAGGACAGCTGCAGTGTGCCTGCTCTTCCCATAGGTACGTAAATGATCGCTAGGTCATTATTAAATGATTATTTTACTATTCATTACAAAATAGAATATATCGCAATTAGTTATTCTACTCCGTAAAAGGAAGCCAAGTGAACAAAGCATTTTGGCAGCCACCATCGATAAGGTGACGTAACATACACGTTACTTATTGAAGTAAAAATTGTAATCCGTTGCGGCTCTGACTTATCTGGACATCAGTTACTAATTTTATTAATGTTTCATTCGTACCATGTCCACTCTCCCAACCAAAATTTGTTTTGGTGTGCACCACTCACGTCTCTGTTTCAACACGCTTTCCACAACTTTCTCTACCCAGCTTAGTAGTGTTACTATTAGAGCAATTTCCTCTTCCTGCCTTAACGTTTATTGAAGCAATGAAAGAAATTGCAGTTACGACAATTATATTTGAAGCTAAGTGCACTCTAAGAAGAAAAAACGACGCACCAATAAGGAATTGTCCGAAATTGACGGAAATGTGTAAATGTGATATCCATGTAGCTCCTTGCTGGTAATCGGTGCTCAGTTCGAAGCGGGACTCACCTGTGCAGACAATTCGGCTCCAGTCAATGAGTCATGTCAGGAGACGCCTCGGATAGTGGTGATATACCGACGTAACTGTCGCCATACGGTCCGACAAAAAGGAGTGATGATTTGTGGTGCTATTTCTTTTCGTAGCATGACCCCTTTGGTTGCCATTCCCGGCACCCTTAAAGCTCAGCCGTACGTCGATGATATTCTACCCCCCCCCCCCCCCTTGTTTTGTGGCTCTTCATGGCAAGCCTTACTGGGTCTACATTTCCTTAATATGAGGCCCATCTTCATCACACGGCATGGTTTCTACTGCTTCTCTTCGTGCTCTCCGAGCATTATCTTGCCCAGCAAGGTCACCGGATCGCACCTTAGTAACGGTTGTTTACAGCATTATGGTCAGTGCCCTACAACCACCTCGCGACTTTGACTATCTAACGCAACAATTGGACAGATATTTGCACGGTATCCTTAGAAAGACATAAGGCAACTGTGTCAATCAATGCCAAGCCGAATAACTGCTTGCATACGTGCCATAGGTGGACCAACGAGTTGTTGACTTGCTCAATTTCTGAAGGTAAAAATGGCTCTAAGCACTATGGTACTTAACATCTGAGGTCATCAATCCCCTAGACTTAGAACAAGTCAAACCTAACTAACCTAAGGACATCACACACATCCATACCCGAGGCAGGATTCGAACCTGCGACCGTAGCAACCGCGTGGTTCCGACTAAAGCGCCTTGAACAGCTCTGCCACAGCGGCCTGCCTACGACGAATAAGATACGGCCCGCACATGTAAACTGCCAGCTGCGGTCAGATGGTGGAGATATGCGAAGTGAGCTGTGGTGATGGTCTGACTCTTGGCCACGTTTAATGCAACATGTTGTTGGGTTTCATTTTTACCGGAATCCTGATAAGCGCCGAGCACCGTATTAATTATATTAATCTACGATACCTTGGAGTATTGTACGAGTACAGCTGAACTTCCAACTGTAATTATCCACGACACCTTGGAGTATTATAGAATACTGCTGAACTTCTAGGTCGGGATAATATTTTGTGAAGGGATACACGGCATTCCAAGGAATATTAAATACAAGAGCTACGTTTCTTCTGTTACCTAAAGTGGTGTGTTTAATCTATTCTGTATTCGAGTGTATGCCCTCTCAGTCTGTGAATTTTATAAATACTGTTTTAAGGTTTCGTTTCCGAAATAGTGTGGTTCGGTTTGAAAAAGGAAATTCGTTCAGAGCTCGCAGGCAGCGGCTCCAGTTTGGCAGTGGCTGACATAACTAGCTAGGCACTGCGGCATGCGTTTATGAACTTTTTATAACTTTAAAGTTGTACTCCCCAATCGCAAGAGTTAGTATCTTGGCATAAGTTTTACTATGGCCCTTGCTGTTTTAAAGTGAATTAATATTCTGGACCACGGTGGCGGGCAGGGAGTGTGACGTAAAAATTTTGTGTATTATTTGAAGTAGTATCCTATAGTGGTTAGTAACTCTGTCTTACAAGTTACTTTATGTCTATCGTGTTGCCTTGGGATTTTGTAGTATTACGAGGGTCACTCCAAAAAAAAATGCACACAATTTTTTTTTTAAATCCATCTTTTATTCTACATGTTTGAAAGTTTTACAGTGTGTAGATACTTCCTTTAGGAACAATATTTTCATTTCTCCACATATTTTCCATCCCTCTCAACTGCCTTACGCCATCTTGGAGCCAGCGCCTGGATACCCGCATGGTAAAATTCCGGACCAACCTGTTGGAGCCACTGTTTGGCAGCGTGCACAAGGGAGTAATCATCTTCAAACTTTGTCCCACGAAGAGAGTCTTTCAGTTTTCCAAAGAGATGACAGTCACATGGAGCCAGGTCAGGACTGTAAGGCGGTTGTTTTAGTGTTGTCGACGGCCGGTGTGGCCGTGCGGTTCTAGGCGCTTCAGTCTGGAACCAAGTGACCGCTACGGTCGCAGTTTCGAATCCTGCGTCGGGCATGGATGTGTGTGATGTCCTTAGGTTAGTTAGGTTTAAGTAGTTCTAAGTTCTAGGGGACTGATGACCTCAGACGTTAAGTCCCATAGCGCTCAGAGCCATTTGAACCATCTTTTTTTTAGTGTTGTTCATCCGAATATTGTGATCGCTTCCATGGTTTTTTGACTGACATGTAGCGGGGATTGCCGTGCAACAGTAAAACATCCTGCTTTTGCCGATGTGGTCGAACACGACTCAGTCGAGCTTGAAGTTTCTTCAGTGTCGTCACATATTCATCAGAATTTATGGTAATTCGTTAACTGTCTCCACATTGTCTGGAGTGTGTGCAGTACGAGGCCCGCTGCTGTGAGAACAATCTTCAATATTTCCGTGCCCGCTTTTATCACGTAACCTGCTTGCCCACCGACTAACTGTACTGCGATCGACAGCAGCATCTCCATGCACCTTTTTCAACCTCTTGTGGATGTTTCCCACTGTCTCGTTTTCACAGCGCAGGAATTCTATGACAGCACGTTGCTTCTGAGGAACGTCAAGTGTAGCAGCCATCTTGAAGACATGCTGTGACGGCGCTACTCACGGGAGCAGGTTGAACTAAGTTTGAAAACAAACAGGAAGGATGTATCTACACACTGTAAAACTTTCACACATGCAGAATGAAAACTGTATTTTTACAAAAGTAGTGTGCATTTCTTTTGGGGTGACCATCGTATATTTTCAATCATTTACCTGATTTGGTTGTTAAATGTTGAGATTTGATCTTTGAGTGAGTTTCGTTTTCAAACATTTTCTTCTGTATATAAAAGTTATTTTACGCAGAATGGTATCTAAATTTGTTAATGCATTCTCGTTGGATCTGAGTTACAATATCCATACCCAAGGCAGGGCTGGAAGGAAGTTAATAGCCACTGATACAAATTACTTGGATAATGATTGGAATCTTCTATTTATGGGCAATGAAACGTTGTTTGTTTGTCAGATGATCAGAGACATTTCATTATATAAGCTCTAATGAATGGCCAGTATGGAACTTCAATTTGGACCACTTGTATCCTGCGGAAGCGCTCTACGTCTAAGTAGCTACTAGTGCTGGTCACTGTATTACTGTATTAATGTAAATTGTTTTAATCTCTTCTACGGCACAGAAGCTTTATTTCTTACAAAATTTTGTTAACAAATTGCACGTGTTTAGTTAAGAAATGTTCGTTGCCATTCTGCACTTTACTCATCCAGACATCGCTCCACTACACCCTTTAGTATAACGTCTGAAGTCGCCATGGAGAAGCTGCACTCGGAAGTTACATGCAGCTGCGGAGAAACGGCCGAGATTTATGTCGGACATCTGCCAATGTTACATCTTTCTTTTTGTTCTTACGTAGCGGTCGCAAAGCACTGAGCTGGACGACAGTGCTAATGCTTTACTGTTTCAACACACGGATCGAATTTTGTGCACTATCTGGTAATTTTTAGGAGATGTAAATTAATAAATATCATTTCGCACCTCCGACGAAAATGAATGTTAATCCCGATTGTCAAATACCGCTATCTGCATATTATTGGAAATTCTACTTCTTAATAACAGTAGAGGAGGGTGACTTCAGAAAAGTCGGTATTGCTACAATCAGACGCTGACGCTTGCGATATTTGAAAGGTCTGTGGCAGTGATATTTTTCATGTCTGGTGCAAAGTGATATCAAAAGTGCGCTAGAGTTTTTTTCTGGTCATGTGTTGTTATTTTCATCTTTGCCGTAAGACTATAGAATCTCCTAGTTTTTACTTCTCTGATGATTTTTTAGTTTCTTCTCATTGTGAGTTTTTGCGAACAAAGATTTTTTCGTTAACACATTATACCGGACGGCTATGCAATTATTTGTTGTAGGCAAGTCGCCTACATGTCCTTACAACAAGAGACTGATTTAGTAAGCGCACGTAATCAGATTTTTACGAAGGATATTTATATTTTGACTGTTTCCATATTTATATGATATGTTCATGTGTGTTAGGCATCTCGAATAGACAGAGAGCTTTCCAATTTTCGAAATGAGTCATTTATTTGTCTCGCGTAGTCTAGCTGTCGTGTTGGTCAAAGATATCACGATGTGAGTCAGGGACATAAATGACGGCCGAAGTGAGCCTAATCTGAGACCACAGGAGAACTGGTTTATCTTCACTTACTCAGGTACTGGGTTTACCGGCAACGGAAGAAAATGGGCTTTGACGGATCAAGCTGCCGTTGGTCTGTTGTAACTGGGTGATACTAGCATTATTTTGGAAAGTTTGCACGAGAAAGCGAGAATTAACAGCTCTTCCTTATTTTTGCCGTAATCGTTCTTCTCTCGTGTTAACTATTCGAGTAACATTTCTTAAATTTTTGCATGAATTCATAACTAGAACCTTTTTCCGTGTGGCCCTGAGCCGACCAGTTATTTAAAACGTTAATTTAATTACTCAAGATCTGAATGCTTTGATTTGCAATATTTTGTTAATTTTTATGTATGTGTGTGTCGTGCTATGACAATGGAGTTTCCTGTCGTATTCCCTTGCGTGAATCAAATGCCATTGCTGCGGCAGCATTCCGGATCTGTATCACGCGTAAAGGATAAGGAGTTTGTTACACTGAAACGCATAGTACGGTCGAAGCATCTCTGGAGAGCAGTTTGTCTTTCTAAATCTGCGATTTCAGTCCAAACACATAATCGAATGCTAGTGGAAAGTGTGGCGGTGGGACTTGAAGTTCCATATCATCTTCCGACGATGAAAGTTCATGCCGCAGGCAAACATTAACTACGAATTACATTACGTATCAACAGTGGTGGGTAAAGGAACATGCCGGAGGATTTGGAGGCCTATTTTATAGAATTACCTGCGAGTTATTTCTCATATTATTTCTACTACTATTCATTCCTTTTTTGCATATATTCCTTAAAATATTCTTCGCGGTTTCCATTCAAGCATGAGATTTCTCTTGATCCCGAATGCTTTTGTCCTGGTGTGCACTATATGCGAGGTTTGATAAATATGTATGTACTTACCAAACGTAGCACGTGTACAAGTCTGGAGCGTGAGAAGAATACGCTTATATGTTCCCTTCCTTTGACCTTTTTAATCTGTATCGAAAGAAATGTATCTCACTCTTGTTCATCACATACCGAGTATGTCCTCAGCCTCGACCTTCATTGTTAAAACTGACATTACGTCCCAAAACTAAGGCGTTATTTTGGCAAGAGAATCAGAAGGACAACATTCAGTTTAAAATATCCAAAACCTTAGAAACCACATCGGCAGAACAAAGGTAGTACGTAGTTGTAAGATGTAGAACTCCATCACTCATCATTTTTCTTTCAACTCTTTTCCGGTGTAAAGCAAGCTACAAACAAGGTAAACGGTAGATGGCAAACTTTCCTCTAAATCCACAGGGCTATAAGAATTTTTCAGATGTGTTTAGTGACAAAACAATAGAGAAGATACTTACGGTTGTTGTGCGCAATTTTTGCTAAGGAATGTTAAAATCATGACATCCAATAAAATTAATTCATTTTTGAGCATTTTATTGGACATTACTGTTTAACCTTTCGTTGGATAAAAGTGTTCTTCGTTCGGCTTAAATGATCAGTGTTAGTCAGGTTAGAATTTCAGCTTTAGACACATTCAACGTGAATCATTTACATTTAGATTATCAGTTTGTCACATAAGCTTGATTGTTCAGTTCCAGACATTTACTTTTCAACACACAAACAACACAAGAAACTTTCGCACAGGTTGAATATAGATATCAGGGAGCCTCACACCGTCTGCATCTTTCGAGGATGTTACTGCAACTTACGCTACAGTATGAAGGGAAAGCCTGATGCTCAAGTTCGGTGTACAAATACAATTTTGGACTAACAGGTTGACCAAACAGCGTGCTCTCTTATCGACAGACTTTTTTTTAATGGAAATGCTACACTTCCGAGAGCTGTGATGAGTTATCTGCTTCATTGAGTAGTCCTGGCTCTCATTCTGTTTCATTTGTATAGTCATGAGATTTCAGTTAGTGAATCGAAGAAAATCCGGCACACAATTAATTTGGCGCCAATATAAAAGGAAGTAAGATTTATGCATTGTGAGAATACAGTTTGAAGTGAAATTACCATCAATACTGAATGAATTCTTTTGCAACTGGAGACTATAGTCAAATCCTACTAAATTGAAGGTCACAGCGTTGTATCTCCATAGTAAAGAGACCAAGATGAAGTTAACATGCAATGTCATGAGGTCAAAGTTCGACATAACTACTTTCCTAAATATATAAGATGTCAGCCTTAAATGGACGCTGTCATTTAAACAGCAGTGCAGGAACTAGACAAAAATGCTTATTTCAAGAGTATATCTGCTACACAAAATAGGTGAAAATTATTAGGGAGCATATCTATATACTATAAACAATGTTGTAATTCCACTTGTGTTCTTAGCTGCTGAATGCTGTGACCATGCATAGGAAAACAACGCACATACATCTAAGATGTACGTCTGAATGATGACATAAGATCAATTTCTGGCACCGTCAGATCTACTCCAATTCAAATAGTCATAATTACCGCCTCGAGCTGATGATAAAACTTTTCATTTAACATACAGATTCTGTCGAGAGACCACCAGCAGATTCTTAAAAGCATTTATAGCATCACATCAGACGAATATAAAATCACTGAAGTCATGCACTAAAACCGTGAATTTGTCACATCTTCAAACTATGCTACCCGTTCGATGGTTGCCTATTATATCCAATATTGTTCCTCTTTGTCTCACAATAAAAACTGCCAGATGCATATTCTTAATAAGACAAAGCCTCATAAGAAAACACCTCCAATTAGCGCTTTACAGATTCCAACAGTTATGTGTTTGTGGTCACGTGGGCCACCTAAGGTTGTTCTTTGGGTAACGTTTGTTTTCGATGTCACTGAGAACTAGTAAACACATTCATGCTCAGGAAAAAAAAAAGCACCTTGAACGTCTAGAGGTAGGACATTCATATTCACAGGACATGTACTTTAGTACGTTCTGTAGAGAAGATTACCATTTCAGTCACCTCGGTTCAGCATGTGCCCTGTTGCGTAATTGGCTCAGGGTGCATCATGGGCCCTGATAATTCGTTCCATGCGTGATGCCATGGACACGAATCAGGCGTGAACGGCATCTTGTGGCATAGCATCCACGCTGAATTCACCTGGTTCCAAAGTTCAATTGTGATGGTTGGCGCTGGGTCATAGTACTGCAGCCATCATTTCACCTTATCCCACACGTTTTCGATTGGTGACGAGTCTGGTGATCTGGCAGTCCGGGGCCAAAGGCTGATATCAAGAAGGAACGTGTTCGTGCAGCAACATGTGGTCGTGCACTGTATTGCTGAAAATGGCCCCTGGGTTGTTGTGCAGAAAGGGTATGGCTACTGGTCGCGGGATGTTATCCACGTAGGTCACATTGGTCACAGACCTCAGGACACGCACCAACTGGGTAGTTGTGTTCGCACCCAGTAGTACCTCACACTACAAGGCCTTAAGTTGGCGCGGTACGTGTTGTGTGAATGCAGTCACTGTGATGCCGCTCCCCCTGTCTGTAGCGAACCAAAATGTGGGCGTCATTTTCAAACAAACATAACCTGGATTCGTCCGAGAACATTATCTGATGCCATTTCTGTCCCCATCGTCGATCCATACACCATTGCCGTCTGGCATGTGTCTGCTCATTCGTGAAAGGTAGGCGGAGAAGTGGACGATGCGCACGTAACTGATGCCGTAATAAACGGTGACGGACATCACCCCTGACAGTATACGATGCGTTACATTGTTCCCCTGTTGCGCCAGAGCCGAGGAAGCCGCAAATCTGCCCTGCAATGCTATTCGGATCAAGTGTCGATCATCTCGGGCGTGGTCTTGGTGGTCCGTCCTGACCCATGTCGTGTTCTACGGCATTTCGTGAACCATTCTGCACACACCCGCCGCACTGCCGAAAGACCTCGTCTCACATGAGCAGCAATTTCCCGGATAAATGCATCACATGTTGCTATGCCAATAATGCGCCCACTACCGAACTCACTGATTTGACGGTTCGGTTCACGCATACGTCTGCGGGGCATCCTGCACCTCTGCTCAAGTCATGCTGATCCATTACCTTCTGTTTATAGCGACAACGAGAGCCGCAGGCAAATTTTACTGGTCGGTGGTGTTGCGCCGCGATATCGATATTGACCTTAAACACGTAGACCGTCATGGTTCAAAAGCTAATCGCTTCTAGGCAATATATTAATGTATGTATCCTGTGAATATGAATGTCCTGTCTCTAATCATTCAAGGTGATTTTTTTAAAGAAAAACATGAGTGAAAATTATTGGAAATAACATGCATCTCGAATGACAGCCTAATTCAAAAGCAGAAGATGTTTAACAGTCGCTGTGAAGAATTTTTATATCTTTAAATGGCGAATACTGACGGAAAACGGCATCGAGTACAGCGCCAGTGTTCTGCGTTACTGCTCCGAGCGATATTGCAGCGATGGTGGTTTCTCCGTTTGTCTCACATTTCTTAGTGTTTAGTACCATGTATATAGATAGCTATATGGTTGGCAGAGATTTTTGTTATGCTACACGGTGTCCAGTGAAGGAGCCCCTGACTTCAGAATTAAATATTTCGAAATCTAAGATCGTGAGAGTGTGCACCAAACGGTGTTTTTATTGTGAAAGTTTCGAAATAGTTCGAAAAGCTGCTAACAGATGGCGCTGTTCGCTGTGAAGCACATGTAGTGTCAGTGTGATGATTATTATGTTTGGTTTGTGGGGCGCTCAACTGCGCGGTCACCAGCACCCATACAAAGTTCCAGTTTCCTCACAGTCCAATTTTTTACACAGTCCAATCTAGCCATTGTCACGAATGATGATGATGATGGGGAAGATGATAGGAGGACAACACAAACATCCAGTCACCGAGCAGAGAAAATCCCCAACCCTGTCGGGAATCGAACCTGGGACCCTACGATCTAGAGGTAGCAACGCTACGTGCTAGACCACGATCTGCGGACACAGTGTCAGCGTGCATAATTAAACTCGTCCTCTGCAATTAGTCTTTTCAGATGTCAATCAGATGACAGTCATTTTTAAATGTCCACTACTCGCAGTACGGAGGGGGAACAAACGAACAATGGTATTTGCCATCACATCCTATATTGTATCAACGGAAATTGATTCACGTGCCACACCGGTCACCGATTGAGTGGTTAGATGCTTCCACTAGACCGAATCTTTCAGTGTCCCCTCAGATAGTATTCACAGGGAGTCAGATCTGGCGAAAATGATGGTCGCTACACCCTTGAGCCAGTAGATTTGCAACAATCCAGCTCAATGACTCTGTTCCCGAATTCATCATCAAGATAGGGAAACGTCTGTTCGGTGTGATGCGTTCTAACTCTTCTTGCATGGAACACCCGGTGTCTGGTCGATTCTATAACGCTATCTGCGTAGCTGCGTGGTGACAAACTGTTCCAAAATTGCAATCTAACGTTCAATAGTCATTATTCCTAGCACTGAAAAATGGCCAATGATGTCTGTAATGCATACCGCAACCCGAATAGTAACGTTGGGAGATTACAGTGGTTTGGTTTCATACAAATGGGTTTTCTGAACCCCAAAACCGCCAGCTTTGTTTATTCATGACTCCCTTCAGATGGAAGTGTGTTTTATCTGTGAATCAGATGCTGCCATCTTTCATCATCAATCAATGTGAAAATCTGGTTCCTAGCCATCTGCCGCATAGCTCATACAGGTACGTTCGGTTGGATTTGGGTTTTGAATGTAAACATAAGTAGGGTCTGTCTTAGGATTTTCTGCGAACTAGAACGCTTGAAATCAGTCTGCTGCACTTTTTTTGTATTTGCTGAATAATTTGAGAAACCATCTCGACCTTTTCAGGACTAACTAGAGTTATTGTGGGGCCAACACTTACCGCTGTAGCATCGATATGAAATTTATGATCAAAGAGTTCGCGAATGGTTTTTGCATTGGGTTCTTTTGGAACATTAAGTCATGTGTACAAACTGCACCTTGTTTCCGCGGGACTCTGTTCTAAGCCACTATATTTCAGTACCATAAAAACACGTTGTTCAATGAAGAATACGATTTCAACCCCTTCATTCGGTACACTAGCCTCCTCTCGAGTTTCATTGGTGGAACCGATCGGTCTGAGCTAAAATGCATTATTTACAAGCACGAGGTATTGCGGTTTAATGGGTCACCTTCTAGTAGCTTTTCGAACTATTTCGAAACTTCAGTCAATCTTACGTATAATTTTTTATAGATTTTACTATAAATATGTCGTTTGTTGCATTTATCTATCGATCTTAGTTTTCGAGACTGTATTTAATTTTGAAAAGAGGGGTTCCTTCGCTGAACACTGTTTATGAAAGGCTTAGAGCGAAGAGGAAAGAACAACAGCATAACAGCCTGTTGCCACTAGTGGACCTCAGCTTTCAAACAGCCAGCTTCCTTCATTCGCCCCTCTAGAGCCTGGTCACAATCAATAGTGTTACATGGTCTCACTGAATGAGAGGCTGCGATCAGATTTGAGAACATAATCTTAACACTATCCGTGTGCCAAACACACACTAGTGAGGCGAATTTCGCTCTTCACTATGATTCCACAAGATTACAGTCTGACACAGTGACACCACCATAGCGGCTGCAACTCTGAATATAACAGTAGATTCCAGTAGTCTTTAAGTTCACCAGACAAAATATTAGACCCCTTTAGAAAAGCGTTCAGAGCGCTTTGAAGCGCTGTAGATAGTGCACAACGGTGATCAGGCGGTCTAAACACGAAAACTGCAAAACACCCAAGTGATAACTAGGGCGCCGCGAAAGCAATAGACACTCACGAGCTACCGAAGCGGCGCTCACTGTAGCCCCGCCTTTTATTTCGTTGGACTTTAGCTTCGTGCTCCATACTTTGTTTATACAGGGTGTTCGAAAGCTCTCTTTACAGATTTCTAGGACTTGTAGAGGGGAGTGAGCAACCAACGTCCGGAAACGTACCGTTTCCGTTCTAGAACGGTTTCAATTCAGATCCTTATCTCATCCACTTCTGCTTGAGGAATTGAATTAAGCGTGACCCACTACAATTATTAAGTAACATTTCGAAAGGAAACAAAACGAAACATTGATTTATCACTTGAGCACATTTTTTGTATTGGAACTTAATCATTACGTGTTTACATTATTCCAAAACAAAAAAGAGCCCATAATCCTGTAAATACAGAACAGTACTTATGTATTACAACATCGGCTCGATGTGACGACACCAACATTGTTACAGACACTGCCCAACCCTCCTGGTGTCTCTTCCATTTCTAGTGCAGCGGCCGGAAATGTCGCCAGCAGGGCAGTCGATAAGTCACATCAGGTGACCGTCTGACATAGTGCACGTCATCCTATCTACCGTATTGCATACCAGGACAAGCATCTCTGAGACTTTCTCTTGCCCTCAGTAGACGTGGACGCGTTACACATTTGAATTGAAACCGCCGTAGAAGGGAAAATGCACGCTTCCGAACAGGGATTCCTATTCAAAATAGTACGTACTCACTCCCCTCTAGAGTCCCCAGAAGTTCGTGACGGGAATTTTCGAACGCCCTGTATATCTTCTGCATGTCTGTCGACGGATTTTCATGGTTTCTTCTTCGAATAATCTAATATTCGATGACCTGGATGGACAAGACGAAGAACACCATTTCTCATTTCCACAATATACTCAAGGTAAAAAAATATTAGTCATCCACTTGAAAGAGCTCACTCTCAACTTTGGAGAGTTGTAGATTGTGTGGAACTGGGACCCGACGGTCATGTGCCCCTCCACAGCTGACGCACAGTGACTGGACAACAATATGGACACACGAAAAACACAGCACATAACCATGCGCAAATAACCACGACTAGGTCCAGTCATTTGTAACAAATAATAATAATTACCAATCACCAACATCGACCATATTTTCTACTGAAGAACGTGTTATAATGGTGTTAGACATTCAAAACAGCTTCCATTTATCGTGTAATGGACAAGTACACGTTCTGTATGGTATATAAGGGATTCTTATACCATTCTTCCTGTTACAAAGTGGTCAATTCATGAAAGACTCTCCAAGGTAAACCACAAATGCTTGATAATATTCACATATTGTGACTGAAATGGAGTGGGAAGACGTACCACTTCATCTTCGTCCTGACACAACCAGTCGTGGACAATGCCAGTTGTGTGAACAGGGGTCCTGTCTTCTTGGGACACAGCATCAGCACTGGGCAACAAACACTGTACAATGTCACGGACCTGATCAGTCAAAATGGTCGCATAATTACTGACAGTAGAATGACCTTGCAAAGTTACCATGGGGCTCATAGAATATCACTATATGGCTGCACAAATAATCATCCAATGTCCGACATGTCTCACTGTTGGGACGTAAATTTGGCCAGTAGTTGGAAACAGTGTGAGACTAGACAAAATGACATTCTTCCATTGGTCCGCTGTGCAGTTCTTATGGCCTTGGAACCAGGCTTTCCTGTTATTGGCATTTGCATCACTGATGAATGGCTTAGATCCAGCTCATTCTGCAGTTCTCTGCTTATGAATGTCCCTTCGTGTGGTTTTGGTGCTGTCAGGGTATGCAAGTATGACATTCAGTTCTTCAGTGACTTTTTCAGCTGTCGTTGTCTTATTTTTAGTCACAATCCTCTTCAATGGCCGTATGCCACGATCACTCAACAAACACTTTAGCCCGCGTTGTGCCTTAGCGGATGCTGTTTTCCAGCTTTTCCTGTATGCGGTTTACACTTTGTTCCCTGTTGAAACAACAAACACTTCGGCTCCCTTGGTTACGGGAACACTGAGCATACGAGCACCAACAATATCCCCACGCAAGAAGTCACTTAGCTACGACAAAAGGCGCTCACAAGTACACGGAACACTTCGGACTATGAGTGGTAACTTGCACAGGTGCCGTTCGTTGTAAAATACAACAGCGCAACCTGTAGGCTAGGCTAACATCTGTATTTATGTTCAAACATGGGTTTCTCGCAGCGTTTCCACTTTTTTGTCCAACTTCTGCACGCTATGGCAGCGCATCTGTGTGTGTGTACGTGTCCCTCGATTTTAAGAATCGGAGCAGTAAGGCGGCTGGAAGTTGATACGTGACAGAATGACGGAAAGTAGTAGCCGTGTTTGGACGTGCCCATGGCCGCCGCAAGTAAACAAAGTTGCTCGAGTTTCACACTTGATCAGCGACTATCGATTTCACACCCAACAGAACTTGCCGTTATAACTGAATGCAGGTCCGAGCCAGTCCGTTTCCGAATGAACATTACTAAGGGAAATGAACGAAATTAACATATAGAGTCGGGCCATCTCTCATAGCGGCACCCAGTGGAACCCGTCTTCAGTGGACCAGTCAACACAGAAACTGTAGAGACACTAAACACAGAAACTGTATAACAGGTGACTAAAGGCGTGTAGTGTAGTCTACGAGTCACGGTTTTCGTTATTTTCAAATAACGCAAGGTGTCGAGTAACCTGAAGGCCCCATGAGTCGTTCAAGCCGCTGTATGTGGAGGATGTAGTGTAAGACGGAGGTGATTCTGGGGCGTTTTGCGGTTGTTTCACAAGTCATTACTTGTGCCCATTCCTTCACATTACCGTGAACATAATCCGGGAAGTGTGTTTCAACATTCTAGGTGACACGTCTGCTCCCTCTCTTCTCCTCCTCATGATGAGTGGGCCGAGGACACTCTCGTCTTCTAACAGCCCCGCTGACAGGGCTGCATGTTGTGATTGTTTCTATGTTTGGAGTAGATAAACTAAATTATGAGTCCGGTCCAAAGATGTTACAAGTCCAACTTGTAGATTTCGCAGTAACTTTAACTCAATTAAACTAGCTGCGGTCCATTCCAGGAGTCTGTTTCCAAAGTTCATATGTGCTATGTGCTAGGAGAAAGTACTCTTATTACAATATTTAATTCGTAAAGATGTTTCACAGTATAAACAGCCACCGGCTATGTTTTACCAATGTTCCCAACGTACTTTTGAAAGGCACTGACAGAAGAAATTATTGTAGGTTTATGCAAATTACCACAACTTCAGTTTAGTCTGAATTTCTCTTGGAAGTCCGTCCAAAATATGTTCATACTCATGCGTCTGACATCAAGTTAAACGAAGTGTAGGGATAAAACCGTAACTTAAATATGTACTCCGTACGATTCAAAAATGGTTCAAATGGCTCTGAGCACTATGGGACTTAACACCGAAGGTCATCAGTCCCCTACAACGTGGAACTACTTAAACCTAACTAAACTAAAGACATCACACACATCCATGCCCGAGGCAGGATTCGAACCTGGGACAATGTTGTGCTATTGTTATAAGCACATTTTACGTCTAAAGATGGAATTTACGTGATATCACTCAGTTGCTACGTTTCGCAGTCGACTTTGCACCAATAATCTATAATATGTTACCAAATTACATCTCAACTCAGACGTCCCTGGTTTCGCCAACATGCAGGCACCTTATGAAGCCTCAAGTGACTTGCCAAACTGCCCGATGTTAATCCCAAAAAATGTTTGGGGCTACTTAGCAGAGTGTGTGAAACGTAGCAAACGCGCCGGGGCCTAATCATCAACGAGTGACTTGGAAATGTGACGTTGGAAATGTCGCACCGGGGATTCTCTTCCTCCCGATTTAAGGCCATTATGAATACTTAGAGATTTTACACCGTGTTAGCATGATACGTCCTGGAGATGACCAACCCTTCGTTCAATATGGTTTTCATGTGTTCTCAAATGTTTACATTGTCGGCAAGGTGTCTTAATTTACAATTCTTTTCTTTTTTTTTGTCCCCTAAAACTTAGAACTACTTAAACCTAACTTACATAAGGTCATCACACACATCCATGCCTTTGGCTGGATTCGAACCTGCGACCGTAGCGGTCACGCGGTTCCAGACTGAAGCGCCTGGAACCGCACGGCCACACCGGCCGGCGATTACGTCATCGTTGGCGTGACTGTCCGTTAACCAGAATGCCATCTTCTGTGCAGAGCACGACCGTACGGACATCTGTTGACATTTTGTATGAATCTATCGTGAATTAGACACTGGACGGGGAAGGAGCGGACGGGGAAGTAGCGGTTTGTTGCTTTAATTTTGGACACCAGTGCAGTTGGTGGACAAATGGCGCACCATGCTGTCACGCATGACGGCCACGTTATGAGGGCTGCATGAAAGCAGGCGGAATCCCTCAGCATGAAGGAATGCACTTCATGCTTGGCAGGAGGCTCCTAGTTCTAGGCACCTTTACGTGCTCACTGTGCACTCAGAATTGAGAAGTGCGTCTTGACGTGATTAACAGACATACTACATACATAGCGCATGACATCTGCTCAAAGCTTCATCTATTTCCACCTTCATTTTAATGTAGAGACCGGTCAGACCACGAAACAATAAAATAGCCCCCCTGTTATTCCTATTTCTTAATTGAGGAGCATCTTCTACATGTCCTGAAAAGAAGAACAGGATACATCCTTCCGCCGGAGAATCAATGTGTCCTCGTCACCAAACATCGACCTTTCAGTGATCAATACATGTAACTGTTCATTTCCTTACGACCTGTCCCGCACGGTCCTTCGCGTACAGAGTGTGCAGAGATCGATCCGGCCAGACACAGGCGCGCCGCCTCGCCCGCTCCTCACGGCCGGCGCCCCAGAGGATTGGTGGGGGGATTTGGGCAGCCACGGCCGGCCGCTCGCGTCGCAGTTAAGACCGCCGGCGTCTGCGGCCCCAGGTGGCGCCGCTGCTAATGGAGCTCCAGGGACGCCACTGGCCCATCAGCCATTGCGCGCCGCCTGGATTTACGCCCACAGATTTCGCCGGCGCCTTTAATTAAAACAGCAATTGCTCCCCAGCCACACGGCTGTGTTTCTCCTGTCAGCTTACTGTCCCTATACATTTGTTCTCTATTCTCCCCCAAACATACTACATCTGTTTCGTGTCTATGACTTTCTGGCGTATCGCTTAATTATCCACTGTCGACTGTTTCAGTTTCAACCAGTAACTGCTAAGTCAAAAATCAGCAGTGCCTTACAACCTATGCGATTCGTACTATTTTCTTTTCAAAGTTACTTTACGATAAACTCTTCGGCAGTAGGATGTAAAGGCGCGGGGCAGAGTTCTCACATCTCACAAAAAAAACACACATTACTCGCGCTCAAGAGGTAGCGTTTTTTATTATTAATCAAAACGTTCTCGGTCCCGGGTTCGAAGCCCGCCACCACTTAAAATATGAGTAATAATCAACATTGGCGGCCGAAGACTTTCGGCATAAGGAGTCACCCTCACTCCACCAACCACCTTGTCAAAGAGGGCGAAGGTGTGGACAGGTTCAGGGCACTCTCTTCTCCTTGGCGAGGGAAACTGCCCGTAAAGGCGAAGAAACAGCAGTGATCAACGGCATGGGGATACACATGGCCATGGAAACCACTGCATTAAAGACACACAAGATGCAGTCACAGGACATGAGGCTCGTGATGGAAAAAGTGGCATCATGTTCTCTCCACTGGCAAAAGATTGAGAAATAGGCCCCCATTCAGATCTCTGGGAGAGGACTGCAAAGTGGGAGGTGACCACAAGAAAAAGATTGATTAAACAAGGAAAGGATAATGCTCTGTGAGTCGGACCGTTTAATGTCAGAAGCTTGAACGTGGTAGGGAAGCTAGAAAATCAGAAAGACAAATGCAAAGGGTCAATCTACTGGGTGATCAAAAAGTCAGTATAATTTTGAAAACTTAATAAACCACGGAATAATGTAGATAGAGAGGTTAAAAATTTACGCGCATGCTTGGAATGACATGGGGTTTTCTTAGAACAAAAAAAAACAAAACAAAGTTCACAAAATGTCCGACAGATCTCTTGACCGCGTCGTTTGGTGATGATCGTGTGCTCAGCCGCCACTTTCGTCATGCTTGGCCTCCCAGGCCCCAGACCTCAGTCAGTGCGATTATTGGCTTTGGGGTTACCTGAAGTCGCAAGTGTATCGTGATCGACCGACATCTCTAGGGACGGTGAAAGACAACATCCGACGCCAATGCATCACCATAACTCCGGACATGCTTTACAGTGCTGTTCACATTATTTTTTGACTATAGCTATTGTTGAAGAATGATGGTGGACATATTGAGCATTTCCTGTAAAGAACATCATCTTTGCTTTGTCTTACTTTGTTATGCTAACTATTGCTATTCTGATCAGATGAAGCGCCATCTGTCGGTCATATTTTGAACTTTTGTATTTGTTTGGTTCTAAGAAAACCCCATGTAATTCCAAGCATGTGTGTCAATTTGTACCTCCCTATCTACATTATTCCGTGATTTATTCAGTTTTCAAATTTATACTGACTTTTTGATCATCCGGTAGATATTGTAGGGGTCAGTGAAGGGAAATGGAAAGAAAACCAGGATTTCTGGTCAGATGAGTGTAGGATAACATCAACAGTAGCGGAAAATGGTATAACGGGAGTAGGATTCGTTATGAATAGAAAGGCTGGGCAGAGGGTGTGTTACTGTGAACAGGTCAGTGATAGGGTTCTTCTCTTCAGAATCAACAGCAAACCAACACCGACAACGATCTTTCAGTTATACATGCCCACGTCGCAAGCTGAAGTGGGAGACATAGATAAAGTATATAAGGATATTGAAAGGGTAATACAGTACGTAAATATGAAAATCTAAAAGCCATGGAAGACTGTAATGGAGTTGTAGGGGAAGGAGTAGAGCAAACGGTTACGGATGAAAATGGTCATGAGACAAGGAATGAGAGAGGAGAAAGACTAAATCAGTTCTGTAAAAAATTTGAGCTAATAATAGCGAATACTCTGTTCAAGAATCACAAGAGGAAAAGGCCGGGTAATACGGGAAGGTTTCAGTTAGATTACATCATGGTCGGGCAGAGATTCCGAAATAAGATACGAGATTGTAAGGCGTACCCAGGAACCGATATAGACCCAGATCACAATACAGTAGTAATTAACAGTAGGTTGAAGTATAAGAGATTACTCAGGAAGAATCAAAACGCAAAGTAGTTGGGTATGGAGCTACTAAGGAATGACGAGAAACGCTTGAAGGTCTCTGAGGCTATAGATATATCAATGACGAATGCCTCAGCACAGTTGAAGAGGAATGGACAGCTCCAGAAAGAGCAATCACAGAAGTTGTAAAGAAAAACACAAGGACAAAGAAGGTAAATGCGAAGGAACTGTGGCTAACAGAAGAAATACTTCAGTTGATCGATGAAAGAAGGACGTAAAAAACGTTCACGGAAATTCAGGTTTACAGAAATACAAGTCGCTGAGGAATGAAATAAGTAGGACTTGCAGGGAAGCTAAGACGAAATGGCTGTATGACAAAAGTGACAAAATCGAAAAAGAAATGATTGTTGGAAGGACTGTCACAACACTTAGGAAAGTCAAAACAGCCTTCGTTGAAATTAAAAGCAAGCGTGGTAACATTAAGAGCGTAATGGAAATTCCACTATTAAATGCCGAGGAGAGAGCGGATAGGTGGAAATAGTACGCTGAAGAAGATTGGTCTGATGTGATAGAAGAAGAAACAGGGGTCGATTTAGAAGAGATAGGGGATCCAGTATTAGAATCAGAATCTGAGAGAACTTTGGAGGATTTAGATCAAATAAGGCAGAAGGGACAAAATTCATACCTTCAGAATGGCTAAAATCTTTGAGGAAAGTGGCAACAATACAACTACTCACGTTGATGTGTAGAATGTATCAGCCTGGTGACCATCTGACTTTCGAAAAAATATCATCCACGCAATTCCGAGCACTTCAAGACACAATTGGCTTAACAGCTCAAGCATCCAAGTTGCTGACAACAATAATATACAGAAGAATGGAAATAAATAGAGAATGCGTTACATGACTATCAGTTTATCTTTAGGAAAGGTAAAGGCACCAGACGGGCAATGCTCTGGTTGCAGCTGATAATGGAAGCAAGACTGAAGAAAAATCAAGACACGTTCATAGGATTTGTCGACCTGGAAATAGCGTTCGACATTGTACAATGGTGCAAGTTGTTCGAAATTCTGAGAATAATTGGAGTATGCTATAGAGAGAAACAGTAATGTACAATATGTACAAGAGCCAAGAGGTAATAAGAAAAGTGGATAACCAAAAAAGAACTGCTCGGATTATAAAGGGGGTAAGACTGGAATGTAATCTTTCGTCCCTAGTGTTCTATCTGTACATCGAAGAAGCAATGATAATGAGTAGGATCAAAATTCAAGGTGAAAGGATATCAGTGATACGATTCGCAGAAGACTATTCGGAATGGAAAAAAAGAAGAGTTACAGGATGTGAAGAATGGAATGAACAGTATAATGATGGGTCGAGAATATGGACTGAGAGTAAATCGAAGAAAGACGAAAGTAATGAGAAGTAGCAGAAATGAGAACAACAAGAAACTTAACATCAGGATTGATGGTCATGACGAAGATTAAGTTAAGCATTTTACTACCTAGGCAGCAAAATAACCAATGACAGACGGAGCAAGAAGGAAATCAAAAGCAGGCTGGCACTGTCAAAAATGGCATTCCTGTCCAAGAGAATTCTGCTAATATCAAACATAGGCCTTAATTTGAGGAAGAAATTTCTGATAATGTGCGTTTCTAGAACAGCATTGTATGGCAGTGAAACATGGACTATGGGAAAACCGGAACAGAAGAGAATCGGAGCATTTGAGGTGTGGTGCTACAGACAAATATTGAAAAATAGGTGGGCTGATAAGGTAAGGAATGAGGAGGTTCTGCGCAGAATTGGAGAGGAAGGGAATACGCAGAAAACACTGACAAGAAGACAGGACAGGATGATAGGACATCGGTTAAGACACAAGAGAAGGACCAGAGGGAGCTGTACAACACAAAATCTGTAGAAAAAGGCAGAGATTGGAATAAATCCAGCAAGTAATTGAGGACATAGGTTGCAAGTACTGCTCTAAGAGGAAGAGGTTGGCACACGAGAGGAATTAAGAGGCGGGCCACATCAACCAGTCAGAAGACAGATGACTGAAACAAAGAACTCTTTCGAATCACTCAAAATTTCGTAGTATTCATTGAGGAGTAGTTGGAAATGGCACCATTATGTTCTGGGAGACCTTTTTTGCAGTTTCATTGTAGTTTTATTCACTGTAAGTAAAATTTAACATCGTGTACAGAAAGTTCACAAAAAAGCAGTAAATTAGTGAAATTTCGACATGCGGGAGACTTCTTTGTTATTGCAGTTAGGTGTACACTTTATCAGAACTATATATTAGAAATAGCAGCGTGGGGTAGCCGCGTGGTTTGAGGCGCCTTGCACAGTTCGCGCGGCTTCCCCTGTGGGTTTCGCGTCCTCCCTGGGGCATGGGTGTATGTGTTGTCCCTAGTTAGATTAAGTAGTGTGTAAGCCTAGGTACCGACGGCCTCAGCAGTTTGGTCCTATAGGAACTTTGAACAAATTTTGAAATATTAGAAATAAATCATATTCGCATTAGCCCAACCAGAAACTCTGTTAGACATGTATAATACAAGATTTTTAAAATAAATCTGACGCATAGTGCACAACTTGCTCGTGTGTGTCGAGCTAAGTTCGGTTCAAGAACGGGAAAAATGTCGCTACGTTCACAATTTCTGTGCATCCAAACAGCTGGAAAGATTTAACGCTCCAACACAAGAACTTCTTACTAACCTAGTGGCCAACATGAAATCACGTTGCAGGGCCATCCATGATAATCACACACCCTGCTAAGGACCATGCCCACTGAACGATCGTAAACCGCTGTGAGTTCAGTACATACAGAATGAAATACCTGAAAGTTGCACCGAAGATAATGCGGAAACGAAAAGTACTACTGACGTGCCGTTTTCACAGAATGGAGTGGTAGTCAAGGGCTCATATTTTTAGCCAATAAACAGATTAGATTGTAATAATACTTACAAAGTATACTTTTTTCTAAAATATACTTTTTTGACTGCAGACATGTCTATTTACATTAACAAACTAAAAGTAAGGTAAATTAGAATGTCAGCAGTGTTTGTTGCAGGATTCTAGTGCGAGTCGTTTACGAAATATAGTACTTTGAAAAGTTTCCACGCCAACACTTGCACAGTATCTGCGGTAGCACAAACTAAAGAACGACACAAGTGCATACCCTTCTGATATGGTTTCTCATCAGTAGCAAAAACAACTGAGCATCACAGCTTGTGTTCAAAATGACCAGCAGCGGCGGTAATACACGCTTTATGTCTGGTAAGGAACGATTGCTTCACACGTACTAGCATTTCAGCGGATAGTCCGATTAGGCTGCATCAATAGGTCGTTGTTTATTATCGAGTGATGGTATGTCCTTGTATACAGAGTCTTCCAACTTTTCCCAAAGAAAGGGTAAATTTTTATAAACGAGCCGGCAAATGTGCAGGTTCTCTGTGTTCAATCCAACGCTTTGGAAACCATTCGTGAAGATACGCTGAAGTACTTCGTGCTCTATGGGCCGGACAGCCATCGTGTTCGTACTACAGGTTCCCCCTAGCCTACAGAGGAACGTCTTTGAGCATCCGTGAAAGATGGACTTCAGTGTTCCATCTACGGAATATGGACCTATCAGCTGACGGTTCACTATCCCACACCACACGTTCACAATCCATGGATGCTGACATTCCACCTGATGAACTCAGTAGCGACTGTCAACGGACCAATAGTGCATGTTTCGACGGTTTACCTGAACATTACTGGTAAATGTGGCTTCACCACTAAGCAAGGTATTTGATACACCTGGAGTGTCCTGTCTTCATGTCCATGTACAGAAGTTAACATGATTTTCATAATCTTTCCCATGCAGCTCTTGGTGGAGAGAGATGTGATAGGGATTCAACGTATGTCGATGGAGAACGTGTAGGACATTTGCCTGATTCATCCACTTCCTCTTGCGATTGCGCGGGAACTAATGTCCGGATCAACTGCAACAACAGTAAAACCATTAATTTCCCTTTCTTCGTTCATCAGTCGCTTCCTTCTGTTATATTGTCTATGAGTTACACTACCACTTTAACGCGTGGCTCAAGATGTTGGTAAATAATTGCCGAGAGGGTTGACGTCTATTGGAACATCTAAGCGCATACGCAGTACAAGAACAAAATACATTCTTTCTACACTCTCCATACACCATGAGCAGGTTGGCTTTCCCTGCATTGGAAAACTCCATCGTCTAATCAAGAACTGCTGCTTAGATTGTCACACAATAACTGTGCAGCAAGTCGCAATGCACTCAAGGAACACACAAGCACATTGTAAGCAGACATAACAACATCGTTGCTAGCAATTATGCAGGTTTAACTGCACATACAAGTGTCGGTGCGCAAACTTTTCGAAATGCGTTATTTCATAAACGACTCGCACTAGAATCTTGCAAAGAACACCACGACATTCTAATTTTACACCACTTTTAGTCTGTTAATGTCAATAGGCATTGTTCCACTAAAATAAATGCATGTTTCCACAAAAGTAAATTTTGTAAGTATTATTAAAATCTGTTTATGGCTAACAATACGAGCCCCTAACTACCTACCCATTCCATGAAACCGCACATGAATAGTTCTTTCCATTTCCGCAATATCTGCGTTGCGATTTTTGGGTGACTCACCCTGTGTATTGTCTCTGAATAAAAGCGTCATTGTTTTTTCGGCTCATTGCGTATTTCAGTGTTGCCTTCTGCACTATACCGTAGCAGATATTTCTATGGCATGGTCCAACTTCCATCGAACTATGTTGCTTGGCAGTGACACATCATGCGAAAATTACTTTGGTCCTTACGTTTTGCTCAACATTGTGTTTCCTTCTCATCTGTCACCCCTAAACTAATGTTTGTGCTGCTACTGACTGTAAATAAAGGGAAAATTTTAAGTGAACATGTACAGCGAATTTTGATTTCTACATTTGATACTTTATTTGTCAGAGTTAGGTTCTCGTACATTTGCGAACAGTGCTCTTCAACGCCGCTGTTAGTGCCGCTGTAATCTTATTGCTTTCAAGCAGTAAACAGCGTCCCATATGTATAAAACGTCATATCTTCCGAAGTGTCTGTACTCTAATGATATAATTTAGTAGGTATATTTTGTGACATACGTCTTGCGGATATAGTTCGTAGTAGAGAAGTAATTAATTAAATGTCGAGTCGTTTGCTGTAGTTTTGCTGTACGGGCAGCAAAAATGTAGTTACCTACAAACTTGCTTTCTTTCATCATTTTGTAGAGGCTATCACTGCAAAAAAGTTTCTTGAAGGATTGAAATTATATCTAAAGTCTGCTGCAATTCGTTAATTGCTCTCATACATACTGGACGAATATATTCGGGATGAATTACCCTCTGGGATGTATACCGTTTCAAGGCACACATGCAGTTTCTAAGTGTAGTAGTGATTTACTGCGTTAAACCTTTAACATAGGATTATATCTCTCAGTGAGACGATTATGACAGCATTTTAAATTTTTAAATGATGGTCATAACTTATTAAACATTTAAAATGAAATATATTTGGCCCCTCAAAGCCCCTAAATATGCAGTTCGCAACTTGGACTGTGTCCGTTTTTTTCGCTTAGAAATAAAGATCGGCGACTATTAAATAGCTTTCTGTAATGCCTATGGATCCGTGTGATGAACGCTATGTGCAGCGACCTCCAAACCAGCATCTGGAGCAGCTGAAGTTTATGCGCTCGCCCTGGTTCGGCCTTTCCGTAAGCACAACGTAGATTTGTTCTTCATTCATATGTCTCACTTTGTCTTCGGAACAACTAATTTCTCATACGTTCTGCAGTATTGTTCCAGTATTTATGCTCGCGGAATTTAAATAGGAAGGCTTGGGAGAACGTCGTAGCTGCCGCGAAACCCTACTGGGTGAATTTAGAGAACCTGAACTTTAAGAAGACTGTGTGACCGTTATGCTGCCACCAGCGTGTATTTCGCATAGCAATCATGACACTAATATAAGAGAGATTATGGGCCGTACAGAGGCACATAGACAGTCATTTTTCTCTCAGTCAATTCTCGAAAGTAATAGGAAAGAAAACAGCTGATAATAGTAGAATGTACCCTTCACTATGCGCTGTACAGTGGCTAGTAGATAACGTATGTAGATGTAGATGTTACAAAATGGTATGAAAAGCTAGTGACAATTAAATTAGGGCAAGGTGAATGTTTTGTTTCGCCAGTTAATCGAAGTAAAGCTCGAGTGCCCAAGGAGACACATCCTGAATAACGCTGTGCTTAATGTTAACTTCTCCAGAAGGGAGACGGTGCCTGAGAACGTCAGAAAGCGAGACGGTGCCGTGGTTATCACACCTGCGGTGACCTGAATGCGTTGCTTCAATTGAGGTGAGAAAAATAGCTTTTGAAAATATTCTATACCAAAACCCACTGTTTGCTAACATTTCGACGGTTAAAAAGTGTTTGAGCTTTATGCAGGCATGGATCAGTATGAATTCTCATTATCGTGAGTTTTATTCTCTATGCAATACCGACGAAATATTTTCTTGTAGTAATTAGTTGACTGGGCGTAATGAAGTGCTTTCACATCCTGCTAATCTTCTTGTAGTTATGTTCATTACTCCACAGATTGTATGTTATTTAAATATTTCGAGTACGATGCAAATCCTTTATCGAAATGGAAGCGATTCGTTTTGTTCATATAACTTTCCGTTAATCCTTAAGTTCGAAAATGCTCTTGTATGAAAAACAACAGTGTGTCGTTGCTAAAATGGATAATTCACGGAAGGTATTTGGCTACATGTCTCTGAACTATTCCCTTAAAAGTGTTTCTTGAAGCTATGATCTCATAAATCTGTTAAAGTCACTCTGCATAAAATAATTCCATCACGCTTTATGCCTTCTCTTCTTCAAACCATCGTCAGAGATATTTATAACACTGAATAAGTCGTGATTCACGCTCAAAGGAGGCTGCTCTTCAAATATATTCTTAATGTTACCGTAAATGTTTTGTGAATGGCCTCTTCAAATCAAATAACTTCAAAACTCTTATTCAATTTCAGATCGGCTCCTTTCCTGTAGCTGACATCTTTTAAATAAATTGTTTCCTAGGTTGTCCACTTTTAAGAAATCTAACGCAAACTGAACAAGATTTTCCTTAATGACTGTGTCGCTGAGGTACTGCGCTACTCAAGAGACGTAAGCAATACAAAATATTGTAGGTCCACTTTTTATTATGCACATCGTGACATCTGACAAGATATTACATGAACTGATACAGTATTCAGTATTTTTCATTGAACTTTAGTGAACAACAAAGCACATTGCAGACCATCATCTCTTCCTGGTGCTGACCACTTTACTCTGTTAGTGGCCCGCATTACAGCTCACCGCGTCAATTGATCCTCACTGGACCACCTTGTAGGGAACTTGCTTTTTCAAAATGTAACCAACAAAGGGAAAGAACATTTTTTAATACAACTATTCAGAACACAAAATGCTATTTCTGGCTTTCATCACGTCGTATCAAAATCTGAAGAAATACACACATATTAATCAGGAACAGCATTCGGTTGGACATCCTCATTTAACTTGCCCTTGTTTCCTCCAAAAAGAATTTCATGTGATTGTCGGTGTCGTTTCTTATACAGGATATGGCTACTTTTCTTCTCATTTTTGTGTAGCTTGTAACAGTCAGGTTACAACGTTTTATTCTGCCCTGTAAAAACATTAATTTATGAGGTGTAATTGGAAATTTTTAATAATGGATCCGCTACTGCTTACTGGTTTGGCGGGCATGTACACAGAGGGTGGGGAGTAAGTCATTGCCTTGTCCTTGATCGCCCTCTGACAGGGCACTGCGTTTCCTTTATTCAGTTCGTTGTGGCAGCAGGCTGAGTGAGGGTCCTCTAGGTCTTGTTGCCGGATTCTGTCAGCGTGAAAATTGATGTAAAAACAGAGCAACAAGCTAGTATGAAATATTGTTTTAAAACCGGGAAATCAGCTTCTGAGACTTACAGCTTTTGGAGATAACTGTATGAGCCAGTCAAATGTTTTTGTCTGGTTCAGCAGACTTAGAAAATGGCCGCGAATCATTTGAGGATGAACTACGGTCCGGCCGTCCTTCCGCCTCAAAAACGAATGAAAATGTAGTGAAAGTTCGCGACTTAGTGCGCTCTGATCGTAGGTGATGAACATAATTTAAGTTTCCATGCAGTTCAGGCAATTTTAATTGAAGATCTGAACATGCGTCGAGTGTTTGGAAAATGCATTCCAAAAGTATTGTCAAGTGACCAGAGACAATACCGATTTGAAGTGTGCCAAGATCTGATTAATCAGACTAAAACGACCCAGATTTGTTAAATAGGGTAATGGTAGGTGACGAATCGTTGGTACATACATATGATTCTGAAGCCAACGTGCAGTCTTCAAAGTGGAAGACGCCAGGATCACCACGAGCGAAAAAAGCACGGAAAAATTTGTCGAAGGTGAAGACAATGATGGTGATTTTTTTTTCGATTCTACCGGCATTGTGCATCATAACTTTACCACTGGACGACAGACAATTAACCAGGAATACTACAAATTCGTCCTTGGGTGTTTGCGCGGAAATGTGAACAAGAACAGGCCTGCATTGTGGAAGACAGGAGTTGGGTGCTACACCATGACAATGCTCTGGCTCATCGCGCCTTCTCCATCGTTGAATTTTTGACTAAATTCAAAATTCCTGTGCTGCCATAACCGCCATATTCCCCTGATTTGGCCCCTGCGGACTTATACCTCTCTCCTAAACTGAAATTTTCACTGAAAGGGAAGCGATTTTACTCGATTGAAGACATCCAGGCAAATACGGAGAGCTTCCTTAACACACTTCAGGAAAAAATTTCCAGGAATGTTTGCAAGAGTGGAAACACCGTTTGAGTCGGTGTGTTCTGTCAGAAGAGGACTATTTTAAAGGAGATGCATCACAGTACCATGTATGTACCACCATTGTACAATTACAAGCCCATTCTTAAGACTTTCAATCACACCTCGTACAATACAAACTAGGCAAATGTTAGACTCAAATTGTTGTTGAATGATGGGCGAGAAGAGAGGAGAGAAATCCCTTTAAAAATGTTGGTTTAGAAACAGTTTTTCCATGTGGTCGGCAAAGAACTTCTACCCAAATGCCCGTTCCGGGGTATACAGTACTCGACATTCGGAATGTGTGATGTGGAGACGCGAACCAGTGGACTTTGAGCACGGGATCTTCAACACGCTGCTGTGCAGAAAGAAGATAATAATGAAGTGATTGAGTTAGCCATTTCTTTCTATTCGAACTGGAGTGATCGATATTTATTTGCAACACCGATGTTACAGTTACACATATCGGTTTCTTTTTAAAGACTATCAGGAAGTTATTACTACAAGGCGTATTTCCTGTAGTATTAGTTTCCTTTACAATCTTATAGGGCTCTCTAATGGCTCTGAGCGCTATGGGACTTAACATCTGAGGTCATCAGTCCCCTAGAACTTAGAACTACTTAAACCTAACTAACCTAAGGACATCACACGCATCCATGCCCGAGGCAGGATTCGAACCTGCGACCGTACCAGTCACGCGGTTCCGGACTGAAGCGCATAGAGCAGCATGGGCACCGCGGCCGGCAGCCTTATATGAAATGAAAATATTTTGATTTTCTTTCCAATAACTTAGTTAAGTGTGCGGTATTTTATTTATTGTTGCGTGAAACTGAGACATTATTGGCTTTTTCTTTTGTAATTTATTCTCTTTGGTATTTGTCGGCGCCCAGAGGTGTCGAACGTATTGAAAACAGTCAGATGCGAATTCAGGAGCGCCAATTACGATTTTAGTACGTGTAAATTGTAGGCCCTTTACTACGGTGTTCACCCGAGACAGACTATAATGATTAAGATTGTAGAAACTTCAGTGTTCGAGATTTCCTCTTTCTTATATTACATTACATTACATTTTCGTTTTCCAAGGGTCTCTGGAATGTGGAAATAGTCAAACTATTTTTTTTTTTATTTTTTACTCAGGTACATGGGTATTGTACAATTATAATGCAGACAAAGTTATGAGCTTCAGTCGTTGTGAAGATGTTAATCTATGGAGTAGAAGGAGTTGGCCAACAGGAAGTTCTTTAATTCACTCTGAAAAAGAGTTTTATCACTTACATGACCTTTGATACGGTCTTGTAAGTTATTTGATATATGAATACCCATGTATTTCACTCTTTATTGTACTAATGTTAAGCTTTTATAGTCCTTATACAGATTGTTTTTGGTTCTGGTATTATAATCATGTTTTGCTTTATTTTTTGTAAAAAGAGACATGTTGGAAATGACAAAGGACATCAATGACTGTATGTACTG
Organism: Schistocerca piceifrons; assembly: GCF_021461385.2. Taxonomy (NCBI): domain Eukaryota; kingdom Metazoa; phylum Arthropoda; class Insecta; order Orthoptera; family Acrididae; genus Schistocerca; species Schistocerca piceifrons. Next base: position 953,405,096 of record NC_060138.1, read on the forward strand.
AGAAGTTGTAGTTAGAATACCGAGTTTCTTAAAGATGTCTCTGCATGATGATCTAGGACTGACACCATATATAATTCGAATGACTCGTTTCTGAATTTTGAACATGTTCTCTTTGTGAGAGGAGTTTCCTCAGAAGATGATTCCATAACCCATTAGTGAATGGAAGTAGGCCGAATAAACTAACTTCTTCATTTTTAAATCACCTATTTCTGCTATTATGCGTACTGCAAATGTAGCTGAACTAAGGGTTTCATTAAGTCTAGACTGTGAGTTTTCCAATTTAGGTTGTGGTCAATTTGAAGCCCAAAAATTTTGACACTGTCTTTAGCTTTAATTTCATTGTTCGAATACATTATTCTTATCTACATCTACATCTACATCTATACTCCGCGAGCCACCTTACGGTGTGTGGCGGAGGGTACTTATTGTACCACTATCTGATCCCCCCTTCCCTGTTCCATTCACGAATTGTGCGTGGGAAGAACGACTGCTTGTAAGTCTCCGTATTTGCTCTAATTTCTCGGATCTTTTCGTTGTGATCATTACGCGAGATATATGTGGGCGGTAGTAATATGTTGCCCATCTCTTCCCGGAATGTGCTCTCTCGTAATTTCGATAATAAACCTCTTCGTATTGCGTAACGCCTTTCTTGAAGTGTCCGCCACTGGAGCTTGTTCAGCATCTCCGTAACGCTCTCGCGCTGACTAAATGTCCCCATGACGAATCGCGCTGCTTTTCGCTGGATCATGTCTATCTCTTCTATTAATCCAACCTGGTAAGGGTCCCATACTGATGAGCAATACTCAAGAATCGGACGAACAAGCGTTTTGTAAGCTACTTCTTTCGTCGATGAGTCACATTTTCTTAGAATTCTTCCTATGAATCTCAACCTGGCGCCTGCTTTTCCCACTATTTGTTTTATGTGATCATTCCACTTCAGATCGCTCCGGATAGTAACTCCTAAGTATTTTACGGTCGTTACCGCTTCCAATGATTTACCACCTATGGCATAATCGTACTGGAATGGATTTCTGCCCCTATGTATGCGCATTATATTACATTTATCTACGTTTAGGGAAAGCTGCCAGCTGTCGCACCATGCATTAATCCTCTGCAGGTCCTCCTGGAGTACGTACGAGTCTTCTGATGTTGCTACTTTCTTGTAGACAACCGTGTCATCTGCAAATAGCCTCACGGAGCTACCGATGTTGTCAACTAAGTCATTTATGTATATTGTAAACAATAAAGGTCCTATCACGCTTCCCTGCGGTACTCCCGAAATTACCTCTAGATCTGCAGATTTTGAACCGTTAAGAATGACATGTTGTGTTCTTTCTTCTAGGAAATCCTGAATCCAATCACAAACCTGGTCCGATATTCCGTAAGCTCGTATTTTTTTCACTAAACGTAAGTGCGGAACCGTATCAAATGCCTTCCTGAAGTCCAGGAATACGGCATCAATCTGCTCGCCAGTGTCTACGGCACTGTGAATTTCTTGGGCAAATAGGGCGAGCTGAGTTTCACATGATCTCTGTTTGCGGAATCCATGTTGGTTATGATGAAGGAGATTTGCATTATCTAAGAACGTCATAATACGAGAACACAAAACATGTTCCATTATTCTACAACAGATTGACGTAAGCGAAATAGGCCTATAATTATTCGCATCTGATTTATGATCCTTCTTGAAAATGGGAACGACCTGCGCTTTCTTCCAGTCGCTAGGTACTTTACGTTCTTCCAGCGATCTACGATAAATTGCTGATAGAAAGGGGGCAAGTTCTTTAGCATAATCACTGTAGAATCTTAAGGGTATCTCGTCTGGTCCGGATGCTTTTCCGCTACTAAGTGATAGCAGTTGTTTTTCAATTCCGATATCGTTTATTTCAATATTTTCCATTTTGGCGTCCGTGTGACGGCTGAAGTCAGGGACCGTGTTACGATTTTCCGCAGTGAAACAGTTTCGGAACACTGAATTCAGTATTTCTGCCTTTCTTCGGTCGTCCTCTGTTTCGGTGCCATCGTGGTCAACGAGTGACTGAATAGGGGATTTAGATACGCTTACCGATTTTACATATGACCAAAACTTTTTAGGGTTCTTGTTTAGATTGTTTGCCAATGTTTTATGTTCGAATTCGTTGAATGCTTCTCTCATTGCTCTCTTTACGCTCTTTTTCGCTTCGTTCAGCTTTTCCTTATCAGCTATGATTCGACTACTCTTAAACCTATGATGAAGCTTTCTTTGTTTCCGTAGTACCTTTCGTACATGATTGTTATACCACGGTGGATCTTTCCCCTCGCTTTGGACCTTAGTCGGTACGAAATTATCTAAGGCGTACTGGACGGTGTTTCTGAATTTTTTCCATTTTTGTTCCACATCCTCTTCCTCAGAAATGAACGTTTGATGGTGGTCACTCAGATATTCTGCGATTTGTGCCCTATCACTCTTGTTAAGCAAATATATTTTCCTTCCTTTCTTGGCATTTCTTATTACACTTGTAGTCATTGATGCAACCACTGACTTATGATCACTGATACCCTCTTCTACATTCACGGAGTCGAAAAGTTCCGGTCTATTTGTTGCTATGAGGTCTAAAACGTTAGCTTCACGAGTTGGTTCTCTAACTATCTGCTCGAAGTAATTCTCGGACAAGGCAGTCAGGATAATGTCACAAGAGTCTCTGTCCCTGGCTCCAGTTCTGATTGTGTGACTATCCCATTCTATACCTGGTAGATTGAAGTCTCCCCCTATTACAATAGTATGATCACGAAACTTCTTCACGACGTTCTGCAGGTTCTCTCTGAGGCGCTCAACTACTACGGTTGCTGATGCAGGTGGTCTATAGAAGCATCCGACTATCATATCTGACCCACCTTTGATACTTAACTTAACCCAGATTATTTCACATTCGCATTCGCTAATAACTTCACTGGATATTATTGAATTCTTTACTGCTATAAATACTCCTCCACCATTGGCGTTTATCCTATCCTTGCGGTATATATTCCATTCTGTGTCTAGGATTTCGTTACTGTTCACTTCCGGTTTTAACCAACTTTCCGTTCCTAATACTATATGCGCACTATTTCCTTCAATAGGAGATACTAATTCAGGAACCTTGCCCTGGATACTCCTGCAGTTTACCAATATTACGTTAACTTTTCCTGTTTTTAGTCTCTGAGGACGGACGTTCTTTATCAACGATGATAATGTCCTCTCTGGTAAGCCGTCAGGTATTTTATCGTTTCGCCCAAGCGGGGGTCCCTCTAACCTAAAAAACCCCCGTGTGCACGCCACACGTACTCTGCTACCCTAGTAGCTGCTTCCGGTGTGGAGTGCACGCCTGACCTGTCTAGGGGGGCCCTACAGTTCTCCACCCAATAACGGAGGTCGATGAATTTGCAACCATTATAGTCGCAGAGTCGTCTGAGCCTCTGGTTTAGACCCTCCACAGGGCTCCAAACCAGAGGACCGCGATCGACTCTGGGCACTATGCTGCAGATATTAAGCTCAGCTTGCACTCCGCGTGCGATGCTGGTTGTCTTCACCAAATCAGCCGGCCGCCGGAAGGAACCAAGGATGGCCTCAGAACCCAAGCGGCAGGCGTCATTCGTTGCGACATGTGTTACTATCTGCAGCCGGTCACACCCGGTGCGTTCAAGAGCTGCCGGAAGGGCCTCCTCCACATTACGGACGAGACCCCCCGGCAAGCACACCGAGTGCACATTGGCATTCTTCCCCGACCTACCCGCTATTTTCCTGAGGGGCTCCATAACCCGCCTAACGTTGGAGCTCCCTATAACTAATAGGCCCGCCCTCTGTGACTGTCGGGACCTTGCCGGAGAATCGGCCACTGGCCCAACAGGCGAGGCATCCTGTGGTGGCTCGGAAACGATGTCATCACCACTAGGAAGCAGCCCGTACCTGTTGGAAAGGGGTAAGGCAGCTGCCACGCGGCCAGATCCCACCTTCGCCTTTCGGCCAGGCACGCGCGAGCCCACCACTGTCCGCCATTCACCCTGGAGTGATGGCTGACCGGTAAGATGCTCACTGCCGGAAGACGCAGCGACATCAGGGGTTCCATGTGATTCCAAGGCCACCGAAGTAGGCATAGGTCTCACCACAGTTGCCCCAACGCCACTACGAGCCGACGCCTGCGCCTCGAGCTCGATGAGCCTAACAGACAAAGCCTCCATCTGCCCCCGAAGAGTGGCCAATTCTCCTTGCGTCCGCTCACAACAACCACAGTCCCTACACATGACTATGTTTACCCTACTCTATACGGTGACAAATTCCCAAGATAATCTTCTGATGAGCTACTCTGATAATCAAGAAACGCTCACTGAAATACGAGACGCGAAAACTACGCTAGGTTTTCCCAGAAAAACTATTTAAAAGCTAAGCGCAGCAAATAAGTACAAAAACGCTTTATACAAACAGTACTCGCTGCTGCTGGTGCTCTCGCTCTGGCTGTCACAAGACAACTGCTGATTCAAGTGACTAGTGGCTAACGGCCGCGAAACAAACAAAAGACGGTTTTAGGGCGCTTTCTGTTCCAAACGATCAAGAAAACACTAAGAAATCTAACACGAAAACTACGTAAAGTTTTATCAAGAACTGTTAGTTACTATGCAGAGCAGATAAACACAAATAGAATCCCTTCCTTAGTGGAAGGTCGTAAACAAAATGCAAAATAAACGCTTTATACAAACAGTACTCGCTGCTGCTGGTGCTCTCGCTCTGGCTGTCACAAGACAACTTATAGGGTCAGGTATTCTTTGTGAGGTATTAAACTGTATGTACTGCGTCTTGCCAAAATTCAGTGACATTCAATTACCTGTGAACCACCCATTGATACAAATATTTCATTAGCTGATTGTTCAATTCATTGAGAAAGGAAGTCGGCACAAATTTAGGTGTAGGCCATCTTATGTAGTTAAAACCTAAGAAATCAACTGACCAGGAAAGTACTTGGGCTCGAACAAACACAAATACACCAAAATCGTCTGAGAAATAATGTAAAGGTCTCTTATTGCACTAGTGATACTCCCGCATCTGGAAAACTCTGCAGTCGCCCGTTAGAGGTCTCTGCGTATGCCATGCAGCATTGCACACTGACCTGCCGGTACGTCAGTCGGGACCTGTAGGGACGGTGCATTGTGCCTCTGAAGTTGCGTTTTGTGACATTATTTGTGTATTGAAGCGTCAGATCGTTCGGCGATTGGTAATCAATCCTGCAAATATATTGCGACTGGTTGAGATGAAGTTACGAAGAACCCTTCTTCGTGAAGATGGTACTGGTGTAGAAGACGAATCATTCGCATGTTTTCTGGTGTCTATTACAGTGCAGAAATATGAGCATAAGTTAGAAACAGATATTGTTGTAACACTAACACATAATGATGATGATAGGGATGATAATGACGAACAACTCATTGCAAACGGTAGTGCTACGGCAAGTGCGGGAAGAGGCGATGGAAGCAGTGACAGTGAATACCAACCGTCTCCCAAGAATAAGGTTAAAGTTGCAAGTATCATCACGGCGTTTGATGACAACACACTGTAGAACATGTACGATGATTATTACATATGAGGTTTCGACACATACAACAAGCTTCTGAAAAGATGCCCTAAACTGAAGTCTAAAAGCAATATTAAAAACATACTGGATTACGTGGCAAAGAAAAGAGAAGGAAATATAGTTTTCAAAGGAAATCGTACACTGCTGTTCAAGACCATCAAAGAGCGTGTAATTGCGAAATTCGATGAAGCGCGAGAATGCGGTACCGCCGTTCATTATTGTCATTTACAACATTGGGCATTGGATGTAGCCAGAAATCTCGGGTGTACAAAATTTACAGCTTCACTAGGATTTATTGCTAATTTGAAAAGGGAGTTTAGGATAACATCACGCCGTATCACTATGCTCCAAGCACGAAAAGATAAGGATGACGAAGAAGAGCTCATTGAAAGAGCTCAAACGTTTGTTGCTGACGTCAATGAGCATATCACGAGAGAAAACATCGATATTAGTTCTGTATGGAACTGTGATCAGAGTCAGTTCAACTATGAACTTTCTTGTGACAGAACACTATCCATGAAAGGGGAGAGAAACACTGTCGCGATGTTGCAATCAGTTAACTGTGCAACACATAGTTACACGATCGATTTTGCTATATCAATGGACGGACGATTGCCACACAAACTCTATATTTGCTTCCAAGAATCCAGTGGAAAGTTTGGACCCCGCGTGTCAAGGGAAATAGAAACGCGGTGCCCTCCAAATGTCGTCGTCGATGCAAGAGTGAGTGGGAAGATGACGAAACAACATCTGAAGACGTTTTCTTCTGTCAGTTTTGAATCCACATTTGTCGAGAAAGTCATTAGTACTTTGTGACTCCTGGTCTGGACATAAGGATGAACGAGTACTACTGGAAGCATCTGGCGGAAAACATGTAGATTTAAAAATCATTCCACCTAAAACTACAAAATATTCACAACCTCTGCATGTGTATTTCTTCAGGCAATATAAAATATATGCCAAGAGAATAACAGACTTCATTAAACTACGTTCCAGTAATATGCAGCCGAAATTGCACGACAGATTCTTTATCATGAATATGCATTTTGTCATTTACAATCAGTATACAGACCAATGCTTCGTTACGCGTGGCAGAACGCTGGCTACGATATTGGTGAACCAGTGAACAACATCAAAAGTGTCATTGACGTGGTGTTCAACACTGATATTATAGAATTTGCAAATACGCCGTGTGATCAACTTGCATTTCTTCACTGTGCGTTTTGCAGTCATTCGTATTGCTCGGAGCATTTTATTGACATTCCGCATTTACGTTTATAGTTAAGATTGCTGCATGGCGTATGGCGTCTACAATTACATCTACACTGATATCTAGAGCATGACTGCAGAGTTTTGCAGAAAAGCGACACCCACCAGCACATTCAGAGGTACATAATGGTCCTGTAACCAAACGTTCATGCAGACCTGTTTGTTCGAGCCCGAGTACTTTCCTGGTGAGACGTCAATACAAAATACAGTGTGGTTATAGTTAAAATGCGGCTAATCACGGAGGTCCAATGTGGCAGCAAAACTTTCATTAACGAGGAATCAAGTAAGCTGAGAAAAATATTAATTCGAATTATGGCTACTCAGTGCAAATGTAGTGCGGTGAATGCAGGAATAGTTAAACAAATGAGAAAGGCATAATTTCGATTACATTACTAACCGCCACTTAGAGATTTTGTTCAGTATGATCAACGGAGACGTCCACAATACACTGCATCCGTAAAACGAAGTGACAAACAATTGCTGGCAGCAATTGCGATGGAATCTGAGCAACATGTTCCTGTATACTTGCCTTCAGGTCAGGTAGAGGCAGAACAGGTGCTTAAAAAACACTTCTTTTCGGTATCCATATAGCCAAGAGTCACATGGATTCAGATGTGGTGATCTTGTAGGCCATGCACCTGGGAAACATTTGCGGATAAGAGTTAGTGGAAGACTGCGTTAAGCAAATGTTTCACTGGGCCAGCGACACGAAGTGTTGCTTCATATTGCATAAAAACAGTGGTTCTAATGCTGCTGCGCTCTTCCAAGACATAAATGACTTAGTTGACAACATCGGTAGCTCGGTGAGGCTATTTGCAAATGACACGGTTGTCTACAAGAAAGTAGCAACATCAGAAGACTCGTACGTACTCCAGGAGGACCTGCAGAGGATTAATGCATGGTGCGACAGCTGGCAGCTTTCCCTAAACGTAGATAAATATAATATAATGCGCATACATAGGGGCAGAAATCCATTCCAGTACGATTATGCCATAGGTGGTAAATCATTGGAAGCGGTAACGACCGTAAAATACTTAGGAGTTACTATCCGGAGCGATCTGAAGTGGAATGATCACATAAAACAAATAGTGGGAAAAGCAGGCGCCAGGTTGAGATCCATAGGAAGAATTCTAAGAAAATGTGACTCATCGACGAAAGAAGTAGCTTACAAAACGCTTGTTCGTCCGATTCTTGAGTATTGCTCATCAGTATGGGACCCTTACCAGGTTGGATTAATAGAAGAGATAGACATGATCCAGCGAAAAGCAGCGCGATTCGTCATGGGGACATTTAGTCAGCGCGAGAGCGTTACGGAGATGCTGAACAAGCTCCAGTGGCGGACACTTCAAGAAAGGCGTTACGCAATACGAAGAGGTTTATTATCGAAATTACGAGAGAGCACATTCCGGGAAGAGATGGGCAACATATTACTACCGCCCACATATATCTCGCGTAATGATCACAACGAAAAGATCCGAGAAATTAGAGCAAATACGGAGACTTACAAGCAGTCGTTCTTCCCACGCACAATTCGTGAATGGAACAGGGAAGGGGGGATCAGATAGTGGTACAATAAGTACCCTCCGCCACACACCGTAAGGTGGCTCGCGGAGTATAGATGTAGATGTAGAAATTACTAGTGGCACAAGGACGTCTCGATAACGAACAGACGTCGCGTTGCAACTGACAGGTCCTCTGGATGTACCCTCTTTAAAAGACCAGACCGAATACAAAGTTGCTTGTGAATCAACGTCACACAGTCACATGTGGCGAGTGCAGTATATTTTCTTGCACGATACGCGGTTTAACTGTATCGCAGTTTCGGAAGTTGTATGTATTCACAGCTCTATGTAGTGTAAAATGCGCCTCGTCACTCGGTAGGATATTGTCCGGCAACAAGTCATCAACTTAGATCTGTGCCTGAAATTGAAGAGCTAATTCAGAAAACTTGCTGCGGATGATGGGTTTCAGCTGGTGCACCGTCTGGATCTTGTTAGGGTACCTGTGAAAAATAGACCACAAAACTTTCCGTACTATTGACTATGGGATGGTCTATTCTCGTAACACTGCACGAGCACGAGCATAAGCTCGAGCAGTGCCCGTACTGCATTGCCAGTGACAGTGTTGTGACCGTAGAAAATTTTAATTTTCATTCTTGCCTTTGTGACCATAGTAAGAGTCCAGGCTCTGTAGGCAAACAGTCAGTCGACATAAAGAAATAGTCCACGAGGACGTAGGGACAAGATAAGCGTCGGAGGCTGCCAAGTATGGCTTGTTGATCAAATAACTGAGTGTTTGACTTCCTGCCAGAGGAAGCAAACTTGCGCAATGGAAGACGCAAACACCAGGGCGATAATACAGCCAGAGAGAGTGTCAGTCACGTGCGGAGAAGACTCGTGTGGAACCCAATTAAGTTGTGTGCAGCTAGAAACGAAAGTGTCGTGTGGAACCGAAGGCATTCTTGCGCAAGCCGACCAATTAGAAACGAGAGTGTTTTGTGGAACCATAGGCATTCTTGTGCAATCCGATCACTTACAAATGAAAGGGTCGTGTTAAACAAATTAACTCGTGTGCACCCAAGTACATGAGAAACGAAATAAAACGCCAGGCAGCGGAATAGCTAGAGGCAGAGCTTCAGATGCAGATTCAGAGCCAGTGCCGGCAGTTTGGAGATTCCGCAGCGAGACACCAGCGGGGCCGAGTAGGCTCATAGCAGCCGATACGGCTGATAAAGACTTCTACTACGAGAAGACAGTGATTGTCTCTGGTAGACACTCAGGAACTGCAGGTCAAGTAGGATTTTTAGAGTTTCATTGGAATAATGTGGATCAGAGGCTGTCAGTCTTTGTCTCAATTACCTAGAGAGATTTCAGTGCTAACGAAGAACAAGTGATTGCTTTGTACTTGTTTCTTATATGGACTGACAATTAGCCTTGAAATAACAAGCTCAAATAAATAGACTGAATCTTACTAAGGGGTTTATGGTCCAACATCTCACATAAGTATATGTGAGAATATACTTGATAGAAACTAACCAATCTTCTCTGCCCATTGCATTTCTGTAACCTATTTTCAGGAAACTTATTTGCTTCAAACCAAGGAGATTCTCTCCCTCTCATCTCCGATATAAAGGTTGACAGCAATTTATAACCAACCCATTGTCGTTAACATTCCGATTGCGCTACGCAGTTTGCACTTACTTCATTCTGGTATGGTGAGGCTCTGCCGGAACGCGACAACTGCAGCAGCAACCTCATCAACGATCTCCATCGGTATAGGACATCTTCGTCTTCCAGGTGCCACATGAAGCCCACCTTTGTCTTAGAGTTTCATTATCATCTTTGATAAACGATGTAATGACATCTGACCTCTGCTCAGACCTTTTAGGTGGTGATACTTTCTCAATGCAGCACTGTAATGGTCGCCGTTCACATGCGTATAATGACAATGTACAAAGCGAGATAGCGTCTGGTGGCCAAAACTGGAAGTAATTTTTTTCCAACATTCATCAGTTCTGCATTAACGCATTAGCATATCTACCGAGTTTCGCTGCCATACGATATCTGCAGCCCACAGAGGACCTCCAGGAGCAACTGAACTTTTAATTATAACCACCCGGTACAATAAAAGTTTAAAAAACCAAGCACAAATAAGCGGAATACAGACCAGCAACCTGTCAGCCAAACAATGTTATGTACAGGAGTGTTAGCGACCCTAGTACTACATGGTACTTTAAAATCTCTAAGTAGCCAATTGGCTGTGGGTGCTCGAAACCTGTCAGCTACACCAAGATATGTACAGGAGTACTAGTGATCCTAGCACTACATGATCCCTTAAGATCCCTAAGTAGGTTAATTGACTGTGGGTGCTCGCGTCCACAAGGAAAGCCAAGACACCTACATGTGCCGCATGAGTACATGTAGTAACAATAAATAGGAACAAGTAATATACATAATAAGACACAACAAGTAAACAGTGTACCAAACTGTTAATTAAATAATAGACGCCTAACATCTTAACAGAATACAGAAATTGAGTAGAATATACAGGGTGATTCAAAAAGAATACCACAACCTTAGGAATTTAAAACTCTGCAACCACAAAAGGCAGAGCTAAGCACTATCTGTCGGCGAATTAAGGGAGCTATAAAGTTTCATTTAGTTGTACATTTGTTCGCCATTTCAGCCAATAAAGTTTATGGTCCCTTTTTCTTCGAAGGTGCTACTGTAACTGGACTACAGTATCTGGAGATGTTAGAGAATTGGCTGTTCCCTCAGCTCGAACAAGAAGCACAACAATCCATATTTCAGCAGGATGGAGCGCCACCACATTCGCACTTATCTGTCCGTAACTACCTGAACGTCAACTACCCGAGGCGATGGATCGGCCGCCAGGCAGCCCGTGCCAGAGCACTTCATCACTGGCCTCCAAGAAGCCCTGATCTTACCCCCTACGATTTTTTCTTATGGGGGTATGTTAAGGATATGGTGTTTCGGCCACCTCTCCCAACCACCATTGATGATTTGAAACGAGAAATAACAGCAGCTATCCAAACTGTTACGCCTGATATGCTACAGAGAGTGTGGAACGAGTTGGAGTATCGGGTTGATATTGCTCGTGTGTCTGGAGGGGGCCATATTGAACATCTCTGAACTTGTTTTTGAGTGAAAAAAAAACCTTTTTAAATACTCTTTGTAATGATGTATAACAGAAAGCTATATTATGTTTCTTTCATTAAATACACATTTTTAAAGTTGTGGTATTCTTTTTGAATCACCCTGTATTTAACAGTATCCGTAGATAAGTAAAAAAAAAATCTTCTCTGACCATCGGTATGTGATGCAAAAGCAAGAGATCAAAGGGGAAGGAAAGGGGTATACAGTATATAATTAAACCGAAGACAATGTAGACTAGGTTGTAAAATGTGTGCAACGTCAACACTTCACAGGTATGTGTGTCGTAGCACCAACGCCTGTGCTCATGGGATCTGCCAAATGAAATAGGTGCGGGGACGGCTGCATTTTATGGTCTCTTTTGTACTGACGGCTCTGTTTATTTCCTAGGCCTTCAATATGTAATATTTTACATGCAAATAAAACAGTTTTTGCGCCAGTGACTTGTTTATTTTGCCACTCCGCGTTTCGATCGTTAACCCCATCATCTTCAGGAGAAGAATTGTTTACTTACATTACTGGTGTTGCTGAAGAGTACAAACGTCTTTGCACTGTCCCTGACCATGGGTAGTGTACTATATTTCGCTCTTTTGCTGACGGTAAAAATTATTTATTCAGAAAAGGCACTTTAGAGGTTAACTAGACATGAATTTGTGACAGTGAATAGCACATTGGTGCTTGACTTATGCCCTCTCACTGTACATTACATTTATACTGTCACTTTGAACATATTGTACATGCTACAGATACGCTTGCTTACATTGGATAAAGAGGTAAAAGATTAAATGGTTGCTATTTTTAAAAATAAACGGGCTGCACCAGAATATTGGCATGTGCACAAATCAGTTATTATGTTAAATATGAATGTGCTGCAACATTCGATACAAAAATATTGATTAAATAGTTAAGTAAAGAAATACGTTTTCCTTCTCTTTTAAAAAATGTGAATGGGCTGCAGTTGAATGTAGATATGTGCACACTTCCATTATTCTATTAATTTCTTGTATATAAAAATGTTATATCAGATCGTGCATATGTATTGTAGGTTAAACCTTACTGAGGGACGAATGGGAGCGGTTACATTAATGCTCTGCAGTGAAACGTAAACTACGAGAACGTCTTAAGGACTTTGTCAAAGCTTTCGAAAAAATTTCACCACTGTCGTTGAGTATATGTTCTCCAAATCTCTTACCATGTATGTAGATTTCATGTTCTCCATATACAGACATTTCGTGTCCTTTGTTCAGTGTATGTAGTATGTCAAGGTTGCTTTCTACATCGTCAGATGTTAGTCTTGGAGCTTTTATAAGGGAAGCTGTTTCAGATTTATGTGCTTGGTTGTACTGGAAGGCGTTGATGTGTTCTTTGAATCTGGTGTGGAGGTTATGGCTTATTTGACGTATGTACTGAGCTGAGCAATTAGTACATGTGAGTTTATATATGACAGAGGATGAAAATTCATCTTGATTGTCTTTTTATGAGGAAGTCTTTGGCTCAGAACATCGGTCAAACAGTCCGTAACTTGCACAAATGATTGAAAGAACACATTAACACCTTCCGATCCAGCACACCATACAAATCTGCAATAGTCTCCCGTATAAAAGATACAAGATATCGATTTGACAATGTAGAAAGCAACATTGAAATACTGCATACACTGAACAAAGGACACAGAACGTCGCTCTATATGAAGAACATGAAGTCTACGTACATAGAAAAAAAGTCGAGGAACATCTACTCAACGACAATTGTGAAACAGGCTGAACCAATTTTTCAAAAGCACTAACAAAGTATTTAATGCAGTCTCATAATTTACAGTTTCAATGCAGAGCCATTAATGTAACCATCCCTATTATCCCTCAGTAAGATTCACCGTACAATACACATCTACGATTTGATATAAGATTTTTATATATAAGAAATTAATGTAATGATTGAAGTCTGCACACGTCTACGTTCAACTGCAGCCCATTCACATTTTTGCAAACAGAAGGGATACGTATTTATGTACATAGCCATTAATCAATATTTTTGTATCCAATGTTGCAGCACATTTATATATAACATAATAACTGATTTGTGCATATGCCAATATTGGGCTGCAGCCCGTTCATATTTCTAAAAATGAAAAACATACTAACTTAGCAATCATTTAATTTCTTATCTCTGTATCCAATGTAAATAAACGTATCAGTAATAAGTACAATATCTTCGAAGTGACGTGTAAACATAATGTGCAATGGAGAGGACATACATCGAGCAACAGTATGGAGGCCTTCTACAACGTTACCGTCCCTGTAAGCACAATTCACTGCCAGAAATTCATGTTTCTTTAACATGTAAAGAGCCTTTTCTAAATAAACAATTCTTACCATTAAAAGAATTCCAAAAATAACCCACACTGCTCATGCCTGGCGGCTGTGAAAAGACGTCTATCCTGTTCACCAATACTAGCCATGTAAAAAAAAAAATTCTCCGCTGGCAGATGATGGTGTGAACCATGGTAATGCTTAGTGGCAAAATAAGCAAGTGACGCACGCAGAAACGGTTTATATTTATCAATAGTCGCAGCCGACATAATGCCATCCCCTGTGGACGAAACATTCATGCGCAATAATTTATCTCAATTTTTATGCCATTATTTTGTTGAGATCCATCTCTTACAAAAGCTCCAGTGTAATGCAGGATTTGTGTGTTAGCCTCATTTCACGAGCAGACACTACGCATATTTTACAATCACTATGTAATTGGCCTACTGCTTGTAATATTAAGGTTTATGGAGTCTAATCTGGATCTCTTCCTTGATACGTTTTTCCGTTGCAATTCTGGATCTGAAGATGGCTGTATAATTAGCTCCAACTAGTCATCACATAATGATATTTACCTAGTGAAGTCGACTATTAAAATATTTTACTAAAAATTCTTTTAACTGTATATTAATCAGTCTGTGGGACATTCTGCGTAAAGAGACAATACCTGCGTTCTCCCGATTTTGACTCCATTGTTCCACCGCCGCACGACCTCGTTTTATTAAGGTATCTCCCTCTCGACTTCGGGGAAGCGTCCTGTTCTGGGAAACCTACCGCTGTACAGAAGCTGTCCTGATGGCAGCAGTTTCTGCTGCAAGTTCACATGCAGTCAGTGTGGCCTACCTAGTTCCTCCAGTGTAACGAGGAAGAAGAGGATTAAAACATGCAGATTAAGCTACCTAGAGAACTCCTGCTAATATGATAAGTGATATTCAAACGTTAATACATCGCACAGAAAATTTCAGTTCATTTGAAATATTCTTAATTGCGATGTACCTGCCTTTTCCGCTTTCATGTGTTAACACGAATGTAAAATAAATTTCCTATAGGTGCCGTACCATATAGCAATAAAAATTTAATTGCTTTATCAACAACGATGTCATTCTCATCTCCCTGCACGGCAAGCTACTGCGGCGCATTAATCCAAAGACTAAAAGACTTAACGCGAAAACTTACAACTTCTCTTCTGAGTCGTATAAAAAGGATTCTTACAACTGCTGTTTTCGAACTTGTGAACAAAATTCCGGAAGCGTGTCTCTATGACTGTGTATTATTCCTTTGACTGTCGGGAAAGGAAAGGAAATTAACAATGGATTCATCTAGTTCGTTCCAAAATCTAATCTCCCAATAATGAAAAATAAGAACAAAATGGTCTTCTGATAGAACGCTCTAAAGCACTATCGTTTAACTGTTTTGTCCCAGCTATTTCCTCTTAGGGCTTGATAACGTTGGTTTCCAATTCATTCTTGAATCTGAAACGTAAACAAAGTTACGGCTACAAGTTAAAGAGTGACTGTCCATTTCACTTGACCTACCTCTCATTCTCGCCGGAAGCTAAAACTATAAGGTTTAGTTTCTCTAGTGTCTCCTCCTTCTCTGCAAGGAGTACCTCCGAAGATAACAGTGCAGTAACGATGTATTTCCAGCTGTGCAGCCGAGTTGTTGTTTCCAGTTTTGGACATTACACAAAACCAGTTTGGTTGCAGTTCAGCCATGGAATGCAAGTAACAACAAAACACCCAGCACCTGAAGGAGGCCTATGTCCATCCGACGAAATATTGTGTGAGGCACTGGAAACCACAACTCCGCTGTAAAACCAGACATCAGTCACACCGAGGAAACCTGAGAGACTTTAACATTGATCTTAGAACTAACGTGAGTACATATATACTATGCGATCAAAGGTAATCCGGACATCCCAAAAACATACGTTGTTTATATTATGTTCATTGTGATGCCATCTACTGCCAGGTACTCCATATCAGCGAGCTCAGTAGTCATTAGACATCGTGAGAGAGCAGAATGGGACGCTCCGCAGAACTCACGGACTTCAAACGTGGTCAGGTGATTGGGTGTCACTTGTGTCAAACGACTGTACGCGAGTTTTCCACACTCCTAAACATCCCTAGGACCACTGTTTCCGATTTGATAGTGAAGTGGAAACGTGAAGGGACACGTACGGCACAAAAGCGTAACGGCCGACCTCGTCTGTTGACTGACAGAGACCGCCGACACTTGAAGAGGGTCGTAATGTGTAATAAGCAGACATATATCCAGACCATCACACAGCAGTTCCATACTTCATTAGGATCGACTGCAAGTACTATGACAGTTAGGTGGGACGTGAGAAAACTTGGATTTCATGGAAGAGCGGCTACTCATAATCCACGCATTACGGTGGTGCATGCCAAGCGACGCCTCGTTTGGCGTATGGAGCGCAAACATTGGACGATTGAACAGTGGGAAAACGTTCTGTGGAGTGACAAATCACGGTTGACAATGTGGAGATCCGATGCCAGGATGTGGGTATGGCGAATATCCGGTGAACGTCATCTGCCAGCATGTGTAGTGCCAAGAGTAAAATTCGAGGGCAGTGGTGTTACGGTGTTATTTTGTGTTTCATGGAGGGGGCTTGCACCCATTGTTGTTTTGCGTGGCACTATCACAGAACAGGCCTACATTGATGTTTTAAGCACTTTCTCCCTTCCCCACTGTATTAGAGCAATTCGAGGATGGCGACTGCATCTTTCAACACGATCGAGCACCATCTCTTAATGCACGGCGTGTGGTGGAGTGGTTACACGACAGTAACATCCCTGTAATGGACTGGACTGCAGAGAGTCCTACAGAACACCTGTTTGATGTTTTGGAACGCCGGCTTCGTGCCAGGCCTCACCGACCGACACCGTACCTCTCCTCAGTGCAGCACTCCGTAAGGAATGGGTTGCTGTTCCCGACGAAACCTTCAAGCACCTGTTTGAACGTATGCCTGCTAGAATGTAAGCTGTCATCAGAGATAAGGGTAGGCCAATTCCATATTGAATTACAGCATTACCGATGCAGGGCGCCATGAAATTTTAAGTCATTTTCAGTCAGGTGTCCGAATACTTTCGATCACATAGTGTATCGTTTTCTGACCTTTGGTTGTCTATAAAGGCCTCTGCCTTTCCCATATAGCATCTCGAAGACTTTTTTTTGCTCTGGGTGTGCTTGAAAAATATTTTTCCTGCTTGGAGTTACCTGGAGTCTTTCGTGATAAGGACTGTGGATTAGATTTCTGAAGTTCTAAATTAAGCAGTTTCTGACAGAATATTTAAGTGCATGAGTCTCCGAGCATGAAGGGCAGCTCACCAGCAACTGCGGAAGTGTGCGGTGTCGAAGTGTTCTGGAGACAACGGTGCTGAGTTTAGTGTTGTATCTGGTACACGAAAAATGTCGTTACTTTTCTATTAAAAGATCAGCCAAATGATTATAGCCTAGGAATACATTATTTCATGACTTCCTTAATACTGATATTTACTGTCGCGATGTGTCAGCTCGTAAATGAATGTTATGTTTCAAGTAGTTCCTCGTTTCTCTTCTTCAAGGCTTCCTTGC
The DNA here is from genome assembly GCF_021461385.2 of Schistocerca piceifrons. Classification (NCBI taxonomy): domain Eukaryota; kingdom Metazoa; phylum Arthropoda; class Insecta; order Orthoptera; family Acrididae; genus Schistocerca; species Schistocerca piceifrons. Next base: position 953,422,526 of record NC_060138.1, read on the forward strand.
ATATTATTGTTATTTCTCTGGGGCCTTCTAGGACCATATTAAGTCTTGTTACATATGTCAATGAACTATGCTTTCTTTGAGACCCAAAGTTCCTACATTCCTTGTGAATGGGTATGCTTACACTCCTCCGTCCAAGAGGTACACCGTCTTCTTTTTAGTTGATCATCTCAGTTTGGCCAATCCGTCATTATCTTCTTATAGAAGAGATCCCTGTCACGGGCGTCTTCAGGTTTCACTTGTAGGAGGTGGAGATCTTCTTTGATATTTCTGTTTGGGATTTGAATGAAAAAAGTGGAAGATCTTCTTCGTCAACCGGTTACCATCTATTCGTTTGAAGTGATCATAAAATCGTTCACGACTTTTGTATATTGAGTCTGTAACGTTTGCTATCTTGCCATGGACTTCTTTATTCTATCTTCTTTAGTGGCTGTCATTCTGGCCGTTGGATACCTAGATTTGCCTAATCATTCTGCACTATTTCTTTCCCAAGTTCTTCGAGATGGCCTTTGTTTCCTTGAGTTTGGGCTCTAAAGCGTTTCACAGTGGTGTATCTTAGTGTTTTCTGAAAGGCGTTTGGTTTGTTGTAGATCGTGAACATCGTTTGGCCGGCTGTTTCATGTTTACACATTCGTTCCTTCAGAACGTCCTAGTCCTTTTTCCGTAATTATCTCACTCAAGTACTTAAATTTTTCTACCTTGGTGGTGTCTCCATATTTCTTCCGGTGTTCTACATCTACATTTTTCTCTGCAAACCACGTAACAGTATTGGCAGAGGGTACTTCTGGTACCAGTAACTGGTTCCCCCTTCCATGTTCCACTCGCGAATGGCTTGTGGGAAACATGATCGTCAGTAAGCCTCTGTATTGTATATCTTCAGTTTACCTAATTTTCTCGTTGTGGTCATTTCATGAGATGTATGTGGGAAGAAGTAACATGTGTTCCGTCTCTTCCCGCGAAGTACTCTCTGGAAATTTTAATTTATGAGGAGGAGGTGATGCAGCTCTGATGTTAGTCATATTATTTGTGATGTATATATGCAAATAGGAAAATTTTGGATTTAAACTCGTAGATTTGTTCCCTTTATTAAATTAGCTTACATTAGCTATCATATGATTTCATTTTAAGCTCATTTTTTTCGTAATGCTTTTTTCTCCTTCCAGTGATATCATACGATAATATAAAGGAGTATTTTGTGTAACTATAGTACATTTACCGTGTGGCGTGTGGTACCGTTTCTTAGCCACATTTTCTGTAGTATCACTGTGTGATGAAAAAAAATAACTTTACAGAATCCATAAGGGAAACGCACTATTTTGAATAATTACGGCGTCTGTGTAATAGCGAGATAAAACATTGTGCATATAATTTTCCGCTCCATTTAGATTTCGTGACCCAGGCCCATTTCCGCCAAACCCGAGGTAATGAGAAGTTATCGAGCCTCATTATGTGATACTGCTACCTGTAACATACCACGAGGAACGTACTGCAGGAAGTGTAGGTGGTACGAAAAAGAATTAGCACGCCAACAAAAGAAATGTTAATCATTTGAAACTGCTGCAAATGCCTAATGGAACTATGAGCTACGCAGCTGTAAATCCAACATCACAAGGGGGAGGCAAAAGATTTAATCTTCAAAAAGCACCGTTTATAATTGCTGAATGGAAAATTTGTCACGATCGTTTTTACGTCCATTTAATTTCTTCACAGAGTATAAAGTTAGCTTAAATGTTTAAGATAATGCGATAGTCGATAGTTATGTTTACTTACATTTCGTAGAGAGTCTGTGTTGAAAATCAGTCAGTAAGACGGTAAACATTTTGTGAAGTACAATGAAGGTATTCCTACATCCATATCAAAAGCAAATGATTCCATCATTCGCTTGTTGAGGGCTGTCAACCAACAACAAGAGTGAAGACGAGGGCTTGGGTTGAAAACAATTTTGAGTGACAATTAATTGCACACAGTGTAGCTGCCAGGCAAAGTCCATGCCACTTGAAGGGAATTAATACACTGTCTACCCGTGGAATCGTTAGTTGGTAACATTATCGGCATTAATGGGAAAACATGGATTTCAGAAGACAGAACTCTCAGACAAGTAGATTGTATATGACTATGTTTCGTGAATTTGCATTTGAAACATTCGTGTACAATTGTTATCGCGCGGAATTTGGCCCTGACATGGATAAGTTCTCCTATTCTTTCTATTGTGTGCTTCAAAGTAGGACCCTTTGTTTTCATTTACACGATACTCTTAACTGAGCTATATATCTGATTTGGAAAAATGTCTATACACCTTGTGGAGAGGCGTGTTTTATAGTCCAAAAATGGTGTTCATGCACGCCACAATGGCGAGTAAATTACTGAAATGAGTAACCTGAAAATAGACTTAACCGAGACTCACCACTTGCAGTCCACTTATCCTCATTTAAGTTCTGCGTTGCTGAAAACAAACTTACTGACTACTTTAACGGAAGGAGGAAGTAACAACGAAAATGAAAAGTCTACTGTTTATAGTAGCCACGTGGAGTGGCGCGGGGATAGAGGCGCCATGTGACGAATTGCGCGGCCCCTCCCGCCGGAGGTGTGAGTCATCTCGCGGGCATGGGTGTGTGTGTTCTCCTTAGCGTAAGTTATTTTAAGTAGTGTGTAAGTCTAGGGACCGATGACCTCAGCAGTTTGGTCCCTTAGGAAATCACTCCCATTTTTTATTGTTTTAGTAGTTACAGACAGGTCTCCTACAAATGATTAATTCGTTTTCATAGTTTTATATTTTCACAAGTACTACGTTTGCATATAAGACTCATGAAGGAAAAATTAGCAAACTCAGCGAATTTGCGTTATGTCTACGAGCTGGCGCTGAGAGTGCAGCGCGCTGACAAAACAAGAAAAGAATTCCTTTTTTTCTTTTTTTTTAAGAATATGCAAGACCTCCCATTTATCTGGAAAGTTTAATCGCCACAATGTCAGTGTCTTGGGTACTGAAAAACCAATTCAAATTGTGGTGGGTGAACGAAATTGGTCGAATGTTGACGTCTTCGGTGCAATGGCACAGACGAATCGGTATGGGCCCTTTTTATTCTGTGAGAAGACTGTGACACGTACTTCTTATCTCGATATGCTACAGCTGTGGTTGCTTCCTGAACTGACTGCTGATTACAAGAATTTCGTCTTTCAACAGGACTAGGCACACCCCCATTGTAACATCGGTAAGCGTCGCTACCTGAACGACGAACTTCGGTTCACTCGATTGGGTGCAGTGGTGAAGACGATGTGGCTCTGTTCACTCAGGCCCCCAGGTCGCCTGATCTAATGCCGTGATCTAACGCATCCCGATCCCCCCCCCCCTCCCCACCACTAATGCTTAATGTCCACTGACATGTTGCTACGTAATTTATGGAACAAGCTTGATTACCGCTTGGATGATTGTCGTGTGACCAAAGGGGCACTCGCAGAATATTTGTAGAGTACAAAATGCGAGCTCGGTGAGTTTACAGTTCTATTCACGCATCATATTTTTGCATGTAATACTTTGGATACTTTGCACCTTCGAAAATGAATGAATCATTTGTAGAAGACATTATATAAGCCTATATATATTATATAAGCCTACACAAAGCCTATACAAATGATTTATTATACAAGCCTATACAAAGCCTATACAAATTATTCATTCGTTTTCATACATATATAATATGTGGTTTCACACGCACAGACCGTTCAAAGTTCGCTTAAATTTTAATACTCTGCCCAGCACTCGTCACACTTCACAATCCCACTCTCCTCAGACCTCCTGTAGTTGTAAATTCCATTTTTGTTATATATAGTTTGGATAAGCAAAAGGACTACCATGCTCGCATAAAAGAGGAATGTCTTAATGCTATGATCAACAAGCAGATTCAGAATAAGAGCGGTAGATAAAAAAAAGCGAAAGCAAAACGATTAAGGGCAATTAATGACTAGTAGTTTACAAGAAAGTTTAATCTTAAGCAATGCGAATCGAGAGCGATCTTATACACTACTGGTCGTTATAACTGCTACACCAAGAAGAAATGTAGATGATAAAAGGGTATTCATTGGACAAATATATCATACTAGAACTGACATGTGATTATATTTCATGCAATTTGGGCGCATAGATCCTGAGAAATCAGTACCCATAACAACCATCTCCGGTCGTAATAACTTCCTTGATACGCCTGGGAATTGAGTCAAACAGAGCTTGGATGGCGTGTACGTTCACAGCTGCCCATGCAGCTTCAACACGATACCACAGGTTCATCAAGAGTAGCGGCTGTCGTATTGTGACGAGACAGTTGCTCGACCACTTTTGACCAGACGTTTTCAATTGGTGAGAGATCTGGAGAATGTGCTGGCCAGGGCAGCAGTCGAACATTTTCTGTATCCAGGAGGGTCCGTACAGGACCTATAACATGCGCTCGTGCATTATCCTGCTGAAATGTAGGGTTTCGCAGGGATGGAATGAAGGGTAGAGCCACGGGTCGTAACACATCTGAATTGTAACGTCCACTGTTCAAAGTGCCGTCAATGCGAACAAGTGGTGACCTAGACGTGTACCCAATGGCACGCCATACCATCACGCCTGGTGATACGCCAGCATGGCGATGACGAATATACGCTTCCAATGTGCGTTCACCGCGATGTCGCCAAACACTGATGCGACCATCATGATGCTGTAAACAGAAACTGGATTCATCCGAAAAAAATGACGTTTTCCCATTCGTGCACCCAAGTTCGCCGTTGAGTACACCTTCGCAGGCGCTCCTGTCTGTGATGCAGCGTCAAGGGTAACCGCAGCCATGGTCTCCGAGTTGATAGTCCATGCTGCTGCAAACGTCGTCGAACTGTTCATGCATATGGTTGTTGTTTTGCAAACGCCCCCATCTGTTGACTCAGGGATCGTGACGTGGCTGCACGATCCGTTACAGCCATGCGAATAATATGCCTGCCATCTCGACTGCTAGTGATACGAGGCTGTTGGGATCCAGCACGGCGTTCCGTATTACCCTCCTGAACCCACCGGTTCCATATTCTGCTAACAGTCATCGGATCTCGACCAACGCGAGCAGCAATGTCGCGATACGATCAACCGCAACCTCGATAGGCTACAATCCGGCCTTTATCAAAGTCCGAAACGTGATGGGACGCATTTCTCCTCCTTACAAGGGGCATCACAACAACGTTTCACTGGGTAACGCCGGTCAACTACTGTTTGTGTATGAGAAATCGGTTGGAAACGTTCCTGAAGTCAGCACATTGTAGGTGTCGCCACCGGCGCCAACCTTGTGTGAATGCTCTGAAAAGCGAATCACAGCATCTTCTTCCTGTCGGTTAAATTTCGCGTCTGTACCACGTCATCTTCGTGGTGTTGCAATTTTAATGGCCATTAGTGTATAATGTCTACTACAAAACGATTCATTCGTTTTCGGAGCTGCAAAGGTTGCAAAGTATTACATGCAAAAATATGTACATAACATGTGGTTTTAAAGCCATAGACCGTTCAAAGTTCGCTTGAATATTAATACTCTCTCCAGCACGCGTTACACTTCAGGATCCGAATCTCCTCATACCTCCACTAATTGCAAATTCAATTTTTGCTAAATATAGTTTGGATAAGCCAAAGGGCTACCAACCTCGCATAAATGTGGAATGTTTTAATGCTGTGATCACCAAGCATATTCAGAATACGAGCGGTAGATAAAAAAATGCGAAAGCGAAACGAATAAAGCAATTAATGACTTGTAATTTACACGAAAGTTTAATTTTAAGCAATGCGAGTCGAGAGCGATCTTATACTTTCCCATAATTTATCTAAAGTTGTCCACACACACCTCGCGTTCACGGTTGCTACCAACTGCACAAATAATCCTTTGCGAAGCTCTGGCACTGTTTTGCTCACCGACGGCGGCACATACAATTCAAAAACGTGACCAATGCCTGTTCCAGGACTGCTTGTACAGAGTGGTTAGACACAGCCTGACAACCTTGTAAGAGTGTTGCATGGTAGGTTATACTGAGAGACAATTGTTAAAAAAAATTCGATACGTAGCACCGCTTCCGATTTAATCAATAGTGAAGTTAGCCGTTGCACGCGCAGTTTCAGACTGCCCGCTGCATACCGGATGGTTCTAATTAAAGTGCAGCTAATCACAGACATCCAGAGTGGTCTGTGATTTTCGCAGCAGCTTGTGTGGAAACTAAACAACGTATTCCTGTATAGAGGCCTTTAGGCCAGATAGACATTGAACGTAACCCTAGTAAAAGCATTCTTTGAGGTAGTCACAGAGCCAAAAGTCACCACGAAAAAAGCATTCTTTGAGGTAGTCACAGAGCCAAAAGTCACCACGGTCCGTTCTTGTTTGAAGAAGGTACACCCAGAGAACCTGTCAGGTGTACCATGATATCTGAACGTTATCGAGACCACCTGGATGTGAATCCTGCTATGGTAGAGGGCAACTGTATAAAAAACCACTGTTTAACATCTCATGTCCCTTGTCTCGTGAAAGATCTGCTGAATGCAACCTTTCACGAGCATTAGCACTACCCGGGGTTCATGCTGCATGATCAGTTATAGCAACAACAAGCTCGTCAACAGCTTCCATCGGTATAGGATGCCTTTCTCTTCGAGCTACAGCACCACACCAAGCTCATCCCTGTTTTGGAATTTGATTATCATCTTCTTTAAACCATTTAATGGCTTCACGTGAGACCTTTCAGCTGGCGATACTCCCTCAATACTGTATTGCTGGCGTTTATATAAAAGAGTTTCACTAACAGTGCACGGCATTTCTTCTCGATACACTCACTGTTCACTCACTTAATGGCTTGTTAAGTGACCTTAACGTCATGCAAACAATGCATAACACCAGAATTGAGTAGGTGGCCAAAACGTTTTTCTACGTAAATCGGTTTCATATTAACGCACTAGCATATGTACCTGTCAAGAGGTAACTACAGCCGATCTCCACGAGTAGCTGCTCTATAATCGTGACCGCATATCGTGCTAAACTGTCTGCGAGATCATCAATAACCCGAGCTGGCTGGAAAACCTTGCCCGTAATGATCCAAACATTCTCTGTGAGGAGAAATGAGAGTACCTTCCTGGACAGGGTAGATTTTGTAAAGAACGAAGACAAACAGTAGAAACTCTCTTCCTGTGCAGGCGGGAAATATCTGCTCAAATGTAAGCTCAGGGTGGCTTGCCGAGAATAACAAGGTGTTCTACTATAAATACAAAATGTCGGGGCTGTTTGGCGGGTAACAATCAGGTTGGTACCCCACCGGTATCCAGGGCTTCTCCAGACATGGCTTCGGCTTGAAATCTTGTCGATTGGGCTAGAACTGTCTTTAGTGATGGCTCCAGCTGCAAAGTGTGCTCCGAGGACCAGCAAAGACTGTGGAGACGCCCCAGACAACGGTGTGATACCAGTGATGGTCTAGGGTGCTATTTCGTTTCATAGTAGGGCCCCTTTAATTGTCATATGCTGTACCCTTACAACACGCCCAGTTATTTTGCCCTACAAGGCAAACTATCGTTCTCTTATAATTGAGCAAGACAACGCCTGCCCGAAAATGGCGAGAGTGTCTGCAGCTTATCGTCGTGCTTTCCAAACCCTACCTTAGCGCCGGCCACTGTGGCCAAGCGGTTCTAGGCGCTTCAGTCCGGAACCGCGCTGCTTCTACGGTCTCAGATTCGAATCCTCCCTCGGGCATGGATGTGTGTGATGTCCTCAGGTTAGTTAGGTTTAAGTAGTTCTAAGTCTAGGGAACTGATGACCTCAGATGTTAAGTCCCTTAGTGCTTAGAGCCATTTGAACCATCTGAACCCTACCTTAGCCTACAAGATCGCCGGGTCTCTCTCCAGTTAAGGACATCTGGAGCATTATGGGCACTGCCGTCCAACCATCCCAGGATTTTGACGATCTAACATTCCGGTTGGACAGTGTTTGGCAGGATATCCCTCAGGAGACGTGAAACATCCCATCGATCAATTCCAGATCGAGTATCTCATTTTATAAGAGCCAGAGGTGGACCAAACCGGTATTGAGTTTCTCAATTTCTAAAGTTTTTTCTCATGAATAAATTATCCAATTTCTCTGAAATTTTGATAATTTGTTTGTGTGTACATATACATCTCATCTGCCGATTTCCGTCCCATTCGGATAATTCATTCGTAGTGCATCTTTTTTGTCTTACAATGTATATTAACTACGACATCCCATTAGCGCCGTGCGTTACCATATGGCAACGTTTGTAACACTTTTTTAAAATCGTTGATTCCACGACATCAACGAAGTGAGAGTGTTGGCAGCATTGGATCCCGTTCCGCAAGACTGTAAAGATCACTACAATGCAATAGTTTTAAGAATACATTGAAATTCTGAGGCGTAAGGAGTGTTGGAAGGCGTTGTTTGCTGAATGACCAAGAAAAATGGAGTATACATTCGAATAAGTATGTTTTACACAGTAACTTCAGATATATAATTTGGTTTTTTGGTATGGTTGTGCTTTAAATACCCAAATATATATTCTTTGGAGGTTACTGCTTGCTGTGAAATAAATTACATTCATTTAGGCAGTTTGAACGTCGGTGTTGCCATATGGCAACGCTAGGCGCTTGTACTCAGTAAAAGGAAGAATTTTCTCTTTTTTGTTTTAGAAGAGGTTTCTCGCTTGCTGAGGCGCTGGAGATTCTTTATAATGACGATATTGAAGGTGATGTGTTTGTTGAGCCCCAAAATTATTTTCCAAGAAAGATCGGGAATATTTTGAGACAGCAATAGAGAAGAATGATGGATTATTGTATGTGCAGTGGCTGGACAACTCAGTTGTCAAAATGATCTCTTCTTCATGTGGTGCACAAGAAGTTGGCCAAGTCAAGAGATTCTCGCAACTTAAAATGCGAAATATAATGATTCCCAGACCAAAACTGGTAGCCAAATATAATACATATCTGGGAGGTACTGATCAGATGGATCAGAATCTAGCATGCTATCGCATTACAATAAGAAGCAATAAGTGCTACTGATGTCTCTTTACATGGATGTTAGGTGTCGCCATACAAAACAGTTGGATTCAGTATAATAAAGCAAAAAATCAAACTATTTCTCAGCTTGATTTCAAGAGAGAAGTAGCAACAGTATACTTGCAAAAGGGGCCGGGAGACCATCTGCATCAAGGGCTTGTTCCGACAGCCGCATATCAGATTCAATTAGGTTTGATAACACTGACCACCTCGTCCAGCACACAGAAGGAAAGAAGATGAAGAGGTGTGCACACAAGGACTGTAAATCTATTGCGAGAACAATCTGTTCAAAGTGAAATGTGGGATTGTGTATTGACTGTTTCAATCCATTTCATGTAAAATAATGTTGAGTTCAAGATTTGATTTTTGATTATTAATTGTACTGTGTTATAAAGTGTCAATTGTGTGATGAAGACTGAATAATAAATTTGCACAAAACTTGCATATGTAATAAACAATTTCATTAACCTACTTATTTCAATTGAAGTTGTAATACCTATAAATTTAGGTAGTGAAAGCGCCTAGCGTTGCCATATGGCAACATCAAATATCTCGCAAATGGCGGTAATGACTTTAGTCGAAACAACTCTGTAGTGTAATTTATGCATTTTACAGACATAATAACGCAATTTTTAAAAACAAAATCATGAAAGAATTAATTTCGGCGCTAATGGGATAATCAGTGGAAGGTGTTCTTTGTTCCTTGAACAATACTACACAAACCATCTTGTTGCCACTTCGCAGATAATTCTTATTACACTTTTGTACATTCTGCAAACTTTACTTTTCCTTGACGAGTTATTCCAAAAAATTATTCGGTATGACATTGTAGAATGTAAGTAACCGACAAAAGCTAGCTGCTTTATTTCTGTATTACCTTGTCTGATACATCTGTATTTCTAATAAATACTTGTTTAAGTGTTTCAGCAGTTCTGTGATACGATTCTCTTAGAATCCACGGATCATTTATATACTAAGGAATCATTAACAGCAACGATGTCGCACTGGGCATGCACACCCATATTATGCTCATGATTTCGTTCTCACTGACTCGACACTGAAATACTACAGCAGATGTGATCCTGCATGCATTTTCGACGCCATCTGATGAGACCTGATGGAAGCGTTCAGTAAGTAATGCCACCCATTTTTTTTTCTCAGCTGATTTCGGAAGGAAAAATCGGTATGTGTTTTGGGATATCGCGGAATATACCACCTTCAGTCACAAAGTTTCATGAAGCTCCGATAGATGGAGGCCCTATACGTAGCCTTCATAATGGTGTCCGTAACGGAAGTGCGTTCCAAACACAAAGCTATCATTGAGTTTCTTTTGGCGGAAAACCAGGTCATCGTAGATATTCATAAGCGCTTGCAGAACGAAAAGCACGGTGAGTCGTTGGGCAAGGCGTGTATTATCATCACGAGGTCGCGCAAGACCGTTCGATTTCCGGCGTGGCGACCGTCCGCTCTCAGCTGTGACTCTTGCTCTGTTGGAACGTTCGCCAATCTCCTTGACAACGGAAGGCCTCACCTGCGTCTGCGTCACCGAGAGGAGCTCACTAAACTTCATTGGACTGTTCTTCCTCGTCCACCCTACAGCCCGAAACTCGCAACTTCACCATTCCTTCTGCATGTCCCAATGAAAGATGCACTTTTCTGGATGTAGTACGTAGGTGATGGGAAGATTATTAATGCAACAAGACGTTGGCTCCGACGTCGACCATTAGAGTGGTATCATCCAGGCGGACAAATCTTCCTCGCAAGGTAGCGTAAGGCCGTCGCATTCAAAGCAGATTATATAGAGAAATAAGATTTTGTAGCCAAAAGAGTGGACATCAATATGGTGTATTGGAATCCTGAATAAAACTAACGTGCTTTGAGAAAAAAATGTGTTGCATTACTCATCGTACTTTCTTCGTATGTCAAGGCGACGCCTTCCATTGCCCTGAAAGCACAAACGCCTTGGCAAAGCTAAATACTGATGCAACGAATTCGTCATATTAAGGGCAATTTGCGCAACATCCTCTACATCAGTGCGGTGGAAGATCCCGGTCTATTTCCCATCCTAGCAGCAACTCCATCTGTTGTACAAGGTTCATCCGATGTCACAAGACCATATCTTACACTTGTATGAAAATAGAAAAGAGGTGGGAATTTTGCTTGTGCGACTACAAAGTTTTCAGTTTCAGAAGTACCATCATATTTTACAAGATTGTGTTATTTACATGAGCGCACATACAACCTAGAGATGCCGATTGCTGTTACCTTTAGGGTCAACGTTTTCACTTGCGTTTCAAAAGTGTTCAATGTGCCTTCCACCGAAGGCACTACAAACACCCAGACGCTGGTCAAACTAGTTTTATACTTCTGCGAGCACCTCTGGAGCAGAAGATAATGGCTTTCATGGCGTTGCAATAGGGAGTCATTGTGCACACAAAATTGCTGGAAGGACAGGGACGTACACTATGTATCCAGACAACTGGCTGAAAATGACTTACAAGTTCGTGGCGCCCTCCATTCGTATGGCGTTGGCCCACCCTTAGCCTCGATGACAGCTTCCAATCTCGCTGGCGTACATTCAATCAGATGCTAGAAGGTTTCTTGGGGAGTGGCACCCCGCTCTTCACGGAATGCTGCATTGAGGAGAGGTATCGATGTCGGTCGGTGAGGCCTGGCACAAAGTCGGCTTTTCAAAACATCCAAAGATGTTCTATAGGATTCAAGTCGGGATTCTGTGCATGCCAGTCCATTACAGGGATGTTACAGCAGTGTAACCACTCAGCCGTAGGCCTTGCATTATGAACAGGTGCTCGATCGTGTTGAAAGATGCAATCGGCGTCCCCGAATTGCTCTGCTACAGTGGGACGCATGAAGGTGCTTAAAACATCGATTTAGTCCAGTGCTGTGATAGTGCCACGCAAAACAACAGGAGTTGGGGTTGTTTTGGGGAAGAGACCAAACAGCTAGGTCATCGGTCTCATTGGATTAGGGAATGACTGGAAAGGAAGTCGGCCGTGCCCTTTCAAAGGAACCATCCCGGCATTTGCCTGGAGCGATTTAGGGAAATCACGGAAAACCAAAATCAGGATGGTCGGACGCGGGATTGAACCGCCGTCCTCCCGAATGCGAGTCCAGTGTGCTAACCACTGCGCCACCTCGCTCGGTAAAACAACAGGGGTTGCAAGCCCTGTCCATGAAAAACACAGCTACACCATAAAACCACCGCCTCCGAATTTTACTGTTGTCTTTACAAACGCTGGTAGGTGACGTTCACCGGGCGTTCACCATCCTGCCATCGGATCACCACATTGTGTACCGTGATTCGCCACTCCACATAATGTTTTTTAACTATTCAATCGTCCAATGTTTACGCTTCTTACACAAAGCGAGGTGTCGTTTGGCATTTGATGGCGTGATGTGTGGCTTATGAGCTGTCGCCTAACTGTCATAGTACTTGAAGTGGATTCTGATGCAGTTTGGAATTCCTGTGTAACGGTCTGGAACGATGTCCCTTTTACACATTACGATCCTCTTCAACTGTTGGCAGTCTCTGTCAGTCAACAGACGGGGTCGGCCTTTACGCTTTTGTGCTGTACGTGTCCCTTCACGTTTCCATTTTACTACCACATCGTAAACAGTGGACCTACAGATATTTAGGAGTGTGAAAATCTCGTGTACAGACGTAAGAGGTCGCTGATGTGGAGTACCTGGCAGCAGGAGGCAGCACAAGGCACCTAATATGAAAAACGTCCGGATACTTTTGATCACATAGTGTAGGTGCCGTCATTCACAAACAACGCTTCCCCCCTCTCTTCCCCCTGCCCCGTAGTAAAATACATACGATGAGATCAGGCGACCTCGGACTCCAACGTTGCAAACACGACATCCGTGTATCTCTTAAACCGTATAAGATGCGGAGTTGTTCTCAACGTAAGTCACACAGCACAACAAAAACTGAATTGCACTTGTTGCAACGGAGTATGCAAAACCTTATTTGTTGCTTTGTTATAACCGTCTATAATCGACGTGCATCACGCAATGAAAGGGGGGAGCGATCTAATTCAGAAACCCCTACCGAAACCGTGTGAACTTGTAACTTGCATCTCACACCAAGTTTGACGAAGCGTAAGTTAAGCTACTTACAAGAAATACACAGAGGAATGGCATAAAGTTGCGTTACATTACGGTCAGTTTGGCTTTCGGAATGGTAGTTCTGACGTTACGGTTGTTAATAGGAGCAAGATTACAGAAAAATTAAGACACTTTCTCAGGATCTGTCGACCTGGAAAAAGAATTCGACAATGTTAAATACTGCAACAAGTTCGGAATTATGAGCAAAATAGAGGTTAGCTGTAGGGAAAGATGGGTAATGCACAGCGTTCACAAGAACTATGAGGAAATAATGAGAGTAGAAGACCAAGAACGAAATGCTCCGATTAAAAAGGATGTAAGACAGGGATGTAGTCTTTCGCCCTTGCTTTTTAGTTTATCCCATCGCAGAAACAATGACGGAAATAAAAGAAAGGTTCAAAAGTGGGATTGAAAGTCACGGTGAAAGAATATAGATGATAAGATTCGTTGATGAGATTCCTATCCAGAGTGAAAGTGAAGAAGAATTACAGGATCTGCTGAATGAAATGAACTGTGTAATAAGCACAGAATATGGATTGAGAATAAATCGAAGGAAGACGGAAGTAGTGAGAAGTAGCAGAAATGAGAACAACGAAAAACTTTTCTGGATTGGTGATTACGAAGTAGTTGACGTTTAGGAATTCTGCGACCTTTGTATGAAAGTAACCTATGATTGGCAGAGCAAAGAAGATTATGCTTATCATTACGGATATCTTAGATCCGTGACTGTATATTGAATATGAATAAGTTATACAGAACTGCAACCAGTCACTTTTTTGAATAATAATATTTTATCCATGAACCTGTTTTCGAACCTTTTCAGGTTCATCTTCAGATGGTTTCGGGAAGTTACATCATTACTGGGAGTAGCATAATGCTGGGTGCTGGCTCTATGGCAGAAAGATCGGTCACACTTTAATGTGTCGCCATGACTATAGCTTATATGACGATATGGATGTAAATTTAGTTTTTACTTACTGCGGCAGTATAGGCGGCTTTTTTCGGTTAGTGTCCATCTATCTGTCTCCGATTTGATGTCCAGAACACTTTCACACAAACTATATTAATTTACACTTTGAGAGTGACACTTTTCCAGCATCCAGCATGCGCTTTACAACTGTTGTTTGTAACAAAGATCTTGACAGAAAGATATGGCATAGGCCTACCTTGTACAGAGATGTAATTTTTCGTTCTTTACATGTATTAAAGTCGATATAAGGGCAAGTATTTTAATCAGAATGGCAATACCATGAGAGCACAAGAATAAATAAATTACTACAAAAACAAACTTCAGGTGATCTGATATCTTATATCTTATTTCTACAGGCAATTTATTGCAATTTTTATAGCAATTATCATGTTTGGCATTAACATGAATCCCAAGGAATAAATAATGCAGAGTTATTCTATCTGCAGTGAGATGGAGCTGTCTGTGTGACTAGGACCTTTATATTTAAATTGATAACAAATCTTCAGATGAACTATTGACTTATTTCTGTTGTTACGTTAACATGATCTGGGGTATTACCAAGAGCAGATTCTGTTTATTTTAGCTAAAGGTATATGTATAAGGGTTATAGTGATTGTAATGGACAAAAGCTGTTTGTATGGCTGTACATTTAATATTTAAAAAATCATGAACAAAAATTCTTTAACTGTTGACCTATTTTTATTCTTACATTACAGTGATATGGGATATTGGTAAAGGCAGCTTACGTTTGTTCCAGCTATAATTAATATGTATAAAGTACTGATTTATGTTAGCAATGCAGGGCTTTAACAAGATAAAATAAATAAATAAATTACTACAAGAACAAACTTCAGGTAATCTGATATCTTATTTCTACTTGTATATTACAGGCAGTTGATATCATTTTTTTATAGGAATTATATCATGTTTGGAATTAACATGAATCCCAAGGAATCAATAATACAGAGTTATTGTACCTGCAGTGAGATGCAGCTGTCTGTATGACTAGGACCTTTATATCTGAATTAATAACAAATCTTCAGATGAACTGTTGGCGTATTTCTGTTGTTATGTTAACATGATCTGGGGTATTATCAAGTACAGATTCTGTTTATTTTAGCTAAAGGTATACATATAAGAGTTATAATGATTGTAATGGACTAAAGCTGTTTGTATGGCTGTACATTTAATATTTGAAAATCATGAACAAAAATTCTTTAACTGTTGACTTATTTTTATTCTTACATTAGAGTGATCTGGGATATTGGTAAAGGCAGCTTCTGTTTGTTCCAGCTAGAATTAATGTGTATAAAGTACTGATTTATGTTAGCAATGGAGGGCTTTAACATTTAGAGATATAGTACAGGTTTTATTCTGTGGTAGTATATTACATTGACACCGGTGTGGTTAGCATGTAAGGAGAGGGAGGGGGAGGGTCGTTGGGAGGGGGGGGGCTGGGGAGCCAGTGTAGGGTTCGTTGGGTGATTACTTGTTTTGAACTAGTAGATCTTCAAAGTTCTGAAGGAAAAATAGCAAAGAAAATATGAAACGCAGACCAGCACTGGCAAAAAGTGCAATCCTGGCCAAGAGAAGTCTAATAACATCAAACATAGGCATGAAATACCTTTGGACCATAGCGTTGTATAGAAGTGAAACATAGACTGTGGGAAACCAGGCATAGCAGAGAATCGAGGCCTTTGAGATGTGGTGCAACAAAGAATGTAGAAAATTAAGTGGACTTATAAGGTAATGAACGAGACGGTTCTCCGGAATCGACGAGGAAATGAATACACGGAGAACAGGAAGAAGAGACAGGACCGTAGGACATCTGTTAAGACACCACAAAATAACTTCCATGGTTCTAGAGAGAACTGTAGAACTTATAGTGGTCTTGTGAAATGGATGAATCTGTTTGAAACACCGGTATTGTAGAAAGAACTTCTTCGAAAAACGATAGCTGCCACCTTTGTAGTAAGGTTGATCTACGATGCACTTTCACTGCGCCCGTCGCTCATCGTGTAAGAGGGGAATATGATTGCTCCTCCTAGTAACCACTGTTGATAACATGTGAATATTAATTGAAACTGTTAAGGTTTAAATTTTCTGGGAACATACTGGGGCTCTCTTTGATTCCGTAATAAGACGTTTATAAAAATAGTCATGTTCACAGCACGTGCGACTATCACGCCAAAGCACGTTCTCCAAACCAAACGTTATGTATAGCTGTGTAATACAACTCACTTCGTTAATGTAATCTATAGCCTCTCCGATATAAAACGTATTTCAGTCGCACGCATGACTATTGCTGCAGATGTATCAAACTTCAGTTTGTTAGAATACTAAACCGTGAGAAGATGAGATTTTAAGAGGGGAGAGAGTTGAATCTTGGAAAACTTTTCAGACTTTTGCCTCTAGCCAGTCCTGTAACACAAGTTATGTATTTCATTTTTCCATTTTTAAATAATGGCACTATGTTTCGGGATTACAAAAATAATGCAAGAAAATTAAGACTTTTCCAAATGTACAAACTTGTCCCAAGGTACAACATAGTCACGTATCTAGGAACAAATATTTTATTCATATTTAATGGCGTTTTACTCCAGAAAATCTTGTCAGTATATGTTTAGTCATATATCTGTTAGATTATTACTCTACTACATAGCAAATCAAATAAATCAAGTCAAGTGAAATAAATTAAGCAGAATTGTTATCAAAAACCAGTTACAGGTTAAATACATTTTGAAATAGAAGCTATCGGAGACTAACATAGAATTTCATTTTCAAGATGAGTGACTTTATTAAAACATTAAAGAAAATCAATTCATTTGCAAGTTATAAGTAGGCTGTTTAGGTTTTCTTATAGGTAACGCCACGTAGCGCTCTGTATGAAAATCACTGGCTGTGCTGTGTGCAGTCTGTGGCTGGTTTGCATTGTTGTCTGCCGTTGTAGTGTTGGGCAGCTGGATGTTAACAGTGCGTAGCGTTGCGCAGTTGGAGGTGAGCCGCCAGCAGTGGTGGATGTGGGGAAGTGAGATGGCGGATTTTTGAGAGCGGGTGATCTGAACGTGTGTCCATCAGAAACAGTACATTTGTAAGACTGGATGTCATGAACTGATATATATAATATGACTTTTTAACGATATTAAGGTAAATATATTGTTTGTTCTCTATCAAAATCTTTCATTTGCTAACTGTGCCTATCAGTAGTTAGTGCCTTCAGTACTTAGAATCTTTTATTTAGCTGGCAGTAGTGGCGCTCGCTGTATTGCAGTAGTTCGAGTAACGAAGATTTTTGTGATGTAAGTGATTTGTCAAAGGTATAGGTCAATGTTAGTCAGGGCCATTCTTTTGTAGGGATTATTGAAAGTCAGATTGCGTTGCGCTAAAAATATTGTGTGTCAGTTTAAGCACAGTTACGTATAATTTTTCTAAGGGGACATTTCAAAGTGTTACATGTTAAATTGTGCAAAATCTTTTCCTGTTTCAAGATGGTTTTCAAACGGCGTAATCTAGCCACGAAATTTCACTCACCAACTGTCTCCTCCGAATGGCAAAATATTTTTTTGACGTTGACCTACGTAGGGAGCAACGATTATCTTAATAAACAAAGGGAAAGCAGAGACGTAGGTGTTCATTTCTTCCGCGCGCTGTGCGAGATTGGAATAACAGAGAATTATTGTGAATGTGGTTCGACGCACCCTCTGCCAGGCAGTTAAGTGTGATTTTCGGAATATCCTTCTAGAAGTAGATGTAGATGTAGCTGGAGGTAGAACATGCACGGCCGACTATGTATGGCTTAACTGTCCATATGTTATATAAGTAATTCTGAAAATATATAGCACTATAGTCACCGTAAAATTTTGCACTGGAAGAACTAACAATATATTTCAAATAGCTTTAATACATTGCACAGCACGTAAATACAGCACGTAAATTTGAATAACTCGAAAGATTTACCAATGCTGTACAAAACACAATCACATGTCCAGCAACAACAAAAACTGTAGAAAATGGCGGAAGCTATTTTTGGCGGACTCTAGTGCTCATTCCTTCAAATGGCACTGAGCACTATGCGACTTAACTTCTGAGGTCATCAGTCGCCTAGAACTTAGAACTAATTAAACCTAACTAACCTAAGGACATCACACACATCCATGCCTGAGGCAGGATTCGAACCTGCTACCGTAGCGGTCGCTCGATTCCAGACTGTAGCGCCTAGAACCGCACGGTCACTCTGGCCGGCCACTCATTCCTTCAAGTGATTCTAAAATCAGTTACTAGACTGTGTCGTGTAGTCCTCTAGGTACAAACAGTCTTCCTTACAGTATAGCATATGATCTAAGAAATATGTGAGAAACGATGCCATGGCAAATTGCTAGTCTTGTGGGTTAATTCTGTTGTTTGCAGACCTTTAAAGAACTACTGCCGAAATTATTGTGCTAAATCTGAAGCATAGAGTCGCCAGGAAGGTAAACCAAGTAACGTGGTAACGTTTGTATCGTAAGGATATTCCAACTGGGTAGCCACAGAGCCGAGAGGACGCGCAGCAGATCAGCAGCAGCACTTGTCTGATAAACTGTAAATTAATATAGTCTTCGCTTTTTGTTGACGTACACTGTGTAGACTAGCAGTTAGAAAATTAATAGTAGTTTTTTTTCGTAAGTCTGGTGAATTTCCTTGAGCAGGGCGGCTTCCTAGTGTAAATTTAATTTTGTGCTAGTAGACAACACACAGTTTAGATGAGTGCATTCAAGTTTGAATATTTATTTCGTGCAGTAACTTTTCGGCAAACAGGATTTCTAATAATAGGTATCTATAACACATCAGCTTCATTACAGAAATTTATTCCCGTTTAATAGCTTGAGGTCTGAGTACAGTGAGGAATCTGCAAAGCAACTTTTCGAGTTACTTTGTTCTAATTTGGTAATTTTCAAACTCAGTAGCGCCATTTGAGACATATCTATTTTATGGCTAGGGACAGTGCTTGGTGTGAGCGGATACAACGAGAGTTGGCTGCTGCCCGTAAACAGCTGGTAGCTGCGTTGGCTATCACCGACAAGCTTTTAGCTAATGCTCAAAGTTGCGGTGACGTTGCCATTGATGAGACCTGCGACACCTTAGGTGTCACTGGATTCCCTTGGTGACCTGGACGTCGCTATGGCTTCTGATACGCAACATCCGACCGGTCCGTCCTCACTCCAGAGTGTGTGGCATACTTTGGTGTGTTCGCGTGTCACTGGGTGGAAGACGAAAGAGGGAGCAGGCTGCTGCGGCTGTCTCCCTACGTCTTAGCAACAGGTACGAGGTGTTACCCAGTGTTGATGATAACTTTGAGCCAGCACGGGATGCCTCTCTTGTTGGACCAGCGGTCGATTGTCCTAACCAGTCCGGACAAGTACAGAGGGTTGGTATGCTGGTCATTGCGAACTCCAATGTTAGGCGGGTGATGGAGCCCCGCAGGGAGATAGCAGGAAAGACGGGAAAGAACTCAAGTTTGCATTCGGTATATTTGCCGGGAGGTCTCAGCCGTGATGCGGAGGAGGCCCTGCTGGCGGCAATCGAGCGCACTGGTTTGGTGAAGGCAGCTAGCAATGCACACTGGGTGCAGGCAGATCTGTCTATTTGTAGCATCGTACTCGGGGTTGATCGCGGTCCTCTGGTTTGGAGCAGAGTGGAAGGTCTAAAGCAGAGGCTCAGACGATTATGCGACGGTATCGGATGCGAATTTCCCGACCTCCACTACCTGGTGCAGAATTGTAGAGTTCCTCTTAATAGGTCAGGCGTGCACTACACGCAGGAAACGTATACTAGGGTAGCGTAGTACGTGTGGCGTGCACATGGGGCCTTTTTAGATTAGAGGGCCCGTCCCTTGGGAGCAAAGACGATTTCCCTGTTAATTCAGCCACGTCAACCTCAGAGAATCTTGGTCCTCGCAGATCAGAGATAGAAAAGACTAATATGATTTTAGTAAATTGCATTAGCATCCAAGGAAAGGTCCCAGAATTAGTATCGCTTACTGAAGGTTATTATGCACAGATCGCTTACTGAGGATTATAATGCACAGATACTATTCGGAACAGAAAGCTGGTTGAAGCCAGACGTCAGTGACAACGAAATCCTAACTGGAATGTTTGTCGTAAGGATTGGTTAGTCGCCAATGGTGGCGGCGTGTTTATCGCAGTAAGAAATTCGATAAAATCTAGTGAGGTTATCACGGATTCAGAATGTGAATAAATCTAGGTGAAACTGGGGTGAGTGGTGGTCAAAAATGGTGATCGAATGCTTTTATAAACCACCTGGGTCAGGATCTGTAGTTGCAGAGCTCTTCAGACGGAACTTACAGAATATCATTAGTATTTTTCCTGATCATACCATTCTAATAGGGTTTGATTCCAACCTGCCAGGTGTAGACTGGGAATATTATGCCACCAAAACTGGTGCCAGAGACAGAGAATCGCGTGCCATTTTTCTGGGTGTCTTGTCCGAAAATTACCTTGAGCAGACAGTTAGAGAACCAACTTGTGAGGGTAACGTCTTAGACCTCCCGGCCACAGACACATCTGAACTTATCGAATCAGTTAACGTAGAGGAATGTATCAGTCATCATAAGGCTGTGAATGCATCTATGACGACGGGTCCTACAAGGAACGTTAAGAAAGGTGGGAAGATATATTTGCTCAGCAAGAGTGACGGGATACAAATTTCAGAATATATCAGCAGTCAGCATCGAGTATTCGGTGATGAGGACGAAGATGTGGAGAACAAATGGAAAAAATTCAAAGGCATCGTTCAAAATGCCCTACACAAGTATGTTCCGAGTAAGGTTTTAAGGGAAGGGAAAGATCCACCGTGATTTAACAGCCATGTTGGACAAGCGCTACGTAAACAAAGAGCACTTCATCTCGGATTCAAGAGAAGTAAAACACTTGATGACAAATAAAAGCTGAACGAAGCGAAATAGAGCGTAAGGAGAGCAATGACAGAAGCGTTCAATGATTTTGAAAGTAGGACGTTATCAACCGACCTGAGTAAAAATTTTGGTCACATGTAAAATCAGTGAGTGGGTCAAAATCTTCTATACATTCTCTCAGCGATCACACCGGCACCGAAACGGAAGATAACACAGAGAAGGCCGAAATACTGAATTCGGTCTTCCGAAGTTGTTCCAGCGCGAAAGATCGTAACGCTGTCCCTCTTTTCAATAGCGGTACGAACATCGAAATGGCAGATATTGAGAGAACCGATCGCGGACTGAAAAGCAGTTACAATTGCTTTGTAGCGGGAATGTTTCAGGACCAGATGAGATATGTATAAAATTCTATAAATATTACGTGAGAGAACTTTCTCCCCTTCTAGCAGTAATATATCGTAGATCGCTTGAGCAACGAAAGGTACCTAATGACTGGAAAAAAGCGCTGGTCATTGCCGTTTTTAAGAAAAGGCATAAGACAGATCCACCAATTATAGACCTACATCCTTGACGTCAATCTGTTGTAGAATTATAGAACGCGTTTTATGCTCAAGAAGTATGAAGTTTTTGGAAAATGAACATCTCATCTACAAAAATCAACATGGATTCTGCAAACAGAGGTCCTGCGAAACTCAGCTCGCTCCGTTCCTCCATGAGATCCACAGCGCAGTGGACAACGCTCTCAGGTTGATGCCGTGTTCATTTACATCAGCAAGGGATTTGACACCGTCACGCGTTGCCGTTTAATGAAAAAAATACGATCTTACGGAGTATCGGAGCAGACCAGCGATTCGATTCAAGACTTTCCTGCAGATAGAACTTTACACGTCGCTCTTAACGAACTAAATCGACAGATGTATAGGTAATATCCGAAGTACCATAGAGATGTGTGGTAAGACCGTTGCTCTTTACAATATACATAAATGATCTAGTACAAAGCGTCGGATGCTCTTTAAGGCTATTCGCAGATGATGCAGTTGTCTATACCAAAGTAGCAACGCCAGAGGATAGTAAGAATTTGGGGAACGACCTGCAGAGAATTGATGAATGGGACAGAGTCTGGCAGTTGATCCTGAACATAAATGTAACATATTGTGCATATATACTACTGTACAGATATACTATACATGACAAACAGCTGGGAACAGCGACTGCAGTACAATATCTAGGCGTAACTATCCAAAGCGACCGTAAGTGGAATGACCATATAAGACAGATAGTGGGAAAAGCAGACTCAAAATCATCGGAAGAATCTTAAGGAAATGTAACTCATCCACGAAGGAAGTGGCTTGTAAGGCGCTTGTTTGCCCGACTCTTGAGTATTGTGTATCTATCAGATAGGACTGATATAGGAGATAGAGAGGATCCAACGGAGAGCGGAGCGTTTCGTCACGGGATCGTTTAGGTGGCGAGAGAGCGTTACGGAGATGCTAAAGAAACTCCATTGGCAGACGTTAGAAGAAAGGCGTTGTGCATCACGGAGAGATTTACTGCTGAAATTTTGGGATAGCACTTTTTATGAGGAGGCGGACAACTTGTTCCTTCCCCCCCCCCCCCACCCCCCCCCCCCCCCCACCACACTCCACCCACATACATCTCTCGTATTGACTACGAGGAGAAATTTCGAGAAGTTAGAGCCAAAATAGAGACTTACCGACAATCATTCTTCCCACGCACTTTTCGCTAGTGGAACAGGGTTGCAGGGATCAGATAGTGGTACCAAAAGTACCCTCCACCACATACCATTAGCTGGCTTGTGGAGTATGATGCAGATGTAGATGTAGACTAAAATGGAGCTAAATAACAATTACAGAACTCAGTCCGAGGTCACCATGAAACTCAAGTAAGCAGAGAATACTTAGTGTGTAGCTCTGGTTGAAAGACGATACTGATGATTGAGCGAAACCCCAATAATACAACGAATGGCACCGAACTGAGAAGATGTGATATTATAATACTTACCCTAATATTAAAACTGAATACAAGTGGTAAAAATTGTAAGTACTATTCGACTACATTCGAAGTTGATTTTCGCAGATGCAAATGTTACTGCTTTAATGTGCGATTTTGATACCGGTGGGAGGGAGCGAAAAGAATTAAGATAGAGAAATTTGATGTGGAGTTGCTCAGGAACATTCAAAGAAACGAAAATGCTAAAATCGAGGAGACGGCACAACTAACAGGTGGCAGTTAAGTCGTATACTCGAGACAATTACTCTAAAAACGGATGTAAGAAGACAATAATCTTCTGGATGACCAAATTTCTATTTCTATACACAGTGTGGACACTATGCGAAGTTCACGTATGTATTTCACCCACTGTAAATAATTCCTTCACTGACGAAATCCCACATCCACATGACTTCCGTATCACTTCAGATAAAATTTGGTGGAATTGTCGAGATAGCTCACTGATAAGTTTTGTTTAGCGATCAGAATGGCTTGATTTTTTGTCGGATGTAATACTTAGTCTCTATTTTGTGTTAAACTATGAATTCAACAATGACTTAACCTGATCACAGCCCAGAAATTAACTTAGGGGGTAAATATTCTAAGTCAAAGTGACAAAAGGATTGTTAATACTAAATACGTTTGAAGATACATGAAAAAACGGACACTTATTATCCAGATTCAGTAATATTGCTCAGTGCAGCCCTGAATAATACTGTCTGAACGACAAACAATTTTTAATGTATATTTATGATCAAGTAGCAGCCATAATATAATTCAAATCCGAAATCTTATTGCGTAATATTATTATATTCGATGTTCCTGATTATTATCTACAGAAATATTTCGATGAATCAAGATGGAGGACAAGTCAAAAGTTAAAGTGTCGCAGAACCACTATGCAGCACAGATTTGTAAAGTTTTTTTACGATATTTAAGTCTGAGGTCTTATCTTTGAGGCATTTAAAGTTCCAGCTGATCTTCATTTCGAATGATACTCTCTATTTTTATCATATAGGAGCAACATGAGTTATAGATTTTGAGAACTAAATCCACGTAGTACAAATCAGTCTGAAATTTCACACATCAAGTAAATAACCGGTAAGATTAAAACAATATGGCGAACCTCGTCAAGAACCCAGTTCTTCGCTTTCGTACGCAGCACTTCAACCAGCAGTGCTACAGACTTATATCTCTATTTTCTAGACTACAAAACTGTCATGACACTGTTTGGCAGATAATTGTTTAGCTATGGCGTATGTGTTTTGCGAGAATGAATGTGATCCGGGTTTTTGTGCATTAACAAAAGAACTGCGAGGTAGAGGACAATTTCTGAGCTCTAATACGCCACAAGATGGGTAAGAAGATTGTCTGTATGGGTTGACCCTGTGATCAGTGTCCAGTGTGCTTTACATTCAAATTTATCTGTAGGTCCTGAAATAATTGTCTCACAGTGTAGCGAACCTGCTATGTTACTTGTAACGGTTCGTCTGACTTACGAAATAACGAGTGTATTAGCTAATATACGAGGGATATTCCGAAAGTAAGAGCCGACCGGTTCCGAAATAGAAACCACTGTGATAATCAAAAATATTTTATTTACAACAGTTAGCTACAACTTCCAGCTACTTATCTACACAGTCGCCGATCCGGTTTAGACGTTTGTCGTTGCGTTGTACCAACCTTGCAATACCCTCGTTATAGAAGGCAGTTCCCAGTGCTTCCTGCCAATTCTCTACTCTGGCCTACAGCTCGTTGTCTGTGCCAAATGTTGTCTTCATAGCCAGCGGTTCATGTGCGCAGAGATGAAACTCAGAGAGAGCGAATTAAGGACTGAATTGTGGGTAATCAAACACTTCCAATTGAAAATGCAACAGGAGCATCTTCACTGCCCCTGCAGAATACAGCTGAGAATTATCTTGAAGAAGAAATCACGTAACAGTTGTGTGATGTGGGTTGTATAGCTTCAGGCGAAATTTCTCATCAGGCCCTCGTACATGGCGGGGGACACTATTTTCTAGGCACCTTTATGTGCTCACTGTGCGCTCAGAACTGAAAAGAACGACTTGATGAGATCGGCGGGCGTAATAGAAACACTGCCAACCACATCTGTGCAAAGTTTCATCGGATTTTCACAGTGGTTTCAAAATACGCCTAGTAGGTGATTAAGCTACTATAGTGTAGAGAAGAAACAAACATACTTGCACTACTATAAGTGATTAAGTATGTTTCATAGATGAGCTGATTGGCTAAATTAAAATAGTAATAACCCAAAAAAATTATGATATTCTGAAACACGTAACTACTACACATCTAAGTCGTTAAGACCCTCTCTGCCGTTTCCTAAAGGACTCTGCGTGTTTTCACGCAATTACTTCCATTTATGTGCACGACTTTCGTAGCATGTTTCATATCATAAAGCTTACGGACGTTAACGTCTACACACACACACACACACACACACACACACACACACACTCGCACGAGCGTGAGCACATGTACGCACTTCTACATATATGTATACAAACACACACCTCTAGCATTACTGCCGTTTTAATTTCATGTCGTGTAATTACATTATTAAATGGAGCGTCAGCGGTGCTAACACCGAAGCTTGGTATGTTTCCAGGAATGCAGCGGGATTTTTGCGTTGTAGAGATGCTGGCAAAAGGACATTAACCTGACAGCCCTCAGGGAGTGACAAAGTAATATAGTGGCTGAAATTAGAGTTGTACAAGCACAGCGGATCCAGCGCCCATCTCTAAAATTGCTTCTTTCATATATGGTTTCGACACTGCTGGCAGTTCTGACTTGACACTTGCTATAAACCCAGCAGGTATGAGAGTTACACTGTAAAGAAATCATCATGATAGTATCTACGGGTATGAGCTACGGCCCCCATAACAAGTGTTTCTTACAATATTATTTTTGTGGGAATCAACAGCCTTCAAATGCTTAGTAAAGAAAAACATGGTCCGTGGTAGGCTATAATGTAGACGATCTTGGATATAAGGATGGAATGTAACATCAACCTTTTACATGTGTTCACAATTACGACAAGCAATAACTCACATTACACACTGTCTAGAGCCTGTGCATCGGGAGAATGACCCATGCGTGCAGAGTGACAGATGGTCGGAAGCGGGTTCTGTCGAGTACGTAGTTCTAATTTTCATCTGCCAGAGGACAGTAGTGCACAGAAACATTCAAGAAACAGGTCAAGAGATTGTTTTTGTTAATTGTTCTGCTAATTTCTTGAAAGATGTTTTGTTTATTTATGTTTGTACAGTTTTGTATATGCTTTCAGTAGTGTGATGATGCGTGAATGTGGTCTAAACTAAATATGTAGATCATTGTTCTTCTGATGAACGCTGTACGAACTAGTGTGAGAAATTTTTAAGACAATGTGAATGCAGACGACGGGGAATTTAGTATTATAATATGTTAAGTAAGTTTATGGTAAAAGGAAAGCTAATTCGAATGGAAATGAAAATAGTTAATAACATAAAGCATAAACAAAATATCAGAATCTTAAATATTTACTTCGAGAAAAGTACAGTTCGAAAGCGTGTTATTTGTTGATTGATTAGTCATGAAAAGCGTGGACTAACGCCGGAGAAAGTTTTTTATTGGCCTTAAAGAAAACTTACTAGTCAGAACGGAGTCTTCCTCGCTTGTCTTTTCTCTTGGAGATGTAGAATGCTTACAACAGTGTAAGGTAGTCCGAGCCCACCCTTTCAATAGTACGTTCTTGTGTAGCATGAGCTCCGATGAAAGTTACAATTTGCCGGTTTTAGTTGTGCTACATGTTTCAAAAGTATTTTAAAGTACACACATACTTATTCCGGTGTGATTTTTAGAAAGTACGGATTTTTTAAGTAATTCTGAGTATGAGAAAAGACAGTAATTCCGCATGGCAGATCGGTGACTAAAGACTTGAGTGCATTAGACACCGATAGACTTAATAGTGTGGTGAGCATTTTCATTTAAGAACAATCAGTGCTTAGAAGCTGTTCAGATTTCAGGAAATACGTTACCATAAATTTGCTAACGCGAATGAAAGGTTTTTTGCATGACTGTGTTAAGATTAGCAAGGATTTGGCAGTGACTTATACATTATCAAGGTTCAGAATATACAGAAGTTTTGCCAGTATTTCCACCTTTCAATCAAAATTAAGGCCTTGTAACCTCCCCACAAAAATTTAAATAAATAATATGAGTATGATTCTAATCTAGTGTAACCTCCCCACAAAATTCTTTCTAATTTGTAACCTCCCTACAAAAATTCTTTTCACATTAACCTCCACACAAAATTCTTTCTGATTTAATCTAAGTTCAAAATTCATTCACATTTAATGTAACCTCAAAACAGAAAAATTTCTAAATCTCTCAACAGTAAAAAATTATAATTATGTCGTTCACATTCAGTGTAACGTCCCAATAAAAAGATAAATTCAGTAACCTGGTAATAAAACAATGTCGCTCACTTATGACTTCTCAATAATTCACTGTGAATGTAACCTGGTAAATTTTGGGCGACAGCAGTGCAGCGTCATGGCCCTGAAACATCATTCTGAATAAAAAAAGGAAAAATTGTTACCTCAATGAAGTCACCGGATATATCTGCTCGTACAATAAATTTTTCCGGCACAGCTCTGTGCAATGCTGGTCGACCTATCTGTCATTTATGGAAGGAAGCAACTGATTTTTCGACTGCAATAATCGGGATGATCATGGATGGGAGAAATTAGTAAATTCTTTAAATTGAAATGAATGGTTGTCAAAAGTTACTTTTATGAGGAAGATTATTATTACGAGAGTTTTAAAAACATTTACATGCGACTTGAGATAACATTACTACATATGCGAAAGGCTGCTTTTTACCGTATACAATAATACTCAGGCTCCGGCATCGCTGCACCGCGATCGGGCCAGCGAACACGATACACCATACCAGACCAGAGCAGACTCCAGACTAGCAACAACTTACTGCTGCAGCTACACAGTTCCTACTGCAGTCAACACTGCTCTCTGGTCAGAGATTCTCTTATAACTTGCATATCGCAGGCAGCGCATGAGCAATACATCGAAATTACATCTGCTCGGACCTCTTAATGAGCAATACATCGAAATTACATCTGCTCGGACCTCTTACAACCTTTTCCCGATTCTTAGAATAGTTACGTTCTACGCAGCCTGGTGCGAGTTGCAGTACGGTAGGTTTCTGCTCGGCTTTCCTACCGGCGATCTGCTGCAACGTGTTCACAGGTAGGTGCAGGTAGGTAATGGACGAAAGACACCTCGCCGCCGCATTTGTGCTCGAATATGACAAGTCGTCGGAATTAGCTAATCGCCCGATTTAAAAAAAGGATCGTTTACATTACAGTCTACTAAGGACTATTTCTCTTTTGTTAAGTGATTGTTCTTCCCGCCTGTGTCAATAAGTTTTAGTAAGTCATCTACTATTTAAATGAATGAAGTGGAATTCCTCAGTCACCAATATTTCACCAGAAAATTACAAGTAATTCCGCAGAATATGGAAAAAAAACTTTTTGAGATATTATTCATTACCTGCTTTAATATTTTCAATTTCTAGGGCTATTACGATATTAACTGTAGCCTTACGTTCCTGTTTAAAAAACCTTAAATGTGGGTACATCGTTCCGTCAACAAATTTTTATAAAACACACAGGTTTACACAAGTGCGTTACTGTAAGTTCGAGAAACCACGTTCGCATCTGTAAGTTCAAAATTAACGCGCACAAACATTCTTCCTACACACAGAGTGATTCTTGTTATCGTTTAAAAACCTCCGAATCAATGGCGCTGTGAGAAATAATTTAATATAACACATGGGATCGCAAATGAGGGGAGATACCCCCAAAAGAGGATGAGAGCTGTTGAACATGAAACGTCATCACATGACGTACCTCGCCGCACGTGCAGCGGTTGAGCACGCTGGTCTGTCGCACTTGATCATCCCAGTTAGAGACAAGCATTCACCTAGGTGTGGCTCTCGGCCCACATGCGCGGCTTTAGCGCTTGGAGCCCAGTTTTCGAGTCTTACGTCTGGCTGGCAGTATTATTTTCATTGCTTTAAACAATTATATGTTAACATTTAGTTAAGATTCATTATTTATTATTTACCTGTCTCGCTGTCTCCACTGGTTTATTGCGAAGTGCAGTACAATAAAAACCTACCGTATTGTGATACAAGTAAATTAATGTAAGTTTCCGAATTTCGTCGTTACCAGTAAATAGCAACGTTTCCTTTAGTAAATAATGTGTGTAAACAAAATAGAAGGGACAAAAGCAACGACAAAAGCAACGAACTCATACGATTACAGAAGATCACATTTACAAAAGGTGTTCGAAACTGGCAGTATTTTTCCGAGTACAAGTATTGCATCACTCAAGTATTCCTTCACGACCAAACCCAACCCCTGCTTGTGGGGCGAGGTACGTCATCTGGTGACGTCACATGTTCAACATCTCTCATCCTCTTTTGGGGTATTTTCCGACATTTGCGCCACATGCGTCTTACGTTAAATTACTTGCCTCATAGTCGCCTAAGCCTGTTCGGGGTTTTTTAAACAGGAACGTAAGGCTACAGTTTTGAGACATTGGATTCAAACACATGTATCTCACCTTTATATTTTCCTAAATCATCTGGGAGTGAAAACATGAATAATTTAGTTAGAGGGGACCATTGTCGAATTTCTTTCTTCCTACGTAAATTCCCATGAGTCGATAGAACTACATCATTTTCTTCATCGTTTCCCCACCTGCCGCAGTGTTTTTAATGACAGGCGATTACCATTGCCAGAATGAACTCTTGTGCGTCACAAAACGTTAGTGACCCTAAGACAGAGGAGTCGTATGTGCTCTTTGCCATTGATCTACGAATCCAATAAGCTTTGTTAGGAGTGTTTGTTTCTTAATAGTTTTTACGTTATTATTGTGCGACAGAGGCGTGGACTCTGCATCATAAATGCCTTGACTAGCGAAGGACCTCGTCTAAAAGTCATAACACTAATCTGCCAACGACGGTTAATCAGGAACGCCGATTCGATTCGGCTCTGGTTGTTACACTGTTTAAAAGACAGTGTGCTGCACATTGCGCTGAACGAGCTAGTACAGTCATTGTCATTCCTGTTAGAATGAAGAACATAAAGGTAAAAATAACATTTTGTGTACTGTCTAATCATTATTACCTCCATCACATAATTCTTAGTCAGACTTGGGACAAATAGATCGGGTTCTATTACTTTATAGCGCTGCGATGCTGTAAAGTAACATCAATTCTGCTTCTAGGGATATCATGTGATTTCTCGGAGCAGTGCTGATAACAGGCTTCTGTTGATTGCGCTGGATCTTTCCGGCAGCATTCACCCAAAAGTGAATTTCCAATTTCCAAGTTTTCCTTCAGTGAAGTTTAGTGGGCAGACGCCTATCACAAAACTTTTCCAACAGAACTAGTGTTCCATCCTTGACTAAGTCGCCGGCATTTGCTTTGTGTATTCTAGGTTCTATTTTTATTTTAATTTTTTTTACACGGCATGTCCCCAAGAACTGGAGGTTCCTGCCACACTTTTCATTATTGGACTATCTAACTGACTCTAGTCACATTGTAAGTTGACAAGTGGATACCATGGTGAAGCACATGGATTATGTATCGCTCGACGCAACAGAGAGTACTGCTTTCTACACAAAACTTTGTCGTAAGATTACCAGTCAATAGACGTTGCTCGAAGAAACCAGTTTCATGTAAATGAAGCAAAGCTAAATACGCTTCTCCACTTAGTTCCTTCGTAATGCTTTTACCTTTTGCGTAAAAATTTATAAAACAATGTTCATAGATTCATGTGTGTTCTCCACATCCAAGCTTTCCCATTCGATTCTGTAGCAACTATTCGGCAAAAAGTGTAACTATTTTCTATTCTTAAGTCCCACATCACAGCTTGATAATGCGATAATTTTCTTTTTACTACTGCCAATATTTATTGTGATAGCTCGAAAATAAAAATACCAGGCATACACCGAAATGCATGCAATGAAAAATAATCGCTGGTCAGTTCAAATTTGGTGCATGTGAAGCCATACCATGCTACATACTAAATATAGCAAACATATCTAAATTATTTTCAACGGAGGAAGGAGAGCCATACTTTTTTCACTCTCAAAATAATACGGGAGATATATTGGAGATGGTATGCAACGAGGTTGGGCCACAAGCCAGCCTACTGCCGCCTATTACGGCCTGCTATGCGACGTGCGGAGCTACCACAAGTTCCTCTTTTTGGTATGCTGCTGATACAGTCCGAAGCTGGAAGCTTGTGTGATCTTATGGGGAGGTCCCTTCCCGGACATCTCCAGGGATTGGACTTGTAGCATTTTAGGGAAATATTAAACGGCTCAATTGGCACCTCGCAATTCTAAAAGCTTTATTATATGATGTACACCTAATTTAGAAATTGTAAGTGTAAAACTTTTGCGACTGTCATTAGCACAGCTATGCATGCTGGGATAAATATAAACGCAAATCTGTTGTAGTTTTCCTTATGACAAAGGTAATTTTCAATATAGGAACATTACACAATATTAACTGTTACGTGGAGCTGCACTCTCAAATCAGTACTGTTCTTATGATGATTGATAACCCAGAAATAAGCTATTGTACATGCAATAACTTCAGCTGTCCTGCTATGTCTGCTTCTTCGAGTAAGCACAGCTCGTGACGTACGCCCCTGCACTCTCCAGCCACCACAATGAATGACGACGCAGCACGAATAGTGTGTTGCTGCGAAATGGTTTAAACAGACAGGCACGGGCAGGGGGGTGCAGCTATGCGTCTTGTAACTGAAGTAGCTACTCTCATACGGTATGCGTGTACATTATGCAACAAATTCTAGCCTATCCTCTACATCACACTTTTAAGTGTCATCTTTTCTTTTTAGCTCTTAAAGTAGCCTACGTTCTTCCTCAGGGTTAGAGCTATCTCCGACCCACATTTATAGCAATTGGTTCAGCGATCTAGTCACGAAAGGTGACAGAGCTACTTCTGTACAAATCATGTCCTTCTAGGTTGATGTGTAAGTTTGCAGCATTCTTCCATAAGTTTAATAAACACATCAGATATTTGTATCAGGGACTTAAGTCATCAATAACATGTTCTCGTTCACCATTTTTTACAGTCTGCCAGTGCTGCGGTAACTTTTCGATTCCGCGAGTGATTTTAAGGCGAAGCTATGTTCGAGGAGCATTTTCATCCGGAGAGTCGTTCGATAGATAGGGGAAAAGGTGAAATGTGAGTGTGCGAAAACATGTGAAAAAGGTGCA
Organism: Schistocerca piceifrons; assembly: GCF_021461385.2. Taxonomy (NCBI): domain Eukaryota; kingdom Metazoa; phylum Arthropoda; class Insecta; order Orthoptera; family Acrididae; genus Schistocerca; species Schistocerca piceifrons. The sequence goes on from NC_060138.1 coordinate 953,454,929, forward strand.
TGCGGAATGACTTCTCTGCTTACCTTCTCTATAGAGTTTTTTGTCAGTCTAGCAGGATGTGGACGGGCGTTATCACGGAGTAACATCACTTCACGCGGTCTCCCTGGTCGTTGTTCTTGAACTGCGTCTGCAAGAGGTTTCCTTTGCCAGTAATAAATGTCAGCAGTAATGGTTACACCTAAGGAAGCAATTCGTAGTACACGACCCCTTCGCTGTTCCACGAGATGCATAACATTATCTATTGTGGATGTACACAGGTCTCTGTACGAGGAGTCGCAGCTACTTTGGGCTCACCCATTCCTTTCTTTTCCGTATGTCGCCATAAAGATTGCATTTCGCATCACCAGTAACGATACAGGATTTGAATTATTGTTGTTGTTCCCTAGCGAATTGAATACGAACAAGCAGAGATGCCCATGTGATCACACTCTGATTTTTGTGATTTTGGATTAGAGCATTCGGTACCCATAAACCCGATGTTTGAATCTTCCGATGGTTCTACCGGACGGTGCGGCCCTCATCTATGCAGGTTGACCGTTTAATGAACGCTTGTGAATGTACTGCTAAGCGCAGCGGTATTTAGTTACGTTATTCACTTCCTACTGCTTTTCTTATTGTAGTCTTAAGGCTTTGCTTGAGTGTTGACACTGTAAGTATTAACACTGTAGTTACAGTAATTTTGTTGTTTTGATGTTGAGCGGGTACCCGATTTGGTTTTCACTTGGATTACGGCCTTAACGTGGAGGTGAAGGTGGTTTCGATCAACAGGAAACGGTTATCGAGTTCCTGGTCCTTGTATGCATTTGGTTTACTGTCTCAATCCAAACTATTGCCTGATTGTTTTCTCTTTCTTTAATACGTGCCTTTATTAAAACAAGTACTGTGTTACACTTGAATGTCGAATCTAGTTATATCAATTCTCAACAATTGTATTAATAAAATGTCATGGTAAAAGGTGTTCGATTAAACCATCTTGGCCAGTCCTTCCATGATTTCTGCTTCTCAAGCACAGCCATTGCTGGTTGTCGGTGACGTGTTAATTACCGTTGAAGGTTGTGTGGCCGGCCGCGGTGGTCCAGCGGTTCAGGCGCTCAGTCCGGAACCGCGGGACTGCTACGGTCGCAGGTTCGAATCCTGCCTCGGGCATGGATGTGTGTGATGTCCTTAGATTAGTTAGGTTTAAGTAGTTCTAAGTTCTAGGGGATTGATGACCAAAGATGTTAAGTCCCATAGTGCTCAGAGCCATTTGAACCATTTTTTTTTAAGGTTGTATGTTTTGGTTTGCATGCCTCTCTAGGAAAGCGGTACCATAGCGGTATCAGTTAGTTGATGTTAGTCAAGACGCCATTATCAACATCTCATTGAGTTTGAACGAAGTTGTGTAATAGGGCTACAAGGAGCTGTATGTTCCTTCCATGATACTGCAGAAAGACGTGGCGAGAATGTAGGCACTGTACATGACTGCTGGTAACGGTGGTCACTGGAGTGTACGATTGGTAGAAACTTGGTTCCGGAGGGCCACTTGGCACTACCAAGTGGGAAAACCATCGAGTTCGGCGTATGGTTGTGGCGCATCGTACTGAATCTGCAGTAGCAATTTTAGCAGTAGTTGGCACCACAGTGACTCAATAAACTGTTACAAATCGGTTGCTTCAAAGACAGCTCCGAGCCAGAAGCCCTGTAGTGTGCATTCCGTTGACGTCAAACCACCACCATTTGTGACTTAATTGGTGTCAAGCAGAGTTCACTGGAGACAGGGCAGAAGACTGTTCTTTTTTCTGATGAAAGTTGGTTCTGCCTCGGTGCCAGTGATGCTCCTGTGTTGGTTAGAAGGAAGCTTGCGACAGCAGGATCGCTCTCGTTATCCCTCTCACTCAGGTTGCATATTTGCACATCATTCTGGTAACTGGACCTGTTGTACTGCTACTCATAAACAGCTTCCAACGGTGTGGGGGGGGGGGGGGGGGGAGGGGTCCAACAGTACAACTCTCACTTAAATACCGCTGTTGTAACACAACATGCTCTACAAAGTGTCGACATGTTGGCTTTGCCTGTTCTGTCACCAGATCTGTCTCCAATCTAGCGTCATCCGCAACTGTCACTGTATTGACCGACCAAGTGTAACGAGCAAGGAATTCCATTCTACAAACTGACATCCGTCACCTGTAAATTTCAATGCCTGCACGTTTGCATGCTTGCGTTCAATATTCTGGCAGTTACACCAGACATAAATGCACCAGTTATTAACGTACCAGAATTTCACCTTTGTGACGGCCTCTCTCGCTCTTCCTCGCTGTGAACTTGCACTGTTAATCACTTATATATGCTATCTAGACAAATGTATTCCAAAACTTTCATTACTCTACATTAATTATTTTTTGGTGTGGTTTCTTGAAAGAAAAACATGCAAATTGAGACACACGAGTAACAACGCTGGAATCATCGCATCTGTGCTGGTTGTAACGAGGTAGCTCTCTTTCGCGTATTTCAAACTTCGTTATGCTGTTATGCTTGAGTAAAAGAGGCCCTTTGATCATTTAGCTACGCGGTGTGGTTGTTAGGGGCTTCATCACCTGAAGTGTGACGCAGAAAAGCGCTCCACTGCAGTTCTAACCCCCTGCAGTGGCGGAGTTGCAGCTTATAATGACTGGGATCTGATTCTTACGACTTGCGTTTCCTCTTTCCGGAATGCGCCCTTCCGGTACGGCGGGCGCCTAGACAGAAAGCAGGGCGGTGCAATCGCACATCTCGCAGCCCGTGCCCTTGCTACGGACATTCTACGCTCCCAGCTAGAGAGGAAAAGAACGCATTATGAATGCGTCGCGCCATAGAGCGCAAATGAAATCAGCGGAGTAGGCTGGGGCGGGAGCAGGCCGGAAACTTTTGACTTACGCACTTGCGGCGCTCGCCTTTTAAGCCCTTTTATACCAGGCTGGGGCGTCGTCGCCGGCAGTAAACACGCCTCTCCCCCACCCTCTCCCCCAAAGCACGTAATTCATTCGGCCGTTCAGCTGCACGCTGTTAATAAGGCTGCCCTGATGCCGGGGAGAAGTCCATAAAACCGGGACTGTGTGGAGGGGTGGAGTTTATTCTGAGAGCTGCTAATGGAACCCCAGCCTGACTAAGAAAATTTTAAAATATATAATATCAGGAAAGCACTATTCGTTGCAGGTTTCCTTAAGAGTTCGAGAATTTGGAACTGGCGCTCTCCTCTTGGCTTACTGTAGACTAGTGAGAGACACGTGAAGGATTTTGGCATGAATACCAGATTTACCAGAGAAAGAGGTCTCTCTTGGTTGAGCTCATTGGAGCAGGTCAGGGTTATCGCCTACCAGTCTTCTTACATACCAAGAGACGTCCACCTTCACAGTCAGCCTTCTAGACTCTGCTTACCGTCTCGGATATCGGGAGGTTGACGGAGCCACGAACTTCTTATAATTCCAGGAACTTCCTGCAGGTTACAGAAATCGCTCCTTACTGACTCCTGAATGAAACGTCAGAAGAACTACTCTGTTTAATAACTGAAAAAAATAGAATGATCTAAGAATTCATGACAATTAAATTGAAATACTGGCCTGTATCACCTGACACTATTTCTTCCCCTTCACTTCATTTATTAGGCAAATTTCCTGTTATGGTAGTCAGTGTCTTGCACGTTCTTCGTATATTTATTCCTACAGGGCATTTGAGATTGAGAGTCATTACCAGGAGACCTTCTCCACCCAGGCGGTGTACATAATCCTGCCATTTTCTCCTGTTATATAAAGCGTGATGTCTGTTCTTTGTGACATGTCTGAAAGAACACATACCAAGTACTGCTGTAACCTATTCGTATCGACTGGCAGCGAACCCACAGCCTTCAGTGCGAATACTCATTTACGTTCGACATCCAGCGAGAATTTAAAATTATCGAGCATAGACGACATGGACGGAGACTGCCGATAGGTGGCGCTAGGTGAGAATGTTAGTCCGCTAGGAAGTGTTTCGAGATAGACCGCAAATTTCCGATAAACAGTATGTCCCAGTGACACAGTGGTTGAGGTAACTGCCCAGTAAGTAGAAGAACCACGGTTGGACTCCCGGCCTGGTACACATTTTCGCTCAAGCACCCTGCTTCTGTACAAATGCCCGGTGCAGCTGGTATCATTAATTTCTTCCCTATCTCCATCTCCCGCTTTCATTTATATAATTTTTCCTACTTTCTTCTTTTAGGTTAACTTCTATAGTAGTAGATCTTTCCTTACATCCTCATTTCCATTACAATCATATCTTGGGCCTGTATTCTACTTTCTTGGCTTCTTGTTGTCGTCCATTCTTCACTTCCATAATAAGGGTCGGTAGTGTTATGGTATTATAAAACTTCAGCTTGGTGTCTCTCATGGCTTTATTCTGCAAACTTTTAACGATAGTTCCACGAATGGAAGTAAACTTATTTAATTTTTCGTCACGTCATGGTTATAAGTGATGTTGCATCCCAGATTTTTAAAATGTTTAACTTTCTCCAAGATTTTATAATTCAAGACTGTTTTACACTTACAGGTTGTATGACCTATCACTTTCATTTTGTGTACAGACAATGTAATTTTGTCGCCTTAGTGTATCTGCTGCAAGTTATCTGAAGGTCATCTTCAGTCTCTCTAATCAGAGTTAGATAATATACATATGAAATTATATTTAGTATAGGGTCACTATCTAAACATACTTCTTGTTTATTAAGTTTTTTCCATTTACTGATCGTCTCATCTACGTATATTCTGATGAATGTCGGGGAAATACGACATCATGATTGTAGCAACTCGTTTGTGTTCACTAGCTTTCTGTTTATATTTCTAATATCTATAAAAATTTGTTGTTTGTGTATAGTCTGTTAACAGCTTAGCTTAATGAGGTGAGTTAGGATAACCTCGTACAGCCATTATATATTGAGGTGACAAAAGACTCGAGTTACCTCCTAATATGGTGTCCGACTCCATTTTGTCCAGCGTAGTGCCGCAGCACCACTCAACAAGTCGTTTCAGGTCCTGCAGAGATAGTGAGCCGTGCTGCCTCTACAGCTATCCATAATTGCGAAAGTGTTGCCGGTGCAGGAATTTCCGTATGAGCTGACCTCTCAATTGTTGTTGTGATCTCCAGTCCGAAAACTGGTTTGATGGAGCTCTCCATACCATTCTATCCTCTGCGAGCATCTTCATCTCCCAATACCTACTGCAATCTACATCTTTTTTAATCTGCTCTCGGCATTCATCTCTTGGTCTCCCTCTGTGATTTTTACACCCCACACTTCCCTTTAACACTGATCCTTTGAGGGCTCAGAATGTGTTCTATCAAACGATCACTTGTTTTGGTCACGTTGTGTCACAAATTTCTTGTTTCGCCACTTCCGTGCAGTATTTCCTCATTAGTTACGTCATCGACCCATCTAATCTCCATAATTCTTCTGTAGCACCACATTTTTAAAGCTTCTATTCTCTTTTTGTCTAGACTGTTTATCGTCCATGTTTCACTCCCATATTTGGCTTCACTCGAGACAAATACCTTCAGAAGACACTTTCTAGCATTTAAATTTGTATTCGATGTTAACAAATTTCTCTTCTTCAGAAATGCTTTTCTTGCCATTGATAGTCTACATTTTGTATCCTCTTTACTTCGGTCATCATCAATTATTTTTCTGCCCAAATAGTAAAACCCATAAACTACTTGACGTGTCTCGCTTCCTGAACTGATTCCCTTTACATCTCCAGACTTAATTCATTTACATTTCGTAACCTTTGTTTTGCTTTTCTGAAGTTCATCTTATATCTTTCTTTCAGGACACTGACCACCTATTCAGCAGCTCTTACAAATCCTTTGCTGTCTCTGACAGGATTACAATGTCACTGGCATACCTCAAAGATTTTATTTCACTTTCCTGAACTTTAATCCCCACTCCAAATTTTTCTTTGGTTTCCTTTACTGCTTGTTCACCGCTGCCTTCAGAATTTCAAAGAGAGTATACAAGTCAACATAGGCAAAAACTTTCTCTAAGTCTATAAATGGTATAAACTTAGGTTTGCCTTCCCTTAACCTATCTTCTATGGTAAATAACCAGTATTGCCTCTTTTGTTTCTACATTTCTCCTAAATTCGAAGTGATCTTCCCCGAAGTCGGCTTCTACCAGTTTTTCCATTCTTCTGTAAAGTATTCGTTAGTATTACGCAGCCATGATTTGTTAAACTGATAGTTCCGTAGTTTTCGCACCTGTCAGCAACTGTTTTGTTTGGAATTGAAATTATTGTATTCTTCTTTAAGTTTGAGGGTATTTCGCCCATCTTATACATCTTGCACACCAGACGGAAGAGTTTTGTCATAGCTGGATCTCCCAATGTTATCAGCAGTTGTGGTGGACTATCGTTTACCCTGGGACCTTGTTTTGATTTAGATCTTTCAGAGCCTTGTCAAATTCTTCTTGCGGTATCGTATCTCCCATCTCATCTTCATCTACGTCCAGTTCCCTTACTATATTATTGCTTTCAAGCTCATCTCCCTTGAGTAGACACTCTATTTACTCCATCCATCTTCTTGCTTTAGGTTTACCATCTGAGCTCTTGATATTCATACAACAGCTTCTCTTCTCCCAAAGGCCTCTTTAATTTTCCTGTAGGCGCTATCTATCTTTCCTCTAGTGAAATATGCTTCTAAACCCTTACATTTGTCTTCTAGCCATTCCGGCTTAGCCACTTTGCACTTTCTGTCAATCTGTGTTTTTAGACGTTTGTATTCCCTTTCACCTGCTTCATTTGTTGCATTTTTAAATTTTCTCCTTTCATTAGTTAAATTCAGTGTACCTTGTGTTATCCAAGGACTGCTACTAGACCTTGTCTTTTTACCTACTTCATCGTCTGCTGCCTTCACTATTTTATCTCTTACAGTTACCTATTCGTCTTCCATTGTTCTAGTCAACTGTTGCCTAATGCTCCTTCTGAAATTCTCTACAACCTCTGGTTCCTTCAACTTACCTAGGTCCCATCTCCTTAATTTCCTACCTTTTTCCAGTTTCATCAGTTTAAATATACAGTTCGTAACCACTAAATGGTGGTCAGAGTCCACATCGGCCCATGGAAATGTCTTACAATTTAAAATATGATTCATAAATATGTGTTTACCATTATATAATCAATCTGAACCCTTTCAGTGTCTCTAGGTCTCTTCCACGTATATAGCATTGCTTTATGATTCTTCAGCCAACTGTTACCAATGATTAAATCATGCTCCGTGTAGAATTCTGCCAGGCGGCTTCTTCTTTCATTTCCTTCCCCAGTCCATATTCAGCTACTATTTCTCCTACTTCTCTTATTGCTACTGTCGAATTCCAGTTCCCAATCACAATTAATTTCCATATCCTTTAACTATCTGAATAATTTTATTTTATGTCATCGTACATTTTTTTCAATTTTCATTACATGCCGAGGTAGCTGGCATGTAAGCTCGTACTACCGTGGCAAACGTGGGTTTCGTGTTATCATGGCAACGATAATGCGTTCACTATGCTGTTCACAGCAGCTTACACGCGTTCGTATAATCTTATTCATTATTAATCCCACTCCTTCATCACCCTGACTTTGTATTTATAGCCCTGTATCCACCTGACCAGAAGTTCTGTTTTTCCTGCCTCAGAACACTGATTCCACGTCTAACGTCAACGTTTTTAATTTTTCTAGCCTACTGTCTGATCCGTAAAATGCCGGTTTTGTTTCTCCAGATGACGACATGTTTTTAATTAGTCCCCGCACAGAGATCCGAATGGGGAAGTATTTCATCTCCAGAATATTTTACCCAACAGGACGCCATTATCATTTATCCATATAGTAGTGTTGCAGATCCTCGAAAAGAGTTTCAGCTTTAGTTTCCCCTTTATTTTAGCCATTCGCAGTACCAGCACAGCAAGGCCGTTTCGGTTGATGTTACAAGGCCATACCAGTTAGTCATGCAGACTGTTGTCTCTGCAACTACTGAAAAGGCTGGTGCCCCTCTTCAAAAACCATAAGTTTGTCTGGCCTCTCAACAGACAACCCTCTGTTGTGGTTGTACCTACGGTACGGCTATGTGTATCGCTGGGGCACACAAGCCACTCCACAGAAGGCAAGATCAGAGGTTCATGGGGGGACTGGTCGATTGTGTCCCAATAATGTTCAATTGGAGTCATGTCAGGCCAAATTTTTCAGAATATTCTCCAAACTAATTGCAAACAATTGCGGCCCGATGATAGGGCATCGTTATTTGGTAACCTGAAGTCCATGAGTTGCTGCACACAGTCTCTAAGTAGCCCGACCGTAACCATTTTCTGTGAGTTATCGGTTAAGTTAGATCAGAGTATCTAGTCCATTCCATGTAAACACACCCCACAACATTATGGAACCATCACCAGATTGCCCAGAGCCTTGTTGACAACTTTGGCCCTTCGCTTCGTGGGGTCTCCGCCACACTCCAATACTACCATCAGTTCTTTTAAAATGAAAAGGGGACTCATCTGACCAGGTTATGGTGTCCTGTCGTCTGGAGTCCATCCGATATAGTCACGAACCCAGGAGAGGTGCTGCAGGCGATGTCGTCCTGTTAACGAAATCACTTGCGTCAGCTGCCTGTGGTCATGAACCACTAATGCAAATTTTCATTGAATGTCGTAGCGTACACCTTCGTGGTACCCACCACATTGATTTCTGCGGTTATTTCACTCAGTTTTGCTTCTCTATTATCACTGTCAACTCTACGCAAACTCTACTGTTCCCGGTCATTAAGTTAAATCCGTGGGCCACTCCGTTGTTGTTGGTAAGTCGTAATGCCTAAAATTCGGTAATCTCGACAGGTTCGTGAAGCTGTGAATCTCTGAATACTGAATTATCTAATGATTTCCGAAATTTAATGTCCTATTTGTCAAGCTCCAACTAGAATTCCGTGTTAAAAGTCTTTTAATTCTCGTCGTTCGGCCATAATTACGTCGGAAACACTTTCATATGAATCACCTGAGTTCAAATGACAGCCCCGCCAATGCACTGCCCTTTTATACCTTGTGTACGCGATACTACCGCCATCTGTATATGGGCTTATCGCCATCACATGACTTTTGTCACCTCAGTGTATTCCATAGCATTTCTGTGTCCACGTTAACAAATGTCTTCACAAAATCTATAAAAGCAAGATTGGTATCCAAACTTAATTTTCTTCTACAAATGTAGTGCAGTGTTAAGACGCTGTCAATAGGCGATCGTTTCTTTCTAAGATCTAACTGTTTATCAGATATTAATTTTTATATTGTATTTTTTAGTCCTGTGTTAAGGATTTTCGAATATAATTTACAGGCTTGACCCAGGAGACTTGTACATCTGTAGTTAGTTCATTTATTTTTATCACCATTTTTAATAACATGCATCACTTGGGTGTTCAGCAAGGTTTTGGTATCTTTTTACGTCTCCAGCATCGATTAAAGATGCAAAGAAGACTTGTATGAAGGAAGAGCCCTCCATATTTCCTGTCCTGTGTTAGTACCGTCTAAACCAGTGGTTTTCCTATTATTTGTAAGTCTTACAGCTTCCGTCAGGTATCGCGTATCAGTATCGTCCAAAGTCTTTAGTGTCGTTCAGGTATCGTCTGAATTACAGTATTATCATACACACCATATGTTTTAGAATAATTCATCCATTCCGTTTCTCTTATATTACTGACACCTAAACAGACCTTTTTATTTTTTAGTTATTTTAATGATTTCTTCATTTTATAAGTGACAGTTTAGCTACCACGTAAGTGCTGCTGTGTACCGCTAATAAAGGGTTCCAATGCTTCAATATGTGCTTTCCGAGTTATGTGTTTGGCATTATTTCTATTGTCTTTACGTTCATTATAATTGTCCTTTAAGGGATTATTCATGTAGGTCTTGAAAGCTCCCTGTTTTCCTTTAATAGTTGTTTCCATCTTTTGTGTCCAGATCCTTACAATTGTACTCCTACATTTACTTTTCTTCTTCAGATCCTCATTAGCTGTATCTGATACGACTGTTTTTCAGTGTTTCCATTTGTCATCCAAGTCTTCTACTACTTCAATAAGTTCTAATGTTTTTGCCACCCGAGTTTGGTAGAGATCTCTTATGCTACTATCTTCTAAAAGATAACCTTAGAATCGTGTTCTTGCTTTTGATCCTTAATTAGTTTCTTCTGTTTTCGCCCTTTTATATAGAGGTTAATTATTGACACTAGTAAGGAGTGCCCTGATCCAATATCCACTTCTCGATAAATTCTGCTAACTCTAACCAGTACAGGAAATCCCTCATTTGTTATTATATGATACATAGTAGATCTGTCCTCTTGGTGACAAGGTAAATTTGTGTACGCCTATCGTCCTAAAGAAAATATTGGTAATTATGAAATAATTAAAGACAGCAACTATCGAAATATTTAGTCGTTTTAATTACAGACTTTCTCCAAGTGTGCCTAACTCTTTTTGAAATTACGTTGGCTTGATGTCACTCAACTTGCCTTCTCACTATTGTGCGCTGCCAAACAGACGAATCTACGACGACAGTGTAATGGCGGTATAACACTATCATCAACTACGAAAGAATGCTGTACCATCCCCCCAGGTCAGTTACGAGTTGTGTCTGGTAAAGCTCAGAGTTTGCACTCCAGTCACGTGTCTCACCTGCGATGGGTAGTATGCCATTAAGGGACTTAATAATCGTATTTGCAGAACTCAGTCTAGCCTCGGAAACAGGACAGACATCACAGCGGTGAACTATATGAACATTACAGCTGACCATCTGTGTCACTTCATTCTTGTTGTCTTCCCCGACGGATGGCATCTTTCAGCAGGGAAACTGTTCGTATCACAAGGCCAGAATCGCGTTGCGGTGGTGTGAGGAGCATGATGATGAACGCACGTTGATGTCTTGGCCGCCAAATCGGCCTGATCTGAACATGATGGAACGCATCGAAGACGCTTTCTAACGTCTATTCAGTGCCCCCAAACCACCACCCCGTAATTTACAAGAATTACAAGACCTGTGGGTAGTCATCTGGCGATACGTATCTCCGGAAATCTACCAACGACTTTCTGAATCCGTACCAAGCAGAATGGCTGCAGGAGTTCGTTGCAAAGGTGTTTCAAGCAGGTGATAATAATGTTCTTCTAAATCAGTGAAGTACTTGCGATACGTATTGCAAAATTCTTGTTTTCTTGCCATGTACATCTGATATGTTTAAGTCGTCTCACTAATTGTTAATTTTGCATGAGTTCACACACTTACTGAAGATTTTCGAAATGAAAATTAAGGAAGAGTATGCTATCCGATGCTGCCACCTAGCCTACTTGTCTCAACAAGGCCAACAAGCCTTAACAATACTAAGTATAACGTGCCATATAATGGACGAATCATCATGTAATGATATATTTCCTAGCCAACAGAGGCGGGCTGCCAGAGGAGCAGCGTATTTGTCCAGTCACATGTTATCTGGATAGCGATTTTGCTTACGTTAAACGCGGTGTGAAAGCCGGCTATAGTCATCTGGACGATTGTATGGACCCGCTGGATATTTTGAAGTACGTTCTGAATCACGCGTGACTTCATTTTGGCAGTGTTTGGCGGATGCAGCCGATTTTTATAATAACTGTGCCTTATGGGAATGAGGATAAAATTTCAAACCGCAGTGATTATATCGCCATAGCTTTTGGGCCAGTTCTTGGCGTAAAGAGAGTTCAAAATATTTATTCTGCTGTCAGCGGGACTTGTGTGATTATTAAATTTCTAAATTGGTTTAAAATATATTGTTGCCCTGTCTATATCACAAAGCTCTAAGGTGGATACACATACTTGTTCTTTTGACTTTGCGCAAAAAAGAAGTACGGAACCAGTCAACAAATGATCGTCTCCCACAATCTCACTCCCTGTAGGGAAATTCGGGGCAGAACGGGATACTTAATGTTTAACAGTTTCGTAAAATAAAGAATCAGAATACAACACTTCTTAAAGTAATAAGAAAATTACCTTGTAGTACAACCTAATGTACCTTACTTGAAAAATCAAATAAAAATGTGTTTCATTTATTTTTTATATTTGTCATAGAAATGCTTGCATACACAATGAGGTGACAAAAGTAACTGGACAGTGATTTGAACGTGTACAGATGGCGGTAATATCGCGTACACAAGGTATAAAAGGGCAGTGCGTTGGTGGAGATCTCAATTTTACCTAGGTGATTCATGCAAGAAAGTTTCCGACGCGATTTTGGACGCACGACGGGAATTAATAGGCTATCAATTCTGAATGGTAGTTGGAGTAGATACATAGGATATTCCATTTCGGAAATCGTTAGGGAATTAATATTCCGAGATCCACAGTGCCAAAAGTATGCCGGGAATACCAAATTTCAGGGATTATCCCTCACCACGGACAACGCAATGCCCGACGGTCTTCACTTAACGATCGAGAGCAGTGGCGTTCGCGTAGAGCTGTAATTGCTAACATACAGACAACACAGCGTGAAATAACCGCAGAAATCAATGTGGGACGTACGACAAACGTCTCTGTTACGACGGAGCTGCGAAATTTGACGTTAATGTGCTACGGCAGCAGCCTTTGTTAATAGCACGAAATCACCTGGAACGCGTGTCCTGAGCTCGTGACAATATTGGTTGGACCCTACGAGACTGGAAACAGTGGCCTGGGCGGATCAGTCTCGATTTCAGTTAGAAAGAGCTGATGGTAGGTTTGGAATGTAGCGCAGATCCCACGAAATCAAGGATCCAAGTTGTCAAAAAGCACTTTGCAAACTAATGGCGCCTCCATAATGGTGTTGGCTGAGTTTACATGTAATGGATAGGGTCCTGTGGGCCAACTAAACCTATCGTAGTCTGGATACGGTCATGTTCGGCTACTTGGAGACCGTTTTCAGCCATTCATGGCCTTCATATGCTCAAACAGCGATAGAATTTGTTCCGTGCACAAAATCCTGTGCCAGCAAAGCTTTCGCAATTATGAACGACTACAGAGGCAGCACGGCTCAGTATTTCTGCAGGGACTTCCAGCAACTTGTGGAGTCCATGCCACATCGAGATGCTGCTCTACACCGAGAAAAAAGGAGTTCGTACACGATTTTAGATGTGCCATGACTTTTTTCACCTTAGTATACTTCCCGTTCCGCCCCACCCATGTGGCGAAAAGGGATAACGTAATTTCTTGTGAAATTAATTCAGAAAAGTTTAAATTATTTGGAAATATCATCTTAAAACTAAGACTTAATAGTGTTTAATGGACTACTTAGACTAAGGGGTATGGAATCTTAAAAAATCGTTAAAAATATTTTAATATGATTTTGAAAAATTTGCAGCTGTTCTAAATGCTTAATACAAAGTTACTGTACTGTTAATTTATTGAATCCCATTGGTTGTTCATCAGATGTTGGTTTTTGATTGTGGATAGACAACGTAAGGTGCCTAGCAATGAATCCTATGACGCAGATCTGTCCAGCTACACAAGTTTCTTTGCCAGATCTATGTGCTAAACCATTTCTCTCTGCTAATTGATAAGCTAATGATCTGATAATCAGATGTTTCATCACTGACCTGAATGGTCTCCTCTCCACTGGCTACACATTTGCTACGAGCTCATATTATCGTTCTGCTGTGAACATATTTTTAAATGTTCGATCTGATTGGTCACTTATGTAAATGGGTTTATTCTCAGCTTTGCAAACGGTGATTTGATTACGTTAAACTGCTCATATGCAATTAGAGTTCCCTTTTCGAAAGAGAAAACTGTTGAAACTGTCATTTTGATTGATTTAATATCACATTGCTGTCTATCAGTCTTTCTAATGTAATAATGAATAATTAAGGATACGTCCACCTTTTTGGAAGTTCACAACTTATTGTTTCGTTTAATAACCCAAATATGTTTCACCACAATTACGGCATCCTCTCTGGGTTTTCTATTATTTTCCTTAATACATACATATAGGCTATTCTTAGGTTAACAAAATATTTTTCCATATTTAAGCTTCACAAAATGTTTACCGATGTCCACATGTTCAGATCAACCACACAGAAAAACGTTCGGTTAAAAAATTTTTGTTATAATAAAAGTGTAATAAAATAAACAAAAGATTCAGGGCAGACCATCTTCTAACATCCTTCATATTTGCAGATGACGCGGCGTACTAATTAAGACCTGTTGCTGATTTTCGTTGACAACCACAGGACACACACAAATGAAAAATGAAAGGTAAAGTGCACCTACAATTCAATTTACTTGACAACAAAATCTGATGTATTGTATTGCTTTTATCTAAAAATAACCTGTAAGTATGTACTTCAGGAAAATAATAATGTACTTTAGAAAAGGCGAACCAGTTCTTAATTTGCTATTATTTTTCTGCAAGCTAGGGAACTCAAAACTTCAATTTCATGGTATCTAATTTAGGTTCAAACAATTTGGAAAAAGCAAAAAAAAGTATACACTGAAGCACAAAAGAACCTGGTATAGGCATGCATATTCAAATTCAGAGATATGTCAACAGACAGTATCCGGCGCTGCGATCGGCACGCCTATATAATCCAAAAAGTGTTCGGCGCAGTTGTTAGATCGGTTACTGCTGTTACAATGACAGGGTATAAAGATTTAACTGAATTTGAACATGGTGTTACAGTCGGCGCACGAGCGATGGGACACAGTACCTCCGAGGAAACGATGAAGTGGGAATTCTCCCGTACCACCATTGCACGAGTGTACCGTGAATGTCACGAATCCAGTAAAACATCAAATTTCCGACATCACTGCGGCCTGTAAAAGAACCTGTAAAAATGGGACAGGCGACGACTAAAGAGAAGCGTTGAATGTGACGGAATTGCAACCATTCCGCAAATTGCTGCAGATATTAGTGCTGGCCCATCAACAAGTGTCAGCGAGCGAACCATTCAACGGAACATCATCGATATGGGCTTTCGGAGCCGAAGGCCCACTCGTGTACCCTTGATGACTGCACGACACAAAGCTTTCCGCTTCGCCTGGGCCCAGAAAGGAGTGCAGTATTCAGCAATGCATATTTTCAATAAGTTACCAGCAACCATTAAGAGTTTAGTTTCAGACAAGGCACAATTTAAACTTAATTTAAAAGAATTTTTGCTGGCCAGCTCCTATTCCATTCATGAATTTCTCAACAAGTGCAGTAGGCCATTTTAATGAAAATTTATTATACTATAATTTTTTACAATACTTGGTTGTAACAACCAAGTAGCTTCCCACTGTGTGAATGATGGATGTATGGGAGGCAGATGTAAGTCTTAAGTCTGTAAATAGTGAAAGTTTAATTTTAAATCCTGTGCATAATTTGACTGTTCTTAACTGAGGATCATTGAGATGAACAATTTACTTTAATTATTGACAAAGCCTGGTTGTAATAGCCAAGTAACTATACACTGTGTGAATGAGGATTTCATGAAAGTGGGTGTAGGCGTTAAACCTCTAAATATTAGAATTTTAATTTTATTTCATGTACATAATTTTACTATTTATTGACTGAGGGTCATTAAAATTAATGAAACTGAAGTTTTTCTATTTAAATTTTTGTAACGTGTTTATCTGACATGTACCACACCAAGGAGGATCCCCTCTTTTGTGGGTCTATGGAATGAATAATTAATGTAATCTAATCTAATCCATCTACACTAACATTGGACTGTTGATATCTAGAAGCATGTTGCCTGATCAGATGAGTCTCGTTTCATTTTGTATCGAGCGGATAACGTGTACGGGTATGGAGACAACCTCGTGAATCCATGGATCCTACATATCAGCATGGACTGTTAAAAATGATATAGGCCTTGTAATGATGTGGGGCGTGTGCAGATGGAGACATATTGGACCCCTGAAATGTCTAGATGCGACTCTGACAGGTGACACGTACATGCGCATCTTGTCTGATCACTTGCATCCATTCATGTCCATTATACATTCCGAACGATTTGGGCAGTTCACCAGGAAAATGCGGCAGCCCACACGTCCAGAATTGCTGCAGAATAGCTCTAGGAACACCCTTCTCACTTTAAACACTTCCGCCGGCAACCAAACTCCCCACACATGAAGGTTAGTGAGCATATCTGGGACCCCTTGCAATGTGCTGTTTAGAAGGGATCTCCACTCCCTCGTACTCTTACGGGTTTATGGACAGCCCTGTAGGATTCACAGTGTCAGTAATCTCATGCACTACATCAGACATTGATCGAGTCCGTGACACATGGTGTTGTGGCACTTCTGCATGCTCGTGGGGGTCCTACACGATATCAGGCAGGTGTAGCAGTTCCTTTAGCTCTTCAGTTTGAAGTCTATTAGCGTGAAAAAATTAATGGGCAGAATCTGACACTGTGTCACCTTTTTCCAGTCCCGTTCCATCCCAAGAGAATATTTCAGGTCAGCAACTTTTGTGGAGCACAATAATTTCACATTTGAACGTATTATATAACTACCTCATAGCGAATGACATGCACTTTAAGATTGATTACATGTCATTTAAGGAAATACATTTCACAATTAACAGCTTAGCTTGGTTAAAATTCACAGAAGCCTACTAAACACAACTGGAAACAAGGAGCACAACCGTTCTCGTACAAGTCGCACTCCAAACCAAGTCCAAATATCTCTTGCACACTCCATTCAAAGACACAGTTACATATCACTCGAATAGGGTGCAGTACTCTCCGGTTCAGAAAACAGCAGAATCTAGTTGTGTCCCGCTATCCCGTCATGCCCCAAATATCCCAGTGTCTGCAGAGAAAACTAGGACCCAACACAGGACCTTAGCGCTAAGCCAGATGCCTAATCCATCAGCACCACTGCAACCTGTCAAATACTGCTGCTGACTTTTTCGACCGCCGGGATTGAAACCGACTACCTCCTGGCTGAGCATCAGTGCATTGCTGTACGTTGGTGAGTTTTCTAAGATTTGAAATCAGGTATTTTGGTCCAGAAAGGCGTGCATTCGGCAGGAAAAAACACGTTTTTTAACTTGCCTGCAGCCGTAAAGAATTGAGCCACTAGTAAAGTGTAAGAAGGGGCTAAATGATTTGATAGCAAACTCCTCCTCCACAGACGGATTTGCTAGTAAATGTAATTCATGTCCATATAAAATTAATAATACCAGATGAGTTGGGTGTCAGGTGAAATCCAGTTTCTACAAATACTTATTCCCATAACGGAGTCAATGTAAGTAAATATTGAGGTTCCTCTGACTTACTCTGTATCCATGAGGACTATTTCCCCTAAAACAAACAACTTAAAGTACGTAATTAATCTTGTTTTATCGCATAACGTATGTCCTACGACCACGAGGATCCCTCACGTGGATCTGAATCTCATGTAATACTACTAGGGAACTTTGTTGCTAATCCACCAAGCTAATGAATGTTATATACCTGGGCATACGATAAGTAATGCAACACATTTTTCCTCGATCATTTTCGGTTCAAACATAGCGCGATACGATTTTGGACATCGCGGAATATTCCCGCTTCATGCACTATAGTTTCATGAGGTTCTGGTAGGTGGAAGTATGTGGCCTCCAAAATGCACCTGTAACGGAGCTGGATTCCAGTTAGAGAGCTGCCATCGAGTTTCTTCTGGTGGAAAGCCAAGGCATCGCAAACATTCACAGGTGCTACATTAGAACAAATAAGCCCTCGGTCACAAATATTAAGTCAAAATTGACCAGGTTTCGACGCTACTATGTGCATCGTCTTCAGAATTAGACTAACTGTTCTAAAACATATTAGGTTTACAGGGTGTTACAAAAAGGTACGGCCAAACTTTCGGGAAACATTCCTCACATACAAATAAAGAAAAGATGTTATGTGGACATGTGTCCGGAAACGCTTAATTTCCATGTTAGAGCTCATTTTAGTTTGGGCCCCATGTTCTTTCACCTACGGTCAATGGAGCACGTTATCATGGTTTCATACGGAATAATCTACCTGTGCTGCTAGAACTTGTGCCTTTACAAGTACGACACAACATGTGGTTCATGCACGATGGAACTCGTGCACATTTCAGTCGAAGTGTTCGTACACTTCTCAACAACAGATTCGGTGACCGATGGATTGGTAGAGGCGGACCAATTCCATGGCCTCCACGCTCTCCTGACCTCAACCCTCTTGACTTTCATTTATGGGGGCATTTGAAAGCTCTTGTCTACGCAACCCCGGTACCAAATGTAGAGACTCTTCGTGCTCGTATTGTGGACGGCTGTGATACAATACGCCATTCTCCAGGGCTGCATCAGCGCATCAGGGATTCCATGCGACGGAGGGTGGATGCATGTATCCTCGCTAACGGGAGACATTTTGAACATTTCCTGTAACAAAGTGTTTGAAGTCACGCTGGTACGTTCTGTTGCTGTGTGTTTCCATTCCATGATTAATGTGATTTGAAGAGAAGTAATAAAATGAGCTCTAACATGGAAAGTAAGCGTTTCCGGACACATGTCCACATAACATATTTCTTTCTGTGTGAGGAATGTTTCCTGAAAGTTTGGCCGTACCTTTTTGTAACACCCTGTATAACACATTAATAAAATAAAAGTTTGTACTGACTGGAAAAATATGCAGTACTTACAGGGTGTTTCAAAAATGACCGGTATATTTGAAACGGTAATAAAAACTAAACGAGCAGCGATAGAAATACACCGTTTGTTGCAATATGCTTGGGACAACAGTACATTTTCAGGCAGACAAACTTTCGAAATTACAGTAGTTACAATTGTCAACAACAGATGGCGCTGCGGTCTGGGAAACTCTACAGTACGATATTTTTCACATTTCCACCACGCGTAGCAATAATATGGCGTAGTCTCTGAATGAAATTACCCGAAACCTTTGACAACGTGTCTGGCGGAATGGCTTCACATGCAGATGAGATGTACTGCTTCAGCTGTTCAATTGTTTCTGGATTCTGGCGGTACACCTGGTCTTTCAAGTGTCCTCACAGAAAGAAGTCACAGGGGTTCATGTCTGGCGAATAGGGAGGCCAATCCACGCCGCCTCCTGTATGTTTCGGATAGCCCAAAGCAATCACACGATCATCGAAACATTCATTCAGGAAATTAAAGACGTTGGCCGTGCGATGTGGCTCGGCACCATCTTGCATAAACCACGAGGTGTTCGCAGTGTCGTCTAAGGCAGTTTGTACCGCCACAAATTCACGAAGAATGTCCAGATAGCGTGATGCAGTAATCGTTTCGGATCTGAAAAATGGGCCAATGATTCCTTTGGAAGAAATGGCGACCCAGACCAGTACTTTTTGAGGATGCAGGGACGATGGGACTGCAACATGGGGCTTTTCGGTTCCCCATATGCGCCAGTTCTGTTTATTGACGAAGCCGTCCAGGTAAAAATAAGCTTCGTCAGTAAACCAAATGCCGCCCACATGCATATCGCCGTCATCAATCCTGTGCACTATATCGCTAGCGAATGTCTCTCGTGCAGCAATGGTAGCGGCGCTGAGGGGTTGCCACGTTTGAATTTTGTATGGATAGAGGTGTAAACTCTGGCGCATGAGACGATACGTGGACGTTGGCGTAATTTGGACCGCAGCTGCAACACGGCGAACGGAAACCCGTGGCCGCTGTTGGATCACCTGATGCACTAGCTGCGCGTTGCCCTCTGTGGTTGCCGTAGGCGGTCGCCCTACCTTTCCAGCACGTTCATCCGTCACGTTCCCAGTCCGTTGAAATTTTTCAAACAGATCCTTTATTGTTTCGCTTTTCGGTCCTTTGGTTACATTAAACCTCCGTTGAAAACTTCGTCTTGTTGCAACAACACTGTGTTCTAGGCGGTGGAATTCCAACACCAGAAAAATCTTCTGTTCTAAGGAATAAACCATGTTGTCCACAGCACACTTGCACGTTGTGAACAGCACACGCTTACAGCAGAAAGACGACGTACAGAATGGCGCACCCACAGACTGCGTTGTCTTCTATATCTTTCACATCACTTGCAGCTGTAGCTGTATTTTTCTCTTGCGGGTGGGTTACATCATACGCAATTCTGGATTGACAAGCACTATCTATCTTATTATAATCGAGACCGATCAAATATTTGTGACCGAGGGCTTATTTGTTCTAATAAATTCTGAAACGCTCACTGAACCTTAGCAGCTATGTTCAAAGTTTTATTCACAGGTGCTTTCAGAATGTCTAGAGAGACCTGTCAACGACCTGAGTCGTTTGGAAGGGGGGGGGGGGGTGCCGGTCATCACCGCACCACTGTCCCGCAAACGTGTCCGATATCTCACCTCCCGCGTGCCGACCGCACACAGACTCAGGTCTTTAAGGACTTTAGCGAGTACGTCGCCGCAAATATGAAAACAAACTTCTCCTTGTCTGTCACAAGCATGCCTCACGTAAGTCTGCGCATCCTAGAGGAACTCAAAAAACTTCATTGGAATTTCTTCCTCATCCACTCTACACCCCAGATCTCGCACCTTCCGACTTCCATCTCTATTTCCCAATGAAAGTTACAATCCGCGGGAAGCAGTACACGGATAATGGAGAGGTTATTGATGCAGCAAGACGTTGGCTCCAACGTCGACAAGTAGAGTGGTACCATACGGCCATATAGGGCATGCAAGGCCATCACATTAAAAGGAGAGTATGTTGGAAATTAGTGCTTTTTAGGGAGAAATGGTTCAAATGGCTCTGAGCACTATGTGACTTAACCTCTGAGGTCATCAGTCGCCTAGAACTTAGAACTACTTAAACCTAACGAACATAAGGACATCACACACATCCATGCCCGAGGCAGGATTCGAACCTGCGACCGTAGCGGTCGCTCGGTTCCAGACTGTAGCGCCCAGAACCGCACGTCCACACCGGCCGGCTTTTAGGGAGAGGAATGGGGAATAATATGGAGTATTTCAATCATGAATAAAACCAACTTGCTTTCACAAAAAAAGAAGAAATATGTTGCATTAATTATTGAACACCTCTCGCATAGCAGCTGTTTTAGAACTGTAAGCTAATCGACCCAATAAACGCTGAAAATGAAACTTCTTCTTTATCACCTTTAAGTCCCACTAAACATTCTCATTGGTAACTATTATCTGAGGCCAACTGGAGAGTTGAGTTGTTAGTAAACTGCAGATCGTTAGATTGTTTTTTGGAAAGATCTATTCAATTTCCAAACTGACTTAAACCTCCAGTTATACCCTCGAAAGACATACTAATGATCTATTCTCCACTTCCTCCAGGTACACAAGAATTCTGGATTTACACAAGAATTCTGTAATTGAGAGCTTCTTCACATCAAATCGAGTGCGCTTGTGCATGGATGAGACTTTAGACTCGTGTTTGGCAGGACAGTGATAAAAATATCCATCCTGCCAGCCAGATTCCTAAGTCGCTTAAGGCGAATGCCTTCGAAAGGACACAGCAGATATCGTTTTCCACCTTATCCCAATAAAAGCTTCTCTCATTTATACGTAGATCAGAATTATCAGGGACCGACAGCTAGTTGTTTTCAAGACATCTACCACAGTAACAACCAGTCCGAGTACGAGTTTGATGACTCCTTCCGTCCTGCACACAGCTGTCACATCGTTCTGCTAACTCTGGCTAACAGTGAGCTGCGGACGGCAGTAACGGTCTGTAACATAAATGTTTTCATCTCTTCTTATGTGTCTTGTACCTCAGGACGTCATGTCTAGTTTTGCAGAATGTGTGAAGTGTTTAGGAAATTGCTTAGAAAATTGATGCAAAGGTAACTAAATATTGAACGTGAACTGGGAAATATGTACTTAGTACGGAACTGCACGGCAGTTGCTACCGGAGCCATATTTCTCTTCCACGTCACGTCGAATGGACAACACACCCGAGCTGCCGCCGCCCACTCCTCTCTCCAGTCAATCCCTTTGTTACTCTGATCCTTATAGAATTCTCGGATAACCGACAAGATCACATCATAGATTCTCCGCGACATTTCGCCAAACAGCCTCGTTTCTCCTCTTCAGGTAATTCCTGATTATTGCTTCTCTGCTCGTGTCGGCGTCCCATATAAAACCCCTGTCACCACCTCCATAACTCCGCTTCCATGTCAATCAGTGCAGTCGCTGTGGTGGGTGGTGGCGGTAGTGGGAGTAACGTCACCGGGCTGAGAATTGTGCTCTCAGATGTCTGCCTTGTCGAAGCATGGTGCGGACCTCAGTGTACGGGAACGCTTTGCATTTTCTCGGCTCAGGGCTCCACGCCTGAATCAGATGTTTACTTTCGTTAGTTAGACCATCTTGGACTCTAATTTTAGTGGCTGCACCAGCTCTGCTCTGCTTGAAAATAAACCAATAGTCTTAGCAGTTCATTTCTATTTACCAATAGACAATTACCTACACAGGTTTTTTCGCCATCTTAGTCACGTACGATAGATCTTCAAAGGAAGATTTGTGAACAGTCACAGCGAGCACTTTAGGAACGATATTTCTAGTTCTCACCAGAAGGCGTGGCTCAAACTGAGACAAGAAATCTTCAGCTCACGTGACTAGCAGTTAAATGAGGAGCACTCTGTATAGTATGTTGTCTGTAGCACGAAAGTACTAAGCGGATGAAACTTATTCTCATGACTCAAAGGGCTACCGCGTACACAAATATGTATTTTCCTTTTCGCTACTAGCAACGTTTTGGCGTAAATAAACGTATAATCCTTTACGAATTTTAAAATTTATTGAAAACACTGTACTTGCAGTCCTTGTCTGAAGCGGAAAGAAAAATCGCGGATTTTACAGCTGAAATTCTACAAAAATTGTAACAATATACGAAATTTCATTGCTTTTATGGATACTTATTACTTTTTCCGTGAAGCCGTCTGCTATTGTTGTGGTTTTCAGTCTGAAGAGAGAAGTGATGTAGCTATAGACGCTATTCTTTCCTGTGAAACTCTCCTCATCTCAGTATAGCTTCTGCAGCTACGTGACTCGTGCAGTTCGTGTTTAAGTTTCGAACAGAAAGCTCATCCTACCATTTTCAAGGTATTTCTCTACCGTTCCACTCTCGAACAGCGCGCGGGAAAACCAACACTTAAATCTTGCCTTGCGAGATCTGATTTTTCTTATTTTATCACAATGGGTATTTCTCCCTCCGTAGGTTGGCGCCAACGAAATATTTTCGCATTCGGAAGAGAAAGTTGGTGATTGAAATTTTATGAGAAGATGCTGCCGCAAAGAAAAACGCCTGTCTGGTCTGTGACTGCCACCCCAATTCGCGTTTCATACTCGTGGCCCTCTATGCTATTTCGCGATGATAAAAAATGAGCTGCTATTATTTGAACTTTTTGGATGCCCTCCACGTTCCTATTTGATTTGGATCCCACAACGAGCAACAGTACTCCAGACGAGGGCGGACAAGCGCAGTGTAGGCATTCTCTCTGATAGACTTGCTGTATCTTCTTAGTGTTCTGCCAGTGAAATGCAGTGTTTCGTTCAATTTCCCTGTTACATTATCTACGTGGTCGTTTCAATTTAAGTTATTCATAATTATAATTGCTAAGTATTTAGAACTGACAGCATTCGGATTTACCGTACGTGATTCATCGTGTAACTAAAATGTAGCAGATTCCTATGAATACTCATGGGGATAACTTTACACTTTTCGTTATTAAGAATCCATTTCCATCTAAATCATTTTAGATTCGATCATTGATGACTGCAGGACACTGTAAATGACAGCATCATCAGCAGACAATCTAAGAAGGCTTCTCAGATGGTCTACTAACTAGTTTATATAGATCAGGAACTGCAGACGGCCTGTAACACTTCTTTGATGAACGTTATATATCACTTCGGGTACGCTACAGTACTTTCCGTCAGTTACTACAAACTACGACTTTTCTGATAGGAAATCACAAATTCAGTCACACAACTGCCATAGGGAGCAGTGTGACTAGAATTCGCTAGTGAGGAACGGTGTCAAAAGTTTTCTGAAAATGTGGTAATATGGAGTGGATTTGTGATCCCCGTGTCAATAGAGACTTACTTGCGTTTCATATAAACGATATTTTCTGAATCGGTGTTGGCTGTTTGTCAATAAATCATTTTCTTCGAGGTAATTTATGATATTCGGGCACAGTGTATCTTCCAAAATCCTAGTAATTAGTAATATGAGTCTGTAATTCAGCGGTTTACTCCTATTTCCTTCCTTGAGTGTTGGCCTGAGCTACGCAAGTTTCCAGTCCTTAGACACGGATCTTTCTCGGAGCGAATGGTTGCACCCCTGCACCGAGGATATATGCTTCTAAGTTATTCATGTTGGCAGTTGTTATTAATTCGAATTCTGGAATATTTATTCACGTTCTTAAGCGAAGGAAGTTCAGAATACCGTGATTAATAACGTTGGTTTTGAGGCGCTGTCATCAGCAACTGTCTAATTCCTTATTTAGTTCTCTGAGCATTACGTGATTCAGTTATACTTGCATACCATTACCGTTAGATGGGTAGATCACGTAACTAATGTGGAAGTATTGAATAGGATTGGGGAGAAGTGAAGTTTGTGGCACAACTTGACCAGAAGAAGGGATCGGTTGGTAGAGTATGCTAAATCCAGAGCAGGCATTAGGAGCAAAATGAAGTGTTTTCGGAAACGGCACGTTCAACGGAGTGCGAGCTATTATATTAGTAGCAGTCGGCAGTAATCTCAGAGTAGTGTTACAGTCCCAGGGTAGAGTTTGCTTCTGTGAAGAACTGAGTGGTGTCTGAGTATTATCAGTTTTGAATAATGTCCGTTAACTTTTTCTGTTTGCGTACTTTTAGTGCATTTGCACTGCGCGATCTGGAT
Organism: Schistocerca piceifrons; assembly: GCF_021461385.2. Classification (NCBI taxonomy): domain Eukaryota; kingdom Metazoa; phylum Arthropoda; class Insecta; order Orthoptera; family Acrididae; genus Schistocerca; species Schistocerca piceifrons. The sequence continues at coordinate 953,479,753 of NC_060138.1, forward strand.
GTGTAGTAATGACAGGAAACGCGTATCAGCAGTACTTAGATTTTATCTACGTATTGCTTGGTTCAGTATTAAATTTCTTGATGTATAGATGAACATATGTTATAGGTGGTTAAGGACTACACCTATTGCGTATAGCCGCAAGTGGAATTGCTCACTGCCAAGAAACAGGTGGAAACGGTGTTGTTTACAGTCGGCAGGTTTCAGCCTGCTGACGTGGGTTGTGATGGCGCTGTGACATCTGGTGTGAAAGCTGTGCCTATGTCACCTGGGATACCTTACGTAGTAGCGCTCGATTTGGCCGCTACGTTCGCCTGTCTGGAATAAGCGACTGGATTGCGAATCTCTGGGCGGGAGACAAAAGTGAGTACTGGCCGCACGGCTGTCCCCTTAAATGACTCCATATAGATTCTGATACGGATGTCTTGATGTCCATTAGATTCCACAATATATACTAAAGAGCCAAAGAAACTGGTATATGCAGGCATATTCAAATACAGAGAGATGTACACAGGTAGAATACGGCGCTGTGGTCGGCAATGCCTATATAGGACAAGTGTCTGGCGCAGTTGTTAGAGCGGTTACTGCTGCTACACTGGCAGGTTATCAAGATTTAAGTGGGATTGAACGTGGTTTCGTAGTTGGCGCACGAGCGACGGGACACAGCATCTCCGAGGTAGCGATGAAATGGCGATTTTCCAGTACGATCATTTTACGAGAGTACCGTGGATATCAGGAATCCTGTAAAACATCAAATCTGGTAAATCACTGCGGCCGGAAAAAGATCCTGCAACAGCGGGACCAACGACGACTGACGTTCAACGTAAGTACATCCCTTCCGCAAACTTCTGCAAATATCGATGCTGGGCCATCATCAAGTGTCAGCGTGCGAACCATTCAACGAACCATACTCGATCTGGGCTTTCGAAACCGAAGGTCGACTAGTGTACCCTTGATGACTGCACGACTCAATGTTTTACGCCTCCCCTGGATCCGTCAACACCGGGATTGGACTGTTGATGGCTCAAAATATTTTGCCTGGTCGGACGAGTCTCGTTTCAGATTGTATCTAGCAGATGGGTGTCTACGGGTGTGGAGACAACTTCATGAATCTATGGACTCTGCATGTCAGCAGGGGACTGTTCAAGCAGGTGGAGGCTCTAGAATGGTGTGGGGCGTGTGCAGTTGGAGTGATTTGGGACCCCTGATAGGCCTTGATACGACGCTGAAAGGTGACACGTACGTAAGAATCCTGTCTCATCATCCGTTCAGGTCCTTTGTGCATTGCGACGGGCTTGGTCAATTCCAGCATGACACTGCGACACACTAAACGTACAGAATTGCTACAGAGTGGCTTCAGGTACAATCTTCTTAGTTAAAACACTTCCACCTTCCAGCAAAATTCCCAGACATGAACATTACTGAGCATATCTGGGGTGCCCTGCAACGTGCTGTTCAGAAGAGAAGTTCACCCCACGTATTCATACGGATTTTTGGACTGCCCTGCAGGATTCATGGCGTCAGTTCCCTCCATCACTACTTCAGACATTAGTTGAGTCCATGTCACGTTGTGTTGCGGCATTTCTGCGTGCTCGCGGGGGCCCTAAACGATATGAAGCAGGTCTAGTAGTTCCTTTGGCTATTCAGTGTATGTGCAGCAGCGGAAATATTGATTCCGATTAGCTGCCATCGTATTTTTCCAAACCGTACATGTTGATTCCCATAAGCTTTCAACGTGACATAACATTTCCCTTCCCATTTTAAACTGACTTAGGACTGCCTACATGCAGTAGGTACGGTTAAAAATGTGCTAAGTTTATTTTTCAGGCTTAATATGTGTTTTTAGACTGGCATGCGGAGGCGGCGGTGACGATAGACACGTCGTCGAGGCATAGTACTTCAATGCTGTTGCAGATAGAGCTCACAGCGGAATGGTTCCACTGGCGTGCAGTGCCCGCTTATATAAACTTGGCACAAATGGAACTGCAGAAAAGTGTCATATTAAATGGACCTATTATTTTTCGTGGATGTCGAGTTAATTTTTCACTCGATGTTGCAAGTGGAGCAGCTGGCAGTGGGTGGTTTACACACGCTATTGTCCGCTGTGAGGATGCATCGCTACCGGGATTAGAATCTTTTGCCGACCGAGATGTCATCGCCTACAAGACATGGCACTGTGGTATCGACCCGAAGACGCAAAGTAGATCTGGTTTTGTTTATAGTAATATGCCCTTTACTCTGTATACACGTTCTTGTAGAAAAGTTTCTCATGATGAGAAAACTCATATATGGATTAAAGGACCTGATGTACTTGCAGAAAATGTAACTGTAACTGATGATATTACTTTGTATTATAATTATTATTAAAATGTGATCTGTAGCGTCAGCCATTAACCGGGGAGCGTACATCGCGAACCGGGGGCTCAAGGATGCAACAGTTTTGAAAAAAATGACTTTTTGATATGCTTACAATGTAAGTACAGTACAAGTATAAAAAATAAAATTATGTAGTTGGGAGAAACTTTCAGCAGATGTTTTCAAGATATTCATACCGGCTAATGGTTGAATTAGAAAGCTTCTCCATTTGTTCTTTTAGTTATTGGTGAGTAGTTTTCATATCATTTCGCATTTTAATGTAAGTTTCAGTGTGGACACCCTTTATTGTCCCGAACCGATGTAATGTGTTGGGACGGGAAGAGTGAATCGGAACGTTGAATTCAGAGTGGAATGCTACACAGCAATTAGTAGTAATAGGTGAATAGTTCTATCTGCAAGAATGCAAGTATGAAGTAAATAACCAAAAAATTATTCCATGTGTTCATTGTTAGGTGTGTGAGTTATTAGGTCTTCGACGAATCAGTGTTCAATTCGATGAGGGGGCAGCCCAGACAAAGTTTCCAGAAGTCTTCCGATTTCATGTTACATTGGTTTAAAATTGCTTGATAATCCCAATTATTTAATATTTCTCCGCTGTGTCTGCCCGAGATGAGATCTGCAGCCCATTATATTAACCTCCATCGCTCATACACAGTGCACTGACTGAACTGTCAGCACGGCGGTGGAGTGGAGTAGCGAAGAGCCGCCAGTTGACAGCGAAATCAACACGCATGTTATTGTTCGGCGAACTTCTCCAAAGTGAGAATCAAGTCATTCACTATTCGACTGCGTGCGGACGCAAGCAGGCAGCACCGGTCCTCTTACTCCTCTTCTGTTGGGACTGGAGCCGATTTACCTGGAGGTCTGCCCAATTGCAGATGGTGAGTTCGTATGTTTTTGTAGCTCAAACGTTAGCCTGATGGTGGAGCCCCCTCGGGTAGTAGCAGACAATCAGGATGGAAACAAATGTACACACTGTTGGAGAACCTCGTGCGAGAAATGGAGGAGCCTCAATGGGTGACTACTGCGAACTGTGGACAGCAGGCTGCTACTCGCGTACCATGTCGGCGCGGATGATGCACGTCGGCTGGGTTCAAAGGCTATTCTCGGTTCATAAAGGCTTGTGGCTGCTCTGGCTACGCATGAGGGATGGAAGCCGAGGTAGAGTTTGAGAGCATTGTTTTCAGAACCATCGAGGTTCTCTGGTTGGGAGCCGAGTGACTTACTCAAACCAGAGGCTCAGACGAATTTATGACAATCTTTGATGCGGATTTTTCGACATTTGTTATCGGGTAGAGTTTTACGCCCCCTCCCACTTAAGAGGTCAAGTGTGTACTACTCACGGAAAGCAGCTGTTAAAGTAGGCCCGCCGCTGTTGCCGAGCGGTTCTAGGCGCTTCAGTACGTAACCGCGCTGCTGCTACGGTCGCACGTTCGAATCCTGCCTCGGGCAGGGACGTATGTGATGTCCTTAGGTTAGTTAGGTTTAAATAGTTCTAAGTCTAGGAGACTGATGACCTCAGATGTTAAGTCCCATAGTGCTTAGAGCCATTTGAACCATTTTTGTTAAAGTAGAGGAGTACATATCTTCATATCTAATGCAGTACCTATCTCTGCAAATAAAGGAAATCAAATACGGAGAGAATAATGAGAAGATACAATGTAAAATGACAAGAAACCTTAGAACACGCCATATAGGACGAGCTTTGTAACTACAAATTTGCATTAACTGATTTCTCTTTGGTGCTTGATAGAGTATGACAATAATATAAAAACAGAGACACTTTATTGATGTTCTGCAATAGTTGCTAATTCCCAATAATGCATAAATTTACTAAATTAGTTTCGGTACCAAAATGAATCACAATTTCGAAACCAATTTTTCCCAAGACCTTTATGTAAATCTCCTGTTTCTGATGTTTAGATATTAAGAAACTATACTCCCAGGCATTTGAAAAAATATCGCTTGAATATAAAATATTGAAGCATGGGCTCTGCTGGACCGTACGACACTGTACATGGGACACAAAGAGAGCTTTGTTTTACCTTTTCTTTGTGTCCATAGTACTTTTATTCTCTCGGAATGAAATGTTTATCGCTCCTCAGACCACACTGTTCCCGCCTCCAGGGTTTTCCTGATAAGGCATCAGTCCATTCGTTAGTTTTCTGCCTATAAATTTTCTACATGGTTTGTCACTTAACGTTATTCCTCTGTCTCTCAGATTTTTTCCTACTGCAGGGATCTATATTATTGTTTCAATTTTTACTTTATTATGAGTATCGTAGAATACAAAATTTCTAGTTACTGTGATTGGATCCATTTCCTACATTACCTCATATCGACTACATGTTGGTACATTATCCAATTTCTTTATTTGCTCATAGTTCCTTCTTCGGTATAATTTGGAAATAAAATTTTCCTCATTACTTTCATTTCTCTTACTAGGATATTTATGCTTAAAAGGAAAGTTTCCGTCCCCTAAGGACACCTTAGTTTTATGACTGTGTTCTTGTGCTTCAGTTCGGCGTATTTTGATGTGCATATTTTGTTAGAGACAAATCTTGTTTTCATTTTGTAACAACAGATATCGCATCCAATATTTTTCAGGCAAGTTTCCTCAACGGTTTCGTCTAAACATTTAAAATGAGTGACTGTTGATTCTCGCATATTTTGTTTTGAGATATTGGGTTCAGGTTGTTGCTAGGCATTTATTTTGCTTTTTCAAATTATTTTCGTGTCGTGCCATTTCTGTTTTTGTGGTGTCTGAATGCCCAGACATAGACTCACCAGATCATCTGCAAATGCTAAGCCGTCAAAGTAGTCTCATTCACAAGGGATAAACGTAGAGGAGCGGATTCATGAATCCTAGATCGCTGTTCTACGTAAGATCGTAGTGGAGGTGGTGGTTTGCCGTTTGCCGTTCCTCCAGTGTCACGTGTGAACTAAGTGTGTGGTGATTGCTTGTACAGTGTAGTGCTAAGTTTGTGTTGTTATGGACAAAGGTTGGCCGCGGAGTTTAACGTCCCAATCCTACGGACGGACTACCATCAACAACGTCACGCGCCCTCGCTTAATGGGAGACTCCGGAGAGGTTTGTAATCTCATCCAGGATATTCGTGAAAATTTTGGTGATAAGGATCTTTACGTCACCACTTCTTCTCTCATTTGACGGCCAAATACAACCAGCAAAACTTTCCACCACCAGTGTTCGAACCCGCTTATCTTCGAGTCTAGCGCTACTACACATGCGTGCGTTAACGGTCTAGGCTACGGAACCTATGCTACCAAATCTCCTGAACATTTTGATTAGTTCGTCAATTTCACTCTCTAACCTGCACCGATAGCAGAAAGCTTTAGCACGCCGCTTCCTTGTTTCAATCAGGTGCACTGACTTTGATGGAATCCACTCGACGTTTTACCGACCAGAGCCGGCGTGCCGACCCAGCCTTGAAGTGATTTCTAGCGGTTTCCCATATCCCACCGGGCGAATAACGCTGTGGTAACCGTGTCCTTGCTCAATTTCACGATTCGAATACATTTCGAAAACCTTCTCACACTTTCACCTGGATAATACCAGACGCAAATAAGTGGGCCTACTCAGTTGCCATCCCCTGGGGGAACGGATGGTGAGCATAAAGGCATCCGACCATCGTCTACCACTAACATTACCCAAAAATTAAAATGGCCTCCCCTTGACGATGCAGGGTAAGACTTTCAAAAAGAAGAATGTAAATCTTTCGCTCTGGTTTTATTCTCCGCTGCTACTGGATTTCATTTTCTAGGGCACAGTTGAAAAATAATGGAGAGAATCTACCATCTCGTCTCACATCTTTTCTGGTTTTAAAATGTTCCGAAATTTTTCACTTGAATTTTACCTTCGATTTTGTACCATTAAGTGTTTCACTAATAGTTACAGCTGTTCTGTGGTCCAGCCCTTTTTCTTTCAGAAATTGCAAGAGAATCTAAATGTGCACTAAACATTTAGGTTCAATGAAGACAGATATCATTTTTATTATAAAGTTTTTGGTAACCGAGATGGTAAATAAGGAGCGTTACGAGCAGTCTGCTCTTCTTAGCTTGCTACGCTTTCTCTGTGGATGTAGCTAATCTATCTCTCACATGGCACTTCAGATGCAGAGAAAGGAGTGTGACATACTGTCGTCGTTCACTTTGGTTCAGCACTCTCTTTTCCTTATCGGAGTACTGTGTCTGTCTATTTGGCGACAACGGCTTCACAGCGCCACTCAGTGCTAAGGACACAAAGGCTTCCGTGGCCTCCAGAGCTGGTGATACACCGGCAGACAACACTGCCGCGTCTCGCCGAAGCGAAGAACAAAATTCTCTGGCAGCCACTGGCAGAGATTCTCGCCGGTGTTTTAAGCCTATTCACGAAAAAGCTCAGACCGAAGCCATAAATGGGTTTTTGTCAGGATAGGTAATCCGCCGGTCGATAAGAAGTTTCACTCTTAAACGCGGCGGGCTAAGAAAAGAAGGAAGGCAATGAAGGGAGCGGGGTTTGAGAGGGCGCGGCCTCACTGATCGTATACATGGAAATGAGGTAGCGATGGATCAGGGGATGAAATCTCGACCTGGCTTCTCCCTTTACTCAAAGCAGGTCCTCGGGCTCCCTGTTCCAGAAGACGTAAAGGGAAGGGAAGAGAAAGACCAGCCTTACTACAGGAAATTTTGTAACCAGCGAACAAACAAGATATCCTTCAGGGAATGAAGGGACCAGAACAGGACTGTTAAGCGGAGGAAGAAAACTGCTGAACCGAAGAGAGAAATGGGGTCCTCCATTCGCATTTTCATGTCCAATTGAATTGAGAGCAGTGGTGGAATGGTGGAGCTTTCCCCCTTAGTCGATACGATTGCTCTGCATTCCCCCTTGGGTATGTCCAAAGCAATACGCACAGATCAAAAGCATTCGTGGTTTGGAAGTGGAACTGTGGTTTCTTGTCCTCATGTTCTTCGTTTTCTGACATAAGCTGTATTAATGCGGTATTGTGTGGCGGCAGTTGGCATAAACAACGTCGGGAAATGTAAAGTTAGTTTACTGTTCATTCACACACAACCTAACAACGGCCAATTTTTCTTCAATGCAGCTAGTGCTATTTAATGTCATTTTTCCTTCACAAAAAATTTTAATTTTTTTTGTCACACAACACATAACTGCAGATCACTCGAATAAGTAACCAGAAAATAGTCTGAATGAATGAAATGTAGCCTTCAGTCCACTTGGTGACATCTCCGTTCCGCTTACTGTGAAGCACTGACTGCAGTACCATAGTAGGTTGGAAGACATGCAAGTCCAAAAATGCGTCTATGCCGTATCTGGTAAAATATGAATACAGTGAATACTGAAACGTCATTAAGAAAGCAAACCTTTCTACAATACTCAAAGAGGTGGCGGATCTGTTATTGTTTCTGGTAAAGTATGCGAGCAGTGGAACTTGAAACGTCATTAAGAAAGCATGTATTTACAAAAGTCAGACAGGCAGCAGGTCTGTTATTATTACTGTTTCCTATTCTACAAAATGAGATTATTACTTGCCGGTTGTTTTAACAATATATTCGTAACAAAATTGGGAAGCTCCAATATTCCACTTGCCGTGCAGTATTTTATGTAGGTGGCGCACAAAAGCTGACAAGAATTCTGAGATGCTTGAATTTTTGTTGCTTTGTACGGCTACAAAAACGCAGTTCAACAAAGTCAGTTCCACGAACGACTATAAAACATTCGTACTGTCGTCTCCACGCTCCACAATACACGTGACGAAAACGCCCATCCGAGCAATCCGGGGCTCGCAATCATACCTCTTTAATGACCGGTTTTGCGCTTGCTAGCACGGACTGAATACGCATAGATTTATTGCACCGACTGCTACATATCGACTGACAGCAATCTTCCAGTACGACTCGAGTACCGTTCCTGAGCGCGGATGTAGTTTTCTTTTACTTATTTTGTTTTTTTAACCACCACCATTCTGGCTTGAGTGATGAAGCCCGCCACGAATTCGTCTCCTGCATTAACCTCTTCATCTCAGAGTATCGCTTACACCCTGCGTCCTCAAATATGTGTTGGATGTAGTCCAATCTCTTCTTCACCTGCTGCTTTCACCCCCTACAGTCTCTTTAGTACAACGGAAGTAATTTCAGGATGTCTTAACACGTATCATTCTCTCTCTTCACCTTGTCAGTGTTTCCCATATGTTCCTTTTCTTGTCGATTCTGCGACCCTTCTCATTCCTTATGTTACAAGTCAACCTAATTTTTCTAATCCTTCTATAGCATCACGTGTCAAATGTTTCGGTTACCTTCTCTTCTAGTTTTCCCATTAGTCCACGATCCGCTGCCTCCTCGATGTATAGATTTTTAGTGCAAATTTTACAGTAAAAATTAATGCAGGAGAGTTTCTGTAAAGTTTAGAAGGTAGGAGACGAGATACTGGCAGAAGTAAAGCTGTGAGTACCGGGCGTGAGTCGTGCTTCGGTAGCTCAGATGGTAGAGCACTTGCCCGCGAAAGGCAAAAGGTCCCGAGTTCGGGTCTCGGTCGGGCACACAGTTTTAATCTTCCAGGAAGTTTCAATTAATGCATGTGTTTTTGTTCGACATCTCCTCCTAAATCAGGGGGCCGATTTCGACTGAATCTGGTACACATATCTGTCTAGTAAAAACTGCTCTGTGGGCAAGAACCAATTAAATATCAAAGGGGTGGGGTGAAAAAGAAAGTAGCTATACACGTGCAAGTACTCAAAGTTTATTCGTCCAGTGTTTGAGAATGATATCACTTAGCGACTTGCAACAAACTTTATACATAGTTTCATCCTTTTACGAAAAAAATTTTGTCGCTAACAACCGCCACAAAATGACGAGAGTCAAAAATATTATCGCTTACAAAATTTTCACCGTTAATGCGTTAAAACAGCCGCATCAGCTATGACGGTTTAATTTATTACTCCCTTACTGTTAATTGTACTCGCGACACATTTTGCAGACAGTATTCACATATACCATTATGTACCTGCAAAACTATGCCATTGTACGACACATATTTCAGGGGATAAGATGTCATATACATTGAGATGCATGAAAAACTACTGCATCATTCATGGCATTTGAATTTATTACTTCTTTGCTACCAACTGTACTCGTAACACGTTTCTAACACAGTATCCACATATGCTGCTGAATGTACCTAGAAAATTATATCCTTGTACGACAAATAGGTCAGGAGATACAACGTCATAAACACTGAGAGGCGTGAGAAGCTGACGCATCATGCATGACGTTTCATTTCATTACTTCTTTGCTACCGACCCTATTCGCAACACATTCATCAGGCAGTACCCATATCTGCCGCTGAATCAACCTAAACTTGAATCACTAGACGACACATATTACAGGAGACATGACATAAACATTTACCTGCACGGAAACTATACTGCACTATGAAATTTGCTAGATGCGTGGGTGAAATCTGTCTGAAACATGTTAAATACAAGTGAAATATGTGTGTCTTTGTGTAGGGGGCAAAGCCACGGGTAAAAAGCTCTTTCTAAACCACTGGATGGATTTCAGCCAAGCTTCGTAAACATACTACTTCCTGTGTGGAAGGAAATAGGGAATAGGAATGATAACGCGGAGGGAGGAGGGGGGGTAGGAGAAGATGGGTAGAAATACGGGAAAGAAGAATGGAGAGAAGGGAGAGAGAAATGGAAAGGAAAAGGGAAGAGGCGTGGTGGACAAAGAAAATGGTGAGGAGGAGATGGACAGAGAAAAGAAAGAGGAAGATATGGACAGCGAGAGGACGGAGGAGGAGAGAGAAGTGAAGCAGCAGATGGAGGAGCGGAGGAGGAGGAAGTCTAAAATAATACTGAATTTTTCTGTTTTATTAAACAGTTTTCTTGATTTGATTAAGTTAGTTAGAAGGCTCTAATTATCTAAGCAAGAAAGCTAGAAATTTTCAAAAGGAGTGGTTGGAGACTTCACCCCCGGAAGATCCGATTCAAAACACTCTGTAACGAAAAGCATGAGACTTTATTAAGCGTTACTGTATTACGTAGCAAATAAGATGCCGAAATTTCTAGGGCTGTTATACTTACAACGTGAAAAGGCGTAAAAAATCTTATTCTCTGCCGATAAATTACAACAAGTGATAGTGTAACGACAAGAAATGGCAACAGCAAAAGAAATAAATGCTATAACAAATCATAAACCTGTGAAGGAAATCAGACATCAAAGAAATCGTGACAAGTTGTAGAATATACGGTAGATATCAAGCTACTATCATAGAGTAGTGTCATGTTAGAAAGAAAATTTAAAAAAATCACATAAAAGTTAACACATAAAGTGCTGAAATATATTTGGAAACTGTAAAATGGTGTGTTGTATGAGGTGGAATTCCTCTCCAGTTTCTCCATTTCCGTTTTTCATTCGCTTGCTTCCTGATGACGCTTGGAAGTTTACGGGGTGACAGAACATAAGTATAGTCAAACGAATTTTATCCTGCACACAGATCAAAGCGTTTCAGTGACTCGGTGTACGTGATATTTGGTTTCTCGATGATTCCATCTTCAGTCATTTCCTTTGTTGTGGAATACATTGGATCATTTATATACAAAAATCTCCCGATCATCAACCAGCAAATTAGGCCCATTTAGTCTTTTGGCGGTCCTGAGGCGCATGCACAATACGGTATTCTAAGCGAAAACATTCGTTGTAATCACAAAGAGAGCTTCCGTCATAGTTTTTTTTATTTTTTTTTTGTCGAAAATCACAAAACTATGAACCTATAACAGTACTGTTGGATGATTGGTAAAAAGAGCTTAAGTGTCGGGACGTGTGGAAATTCAGCTCCTCGGTCAGCGATATTCGGGTCGTCCTATGCCAAACACTGCTCTCGACATACTGAACCCGCGGTTGCCATTACCCCTGGAAACCGTCACATCACAGTTTGCAGATTGGCTCTACAGTTTGGTTCCTGATCTTCAACGTATGTTTTACGAATAGCAAATCTTTAAGTAGACAAATTTTAATCAAGGCACAAAGAAATTACATTATTCTAATTACTCGCGGCATTCCACCGGAGCCGTAGCAAATTATTACAAGTTGTTATCTTGCATTGAAAACGTAGCCTGCCGTGCAGTCGGGAGGAAAGCCGATGTTTATCCTAACGTTCGCACAGCTGACACTGGTTACTGGACCAGGTGAACCATGTGCTTGCGTACAATATGTACTTACTGTCTGTGAGTCTAAAGGAATACTATTAAATATTAATCGATCTTTTTCATACTATATATACCAAATTCCGTGGATAACACAATGATACTGTTATAATTTCAAACCAATAAATTCCATACTTTCGAAGCCATATATTTTTACCTAAAACACATAATAACCGTACTGACACTGCAAAACTAAATTAGGCAGTGTGAGGTATTCTTTTATTGAGTCAATTGAAATTACAAGTAAGAAGTTAGGTTCATACAATACAGTTTTCTGAAGTTTTTTTTTTTTTGGTTTCATTATCACCGATTTCTGACATAATTTAAAGTACTTTGGAAAATTATTATTTGAGCGTGTCTTGGTTTATAAAGTGCACCGAGAAAGAGTGTTGAGTATTAAATTTATTAATAATTTATTATCTGGAAGGGAATCGTATTTCGTTTTCATTAAATTTTATTTAGTTTCGGAATTATGAAATTTCTAATCTCAATTACTTGTGGTAATCTGATTGGCTGACATTAGAAATGCCGCAAGTGTAGAAGTGCTGCAGATGATATGATTGGCTGCTGAACATACTAATCGGTAGAAATTCAGCGAACGGCGCGCCTGAGGAGGGGTTTGTGTCTCGGATCTATGAATCGAGATATAGTCGCTATGTTAAATCGCGCTGATCAAATTTGTACCAAAATTAACAAATCTGTGCGCTTGATCGGTTCTCGCGTAGTTGACGAAGAGCGACTGCAATGTTGAGTATTTTGAGAAAGTTTGAACTGTGTGGGCGATTTATCTTAGGAGATTTCGCGTGTGAACGTTTTAAGTCGTGCATAAACTCCACGTGACGTGCTTCGTGCAAATTACGAGAAATTCTGGCGTGTGATACTGTGCAAGAAGACTAATGAAAGACTGACTGTGTCAACTCGCAAGCAGTCGTAAGTTAGCGACTGTTTAGGACGCTTAAAATATCATACTAAGTATCTTCTGGCTGGTTTTGGATGTGAACTTGTTACAGAGATACCCAGTATCACTCCATGATTCACGTCGGGATATTAAATAACGACTTGACAAATATTTTCTGTGTTTTAAAGACAATAAACCAACATACAGTAAGTTTTAGACTATTTCAAATGAGTCATACAAGAATCCTGAACGCCCGATAGTTTAACTACACTTTCAGATGCCGCCCATGGACTGGGGTTATGTGGACTTTGCGTGGTAAGTATTTAGCTAATTTTTCGTGAACGCTTCTTTTTTCTGCTAAACCAGTGTCTACCATTCCAGAGTGAAGTGGCAGATAGTTTGAAACCTATCCCGGAAGATTGACTGATTTATTAATGGATTGTCAGAAGACGACCTGCCTCGCTGCATTTGGTGCTTCGGACGGGAATAGAAAATTCAGTGTCGAATGAACTTTAAAAGCAGCAGGGTAAAACTCGTGTTAGAAAGATTCACGCACGTGCATATAAACCATTGAACCAAGGCGATAGAAGAACGAGTTATACTCAGAGCAGATACTGTGAACAACATTAGCAGAGGTTCAGGACAGAGCAAGTAGAATGGTCATCGAACTGCAGGAACGTCGACGGAAACGGAAGGGGGCAGCCTCCGTTGTAGAGCGGCAGCAGGAGCAGTTCGAAACCATGGACGGCGCTGTGGGGCCGTAGAAATTGGACCGGAGCTGGCAGCCTCTGACGGACAGACTCTCAGTACCATCTCACCGAGCTGACAACCTGAAGAAAAGGCTAAGTAGTGTCTTGCGTCGTTTGGTGTCTGGATGTGGTAAAAAACTTGTCAACATGGAGAAAATTGATAGGCCTGTAATAAGAGGAAGGGGGGATGGTAGATTTTGATGATTCAATACTTGCAGATGATAGGGGGAGAGTAAATTTCAGTTCTGATGTTTCTCAAATCAGTGATAGTGGTTATCCAAATTCATTATCTGATACTTCAAATGTTCAAATGTTTGTCAAATCTTATGGGACTTAACTGCTAAGGTCATCAGTCCGTAAGCTTACACACTACTTAACCTAAATTATCCTAAAGACAAACACACACACCCAAGGTCGAGGGAGGACTCGAACCTCCGCCGGGACCAGCCACACAGTCCATGACCGGAGTGCCTTAGACCGCTCGGATCTGATACTAATAGATCAATTAATGAACAAGACACGGTGGAAGTTGATGTTAAGGTGGCACCAGGACTTGTGAAGGAACTAAAAGGAGAGTCGGGTTTTGAAGTTGATGAGAAATATCTAGTACTCTTACTGAAGGAGTAAGTACGGAATAGCCACCTAGTTGTAATGTTAATGTAATACCATTTAGTGTTACTGAATCGAAAATAGAGCCATCACTGGAGGCTAGTGACTGGTGATTAGGAAGGTAACGTTGCAAGCATGTTGCAAAACATTACCAAACAGATGGATGGTACTAACAGTAGTGTTACAGGTAACGTAAACACAAAAATAAATGAACTCGGGTCTGATGTGGATGGTAAAATAAGTGGACTGGGTAATGAAATAGGTAGTAAAATAAGTGGACTGGGCAACGAAATGGATAGTACAATAAGTCGAGTGGATAATGAAATGGACTGGGTAATGATATAAGTGAGATAAATAGAGAAATTAATGAACTTGGCTCTGATGTCGATAGTAAAATAAGTGGATTAGTTTCTGAAATTAATCAGGGGCTTATAAAACAGCACAGTTTGATTATAAACTGAAAAATCTTAAAAAAGAAATTAAGGGAAAATGGATCACAGAATTTCACATCTACGTCATTCTATAACAAATGAGACATCACAGCTTAGCGAAAGTGTGAAAGGGAAAATTTGCCATGTGAAACGCGAAGGTAAAAATGATATTGTAACAGAAAAAGGTGAACTGACTACTCATATAAAGCAAGTTGCTGAAGGTAGTAAGCAACTAGGCGAACAGTCAAGTGTCCATTTGAATAAAGTACAGGCCCAAGCAGATAATGTTGAAAAAAAGTGTAAGACGATCATAAAATTCAGGCTAATAAAATTAAGGAGGAAAGTGACAACTGCAAACATTTTGGAGGGCAAGTGTGTGCAAAAATACCTGATCTTGAAACTAATTTGTCAGAATTTAGTACAGAAGTACATGGTAACCTACAAGAGCATGACATTAGACTAAAAAATGTAGAACATAAAATTACTAACAGTAGTGGTCATGTAATAATAAACAGTGTCGCAGAGTCCTCTGAAATTGCCTATGTTAAGCACAGACAGTTTTTGAGATTTGTTCCCAAAGAGAGTTTGCACCCGAAAGTGCTCCGGAGTGAATTTCAGGATATGTAGGTCATGGAATGACAAACACAAAAGAGGCTTTGTGGTATCTAATCTTATGGGAGAAGCTTGTGTTTGAGGAAATTAAGCTTTAGAGATGTGTGACAACATGGCAAGTTTTAAACAGGCTTTCTTTGAGGAATACTGAGGAAAAAGAAAACAGATGGAAATGTTAAACAGCTTTTCGTCAAGTGAAAAGTTTAATTGAAAGAAAGAGACTTTTAAGATGTTTGTGCAGAAGTACAAACAGAACAAATTATAATGGGGTTAGAAGACAAATTGTCTTTGTACTGGCGAAATAAAATAATTTCTGCGCCCACAGAAGACGTAAAGGAGTTCATTGTTACTTGGAATGGGTAGAAAATCTTTCGAAAGAAGAAGAAAATAATAACAGAGATTGTAGGGCTCCTGCTATACAAAATGAAGTGCAAGTAAACAGAATACGTGTGCAGAGAGCTACCTATCACACAGGACGGTCCAGAGGACAAGGGGGCTTTGCTGGATATAGAAATTACGACAGGAACTGGAATGACAGTTATCAAAGTCAGCAGTCAACTGAGAGAGCTAATCAGCATTCTAGACGCTCGAATGAAGGGAACGCTATGGCTAATGGCAGAGTAGGCGGTGAAGAAAACTAATAGCAGTTGTAAGGGTGCTAGTGTTTGCAGACTGCCGAAACATAGGTTAAATCCACTAGCAAAGCCCTTTGTAAGCCAGGAACCAAAAGTACACGATAGTGGTACAGGTACTATTAATCTACTGGAAGGAAGGGAGGAAATGAAAACATTTTCTTTTCAAGCAGACGTGGCAGAACTTTGTGACAGACTAGATGAAAATCGTGAATCTAGGAACCAATTTAGCGAGGAACAGGAGTTACCTAACGGGACTGTGCACAGGACTTAGTGTAACTGAGCACTGCAATACTAAAGAGGATCCTGTAGGGAGCGTTGAAGAAAGCATTGTACTAGAGGCAAGTGTAACAGAGAGGGAAGGTATACCAGCAGGTGAAGTTCTAGCTAGAATAGAAGAGATTCAGTCTGATAGTGATGGAGCAGTTTCAGATGTCGAAGATGGTGTAAGTAGAAAGGAAGAAATCTCATCAGATAGTGATGCAGCTACAGGAATAGATGAAACTAGGGATTATGTTGAAAATTCTGACTTAAGTGTTGTCTCGTTGTCATTGTGGGCTTGTACAACGGGAAGCACGAAGAGGATGTTGTTTGGTGGCCGGTGTCTTCTTTCCATAACACAAACCGGATGCATGAATTTACAGGATTCTTCATTCATAAGAACATGAAGCTACTTAACTAAGATAGTCCAGGTGTTGTGGCACGGGCTCTGTCGTAATCGTCCACATTATCCTCACTGCTGGTACTGTACAAGTCCGCTATGTACAGTAATTTGGTCACTATGTGCTGCCTGTGACTGTCTGAGAGTGGGCTGTGACCCTGTTGTCGAACCACAAAACGGTGAGAACAGGGACGACAAGGAAGATTCGTCGGCTTCTGAAGAGGCATAAAATAGACACAATCTTCAGGCTTCCGGCAGAGATCCGGCAACTAATGAAATCTTTGGAAGACGATGTAGGCCTCAGAACGGCAGGAATTTACAAGATACCGTGTGGATGTGGGCAGTTCTATGTCGGCCAGACTGTAGGCACTATTGAACAGCGCCGCATAGAGCATGAAAGGTGTTACCGTCTGCGCTATCCCGGAAAGTCAGATGTAGCAGAACATGCTCTGGAAAACGGACACCGAATTGCATTCCATGAGACGTGTATTATTAAACGGACAAATGGCTTCTGGAGGAGCGAGATAAACGAGGCCATAGAGACTGGAATTATGACAACACCTTGAATAGAGACCGTGGATTGGAGCTGAGTACAGCGTGGGATCCGGTATTGAGGGAGTTGAAGATGGCCCGGCGGTCGCGCCGCCAATAAATTACCATATATGGTGCGGGACCAAGCACCTGTGACGTCATGAGCGAAGGCGCGGCTATATAAGCTCGGCAGTGACAACCACACGGCAGTCATCCACTTGACAACGGCAGAGGAGACCTGTGACGAAAGCCCCTGAAGTGGCCGAGAGGTTCTAGGCGCTACTGTCTGGAGCCGCGCGACCGCTACGGTCGCAGGTTCGAATGCTGCCTCGGGCATGGATGTGTGTGATGTCCTTAGGTTAGTTAGGTTTAAGTAGTTCTATGTTCTAGGGGACCGATGACCTCAGAAGCTAAGTGCCATAGTGCTCGGAGCCATTTTTGAGCCAGTAAACCATTTGACGCGGCTTGAAACCCGAGAATGTTTTACTAACGTATATCACCGCGAAAGCATGCATTCGTACATAACGAATGGTCTTCCGTCACGTTACAACACGGACACGAAAACGATCTCTTAACTGAAGAGCCATGGTAAGCTGGATGGCGATCCCAGCTACTACAACACGTGCCTTTAGAGAAGGGTAAGAGCTTACCAATAATCCAATTCTCACTGCGTCCTTCACCTTTTGTGCAGGAATTCTATTGCCATAGACATCAGCACAAAGGCCCATCCATAGCTAGCCACGTTCGACTCACCATCGGCAATAACTTGTTCCACAAGCTGCAGCTGGAGCGGTGCCACCAACAAGGAACAAACAGTAATTACATTTGCCGAGAACGGCAGTCCGCTCTTCGAGCTGGCCCAAGATTACACACATCGAGTGCAGACACGGACACACTGTGCATTTCGCTCCGCCTGGCAGAGTCGAACTCTGGCACGAACAACCACGACTCCACACAGGTCACAACATAAAGCTCTGCGGCGTAATCATGGTCGCTCTGTGGTTCCACCTCTACTCTTCAACAGAGAAGAGCGTTCACTCTCTAGTCGGGCCACTCGCACTCCAAGCCCTTGCACTCACGATGAGAACACTAAGTACCATAACCCAATTACCCAGAAATTTCGCCCAGTGGAAGAGGAGCCAAAAAAATAAGTGATCAGGTTTCTCAACTTATCCGTAGATACTGGAGAAACGGTAAAAAATTGTCAACGAACTTAATGTCCCTTTGAGCGAGTAAATGGTTCAGCTGAACCGGTGCCGCAGTGGCTAGCGTCGCGGCTTCAGACTTTTGCACACCGTAGTTAATTATTTCTGGGTTATTAGGCCGCGTCGTATTTCTTCCAAGATGATCGAAGTTTCGACCTCTCTGCTGGGCTCTTCCTCAGAATCTTCTGGAATACACTACTGCTAGAACACGTTGATCATTTTAGGAGAAATATGACGCGGCCTAATAACCCAGAAGAATTTAATTTCAGTGACAACGGTCACGAAAGCCTGCAGACTTAAATATTTTACACACCGTGTCGGAAACATTATTATTATTATGATTTACTTATTTTTTTATTTATTTATTTATTTTTTTGTTTGTCGGCCCATGTCCGTAGAACATTGATACACGAATATTTTCCAATGTATATTTAAATAACGTTGTACTTATTCATCAATGAATGCATGTGTGGTGAATGAATTAAACAATAAAAGAGTTTAAAAATTAATCCAAGCTGTTTGCGGCGAAATTCTTGCAGTGTATCTTGATTCGAATTCAACTGTAAGCGCCAATTTTCAGAAAAGTGATCCGGTATGCGTGGTTTGCCGCGAAAGTATTGCTAAAGTGTTATATCTTCAGCAATGTTACCAACGTTTCTTTCCTGAGAAATGTCGCTGTCGCAAACATGCCATCGAGCGATGCCCTTGGTTTTCCGCGTTTCTATGTTTGGGATATTTCTACCATCGGTATAATCCAAGCGTTTGTAAAAAATCGCAGGCCGGAGTGGCCTGCGGTTCTAGGCGCTACACTCTGGATCCGAGCGGCCGCTACGGTCGCAGGTTCGAATCCTGCCTCTGGCATGGATGTGTGTGCTGTCCTTAGGTTTAGTTAGGTTAAATTATTTCTAAGTTCTAGGCGACTGATGACCTCAGAATTTAAGTCGCATAGTGCTCAGAACGATTTGAACCATTTTGTAAAAAATCTTTCTTGATAATAAACATATGAAAGAACGAAATACAACAATATGAGAATTTAAAAAATTTGCAACTTCTCCAATTACAATACACACGTGTATAATAAATGTGAGACACTTACTGTGGAGCTCAGTTGTAATTTTACAATTAATACAACGCTGTCATATCCCCCAACTTAATAAGAAAAGTTTGTGTAGTAATGTTCTATGGACATGAGTAGAAAAATATAAATAAAATAAAACAAATAACAACAATAATCAGGTTCCGAACACGGGACACAAAAAGCAGGAGAGGGCGCAACGCTAGCCATTGTGCCACCAGCTGTACTGAAGTCAGCTGCCGCTGAAAGACATATGAAGTGTCGAAAACTTTGAGGGTCGATTTTTCAGAAATAGATAGGCCGATATACGTGTCCTTTTTTCTTTTGACTCCTTATCTTCTCAACGACATTTCTGGGAAATCGGGTTGTGGCACTAGCCGTATTGTTCTCGTCACTGTATTACTCCAAGGCGCTGGCCTCACTATCTCTTACAGCACCATCTAGATCTGTCCTTTAACTAACCACGGCAGAGTTCCTCTAGTATATAGAGCTCCGAAACTAGCGAACAAAGGTAACTAAAGACATTGAAGCAAACTCAACCACGTCGCGGCTCACAGGTGCCGGTGGAATGTAGAAGTGCTTATGCAGTGTAAAAATGATTAGGAGTACATGACAAGATCTTTAACCGACAGGAAATACGTGCTCTTACACAACACTAGTGTTAGGCTATTCAATGTGACGGCAACCATTTAGAAGAGCAGTACACAAAATTCTAATTATAATGAATAAATGTGTTCTGAGAGAAAGAATCGTGGGGCAATATTTTTCTGAACGACCCTCGAAAATTAAAGCGAACCGATGGAAATTAATGTCCCATAAATAATTGCCCATTCTGCCTACGGTAGGGGAAATATTTTGAAGGAACAATAATAAGAAAAAAGAGAAAAGCCGAACAAAATGCTTTCATTGAACGTTGATGTAATTATCGGAAGCTAATACCCGAATTTGCTTCAGATCCGCTACGCTTCAGTGCATTTGAACAATTCAGTTCGAATTTTCAGCCACTGTGACGCATTTCTCCCTCTTCTTCGAACTGCCTCGAAAATAGGTCACCGAAAGAGAGAACAGCGGAAAAAGCAGAGAGGGACAAGCCCCCGATAATTGGAAGTTCGTCAGCATCGGGGAGATTTTGTTGTTGGGAGCGGGTCGCGGGTCGCGGCCCGCGGGCAGCCCGGGCAGACCGCAGACGTCCGCAGAGCGCCGTGCCGGCCAAATCCCCGGCCAGGGCTGCCAACTTGCCCGCGCGGCCGCAGCGCCGCTGATCCCTGCTAATGGAA
The DNA here is from genome assembly GCF_021461385.2 of Schistocerca piceifrons. Taxonomy (NCBI): domain Eukaryota; kingdom Metazoa; phylum Arthropoda; class Insecta; order Orthoptera; family Acrididae; genus Schistocerca; species Schistocerca piceifrons. The sequence continues at coordinate 953,500,030 of NC_060138.1, forward strand.
CGCTTTTTGAGAGGACACCGGGACCGCTAATGCCGCGCACGGCCGCAAGGCGAACGTAAAGCAACTTAAATAACGCCTAATCCTCACAGAAGGATCATCCCCTTCCGTTAGTTGAAATTTACGTGCAGTGAGGAAGTATATGAGAGAGCTCGCTAACGAACTGGTGTAAGGCTGAGCGCCCATTAGCACAGGGTTTCGCCGCCGAAAAATGCATCCTGTGTCGACAGTGAAGTTGGACTCAAACTTTTAGCCTCATTATTCCTACATTACCACTACCTAAGCTTTCTGAGCCTGACATTGTGTACCTAAGACTGCTGTTTATCCTCCATGACATTCCCCAGACAAGAATAGATCTTTCCGTCATGAACTTCATCTTCACTGGTCATCGCCGTAACTCTTAGGAAGGAAGCTATGTTAGCTGCCACGAAAGAAAGTCGGTGAGGATTTCTTAAGAACCTCGCCAAAGATTGGATTTTCGCGAATGAGAGAAATTGATAGGCGTCTCGTGGCTCAGTATTCAAGACGATAAAAAGTTTTGCACTCTCTTAGGTGATAGAGTTGTTTTACAGTGAAGCCGTAATTTTTTATTCAGACGGTCCGCAGCTCGTGGTCGTGCGGTAGCGTTCTCGCTTCCCACGCCCGGGTTCCCGGGTTCGATTCCCGGCGGGGTCAGAGATTTTCTCTGCCTCGTGATGACTGGGTGTTGTGTGATGTCCTTAGGTTAGGTTTAAGTAGTTCTAAGTTCTAGGGGACTGATGACCATAGATGTTAAGTCTTATAGTGCTCAGAGCCATGTGTGCTTTATTCAGACTATCTAAATTAATAGAAATGTTGTGACTTCACAGGCTTCCCTTGTGTAATAAGTCTTGAAAGTCGCGTTGGGTATGCTGCCGGGTCTTAAAATCAACATGATACAGTATTTCGGCGATCCATCTCGACTACAGCAGCAGCGATGTGCTGCTACTGAGACAAATTTGAGTTCAGGGGCGGAGTGCCCCGCGCACCGAATTGAACCCGCGCTGCGATGTAATTTGCTTGAACGCTCGCGCGCGCATCTTGACGCCTGCCAGCCACCTACATTGTCAAGTAATTGTCTACGTTCTTTGACCATAGCCCACAAGTTTTTATGCAAACATAGCGTATTTCATGAGTGCACGTCCTAATAGTGAAATATGTAGCTAAACTTTATAAAACTGAAATATGGATGTGAAAATGATCACAAGTGTGCAACTTGGTGGAACAACTGTCACCACAGCGTAATTATAATAATGATACTTCATCTTTATTCATCTCCAGCAATATAAACATTTACATGAATGTATAAATACCTGAGGATGCCCACAAGCCCGAAACCGGTCGTGCGACGAAAAATATAATATTTTATTGTGACTGGTAGCGGAAATTTTTCTACACCCTATAAAAGAACAGCCACGAAGAGCATCCACTTTGGATAGAATTCATTTGGGTATATTATTGATCAACGTCGTATATGTGGATTGGCAGTGATGCTGAGGAAACAGCTATGCGTCGATTGTCAGAGTGAGCAGATTAATATGTGAACTTTGTCGATGATTAGGGTTTCGGGTTTACGTCTCAGCTTCTTCTTAAGAGGGTATGTTGGAAATGTATTTAAGTGCTACACTAATGGTAGACTATATGGTAATATTCCTGAAGATGTAAAAGTACTTCAGGCGGTCAGTCCGGAACCGCGCGACTGCTACGGTCGCAGGTTCGAATCCTGCCTCGGGCATGGATGTGTGTGATGTCCTTAGGTTAGTTTGGTTTAAGTAGTTCTAAGTTCTAGGGGACTGATGACCACAGATGTTAAGTCCCACAGTGCTCAGAACCATTTGAACCATTTTTGCAAAAGTACGTTGTTAATAAAAATGGCACTCTTGACTGTACCACCAAACGAGCATCATCTGTGTACGACTGCATGAGAGGAAAATTACTGTCGAAATCAGTTTCTGTCGTTCATATTTTATTTTAAGCCACAAAAATTACTTGCAACTGAAGTTAACCACAAATGTAGAGTGGAAATCAATGATGAGGTAAGTAATTTTTTTTTTTTTTGCTTGTACCTGAAAAACCATGTTAAGCACCGTTGCCAACAACCTGAAAACCAGGCAAAGTGCTCCAATCACACTTTCTCATAGTGCACAAAAGGTCTGTAAGATCGCATAATTGGTAAATGCTGGCTGGCCCTCTAGCGAGGCTAAACCGGGCTAAGTGCCACAAAGCTTTGTAACTGTTGGTATCGTGTGACAGATTTTGCCCAGATTGAAAAACGTAAGCTTCTCTAAGAAAGTCAGTCTCAAGCACCTACGGAAATGGCAAAACTTATGGAGAATGCAACACCTAACAACCCATTTGCGGTTACTATTCTCCGGGCTGAAGACTTTTTATTTTAAAAAAAGCAGCCGATGCACATATTAACACAACGAAAATAAATATTACCAAATGTAGTTAGATTCAAATGAAAAAATTGCACCTGTTGCCGTCAAAATGAGAACAATGTTTGACGATCTTGAAGACCGGAGAACCTACAAGATTTTCAATGAAGTGATTATCAGTGACTTAACAAAGAACTTTGTTTTACTGTCACAACAATGTAAACACAATTTGTCAGTTGAAAGGAAAAAGGATCTGCAACAGGTTCTGGCGTATTTGAAAGTAGCTAACAGAACATTTTTCGAACAGTTAATCAGCTTTGTGCTCTATAAAATTAAAAGTAGGATTAAAAGTAATTTAATAAGAGAATAGTGTATCTGTAAAATATTTATTACTAACAAAACTGACAAATGCTTGAGATTTCTGTCATTGGTATTTAACTCGTGTTTGACGAGACCTGTATGGCATTTAGCACATTTTGAATTTTTCAGATTTAAACATTTATTTTCATTGATAAAAGAAAGCAAACTTAAAACATTTTTGCTACAGTTATATCACTCTTACTGTAGACAATAAATAAAAAATATTGTTGAGGTTTTTTTATTAAAATACTTTTGCCAAAACAGAAAGATGAATAACTCGGAATCAGCCTTTTGGTATTAGCCTGTTATTGATTTACACTCTACAAATGTTGCAGCGTTTGTTTTAGATGAGTGACTTTTCGATACCAGGTTTCTTCGTCATTTTCGTAGGTGTACAGTACAAGGATTTGGTGGAAGGTCATAAGCTGCTGTTTATTTCTCTAAAGCGTATAACTAGAAAATTGTACTTTCAAGAAGACAGTATCATATTCCTAGTTCGCCTCCCTATCGTCGGACCATCCTCAGGGTGAGTCGCAAGATTGACAACAAAGTATTAAGCACGGCCTTATATGCTCCCCCGCGACAAAGAGGTCCACTTGCACACGTGTCACCTGTCGTGAAAACGTTCAGACGTTCGATTCGCTTATCGATGTATATTTGTACTGCGTGCTGATAAAGGCAACGCTCTTGTTCTATTGTCACAGGAAGTCTATAAGGAAAAGGTATATGGCCTACTAAGTGCTGGTTCGTATAAGAATATTAACAAACATCCTACTAATAATGTGACAGTAAAGACCGCTACCTTACTGAATCGCTACCAAAGAAAGTTATAAAAGATTTAAAAGTGTGAGACGCGGTATCAACGAAATTTTATGGACTTTCTAAAGTTGAGAAATGAGGATGAGAGTCTACAGGTTTTGTCTATGCGGCCAATAACAAGCACTATTGGTTCAAGAACATATCTTTCAACCGAATATTTAGCCTCATTATTAAAACCATTCGTAAGAGAATGTTGTCACCATATTCGTTATTCTACGTATTTTAGTCAGAGACTCAGCAACATCATGCTAAATAGCACGGATGTGCTACTGAGTTTTTACGTGTTATAATTATATGTCAACGTATCCTTAAAGGATTCTTTGTCTCTTATCGGCCAACATTCTGACAAATACATCTTGGCCTTATTTGAGCCGTCTTATTTTCAATTTATTGGTGAATTTTTGAGCAGATTGATAGAGTTGCTATGGGAAGCCCCCTCGCCCCTGTTGTAGCTAATTTATTTATGGAAGACTGAGGACAAAGCACTGATTCGGCAAGTTTTAAACCAGTGGTGTTCCGGTGGTATGTGGATGACACATTTGTAGTATGGCCTCACTGGAAGAATAAATCACATTAGATTCTTGAGATTCCGAATTTTATCTACGCTAGTACTGAATGTACTATGGAAATATAAATAGTTGTCTGCCCCCATTTTTTGGAAATTTTTCGTTCGTCAAAAGTGTGATGGCACGTTAGAAAATGCTATACATCGTAAACCAACTTATACCGATCTATATTTACATTCCAGTAGCTACCATCACCCTTCACAAACAGCGGACGTCCTTAAGACCTTCTTAGTGCATAAGGCACACCGTATATCCAATAATGATAACTTGCAAGAAGAGCTCGAACACCATAACAGCTTTTTTAAAGCGAATGGATAGTCCCATCAACAAAATTGCGCAGCATTCAATGTAAATCCTATGATGCAAGTACGGGACCTGGACGAAGATAGTAATATCTTCACATCAACAATGTTCTGGCCTTAAGTGGGTGCTCTCTCCTCGAAGATCTCCCAGCATTCTCGAAAAACACCGTGTTAACGTGATCTTCCGGCCTCCTACGAAGGCCTTACTCGGCTCTATGAAGGATGATTCATTGCTTCGAAAGGAGGGTGTGTATCATATTCCGTGCTGAAACTTTGATAGGTCATTTATAGGTCAGACAACAAGCACTGTTGATGAGAGGTGCGTAGAACGTGGAAGATACACAAGCTTAGCACAGGCAAACAAGTCAGCGGTGGCAACTGTACAGATATGGGTCATTCGATGAATTAGAGTGACGTGAAAATTTTAACATCCATCTCTTCCTTTTGGGATTCTGTTTTCAAGGAAGCCATGGAAATCAGATTAACCGACAAGTTAATAAATAGAGATAATGGTTTTAATTTGAATAAACCTGATATCCGGCTCTTGGTGTACTTAAATTACAGAGAAGTCGTCAAGGTGCACCACCGCCGAATATATATCGATAAGTGAATCGAATGTCTGAACGCTTCCACCACAGGTGACGCGCGTATAAGCGTACCTCTTTGCCGCCGAGCAGCATCTGTGATCCGCATGAGCAGTACCGCAGTGGTGGAGCATAAAGGGTCGCGCTTGTCACCGTGTCGTCAACTCATCCAGAAACTCATGTCATGCAGATCGCGATCACCCCACAACAGCAACATCCAACACGTTTGTCTTTCTCTTTGCTCAGCGACCCAAAATTTCTAAATCCAGAGAAACTCCTAACTCACATTCAGCGCCAAATACCAGCAATGTAAATCCTATTACAAATGTATCTGAACGGAAGGCACGCTTTGCGCAACGCACTCTCAACGTGACACTCCGATCCGTTGTGGGGTATGTTGTTTCTCGACTTCATATTGTGACAGAGAAAAACGGACAGCATACCGAACATGTCTTGCACCAGTGTCGCAACAGTTAAAAACCGATTTCGTTGTTGCTTTTTATGTTTTTTTTTTGCCCCACAACAAACAAAAAACGATGTCATAGTTGCCTTATATGTGACTTAAGGCCTCAGGACAATTGAAAACTAATTTTTCCCATCCGATGTGGGCTTACCAACCTAACAGTGCCCCAACTGTTGAATAACCGAACTTTTGCGGTCATGCACACTGCACAATATGGGTTGGTTTCGTGTACAACTCACACCATAGCCGTCGTATTGCGATTCATTTGTCATTTGTACCAAACAATTTATGTTCGCTATTTACACTGTTTTGAAACTGAATCTTTATTTACACACTGCGGTGACAAAAGTCATAGGACACCTCCTAATACGGCGGCGGACCTCCTTTAGTGTGCCGGCTGAAGTGGCCGAGCGGTTCTAGGCGCTACAGTCTGGAACCGCGTGACCACGACGGTCACAGTTTCGAATCCTGCCTCGGGCATGGATGTGTCTGATGTCCTTAGGTTAGTTAGGTTTAAGTAGTTCTAAGTTCTAGGGGACTGATGACCTTAGAAGTTATGTCCCGAAGTGCTCAGAGCCATTTGAACCATTTTTTTTCCTTTAGTGTGACGTGGTTACGCAACTCGACATGCCATGGACTCAACAAGTCGTTGGAAGCCCTCTGCAGAAATAATGAGTCATGGTGCCTCTGTAGCCGTCCTAACTTTTGTCAGTGCAGTATTTTGTGCACGAACTGACCTCTCTATTATGTCCCACAAATGTTCGATGGGATTCATCTCGGACGATCAGGGTGGCCAAACCATTCGCTCCAACTGTCCAGAATGTTCCTCAAACCAGTCGTGAACAACTGCGGCACTGTGACGTGGCTCATTGTCATCCACACAAATTCTATCGCTGTTTGTGATCTTGACGTCTGTGAAGAGCGAAAATGGGCTCCATGCAGTCGAACATCCAGCAGACCAAGTCCATTCCGTGTAAACACGGCTCACACCATTATGGAGCCACCACCAGCATGCACAGTGCCCTATTGACAACTTGGGTCCATGGCACTCGAACCTTACCATGAGCTGTCACTACCGTCATCTTGTATGTATGTATCGTTATTCCGTGGTTTTTGTTGCCACAATGTAATCACTCTTTATATGCGTTGTTACTCAGAAATGTGCTTCCAGAAACACAACAACTTTTCCCTGTCATTAATCCCATATAATGCAGTGAAACTACTTGTTTTCTGTGAGAAGTACACTCCTGGAAATGGAAAAAAGAACACATTGACACCGGTGTGTCAGACCCACCATACTTGCTCCGGACACTGCGAGAGGGCTGTACAAGCAATGATCACACGCACGGCACAGCGGACACACCAGGAACCGCGGTGTTGGCCGTCGAATGGCGCTAGCTGCGCAGCATTTGTGCACCGCCGCCGTCAGTGTCAGCCAGTTTGCCGTGGCATACGGAGCTCCATCGCAGTCTTTAACACTGGTAGCATGCCGCGACAGCGTGGACGTGAACCGTATGTGCAGTTGACGGACTTTGAGCGAGGGCGTATAGTGGGCATGCGGGAGGCCGGGTGGACGTACCGCCGAATTGCTCAACACGTGGGGCGTGAGGTCTCCACAGTACATCGATGTTGTCGCCAGTGGTCGGCGGAAGGTGCACGTGCCCGTCGACCTGGGACCGGACCGCAGCGGCGCGCGGATGCACGCCAAGACCGTAGGATCCTACGCAGTGCCGTAGGGGACCGCACCGCCACTTCCCAGCAAATTAGGGACACTGTTGCTCCTGGGGTATCGGCGAGGACCATTCGCAACCGTCTCCATGAAGCTGGGCTACGGTCCCGCACACCGTTAGGCCGTCTTCCACTCACGCCCCAACATCGTGCAGCCCGCCTCCAGTGGTGTCGCGACAGGCGTGAATGGAGGGACGAATGGAGACGTGTCGTCTTCAGCGATGAGAGTCGCTTCTGCCTTGGTGCCAATGATGGTCGTATGCGTGTTTGGCGCCGTGCAGGTGAGCGCCACAATCAGGACTGCTTACGACCGAGGCACACAGGGCCAACACCCGGCATCATGGTGTGGGGAGCGATCTCCTACACTGGCTGTACACCACTGGTGATCGTCGAGGGGACACTGAATAGTGCACGGTACATCCAAACCGTCATCGAACCCATCGTTCTACCATTCCTAGACCGGCAAGGGAACTTGCTGTTCCAACAGGACAATGCACGTCCGCATGTATCCCGTGCCACCCAACGTGCTCTAGAAGGTGTAAGTCAACTACCCTGGCCAGCAAGATCTCCGGATCTGTCCCCCATTGAGCATGTTTGGGACTGGATGAAGCGTCGTCTCACGCGGTCTGCACGTCCAGCACGAACGCTGGTCCAACTGAGGCGCCAGGTGGAAATGGCATGGCAAGCCGTTCCACAGGACTACATCCAGCATCTCTACGATCGTCTCCATGGGAGAATAGCAGCCTGCATTGCTGCGAAAGGTGGATATACACTGTACTAGTGCCGACATTGTGCATGCTCTGTTGCCTGTGTCTATGTGCCTGTGGTTCTGTCAGTGTGATAATGTGATGTATCTGACCCCAGGAATGTGTCAATAAAGTTTCCCCTTCCTGGGACAATGAATTCACGGTGTTCTTATTTCAATTTCCAGGAGTGTATATACTTGCAACCACGAATATGATCTGAATGTGGGCGACATTGTTTGAAACAGCGACTGAATAAGTGTATTTTCTACATCTTTAGATATGAATGGTTTACTATACGCTTTTTAAACTGGTAGAAAAATTTTTCCTCCATATTTATTACATATCACTAAAACAACAGAAGAACGCTTGTTCTCTGCAAATGTGTAGACCTTACCAACCTATTTATATATGTGTAGAATTTACTAAAACTTGTGGACCCCTTGCTCTCTGTAAACACATATTGGTTGCTTAGGGAGAGAGAGAGAGAGAGAGAGAGAGATAGAGAGAGAGAGAGAGAGAGAGAGAGAGAGAAGATTTTATCTACAGTTAAAGATTAATCCGTACTTACTAATTCACTTGTGAAAGTCATAGATGAAGGTGCATACATAACATCGCAACTACTATTTTTTCGTGAACACTTGAGGCATTTCTCCCATCGGGATGTGATTTACTATTGCATTCATTATAAGCATTTGCTCACAGATTCTCGATCCTGAGAGCTTCTGCAATTATTAAAATCTTTGGCTCAGATGAGACCAACAGCAACTAAGATGTGATATTAAATCCCACGTATATGCGCAACGTTTTATTGTAATAAAATGTTGACACTCGGCCCTGAATCTTGATCTGACAGCGTTTTGTAGTTCAACGTCTTCCCTATGCGAAATCAAAAGTTCAAGTTCTTTCAAAATATTCCAAAGAGTATATATCTTCCACTACTTTATGCAATTATCTTTAAATAAATTAATATACTGCATCGACATTACAGATCACCACTCAAGTATCAACAGTTCCTAACTTTGCACGAACAGATTAAAACTATGCATTATAATGAAGAATTGCTAGCTCACAAATTCGAACTTAAGCCATATATCCCGAAATAATTCAGTTACACATAATGCGCTGTGTGTTCCGTTGTCCATCTTTTCAAATGGTCAAGTAATTCAAATTTTAACTCTCAATGAAAGTCTTGGCCTGGCACGACGTAAAGTATTGCGTCAGTCGTTCAGGTATACAAAGGTAAGGCTGGCGTTTCAAAATACTTATTTTTCATTCTTGTTCAATAGCTATGGCACCCCGACCTTCCAGGAGGCCGGTGCGTTGTCGTCCTGGTGTCGGCACACACGCTATCAGCGCTTTGATATTTAGCGCCTCTAGCGCTTAAGGACACTCCATGGCGTCGTTAAAAAATTCTTTTCCAAAACGCTGGCCTAGTCTGCTTAAATGGAAAAGAAAGCACACGTTTGTAACAATGAACGGGAATTGGATATACGTCCTAATCTCCTTTCCCCTCCTGTCTCCATGTCTCTGTTCATCTTCACCTCCCCCTCTCTTTGTCCGTCTCGTCCCCCTTGCTCTTATCTCTGTCTAACAGCTTCTCCCTCCTATGTTGATCTTCTCCTCCCCCTTTTCTCTCCAACTTCACCTGCCCCTCTTTCTGTCCACTCGCCATTTGCTCCCACCCCTCGCACATCTCCTGCCTCCCCTCTCTTTGACACTGTGCTTTGATTATTGTTATTGCAAATTCAGATTTTGTAGTAATATTGTAACCATAAATCGATAAGCCATTAACACAACTTTCTGTATGCTAACGAAGTTACACTATTGTATTCAAGGTGAACACTAATAAAATCGAAAAACTGCAGACTCTGATTCCTTACTGGAATGTAGGAAGGAAAGTTCCTATGCAAATGTGTAAATGTGTTCGGCAAAGAAATGTTGCCACAGTAGATGGTGCTAAGGAACGACAGATCCTCTGACTTCTTGCCGTGTGTTCCTTGCGTGTTGCAGGTTGTGTGATTGACGCAACGTGCTGTAAGCAGCAGAATGGCCGGGTATTCACGTCGAGAACGAGCCGAGATGGTGTTTGTGCGCTGCCAAGCAGATGGAAACAGCCGAGAGGCAGCACGGCTACAGAAAAACAAGTATCCTCAATACGCCAATCACATCACACAACATTTCTAGCTCTTTTTGGGTGTTTGCGTGATCATGGGTCCTTAAACACAGACGAATGTACAGAAAGGCGGCAGACTCTGCGTACACCAGATTTGAAAGGGTGGGTTCTACGAGATATTGAGAGGAATCCTACTACGAGTTCCAGGCAAGTGGCCCACCAACATGGCACACGTGAAAGTGCATCTTGCATGACAACCGATACTATCGCTGTCACCAGCTACGAGTGCAAGAGTTATCAACAGCAGATTTAACCTCTACGGGAAAGATATTGTCGATGGATTTTACACCACATCGTCACAATTGCGGGATTTGTCATCAGCCTGACGAAACAACATTTACTAGAACTGGCATCACCTATCTGAATAATCATTGTCTGTGGGTTACAATCGTCGTGGAATGGTTGACGCATCCCATCAGCATCGGTTCAGGATCAGTGTGTGGGCAGGAACTCCTGGCGGCCACACACTTGGACCGGTTATTATTCCTCAACACCTTGACGGAGAAACGTACCTGGGCTTCCTGCGGAATACTCAACCAGGTCTGTCTGAGAATGTGTCTTTGGCATTCTGTCAGGTTATGTGGGTTCTGCGTGACGGAGTACCAATCCCACTTGCACATTACAGTCCGCCGAGACCTCAACATTTTCCAGGGACGTTGCCAGGACGCGTAGACCCTTTAGCATGACCTTCTAGATCAAAGGATAAAAACCCCTGGATTTATACCTCTGGATGCATCTGAGAGGGGTTGTGTGTGCTTCATCAGTTCCTGATGTGCAGACCCTTCAACAGTATGTTCACGATGCCTGTGACGCTGTTCAGAGAGACTAGAGCCTTTGTCCTGAACTTCCTCGGGGTACTATGTTAAAATTTGACGAGAATCTGTCAACAGCATTTTGAGATTTTTGGTAACGACATTTTCCTCTCTATATATTACATATTTGTATATTGTAATTTAAAAATATATGTATAAAACGCAGGCTTATTGGAATGCATCGCTGTGTGAAATTTCGACGCAATGTGTGAAGACTTTTCGGGAATTCAATATATTGTACAAACGATCATTTACATTTTTGTGAAGATTTCTCCTACAACTCGAGTATTCGAATCCAACATTCGTTGTAGGTATCGAAAGCTGACTAAACTCGGAGCTAAGCGAGAATTTTTTCAAAGGACCTAGCGATCAGTAGCGTTAGTGGTGGAGAGTTTTTTGCTGTTCGAAGTAGTTTATCTTCAACTGAAGTTGAAGTAGGTAGTTCGCATGAGGTGAGTTAGTGTGGGTAGAGGCTATAATTGACACTAGGAATTAGTGATAAGTAGATTCCTCTCTCCATGGGGGAATTCTACAATAGTAGTATCCCAGGTTAAGTGGTTTAACTTTACCCAGCAACCAAGGACACGAAGACATCTACAAGCATAACTTATGTACCATACACCCAGGGTCTAAACACCTATAAGTAGTCAGTAACTGACACATGTAAAGACCACAACAGCTCGATAACATAACTAGAAACCTCAATTAGAGAACAAGTTAACCAGTTAACACACTGGTGGACAACTTCTGTCCATCAAGTCACTGCTTCGGTACAACTGACAAATATCGTTAAGGCTTCGCTTTTATTTCCATTGCAATGAAAGGTTCCCTTTTCCATAGAAAAGGAGGTACCACGCAAACACGCAGCACCAGCTAGAAGAGAGCTCTACAAGTTCAGAACACTTGAACTACCACAACAGACAAGTTCGTCAATATCCATAGTGTTCACAAAAATCCTCAGCACCTAGGATGAAATATGCAGACACAGAAATTTAGTACCCACAGCAGAATGCTTACACCAGACAATATTTCATCCCAAGCGAGCAGAACACTGTCTGCATCAAATGATCCTCTCCACTACAACCAATTCCAACTTCATTCTGCCCTATCCTCTGCACCAATAATTTGCCATAACACGTCCACAACACGGACCGCCACTGCCAATGTCCGCACACGTCTTCCGCTCGCCTCACGTCGGTGTGCAGGGATTGTTTATTCCTCCCTGGACGACGACCGGAGTAATCAGCTGCTCCTTGCCGAGTGCCGAAATGTCTCGCAACGTCCACTGCAGCGTCCTCTTTCTCCCTGACCAACAATCGCTGCTCTCCGGCTGCACTCTCTTCTCAGGTGCCGGTCGCGGAGGGAAGTTCAAACACCTGGACGCGACGTGACGCCGTAACGTCACCCCCCCCCCCCCCCCGCCCCAATACCTCACCCCTTAAAATGGCATCGGGAGGTGATGGCGATGTAGCAGTCTCTCGTCCATAGCGATTGGTCTCTCCCGGAGAGTGGTCTCATCCGCAGCACAAGTAGACGTTTGTAAAGAAAGGAAATTACTAACGGCTGAGGACACCACCTCAAATTAAGAGTCACTTTTACTTCCTAACTCTCCATGGGGAGAGCGACACGTTCGTTCAACACAAGAGAACACCCGCTAACAGCACCTCCCGGTGGTAATGTTCTTGTGGTAAACAGGGTTCCAACTACGCTTAAGTAACAGATTAACATATAATTACATATTAACTAAAACAAAATATAATTAAAATTACAACTTCTTAGGCCTAATTCCTCGATGTATGTTTTACAACATTCTAGTGATCCTCAAGACTCGTGCCTTCCTTGAACGGCTTCAGTTGAGGAGTTAAATGGAGCTTCAATAATATTTTAGTATTGGGATCTCTCGCAAGTAAGGTCAGAGGCGAGACTTTCTCTTGCCCCATAAATGAAGAGAGGAGGTTCCCTATTACCTTGACCGCCCCCCCCCCCCCCTATTTGCGACATGGAAATTCCTATACCTAACCTTGCCATCACGATGAAGTGAGGTCGCCTGCCTTCCCGCGTTGCACCGGCGCTCCGTTCGCTGATGGGCGAGGTTTAGACTCTTTCTGGGTCTCCTCCTTCTACCTTTAATCTGCGCAGAGTCGACACTATCCGGAAGCAAGCCGTTTGTGTTCCAAAAGTTGGAGAGCGGACAGTTCGGCTCGTAGGAGAATGTAAGGGCGGCCAGGGTGTCCTCATAGGCCTCACATTCGGTAGTATTAAATGCAAGACAGCGAGGCATCCTATCTATTGTGGGCATCCCGGTGGTACGCGATCACGGCAGGACGCAAATTGATGTTTACCCTTTCCGCTAAGGATGGGTTCGGGTAGAACGGTGTGGTTATGGTGTGCCATAGATCTGTTTCGAAACGGAAGGTTCGAAACGGCGCCGAAGTAAAGGAAGGAGCATTGTCGGTAACTATGCTTCTTCTTGGCCCAAAGGTTCCAAAGGTTTCCTAAAGCCTTCACCTTTAGCAGAGTGGTGGTGCCTCGCGTCGGTATCAACAAGCAAATGGGAGTAAACGCTTGTATTCAGATGAGTGCTTAGCGACTGCCTTCACGCGAACGTAGTCAGGGCCTCACGTAATCGACATAACCTTTCCATAGGATAATTGGCTGCTTCTGATGCCATCAATTCCTGGCGTGATCCAGAGAGAGGTTCACTTGAAGCACACACTGACATTGAGCAACCATACTCCGTAATTCCTTATCCTTATCCTTCCATACCAAGCTTTCTTTTACCTTCGACCGGGTTTCAAACACACCTACTGGTGCTTCATTGTAATATTTAAATACGCTAGGTAATAATTCCCTTGGAAAGACTACCCACTATCCCCCTTCGCTTTAACAGAACAATACAGCAGGTCCCCCTTAAGAAATACGGCTTTACTTCCTTACCCTACCGTATCTTATCCTTAAGATCCCTCAGCTCAGGGTCAGCACCCTGCCGCCCTCCCATGTCACGAAAAAATTTCGGGCTCTCTGACAGTATAGCACCAATTAATTCTTCGAGCCTCCCACATTCTACATCTCCCCCGGTGGAGCCTCCTCATCCACAAACATTCTGTTTAATCCATCGGGAACTACGTTCTCCGTCCCTAGATACGCCGTACTGCAAATATAAATGCAGACAGAAGGACCGCCCACCAAGCTATCCGTCCCGTATGCCGTGGGCGCCCCGGGACCTAGCTTAAGGCCTCGTCGTCAGATTGCAGCAAAAAGAACTGGCGTTCGAGGTGTGCGCAAAATTTCTCTGTGCAAAACAGTACTGTTAGAGTTTCCAGCTCATACACTGAATACTGTAAGCAGCCTCGGCCTAGGTGATGGGGCGCGGGCCTCCGAGATGTTCCTGAAGAAGCACGCGGCCACCCCGAAAGCGGAAGCGACATTCTGGACGAAAAATTCTTGACTGAAGTCCGGTATCGCAAGCGCGGTCCCTCTAATACGAAATTTCTTCTCCTTCCTCCTAAATTCATTACGCGCTGCTGCCATTTGGGCAAAAATTAGCCGTGAATTTACGGAAAAAAGTTCGTCTTACCTACGAAGCGGGCTACTTCCTTGGTATTCTTACGTTAGCAGGTCGACGCGAATGGGTAGTCTTAGTGCACTCTTGGTCAACAGAAACAGCCTTCTCCGATATCAAATACCTCAGGAAGGATATCTCAGGCTGATCAAAATTAACCTTGGATGGTTTAACCGTAAGGAGCATCCGTCTGAGACGCCCAAGCACTTGTCTAATAACGATTAAATGTTCGTCAAAATTTTTACCGAAAACTTCAACAAGTTCAGAACAACTGATCTGCCGCAACAGGCAAGCTCGTAAATGTCCACCGAGTTCACAAAACCATCAGCGTCTACGATTGAATATCCAGACGACAGAGTGCTTACAGCAGACAATATTTCATCCAAAGCGAGCAGCAAATCATCCTTTTCACTCCAACTACCTCTAATGTTATTCTACCATATCCTCTGCACCAACCATCTGCGATATCATGTCCGCAACCCGGACCGCCACTGTCAATGTCTGCACACGTCATCCGTTTGCATCAGTCAGTGTGCAGGGACTGTTTATTCCTTCCTGGACGACGACCGGAATTCCAATCAGCTCCTCTTTGCCGAGCGCCGAACTGCCTCGCGTCATTCACCACAGCGCCCTCTTTCGCCACTGGCCGACAAGCACTGCTCTCCGGCGGCGCCCTCGTCTCAGCCATCAGTTCAGCGCGCGATGCCGATGAGTGCGGACAACTGAACGCGCGCGTCCGAGCCAGCCGGCTGGGTCGCGCAGGGGCCGGCCGCTGCCCGGTCGGTGGGGCCTGCCCCGCCGGCCGTCCCGGCGGCCGCTCCCCACAGGACGGTTACAGTGGCGACGGCTCCTGCAACGATAACGGATTCTGACAGGCAAGATAATGAGGACAGGACCACGACGAGCGATACGCGAATGCAGAGCGGAGGACAACGTACGTCGAACCCCTATGACGAGAGGCATCAGCTAACACAGAACGATCGGCAAGAACGGGAACTGAGACGCCAAATACAACACATGATTCTGCAAAGTCAGGAAGTATACGACAACCGCACTAGTACAGTTCCTACTTCACAGCCTGAAGAACAAGTAGACGACGTGGAACAATTTTCTCCACCAGAAGACGACGACGAAATGGAGGGAGTCTCCTCTGAAGAAGTTTGGACCATGCAGCCCACCGACGGAGAGGGCGATTTTACACTAGATCGCCAAAGAAAACGACTCAACGCTTCTCCTAAGCAGAACAACTCTCGGAAGCGACAACGTCCAGAAGAACTGAAAACTTCCAACCGTTATGCGGCTGTTGCGACGGAAGATACTACGGATGCTCCAGAACGTATGGGCCGGACGAGTGATGTCAATCTCGAACCACATAAAGAGGGGACAGATGGCTCTGGCCGGAACTTACTACGCAAAGTTCCGTCCGTTACTATTTACCATACCAAGAACTACATGGAACTCAACAAGGCGCTGAAAGCGAATATTGACGGCAGTCTTAAGGCCATCTACCAACGAGACAGGATCAAACATCACTTTGACTCCTATGAAGATCAACGGCGGGCCATCAGTTTCTTTGTGTCGAATGACATCCACTTTTTTACACATCAGGCCGCAGAGGACAAGGACCTCAAAGTGGTTGTCAAACGTCTACCTGCCGAAGTTACGGAGGAAGAACTGAAAGACGCAGTGATAGAGAAGGGTTTCCCTGTCATCAACGTCCACCAGTTTAAAAATCGAGACGACAACACGAAGGAATTACGACCTCAAGATGCTTACTGTGTCACGTTGCCAGCCCAAAAGGAAAACTACAAGATTTACGACATCAAATACCTTCTGTATACTAAAGTCGTTATTGAAACCTACAACAGACAAGAAGGACCTGTTCAATGTCGCCACTGCCAGCGATTCGAACATACGGCTAATTATTGCAGCTTGCCTGCTCGCTGCGTTCGATGTGGAGGGAAACACCGCTCTTCAGCGTGTACTCATCCCCGAGGGGCTCCTCCGAAATGTGCTAACTGTGAAAAGGATCATCCTGCCACATGGCGTGGCTGCCAGAAGTACCAGGAACTTCTCAGGAAATACAGACAACGGTCTTCCCCGCAGCCCTCTCAACGGAGGATTAGTGTAATACGGAACTCCAACCTGACGCCACACCCTCCGCCCCACCGTCAGCAAACGCCACAAGAACAGCCGGAGGCGACACGGCAGCCAGTAACACAGCCTCCTCTTGAAGCACTTCCACCTCGACAGCACCGCCAGCATTATTCAAACGCCCACGCAGCATCTCCACGCCGACCGGAACCGGAAACCTACGTCTCACCAGCTCATTTGATGGAATCTATAGTTCCAGCGCTCTCTGATGTCGCGAAGCTTCTCACCGCCGTGCAGCAACAACTAGTGGGGATACTTTCTTTAATGGAAAGTGTATTGAAGGTATTTGGAACACCTTAAGATGGATCGCCCTGGGACCACGAGAAACCTGAAAATCTGTATATGGAACGCCAATGGAATGCAACACAAGAAAACAGAATTCACTGAATTTTTACAACGTCACAAAATCGACATCGCACTTGTATCGGAGACGCACCTTCGTCCAAGAACTGAGCTCAGATTTCGTAACACGTATATCTATAGAACGGGCAGACAAGGCCAACGAGGTGGAGGGACCACAGTTCTGCTTAAAAGGGAACTGCGGCACCATCATGAAATACTACCACACCTCCAACATCTGGAGGCAACAGCAGTAACGGTTCGATCTGCGGCAGGCAACATCACTTTCATTGCGGCGTACTACAGCCCCGGAAAAAACCTGGTGCCAGCCGACCTCCGGAGTATCTTCACCAATTTTGACAAAATCTTCCTAGGAAGTGACCTTAACAGCAAGCACGTCGCGTGGAATTCCCGGCGTACGAACCCTCGTGTACGAACATTGATTGCCATGGAAGAAGAACTGGGCATCACAGTCCATGGCCCACGAGAGCCCACACTTATTCCTTACGTCGATCGGCAAGAAGCAGACGTCCTAGATATTGCTATCATCAAAAATATTGAGACGAACCTCCAGCTCCGCACCGTCGACGATCTTTCGTCTGACCACCGACCTGTTACCAGCATAGTGGAAAACGCAACGGCCAACCTTCCGCCCCCAACCTCACAAACTCTGAAATGGGGTCAATTTCGGACATATCTTGACAACAATATCTGCCCGACGCAGGACGTTTCAACACCGGAAGCCATCGACATCGCGGTACAAACTTTATCGCAGAAGATAAAGGTAACCAAACGGAGGGCAACTACTCACACGGTCTACCCTGTAGTAGCTTTCGACGAGTTCCCTCCTCTACTCCAAGAACTGAAGACACAGAGAAACAGGAGCAGGCGACGTTGGTTCCGCTATAGAAACCCGATCAATCGACGAGAAACACACGTCTTAACACGAGAACTGCACAGGAGAGTGGCCGAGTGGCGACAGCAGGTCTGGGAAGATAAGATGGATGAATTCTTACTTCAAACCAAGAACGAATGGCAGGTAGTCAAGAACATACGACACCAGCGGCCACCTGAAAGAGCCATCAGAGGACCAGATGGCCTCCTCTATGACGAACTCGCCCAGGCGGAGCTGTATGCTACGACTTACCAAGAACAGATGTCTACACCAGCGACCCCCGTGAACGACGTCCGCCTGCAAGAACAGGAAGCCGTCGTTACAGCAGAATGGACTGCTTTTCGTGCTGCGCCTGTGCAGAGCCGCCCACAACTCACCACACCCGCAGAGATCCGTAAAATTGTCTGGAAGACTCGGAATAATGCGCCGGGCAACGACTCCATAAGCAACACCGAATTGGAACAGTTGCCCAGGAAGCCAACTGTGCTCCTTACCCGAATTCTCAACAGCTGTCTTCTGCAGGGATATTTTCCTACGGCGTAGAAGACGGCTCGAGCAGTCCCAATACTCAAGCCAGGTAAAGACCCAGCAGAACCCAACAGTTACCGGCCAATTAACCTCTTGCCGACCCTTGGCAAGGTGCTTGAGAGAGTGCTGTTGAAGAGGCTCCATGACACGCTTACAGCGCATGACGTTATACGGCCCGAACAATTCGCTTTCAAGGACAAGTTATCTGCCGAACTTCAACTACTACGGATCACAGAACGAATACAAGAAGTTTACAACAAGCAGCACTTCACTATTGGTGTCTTCCTTGACATCGAAAAAGCTTATGATAAGGTGTGGAGGCCCAACCTTATCGTCAAACTGCATCGCACTACCCCTATTGCGGATTGTTACATTAGACTCATAGACAGCTTTCTGCAGGACAGGAAACTGTATATCCGAGTCGACGATAAAAACTCCGAAATGAAACTGATCTCCGCAGGAATTCCGCAGGGCGCTGTCATTTCGCCTCTGCTTTTCAACTTATATATAAAGGACATCCCAACAGTCCCCCTTGCTACGGCGAGTTTTTATGCGGACGATACGGCCTTTCTGAGAACTGGACGACACTTGGACCAGCTAATCGCTAGGATGCAACGGCAACTTGCTGTAATGGAACGCTGGGCGCTGCAAAATAAGATAACGATCAACCCGACGAAGACGGCAGCCGTTCTGTTCACACGGAGGAAACCAGTTCTGAACGAGAGACTCCAACTAGCTGACCAATTTATCCCATGGTCGCCGGGAGTGAAGTATCTCGGTGTCTACCTTGACAAAAAATTACTCTTTACGCAGCATATTGACGACAAGAAGACGGCAGCCCAGAAGATGGCCAGGTCATTGATTCCGTTCCTGAAGAGTAAGGATCTCAGCCCTAAACTCCAATTGTATAAGGCAACGGTGGAACCTACAATGTTGTACGGCTCCACCTCGTGGGGAACTACGTGCGTCTCCAACTACAACAGACTCCAAGCGCTGCAAAACATTTGCTATCGATGGATCAGAGGAGCTCCATGGTGGACAAGAAACGTCGACATCCGCACCGCACTCCACGAGACCACTATACAAGAGAAGGTCCATGACAAGGCTCTACGAGTTTTTGACTAGATCGATGCCCTTAGGGACGAAGTTCGACAACTGGAATCGCTAGGGATGGTAAACCCTGCAAGATGGCACAAGTATCGAGTACCGAAGTCAATAACGTTTCACCCCCCAATAGGCAATCTGTCATGACACGTGGAAGCAGTCACACATAACAGCCTTGACACATTTCACCCTCCACAGGAGATAGACATCACAGCAGGCTAAAGGACCCATTGCGTGCCCAAGCCTAACTGAATGTGTAATAAATAGTTTTCCTTTTATCCTTACATCCCATCCTAGAAGAATAAGTCATCAAGGATGACCTCTTCGGTCCACACACTATACATATATATATATATATATATATATATATATATATATATATATATATATATATATATATATATAAAAGTTCGTCTCAGGAACCGGCAGCGACGGGAAGTTCAAACATCGATGCTCGATGTGGCGCCTTAACTTCACACACTATGCAAGGGTAGACCAGATGTGGCTTAAATTCAAAGAAACAGTATGTGAGCAACTGAGAGATTTGTACCGAATAAATTAATAAAAGATGGCAGCGATCCTCATTGCACACAACGCAGGCCAAAATACTGGGGCAGAAGTAACAAAAAACTATGCCAGACACACAAGAGGCAAACAGCTCCAAGACTGGCGATGTCTTCTGAATCGCGAACTTAGCACCAATTTCAACGCGAGATGTTTTTAATAGCTTCCATAAATAGGCTCTAGAAATCTGTGAGAAAATCAAAAGAGATTCTGGTTGTGAAATACACCAGAAGCAAGACAAAATTAACACTTTCACTGCCCGATACCAATGGTACTTCAACTGATGACAGTACTATTACAGTGGAGTTACCGAACACTGTATCCCGAAATGCTTCACCAAAGAATACGAGGTAAATTTTCCAGAATTCGAATCAAGAACAACTACCAACGTGAGTAACTTTGGAAGTAATCCAGTATAGCGAAGCAGCTTAAATCACTCAATAAGGCTAAGGCCTCCAGTCCATATTGTATACCATTTACGTTTATTTCAGAGCGTGCTGACACAATAGCTCAACACTTAGTAATCGCATACAATCCCTTGCTCGACGAAAGGCCCGTACGTAACAACTGTTGCACAGGTCACACCAGGGCTCAAGAAAGGAGGTACGAATCCGATGAATTGTAGACCAAAATCACTGACATCAATATGCAGTAGGATTTTGGAAGGTTACATCGAAGGTAACGGTGCATTGACACGGAGTGAGCTCGGATTCAGAAAATACCTTTCTTGTGAAGCACAACTAACTCTTTGTTCGCACGAAGTAATGAGTGCTATCGGCGCGGGTCTCATATTGATTCCATGTTTCTAGATTTCCAGATGGCTTTTGACACCATTCCTCATAAGAGTCTCGTGATCAAATTGAGTGTTTATGGAGCATCGCTTCATTTGTTCCTCTGGATTTGTGGTTTTCTCTCTGAAAGGACACAGTTGGTAGTAATAGACGAAAAGTCATCGTGTCAAACAGAAGTGATATCTGACGTCCCTCAACGAAGTGTTTAAAACCCTCTGCTGATCGTGATCTATATACACGACTTCGGAGACAATCTGAGCAGCACTGTTATATTGTTTGCCATCATTTTACAGTCTAGGAAAGTCGTTAGAAGATAAAAATAATTGCAAAATGAGTTAGACACGATATGTATATGATGCGAAAAATGAGAGATGATCCTAAATGCCGGCCCCTGTGGCCGATCGGTTCTAGGCGCTTCAGTCCGGAACCGCGCAGCTGCTCCGGTCGCAGGTTCGAATCCTGCCTCGGGCATGGATGTGTGTGATGTCGTTAGGTTTAAGTAGTTCTAAGTCTAGGGGACTGATGATCTCAGATGTTAAGTCCCGCAGTGCTTAGAGCCATTTGAACCATTTGACCCTAAATAAAGGAAAGAGCGAGGCACCAGAAGGAATCCGTTAAATTTCGGTTACATGATAAATCACACAAATTTCACTGTACCTGGGAATTATAATTACTAACAACTTATATTGGACCAATCACGGCTGGTCCCGGCGGAGGTTCGAGTCCTCCCTCGGGCATGGGTGTGTGTGTTTGTGTGTTTGTCCTTAGGATAATTTAAGTTAAGTAGTGTGTAAGCCTAGGGACTGGTGACCTTAGCAGTTAAGTCCCATAAGATTTCACACATTTGAACTTTTTTTTTGGACCGATCATATAGATAAAGTTGCAGGTGGGCAAAGCACGGAGATGCAACGGGTCTACTAAAGCGACTGCCTTCACAATGCTTGCCGTCCTCTGGTAGTGTGTTACTGTGCAGTAAAGGACCCTTACTAGTTGGGATTGACAAAGGACATCGAAAAACTGTAACGAAGAGTAGCCCGTATTGTATTACAGCGAAATAGGGAACAGAGTGTCTCGGATATGATAAGCTAGTTGAGTTGGCAGTCATTAAAACATAGTCAGTCAATAAAATAAAGCCATTTTTCGTTGCGACGAGATCTCTTCAGGAGGTATCAATCACGAATCTTCTGAA
This sequence comes from Schistocerca piceifrons, assembly GCF_021461385.2. Lineage (NCBI taxonomy): Eukaryota > Metazoa > Arthropoda > Insecta > Orthoptera > Acrididae > Schistocerca > Schistocerca piceifrons. The sequence continues at coordinate 953,522,102 of NC_060138.1, forward strand.
TGAGAAAATATTTTACAGATGCCAACCTACATAGACAGAAATTTTGGAAATTTCTGGTAAGGACTATGGTACCAAAACGATGAAGTCATCGGTCTATAGGCTTACACAATAATTATTCAAATGGTTGAAATGGCTCTGAGCACTATGGGACTTAACATCTTAGGTCATCAGTCCCCTGGAACTTAGAACTAGTTAAACCTAACTAACCTAAGGACATCACACACATCCATGCCCGAGGCAGGATTCGAACCTGCGACCGTAACAGTCCCACGGTTCCGAACTGCAGCGGCTAGAACCGCACGGCCACAGCGTCCGGCTTACACACTAATTAATCTAACTGAACCTAACACGCTAAGGACATCGTATACACCTATTCGCGAAGGACGAATCGAACAGCCGACAGGACGGGGGGGGGGGGGAGAGCCAACCGTGGCCAGATGCCCTAGACCGCGCGGCTGCCAACGCAGCTACATAGACAGATATAATCATTATAAATAACATAAGAGAAATTAGAGCTCGTACGGAAAAATTTATGTGTTCGATTTTCCCACACGCTGCTCGGGAGCGGATCGGTAAGTAAAAAGCCTGAAGATGGATCGATGAACACTCTGCCAGGCACTTAAGCTTAAACTGCAGAGTAGTAACGTAGACGTAGATGTCGAACTAAGAGCACAGTTTCACCTGCACTATGGTGTAACAGTCGCTATGAATGGGTAAACGTCAGTGGAAAGTGCACAGGCCAACAGGTTCAAAAAATGGTTCTGAGCACTATGGGACTTAACTTCTGTGGTCATCAGTCCCCTAGAACTTAGAACTACTTAAACCAAACTAACGTAAGGACATCACACACATCCATGCCCGAGGCAGGATTCGAACCTGCGACCGTAGCGATCGCGCGGTTCCGGATTGTGGTTCCTAGAATCGATCGGCCACCCCGGCAGGCCACATGGCCAACAGGTCTGTTGATTTTGTTTCTCCTGTGCTACAGATTTGCACTACTGTGAAGAAGAAAGAACGGTAGGCTGTACAGAGTCACAGGTTGAAGGTCTTGGAGTGTGTTGCGTCGTTCTGGAGCAAACAAATAAGCATGGCTAACGCGCGCCCGTCAGCAAGGTACGGCTCGCCGAGTGCTTGACAGCGGCGCGGCACCACCTGCAGTAGCTGCGGGCGGCGGTGGCCTCCGCCGCATGCGCGCTCTTTCTTTTGCAGCGACGGACGTCTGTGGCCGCGCTCGCTCTGACGTTCTGACGGCCCCGGTCAGCGCGCGAGTCGAAACGAACAGCGGGGCGTGCTGAGCGACCTCGGCAACACAAAGTGAGGTAACTGTCGCTGTGGGTCTCGGATGACCTCTCTCTGCTGGCAGCAGCAGCTGCTTTCTCATGCAGAAATGGTTCGTGAGTGAATTTTTTTTTTCTTCAGCTTTTGTAATCCTTTTTAGTTCCTTTTATTTTTATTTTATTTATTTTCTTGAGTTTGTCGTTTAATTATCCGGTCACGAAACAAAGACATAACTACAGTTTTGTAAATTTGTTCCAGGCATTGGCGTAATGGGGACCGACACAGAGACGCAGACGCTGGCTCGTCCAATGACGTCGGTTCAGGCAGCAGTTCAGGAGCCGGTGCAGGTTAAGTCAGCGGTCGCGGCGGGGTGTATGCCTCTACGGGCACCACATTGGACGGTGCCGGCAGCGACTGGCGGAGAGATGGCAGCGACTTTTGTTGTGGACTCCAGCGACGTGCGCCGGCCGCTGTGGCCGAGCAGTTCTAGGCGCTTCAGTCCGGAACCGCGCTGCTGCTACGGTCGCATGTTCGAATCCTGCCTCGGGCATGTATGTGTGTGATGTCCTTAGGTTAGTTAGGTTGAAGTAGTTCTAACTCTAGGGGACTGATGACCTCATATGTTAAATCTCATAGTGCTTAGAGCCATTTGAACCATTTTTCCAGCGACGTGCTGGGTGGACGAATATTCCGCATAGCAAAACACTGATCTACTCGTATGGGCGGCACAATTTGTTTTGATGGTGGAGTACTGCCACAGAATGCCAGCACAGCCGTGTACCCATAAGTGGGAGGAACAGAGTTTCTTCATGTGATTTTGGAACGTCTGAACAGACTGTTCAGCTTCACCGTTAGACTATGGGCGGAAAGGAGCTGTAGTTACATGTAGATGCCATTGGCAGGACACAGAACTGTTGGAAATCAGCAGACGTGAATTGTGGACCACTGTCCGAGACAATGACTTCAGGAAGACCCTTCAGACAAAAATTACAAGCCAAAGGCGATTCTGTACCTCCAGTGGTAGTGGATGTTACGGAGACAACAAAAGATAACTTATCGTAAGCATCTGCCACTAACAACCTTCCGTGTTCCAGAATGGATCTGCGAAATCAATATCAATGCGCTGCCACCGTCTGGATAGACGTGGCCACTCAAAAGAGCATTACGACGGAGCTGACTGATTTTCCGCAGAAACTTTTCAATTAGAGATCATTTGATGAAGTAAACCTCAGTGTCTACGGATTGCCAAGTACAATGACGTCAGTCGAGTTGCTTTGCGTGAACTGTGCCCCTATAACCGTGGCGGAATAAAGACAGCATTTCCTATTGTAGAGACTGCGAAATCACAACCCTTGCCTCGCTGTTCTCTGTATGCAATAGCAGAGCACCTGATGGTGGGAAAAGTGTGTGCCGATGCTAAAAATAGCTTGGGTGTGGAATTTCATTCAAATTACATAGCCACTCACGGTGCACGTATTGTAAAACAACCTGAAGAGCAGCGTCAGAATCAGTTGCTGTGCAACACACTGATAGTCGAGGGGAAAGGTTTGAAGACGTGCACTAGTGTGAGAATCTATTTGGAAACTTGATTCCTCAGACGAATCAAATGCAGTGTCGGTAGCGACCGGTAACTAATACAATCTGTCAGTCAAATTTATAGTTAGACACTACCAGAGCCCAACTTGCAAATGACCGAGCTGGAACAGGCTTGGTAGGATTGAACAATGCCGTGAAAGGCCTATGATATGTTAACAAATAGGACTCCTGATTCTACTGGAGTTTCGTAACACCACAGATAATGGCGAACCACTCTTTCTCAGCCTGACTGTAATTGTAATTCGCTTTGTTAAGATATTTCAAGGGAAATGCTCTAGGTCTGTCAGAAGAACAAATCTTTTCGGAGAGCGATCTTCCAATCCTATAAGAAGCTAACAAGATTGTTTCATCTGAGTAAAGGTGAATGCAACACCTACGACTTAACAACTGAAACTGCTGAAATGAGATCTAACATTCTTTGGACCACACAAAAGGAAGATTTTTCTGCCGCAGTCGGTTAAGCAGAGCAGCAGTTTATTTTCACAGCGTTAGGAGCTCCTTAGTGTCAAAGGGCCCGGTCAGATCTATAATCGCAGTCAAGTGCGATGTAGCTGTATACCCTGTCCATTTATTAGGCAACCAAAATAGTTCAGTACTTCCTGGAAGAAGCCGCACTTTTTCCTGTTGCACTTTAAGCCAACTGCTGGAGGAATTAGCAACAGTCCAACCTTGTTTAATGTTTCTCAGACATACGACCCCCAACTGCTATATCACCTAGACAGTACAAGATGGGACTTTCGTTTCCAACTATTCCACGACTATTTGATAAACTGCGGGGGCTGGCACTTCCAAACTGGAACAAACCTAAGTGAATGTTAACCACAAAATAGTGCTTGAACTGTTCGTCCATCAGTAATTGAACATACGACTCTCGCAAATAAATCTCTGAAAAGTATCTGCCGTGCCCAGTCTGTCCATCAGTTCCTCTGGGCGTGGAAGAGGGAAAGAATCGACTACAGTTTGTGGTTTGCTGTTGCTTTAAAGTCAGCACACAAACGCAAAACACATGTAGACTTCTTCAGAATAACCAATTGTGGTGCCCATTGGCTTCAGAAACGGGTCTGATAACCTCATTGTCTTGCCTTCTTTTCAATTTCTAAGAAATCTGCTCCCGTATTGCATGGGGGACGTGTCATGCATGAAAAAATCTCGACTTTGCATTGTCTTTCATACTGATGTTAGCATCAAAGTCTTTTTATCGCCCGATACGTGATTCAGATTGTTCCTTCTACTTACTACAGAAGTCAGAAACATTAGAGGAAGGCACAGAAACATTGAAGTCCCTAACTAAGAACGCCCTCAAGCAAAAAGACTAGATAAATTATAAAATGTATAAGTTGCATTTGATTTTAAGTGAGCAGGTGGCTCATTTGGTCGTCTATATAATGCTAAATATTACTGATGCCTAATTAATTTTTTACGGGAAGCAATTGAAAATAAGCCTCGGAAGAAAATAGATACACTTGTCAGCCAGCAAAATAAACTTGCACAGATTGCCTTCATTAATACGCCGATTTGTCGAATTGTTGACAATATGAACTGTCCATTGTACAACATAAACAAAAAACTGAATTATATTGTGAAAGATTTTTATATTTTCGAAGGGAATTTTACCTTAAAGAACAGCGCAGTCAATCTATGGTATTGAAATTCCTGACAACGTAACATTTGCCTCATTAAACAGTGCAAACCTGTACTAACATACCAGTCACCGAAACAATAGCCATTATTAAAAATAATTTACTTCAAAATAAGGTTAAGAGTACAGGAGAAATAACAGTGTTCTTTGAGTCACTTGAAAATATTTCTGCCTTCAACGTTTTCTCATTCAAAGGCAAAATATATTTCTAAAAAGGCGGATTAGCAATGGCAATTCACTGGCAGGTACCACAGCTGACATCTTTGTTAATCATGCAGAATTACAGTTTTTCAAAAACAATCCACAGATCACGAATAAAATTTTGTATTATAAGAAGTATCTTGATGGTACGTAGTTGCTATACGAAGGTTCCAGAGACGAAGTGGACTCACTCACAAACATTTTAAATAATGTAATTCTTCAGGCTTTCCCGGCGAGATCTTGGCATGTGGAATAATCGGGTCTACTGCCGGATGTTTGTGTCGCTCTGGCACAATGTTTCGGCCACGTAACTCGTTGCCTTCTTCAGGTGCGACCTCAGGTGCGAAGTTACGTGGCCGAAATATTGTGCCACAGCGACACAGACATCCAGCAGTAGAATCGAGTATTCCAAATTTTAAATAATGTTCATCCTAATCTTGTTTTTACAGTATAATACGAAAAAAACCATAGCATTAACTTTTAGTTCTAATCATTTCGATTTGTTGCGGTAAGCATTGTTTTGCCGCTGACTCCTACTGATGTAATTATTAATTTTAATTCATGTCAACCCCCTAAATACAAAAAAGCCTTTTTCAAATCTGTGATTCACAGAACACTTAAAATATCGCTGGAGCCAGATGCAATCAAGACAGAACTAAACATTTTAAAGCAAACTGCCTAAGCCAACTCTTTTAATCCTAATAAAGCTGATCCTTTCTTCCGTAAATTGCAGCAATCTGACAACAGTCTTACAACTCCAGCAGGAAATTTACAAAAATGATGTACATGGGCTTACTTTCGTACAAAATTAATAGCCGGCCGATGTGCCCGAGTGGTTCTAGGCGCTTCAGTCTGGAACCGTGAGACCGCTACGGTCGCAGGTTCGAATCCTGCCTCGGGCATGGATGTGTGTGATGTCCTTAGGTTAGTTAGGTTTAAGTAGTTCTAAGTCCTAGGGGACTGATGACCTCAGATGTTAAGTCCCATAGTACTCAGAGCCTTTTCAAACATCTGATACAAAATTAATGAATTGTTCAAGAACACCAATTTGACAGTAGCCTTTGCAACTAATAACCTTTTGCAGAATAGGCTGAAACCTACAGTCTGAAACTGCAAAACTTCAGTATTCGTTATGCGGAACACACTTGCTATACATGTCTCAATAAATCAGTATTTGCCAACACCGAATACATTACAATCACTCAAAAAAATCTGCAACGAATAACTTACAAATCCTTCACAATGCTGCTGAAAGATTGTTGCTTATTACATTAGAAGAGATAGAAATTTATGCTCGCTACAAAAACAAACCGCCATCCATACTCAACGAGCAACTAGACTTCAGAGAAAAATATATCTAATATCTTTTTAAAGACTTACTATAGAATGTTCCTGCTCTTCCGTCCCTTTATTAATCTTTCTTTTATTTTTATACTTTGTCTTTATGTTTGTAATATACTTCATGCACTTTATTCTAAACTCTTGGCTGCTATGTTTTTATACTTTCTAGTCATGATTATCTTAATAAACCATGTTTGTGAACAGTGCCTAACTTCATGCAATACAATGATTGTGTCCTAGGCTGACTAAAGAACGCTATCTTTCTGAAGTTCGTATTTATTCCTCTTTTATTACTCCAAATAATTATTGTAATTTCATTCTTATTGCTATATTACTGAGATTTAGTGATTGCAAACAACTGAAGTCACAGTATCTATCAACTTTTAACTGCTTATGCATTTGTTCCACGCTTGTTGTTATTTAGATGAGTCCAAGATGTATTATATGGTAGTGTTGTAATCTATTTTTCTGTACATCTGGCATTCTGTACGCTTATTTTATGGAATGACTGTAAACAATTATGTTCGAAGTTTTTTTAAACTTTAGTTTTCATATGCTGATTGTTTTATGTCTCTGAATACCTTGCGGGTCCTTGTGATTTTGTGTCATGCTTCTTTTTATGTAATTTTCAATTTTTTCTTTTTTTATTCTATAGCTGTTTATTCTATAGCTGTTCTATAGCTTTATTTGTTACCTTGTTAGGTTCTTTGTTAATGTAATCTGGGGTATCTGACAATTATTACGACAGTAGTCTTACTTACATGCCAATTGTGGGTAACAACTAGTCGAATCTTCCTGGCAGATTAAAACTGTGTGCCAGACCGAGACTTGAAATCGGGACCTTTGCCTTTCGCGGGCAAGCGCTCTGCCACCTGAGCTACCCAAGCATGTCCCACGCCACGTCCTCAAAGCTTTAATTCCGCCAGTACCTCGTCTCCTACCTTCCAAACTTCGCAGAAGCTCTCCAGAGAACCTTGCACAACTAGCACTCCCGCAAGAAAGGATGTTGCGGAGACATGGCTTAGCCACAGTCTTGGGGATGTTTCTAGAATGAAATTTTCACTCTACTGCGGAGTGTGCGCTGATATGAAACTTCCTGGCAGATTAAAACTGTGTGCCGGACCGAGACTCGAGCTCGGGACCTTTTCCTTTCGCGGACAAGTGCTTTACCAACTGAGCTACCCAAGGTAGGAGACGCGGTACTGGCGGAATTAAAGCTGTGAGGACGGGGCGTGAGTCGTGCTTGGGTAGCTCGGTTGATAGAGCACTTGCCCGCGAAAGGCAAAGGTCCCGAGCTCGAGTCTCGGTCAGGCAAACCGTTTTAGGTGGCTGATCCCAGTTTAATGGTTGCAATGAGCCTCCCTGTTCACATATAAGAATAATACTATAAAATCTTAGCAAATTTTAATCAGTTTGAAAACAATCACGGAAATTAATCAAGAATTAAAAGCCGACAAAAAAAAAATGGTTCAAATGTATCTGAGCACTATGGGACTTAACATCGGAGGTCATCAGTCCCCTAGAACTTAGAACTACTTAAACATAACTAATCTAAGGACATCACACACATGTATGCCCGAGGCAGGATTCGAACCTGCGACCGTAGCGGTCGCGCGGTTCCAGACTGAAGCGACTAGAACCGCTCGGCTACAACGGCCGGCGTGCCGACAAACAAAGTACATCGTAATGAAATGACTGACTTTTATCGCGAGAATGATTTACAGCGGCGAGACCTGTCTTGGAGATAGTACTTCAGCCGACCTTGCGGAAGTTGGAGAAATGGACAGAATTATGACCGCAGCCTTTTATTTATTCATAGTTACCGTTGTTACTTGCACCATAGAAGATATTTACCTTAGTGTTTCAGAGTTATTTAATTTATTGAAATTCATAGCGCATTAAAACGCTAGGAAGCGGTTGTGATAGCACCAACAAAAGTCAGTAGATCGAAGGCCGATCAGAAGATCGAACAGAACGCGAGATTTGCCGAACTGTGACGTAAACTGTTCGAACAATTCGACTCATATTCAGACACCACTCTAGCGTGATATGCGCAAAGGATAATGAAAATGCATTCCATTACCGAGCACGCTGGTAGACCACAAGTTCTTACTAATGGTCACTGCACATAACCACGCGTACGAGAAGCTGCAACTAAAAGGAGCAATAGCTGCTAAAAAACCGACTTCAGTTCAAGCATTTTTTCAATAGGTACACTAATAAATAATCACTAAAAGCAGAAACAGAAGCTTTGATGCTGGGTGCGGGGATTGGAAACGAAAGGCAACGTAGCGTGTCTATATACGCAAACACAGCGCAATAATTCTCACATGCGAATGGAGAGGCAGTCTAGTTTTTAACAGTAGTAGGCTCAAACTCAGGCTGACTTGATGGACAGCTCTGGGACGAAACGTTACATTACCGGAATAAATGAACGCATGGATTGCAAACACACTCCACAAGTGACAAGAACCGAAAGAAAAACCTAAATCGGCTACACTACAAGGGCTCAGAGCGGTGCTTTTAACCATACCACAAACCAAAGAATTATGAAAATCATCGCAGTGCGACAAGTACACATCGTTCTACAGGTGCCGCTCTTCCAAGACGTCTGGTCGATCAGGAAATAGCGACAACTCCTTAGTCTCCCACGCAACAGTAGGTCTTTCAAGGCTAACGAAACTTTTATAATTTGTTCGTGATACCAACTTAGAAATCGTAGTTCCGCTACTTATTACCGAATATATATCGCCGTATGGATGCACCATGTCATGTAACAATACGGGTAGGTTACACATGTACGTCAAATTCTCGGAGTGAAAGGTACTAGGGCCGAAATCCATTAGATTAATTGAATATTCTGTGGAACATTTCGAATGGACGCGTTGCATCCTTATCAAGAATGCAGGACACTGGACATCGCAAGAATTCAGAGGTGCGCTGCAAGAATAGTAACAAGTCGTTAATTATCATATTAATGTGGAAGAAAAATATTAATAGAACCTAAATGAGAATCTTGGAAGGAAGGCCTCATTGCTATCGTGATAAATCCTGCTGGGAAAACTGAGAGAATCTACATACGGAGAATGTTAAGAAAAATTTTTGCTGTGACCGTTGGTTATGTCGCGTATTTATCACGAGAGAGAAGGAAGATGGGTGGAGAGTCGTTTATGTATGGGATTGGAACAGGTCAGACAGCTGTAAATACTGGTACGAAGTTAGCTCCACGACATGTTATCCTGTGACTTTCGGAGAATGTATATAATTGTACATTTGTGACTTTATTTCTCGTGTAATGCTGTGTTAAAATGGCTGCTGACCTTTTTTAGGAATTGTAATTCATTTCTGAACCTCTGAATAAGTTGTCCTCGTACTCACATTCACTAGAAAAATTTATTTAATGATTTACAGTGATAGTAAGTGCAACTAACCCCATTCTTTGGTAGATCTATGTAAGACAAATAGTTTTTAGACTTTTTCTCTTTTTCAAGTCAAGTTTAGTGCCATGCTAGAGACGATGCCTTAATTATCTTCAGAGTTCAACATTTCGGTCTTCTACATGCATAACTTGAATTAACAATACATGCGGTGTGGGCCGGCCGAAGTGGCCGTGCGGTTAAAGGCGCTGCAGTCTGGAACCGCAAGACCGCTACGGTCGCAGGTTCGAATCCTGCCTCGGGCATGGATGTTTGTGATGTCCTTAGGTTAGTTAGGTTTAACTAGTTCTAAGTTCTAGGGGACTAATGACCTCAGCAGTTGAGTCCCATAGTGCTCAGAGCCATTTGAACCATGCGGTGTGTGAGGACTGTTTTAAGGTCATGCAACAGTATACCGGAATTATTATGCCAGCTCTAATAAATCAAGAAGCAAAAATCAATGTTTTAACAGTTTGCGCACGGCAGCGGTACGGGTGGAATCATTTCGAGAGTGGCAGCTCTTTTTTTTAAAGTGCAGTGGGTGTTAAATTAATCAGCTAATCGAGTCATTGAGCCTGGAAGCTAATTTATGTGCGGCCACTGAAACAATTCGATACCTACACAACTTAATTTATTTTATTAAGTCGGTCGCGTGGATGCATTCGGGACTTAGCGCGCAATCACCGAATAAATGGGTTAGTCTGTTTTAACCGGCCACATATGCTGTCATTGCTTGTCATATAGGCCACGTTATGAAACACTACGTATTAGTGCTGTAATCGATCTGCAGTAGTATCTTAATTATTATTGTACTGCCAATGGTTGATGTACAATCCTCAGCATCGTACTAGAATAGATAGCAGGAATCGTTTTGGAAAACATTTTCACTTCGTAGGAGAAGAAAGAAGAAAACGTGAAGAAATTAAGTGCTCCTCTTGCTTTTACTACGGCTACTGTATTCCGAAAACAAGCGCACACATGGCCATACACATTCTTGCGGACGAAACAGTCAACGCAGTACGAGATACAATTCGCATTACATAAGGTCGTCAGACAGAGCAGAACGGATGTCCAGAATTCACTAGTTCGTGAAACTGCATTGCCTACAAAAGCGTCATCTTGGGCGAAAACAGATAAGGTAGTCTACGTCTCCAAAGGAATCAAGAGAGGAGCAGGATGTGTAGATGTTTGAATAAACGCCTTTATTTACATATGAGTTCATCTTTTAAAGAACGTAGGTGCATAGAGACTAAGACTCAAGCGTGTATAGAGTAAAATATGAAATCTGCAAAAATATTATCATTGCCTCTTGTGTCACACATACATTTTTAACTGTAATCTCCCATCACAAATAGTGTCATGAGAAAGAGCTGAGTACGCCAATCTGGAAACGGTTTTAACCCTTGCAGAAACCAAAAGTTTCTCACTCAAAATGTAGAGGCCCCGTCATCCCGTTTTAGTGGCATGCTAAGCATTACTTCTAAAGATACTTCTCCTTCTTCATATACCATCTGTCTACCTGAGAAACGTCATAAAATGTCGCTTCGAACATAATGAAACAACATGTAAATACTTTTTTCCGGATGACCCTCAGTTCTCTCCAATTCCCAATACTTAAGATACTTTTCTGCCATGATGATGATGATGGCACCTTCTTACCATTTGAGCGGCACCGGAGTCTTTGTGAGGTCAAACTGAAACACAGCCACTTAATAACAGAACGTATATGTCCCAACATGTACGAATTGGCAGCATACTGCTCAATGATTCAAACAGCTCTAAAAATCCCACCGAGTGGGAGAATCTCCAGAATTACATGAGAAAGACAAAACAAATAGCTGCTGCTAATGGACGTAATTAATGTTAGTGTTAATAATATTTAGACGCCACTATGTTTTTAAATATCTAAAGACGTCACAGCTTTCAACCACGACCTTTCTTCTTCTATTATCAAATACATTAACTGCAACAATGTGCACGCTGCGCCGGGCGTTCACATGGCTGTACTGTATGAGACGAGGGACGAAGAAACTTCGCGCAGCTTGGCAGAACTTGTCGAAGATGACTACACTACTTTGTTCAGTGCTACAGTCTCTCGTGCGGAAACCATCAAGATGTCCAAAGACCGCGTAACTCCTTATGCTTCGCCTTCCGTTTTACGTTAACGATGAAGCGAGGTTGCTATACGGTAAATATTTCTTACTTCACTGATCGTCACGACAATAGGCCAAGTAAGAGATCCTGCAAGCGTCGGTAATTGAGAAGACCGTGGTCGACTGCCTAAACCAGAACGAATCCCCATCGCCATAGCTCGCTTGCAGGAAAACTGAAATACACCTTACCCGCTTTCTGAGCCGGTGACGTGGCAATGAGAGTCACGGGGACTATCCTTAGGGCCTGTCTGTATTAGCGACGACCGCTCACCAAGTACAAAACAGGTCGTTTTACAGAATACTTGAAAATAGTTGTGCTAAAGGACTGACATGGTACTGAATGTAGTATCTAGTATAATTACGAATGGCAGCAGAATGCCTGAACATTCCGGTGCGTATGGGTACTCGACTCAAACGCAGCCGGAAGCAACTAACAAGGGCATGGTCCAATCCGATATGTCGAAACATAGCTCGAAATTTTTTATGCAGGGAAAATGCATCGAAAGAACTTCCTTGTCAGAATTTTAGCTGCTAAGACACACTGTAAGAATTTTTAAAATAAAGTTGAAAACACAAATTCGTAGCTCGCCAGATGGCTGGAGTATGGCACATCGCTATCGGAGCTGTAGCGGACTGCACGTGCTCAACATGACACAAAACAGCAGGCACATATCATTGGTGGACGGCGCATCAGCAAACAGGTGACACGACCTAATGCGATAATAATTTGCAAAGCGAATGTCAGTTTTCGTTGATGGTTTCTGTGAAACAATTGTGCACAGTTCTGTTTACTCAAATTCGCAACTCATTTAATATCCATAATAATTAACAGTTGCTTTTGCGTTAGCATAAGTGTTACCAATTGAGATAAAACTGAATTAATATTTATTCTGTTTAACGTTTAGTGTGAAGCAGTGTGGAAATCTGGTTTTGCTTCGTTGAAATTGACAACGATTTTTGTAAATGGAAGAGAGACTTAGAGGAAGTAATATAAACGCGCCGAAGAGAAACTCGCAAAACTGTGAAAGTCAGCTACTTGAAACACTTGTTGTACAGGGTGCCCACGAAGCACCGTTCCATCCCATTAACAACCAACATAACCGCCTAAAATTTATTAAATAACATGAACATCAGTTCTTTAGAGGAGTTTCCTCCGAATCATAGTTGAGAAGAACATTGCTGATTCCTTCTTCAACCTGGTTACACATATTCAACAATTAAGGAAGATACAAAACAATGAAGTTTATGTCAACTAAAAATGTAGAAATGAAATTAATTCGTGTGCATCTTGTTGTTTATAATGAACAGTTATTTTAATGCTGTCTGGTTACTGTATTTGAGAGTTACGAGCAGACATCAGGTTGGTTGGGGGCGCAGCAGCGAGCAAGTCCGACCAGCACGAGGGTAAGCCGGGACCGCAGGTGGCGTGCTGCCACTGCCGGATCAAGGAGGGGTAGCTGTGAGAGCGACGACTTCGTTGCACAACGAATCCTGGACGTTTAACTTGAGTGAAGAGTTAACTGCTAATGCAGCCTCGACTATTCTGAGATATCGCCTTTGGACGGCGGGTTGTTCGTCCCAGTGCTGCTGGGCCTGGCGGCAACGAGTGAAGTGTTTCTAGGTGGTGAAATATTGCAGCCGTCTTTCTGTACTTGTTATTAATCATTAAATTTAGTATTATTCTTATTAGTGAAGTACAACCAGTGGTATTTTCTGCCTTGTGACTGCTAATGCCCCAGTTACCTGCCCTGGAGGTTAGCATACTTTTCCTGCAATGTACCTTTCCTCGTCGTGTTGATGCTGTCCGACACAGCGTGTAGTTCGACAGCCTCTTGTATTGTGCTGTGCATATTTTTGGGAGGTGTACCTTGTTTCTAGTGTTTCCTTCGGTCTTGGGTGTTTCCTCAAGATGTATTGCTGTCTGTCTCTTCACTCTTGCCTAAAGATATTCCATAGTTTTTACCGGTGATCGGACGATAGGCGAATTGGTTGGTCGGTCGGTCGGCGCTTAAGCTGTCCCTAGTTTGAGTTGCTATCTTGTTACGTGAGTACAACTCTTGGTTGCCTGTCCCACATTACCTTATGTTTGAGTTACCTTCCCAGGCCGACCCTTGGAACACTTGCTAAGAACCGTTTGTCCTGATTGCTTAGATTCTGATGTTTGTTTTAAGGATATTTGTAATTTTCTAATTATTGTTCGTGAGGCCTTCAGCCGAGCAGTAATTTCACTTATTTCGTGGTAAGGCCTTCAGGCATGTTACACTAAGTTTTTTGCAAACTTATTTTAAAAGCAAGGTATTTGTTTTTTAAAACTGCTATTTGGAATTGTTCTTCTGACTTCTAATTCAGGCCTTCAGCCATTTATTGTTTGAGGCTATTATTGGTGCCCTTCGGCTCTAAAACTGTGAAATTTTTTTCATGAGATAAGGCATCCAGCCGTCATAGAGTCAGCTGTGTTTCTTTTAAGACATTGTTTTAAAATTTTAATTTTTTAAAATAAAGTTTACTTATTTGTTGTGCAACCGAGAGTAGCTGATTATGGCCCCGTCCATAATCGTAACCTTATCCTGCCCCATCCTGAGAAACCAGCTCTCACAGCGCTTCTTCTATTTTGGGTTCTAATGTGTATTGAGGTCACTAAAGAAAGACATAAAGCTGCAGAAACAGTATTCCAGTCATTCTTGCCACTATCATTGCTGTATACGAGTATGTGATACCATTCATCGATTGCAGCACAGACTTTGTCTCATTTCGCCTCGAAATTATAAAGCGCAGTTTACTTCAAGTTCTGTAACAAAATCTTGCTGATCGGCGTTAGACAAAGCAGATGTGGGGTTAACGGCATTCCGAGATGTCACTTCAGGTTTCATAAGCTCGTGGCGTAGGCTGTGATACTGAGACGAAAATATTTAAGTACATGAATGGCTGAGTACTTATACTCTCCAGACTATGTTTGTTTAGGGCTTAAGGTACGTACCTTATACACCTCGAAGGTGGCAAGTGAGGAAAGGCTTCCATCCTTACGCTAGCACACTACAGTGTCAGTAGTTGCTGTACTGTATCCATCTGGCTCTGCTTCACAATGCCTGTCAGGCACGTTTTGCTTCACAACACATAAAACTCTTTCCTGTCTGCAGCTGGCTCTGTTACAACTCGCTTCCGCTCTGGCGTACTTTTTGACCAAATACGGCCGATGCGATAAATTGCCCTCCTTTTTATCAAGGACCGGGCCTTCGAGTCGACCAGATTAAATAATCCTTTACACTAGAGTTTCTGGTGACTGACACTTCTGGTCCTGTTTCGTCTCTTAAGAACTATTCTAACAGTTGGTTTCCTTAATACTATAACTTAATCTTACACATTTCTGCAGGGCGCCTTTGCCTCATCCTTAGCTCAAACACTACGGAACTTATTTCAGTACTAGGGTTCTTGCACAATAACTTCTAACTCTCGATTACTAATTTACAAGTTAAAATGAATCAATTATCCTTAATACTACCCCCTTGAGCATTCATCTTCCTTATGCTGTTTTGAGGTCTGTGGTATCCAATCCCACGGAATCTGAATAACAGCAGCGTCCGAAAGTCAATTTCGTCTCTTTCTGGTATTGATTTTCCTGATGTAAATTTACATACTGCAGTAAAGTTTCCAGAGAGACTGCTGGTTCAGAAGAGTGTTAATAGACTTCATTCCAGAGCTAGAGTTTGATTTAAGCTGCTTAGATCTGCGCAGGTCCGTGTGCTCCTCTGGCAAACATAAAGGAGGCTGAGAAATTTTTGGGTGAGTTATCTCGGAAATCGCGGAAGGCAGGTGGAAAGTAGGCCAAACTATCTCCCACTCTGTCCCATTTAATACCAACCCTTCCCGTGTAATTCTAGCCTCTTTGCTGACGTAAGTTTCCCCTGCTGTAAGCAACGAGCCACTGCCAACATCTTGGAAATACAATTTCCGCTCTATCACATCTTTATTGGCTTCTCTTACCTCCTATCATCCCATTAGCAATTCGTCTGTGCAGGAATCCTGACTTTCCCTTACTATCATAATCGGACAGACTGTGATTCCCCTTTGGCAGCAGTTTTGTAACTTTGCTTGCTCCATTTCTACAGTTCTTCCCTCGTCTTCCGCAATTAATAATAGTCGCTGCATTTTTACTCTTATAAATTTCTTCAGTATACCCCACTTGATTGGATATACATGAACTATGTAGCGCTTGTAACGTGCGTGTCACCCCGCTACTGTTAAAGAAACGGAAATATAAACTTTTGCTCTGTCAATTCTCACTGATATTGTGGCTACTTTGAAATAAAAAGGTACGTTTTAGCACTCAAATTCTAAAATCAACCCCAAATCCGACGGTAGTTCCTTCTGTACTTCCCTTAGGCCGTCTAAATACTTTTCTGGCGACTACAGGTTTACCCCTAGCTGACCTCTTACAGCCCGCTGCCTATCCTCCTGTAGTTCTATTACTTTCCCCCGTGCTTCCCAAAAACTATCTTCTGCGGACTGCAACCATTTTTTCATACAACTTCCCTATCTAAGACGTCTATTTCAGTTTGTAGTTCCCTGATATTGGGATTAACTGCCTCTTCTATAGCTCTGGCATACCGCATTACTTCTCTAGTCGGCTGCCGTAGTAGTCGTGTGTCATTCAATACGTCCATCTCTAAACTTGCAATCTGTGTAGTGCGCCAAACAGTCACGGCTTTGTTCCCTTTTTTCCATTGATTAACCTCTCCTATGGCGTCGTACACCCTTCGAATGTCTTCCTCATTAACAGTGCCAAATACTGTTCTCATAAACCGACTTCCAGCGTCGATCCAATCGCTCTTCCTTCGCGTATGTGTAACAACTTCCAGTACCTGGGTAATCTCATTCCTAAATTTAAAGTACCCCCCATGTACCCTCTCACATATCCCGGCACATCATTTGATTATCCAGTGCCTTTTCCTTCCTGGTTGAATTTGTAGAATGCTTCTTCCTATCATCTCACCTCGTTACGCATGTCCCATGCATTGAATACCATCTGTATCACTCAGCTGTGACGGGTGACCATTACGTCTTCCTGGTTGGCGAACAGCACTCCCTCAGCACCAGATGCTGGTTCCGTAACGCTTCCACCGCAAAGACTATTGGTAGTCCCGCTATGAACCACATCATCTCACCTTTTCTACACCTCATTTATGGTCGGGAATACTTATCACATTCCTTTCCCTTAAATTAATCACTGCTCTACAGCTAATTATACTAATTACACTAAATCAATACATAACCTAAAAGAATATTAAATTTTTAGCTCCTAGGTTTTAATCCGAACGCGCTCCTCGTTACCGTTTCATTCACAACCTCTTGTTTATCTTTCAGTACCATTCTCCTCACTCTCCCTTTCAGGTCCGCATCTCCTAATACTGTAATAACATGTGGACTTCTTGAAAAGGAAGGATATCACCGCCCTACACTCACAGTGGTCGTTATCGTCGGCAACCGAATCTTGACTACCTCGTTGTGTTTCCCTTCAGTGTACACAAAGTTGATAGCATCACCCACTGACCAACCTTATACTGTGGTATTCTTGCCGTACAGCCCATTGCTTCTTCCTGTTTCTAGAGTGCTCGTGTATCTGCCCTCCGTACTCTACTCCAAATTTCCGTAATCACTCTGGTAATCTCCTTAACAGGCTCTCAAGTCTTCCCTTTCTTCATTTTCAATATGACGAACAGTGATGGCATTTTACGACCATAATCTACTTCACACGTCTATAATCCTGTATTCGTATGCTGTTTTGTTTTTTGGGGGAGCCGACGTACTTCAAATAGACACCCGAGTTAATATGATGAGAGTCAACGTAGTATCCAAGCATCTTCCAGATTGTCCTATGGACTCTTTCAGTTCTTCCATTGGCTTGTGGATCGAAAGAACTTGCCCTCAACTTCTTCATATTCAATAACTTACGCAATTCCTTGACTAGGTCTGACGTGAAGATCATTGCCTGGTCTGTTAATATTGTTTCAGTGTCCAGTTATTCAAAAGTGGTTGCGCCACTGTTGCTGCCTGTAGATTTGGAATCATGACCATTACTACGTAACTTGAAATGTGATCTACAGTTGTGAGAAAGTACTTGTTCCCTGCAGGCGTTTTATTGAATGGTCCTAAAACATCAGTCCCAGAAATTCGAATGGTGTTAACGCATCGGCCGGCCGCGGTGGCCGAGCGGTTCTAGGCGCTTCAGTCCGGAACCGCGTGACTGCTACGGTCGCAGGTTCGAATCCTGCCTCGAGCATGGATGTGTGTGATGTCCTTAGGTTAGTTAGGTTTAAGTAGTTCTAAGTTCTAGGGGAGTGATGACCTCAGAAGTTAAGTCCCATAGTGCTCAGAGCCATTTTTTGTTAACGCATCGGGTAACCTCTATAATGGTTCCGTCCAAATGTTCAAATGTGTGTGAAATCTTATGGGACTCAACTGCTAAGGTCATCAGTCCCTACGCTTACACACTACTTAACCTAAATTGTCCTAAGGACAAACACACACACCCATGCCCGAGGGAGGACTCGAACCTCCGCCGGGATCAGCCGCACAGTCCATGACTGCAGCGCCTAAGACCGCTCGGCTAATCCCGCGCGGCTGTAATGGATCTCTTGTTCGACGTAAGTCCTCTCTCTGTGGGCAATGTATGTTGTTCCGCACGAACTGGTTTTCGTCTGACTGCCCGTTCCTCCAACAATACCTGTCTGCTACTCTTCTATTGGCAGCTCTGCAAACTCCATGACCCGTTGATATGTGGTCATGACCTTTTTGTAACACTTTATTCCTTAGCTTCTCTGGCACCACTACCGAAACTCCCAAATTCTTTGCCCTGCATAGCAGTCCATCCTGCACACAGAACTGGGAATGGTTAAAATACTGCTTACATTCATCATCCACCTTCTGTGCGGTTTGCCATTCTTTATGGTCATTACCCCCACTACGTAATAGACCCATTTTCTACTTTAGCCATCCACAGTTCCATTCCTCTTGCCATGCTATGCATGACTTCGAAATCAGATTCACTTAGACACTTATACTTACTGCCCATCGCATCAACCTACTAGACGGATCCTTAAACCCCAAAAACCATTTTAATGCCGCTTGATCTGTTATTACTCTAAACTTTGAACCGTACAGATAACATTTGAAATATGTGGATACATAAATAAGGCTTAACATCTATTTCTGTACTGGGAATAATTCCTTTCTGCAGAATTTATTTGCCTTGCTGTTTATATACCCAGATGTTGTATGCCTTCTGCCTCTTGTGACAACACACAGTCAAGTGCATGGTTTGATGCACCACATGACAAAACAAAGTCCCTACGAAAATCTGGAAATACCAATATTGGACACGACGTTAAAGCTTCTTTTGGCTTCTGAAAAGCATGCTGGCAGTCTTCTGACCACACAAATTTAGAACCCTTCTTTAGCAATCGTGTCAACGGTCTGGCAGTATCCGCAAATCCTTTTATGTAGCGGCGTTATTAGTTCGTGATTCCTAAGAACTCCTTTACAGATTCTGGTACAGGAAATTAACGTTCAGCTCTCACTAATCTTTGGTCTGTCTTAATCCCGCTTTACATATAATATTACCTAGGTATGCTATCTCTTCCATCACAAAGTTACTCTTTTCTCTACTCAGTGTTAACTTTCCTGCCCTTAGCCTTAAGAATACTTCACTTAATCGCTTCATTTGCTGATCCATATCACTTCAATAGATGATTACGTCATCGAGATACACTAAGCATTGCCATGGTTTTATGCCATTGAGTGCTTCATCCAAAAATCTCCGAAATGTTGAAGGCGCATTTTATTAATCCAAATGGCATTCTTCGCAATTGGTAGCGTCCCCAATATGCCAAAAATGATATTTTGTGTCAATCCTGAGGTGCAGCGTCTGTCTGGTGATAACCACCCTTCAGATCCGTTGCTGAAAAATAGTTGTGCTGCCCTAAATGATCGCAGGTTCCTGTAATGTTTTGCAAAGCGTTGGTGTCCTTTATGGTTTTCACATTTAGATGTCTGTAATCACAATAAAATTTATATTTTCACTTTTACCCTTTAATTTTTTTGGCACTATTACTTTCTTCAATTATTCCTTCTTTCCTCTGTTGATCGATAAATTCCAGCAAAACTGACTGTAACTACCTAAGTATTATGTATGGATTGCGGTAGACTTGTGATTCATCTACCGTTGGTATGATGCGCTGTATAATATGCGTAGCTGGCGATGGCCCTTTTGGAAAAAATAGGCCTTTCTGTGCTTCACTTTTCCTCGTAATGCAGTTTCAGTGGTGTTCGACAACTGTCCGTGGCTGACAATCCTCATGTCACTTTCTTCTTCCTCCATGATATTCATATTAGCGGTTAACCCTCTGTTAATCCTATGTCTTCTGCGCTAAAATTATCTATAAAAATAGATATCTTCTATTCATCTTTTATTTCTTGTATGCGTACAATACCCCTATTAACTAAGTGGCCGGCCTGAACTAATACTTCATTCTCTTCTAACTGTTCCACCACACACAAAATTTCTACCGACAAGCTATATTGAGCACTGAGTCAAATTGATTTCCCAGTACCCTTAGGTACACAACCGAACGAATCAAGTCTTAGTGTCATCTTTCACATGTTAATCAGTTCGTCTTTTGCGACAGACTCCCCTCGCAACATCGCTACACTGGCAATGGCATCACCTAAGTGAAACATTTCTCCTTCAAGTTCAACCCTACGTTCCTGAAGATCGATTACATCAGAACGCTGACACAAGAAATCTAATCCTAGAATCATGTCGTAGCCCTCACTCATGTGTGACACAACCATTACGCTTTGTATCCAGGCAAAAGTCTGTGTCCACTAATCCCAATGGTGTGACATCTTTAGCCCCCACTGCACGCAATCTGTGCCGTGGTCGCTAGTCTGGAGCTGCCCGACCGCTACGGTCCAGGTTCGAATCCTGCCTTGGGCATGGATGTGTGTGATGTCCTTAGGTTAGTTAGGTTTAAGTAGTTCTAAGTTCTAGGGGACTTACGATCTCAGGAGTTAAGTCCCATAGTGCTCAGAGCCATTTGAACCAAACGACTAGGGAATGATCGTATGTGGACCTGAGGTTCCTTTTGGTGTTTTGACACATTATTCTTCCCTGGTACTCTACTTCTAAAACTATTACATCCTCTTACTTTATTCACATCACCCTGCTGCTGGCGACACTGCCTCCCTACATGCACCTTTCGTTCACTCTTGCAACTTTTTATACTAGGTACAAACACTGTCCGTTTTCCCTGCATTCCTGTCAACAAATGGATAACCTCACACTGCTGTCCGCAGATCCGTCAGACCCCTGTCAAAAAACATGTCCTGACATTTCTGCATGCAACCCCCTTAAAAAGGGCGCCCTCTGCTTAGCTTTTCGCAAAGTAAATCGTACTTCATAACTACAGTACATCTATCAGTTTTCCTTAGTCTATCTGCAATAGACGTCCGGTATTGATGACAACACAGAGAGTGTGGTGATAGTGGAGTCATTCGAACACCACTGTCAGCGACGTCTCTGGGTGCGACACTGATGAGAGCAAGACGAGACCGTGGAGATGGTCGCGACCTCCCTCCAGCGAGTGGGCAGCGGATGGTTTTGTGGCTCAGGGCAGGCTGCCTCGTCCCGTGGTCAAGCAGCGGGCCCGTTACTGCCTGCCGGAATGTTGCTCCAGGTTTCACAGGCCTTCGGTTTGGACTGTGATACTGAGACGAGAATATTTAATTACTCGATTGGCTGAGTACTTATATCCTCCAGACTACATTTACAGCTTAAGGCACGTACCCTGAACACCTCCGCCAGCCGGTGTGGCCGAGCGGTTCTAGGCGCTTCAGTCTGGACCCCCCCGCGACACCTACGGTCGCAGGTTAGAATCCTACCTCGGGCATGGATTTTTGTGATGTCCAATAGTGCTCAGAGTCATTTGAACCTAAACATTTGTTTAGGTTCAAATGACTCCGAGCACTATGGGACTTAACTTCTGAGGTCATCGGTCTCCTAGAACTTAGAACTACTTAAACGTAACTAACCTAAGGACATCAAGTGAGAAAAGGCTTCAGTCCTTCTGCTAACGTATTGCTGCGTCAGCTCTTACTACACCACACCAGCTGGCTCTGCTTCGCAACTCCTCTCAGCCGTGTTTTGCTTTGCAATGCGTAACAGCCTTGCATGCCTCTGTTGCAAAGCACTTTCATTCTGGCATATTTTTTGATCGAATGCGGTCGATACGCTACAAAATGACACTTTGCTTTACTGTGACGACTGAAGTGAATCAAGAAGGAGCTGTTTCGTTGTTACTAAAATACTCATTTCTCAAAAACTATCGTAAGAAGCGTGCTACAGGAATTGTTATAAACTACGTGTGTAAGTAATGTTTCACTTCAATAAATTAAACTCAGGATTGATGAAATACTGCCTTGATTTAGTTTCCTCTACTTGCCAGCTTTGTAAGACTTATACATCTAGCAGCCGATACGAAATACCTCTTGTTCAAAACATTAATGATACGTGGCATTTTGGTATGATTTAGATCCTTTAAATTCGCTAGTGTTACTTTGCATATTGGAGCTATGTGGTACTACGCTCTCTGGTCATGACTGACTACGCGCTAGGCAGGAAGGCCACTACAAACTGCTGTTATAAGAAATTCTTTGTGTGACGAAAACGAGTAATTTCAACAGTTTTTAAAAAATACTTGAAGCTAAAATTTTGACAGTGTGTTTCCTTTGTTGTATTCTTCACGCAGAAAAACTTTCTGGTTGGCCTCGTCATGTCGGATTCGGTCGTTCTCTTGAAAGTACAGTCATCAATAAGGAAGTCATAGAAAAGTAGAAGTCTGATTATTCAAAAAGGAGATAGTGGAAAAGTAAGTTTGTCCTTTAGGAATGCAGCCAATTATGCTTGCAGTGCGTTACTTAAGCCAAAAGGGTGTAGCAATTCGCTGCGACAAGATGTGAACAGAGCAATCAAAGAAAGCGTGGTAGTCCAGAACCCCGACACACACTCATTCCATGGCCGAGTGTAACTGCAACAAAAGTGAACTCTCGCAGTAAGCGCCTGGTTGGTAGGCATAATAAAACTGACGTCTGTGAGACCCGTCACGCGTACAGCTACCTACTACTCCGAGGAGCTCTTTATATACGGCAGAACAGCGCTTTCTAACGTGCCAGTGAAACGAGGCGAAAAGAGGGTTGGGGTTGGGTTGGGTTCTTTGGGGAAGGAGACCAGACAGCGAGGTCATCGGTCTCATCGGATTAGGGAAGGAGGGGGAGGATGTCGGACGTGCCCTTTCAACGGATCCATCCCGGCATTTGCCTAGAGCGATTTAGGGAGCGAAAAGAGGACTCGTTTCACAGTAAACATAACTCCACCAGCGAACATCGACCGGTATCACAATGAAATGCTGTTCTGAAAAGCACAGAGCGACTCTAATATCACCCACAGTTCATGACTGCGAATGTGATACATGCACGATGAGGAACCGGCACATTTTCGAACAGAGCCCTTACCTGGGCCTCGAAATCATTTGACGTCAATCCTCTGGATCTGTATGTCACATTTGAGCCGTGCGTGGCTCCTGTTCCCGCCATCATGTATTTTACACCCAATTCTTAAAATACTTCCACCTCACTACATTAAATTAAATTACTACTGTCACTGAGTTGCTACTTTGACTGACCGTGAGCGGCGTTGGCACCACGTATCGATATATCCCCTCTCGTAGTATCTTTGCTCGACTGCTGTTACTTCCCGGTCGTTATCTGTCGTAAACCAGTTCGGGTCGCAAGTTCGGGCTGCCAGTCATTGGAACGCGTCTGGAGCGCAGCCCTGACCTATGTGGCACTAGAGCAGTTGGGTTGGAGCAGTGACATCTGCGTCGACATGGCTCGTCCGACCGTTGCCGCCATGCATCACTTGAGCTGGGGACGGGGCGTGATTCGTGCTTCGGTAGCTCTGTTGGTAGAGCGCTTGCCCGCGAAAAGCAAAGGTCCCGATTTCGAGTCTCGGTCATGCACACAGTTTTAATCTGCCAGGAAGTTTCATATGAGCGCACACTCCGCTGCAGAGTGAAAACCTCATCATAAAAGAAGGTTGTATACATGAAAGAATCCTGGAGATACTAGAAGATATCAGACAGAATATATAATGGCAAGACAGAGATTTAGGAACCAGGTTTTAAACTGTAAGACATTTCCAGGGGCAGATGTGGACTCTGACCGCAATCTATTGGTTATGAACTGTAGATTAAAACCGAAGAAACTGCAGAACGGTGGGAATTTAAGGAGATGGGACCTGGATAAACTGATTAAACTAGAGGTTGTACACAGTTTCAGGGAGAGCATAAGGGAACAGCTGACAGGAATGGGGGAAATAAATACAGTAGAAGAAGAATGGCTAGCTATGAGGGATGAAGTAGTGAAGGCAGCAGAGGATCAAGTAGGTAAAAAGACGAGGGCTAGTAGAACTCCTTGGGTAACAGAAGAAATATTGAATTTGATGAAAGGAGAAAATATAAAAATACAGTAAATGAAGCAGGCAAAAAGGAATACAAAAGTCTCAAAACTGAGATCGACAGGAAGTGCAAAATGGCTAAGCAAGGATAGCTGGGGGGGGGGGGGGGGTGGGGTGGTAATATAGATACTGCCTACAGGAAAATTAAAGAGACCTTTGGAGAAAAGATAACCACTTGTATGAATATCAAGAGCTCAGATGGAAACCTAGTTCTAAGGAAAGAAGGGAAAGCAGAAGGGTGGAAGGGGTATATAGAGGGTCTATACAAGGGCGATGTACTTGAGGAAAATATTACGGAAATGGAGGAGGATGTGGATGAAGATGAAATGGGAGATACGATACTGCATGAAGAGTTTGACAGAGCACTGAAAGGCCTGAGTCGAATCAAGGCCCCGGGAGTAGACAACATTCCATTAGAACTACTGACAGCCTTGGGAGAGCCAGTCCTGACAAAACTCTACCATCTTGTGAGCAAGATGTATAAGACAGGCGAAATACTCTCAGACTTCAAGAAGAATATAATAATTCCAATCCCAAAGAAAGCAGGTGTTGACAGAAGTGAAAATTACCGAAATATCAGTTTAATAAGTCGCAGCTGCAAAATACTAACGCGAATTCCTTACAGACGAATGGAAAAACTGGTAGAAGTCGGCCTCGGGGAAGTTCACTTTGGATTCCGTAGAAATGTTGGAACACGTGAGGCAATACTGACTCTACGGCTTATCTACGTCTCTAGGATTTGTAGATTTAGAGAAAGTTTTTGACAATGTTGACTGGAATACTCTCTTTCAAATTCAAAAGGTGGCAGGTTTAAAATACAGGGAGCGAAAGGCTATTTACAATTTGTACAGAAACCAGATGGCAGTTACAAGAGTCGAGGGGCATAAAAGGTAAGAAGTGGTTGGGAAGGGAGTGAGTGAGGGTTGTATCCTCTCCCCGATGTTATTCGATCTGCATATTGAGCAAGCGGTAAAGGAAACAGAAGAAAAACTCGGAGCAGGTATTAAAATCTAGGGTGAAGAAATAAAAACTTTGAGGGTCACCGATGATATTGTAATGCTGTCAGAGACAGCATAGGACTTGGAAGAGCAGTTGAACGGAATGGACAGTGTCTTGATAGGCGGATATAAGACGAATAACAACAAAAGCAAAAAGAGGATAATGGCATGTAGTCGAATGAAGTTGGGTGATTCTGAGGAGAAATGAGACACTTAAAGTAGTAAATGAGTTTGGCTTTTTGGGGAGCAAAATAACTGATGATGGTCGAAGTAGAGAGGATATAAAATGTAGACCGGTGATGGCAAGGAAAGCGTTTCTGCAGAAGAGTAATTTTTTAACATCGGGTATAGATTTAAGTGACAGGAAGTCGTTTCTGAAAGTATTTGTATGGAGTGTAGCCATGTATGGAGGTGAGACATGGACGATAAATAAATTGGACAAGAAGAAAATAGAAGCTTTCGAAATGTGGTGCTACAGAAGAATGCTGCAGATTAGATGGGTAGATCACAAAACTAATGAAGAGGTATTGAACAGAATTAGGGAGTAGAGGAGTTTGTGGCACAACTTGACAAGAAGAAGGGACCGGTTGGTAGGACATGTTCTGAGGCATCAACAGATCACAAATTTAGCATTGGAAGGCAGTGTGGATGGTAAAAATCGCAGAGGCAGACCAAGCGATGAAAACACTAAACAGATACAGAAGGATGTAGGTTACAGTAGGTACTGAGAGATGAAGAAGCTTGCACAGGATAGAGTAGCATGGAGAGCTGCATCAAACCAGTCACAGGACTGAAGACCACAACAACAACAACAACATGTGTACGGAGCTATCTGAAGCTGAACGACGAAATAAATTTTATTGCGAGGTTCATTGCAAGAATAGTCAGGAAGTACTGCATCAGCGAACGAAGTAGCTTATAAAACACTTATACGCAAATAATATTGCTAGTGCGGGGTCTACACCACATGGGATTAGTAGGGGAAATTGAGAAGATCCAAAGAAAACTAACACGTTTCGTTACAGGTTCATTAAACGAGCGCGAAAGCTTCACGGAGATCCTCAGCCGACTCCATTGGCAGAAGCTACAAGAGAGGTAGTGTGCATCACAGTGTGGTTCACTGTTGAAGTTCCGTGACAGTGCTTTCCTGCAAGAAACAATAAATGTATCGCTTCCTCTTACGTATATCTCGAGAAAAGACCATGAAAATACTGTCAGAGTCGATCCCTCAAGGAAGCATACTAGCAACTGTCCTTCCCGTGAACCATTCACGACTGAAATAAGAAGAGGAAAGTGACACTGGTATACAAAATACATTTCGACATGTACTATAAGGTGGCTCGCAAATAAAGGTTGTGGATGTAGAGAGCTTTGGTACATATAAAATTTTCATTCCTCGTCATCGAGTTCTAGTGATGCTTATTGCAGTAGAAGTACGTGTTGCCACTACTGGCCATTAAAATTGCTACACCAAGAAGATGACGTGCTACAGACGCGAAATTTAACCGACAGGAAGAAGATGCTGTGATACGCAAATTATTAGCTTCTCAGAGCATTCACACAAGGTTGGCGCCGGTGGCGACATCTACAACGTGCTGACATGAGGAAAGTATCCAACCGATTTGTCATACACAAAACAACAGTTGACCGGCGTCGCCTGGTGAAAAGTCGTTGTGATGTCTCGTGTAAGGAGGAGAAATGCATACCATCACGTTTCCGACTTTGGTAAAGGTCGGATTGTAGTCTATCGCGATTGCGGTTTATCGTATCCCGACGCTGCAGCTCGCGTTGGTCGAGATCCAACGACTGTTAGCAGAATATGGAATCGGTGTGTTAAGGAGGGTAATACGGAACCCAGTGTTGGATCCCAACGGCCTCGTATCACTAGAAGTCGTGATGAAAGGCATCTTATGTGCATGGGTGTAACAGATCGTGCAGCCACGTATCGATCCCTGAGTCAACAGATGGGGACGTTTGCAAGACAGCAACCATCTGCACGAACAGTTCGATGAAGTTTGCAGCAGCATGGACTATCAGCTCGGAGAGCGTAGCTGCGGTTACTCTTGTCGCTGCATCCCAGACTGGAGGGCCTGTGATGGTGTACTCGACGACGAACCTGGGTGCACGAACTGCAAAACGTAATTTTTTCGGATGAATGCGGGTTCTGTTTACAGCATCATGATGGTCGCATCCGTGTTTGGCGACATCGCGGTGAACGCACGTTGGAAATGTGTATTCATCATCACCATACTGCCATAATCTCCCGGCGTGATGGTAGAGGATGCCATTGGTTACTCGTCTCGGTCACCTCCTGTTCGCATTGACTGCTCTTTGAACAGTGGACGTTACATTTCAGATGTGTTACGACCCGTGGCTCTACCCTTCATTCGATCCCAGTGAAACCAAACATTTCAGCAGGATAATGCACGACCGCATGTTGCAGGTCCTGTAAAGGCCTTTCTGGATACAGAAAATGTTCGACTGACGCGCTGGCCAGCACATTCTCCAGACCTCTCACCAATTGAAAACGTCAGGTCAGTGGTGCCCGAGCAACAGGCTCGTCACAATACGCCAGTCACTACTCTTGATGAACCGTGGTATCGTGTTGAAGCAGCATGGACAGCTGTACCTGTACACGCCATCCAAGCTTTGTTTGACTCAATGCCCAGGCGTACCAAGGCCGTTATTACGGCCAGAGGTGGTTTTTCTGGGTACTGATTTCTCAGGATCTATGCACCCAAATTGCGTGAAAATGTAATGTCAGTTCTAGTATAATATATTTGTCCAATGAATATCCGTTTATCATCTGCATTTCTTCTTGGTGTGGCAATTTTAATGGCCAGTAGTGTGTTACGGCGACGGCAAGAGCCTGTTCCCAGTTCCACGTATTCTGGATGCCCTCCACAGGGAGCGCAGATTTCTTCTCGACGGGAGGGGCAAGCGTCGCCTTCCCGGAAAGCAGGCTGCGCCGAGTTCGTTTGCCCGTCGCCCCGAGGGGACCTATTGGAATTCGATGGCAGTAATGCAGGCAGCCAGCTGGCAACAGGCAGCGGCCGGCGCGGCACAATGCGACGCCTCGCCTCGGCGCGGCTCAGCCTGACTAATGGCGCCGCGACGCCCGCCGCCCGCCTTGGCCGGCTCAGCCGCCGCGGGCGCTGGAGCTGGAGATGCGGGTGGCGGGGGCGGGCCGGCGGGCCATTGTCTAACGTCTGCGCGATCCACTGTGCTGCAACTATTCTGCAGCTCCGCTGCTCCAGCTGCCAAACCGCGCTGCGCGAATACTTCGGAGGAATCGGAACAAACGTGTTCGACATTCCACCAACTACAGAGCTTGTCTGGGGGGGCTCCATCGTCTCTATCAGCTAATAACGAGGCGAGAACAATAGAAAAGCTGTGTCTAGAAGGAGCTGTGAACAGTTAAATGGCAGCGCGTTTATAAATTAGTGCGTGCGGATGTTCTCGCGAATGGAAATCCATAGCGGGAACTCCACCATGGCGTCAACACGCACTAAAAACCGAACTATAAACTCAAAGCGCCACCGGTATTGCTCATATTTTACGTGATTGTACTCTATATCTAGATAATGCTTTAGAACGTTGCGCTTCTCAAGCGTATTCGAGGAAACGGCAGTTATTCTTGACTAGCCTGTTGAGTACCATACAAGAGGACCAGCCATCGAGTAACGGTGTCAGCGAAACAGACTAAGGCGGTATATGTCTCTCTGTACTGCAGCCGACACGTGCGTTATTTCGTAATCTTCCATCAAACACGGTATCATTGCAGTGCGCTACTTCGAAAAGGAAGCATAATAATGACAATCAGCAAACGCATCCTACTGACGGATGGGTATATTGTATCCAAATGATGAATTACCTCACAGCGGAAATACAGCGATCATATTTATCAGTATAAAAGAGAGAGGAAACCATATCGCGATAATTATTTATTTATCAATTCTCATAACCGCTTGCGGTCCAAGCGATCATCTTCAGACCAGAAGCTTCCTGATGTGTGAGCCGGCTCACGCAGCTGCTTTGAGTAGCAACACGTACTGACGACTGGAACCACTTGGAACTCACAGCAACTCTGTGATTCGGCAAAATTTTGAAAAAATACAGCCCTCAGTCGCGAACAGAATTAATTTGTAACCTAAGTTTCGGTGTCACAAGGGACACCTTCTTCGGTTGTATTATACAACAATCGCTGATTGATAGCCATGTTAAAAAGCTTGGTCTGAAAAAAGTCGGTTAGACCGATACTGGTTTCCGGAATTAAGTAATAATTTATTACTGTAATGTGGACTGCTATTTTCTGTTAAAATGATGAATGCTGAGCCAAGCGAGTGACAGCAGGCTTGAACAAGGGAGGGAAATGTGGCACCATCGCATTTGATACTCAAATAAACCTCCCAGAGGGATTAACATCAAAGGAGTTGGTGAAACCCAGTAAGATGCTAGAGTTTCTTGTCTCAAGATCGTGTCGTTGCCTCACTTCAGCTTGTATCACACGATGACTGCATTACGTATTCAGGGTGAGGCAATTAGAACAGACCGACCTGAGTATATCCATAACGAATAAATACAGTCAGAAAGGAAGTTGTGTACTTGGAAAGACGACGTCAATTTTGAACAAGTGACGGCAAATGCCACCTTGAGAATCGTCTGCCAACAGGATATTGGCATAGATACTAGAGCGCCATTTATGTATGCTCTTAACTAGGGAATGCTCACATCCAGGGCCGGTCGCGGTGGTCTCGCGGTTCTAGGCGCTCAGTCCGGAGCCGCGCGACTGCTACGGTCGCAGGTTCTAATCCTGCCTCGGGCATGGATGTGTGTGATGTCCTGAGGTTAGTTAGGTTTAAGTAGTTCTAAGTTCTAGGGGACTGATGACCACAGATGTTAAGTCCCATAGTGCTCAGAGCCATTTAAACCATTTGTCACATCCAGGAAGCTCAGTGCAGTGCAAACGTGTAAAGCAAGCAGTCAACCACGCCACAGAGACGCACTCTTGCTTGATACAGCCAACTGAGTGAGTTTTAAATGGGTCAGATTGTGGCCTTCCAATTGGCGGGATTATCCCATCGGAGAATTACCACACAAGTTGGACGTGCTGCGTCAGTTGTGCACCGATGCTGGTATTAGTGGTCACGTGAACATTCTCACACCTGTAGACGAGGTTCTGTACGTCCACGCCACACACTTCCCCGCCAGGATCGTCTTATTGAAAGGGCAGCAGGGGCATATCGTTTGGCTACCACAGCACAGATAACAGATCTTGTGAGCCCGGGCGCGCCAAAAGGAACTGTTGCAAACCGGTTATTAGCAGTGGGCTACAGGCATGCTCACCTCCAGCCCGTCTTCCACTCGCGCCACAACATCGAAGTGCACTGCTCGACTGGTGTCATCAGGGAATCACTTGGAAGATGGAATGGCAAGCCGTAGCCTTCAGCGATGAAAGCAGATATTGCCTGTACGCAAGTGATGGTCGTCTGCGCATATGGCATACACCTGCTGAGTGCTATCTCTAAGAGCGGTTTCATCCAAGACACACCGGCCTTAACCTAGGCCTCACAGTTTGGGGTGTGATAAGATACAACTATCATTCGCATTTCGTGCTTCTGAACGGGACGCTAAACAGCGCTTGGTATGTACAGAATATTGTTAGACACTTTCGCCGTTCTTCCTACAAGCAGATAATGTCTTGTTGCAACAGAACAATGCTCATCCGCACACTGCCTATTAAGCTCAACATGCTCTGCACGAGGAGGAGCAACTTCTCTTTCCAGCACAGTCTCAGCATTTGTTTCCAATCGAGCACATGCTAAGATGAATTTGTTGTACGGTGTTGTACGGCTCGACGCTAGTGGGCCAGGTCTCAGGGTGCAATGTAGCAGTTTATGTTAGGTTAGGTTAGGTTAGGTTTTCCGGTTGGGTGACCGAAACGACCGTGTCCAGGTGCGGAGATAATGAGCGCGTCGCCGGAAACGGGTAAATCTCAAAGCTGGGAATTTGGAGGGCTGATGCTCACATTGCCTTTGTGCAGAATAATACTTCAGGAAATGGGGGAGTGTCAGATACTCTTAAAGACAGCCAAGTTACAGCACTTTGAGTTTCGACAACAACTCACATAAAACATTAATGAAAATCAGAATACATTTGCGATCTCAGGTACATGAGGCGCATCCAATGACACAACAGTAATTTTAATATGTTTAAGACAACGAAGTTAATATTCCACAGGGAATAAACATTTACACAAGAACCTCTGAATTAAAAACTTTTAATCACTTCATGTAATTTCATCAACAGATATCTCAGATTTCACTATTGCTATCTTAGCCGTGCATGGCTCATGTTCCCGCCATCATATATTTTACACCCTGCTTTTAACGTACTTCCACCTCATTACGTTAATTTAAATTACTACTGTCACTGCTTTGACAGACCGTGACCGGCGCTAGCAGCGCGTATCGATGTATCCCCTCTCGTTGTATCTTTGCTCGTTCAGGTCGTGAGTTCGGGCTGCCAGTCAGTTGGAACGCGTCTGAAGCGCAGTCCGTACCTGCCAGTCGGACAGTTGCAATGCGGCACTAGTGCAGTCGAGTTGAAGCAGCAGTTAGGTCTACATCTACATCTACATCTACATTTATACTTCGCAAGCCACCCAACGGTGTCTGGCGGAGGGCACTTCACGTGCCACTGTCAATACCTCCATTTCCTGTTCCAGTCGCGTATGGTTCGGGGGAAGAACGACTGCCGGAAAGACTCCGTGCGCGCTCGAATCTCTCTAATTTTATATTCATGATCCCCTCGGGAGGTATAAGTAGGGGGAACTAATATATTCGATACTTCATCTAGAAACGCACCCTCTCGAAACCTGGACAGCAAGCTGAACAGCGATGCAGAGCACATCTCTTGCAGAATCTGCCACTTGAGTTTGCCAAACATCTCCGTAACGCTATCACGATTACCAAATAACCCTGTGACGAAACGTGCCGCTCTTCTTTGGATCTTCTCTACCTCCTCTGTCAACCCGACCTGGTACGGATCCCACACTGATGAGCAATACTCAAGTATAGTTCGAACGAGTGTTTTGTAAGCCACCTCCTTTGTTGAGTGACTACATTTTCAAAGGACTCCCCCAATGGTTCTCAACCTGGCACCCGCCTTACCAATGATGATCATTCCACTTCAAATCGTTCCATACGCATACTCCCAGATATTTTACAGAAGTAACTGCTATCAATGTTGGTTCCGCTATCATATAATCATACAATAAAGGATCCTTCTTTCTATATATTCGCAATACATTACATTTGTCTATGTTAAGGGTCAGTTGCCACTCCCTGCACCAAGTGCCTATACGCTGCAGATCTTCCTGCATTTCGTTGCAATTTTCTAATGCTGCAACTTCTCTGTATACTACAGCATCATCAGCGAAAAGCCGCATGGAACTTCCGCCACTATCTACTAGGTCATTTATCTATATTGTGAAAAGCAATGGTCCCATAACACTCCCATGTGGCACGCCAGAGGTTACTATAACGTCTGTAGACGTCTCTCCATTGAGAACAACATGCTGTGTTCTGTTTGCTAAATCTCTTCAATCCAGCCACACACGTGGTCTGATATCCCGTAGGCTCTTACTTTGTTTATCAGGCGACAGTGCGGAATTGTATCGAACGCCTTCCGGAAGTCAATAAAAATGGCATCTACCTGGGAGCCTGTATCTAATATTTTCTGGGTCCCATGAACAAATAAATCGAGTTGGGTCTCACACGATCGCTGTTTCCGGAATCCATGTTGATTCCTACAGCGTAGATTCTGGGTTTCCAGAAATGACATTATACGCGAGCAAAAGACATGTTCTAAAATTCTACAACAGATCGATGTCAGCGATATAGGCCTATAGTTTTGTGCATCTGCTCGTCTGGGTCGACATGGCTCGCCCGACCATGGCCGCCACGCATCACTTCAGCAGGACCACGGTCTTGCTGGCTCGTTGATCGGTCGTCCAACCGCACGACTCGTTTTGGCTCGCCGATCGTTCTTGACTCAGCTGTGTGTGTGTGTGTGTGTGTGTGTGTGTGTGTGTCTGTGAGTGCATCGACTTCCGATTTGTCTTCTGCGTGTTTAGTTACTGTTGGGTATCGTTCAGGTCTTCGTGAAAGTTCTTTCTCAGGTTGTGTGTGTGGTTGGTGTTATTTTCACTCATGACTATTAGAGATGTTTTCGGCATTCTGCGGAGAGTCGGTCGGTTGCTACGGACCGGGAAAGTTATCTCCGCGCGGTGCAGTCGTCTGGGTCCGCTGCCGATCCCTCCGCACGGTCGAAGCCTGTATGGAGCTGCCTGATCGCTATGAGCTCGTCCATTCACGTTGTGGTGTTCGTTGCGGTGGTTCACTGTTGGTGAGGTTTTCCTGTGAGCAACACCGAGTGTTTCTATTGCTGAAATTTAGCAGCCATGCGGTGCAATTAACTATAATTGTTTAACTACAATTCAAGTGCACCAGCGGAATTTTCTGCCTTGTGGCCGTTACTGTTCTGGTTACCTGCCCTGCCCACTAACGGAATTTCAGGCAGCGTCCTTTCCTCACCTGTTGTCTAGGTCCACCATGGTGTGTAATTTTGACAGCTAATACATACTTCGTTGTGGGTAATTACGTCCGTAACATTTTGCTGTTTGAGTTCTCATGTACCGGTTGGTGGCAAGCAAGTCGTTTTGGCGGTCGGTCCGTCGCCGTCCTCAGGTTGGGTTCCGACGGATCAAGTGTAGTTGGGCTCACCACCTGTCTTACCTAAGTGAAGGAGGGCAGACTGACCTCCCTGGAGGCTTCTAAGTGCCGTTAACCTTATTGTCTTTCCCACCGGTGTTTAGTTACCTGTTTTCAGCTACTTAAAATTTAAGGCTTATGGTTATATGTTTTTAAAAATTTTCGAAGATTGGCTTCAAATGGCTCTGAGCACTTTGGGACTCAATTGCTGAGGTCATTAGTCCCCTAGAACTTAGAACTACTTAAACCTAACTAACCTAAGGACATCACAAACATCCATGCCCGAGGCAGGATTCGAACCTGCGACCGTAGCGGTCATGCGGTTCCAGACTGCAGCGCCTTTAACCGCACGGCCACTTCGGCCGGCTTTCGAAGATTAATTGTGGGTTTTCAGCCTAACATCTTCATTCTTAAAATTATCTTTCAAGCTTAAACAATGCAGCCTTCTGCCTTTAAAAGATTATGGTAATGTATTTTAAAATTTTGGAACTTAATTGTGGCCTTCAGCCATCTCTGTTGCACCTTGCACGTGTTCGTTCTCTCTGCTTTGCCTTGAGGCTTTCCACTTAGTCGTGGTATGTGCTTTTTAATTATTTCATTTGCCTTTGTAATTGCATTTTTATCTTGTTGATTTTTAAGATTTCTTGTTTTTAAACATGGTGGCCTTCTGCCTTTTAAAGTCCATGGTAATATATTCTAAAATTTTGAAACTTAATTGTGGCCTTCAGCCATTTGTATTGCACTTTCCATAAGTTTGGTCTATGTACTTTGTCTTGAGGGTTTCCACCTAGCTGTGATAGATGTATTTTCTAATTATTTTATTGCTATTTTAAATGGATTTTTATGTTGTTGATTTGTTAAGATTTCATTTTTGGAGGCCTTCAGCCGCGAAAGAGTTGCATTTGGTGGAGGTTCGGCTATGTGCCGCTTTGGTTGTAAATGTGTTATTAAATTACAATAAATTACAATTAGAAGGTGAAAATGACCCCAACCTTATTTGGTCCATTCCACAATCCTAAGTACCTGTTCGGCCCAGCGGGCTTAGCGGGCGTCTCACTATCATTCCTGAAACCTACTTATCTGTATATATTTTATTTATTGAACTACTACGCATTTTGCATCTTTTTTATTACGCAAGTATTTGTCAGAACGTCGCGTTCTCCACATTTACACAGGTAATCAGTGCAGCGTGAATACCTCTTATTTTGTCATTGAGCCATGGCGGGGTTGATGGTGTCGCCTTTCGAGTTCCTGTGCGCCACTAGTTCGATCTGTCGTGTTATGTCCCTCTAGTTTGAGGCTGCTAAGATCTTTGCTCGAGGTTTCTGGTGGGGGACGGGCCTGTTGTAGCGTGGCGAGGTGGGGAGTGGTAGCTGAGTGAAGAGAGCGGCGCGAAAGGCCAACCGGGCGAGTAAGGCGAGCGATTGTGCGAGCGTCTTGGGCACGGAGTCCGGCGAGTGGTTGCCGGACACATTTGAGGGCCGACTTAAGTCCGTGGCTGACTTCAAGGGCCGTCTTCGTGCGTAACCTGGCCATTCAGCTATGGGACGTGGCACACCGATGAGAGTTGAAGCCAGTTTCGCTGCGCTGAATTCTGGTTTCCCTTTGGAACCGACAAACTTCAGCTTCGATTTGTGAACTTAAGTTTTGGATTTTGTGGTTTTAACTGTTATTCTTGTTGATATTTATAGGTCTGTTGCGATCATTAAGATTCCGTAGCTGATCTGTTTCACCGCCAATTGGTTAATTGAACTGTGGGTGTTGTTTGCTTTTCGCGAGTCGATACTGGCGTTAGTCGTTTGTTAACAGTATACCTTAAATTGTGCGAGCCGATGGTGTTCCCTGAGCCGGACCGATAACGTGTTTTTTTCCGTGACGTGGCCGAAACCCCCTGTCGTCACGCAGTACCTAGATGGTTGGGTTTCAGCTGGCCACTATGCCAAAAAGTCTTCGAACCAGGTAAGTAACTTTCAAGATACCTTCGGGGATTGCAGACCTCATCGCTGTGTTGATTATATTGGCTTAGGAGGTGCCTTGGTCGCAAAATTTACAATTGTGTGGCTGTGTAATTGGATTTGGAAGCATAGTTTTCTTTCTGGCGTTTCGCCGTCGTTGTAGAGGCGTTATCTTCCAGTGACGAGCGTATATCGTTTGGCTGTTTGTGGTCGCTTTCACATAATTAACCTTGCTGTGTTAATATTCTTTTTTCCGTGAAGGCCTACCTGTTTTCTATTTGGTGGTCTTACTTAACTGAAACTGTTATTAAAGAAAGCCTACTTGTTTTCCATTTGGTAATTTCACTTAAGCTGTTACCACTGAAGGCCTGCCTGTTTTATGTTTGGTAGCTGTTATCATTGAAGGCCTGCCTGTTTTCTATTTGGTAATTTGCTTAACTGAAGCTGTTATTATTGAAGGCCTGCCTGTACCCTTTTAATTAAATTAAGAACTGTTTCATAATTTGTGTTAGCTAAAACACTCATTAATCAAGACCTGCATGGTAAGCTAGCCAGTGGCAAGCTGTTATTAAATAAGCCCTGGCTGGTTGCTAATTTGATAATTTCACTTAACTGAATCTGTTATAATTGGAGGCCAGCCTTTTTTCAGTTTGGTCCATTTACGTCAATAAGGTAGCAGCAGGAAATGACATGACGGTATATGGGCCTAAATTTTGGTGTTCCATCCCTTTACTCATAATTGTAGGTTTCAGTCATTTTATTCAGTGAATAGTTTACTACTGTGTCAGTAACTTCATTTGAATGTTGGATGCAAGTGCTACTGAAAAAGAAACTGTGCTAATGAAAAACTGGTCAATCACATGTGTTAGCGGACACCAGAGTTGAAAGGAGAACAAAACGATGCCTCTGTTAAGAAGACGTAAATAATTGTTTAAATAACGTTTGCCGGCCGGGGTAGCCAACAGTTCTAGGCGCTACAGTCTAACGTTTAGCGACAATCTGTAGTCATTTAGCGTGAACGCATTAGCGCTAGAATAATGGCTTATTTACTTACGAAAAAACCTTTATTTGTAAATTACCTGATTGCGACAGCATTGTTATGACGTGTATTTATTTAAATATTGTCGTAACATATAGTTTAGTCAGTGAAGAAGTGGTCATGTTGAATGAAATCATGTATATAGAGTGTGAGAACGATACACTTTTGGTAGGGATTGCCTTCACGCAATGAGAGTTTGACATTGGCGGACCACAGCTGGAGTTAAGTGAAGATGGGGGACTTTTCGAGTGACGAGCTGAAGGAAGTGATTCTGGACATGTTGTGGCGAGTTCTGGAAGAAGTCAGACCTGCCTAGAGTAACAAGCGCCATTTAGTTCTAAAGGTGATGGTATATGGACGGTGGACGGCCGCTACAATATTGTATCTTTTGGAGGGAATTTTATCGATAGGTCTGGCTGTGCTCCAAAGTAGGACTCTAAATACTTCCGATTGATTTACAGAACTGAGATTAGACGTCATAAGAGTGCCTATTCTTTGCATCGCGTTCGTTAATTTGTAAATCATCAGGTTGAACTCTGTACTATCTGAGCTGTTGAATATTGTGATCACGAAACGGACTTAGTTTTCGCCAGTCTTTGATGACTATTTACTATTCCGATTTTGCTAGCACTCTCGTAACGATCTTAACATAACTGTACTGCAATTGATGAGGGAATTTTCTGTCCGTGTAAACTGAATATCGTATGAACATTTCCTACTTGTTTGAGATGTTCTTTCTCCAATAAACATTATTCAACTTCATTGTAAACGCAGATAAAAAAGCAACTCGTTTGCTGGTATGGGATTGAGCCATGCTGTGGCTTGCGTTTATGCAGTTTGTAGATATCCGTCCTGTGTTGGAGGCCAGACCGTATCGTTTAGTTGGCATGGTTGCGGTTGTTTGTCTTCTTCTCGTGTTGACTGGCGACACTCGCTTCGTAAGCGTTGCCTCTCCGCTAGTGGCAGCAGCGGCAGTTATCTATATGTAGTAACTGTCGCCCTACCTTTGGGGCGGCGTGGTTGTTTTTCCGTGTCGTCTGAGTGAGGCAGTTTGGTTGGGGACTGAAGAGGAGCCAGGTGCGCGCAGTGTGGGAACACGCAGGGAGCGCTGCGGCACGCATGGACTGCCGGATGGAAGGGCTGTGGTCACGATGGTCCACGACATCGTCATACACCGGATCCAGCAAGCTTTAAGATGAGTGCATTTCAGTCCATGTATAGTGGAGTCAGTCACCAATGTGGGTCCCTTAGTACGTATGTGATGTTGTGACATTATAAAGTCATGTGCAGTTTGGTGGATCTGCATACCACTTAGTATTTGAAACCCCACTGTGTTAAAGGCACTGAGCTCAGTGATTAAGCGGTGTGGTTACTCAACTGTGAATCAATAAAGCAGTGAAGAGATTTGTTTCGCTCTGCCAACCGTCGTCAGAGTTTTCACAGTGAGTCCAGTGTGCGTTTGTGTGCCTAATGAATTGATGTCACTCATTTGGTACATGGTTTTGGCTAGCGGTTGTTTTCGCAATGACGTGTGGTTGCTGATTCTCGTTGGTTACATTTCGGTTTTGCTTCGCACACAAATGGATTTGGGTTTTAGTTACTGTTAGATTGTCCGGTGTTCTGTACTGTGACTTGTTTGTTCAGATTTTCGGGTTTGTGTAATCGGACGGAAATCTGGTAGTGGTTCCTGTCTCGTTCCGGGCGCTCTAAACACAGTATTCTGGGGATGTAGGGCAGAACGTCGGTTCTGGCTTTGGCATATTGCTCCGTCGTTGCATTTGGTTTATTGGACCTCAGGGAGCTTCAACAAGATTATCATTAGTCATTCTGCGACTAGTCTGAGTTATCATCTTGTGGAGGGAATGCCACTCTTGGCTGCCTATCTCATCGTTCAGGAAGTGTTTGTTGCCGGATCTTCTCAGAGGTCCATGCACGGAGCACCGTCTGGATCAGTTGCTGGTTTTTTGAATTAACTTTTGCTGTTGTATCTGCTGTTTTAGAGCAGGTTTCAAAAGTTTTTATATTATTGCCGTTCCTGACGTGTAAGGCCTTCTGCTCAGATCATAGTGGCTTGTTTTTTTAAACATTATCTGCATCTGTATTTTATGGTGATATGCTAAATTGCAAGCACTGAAAACACTATTATTTACACAGTTGTTTATTTCTTCATTAAAAACGTGTGGCCGGCCGCGGTGGTCTAGCGGTTCTAGGCGCTCAGTCCGGAACCGCGCGACTGCTACGGTCGCAGGTTCTAATCCTGCCTCGGGCAAGGATGTGTGTGATGTCCTTAGGTTAGTTAGGTTTAAGTAGTTCTAAGTTCTAGGGAACTGATGACCACAGATGTTAAGTCCCATAGTGCTCAGAGCCATTTGAACCAAAAAGTGTGGTATTTTGTTATATATTGTCGAGTCTGGTATTATTGTTTTAAAAATAAATGTGTGTAACTGTAAAAGGCAACCAATAGTAACTGATTACGGCCCCGTCCACAATCGTAACCGAATCCTGCCTTCCCTTGAATACCAGGTTCCAGGGATGTTGTTTGAAAGAGCAGCTTCCGCTAGTACCCGTTAGGTAACGTCGTAAGAAGTGCCTGAACAGACTGACAAGGCGTGACATAACGTATCCCAGGACAATATTCGCCATCACTACGACCACCTGGAAGCCAGAGTCAGCTTCTGCATTGCCTTCCGTGGGGTCTACACCTCGCATTGATATTGGCGTTCAAGCTTGTGTACCTGGTACCTCAGAACCATTTGTGCTCTGGACCTGTAAATATAATCATTTAATTTACTCGATATTCACTGTTGCGGCAGTAAACCTCGATTGAATTCCCAACCACTAAAAGGGTGTACTACTTTTTCTCCGGCAGTGTGTACTGGTGTGCAAAAAATACGGACTAAAGTATCTTTCGCACGATATGTCACTGACTAGTGTAACTAAATTGTTTCTACGGGTTATTGCGTTAAGATTAGGGTCGCCACCGACTCTAACCATACAACTAATCAAAGGTTTAGGCCGAGTCTGAAAATAAATTAATTTGATCACAGACCAAAAACTTATAAAAATGGGGTACACGATGTAATTAATACTATTGCCCACTGTTCTCGAGAATCAAACATTTAAAATAAAATTGAAAATGCATGAACACTGTGCATAAGATCAGCTCCCAGCAACACACGTGAACATAAGACTTAATCTAAAGCATTAGTTTTAAAATAAAAGAGGAAACTAATCACTGAACCTGTGCGTAAGGAAACGCGTTGGATGTGCAAACGGGAAAGCTACGAGGCGAGTGGCTTAGGTGCAAAATCGTAACCTCGGAACACAAGAGAAAATGGTGGATAAAGTCATTTATTCCTGAGATATGGATGTAAGGCATGTACACAATTCCTGAAAACATTAATTCCTAAAACATTAAAGAAAAGCATCGATACATTCACCGATATAATCTACACCTAAAATCATTGGTGTGAATCATTGAGCCGGCCAGAGTGGCCGAGGGGTTCTAGGCGCTGCAGTCTGGAACCGCGCTACTGCTACGGTCGCAGGTTCGAATCCTGCCTCGGGCATGGATGTGTGTGATGTCCTTAGGTTAGCTAGGTTTAAGTAGTTCTAATTTCTAGGGGACTGATGACCTAAGAAGTTAAGTCCCATAGTGCTCAGAGCCATTTGAACCATTTTTTTTATCATTCAGACAACTGCTGTTGCCTCATAACAGATCGCAATAACTCGTGAAACGGTGCACGTGTCGCAGTACACCCGCGTGCCCACGTGTTTTGTGGAGACGCAAGTTCTAGGTATCGTGGCCAAGTTGCAACAATATCACATCATACAATCATGAACAGTTAACATTCCTTAAAACAAACATGAGATCGGACAGTTAGTGATGACGGTAGCCCAACAAACCACGTGGTTGGCTCCCCACGAACGAAAGATACATCAAGGAACGAAAATTTACGAGAAGGCAAAGCTATTAATATTTAGAAAAATAAAAACTTATACAGGCACAGCTGAAGGCAAATAGACATTAATACAGAAGCGAGTGCTCTCTTCTTATCGACACCTTTGTGTGGCACTCTTCCGGCGGATCCAAGTCTCCTACAGAAATATACTAAAAGAAAAATTTGCCAAAGTTTTGTATTCCTTGCTACGACAAGGCAAAGCAATCGTTCAGAGTTGAAAAGCGATACCAAAAGGTAACAGCTCTCCTCTTGCCAACTAACAGCGCGCCACGTGGTCAGTCTTAACTCACCCTTCTTCGACTGGAGCACAGCTGTGGACGCTTCCAGTACCGGCGGCAGACGGCCTCCAATTTTCTTCTCCAGCCTCTTCCACGCTCCACGTGGCCCGGAAAACCCAAAGATGCCATTCCCGTCACCAACCTAACGCAGGCAGATTTCTCACAAGTAGCGCAAATCTCTTTGTCTACTTGACCACTACGAGAGTTGTCTATTCTGTACAACTGCTGCTGAATCTGTATGACTACCGCAGACTTTCTGCAGCAGACTACGCGACCGTCTAGCAACGTGCCTCATAACCACATTCATTCAATCACACCACTATGAGAGTTATGAAGAAAGAGAAACAAGGAAAAATGCCAGTGGAAGTGGGCTACCGGACTAATGAAAGGTGGTTACAGGACCATTTCACAAGTAACGTTGCTTGATGGAAGATTTTTTTTTGAAATTTGTGGTAAGTTCGTATGGGACCAAACTGCTAAGGCCATCGGTCCCTAGGCTTAGACACTACTTAATCTAACTTAAACTAACTTACGCTAACGGCAACAGGCACACCCATGCCCGAGGGAGGACTCGAACCTCCGACGGGGGTAGGCGCGATGGAAGTTGAACTATAGACAGAAAGAACTGCTACAGTATACTACAGAAGGAAATTGAAATAAATACGCAATGAGGAGAACAGTAGTGGCGCTTCACTTTCAAAGAAAATAGTTACACCGAAGCCACAGCAATTTATGATGGTCTCTAGCGCACTTTAAAAGGTGGGTCATGGTTCTAAATGGGAAATTCGGTGTGAAATCACCAAATACATCAGTAGACGTACAGTAACGTGCTCCCATGCTGGTCAAGAAGTGGATACGGGGTTCATGTGGTTCGGTATTCCATTCCTCCACTAGGGCGGTTGTCAACTCCTGGATGGTCGTTGGCGCATCTGGACGTGCTGCAGTACTTCTCCCCAAAGCATCCACCATCTGCTCAACGGGATTTAAGGCGGTGGAACGGTCAGGATGGTCCATCCGCCGAATTTCCTCTCGTTCCCAGAGCTATCCCATCTGCAATGTTCGATGCGGTCGCAAAGTGTCATTCACAAAATATGACGTCAGGGCGGAATAAACACCTGTAA
Organism: Schistocerca piceifrons; assembly: GCF_021461385.2. Classification (NCBI taxonomy): domain Eukaryota; kingdom Metazoa; phylum Arthropoda; class Insecta; order Orthoptera; family Acrididae; genus Schistocerca; species Schistocerca piceifrons. Next base: position 953,564,421 of record NC_060138.1, read on the forward strand.
ATACGCATATGGGGGGAAGCGCCGTGTCATAATAATGTTGGCCGCTGAGTATACGGTGTCCAAAGGTCTGAAGGTCAGCAGGCCCAAAGAACAGTACGCCTCTCCACACTATAACACCATCAAAACGATCACGTTCGACAATGTTCCAGGGTGCGTTACATGTTTGCGCTTCTCGCCACTTCAGGATACATCGAGAATCGCTACAGAGACTGAATGTGCTCTCATCTGATAAGACGACGCTACCCCACTGCTCGTTGATCCAGGCACTGGGTGCTGTTGGCATTACAGTAAATCCAGTCACTATGCTCTTAGTATTATAGCAAACAATGCTAACGATGTGCGGGTGTCAACGGCACATAACATAGTGCCCGTCGGGCTAAGAGGTTACCCCCATTGAGTCACCGTGCCACTGTGGAGCGATAGACTGCGTTCCTTGCAGCTTTGTTAAAAGTGGCTCAATTTGGTACACACAATCTGATGGGGTCCCCTCTCGCCTGTTGCACAATGTAGCGGTCATCTGCTGCTGTGGTTGACTTAGCCAACCACTTCCTCTCCTTCGGGCAGCAGTGCATGTGGTTCTTAACGCTCCCCTGTCACGTAAGACACTGCTATGCGCAGTACGAAACTCCTGGGCTTCACGCGTCACACTTCATCCATCTTCTAGTTTCACGATTAGTCCTCCCTGTGCGAATCATTCGGGCCATGGTGTAATGAAGAACCCACCACAGTGCACCGTGGGTGCACCGTAACTGTTCGCTGATTGACACACACTGTCTTTTACCGTTCCTTCAACAGTCTCAATGGCGCTGCATTCACGCTGACCTCCATGTGTCGTCTCTCTTTCTGTACACCTCTGGGATATCGCTGGCAATATGCTCCTTCACCTTCATTCATTTGCACCGAGTTTCTAATATGTTATGTCACTTTATATATCTCGTTTTGCAGATCAGTTGCCTATTGACAGAACACTCATTTAGCTGTTACCGCTTATACATTCAAGCTGCCTCGTATTGTGTTATCGCTGTTAAAATATTATTTGCACTTCTCCAATCATCTTTTGTTTGTTGCGTTTACAGCTGGAATGCTCGCCCGACAAGGTTCGTGGTGTGGCGAGTTTCAGACGTTGCTAGCTGCCTGAGGCAAGGCAACCACTTGCTCCTGTCAGACGGCGCAATGGCATGGATGTCATGTATATCAATGGAGGGACTGGCGGTCGGAGGGCTTGCGTTTGCCAGCCCGTGACATACACTTACACATCCGTTCTGAAGTAACTATACAAGGGAGTATTCATAAAGTTTTAACTATCGCCTCGTAAAAAATCAAACGGAAACAACGAAATTTAGTTGTGGTATCGGTAGCTACGCTGCCACAGCGTTGGTGCCCGATCTAAGGCTGGCAATATGAGAGCGGAAGAGCTTCGCCGACCACTGCGCCCTCCAGCCGAAGCCGTGCAGCTCAACGAGCGCCGCTCTAGATTCAGCCCATTTGATTCCGAGCAGACAACCGACCAACATTGTTTCATTTTCATAGTGGGCGAGCGACTACAGATTTGCCTTTGTAACTTCCAGTAGCTGTTAGCTTTGATACATGAACGGCTTCGCACCTACGTGCTCGTCTGTACGCAAAGTTAATTAATATTACAATTTGTATATGTTCATACACCTGTAAAAGAGCTTTAACCTATACGCAGTAACGAAGTACTTCACCTTTTCCTGCTCCTACTCGCGTCCTTCATTCTCGGCCTATTTTGCAGAAGCAGTTCACAGGAGCAGACCCACCCGCCGCCTATCCAGGCGGGATACGAAATTAGTGATCGTGTCAAACCTAATCTACATATTCACCACTTCCCCCCCCCCCTCCCCTTTCCCCGTCTCCTTAGTACGAACGAGAGAGGAGAAAGACTAATTGAGTTCCGACATGAATAGCAGATAGTAATAGCGAATACTCTGTTCAACAGTCACAAAAGCAGGGGTGGGAGATACGGAAAGATTCCAGTTAAATTACACCATCGTAAGGTAGAGATTCCGAACTCAGATATTGTATTGTAAGAAATACGCACGAGCAGACACAGACTCAGATCACAATTTAATAATGACGAAGAGTAGGCTTAAGTGTCAATGCGCAGACAGCTGGGATAGTCTTAAAGCTCTCTACAACTACAGATAGTGCGATAGAAATAGTTCAATAGCCATTTCATTTGAAAAGAAATGGACAGCTCTAAAAAGGGCACTCACAGAAGTCGGAAAGAAAAACTTATGCACAAAGGAAGTAACTGCGAAGAAACCATGGAAATAAAGACATACTTCAGTAGATCGACGAAAGAAGGTAGTACAAAAATGTGCATAAAAATTTAGGAATAGGGAGATACAAGTCAGTAAAGGACGAAATAAACAGGAAATTCCGGGAAATTATGGCAAAATGGCTGCATAAAAAATACTCAGAAATCGAGAAAGGAATGATTGTCGGAAGAGCTGACTCAGCACATAGAAAAGTCAAAACACACTTCGGTGAAATTTAAAGCAAGGGTGATAACATTAAGATTGCAATGGGAATTCAATTATTAAATACAGAGAGGGGAGCTTGTACGTGGGAAGAGTACAATGAAGGCCAATATGTGAGGGTGGACATGGCTGATAACGTGATGGAAGAAGAAACATGAGTCGACAGGAAAGAGCTAGGGCAATCAGAATTTAAAAGAGCTGTGGAAGACTTAAGATCAAGTAAGGCAGAAGGGATAGATAATACTCCACTGGAAGTTCTTAAATCATTGGTGAACGTGGCAACAAAATCGCTATTCTCGTTGGTGTGCAGAATCTATGAAACGGCTGATGTAACATCAGACTTTTGGAGAAACATCGTCAACACTTTTGCAAAGACTGCAAGAACCAACAAGCCCGAGAATTAACGCAAACTCAATTTAAGTTGATGCATCCTAGTTGTTAACAAGAACAACATACAGCAGAATGGACAGTAAAATTGATGATCTGTTAGATGATCATAATTTTGGGTATAGAAAAGAAAAAGGCGCCAGAGAGGCATTTGTCATGTTGCGGTTGATCATGGAAGATCAAGAAAAATCAAGACACTGTCATAGGATTTAAAATTGTTCGAAACATTTCATTTAGTCTCCATTAGGAATTCAGTAGTTATAACAAAAGATAATTTTTTTAAAATAAATCAGTCTCAACCCCATAAAGAAGTTTATTTACTTACTGGTGCCCAGTTTCGACCACTGTTCTGGTCATAATCAGACTACTTACTCCATAGGAGACTGCTGGAACTGGCGAGGAGCAGGAGCCAAAGTATAAGGCATGTAACCACTGCTCACAGGATTTATCGACCTGGAAAATTGCGCTCGACAATGCAAAATGGTGCAAGATGTTCGAAATTCTGAGAAAAATAGCGTAAGCTATAGGAAAAGATGGGTAGTATACAGTATGTACAAGAAACGAGAGGGAACAATAAGAGTGGAACACCAAGAATGAAGTCTTCGGATTAAAAATGTTGTAAGACAGGGATGTAGTCTTCCGCTCGCACTGTTCAATCCACACATCGAAGATTCAAATGGTTCAAATGGCTCTGAAGACTATGGGACTTAATATCTGAGGGCATCAGGACCCTAGAACGTAGAACTACCTAAACGTAACTAACCTAAGGATATCACACACATGCATGCCTGAGGCAGGATTCGAACCTGTGACCTAGCGGTCACGCCGTTCCAGACTGAAGCGCCTAGAACCACTCGGCTGCAGCGGCCGGCTACATCGAAGAAACAATGGCGCAAATAAAAGAAATATTCAAGACTGAAATTTAAATTCAAGATCAAAGGATATCAGTGATAAGATTTACCAATGTTATTGCTATCCTCGGTGAAAGTAGTAGTAATAGTAGTAGTATTAGTAGTAGCTTTATTCAGCCGCAGATATCTTTTTACAAGGATATAGGACATGTCAAAGTATTTACAAGTTTACACAAATTTGAAATGTGCTAATTCGTATACACATGTATTTAAAGACTGCTAGTTAGAGACAATCATTAGATTTACACCTGGTATACAATACTTTTTTTACAGATAACTTATTAAATAATGTAATGCCACACTGTTCACTCATATCTCACTATCAGTCAAGGAACACACTATACGCATATTGTATCATAACACTTCACTCGCTACTCCCATTTGCTATCCTGAAAAACTGAGTCAGCCTCCCTCCATAATGAGTGAGATGTTGAGCTCAGAAAATGGAAGAGGTGTTGGTATTGTGCTATGCATAGTTTGGGGGTAAGTATTTATAGAAAGAAAAAAGAAGGAAAAAAACATAAAATGAAGGTGTTATGTGGAATGTTGGATGTTTTAGAATCATTATTATTATTATTATTTATTTGTTTAACATTTTTTTATCAAATCCCTACTCTATTTCATCTAAGTAATCCATAAATGTATAATATATATATTCCATAACAGGTACTTTTTAGCTGCCTTTTTAAGTAAGTGAATTTTTGCAATTTCGTTAATCTCTTTTGGTGATTTATTGTTCAGTTTTATTCCTAGGTAGAAAATGCTGTTTTGAGTTTTATGTTTACTTGTTCTTGGTAAATGTAAGTTGAGTCTATCTCTTGTTGCATTGTCATGGGCAGAGCTGTTTTTTCAGTAAATAGCAATGTTATTTTTGGTGTGTACAACTAACTGGTAAATGTATTCACATGAAGAAGTTAAAATTCCCAGTGTTTTGAACAGATATTTACAATGAGTTCGACTAGTATTTTTTGTTGTTACTATTGTGGCTCTTTTCTGGAGTTTGAAAATTGTGTTCATATTTTGTTCGTTTGTTCCACAAAATAAGAATACCGTAGCTAAGAACCGAATGTATGTATGAATAATATGTAACTAAAAGAATAAGAAAAAGAATTACTGTAGGTGATGACTGGACTGAGCAGTCTAATGGTATAAAATATGGACTGAGAGCAAATCGAAGAAAGACGAATGTAATGAAAAGTAGGAGAACAACAGCGAGTCACGAGGTAGATGAAGTTAAGAATTCTGCTACCTAGGCAGGAAAATAAGTCCTGATGGACGGAGCAAGGAGGACATACAAAGCAGACAAACAATGGCAAAAGCTCATACCTGGCAGGGAGAAGTCTGTTAACATCAAACATAGGCCTTATTTTGAGGAAGAAATTTCTGAGAATGTACGTTTGGAGAACAGCATTGTACGGTAGTGAGGCTTGGACTGTGAGAAAATCGAAGGGAATCGATGTATTTGAGATGTGGTGTTACGAAAAATGTTGAAAATTAGGTGGATTGATAAGGTTGTTTGATGAGGAAGTTTTTCGCATAATCGGCTAAGAAAGGAATATGCAGAAAATATTGACAAGAAGAATGGATCGGATGACAGGGCATCTATTAAGATGTCAGGGCTTAACTTCTGTGGAACTACAGGAAGCTGTAGAGGGTAAAAACGGTAGAGGAAGACAGAGATCGGATAACATCGACCAAATAATTGACAAGATAGGTTGTATTTGCTATCTTGAAATGAAAATGTTGGCTCAGGAGAAGAATATCTTGGCGGGTTGCATCAAACCAGTCAGAAGACTGATAATTCAGAAAATAAAGAAAGGGGATGATGTTGGTTGCAGAAGTCAAAGTTTTGGTTCGTCAGGAAACATTCACTTCGTAAATCATCTCAATGTCATTGTGGAAATGTCTGCCATATAGCAATTTCTTCAGCCAACGATAGAGGAAGAGGTTGCTGGGTGCAGTGCCAGGAGAATACGGGAGTGAGATAACACTGTATCTGACAGTCCAAAGAAACACCATGTATGGCGGTGTCCTCCTCAGAATTCCTCAGAATGAGTCGGGGCGTTTGCTTCCTATGATACTTCATCTAGATAGTCTCCTCTAATTTCGTCATAAGATTTCTGTAGCTCGCTCCCGTGACGTTTTTCCTTTACGAATAAAATATGTTAGTATCACAGCATGGCAGTCCCAAACAACACTCTGTACCATCTTTCCCGAAGACAGTTCGATCACAGAGATACATTCACCACTCGTCTATTGTGATGACGTGGTTAATGTGGTCTTTGCATCCAGACCAACCATCGAAGACTAGAAATGGTTGACTGGGGAGAAAATTCGTGTAGTCGTAATTTTTTACAGTGATAGGGGTGTGTATCATGAACGACATACTAAAGATCCTGACTCGTTGTGTGTGAGGGTCGGGGGCGGTTTTAAAAGCAATTTTTTAGTGTTTCCTTCAGTAACTTGGAAACCTCAGCCTTTAGAGAAAATATTTCACAGAACAAACTTAAACTGCACTAAATTTCCTGCTAATCATGTGCTATTCATTTTTTCACTAGACCTAATAATTCCCACTTTGCAGGAGATGGAAGAACCTCAAATTAATAATAAACATTGTTTTAATGGTATAAAACTGATTTTGCTGTTAAAAGAAATGGGTTAAGAACAGATACCATACGTATGTTCTACACCCAAAAGCGGTAGAACAGGGTAAAGGGATGGACAATGTTGCGGGTGTATGATGGACTGAACGGACAACCACCTTTGTAGCTCTGTGAAATGACGAGCTAGCAGACGATTCCTCAGTCTCTCCATCCCACAATTTCTTTCACAAAAAGTTATAGAAACAGTTCCGTTCCTTGCCTTCTAAATCAGTGGCGGAGCAATGTGCTGACACTCCCAGAGGGGGGGGGGGGGGGTATTGTGTGTTGTGTTTATTTTCGGCAAAGTGTGTTCACACCGCACTGAATACCGACATGAGCTACAAAGAGGAACTACAGTTCTAAAGCAGGAAGAGTATGTTGTACAGAACCTCTGCACTGCTAGATGGTAAATTGATTCTCAGGATATAGAATTCTTCCCGGAAATGCTACTTCCTCTGTCATTAGTGCTGCTCGTTTTCCAGTTTACAGACTATTCCTCTTCAGAATTACCTTTCCAATTTAAAGAGGAAAAATAACTTAACTAAGCTTGTGTTTGTATAGTGGCGTTATTTTCAATTTATTGTGTAAGTACTTCAAAAATGTTCAAAATGTGTGTGAAATCTTATGGGACTTAACTGCTAAGGTCATCAGTTCCTAAGCTTACACACTACTTAACCTAAATTATCCTAAGGACAAACACACACACCCGTGCCCGAGGGAGGACTCGAACCTCCGCCGGGACCGGCCGCTCAGTCCATGAGTAAGTACTTAGTTCCAGCTGTTAATGAGATTTTATTTAATTTATGGTTCAGTAGTGAGTTGCTTAGAAGCACTTAATATGAGGCCGTGATGTTCTCAGAGACCTATGTAGTGTTGGTGGGAAAGGAGTAGAACTGATAAACGTGTCACCTTGATGTTAGTCGTTGACAGCGTATTGTAAAGCTATGTAAGCGTGTTGTAGTCACTTGGTCTTTAATTCATGAATGGCGAGGAAGTTACAGCACTACTGTCATTGTTAGGTGTCTTACTGGTAGAATGCATACATAACTTCAATTTTGGAATTTCTGGCACTTGTAGAGTAAACTACTTACTACACCTCTACAGTGTATCTTGCAAGGTGAATATCAAAGTGTCTGAGGGAATAGGATTGATTATCTACTGTGTACAATAGTAATCTGCTGTAATGCATTGACTGACTATTGAAATATCTCAAGTTCCCTACCACCTAGGTGATCTAATTTACTTACAGAGGGTGTCAATTTGAGCTTCTGGGGCTCTTCAGATATTGGGAGAGCTTGCTAAGCACGTTTCAGCATTTGATACCCGTCATGTTGTAAAAAGTAATGCAGCCGCCGTTTATAATGGAGTCAATGAAATTAACATTGTCGAATATAGTTTGCAGGCATGTTACACGTGGAACCAGCTTTTCAGCTGGTAGGCAGTCGACAACTCCAGCTGTGGCGCTTTATAAAATAATAGCTCATATAATACCTGCAAAGAAATACTCAGTTAATAAACGGAAAATAATTCCCCTAAACAAACGCGAGCTCAGTGAAGCTATTTTGTCCACACACATGAGAGAACTAGGCAGGAAACCTAGGGAGGCATGGTATGTTTGTAAGATGAAAAGCGATCAGTGCTTGTGGTGAGGGGAGTTGCTTTTCCCGCAAGAACGCAACAGCTGCCAAACGGGATGACTAAGATTTAGTTTCCTCTCTACCAGCGTAGAACAATGTGCAGAGATTTACTTTGGTCTTCCCTAATGTGTTTCTTGCGTTACTGTTATTAGTAATCATTCACATCTGTATTTCACGTAATGTTAACGCACTTTGTGGCAAATAAACACCCGCGGGTGTGTCGTGTCTGCCCAGTGTGTCAGTAGTGATTCATAACTCGAGCTGCAGAACGGTCATTATAACTTTGAGAAACACGATGTTGTTCGTTCTTGTAATGTGGTGGGGCAGAGAGAATGATGAATCTCCTGCTCATCATTTTGTAGACGTAAGATGGAGGGAAGTACATGACCATGGTGCTCTACTTTCCCTCACATATCAAGAACAAGAATTTTTATTCATCACTGATCACTTTATAATGCAGTAGGCTTCGTCACTTGGGTATCACACAGGATGTGGTAATACATACTGGTACACTAGACAGCAAAAAAAGTGGGTCACCCCTGAATGCAACGTGTAGGCTGCACCTGAATGTATGCTACCAACACAGCATATCTGTGTTGCACATAGTCGCAACCCTCCACAGTACAGTCGTCGTAAGATACACAATGGGTACCGCTAGAGACTACTAGAGAACACCGGTCTTTATGACAGTCTGTCCAGATGTAAAGTAACACCACAATAGTACAGAAGAGATCAGACAGTCCTTAACGATTGTAAACTAAACTTAATTACAATAAGTGACATTTCAAATGTAATGGGACAACTAGTTTTGTCACATAAATCGTTCGGTAATCCTTAGGCACAATTAAATATTTGAGACAGTGTATGGATTTATAAAGTTGTATGGCAATTGGAAACAAATTCTTTGCTGTCTAAAAGGTTTACAACGTTCAACGGGCAGTGGTTTCGCATCAACTTTATGTAATACTAAGCAGTTAAAAGAAAACGAGATTAACGGCGGCAACCACTCTACGGAAATCCCACATTAACAGCGAATCACAAGTAATATCATTGTTCACATTACTCATCAACAGTTACTTGTACACGAAGTTGTACTTTAAATGACATGACCAACGTCTTCGTTCTGGATCCGGATGCAAACCCAGAGTGTAAAGCCATTGTTAACCAAGCAAAGCTTTGTGCCTTTTCGAGACTCGATCACTAGGCAGAAAGAGACGTCAAATATTGACGTTTGCAGCACTATCAGTTATCAATTCTCAACTTGAACGTAAATGACGATAATGTTCGTACGAATGCAGGAACCCTAACATGACAATTACCTTCTTGGTAATTAACCTCGAAAGACGTTATATAGTGTTGCATTGTCAAGGAATAAAGGATGCACATGTTTAAAATTGAAATGTCATCATGTAATGCTGGGGACAACGGTGCGAACCCAACACCTAATAGGATTGTTGAATACGTACGTAAAATCAGAATGTAGATATCGCAGTTTGTCAGCAGTAGTGGGGATGGAACTTTAAATGACGACTGAAGTTGTACTACCCGACCGGGATTCGCACCAGGCGCCTACCGCCGTCGTTGTCTAACCAGGAACAGGCGAGAAATGTCCAATGTTGGTCCACCATCAGCGAGATGTACACACGTTTAACTAGAAATAAAGTGACGAAAACGTCTATGCTGACTGAGAGTCGAACGCCGCACACATGGTTATGAAGACACGTTAATAATCAACTTCATATTCAGTAGTAGCTAGGAGTAGCATGTTTAGTTGCAAACCTTAAGGCCTTACTCATCCCTAGTAACGTGTTGCGTAATATCTGCGATATCACAATGTTAATTTACAAGTGGATTGAGTGCCGTAAAGAGCAATGTTCTCTTGTAGTCGTGTATCATTGAGATGTAAATGAAGTGCCTCAGCAGAAAGTAATTTCCGTCGTGCAGGACGTATTGTTTCAGAGACACTGAGTACATGTTATAAGTGCACAAAACGTGTATTACATTCTAAGTATATACTATTATTTGGAGAAGCTGCCGCCAAACCTGTTTCCTTTTACATTTCGCTTAGTTGTCATGGTTGAATACAGGTTTCTTAAGGCCACATCTAAAGCACAGCGCTTACAAGAAAGTATAGTTTCCTGCATCATGCTATTGCTAGCTAGGTGAAATATTTTGTGGTATCTATGTTTAAAATAAATGTATTTTTGAAAGTATTGTTCGTCAAATATTTGAATAAATCGTCAACTGTAGGTGTGCCTGCACACGTTATAGCACAATAGCTTTAGTGGCGTTAGTTTGTACTACAGACTTGGGTAGGTTAGGTTTAACTTTTGAACCTTCAAGGGGCGATCGTGGCCATGCGGCCAGGATCTGTACTAGCCGCGGCTTGCGAGCTACGGGCCAGCCAGGCTGGCCGAGGCGAGACGCAAGTGAGCGAGCTGGCGGTGGTGTTGGTGGGCCAACAGCCAGGGACGAGCCAGCACGGCTGCGCCGCATTCCTCTGCCTCTGCCGCTCCGTTTGACGTAAATATGTTTACCTCCTCTCCTGAAATCAGTATAAGAGCGGCAAGCAGAAATACACATCAGGCTGTCTGCCGTAATGGCTCACTGGGAGTGGTCTTTTCGAGGTAGAATCAAAAAATGGTTCAAATTGCTTTGAGCACTATGGGACTTAACATCTGAGGTCATTAGTCCCCTAGAACTTAGAAATATTTAAACATAACTAACCTAAGGACATCACACACATCCATGCCCGAGGCAGGATTCGAGCCTGCGGCCATAGCGGTCACGCGATTCCAGACTGAAGCGCCTAGAACCGCTCGGCCACTCCGGCTGGCCGAGGTAGATTCGTCGCTCTCATGGAGGAAGGAGAATGTTCCATCAGAGAAGCTGGCAGACGGTATGGTGTACCACATACCACTGCAACGAGATGGTGGAGGATCTGCATTGAAAGAGGCACCACCAACAGGGCTCCTGGCTCAGGCAGGAAGAGAGTGATCTCACAGCAGGAAGACAGGGACCTAGTGTCTAGGAGCAGAGAAAATCCCTTTCTGAACGCGAAGCAGTTGCGGCGGGAGACCAACTTCCCCGGCTCTAGTGACACGATTCGCCGAAGGCTGAGGGACACTGGACTGCATGCACGACGATCTGCCGTGAAACAAGAGCTCAGCGAAGACAACGTTTTATACCGGCTAGCATTTGCGGAGTTCCATCTGAGGGCGTCGTGGGACAACGTCATATTCACCGATGAGAAGGTGTTTTCCACCAATAACGACGGTCCAAAAATCGTTTACTGGCCGCAAGGGACTCGCCATCGACGCGAATATGTAACCACGACGAGAAGAAGTGGCCGGCTATCTGTTACCTACTGGGGTTGGAATTCTGCGAGAGGGGCGTGAATTCTTCACAGGATAGAAGGAACTCTGGACAGCGCGCAGTATGCCCACATATAGGAAAATGTGATGCTTCCGTCAGTGCGAATGCTGTACGTAGAAGGGGATGTCACATTGGAAGAGGACCATTCTCCCATTCACAAGTCTGCATTTGTTCAGCAGCGGCTCTCCGCGATTGGCGTCAACGTCACTGACTGGCCGCCACGGGCGGCTGAAATGAACTCCATGGAAAACATGTGGGCTGAGGTCGCCAGAACATTAACAGAGAACTGGTCACGAAACCAGCCAACTACTGCGGACGCTCTTTGGGACTGCGTCCTGGAAGCCTGGGAGGATGTTGCTTCTTCAGGCTGTTACGTTCGACGCCTTATACATTCTATGCCAAGACGCGTGATAGAAGTACAAAATAATGAAGGATTCTGGAAAAAATATTAGAGTTCTTAAAATGTTTTGTTATGTCTTCTTTTTCGTCATTTTTCCTCATTGGGAGCTAGTGGAAGATCGCGTGGCAACAGAAAAGATACAATATGGGTTAGCTTTCCTTTGAGTTTCCCTTTTAATTCAAGTGGGTTTCTTTTGAATATCCAGTTTGTTAAGTATTCTATTTTGATTTCATTTATACCCTGTCTACATACTTACAAACCAATCATCGTAGATGGCCTCTGTCACAGTAGCTTTTGTTATTTCAAATACGTCTCTCTCTCTTCCCCTCCATCCATGAATACACCCTCCGTTCTCCACACAATACGCCAACGATTTCATATTATGTTTACTCGGGGCGCGGGATTAGCCGAGCGGTCTATGGCGTTCCAGTCATGGACTGTGAGGCTGGTCCCGGCGGAGGTTCGAGATATCCCTTGGGCATGGGTGTGTATGTTTGTCCTTAGGATAATTTAGGTTAAGTATTGTGTAAGATTAGGGACTGAAGCCCTTAGCAGTTAAGTCCCATAACATTTCACACACATTTGAACATTTATGTTTACTCGTTGTTAATATCTCTTCTATTCTCTCTCACACTCTCTCTCTCTCTCTTTGGCACTATCGCCGCAAGTGCCCCTTCTATCACACTCCGCCAAAACTTTGTAAACAAATCTAGCGGTTTCCAATGACGCTACATTTTCTCTTTTAATTGCTGCTGTCTTTACTATCATTCCTCTCACCACCTATGAAACCGTATTCTTTGATCTCCCCTTCCCTATAACCCATTCTTCGTTCTGAGAACAGTCCTTCCTTATCTCTCAGTCCTAAGGTTAAACGAACTGTGGCACACATCTAAGTAAGCAATACTTTGCAAGCATTTCACGCTTATATTTTGCACTTCTGCACTTCTATCCATTCCCAGATCCCGCCCTCCTTCCTGTTACGCGTTCCTTGACATCTACATCTAAATGAATACTCTGCAATTCATAATTATGTGCTTGGCAGGGGGTTCTGTGGTCTGGTGGATTAATCTTGTACTGATGTGTAAAACGTGTAGGTTCACATCTCACGTCAGTCGTAGATTTTTTACACACACAAGTAGCTCTCTTTCTCCTCTAGTAACGTCAAGTGCAGAACGCCAGTAAGCTCCGTAGTTCAATACCCGCAGTGAAGATAACATCCCTTCGCTGCCGACTGGGGCAGAGTGGCATTCGTTTGAGCTGGGACAGATGGATAAATCCCGTAAGGCAGAGACTCTGTCACCAGCAAGCCGTCGTAAACTAGAAAACGTATTCATGTAAGTTCACAAGGCTCTTACTTTATTTGAAACTGAGACGTTGAAAATTGTGGTGCTGGACTGGGATTAGAATTCGATTTCACTGTGTTTCCGAAGATTTCAAAATCTTCTAGGCGTCCTCGAAAGGTACCTATCTGGTTTCGAATCCTGATCAGCACAAAATATTCATTATATCATTTCAAGCCCTAGCATGTGCACTCCGAACTACTGGTGAAAAATAGTTACATTTCCAACGTCTCTTCGTGCGTTGTCAGCTGTAACGTGTTCGTTTCAACTCACAGCCGCATGATGAGATTTTTATCACAACGTTGCAAGATCAAACGTTTCCTTACATCTTTTCAAATTCAAACATTCCTATCCATCCTACTGGTGAAAACGGATTTTGGTTTGACGTTGTGTTCCTTGTGATCACCAACGGCGACATGTTGTGGATTCAACTTCTAGCCAGGAGAATATTTTCGATCACATCATTGAAAGTACAAACATGCCATTTCTAGTTATTATTGGAAAAGCATTTGATAGTTAAAGTTTCTTCATGACCACGTGTGCGGGGTTTGAATTCCATTCGGCACAGAACATTTCGTCGCCTGATATCTAGCTAAACATGCGCCCATCTCGCTACTGGTGAAGCAACAATAGCTATTTATCGTCTGTTCCTGGATAGAAAACGACGGTGCTAGAAGCTGGGTTCGAATCCCAGTCAGGAAAAAACAATTCTATCGTCAATTAAGGTTCCAGGATTTCGCTATTGGTGAAAACATTTGAAATTTAACTTATGATTTTATGTACAGTCGTGCTCAAAAGAATCAGAACGACTTGAATTGCATTTCACATGATTCCCATGCAACCTACATAACGCAGCTGTCTAGCAGTTCCTCTAATCGCTCCTTCGTACAGTCGTTTGACTATTGAAAATGGTTCCAACAAGTCACCACTAGAAAACAATGCTGTTTATCGCAATAATTCAAGATGTAAAGTAACACCAGGATACTACAAATATCAGGGAACACCTCACCACAGATAGGACTGTCCTTAAGGATTGTAAGCTCACATTTATTGCAAAAAATGACATATCTGAAATGTTAGCACTCTCATTATTACGTCTGATAGGTAATTCACGTAGTAAGTTCGTCGTATTCATGATTTACTCTTCAAAGTAACATACCATACTTGTTATTTAACACGAAATGTCATTAAAAATTTACGTTATTCAGGAGCAGCTAGTTGAAAATATGTATGAACTTCAAATGACACGACGAACCGCATCGTTCTGCATATGGATTCAAGCCCATGTCATGCGGGCTAGGCCGCGGTGGCCTTGCGGTTCTAGGCACTTCAGCATTGTGAACGAACTATGAGAGCTGTTAAATACAACTTCTTCACAAGTAACTTACTTGAAATACAGTGAGGTAAAGCCTTGTGTTGGACAGGGATTCGAACCCAGAACCTAATCGGATTGTTATCGAAGCACAATCAACATTGCCATATCGGATTTTCTCGGCAGTAGCTCGATGTATTAACTGAAATGACGAGACGAAACATTAATTTCTCCTTCCCAGGACTCCAACCGGGCACATATCGTTGTTATAGTCTAGAGAAAAGGAACGTTAAGTATGGGTTTGTTACACTAGCAGCGACATGAGAGCATGTTTGAACTAGAAATAATATGACGATGAGTTCAGTGCTGACTGAGAATCGAAACCCAAACATATCGTTGTTGACTACACACAAACAGACGACACTTACCGAATTTTTCTCCACCAGCAGCTCAGAATAACATCCTTGAACTTACAGTGATCTCGCAAATAGTTCTGTGTCTCACTGGGAGTCAGAAACGTCAGATATCGTTAGTGTTGACAACGAATGAAAATGCATCTGAAATAAAAATTATTATCCACCAGCAGATAAGTGTTCTCATGCTAGAGCTTGATAATGCGTAGTGAAAAGTTTAGAGTTGGGCCAGGATTCTAACCCATTCATGCGCAATATGTGGAAATGTTGAGGAATCTGCAGTTTTGAACAAACAACAAGTTGTAGTCGAGCTATACTGTCACGAAGGGATCAAATTCCGCGTTAAGGGCGGTCTGAGTTGCATTCCCAGTTCAGAACCAATTTTATCGACATACAGAAGCTCAAATAAAAGATGGAATAAGTGCCCTGTGACCATACACAGGGTTTGTTTCGTCACTAGAAATAAATAACTAGTATAAGATAGGTTACTGGTGATAGAGTTTCTACATGTTGCCACACCTTACTTTATTGTAGTTCGACTTAACGTCTACTAGGTCGAAAATGAATATCATGTTTAATGTGATTTTCAGACCACAATGCCATTATACCTTCTTCACTTGGCGTAGTCAGAAGAGAATAGAATCTGCATCCCCCTATCAAAAAACATCGGCAGAAGTTGGAATCGAACCGAGACCATCATCATATGAAACTATCAACAATCCAAAAGACCACCAAACCCTCTTCCCTGCGACTCGTTTCTCAATCATAACACCGTTGCGGCAGACTAGATGAGAATTCTGACACACAGGCTCCCTGTAGTGGTTTGCAGGATGTTCAGTACATTCATTTACTTGGTTGACCGAATCGCCATGAACTAGCTGCCTTGGCTACCCAGTGCATACATTCGACTCTATTTTGTAATCATCGAAATAAAATAACGGAACTACCACCTACACAGAACTGCCAACAGTGTAGGATGCAGAAATTTAAATAGGAAGTATTCCTTTCCATTTGAGCTACTCTATTGCTCTATCTGTTTGTTGAAACCATCGTGCAGTGCAAAAGAAATGCTGTAACTGTCTATCTCTCAGAAAGTTTAGATCCGAGCATATGCATTGTGTCACAGCACTGTGGAATGCCGAAGTTCTGGAGGAACTGTTGTTCACTTCCAGAGGTGCTGTAGCTACGTCACAGCTAGTAGCGTAACGGTAAGCGTCGTGCACTGTTTATAAGACGTCTCGTCTTCTATTACAATCACTACAACATTTTTTTAAAACGCAATTATGCTGTCTGCTGAAGTTAACAATTTAATGGAACTTTGAACATAATTCTCTTTGAAACTTCCTGGCAGATTAAAACTGTGTGCCCGACCGAGACTCGAACTCGGGACCTTCGTTCTGTAGCGTTATAGGAGGAGAATCCTGTGCTCGTGTCATAAGAGGATACGGAGAGAAGGGGTTTGGTTAATATGCAGCGTTTTCTCCTACCAGCTGTGTCAAACTTTCAGATGTGTAATCTTCCATCACGATTACAGTTTCCCACAAAACATATACAAATAAAACACTTACCTTGTTACTTTGTTACAAAAGATTATTTCAGTACAATAAAAAGTCTTTGGAAATCAGCTTTGCCAGCCTGTCACGAAAAGTAAGATAACAAACACTTTGCACCTCGAAATCGATTGTATCTATGTGCAGTCTTGTGAACATACAAGTAGAATTTCATGAATTGCACGAGAATGTAGAAAAATGTTGGTGCGAATGGAAGCCGTAAGAAACACAGTTACGTTTCATAATTGTCTTTACTTCTCAACCCAAAATAGTCGCATGTGGAAAAAAGGCTAACTTCTGCGCCATTTTGTTCTTTTCAGGTTTAATAGATGGCCAGGCAGCAGATGTGTCTCGAAGCTTTTGTATTATGTATGGGGAGAGTGCATCGTGCCAAAATAGTCAGAAAAGTATTTTCTACATTTGCTGTCGTCTGGTAGTGGCATTTTATTCTTCTTCAAACCCTGTTTGACAGCTTTAACACGGAAGAAGTTTTCTACATGCGAGTAATCAATAAACTGCATGTGCATTGTCAGACTGTTATAGATAACATCAGAGAATTCGCATATATCGGTTATGATTAATTTCTCTCTCATGTTTTGTATTGTTTTAACAACACTAAAAGAAACCTTAAGAAAACTGTGCATTGTATTGTAAGAAATGAAATAAAACTACCCACGATAACCTTACGACGAAAGTAAGTCTGTTTTAACAAAACTGAGTATCTGTACACAAGCGTGCCTCTATCTGTACAAATTAGCAAAACACTACTCACTTTGATTTCGATTGGGTCTGTGTTTAAATGGTATGCTGTGTCATATTCAACAGGTATGCAAATGTGGCATTTCGTAAATAAAGTTACGTATTCCTAGAAACCCAAAATTTGCTTGTCAGCAGCGGAAAGAGGCGTTACCTGTTGCGCAGCATTGTAAGTTTTTCACCATTGCACTTTGAGCTGAAAGTATTTTCTTGCGATTTGCTAATCAATTTATTTCCCTGGCATGGGAGTCTTAAGTGAAGAACATTATTGAATTTCGTATCGTTGACGGTCGATTCGAATTTCCTCAGAGACGCTTGTATTGTATAGCAACTTGGCAGTCAGAAAGCCGAGATCTACGACCATTAACACAACTTACTGAGTCGAGCTGCCAAGATGATTTGATGTGTAGAGGTTTGCTTCTGATTTTGTTACTTAATTTTTACTGGGCAGCTCCATGAAATAATGCACAAAAAAAGTCCGCACGCACTGCCCCTGCCACGGTTAGAACTGACGATTTTCTTAACTGTTGGAACACGAAACACGGGCGATACCACGGGGCTACGGACACACTGCTGCGAGGACTCCACTCTCGTCATGGTATTGATCGCTCAGCCTCATAACGCATCGTGAAAGATACTAAAAGTTGTCACTTATGTGAAGAATAGCATTTCTTTAACCAACAAATTGAAATTTCTCTCTTAGTGTCTTAGTTTACGTGAGGATTATATACCACGAGTCATTCAAATGGAAAGGGAATATCAAGTGAATTTAGCGAGTCCGTTCAGTACCATACGCGGAAGTGTTTGCACTGTCACAGTGTCGCCAAATGTTTGTGACGATGTTGCCAATTCCAGCTGTGCTAGGAACAGTTCTGTAGCGTTATAGGAGGAGAATCCTGTGCTCGTGTCATAGGAGGATACGGAGAGAAGGGGTTTGGTTAATATGCAGCGTTTTCTCCTACCAGCTGTGTCAAACATTCAGGTGTGTAATCTTCCATCACGATTACAGTTTCCCACAAAATATATACAAATAAAACACTTACCTTGTTACTTTGTTACAAAAGATTATTTCAGTACAATAAAAAGTCTTTGGAAATCAGCTTTGCCAGCCTGTCACGAAAAGTAAGATAACAAACACTTTGCACCTCGAAATCGATTGTATCTATGTGCAGTCTTGTGATCATACAAGTAGAATTTCATGAATTGCACGAGAATGTAGAAAAATGTTGGTGCGAATGGAAGCTGTAAGAAACACAGTTACGTAATTATTCTGTGCCACGTAATAGTCAATTCATTTGATAATTCAGAAGAGAAGAAACTAAAAATTATGCCCATTAAACAGAAACTAAGGTGCAGATGCGGGCACTGTGCAGATCCGCACTTTTCCATCTTCAGATCTGTACAAATAATGTATACTAACCAGCGTATTCATTGCTTTCGTAATGTTTCCCTCTTTTTTAGCCTTCTTGTGATGAACTGGATCCACACCCATGAATCTGATTTTTTCTTTGTCTCCCTCCATCTTTGTGTGTTATTGTTCGGTGTTCAAAATGCCAAATATTATGCCTGCTCCCACGAGGTATTAAAATGAGGTCGCAAAAAGGCTAACGAATTATAATCAAAATACAGTGAGACGCCAATTTGTCTGTCGTCATGGTGTTAAGTGGGCAGAAATAGTTTGGTGTTATTGTCGTCTTTTCTTATTGAGATTTTCATATTACCCTGACACAAGACGCCGAGATAAATGTGTATATTCTCCGTGACGAAACATCCCACATTCCATTCATCCTCATCCAGTCGTTACGTGCATCGGCGGCAATGAGTGATAGGAAAGCTGTTGTGGGGTGACGAATAGCAATGACAATGGTAGTAATTACAAATCAATAATCAAGGATGTTTACTGCATTACAGACGATTAACAAAATAACCAAGAATGGATGAGTGTTTAATTGGCGCACTGAGTAGGTGTTCTTACCACTTTATTACTGAATACTGTTCTAGTTGTTTGCAGAGAGAAAACAAAGAACCCCGTAGCCATACATATCGCTAGTACAACGAGATATTACCTATCAACTATCCTTACTTTACATCACTATACGAACATGGCGTCACTGAGCTGACATTTGAAATACATTTCTGTTTTCTCTCTCTGTCTCTCTCTCTCTCTCTCTCTCTCTCTTTATTTTTATTTTAATTCTTTGAGGAAAGCATCGAGAAACGCGATAATAAGCAAGTAGGCATATAACCCGTTTACAGTTATTTTCATCAGGATACATAATGCAAAAATACAACTTTTAAGTGTGTTATTGCGTAATTCCAGTTATTGACAGTCTATTCGTGAGCTTGTTCGCATTCAGTGGGGTGAAACCTATCACAGAAGCAAGCAAAACACAAATGCACCATGCGCAACACATAAACGAAATCTCGATGCACTGACGTGTTGTCCGATATATTGCACGGAAAACATATCTGATTCATGTTGCTAAATACAGCTCTATCAGATATCAATTAGGAAGCAAACAAAGTGTATAAAAGTATATCTTGAAATACACAGAAAGGCCCATAGAGATATTCGACTGAAACATAGCCATGACCAAACTTGCAACTGGGGTCGACAGCATCGTCGTCTACCACCTTGACAACTCGAACGGAGACAGTGGTCGGCCGGTTACTTACATTTACTGGTATCAAAGGTACAGCATGAAAACATAAAAATGTTAATAACCCGAAGATCATTAGTTTTGGAACCCATAGAAAGTAAAGCAGTCATCAGTCGCAAGAGTGGTTTGAACACCACAGTGCTTTAATAGGCACGGTCTTGTTGGAGGTGGTATGCTGTTGCTTTCATCCGACCTTTGAGTTGATTTACCTAGCCAGTTAATAAGGGAACCTACAGTTTTACGTGGCTTTCGGACCACAGTGCAACTCGGCATTTTTCACATCAACAAACACTGCCCCAGGGGAAATATGTGTAAAACGGCACATAAAAATCGTGGGACTGGTGAGGGATCGAACCTGAGACCTTCGTATCCATAGTTTTGCTCTTGATCACCTTGCCAGCATGCAGCCAACACTGTGGTTTCCGCTTGCCATTAAAACTAAGGATCTCTCGTTTGCGCATGCGTTGGCACTTGCGTGTCCCTTAGGAGACCTTACCTTTGGGATTATCCTCGTATACGTGTGTGTAAACGCCTTCCAATGCCCACTCAAGGAAGACAAGGATACCTAGTCTAGCTTCAATATTACAAATACGCCTCTGTTTGTGGATGAACGCAGACTTAGGTTGATAATGATTTTGAATATTTATCAGTACTGTACCCATTGGTGTGAAACTCGTTTTATACCAATGATTCCCACAGCTACAGGAACACTACTTTAATACCTCTTACACAAAGTACTTACGCAGTGCTATCAGACGAAAAGATCAACCTGACACAAACTGTGGAAAGCTTGTTTTACAACCTTCGTACCTGGATAAAGAGCTTTTCCTATTTGAGATATCTGTGAACGTTGCTGCATACGACGATTTAAGAAGAAACTAAATTCCTTCAGCTACGCCAATGTTTAAAGAAATCGTGTTAACGGCATTAAATCGTGGTTTGTAAATCGTTTATCAGCCGTACTCTGCCGCATTTCGCTGGTTCGAAGGCCAAAAACTTACTGACAAATTTCACAGAAGGAAAAGGGGGACGAAATGTCTCCCACTCGAAGGTAATGTTGTTTTACTTAAATGATTACAAAATCGGGTAAAACGAACAATGAGGTTGTCAGTATAAGCTCATTACTGTTGTCAATATGGTGTTGCGCCGCCCAGGGCCTGTAATGATAAAGGGCCCGTTTAGGTCAGGAATATTGTACACAGAAGTGGAAGAGAGAGCACCACTAAATTCTACAATCCGTATGCATTGCATACACACAGAAATTACTGTTACAGTGTACTTATGGCGCCCAATGAGTGAATTGCATATTCTCCGGTGAGAAAGAGCGCTGGCAAACAGTCTTCGCTACATTAGGTTACTTAAACTGGCGTCACATTGAGTTAGAATTTATGGCCAGCGACTGAATGTAAGAACAGTGAGTCGGATGCGGGTTTTGCAACTATGAAATACTTTCCTTATATTATGGAAGCGAATATTAAATTTGAACTAATATTGCGAAAATTTTGGACTTGGATAGCTTAGAATGAAATTCTTTCTGTTTATTGCATAAGAAAACAATTGATTTTCTAAAACATTCTGTGTCATACACAACTTGAAACAGGTCACGTCGACCAGATCATATGGAAGAACCGACAGCGATGTATATTGGAAGACAGTAAGATCCCTTGACTTTTGGTTTGGCAGTATTCGACAGCCATTTCTAGGCGCAAGTAAATGAAGAAAGGCAGCGCGTTTTCGTTATCAAGTAACGCCTTCATCAATTACTTTAGTTTTAGTGTGATCTACGAGTAACTGCTGATGTTTGATATTAACATGAAAAGGATTCCGTAGACAGGGAAAGAACTTGTTCTTGGGCAACTACTTCTATAATGACCAAAAGGGCTTAGGTGATCTTCAAGCACATGTGTTCCAGCAGCGGTATGAAGAAAATGATAGTAATTATGACAGTGATAATCGAATTATCCGGTAACTTCACACCTCACAGTGGATTTTCTCGAACTAAGAAATTTCCTGAATTAGTGAAAATTTCAAAATGGCTTCAAATCGAGACTATGACGCCTAGAAGAGTATTTACATCCTGCTGACATGAGACTTGCATAATCTCCACGTCAGAAGCTTGCTTCTACTTAACCACTTAATAGACTCGCGGTTTTTTTTTCCACCGTGGCTAGTTTAGTAAGCGAAGCACATCATCAATTACAGCACACTCCTGGGGCTGGGAAATGTTGCCACAATGGTCTGGTGGAACGAACTATCACAGGTGCAATGCGTGTGTTCAGGCATTTACTTTTAAGAGGCACAAACAGATTTACTTTACCTCTGGTAACCTCAAGAGAAAGCTGTTATAAACCAGAATCCGCATTAAACATCACGTTCCTTCATTCCAAACTGAACAGATCCGGTTTACGTTGGAAAATGACATAGGTGGAGGTCAGGGTGAACAGAAATACTGTCATCAGTAAGCTTACTTACATTAAAAAATTTTATTTTGTTTGATGAACTGATAGCCGTCTAAAGGAACAGGGCTCTTATTTTACTTGTACTTGATTGAACTAGAGACGTTGAAAAATTTGGTGCTGGACTGTTATTCGAATTCGTATCTCCTCTTTCGAGGATCTGAATCTCTCAGAACAGTATAGTTCAATCATTTCATTCCTTTTCCCAAGACTGCAGTCTTCTCTAGGCCTCCTCTAAAGGTAAATATGTGAGTCCCAATCCTGATCCAGTAAAATAATTTCATAATTTCATTTCAAGCCCTATCACGTGCACACCGGCCTGCTAGTGAAAATTAAGGAGCATTTTTAATGTCTGTTCATGTTGCCAACAATTTCTGGACAAACACGCACACATCTTACTGTTGGTGAGTAAGCAATTGATACTTAAGCAATATTCGTGGACAATAAAGAAGAACGATAGGAGTGTGGTTCGATTGTCGTTCAGGCACAAAAATTTGTGTCCTTATTTTAGATTAAACACCTAGCAGCTGGCAAGAAAAACCGATACGTAACATTAGATTTTAATTAGTTAACAATCCGATTACGTCTTGGGTTCGTATCTCAGTCGCAGAACTTCACATCATGCGCTTCATCTTTAAATTCACACACACTTCATTACTTCCGAATTGAGGTATATCAGACATCTTTCATGGTTAGTTAACAGGGATGAAAGGGTCTTGATAGGAGTCCCGGTTTATCACAAAAACTGTCGTCTTTTATTTTCAAGATTAGATTTGGTTACTGATATAGGCGAAAATTTTGGTACTTCATGACTCTTCATGGATGGACAGCAATATGATATGATTAGATTATATTAATACTTGTTCCATAGATCATGAATACGACATTTCGTAATGATGTGGAACGAGTCATTGTAATGAAAGATTTCTTTACATACCAGTATTCAATTTCTTTACAAAAATTTTTACTCTCTCTCTCTCTCTCTCTCTCTCACATACACACACACACACACACACACACACACACACACACACACACACACACGCACACACACATTCTCTTTTTGTTTTAATTTGTTTGTTGTGCTCGACTATCGGCGAAGCACGAAAACGTCCGCGAATGAGTTTCTTAGTTTTGAGTACAGTTACGACAGAAATATAAAAACAACTATGAGAGTTACTGATTTATGATGCTTAGTAGCAGTCAGTTCTGAGTATTATTAGTAACTAAGCTCCAGTACCTAAACCTAGTTACAGAAATGCGAATCAGACGCATTCCGTATTCCAGGCCGTAGCAGCCGCGTCTTTGAGGCGCCAGCTATGGTCACTTCCCAGCCCGCTGGGAAGTGACAATTGGTTCGTCTTCTTCCTGCTGATAATGTAACTGAGATTTGGCAACAACGTAAGGTATCTTTGGCAACTCTGTGATCGACGAGTTACTTCCTGGTGTGCACGGAATTAAGACTCAAAGTTCACTTGATTTCTCGTGTCATTTCCATTGAATTACCTGAGTTGTGATCGTTTGAGGTGTAACAGAAGATTGTTAATTTACGGTTTTCAGCTCAGCAAAGTCATTGAACGTGGTAATAGCAACTAATCTCGTCCTGGAAATAGCGGTTTACGAGTTCTAGCCACTATTAGAGTTGTAAGAGGAAGGCGCAAACCATATCTGTCCGCTAGCTCTGTGTTGACGTGCTGATCTGTGGAAACGCGACTCTTAAGGTTCGCGGTTCCAGCCTCGCTGAATGTAACGTTTTTATCTTTTCTGTGTAAGAGCTGCAAGCAGTCAGATCAAACATCGATAAGCAAATTGTAAGAAAATACTTTCAACTCATAGTGCAATGGTGAAAAATGTACAATGCTGCAGAACAGGTAACGCCTCTTTCCGCTGCTGACAAGCAAATTTTGGGTTTCTAGGAATACGTAACTTTATTTACGAAATGCCACATTTGCATACCTGTTGAGTATGACACAGCATACCATTTAAACACAGACCCAATCGATATCAAAGTGACTAGTGTTTTACTAAATCGTGCAGATAGAGGCACGCTTGTGTACAGATACTCAGTTTTGTTAAAACAGACTTACTTTCGTCGTAAGGTTATCGTGGGTAATTTTATTTCATTTCTTACAATACAGTGCACAGTTTTCGTAAGGTTTCTTTTAGTGTTGTTAAAACAATACAAAACATGAGAGAGAAATTAATCATCAACGATATATGCGAATTCTCTGATGTTATCTATAACAGTCTGACAATGCACATGCAGTTTATTGATTACATGCATGTAGAAAACTTGTTCTGAGTTAAAGCTGTCAAACAGGGTTTGAAGAAGAATAAAATGCCACTACCAGACCACAGCTAATATAGAAAATACTTTTCTGACTATTTTGGCGCGATGCACTCTCCCCATACATAATACAAAAGCTTCAAGGCGCATCGGCTGCCTGGCCGTCTATTAAACATGAAAAGAGCAAAATAACGCAAAAGTTAGCCTTTTTCCACATGCGACTATTTTGAGTTGAGAAGTAAAGAGAATTGTGTTCAAAGTTCCATTAAATTGTTAACTTCAGCAGACAGCAGAACTGCGTTTAAAAAAAATGTAGTAGAGAATGTAACAGAACACGAGAGATCTTATCAACAGAGCGCGACCCCTACAGTCACGCTACTAGCTGTAACACAGCTACAATACCTCTGGAAGAGAAAAACAGTTCCTCCAGAACTTTGGCATTCCACAGTGCTGTGACATAATGCATATGGCCAGATCTATACATCTGAGAGACAGTTACAGCATTTCTTTTGCACTGCACGATGGTTTTAACAAACAGATAGCGCAATAGAGTAGCTCAAATGGAAAGGAACACTTCCTATTTAAATTTCTGCGTCCTTCACTGTTGGCAGTTCTGTGTAGGTGGCAGTTATGTTATTTTATTTCGATGATTACAAAATAGAGTCGAATGTATGCACTGGGTAGCCAAGGCAGCTAGTTCATGGCGATTCGGTCAACCAAGTAAATGAATGTACTGAACATCCTGCAAACCACTACAGGGAGCCTGAGTGTCAGAATTCTCATCTAGTCTGCCGCAACGGTGTTATGATTGAGAAACGAGTCGTAGGGAAGAGGGTTTGGTGGTCTGTTGGATTGATAATAGTTTCATATGATGATGGTCTCGGTTCGATTCCAACTTCTGCCGATTTCTTTTTGATACGGGGAGGCAGATTCTATTCTCTTCTGGCTACGCCAAGTGAAGAAGATATAATGGCATTGTGGTCTGAAAATCACATTAAACATGATAGTCATTCTCCACGAAGTAGACATTAAGTGTAACTACAATAAAGTATGGAGTGGCGACATGTAGAAACTCTATCACTAGTAACCTTTCTTATACTAGTTATTTATTTCTAGTGACGAAACACAACCTGTGTATTGTCACAGGACACTTATTCCATCTTTTATTTGAGCTTCTGTATGTCGATAAAATTGGTTCTGAACTGGGAATGCAACTCAGACCGCCCTTAACGCGGAATTTGATCCCTTCGTGACAATATAGCTCGACTACAACTTGTTGTTTGTTCAAAACTGCAAATTCCTCAACATCTCCACATATTGCGCATGAATGGGTTAGAATCCTGGCCCAACTCTAAACTTTTCACTACGCATTATCAAGCTCTAGCGTGAGAACACTTATCTGCTGGTGGATAATAATTTTTATTTTTGATGCATTTTCATTCGTTGTCAACTCTAACGATATCTGACGTCTTTGACTCCCAGTGAGACACAGAACTATTTGCGAGATCACTGTAAGTTCAAGGATGTTATTCCGAGCTGCTGGTGGAGAAAAATTCGGTAAGTGTCGCCTCTTTGTTTGTAGTCAACGACGATACGTTTGGGGTGTGATTCCTAGTCAGCACTGAACCCTCTGTCATATTATTTCTAGTTCAAACATGCTCACATGTCGCTGCTAGTGTAACAAACCCATACTTACCGTTCCTTTTCTCTAGAATATAAAAGCGATATGTGCCTGGTTCGAGTCCTGGGAAGGAATATATTAATGTTTCGTCTCGTCATTTCAGTTAATACATCTGACTACTGCGGAGATAATCCGATATGTAAATGTTGATTGTGCTTCGATAACAATCCGATTAGATTCTGGGTTCGAACCCCTGTCCAACACAAAGCTTTACCTCACTGCATTTCAAGTAAGTTACTTCTGAAGACGCAGTATTTAACATCTCTCGTAGTTCGTTAACAGGGACAATAGATGCTGGGCAGGAATTCGCGACCGTTAAAAATATTTACGTTATGTAATTTAAAGTTGATATTTGTTAACTGATATTGTCTAAAATCTTTTTATGCCTAGTCAGGAATGACTGTTAATTTCCGTTAGTCACGAAATCTTAGTTTCCATGACCTGGGTTTGAATTCATATGCAGAACGAGGCGGTTCGTCGTGTCATTTGAAGTTCATACACATTCTCAACTAGCTGCTCGTGAATAACGTAAATTTTTAATGACGTTTTGTGTTAAATAACAAGTATGTTATGTTACTTTGAAGAGGAAATCATGAATTCGACGATCTTACTAAGTGCATTACCTTTCTGACGTAATAATGAGAGTGCTAACGTTTCAGGTATGTCAGTTATTGCAATAAATGCCAGCTTACAAGCCTTAAGGACAGTCTTATCTGTGATGAAGTGTTCCCTGATATTTTTAGTATCGTGGTATTACTTCACATCTTGAGTTATTGCGATACAGAGCAGTGTTTTCTAGTGGTGTCTTGTTGGAATCATTTTCAATAGTTAAACGACTATATCAAGGAGTGATTAGAGGACCTGCTAGACAGCTGCGTTATGTGGGTTGCATGGGAATCAGGCGAAATGCAATCCAGGTCGTTCGGATACTTTTGAGCATGACTGTACTTCGTTAACATTCCGATTAGGGGCTGGGTTCGCATCCCTGTCTCAAGCTTTACATGATGGCACTTCAATTTAAACATGAGCGTACCTTGTTCCTTGTGAATGACACCATATTAAACGTCGTTGTGGGTAGTTCCCAGGACGGTAACTGTTATGACAGGATTCCCAGTTCAGTACAAACATTTTCGTCATTTATTTTCAGGATCTGAATTGATAAGTGATACTTTCGCAAACGTCTATACTTCACGTCTCTTTATGCCTAGTGATCCGGTCTCAATAAGGCACAAACAAAGCTTAGCTTAGTTAGCAATGGCTATAAGTGCTGGATTTGAATCCAGGTCCAGAACGACGACGTTGGTCATGTCATTTAAAGTTCCAATTTGTGTACACGTAGCTGTTGATGTGTTACGAGAACATTGATATTACTGGTGATTCGCTGTTAATGTTGAGATTTCCTTAGAGTGCTTGTTGCCGTTAATAACGTTTTTCTACTGGTTCGTCCAATATCCAGTTTCCAGAGCCATTCGCCGTTGAGCGACCTTCAGCACGTGGATGGAAAACCTTTTAGATAGCGAAAAACTTTTTTTCCAATTGCCGTACAGCTTTGTAACTCCATATATTGTCTCAAGTATTTAATTTTGAGTAGGGATTACTGTACGATATATGTAAAATAATCCATTTCCTCAGAACTTTTGGAAAGTCACTTGTTGTAATTAAGGTTAGTTTATGAGTGTTATGGGGTGTCTCATCGCCAAGAACGTGTTTTCTAATATGTTTTGTATGATGATATTAGTTGATGCCTAGACTGACTGCCATAAAGACCTTTGGTCTCTTAGTAGTCTCTTGCAGTACCCATTGTGTGTAGTCAAACGACTGTACCCCATGGGGTTTTGGTGTTTAGAGGACCTGCAACACAGCTACATTATGTTGCTTGTATTCGGCAGTGACCCACTTTTTTTGCTGTGAAGTGTACATAATAATCAAATAGACTCATTTCATTAAGCTATTGTATATATACTAAGATAAGATTTAATAAAAAACAATACAGGAAATTTTTTTAGAGCTAGTGACAATAAGTTATACCGTACTGTAGTATGTTATAAACCCTGCAAGTAATATTCAGGACATACTTGTACATAATGTAACCACAGCACATAATAATATAGTAAACAACAGGAAAATTTGTTATCTACTAATATCCTCCTCTCGCATCTCAAGCATTTCCTTTTTATGTATATGTTTATAATTTTGAGTACTATTAGCCAGGAAAGAAAGAGACAGCAGTGCTTCATGTGACCTGTTCTGCACATTAGGTGTAAGGTTTTTTTTTTTGTATTTCTAAAATATTATTGATGTGATGGGAGTGTCCCGATACAATCAAACTATATGACGTATGTGATTGGAATAGTCCAAAGTACCTCACCCTAAGGTAATCCAAGATGACTATGTTTCTAAGAGTCAAAATGAAGTACTCTATCCAAGATATTTTTTCATATACGTGATTGATATGTTCGACTTAGTGGAGTTTGGAGTCAATGTAAATACCTAAAATATTTACTGACTTATTTCCTATTTCATTTGACTTTCTCATTATGGGTTTGTTAGGTTTCATCGGGATTGCTAGTTCAAAGTGATATCAAAAGTCTCTTTTGTTATCCAATTCAGGTCTGGAATTCTCTGATGTGTGATATGTAGTGTTGTATCACCAGCATATGAATGAGTGAGCTATGTCACTGGGCAAATCATTGATTACTGTAATGGAGAAAAATGGTCTGAGGATATATACTTGTGGAACACCTGTACTGATTTCCATTAAGGAGGAATTTGCATTTCTGGATGAAAGAAATATTTTTATGTCGTTTGAATAAGAACGTATCGCAATTAATGTGCTCCCACGTCCCCATAAACCTCCAACTATCTTAATAGAATCTCAACAGAAATGCAATTGAATGCTTTGCTTAGTTCACATAATAGCAGTGATACCATGTTTTGTCTTCAATAACTGATAATGTTTGAACCATTATTTCCAAAACAGCTAAAATTGTGTTGCCAAAACCAAACTCACTGTTACATGGGAGACTGTGTATTTAGAAGTACCTGCTTATTTGTCTGTGTAGCAGGGCCTCAAATATCTTACTGAAACAGTTTAGACAGCTCTGTAGCTTCGGGAAGTTGTTTGTGCACTTTTTTTTTTAACTGGGACTAGATTTGATACTTTAAGCGGCTACGGAAATGATCCAAATTCAACACGTTTATTTAAACTAAAAGGTAATGGTGTAGAGACAAAGTGTATTATTCTTCTCATGACTTAATTCGAAAACCATAATTTTAAAACTTGAAAATTTCGACAGAACTTTTTTGATATCAGCAGATGTGATAGTACTCCAACAGTGGGACACCAATCAGGTCCTTTCCGATTAACTTCTTGCTTTGTTGATGTTTCCTGTTTCTTTAACCGTGGTTAAAAACTAGTGGTTTAATTCGTCAGGATGGAGCACAGCCGCTTGTCTGCTTTTTGGTGTATCGCCTTGTATTATCTGCTATGCTGTCTTGCATTTATTGGGAGCCATTTCTATATACTCGTAGTTTTGCACTGCTTTTTTTGCCAGAAAGAGCTTTCATTTGTAGAATGTTTTACGTATACATGTAAAATATGACCCATAAATGATCCCTCCCTGCTCTGTCCTTTGGGTGCCGACATGCTTATGCATCTGGTACAATATGGCTTGTTTTCTCTTATTTACGCCAGTTTTTTAGAATGCCAGTTCAGCCTTTTATTTTTTGGGGCACTCGGAAATCTACTGTTTGTTACCGGTGAACAAGAATACGATAAATCTGTATATTTACTTAATAAGTTTTCAAATGTCATGTCAGCTCACCTTTTCCTCTATTGACAGTTAAGCAGAAAGCTGCAATTCGCTCTACCTAGTCTATCAATAACAATCCTATGTACTCCTCAGTTTGCCCTTTCACCAGCGCCACTTTGAATTCTTTGATTTCTGTTGGGTGCCTCTTATAGAGTGTGAAGAGTAAAGGTTCCTGATCTGTCTAGACCCTTACTGTAAGGCTGACTGTAAAGTCTTCCTTATGGAAACTCACTATATTATTGTTTATTATGCAGGCATTTTTACGTGTACAGAGACAGTTATTAATACAATACAGATCCACTGAACTTAGCATATTCAGAAATGTCTTTATGAATTGCCCCTGTGTGTTCGCCTTTTCTAAATTAAAATCATCACAGATGGCAGTCCTTGACTTAATGTTCAGTATTTTTCAACTACAGTATACAAAGGGACTTCTCCATCCCGAGACTAAATACATTTTCATTCTTCAGTTTTACACAACTTACCTCTCTATAAAACTCCTAGCAGTGTGTAGATGAATCAGTTCCAGAAAATTTTACTCCTTCTTTGAAAAAAAATTTTAGCTCCAAAATTCTTTCTCTGTTTTCTTACTCATCATGTCTGCAATAATATTCCCTTGTAGCACAAATACATTTATTTTAACTTCGTTTAAGCAGTGGAATGTTACGCATATGTTCTAATTTTAAATGCTTGTTTGTAAAGCAACGTATGTTAATTTGTAGAAATGGAGGTAGTCCGTCTTTGTATTCCTCTGGGAGCTATCTGTCTCTATACTTGAAGTTTTAGGCTCAGTTAATCCTTGTGCAATGTGACAATATGTGTTATGATAGTCACTTATCAGTTCTTCCGTTTGTTGGATCACTTTGTAAATGCTTTTTCTTGTGAAACATCCTCTGATGCCATTTGGCCCCTTGGTATTGGTTTGTTCCTTTGGACTGACCGTCGTTTACCAACCAGTGGTATTCTACTGACTGAGCTTGAGTGCTTTTCGTTTTCCATTCTGCAACTTGGTCCGTCTGATTATAAAATGTCTTCATTTCTACCATACTTGTGCTGGATTATTTTCATTCGATGGTTCTTTTTGCTTTTGCGTTGATCTCTTGGGTGTGATTCTAACGTCCACTACTTTTTACATTCTGTTACACTCTCCAGAGCACAATTTATTCCTTAATACGGTTCGCCTACATTTACATTTTTAATATCTTTTGAAACCACTTAATTTAACAATAAGCGTCAGTTTTATACAATTAAAAGCTTAGTTTTAGTAATTATTCTGTCCCCTACAATGCGAAAACTGTTAATACTAAAGAAATAATATATAGGACCTTTTTTTAGAAAATTTAATGCAGTATAATTTTTCTCTAGAAGCCACGGGTTTCGAAATATTCAAGGAAAAGGTAAGACACCGACGGATAAACGCCTCCTTTTCCACGCTCACAGCACATTAGCCTGCATTTTTAATATGTTGTTCACTGCTGTTCCCCCTACCACTGTACAAAAATCTGCAACAATACGAAATTTTTCGGCTAATTTTACTTCGTTTAGTGGACTAAATGTCAAAACGCTGCTGCCACTTTTCTGCAGCCACCTTGGTTAGGCAGGAATTATCGCCTCCATTGTGATACCACGATTCTCCAGTTCTCTTATGAGCCCATGATAATAATAGATTGTCTTCCAGTATTGCCTTCGTCATTCAAATGCTTTGAGCAAACTGAAAGCCCCTATGCCACCACAGTGCTATATGACGGTGCATTAACCCCATACATTTCCACGAACGCATACGGCACAGCTGCAGTGAGGTAGCTGCTCTTCAGATGGAGAAGATTAATTACTGGTCGATATTACGCATTATCAATGGGTTTTGGCTCACAAGCGGCGTGCTACAGTAATGTGGCTCGAGGATTTCAGTGAGTGACATGGCTGCAGACATGTGGGGGGAGTTGGTGTAACCAAGGCCCTTTGGGACCAAACTCCTTAACCTAGAGAATGTCGAATTTATAAAAATAATCACTGTTCAACTGAGTAGAATATATTATTCTTGAGAAAAAATAGCTTAAGTGCTTTTTAATAACAGTTTCCTCAGCTATTGGGGAATATAGAAAACCATGTTCAGTGGAAAATCAGCAGAAATGTTTTTAGAAATATAACTATGAATACTGCTCATAAAATTCACATGTAAAGTAACAATCTTCGAGTCCTCATCATCAGCTCCACTGCAGCTTTCGTGGGCTCAGCAAAAACATTTTCCGCATTGAATCCAACCCTTTCCTTCTTCTGAGTTTGAAAATAAGTTGTCACAATGCCGTATACTGACGTTTGATTTCTTTTTATTGTCTTTATCCATAGAATCATTGTGAAGATCTGAGAAAGTGTCTCTTTTTGGTTGAGCTGCGTTCAACGTACTCGGTTTCACCTCAAACGCATAAAAATCGAAATAAAATCGAAATAATAACACGCTGCTGTTGAACCTAATTCCGAATGTTTGGTGGTGTATAAATAGTTACCGATCATCTAATACACCTGAGTGAACAGAGTCTTATAAGTTTAATTACTATGAAATAATCTCAGTTTAAAAACAAAAAAATATTTGTCACCTGACTCCGTATATCTAATTTACCTTCACATACGGGGCGAAGTGAACAGGAACAACACGACATTATGGCCCCCATTTCTTCTTGACAAGTTGAGTATTGTTGTGTGTATCTCCGCTACAGGATATAAATCCTGACAGAAACACGGTACCCGGTGTCACCCCACTACCCGGCCTCACCCCACTTTCCCCTACGTGTAAACAACAAAATCCTTTTTTTTTTTTTCATTGATATGAAAACCTTACGGACGAACTGAACTATGGAGTATACTCCTTTAAAAGGGAAAGAGTAATGAATGGACAAAATGAAGCGCACCGAGATGCATCAAACAGCTACTCACAATTGTTGGTCCCTCCATATAGGTGATGGAAAACAATAAATTAATTGCATAATTAATTTAAATCAGTTTACGTAAACAAACAGGATAAATATAGTAGTCATGCAACATGTGCTAGAATGTGAACACTTAAATTACTTATGTTCAATACTTTAATTAGCTTTTGGATTAATAAACTTTTTATTCACGAGACTGCCTGTATTCAGATTCTGTTAATTAGCTTTTTTGTTTGATTCTTATCTGCTAGCAGCGGCAAAACATTATTCTCCTTCTACGACAATCACACATGGACTGAGGCAGTGGTATGCTCGACAGTGAAAACATGACAGTCGAATGAGAGCTGTTTGTCAGTGCAGATGAATGATCTCTATATCTACATCGGCAGTTATATTTTGCAAACCACTGTGAAGTGCATGGCAGAGAGTTACGTACCACTGCACTAGTTATTAAGAACTTTTCTCGTTCCAATCAAGTACGGATCACGGAATGAATGATTGTTTAAATGCCTCTATGCGTGTTGTAACTGAGTTAATCTTTACCTCATGATTCCTATGAGAATGATGTGTTCGAGGTTTATATCATGTATTTCGTAGTGCTTCACTGTAACTTCATTTTCCGTGTCCTTAGCAATTCACACGTTGGCTGCATTTAACAGATCATGGTGACAGACAGAGTCAGAATCTGAGTGTGTACTTATCAGTCATAGCGTCATACTCTCTCTGAATTTGTATGTTTTACAAGCATGTATGCTGACGGTAAAAAATCGCAACACGAAAAAACAATTAATGTAAAGTAATGAAATTTCGGGAATACGCCTAGGTAACATACATAAGTGATTAACACTGCAAGATCACAAGTCAATGTAAGCGTGAGATAAGTCATTGAAAATGCGCAATGCTGGTACATTAATAACGGGTGTAACCTCCAGAATACTGAAACAAAGCAATGCTAGCACGCTTGCATTGTGTTGTGCAGGTGCCGGATGTCAATTTGTGGTACGGAGTTCCATCCTCGTTGCACTTGGTCGGTCAATGCAGGGACGGTTAATGCTGTTTGTGGATGCCGCTGGTGTTGTCATCCGATGATTTCTCATATGTGCTCAATTGGAGGCAGGGGTAGGTCAGGTGACTGAGCAGGCCAAACAACATGTTGACACTCTGTAGAGCATATTGGGTTACAACAACGCGTGTTACCCTGTTGGAAAACACCCCATGAATTGCAGCACAAGTCGAATCACCAGATTGACCTGGAAATTTGGTCAGAGTGCTCCTGCTCTCATATGAAGTCGTACTACAGATCATAACTTCAGGTGTAGATCCAGAGAAGTTGGTTGCGGGGACCTAAATGGCCTGTTGCCTATCAGCACACGATCATCGCTGGCACCGTGACAGAACCATATTTCATCAGAAAACACACGAATCTCCAGGCTGCCCTCCTATGAACTCTTGCTTGACACTTACGAGGTCGCAAATGATGGGGGTCAGTGGAACGCACGCTACAGTGCGTCTGGTAAAGAGCTTGCCCTGAAGTTACTGATTTGTAGCAGTTCGTTGTAACACTGTTTGGCCACCTGCTGCTCAAATTGCTGCTGTAGATGCAGCAAGATGCGCCACAGCCATACGCCGAACACGGAGATATGCCTCTCGGTACTGCTAAGTAGCCGTCCGCAGCCCGGTCTTTTCACTGCCGTACATTCTCGTGACCACCACTGCCAGCTATTATGTATTCCTGCCAACTCTTTGTGCAATATTGCGAAAGCACATTCAGCTTCACGTAGCCTTATCATACGATCTCGTTAAAAGTCAGCAAGGATAATGGCATCCTCGTCGCCTTAAAGTTGTTTTTCACTAATTTCAATAACGTCCACGACCGTTATAACATTTATTTAAAGCAAACGTGATTTGCATCCTGACAGTGGAGCTACTAGCGCCATTCTTACGCAACTGGCGCGAAATAAACATCATCCCTTTCGTTTATGTCGCAAACTGCTTCTCGATTCTGTTATTTTTTTCCTTTACTGTATGTCGATGTATTAAGTACTTGTGTAGGGAATGTAGACACACCCTCCTCACTAATTACCATGTCTCAATGTTGTACTTCTATCTATGTATATCATCGCTCCCCTGTTTGAATGAGAGAGTGAATGTGTCTGTGTGTTTGGTTTTCATAGTGCTTGGCGGCGGGTAACCTTCTTGTCTGCTAATGTGGCAGCTTAACCAACTTTTGAATTGGATTTGAGTTAGGAAAAGTGGTTTTTTTTACTTCTGGTCGAAGCTCTATTGTGATTAAGGTGGCAGGATGCAGGAAGGGTGTTCCCTGACCACTTCAGCTACCTGTGTGGGCCCCGACGTGACTAGGGAGTACTTGACCCGTTGCTGGGATTTTGGTGGTGAGGTTGCTCGTGGCTGCTGGTTTGTAATAGTTGAGTATGGTGACTAAGTCTGTGTTAGCTTCAGATAGCTTAAGTCATATTTTACAGCTTCAAATCATAAAAATCACGTAGAATATCTTATTTGACATAGGAAGTCGTGGAGTTCGTGTAACTTTGATTTTACCGGTAGATACGTTGTTTAGCAGGAACTTAGGAATGGAACGGGGTGTGCGAATTGTGTCTGGTCTCAGATTGCAATTGTGTTTCTCAATGCGAATGTGCATTTGTTTGCGTTTCTTGTTTTTTTTTTTTTAGTGTTTCGTTAATTTCGTCTTTATTCCGTATGTTCTATCCGTTTAGTACGTGTCTTTGTTTGTAATCCACGTGTTCGACGATAGTTTAGAGAGCCTTCGGGCCTCAGTATCTGTTTCTTTTTGCAATTATTTCGCGGTCTTCTCTCCACGGATTAACCGACTTTTCGGAATTTTCATATGTTTTGCTTGGCCTGGCTTTGTGTGGCTTCAGCCACGTGTTTGGAAAACGAACGAACCTTCAGCTCATCGTTTTTCAGCTCTTTTCCTTGCCGGTAAGGCATTAATTGCATTGTCTTCACGTCTGTGTTGTTCCTTGCATGCATTTCTGAGTATTCGTAAAACTTGTACGGTGACGAAGTTCTTGCGGTCCACTTAAGGTAAATGGCTATTTCTGTGCATCAGTGAATCACTAATCTGAATTACATTTCGGATCCTAATTCTCCCTCAGTTCCATGGCGTTAATTTTCTGTGTTAGGCTTTAGGCTGTCTATACGTGTTCGTGGTGGATGTTGTAATCCTTCTAGTGCCTTTTCTTTATTGTGTGTGTTGTTAGTGTCGATGTAAAGGGCGTGCGTGTTGCCCGTAGCATAAAATTATTCCATTAAATTATTATTATTCACGAGTATCCAATGATTTATAAGCCATCAGGCACAGTATTTGATTAGTCTTAGCAGTCAACTTACTACCTGGAACAG
Organism: Schistocerca piceifrons; assembly: GCF_021461385.2. Taxonomy (NCBI): domain Eukaryota; kingdom Metazoa; phylum Arthropoda; class Insecta; order Orthoptera; family Acrididae; genus Schistocerca; species Schistocerca piceifrons. Next base: position 953,600,849 of record NC_060138.1, read on the forward strand.
CCAACAGCAGTCATTTTGTTTTTATATAAAAGTACTGTGTTTTCCAATTGTCTGCATAATATAAACGTTCAGTTAAAGTTTGAACTGAATTTCACTGTTACAGTTACTGACTTATCCCGCAAATCCCAATCTCTCTTTCATTAGATACACTGAACAGTCGCTGTAATATGGCCTACTACCATGATTTTGAATAACCACGTTTTGGAGCGCGGACTGATGCGAGACGTGCAGGGAAGGAGTAATTGAGGTTTTGGATGGTACTGATATGGAATTTGAGCCATGCTGACTCCAGTTCCGTGGCCAGATGCCCTAGATTTCTCAGCTGAGGACCCATGGCTCGAAAAGCCCGATCGATGGTCCCACAGATTCTCGACTGGGTTTAAATCCAGGGAGTTTGGTGGCCAGGGGAGTACGATAAACTCATACTGGTGCTCTTCGAACCACGCACTTTCACTTTGGGCTGTGTGACGTGTTGCTTGTAGGGAGCTGTATGGTCCCCAAGGACAGAATCATACTTACATCCATTGTGCCATCCAGAATGACGAGATCACCCAGAACGTCACGAAAATATTCTCCAGACTACAACGGTCCCTCCTTCTTTGTTTTCACAGTTTCACTGTGTACACGCCAACGGCCATTTGTCCGGTGGAGTAGAAAATGCGATTCAAATTTAAAAAAGCTTTGGAAGACTTAAGATCAAATAAGGCGGAAGGAATAGATAAAATTCCATCAGAATTCCTAAAACCGTTGGCGAAAATGACAATAAAACAACTATTCACGTTAGTGTGTAGAATTTATGAGTTTGTCGACATACTACCTAACTCACAAAATACCATCCACGCAATTCTGAAGACCGCAAGAGCCGACAAGTGGAAAAATTATCACACAGTCAGCTTAACAGCTCATGTATTCAAGTTGCTAAAAAGAACAATATACAGAAGAATGAAAAAGAGAATTTAGGATGTGTTAAATGACGATCAGTCTGGCTTTAGGACAGGTAAAGGCACCAGACAGGTAAATCTGACAATGCGGTTGCTAATGGAAATAAGACTAATGAAAAATAAAAACGCCTTTAAAGGATGTGTTGACCTGGGAGAAGCGCTCGACAATGTAGAATGGCGTAAGAAGTTCGAAATTCTGAGAAAATAGATGTGACCTATATGGAGGAACGGATAATACAAAACATGCCTAGGAGTCCAGAGGGATTCATAAAAGTGGAAGACCAAGAACAAAGTACTAGGATCCAGAATGGTGTAAGACAGGGATTTGATCTTTCACTTCTGCTTTTCGGTCTATACATCGAAGAATCAATGATGGAAATAAAATGAAAGTTCGACAGTAGAATTAAAATTCAAGGTACGTGAGAGGATATCAGCGATAAGACTCGCGGAAGACCTTGTGAAACTGAAGAAGAATTACAATATCCTAAATGGAATGAACAGTCTTATAAGTACAGAAAGTAGATTTAAGAAAGACGAAAGTAATGAGAAGCAGAAGAAACGAGAACTTCAAGACTGATGGTGACGAAGTAGAAGATATTAAGGAATTCTGCTACCTAGGCAGCAAATAACCCTGACGAACGGAACAAGGAGAACATGAAAAACAGTCTAGCATTGGCAAAAAGAGAATTCCCGGCTAAGTAAGGTCGGTCTGTATCAAAGGTAGGTTTTAATTTGAGGAAGAAGTTTATGAGAATGTACGTTTGGCGCACAGTGTGGTAGCGAAACATGAACTGTGGGAAAACCGGAACAGAGGAGTATCGAAGAACGTGAGATGAGATGCTAAAAACGAATGTTGATAATTAAGTGGACTGATAAAGTAAGGAATGAGGAAATTCTTCGCAGAATCGGAGAGGAAAGGAATGTACGGATAACACTGACAAGGAGAAGGATATGAACGTTAGCAGGTCTGTCAAGACATCAGGCAATAGCTTCAGTGGTACGAGAGGGAGCTATGGAGGGTAAGACGTAGACGTAGAGTGGAATATATCCAGCAAATAATTAAGGGAGTAGGTTGCAAGTGCTACTCTGAGATGAATAGGTTTGCACAGGAGAGGAATTCTTGGAGAGCCGTATCAAACCAATCACAAGACTGATGACTCAAAAAAATTAGCTGTCTGTATGTTCGATTCTAGAGACAGGCCTATGTAATAAGTTGTATAATTAACCGTATATTTAGTCTTTAAGTTGATAATATTGCTCTTAAGCATCACCAAATTCCAACATCAGTGTAGGCGGACTAGTAGTTATAATTCCGCTTATGTGATAATGTCACAGTCAGTGGTCCATTGTTTACGCACAGTAGACAGACCTACCTTTGTTTATAGGATACAAAGGGGGGATTGCAAAAGATATGATCTATATCAGGGACAAGACGTAGCGGTTGTCGAATTTAAACACTAATAATTGATATCATTCAGACGTTTTATTTCCTACACACAACTCAACAACTCGTTCCTAGAGACAGTGCTCTCATCATCAAGGTTGTCGAACGTTGCTCATGATGTTAAACCACTAAAAAGTGTTGGTAGACATCCTACATTCATCATGAGCAGAGTTCACAACATGATGTAAGCACTGTATCTCGGGATTCGTTTATGAGTTGTGTGTAGAACATAAAATGCTACAGATTATGACTAATCAGCTATGAGCTGTTACTCGACAGTGAAGGGTGGGTTTCAGTCTGGCTTCATCAGTTCACTTTTATAGAACACACTGGAAAGACTTAATAGCACACACACAGTATAATATACAACTTACAATAAATTTGTGTAAATACTTCATTACAATGAGAAAGCGTCATTTATTCTGAAATATTTTTCTCAAAGTATTAAAAAGTGCTAGATGGAGAGATAGTGTTGTGATCTGCAGTACGAAGACTTGTTTTATGCAGCTCGCTACGTAAGTCCATCCTGTGGAAGATTCCATAGCTCAGCGTAACTACGAGGGTCGTTCAGTAAGTAATGCAACACTTTTTGCGGTCAATTTCAATTTTAAAAATGCAGAATTTGACGTGGAACATCTTGAAATAGTTCCATTCCAGCCCCTATAGTTTCATGACATTCCGATGGGTGGCGGCGCTATATGTATCCTTCCAAATGGCGTCTGTAATGGAGCTTCCAAGCAGAGACGTGTCACTGAGTTTATTTTGCCGGTATTCGTAAGCGCTTGCAGAATATCTACTGCAGTGAAAAAAATGTGCGGTGATTCGTTGGGAAAGGCATTTGTCGTCATCGCAACGAAGTCGCGCAAACCGGTCTGATCTCCCGCGTGCCGGCCGGCCGCACACAGAAACAACTCCTGCATTATTGGAACGTGTGGACAATCTCATTCGACGATCAGATATTAAAATATCTTCCCTGTACAGGAATATACATAATGGATGTACGAGTACACGTGGTGGACACATGGTTGTCGACTTATGGACCGCAGCCAACTCGCAAAAACTGGTTTGCAAAATTCAGCGGACAACAATGGTGGAATTTCGGATCATACACTCATAGTTGCTAATAACTGTTAGCTTAATTTACATGCAATAGTGGAGGACATCCGAACATTCAGAGTACAATTAACACCAACATTCATCGATCAGACAAGAAGCAAAGTCCAGATAACATTTTTTTTTTAAATCTGAACGTTTCTTTCTCTGAGGATATTCAAAACTCGAGATTAAATGTTGCAAAATCACCTCCATTGAAAACCACAGTCACTCAAGCAATGCAATTTTTTTCAGACAATGCAGTCATACATCTTGTTCATGACTCAACAAACATTACGAACTCGTTGCAGAACAACGAGCTTGGGCTTCTGCTTCAGCAGTTATGACAAGAAAATAAGAAAAAAATTGCAAAATAACTCGACACTTTATTTAAATCTGGTCCGAATAAACCAGAAAACAACAAAGAGATAAAAAATTATGTTGGGTATAAATAACTGCTTCAGCAATATCTGGTCCGTTATTACCGTATCATTTCCGGTTTCGTGGACCAAAAGCCCCATCTTCTAGTGAACATATGATTAAAACATTAGAGCGTAAAATCTCTGAATTTCCCCCCCCCCCCCTCCCGCCGGCCGCGGTGGCCGTGCGGTTCTAGACGCTCCAGTCCGGAGCCGCGCTGCTGCTACGGTCACAGGTTCGAATCCTGCCTCGGGCATGGGTGTGTGTGATGTCCTTAGGTTAGTTAGGTTTAAGTAGTTCTAAGTTCTAGGGGACTGATGACCACAGCAGTTGAGTCCCATAGTGCTCAGAGCCATTTGAACCATTTTTTTTTTTTCCAACATTCGTTGTCTGTCAAACAAAACACCGCTAAGAGACCCTCCGTCATGGATTAAAAACTGCCGGATTCTAATACGTGTTTTAACCATATGATCACCTGAAGATGTGGCTTTCAGTGCCACTAAATCAGTAGTGATACAATAATAAAGGACCAAATACAGATGAAGCGATTATTAATACACAAGATGAATACTCACAGCTGTGGCTGCCCCACCTGCAACATTGTTTGCCTAAGATCAAGAGGTATTTCCTAGCGCATTCGTAAAGAAATTACAAAAGATGTCAGGAACACGTTCAGAACAGGTATAACAAATGGAAAAAGATATAAAAATGATCTATGCGATAACGAAGGAACAGTGTGAGACACTGAAAGCCAAGGATGATGACCGTTCAAGCAAAGTAACACAGTTACAGCTAAATGCAGATAATCAGTCAGCTGGAAGTCAACTGGTACATTTAACAGAAACAGAGGAATAGCAATCGTTAGAAAATTTTAAACAAGGACAGATGACACTTAACAGGGAGCCGTAACCATCATTCTTACCATATCAGTCTCCACCAAGAATTAACTGGTACGGATTGTATGCGTCGCATTGAATTCTGCCGATGGGCTCAACTTCAGGTTCAGAGGAATGACACAGCTATTAATTAGATTTTATTTATTGACGAATCATGGAAATGTAAATTTGTTTAACATGCATTACTGGGGAACTGAAAATCCATGTTGGCTGCGGCAAGTTGCACCCCAAAAACCGTGGTGTGGGATTCTGGAGGACTGAATTATAGGCCCCTATTTCATCGAAGGAAATCTTAATCGTAGGTACTACACCATATTCCTGCAAGAAACATTAGGTCTGCTGGGAAGAAATACTTTTAGGAACAAGGAACATAATGTGGTACCAAGACGATGGGTTTCCGTCACATATTTCGTTGTTGTTTTTTGTGTAGTCGTTTGAAGCAGCTCTCCATGCTACTCTATCCTGTGCAAGCTAGAGTAGCATGGAGAGCTGCATCAAGACAATCTCAGGACTGAAGACCACAACAACAACAACAACGAAATATGTGCCGGACACCCATCGTCTTGATACCACATTCTGTTCCTTATTCCTAAAGGTATTTCTTCCCAACAGACCTAATGTTTCTTGCAGTAATATTTCGTTGATGGCTAGAAATGAGTTGCAGGGTCATCACTTCGAACACCTTCTCTAAATGGATGTTCATGCCTCCTTTGTGACCCTCGTTGACCTTACTGTTGTACATCATTGGATTTGTCTCGATAGCTGCTATCAAAAAATAAGTACCAAACTGTAGCATCCTATTTACTGAAACAAAGTTGACCTTCATATCTCTGAACATGAATGCTGGGCCCAGGGTAACGAATGTAAGTCCTTTGCTTCATTTCAAAAACTTTAAATTTACTTTCTTATAAAAAGTGTTTGTCGTCAAAACTGCTGTGTCCCTGTATATCGTAAGAATTTCATCTATTGGAGTAAGATCGAAAATTTTCTCCTTCTCTCCTTTTCTCAAAGGTTTACTCAAATGTTACTGTTGAATATTTTCCATTTCGCGTTCATTATAGTTTTCCAAAAAGTTGTGGGTACAATCCTGAGAAGTTTATCTCTTTTCAACTTCTGCTAGATGAGCGTGATTTTTGTTTATTTATTGATTGTGCTGCCTGTTAAATGAAGAAAATGGATAACCAATGTCAGGAGCTAAGACGGACAAGTCGAACTCTGAAGTCGGAAGGGGGTTACTCCAATCAACCCAGAAGGAGACACCGATGGAGCGTCTATTCATTGTCCATATAGGCCCTGTGCTGTACACTTAAGTGGGGCAGCAGTACATATTTGGTGCAGTGGATGAGTTACATAGGTTTAGCTGGTTGGTACCCTTTGAGAGAGTAACAGCCAGGCAAAGAATTGAATGCCTGACCAGAATTATTTTCTTCTTTGGGCCCCCAAGAGGGACAGACATAATTCCCCAGTGTTAGTATGGCCGGAGATCCCTTCGCCAAATGGGTGAATTGGTATTTAAAGTCCATCCTCACTATATTTCATGCTGGTGCCAAAACTAAATGGGACCATTCATTGCCCTCAGTAAACTTAGCCTTTCACAATATGAAATACGAGGCCCATGTGCCGACCCCTGGATTCGCATATTCACTCAATTCGCCCTTGTCCAACATCTGGTCGATGCAGGACATGCTGCCTGACGAGATTAGTCTGGAAGTAATTGATAGCATGCAGAGAAAGGATCCGACACAGTACAACAATGGGCGACGTCTGTACAACATTGAGATCGATGATGTGGTCTTTGTGGTGGACAATGGTGGCCAGGACTGTACAGCAAAGACATCGGAATAGTTGTCACCCGCTTTTATGGACCATAAAAGGTGTTGGTCACTCTCACAGTCGGTAATGAGGACGTAGATAGCAAGCAACTGATGCAGCTGAACCAAATCAAAGTGCGCAGTTCTGACCAGCTTCACCATTGTTGTGACTTCAGTTTATAGGGGGGAGGCCATGACGCTGGGTGTGCTCACAGGTCGTACCACACCCTGTACCAGCTTATCTTTGGAGTGCGGACCACGCGGCTTGAGAAGTGACAGGGCGAGGCCTCGATATTAGGTGAGATACATGAGTGGTGGTGGATAGAGGTCACGTTGAGTCACGCGGGAAGTATGAGTAATGAGTGGGTGTCCGCGCTGCCTGTGAGACCCTGTGTTTCGAATCCTATAGTCCATTGCCAATACGTTTCTTGAACACGCTGGGCGTGTTCCCGAGAAGGACGTGTGGAAGTTAATTCAGCGGATTGATGTGGGCACACTCTGATGGGACCAAGCGGGACGAAGCTGCTTGCAGCACCACCCCAGCTTACGCCAATAGTGGAAATTTTTCTCTTGAAGTGACACCTCACAAAAACTTCCCAGCGAGGGCGACTGGAAAGTCTCTTATTTCTCGGGGCTCACTTTAACCGTGAAAAGCTCGTTTATGACTGGTGGTGATGCCTAAGTTTTAGTGTTCTTAGAGTCTCTCCTGTTGAAGTAGGAGCCTCGGTTTTGGCTATTACTCCGTTCCGCACCAAGGGCGTAACATTTGAATTTCATTAACAGTTGGCGTTTGTACTTATCCCGGTCTGCAGCGAGAAAGTGGGCGCCGACCTTTCGAGTCTGTTAAATTTGTTATCAGAAATTGCTCTGAGTACATTGGTGTCAACTTGTTTAGTGTCTTACAATGATTCTGTAATCGGTACGCAAATTTTGCAATTTACGTGTCAGCCTCCCGATATATAAATAATTGCTTTGGGCATTACGGTGTTCCCTAACGCAGCCTTCCCCATCTCTCTCTCTGATTTCAACTTGTTTAATTGTTAGTTGTATTATGTATGTGTATAGTCACACACACACTTCCTACATGTGTTCCGGAGGGTGACAGCAAGGAGTTCTGAGCCGTTCGATTCGTTAACCGCCCGGAGTTCGGGCCAGTGGCGGCACACAGTGTGTATCGATTGTCTTTGTATTGTGTTTTAAACAGGATTTCGTAAAATTCAGTTGGCCAGAGTTTAGAAAAGTTGCACTCTGCAGACTTTTGGTTCACTGATTGACAACTTTATTATTAACGTGACTATCTCCCTGGTCTTAATGTTAGTAAGTGTTCTTATGGATTCCCCATTGAACGTACTGAATCACAGGTCTTGATATTTTTATGTGTTGTTACCTTGGCATTCCAGTTTCATATTTTAATAAGCATTAAAATTATACTTTTTATATGAATTGGTTTAAACACTTTAGTTGCATTACTTTCACATTTCAATACGGGGCGATCTTTAACTGTTGTATCCAACTTCATACTTGGCTCCAAATGTAAAAATTGGTTCCAAGGGAGAAAAATTAAAGTGTGATCCGTTAGTGGAAAGAGACTGAATACTCTTGCCACCTCTGCATATCGAACTGGGTATAATGAAGTACTCTGTAAAGGTATTATCTACGTGTGATAGAAGTTTCAAATATCTATGTGATGTTTCCCAACCATTTAGACGCTAAGATGAGAGAGGATGTGTCCACTGTTTCCCATATTCGGAAACCATCGCTATAAACTATAACGAACGCGAAATGGAAAATATTCAACAGTAACATTTGAGTAAACTTTCGAGAGAAAGTGACTTTGTGCAAACACATGAAAATTCTCACTCTTACTCCAATAGACAAAATTCTTACCACACACAGAGACAGAGCAGTTTTGACGAAAAACAGTTTTTACAAGAAAGGATATTTAAAGTTTTTCGAAATGAAGCAAAGGACTTACATTTGTTACCCTGGGTCCAGATGATTAGTTCTTCATTACCACCCAGTTGGCCAGTCAAACACAAATTAGAATTTATTTTCAGGTTTTTGGAAAGAGAACCAGCAGTGAGAAAGAGAAAGATAGTACGAAAATGCTTTTTAGATGAAGAATTTCAGTGCATGCGTTGCAGCACACTGGTCTGAATCAACTCAGCATGGTGTCAAGAGCAAATTTCTAAACTTATCAAATTTTGGAAACTCGCAATTTGAAATTCCCACATAATTCTTTGAACACATGGTTCAAGGAAACGAACATTTGTTAGTACCGTTAATCTAACTTTGCATTTGGAAACTTCCTACATCATTACGGGTTTTGCTACTGACAGGACATCAGAAAGCCAACATTTATGCATTCCGAGACGTTTTACAATTACTAAAGATTGAGGAGTCATACTTTCAGTTCAGGAATAACAATTTTTCACACAGGAACCGCAACTGTCAGGTCAGAAACAATAGAAGTCATTCAGGGTCATTTAATGACAACATAAGAAATTATTTTGGCAGCGGCAGACTATATCGAAACCAAAATTATAACAACGAGAACTTTAATGGATCATATCAGAACAATTACCAGCAGAATCACAATTTTCATCGCGACAACCAGCAGACATTCGACACAATTGGCAACATGAACTATTCTTCACATCAATACTCACGGTCTCAGTCGTATGGGCGATGCACAACACGAACAACACTACTCTAGCTCATGCCAGATTCCCTTGCGATTTGAAGCGAACTAACACAAGGCTCTCGAACAACAGTGGCGAGAGTACCAATTTCCGTTTCCTTGTTAGTAACTTTCCTTTGGCGGATATGTTTTCGATGCGTTAAAAATCTAGTTGTTCTCAGTTTATCATACACATACTTAAATAGGGAGTGTACATTGAGGATATCAATCAGCGTATAAGTCTCTAGCTCTCACTGAATTTCGTTGGCATTCTCCGTAAATGGGAAGCATATCGACTTGTTTTTCGAAGGAATACATCATTCACATTCGCTTGATTCGACGATACTGGTCTTACCGTTCCTATTAGTTTTGTACTGCGAAACCGTTGAATGGTGTTTACATGTCAATGCACGTCAGGTGCATACGCCGTATTCGGCGAATATTTACTATTTGCACGATATACAAGAAAGAATTGTCAGAACATGTGTTTCGATAAGTTCCGATGTGAAATGGAATACCACTCAATCCATGATAAGAAGATTTGCAGCACTGCATTGATACCAATGGTCACTTCTAACACCTGCTGTAAATGGTCGTTCACGCCACATTTTTGATCTTCGTTGACCTTCAAGGACCTTACTGTTACACATCATTGGATTCGTCTCGATAGCCGCTATGAGAAAATAAGTAACAAACTATAGCATCCCTTTTAAGAATAACAAAGCTGACCCTCATATCTCTGACGCGACTCCACCTAGCAACAAAAACCCAACGTCATATTATGGCCCCCGTTGTCCCATGCAACATTTGTCCCACAAACTTTCCAGCTCCTATCATACTTTCGGTGTTATTCTTGGTGGAAATAGATAGTGACTCACCCTGTACTTCTACGTGTAATTTGTCTTCAAAACAAAGCGAGCTTACAACTATTCGGCCGTCTTTCGTGAAGGATGACTTGATGCTCTGCAAGGATGCGGTATGGTCTTCTGCCCAATAAATCGACTGTGGCTGAACACTGCCTCGGCATTGGACACTCCGTGCTTTATAACAATGTCGAAATTCTGACGTTCACTTCATCATTCTAGGACAAGGTAGTTTTGTGAAGGATTTAATTAATATAGGCCTAGGTAGTGGCTCAACAAAGGATGGAATACTGCGCTTTCAACTCTCAGAGACATCGTTACAGTACAGTTTCTGTTGATGCATCGATATTCCAGAATGGATTGAGCGTGTAGTCATAGATCCACTCAGTACAAATTTCTTCGCCACGGAACAAAATATCTGGCTCTTGGGTATCGTGTTCCTCCAAGGACAGAACGCCATTTAGAGGCACTGGATAGAAAACTCTTAGTGAATGGAGCAATGTTGAAAATATTGGAATTTGTTTAAATAGCAAAGCACAAGATGACTGAGTTATGATTAGTTTGTAGTAGAGGTTATCGCTCCTTGATAACAACATTGTGACTAATTGTACGGTAATAAGTACAGCGCTAATCAAAAAGAAGGAACAAATTTGAGACATTTATTGCTTCCTAACTACAAAAGATAGAAACACAATTCCAACGTTCATGGAAAGAGAAAAGTTCAAATTTTTATACATTCAATGTGAGCACCAGTGTTAAAGGACAAATATCAAAACGGTGGCTGATTTCCTGCCACACACGAACCTGCTGGTCTCTCGTTACCGAATTCACAGCTCCAACAGTGCGATGTAGCAGAGTTTCAGACTTTCAAGAGTGTCAGAGAGACGGTGGGGGGGGGGGGGGGGGGGGGGCACAAAAAGGCGGTCTTTTAGGTAACTGCACAGATAAAGGTCACAAGCTGTGAGGTTTGCAGACCTGCGAGGTAACTGGCCATGAAGTTCATCTTCTGCTACTGCTCATCCTCCAGTCCAACATCCCGGAATGCTGTCAATCAGGCAACGTCGGACGTACTTGGAGATATTCTCTAAGCACGTCGGACATTACCTGAATGACACTATTCTAGTACGTTGGACTGGAAGGAGCGAACTTTATCTCCTGTGGAATGCATAAAAAACTGAACTTTTCTCTTTCCAGGAATGCTTGAATTCCATACCTTGTGCAAGAGCGACGCTCTCAGTGGCTGATGGACCGTAGATTACATTGTTAAGTTAAACGAAAAGTGCTAGAAAGAGGCCGAGTTCCGAAGTACAAGTTAGATCCACAACTCCACTTTCCATTTATCCATAAACTGCCGATGAACGACTGAACATAGAATCATGAATATTGAAGAATGATACGTCGAAATTATGATTAAATATATGTAAGTTATGGAAGGAAACCACTCTTACATTAATGGCCGGACGAGGTGGCTGAGCGGCTCTAGGTGCTTCAGGCCGGAACCGCACGACCGCTCTGTCTCAGGTTCGAATCCTGCCTCGGGCATGAATGTGTGTGATGTCTTCAGGTTAGTTAGGTTTAAGTAGCTCTAAGTTCTAGGGGACTGATGACCTCAGATGTACAGTCCCTTAGTGCTCAGAGCCATTTCAACCATTTTCAACATTAATATCTCGTCCACAGTTCAGACAATACCTTCACAATTACAAAATTGCTCTAATGGCGCCTTTTAACAACACAAATCAGCTATCCAGATCCCTTTCAAAACAGTAACTCCCAGAAGAATCCTTTCTCTCCGTTAATATACATGAAGTAAAGCCTCGTCAAAGTCCGTAGATCATCTATAACATTGTTTCTCAAATGGAGGTATTCTTCTTCTTCTTCCGTGTCCGGATGCACCAATTATATCTTCCCTTCCCAGAAATTAGCAACGTAGATTGCTTTGTCATTGACTTTCAAAATATCATCTTTAGTGCATGTCATAGACATATCTGGGCAGATCAGTAGGTGGTCCAAGTCCTGTATTGCTCCGCATTCACACCTGTCGCCATCACTGTAACCCCATTTAAATAGGTTTGATTTGCACCCAGTTACTCCAGTGCGCAGCCGGTTTAATGACCTCCAAGTTGTAAAAGGTAGTTGAAATCCTGCAGATCCCTCCTCAAGTAGATCCATTGTGGAGTGTGGCACCATTTCTTCCCAAAGAGATAGCCGCCTTGCGGCGGGTTTGGTGACGAGCTCTTCAGTAGTTTCAGTGAAACTCCTGCGGGATTTCAGCCGGACACGTTGTTTTCGGTGCATATGCAACGGGTGTCGAGGATCATTCTTTTGTTTTGATCTTTCGATCTCGGCGGCTACTTGTCTGCGGATAGTGGGTGGTGCTATGCCTATGATGGGGTAAATGATGTCTGTGGGAGTTGGTTTGAGGCATCCTGTGGCAATACGTACAGTTTCGTTTACGGCGACGTCAACTTGCTTAGTGTGAGCAGAGTTCCTCCAAACTGGCGCCGCATATTCCGCTGGTATAATAAGTGGAGTTGTCATGACGCCACAAACTTGAACCGATGTCAGCCATATTTGCTGTCCCAGGCTTTAGATTCTGCTGGAAGTGCATTGTTCTAAAACTGTCAGCTTACGTAATTTACGTAGGTGCTGATCGTTATAATTCTAGTCTACAGTTTAAAGGCATCACATTTCACGTCACATTTCATTCGTAGCTGGAGTCGTTCAAACGATATTTTCTTTTATATACCTGAATTTGATCACATGATTTTCTGCAAGAGGACATTCATCTAACATCACTTTCTTCAGTCCGTATTATGGAATATGCTGGATTACGAAAGGAGCCAAGTCACATTACAAGCTGCTCTTCTTGTTTACTGGAAACGTAGAACAAAAACAAAGTTACGTTAACGAGGTGATATGCATCATATTACTGGATCAAATATGCATTTGAAACGTTAGAAACGTCTGAAAATGCCTTCTTGACGCTGAGCTATTCACGAGAGCAATGTAACATTTTCTATTTGAAACAACTGCCATTTGCACACAACACAAATTAAGAACAAGAGCCGGTCGGAGTGGCCGAGCGGTTCTGGGCGCTTCAGTCCGGAACCACGCGACTGCTACGGTCGCAGATTCGAATCCTGCCTCGGGTATGGATGTGTGTGATGTCCTTAGGTTAGTTAGGTTTAAGTAGTTCTAAGTTCTAGGGGACTGATGACCTCAGAAGTTAAGTCCCATAGTGCTCAGAGCCATTTGAAACAAGAACAAGAAGCAGTGGTAAACAGAAGTCCGCCAATGTTTTTAGGGCTTCGAAACACCGCACATCGCTTGTCTGTAGCGCCGCTTCTCCTTATTATACTTTCATGGTCTCTCCCCGCCGTCGGCCGTTAAGTACAATCTGTGGAGCGCTGCTTAAAACTGTACATAATCTTTACAGTCTCTCCTACTTAAAATAACGGATGCTTGTGCTGTAGCTTCAGTCTATGAAGATGGTGATCAGGTAAATGGCCGAACTATTAGTTCAAGAACTGGAATTTTTGCTGCCGAAATCTGAGGGATAAGTTGATGAGTAGTGAAAATTTGAGCAAAAGAATTTGTATAATTTTAGCAAAAAAAGAAGGCAAAAAGATTGGAGCGTATTAGCCTAAAGACAGTGACGCTGGAGGTACGAAACAAGAGCAGGTATACAGCAAGTACTATCCCATGTGTCGTGCCGTCTTTCTTTTTCATAGCACCGGACGTAGGAAGCTCATTTCTCTCCGCCCTCGGATCCGCCGCCGTAACGGATGCTGTAAGAGGAGCGTGGAGCAGAAAACTTGGGTGTATATACTGCAGTGCAGCCCGCTTCGCACCCCTATACCACCCCTCCGACAACACATTACTTCTAGCTTTGCCTTCCCCGCATCGATTTTTGCACCCTCCTACTGCCTTACTCCTTTCATTTTCTTCCCTCTTTTTTTTTAAATAATCTGAAAACTTGTTGAACAGCTGTCGAATGGAGAACCCATGGGGAGTCACGGCAGAAGCTGGAGCCGCAGAGGAGAAGGGAGGAGGAAGCTACGCCTACGCCCCCGAGCCGCGAAGCGAGTCCTCGAAGCCGTCGCGCCCACCCCTAACGGCTCGTTAGGCGAACGTTTCACATGTAGCCCACAACAGCAATACGACAATGAGAGGTCATTAACGGATGCCCCGCTCTCGCCGCCGGCTCCGTCCCCACTCACTGCTCTCCGCTGCAAGAACTCGGGCCGTCGAGATCGGCGGGTAGCGCCAGGGAGAAGGGAGCCGCCCCCACAGGCGACAATGATGCATGCCACAAATTTTCCTGCCGCGCCGCGGAGAGCAGAGAAAGAAGCTGCAGCGTTTTAATTGGACGGAACTGTTGAGGCTGGCCATGCCTTCAGGCGATGTACGCAGAAAATGAATTTCCCTTCCTGCGCATTGTGTTAGCGGGCGCCTGCGTCGCATCCCCCTGACTCCTTTCGCTGAAAACGTTGCGAGGGACTCTTGTTGCACGCAAATGGGAGTGGGAAACGAAAAGTATGGGTAACCAGTTCCTCTAAGGCTGCTAGGTGTTTAAATTTGTCACTCCTGGCGGTCGCTGCAAAACGGGTGCATTTATGAGAAAAAGAAAGTAAGCCGTGTAAGTATCTTTGTAGCGCTTACACATTCTTGAAAACATAAATATTATCGCGGAGAAAATCTTGCATAACATTCAAGATATGTGTAAATAATAAATTAGAAATTTATCTTAATTTGAATAAAAATACTTTTTTTGTTTTAGGCCGCGTCATTGTACAACACGAAAACAACTAAATTGCCAACGTTTAGACGATTTGCTGCTATGGTCTTCAGGACGGTTAACTGGTGGATACTGAGGAGTGTCTTCTCCTACATACTGTCTGTTTCAGTTATCTGGTAGCTACCGATGTCATATGACGGGGATGTCATTGGACAATTCGAGGAGAGTTTGCTCAAGGCGGGTTGGGGGCGTAGGGGGAGGAGAAGGCTTTACGGTTATGGTGGCTGGGTGGAAGTCAGCTCCAGTAGCTCATTGGTTAGAAATAGTGTACCGGCAGGCTATTCTCTCTGCCACTCTAGTGAGTGAATTGTGGTCAACTCTCGGTGGTGACAGGTAGAGAATAGCATATCGTCTGTTAGTATAAATGGGGTAGTGTTTTCGTTCAGTGCAGCATTCAGTCCCCGCGGCAAGCCTCTCGTGGCAGTTCTTTATGTTGCTAAACCCGGGTCAAGTGGTGCTAATGGTAGACGAAGACTCGCGGTCTGCCGGGCTGGAATCGCTAGCAGGCAGGAGTTAGCTAACCCATAGTTTGAGAGCGGATTACGTGCAACTTAGAAAGCTCAAATAATGCATGAAAATATGCATGGATAATGCTTAAATTATTCACGAAATGTGTCGACATATGTAGGATCAAATAACAAAAAACACTGTAGTTACGGTGTGCGATGTATCTCGATGTTGGTTTGATTGCGAGAAAGAGCGCAGGCCACGTCAAAAACGCTGATCTCATGACGTATATTCTGTGGTATAGGTTAGGCAGAGTCACTTTCGAGATGTGTTTTTAAGAAATTATGAATACCAGACTCACACCATGTTTCAAATATTGGTTCTTCTTTGCTGTTGTTGTAGGCAACAAGCCAATGCGATGCGAGTTAGATGCCGCCAAAGAATCGGCATGCATAGGTCCAACTTTGAGATACAGCGAACGCAGAGGGACATACACAAGAACTCCGTAATATATTATTTCAGTAGCAAGATACAATCAGGAATTTTTTGAGCAACATTAACACTTAATATTATCGGACTGAAGTATCGTTTACAAATTATTTTACATTTTGCTGCTGTTGTAAACATAAACTATCAGGTACAGTTCCTAACGTTCAGTAGTAAGATGTGTTTCCGATCACTCATAACATTTTTATATGGAGACCAGGACGTTCTGCATACGTTGAGGTAACTAGATAAGATGTGAATTTCGGTGCTATTTTCGAAAAGTCCACCCGTTCCTTTGGTAAGACTATTAGTTTGGGACAAGACTTCAAAGCATGGATTATTGTTCAAAACGTTTTCAAACTTGTCTTAAGTTTTCTGTGGAGTCCCTCCAGCAATGAGAAGGTCACAAGAGTAATTTTATTCAGAAAATGAATAGATCTATTCAACGCAGAACCTTGAGTTTCAAGCTCTGTAACACTCGGCAGGTATATGAGAAAAATGAGTGTTAATCACAGCATTTCTTAAATACTGTAGTCATTAAATGCTTCCTTACACTGACAAACTACGCAAGTGGCCTCAAATGTTCATTGTAAAACATGACACCTTTGACTCTTGTACTCCAACGGGTTACCACTGGTTCCGGAGGTAGAGATATATCTGATAGTTTTTCTCTGTAGGCCTTGATGAGAGCATCTGCCTTAACACTAGAACCGCGGCTGGGTCACTCGTGACCCACTTGATAATTCTTTTGTTTGGCACTCTTTTGTATTATTGCCTAGATTGTTACATTTGTGTGAATTAGTGATTATATTTCATTTTACACTTTTTGGCGAAAACATAAAAGAGAAATATGAAGATTCACCTAGAACTGCAGAGGGGTCAGTTCTGACCCGCCCGGCGCAGTCGCTATAACAATCGCATTTTTCATGTAGCTTCATGTCTATTGTTAGCGTGTGTTTGGTCAACAATCGCAAAACTCGTTTTTACTTCACTTCCGGCTGACGTGTCAGTTTTCAGAGTTTTCAGCAGGGAACGAGAGGGAGAGAGGTTCAAACAAGTCTGACCTTGTATGCAGATATATTGCGCACCCAGAGTTTGTACCACGAAAACGGGTTTAGTAGTGCATTCTGTCTGTGTAGATAGTGCTTGTAACTGACGAATATATTATGGCCAAATTTCTACGCACAGAAGAGGACATTATAAATGCTCTATATGAGATTTTTGATAATGAATCTGAGGGCGAATCGCTGGAGTCTTTATCGGAGGAAGAATTTCCATCGTCAATAGCTCCGGATTCTTCATCGGAAGACGACGTAACTCCTGAGAAGGTTCTACTGAATGCTCATGAGAAAGGTATGCTTGTTTAAGTGTTTGTTTCATAATGATTTTTGTTTATATATATGTTGGGTAGACACTTATTTCAAATGCAACACTTATGTTTATACTTTGTTTCATGTTGAATTTTTACAAGTTATATATTACATTTATGAAGGTGTTTTTTTGTTCTAATATTACACAATATATTCAATATTAAATCGCGTTCTAATATGTATAACTACTATTACAGGATCAGCTGCCACAAAGGCTAAGTCAACTCGAGGAAGTGGACGTCCTCAAGGTCGGCGTGGGCAACAAAATGCCGAGGGTTCTGGACTACTTCAGTTTCCGTAAGGTAGCGATATTGCAGCACCCGATGGAACAACCTGGAAAGTTGGAGTAATAGGTGACTGTTCAGTTGGAAGATATGGACAACAGAATGTTTTCAAAGATAGGACAGGACCATCTCCGAATGCAAAACGAAACCTGAATGAGACCTGTTACAGTGCATGGCATCTATTGATAACGGACAAAATTTTGAAACATATTGTAAAAAGTACAGAAACTGAAGCACGTCGTGTACTGAGCTCAGATGAGTGGACTATAAAAATTGAAGAACTGGAAGCTTTTATAGCTATATTGTACGTCCGTGGTACTATTGGAGCTAAGCGCGTAGAACTAGTCAGTGAAGTGGGGAAATAATTTTGTGAGATCAACAATGGCTCGTGACAGATTCAGAGAGATAATGCGTTATCTCAGATTTGACATTAGATCCACAGGATCAGAACGACTAAGAGAAGACAAGTTTGCTTTGGTATCAGAAATCTCGAATGAGTTCATTGCGAATGCACAGTCCAGCTACATACCGGGTCCATATATAACAATCGACGAACAACTATCTCCTTCAAAGTGCCGTTGCAGATTCACGCAGTTTATGGCCTCAAAACCGGACAAATACAGGCAAAAGTATTGGATGGCGGTAGATAAAGAGTCAAAATATATTGTGAATGCTGTCCCTTATCTAGGAAAGGATGACACTTGGCGGAGTGATGAGCGTCTTGGTGACTTTGTTGTAAAAAATTGATGCAACCTTACCGCAAGAAGGGAATAAATGTCACATGTGACAATTTTTTCACCTCCTTAGCGCTCTCTGAGACACTGAAAGCTAATTCTACGAGAATTGAGGGCACAATAAATCGATCTCACAGGGAAATACCAGTATGTATCAAGAAGGCAAGAGAACTGTTATACAGCACAGTATTGTTGAGAAAAGATGATACCACACTGACTGTTTATCAGGGTAAGAGCAACAAGAATGTCCTAATTCTGAGCACTATGCATCCTTATGTGACGATTGAGGATGGTATAAAAAAGAAGCCAGATACAGTTACGTTTTATAACTGCTCTAAATATGGAGTGGACGTGGTCGACCAAATGGCTCGCAAATACTCTGTCAAAGCACCATCGAGACGTTGGCCTGTTCACACATTTTACAACTTGCTGGATTTGGCTGGGATAAATGCGTGGGTATTGTTCAATTCTCTAAATGATAAAAAAATGAAACGCAGGGATTTCATCCTGCAGCTGGGGGAGGAGCTTGCTAGAAGTACGCAGCGACTAGAAAGACTTGCGTCCCTGTCAAACCTGAAGATACTCCTGACAGACAAAAAAAGCGAACACGTTGCCTTGTAAAGTCTAACTGTGAAGGAAACAAATCATTTGTAAAGTGTCACATCTGCAAGAAAACTGTGTGCAACAAATGTACATCAAAAGACTATTATTTGTTTCATTATGTAACGGTAGCCAGTAAAAACACTCAGCAAATACATGAAAGTTTTAAAACATAAAATTATAATTTGTGTAAACCTTGTCTATTTTTCATAATTTCATTCTAAAATTCTTAGTGCTTCTAACAATAGATTCATTGGCAGTAACAATAACCCATTGACATAGGGGAAATAAAGGAATAGCTCACGGTTCATTAGTGACCCAGCCGCGGTTCTAGGTATGTCCAAATATCAGCGGTTCTAGTGCTAAAAAACGCTTTCTTTGTGGATGAAACCAGTCAATTTACATTCCCAAACGTGGATCGCACATCTTCAGCACGATGATGTACTCCGTGTGTAAAGCACGTCACATGAATAAAATTGGGATAAAATACTCGGAGAACTTCTTCATCTTTAATCATGTAGGGAGCAGCAACTGAGAAAAACACCAACAGACTTTCAACTGCAGAAGATTCTAGAAATATTTTCCTAATACCCACATTCACAAATCTGGCAGTCATAAAACGATTTGTCTTTTCAAGTTCCTTGCAAGTCACTAAACAGGAGGAAGGCGGCTCTTGTTTTAACGCATCAACAATTAAATTAGCAAGTGTAACAGCCACAGGTGTCGGTAGTTTCGTCAACTGAAATCCAGATAATATTGTCCTAGGGTCCATTGTTTATTTTATCCAGAACATGTAGGTAAACTGTAGGCATGTAATTTTTAGGCAAATGTTGATTCTTCTGGTGTATTTTGATTTAAGCAATATTTGTGCCACCGGCCCCTGTGGCCGAGCGGTTCTAGGCGTTTCAGTCCGGAACCGCGCTGCTGCTACGGTCGCAGGTTCGAATCCTGCCTCGGGCGTGGATGTGGGTGCAGTCCTTAGGTTAGTTACGTTTAAGGAGTTCTAAGTCTATTGGCTCATGACCTCAGATGATAAGTCCCATAGTGTTTAGAGCCAATATTTGCGCGGGAAAACTTTGATGATAGGGTTTGTAAGTTTGTTAAGAGGAATATTACTTGCAGTAGATGCTTCACTTTGGTCCATGTTCAAGTGAATTTTTTGTTACCGTGGAGGTTAAAGCCCTGGTATTACTACTTGTCGCTGTCAAAAGTTGTTGTGGGTCTTTCTTTTGCAGTCCTGCGGAATGGAGACTTGTCTTAACATGCTGGCCTATTTGAATCTTTGTCTTGTTTTGGACGAAACGTTTTTCTCGCAAGCTCGACGATATAAAACATTTTCATCATATGTAAATTTTCCTCCTGCACCACATGTTACAAACCGCGTATATAAAAGCGCAAAGAAAGAGAAAATTAAACTGAAACAACGGACGGGCGACTAACGACTGTCGTAATTTAATTCAATTGTTGACGAAGGGTGCGGTATGACAGGGAGGGGGATTAAGCGGAGGCGCGGGTGGCAGGCGTATTGACTCTGCCTGGTTGTTCATGTTCAGTGAACAGTGAGCTAGCCAGTAACCTCTCGGTTCGCACGCAATGGTACGTCACGGTTGCTCTGTGAGACATCAAAACGAGATCCTCCTGTTGCAGTTGGAGCCTCAGCTATGGTCATTAGCTGTAACTAAGCGAGGTGCGTTGCCTCTTAGTTTGTACTTCAGCTCAGCATCCTGGTACAGGATTTAGTGGTAGTCGCTCACATATCGTCTCGAAATTTTAATGAAATGCCTGGCGCTATCGCACGCACCGCTTCTAACTGCTTACTGGTGGACCACGCTGGTGCCATATATGCCTTAAGCTTTATTAAGTTAATGCAGTCCGGTTTGTGAAATTTCCTTCTTATTCTGTTCACTTATGTTTTATGTATTACTATAACTGAAGCATCGTGCTGATTCCCATCTGGGGGTGACGTGTGAGTTGAAACTTAGGTCTCGCGGAATTCTGTAGTAATTTTCGTGAACCGTGAACTGTTACCGCCCGCTATAAATAGCTTTCTGGCACAGCGTGGAGGAAGTTCTGTAGCCAAACTTTCGGCGATATTTATCCATGCGAACAGAGTTCTGTCCTACGTGCTGTCACGTGGATTTGTTTTGGTTCTCCGCCAGGGCCGTGATATTTGAAACTGATGAGCGGTTCGCATTTGAACTTATTCCGTTATACAAGAACAAAGTGGGTGGTGTCCTTTCCAACGTGCTAATCCGCTACCTCGGTTTTCTAATCAGAAACTAATCTGATTGCATTGCTGTCAATTTGTATATTGTCTTGGAATGGTTCTGTAATTGAAACTTCCTGGCAGATTAAAACTGTATGACGGACCGAGACTCAAAATCGCGACTTTTGCCTTTCGCGAGCAAGTGCTCTACCATCTGAGCTACACAAGCACGACTCACGCCCCGTACTCACAGCTCCACTTCTGCCATTATTTAGTCACCTGCCTTCCGAAATTCACAGAAGCTCTCCTGCGAACCTTGCAGAACTAGCACTCCTGGTAGAAAGGGGTTCTGTAATTATATATCGAAACTATACATGATTGTCTTATTGGGATTGCTGCGATCGGTCTTTGAATAAAAATATGGCATTTCAGTCTTTGATTGCTATTTTTTATTTTCAATGACCGGCTTCAGTCTATCTGCCCATATTCAGGTCATATTCGCAGTTACAGAGTAACCTATTAGTACAGAACTATTGGTTCGCTGTAATAAATGACCGTAAATTTAGGCTGGAGACAAATAAGCTGTCAGCAGGATTCTGGCGCACACACTAAAAACCCTGTGAATTGGGCATTAGGCCTTGTGCACTTTGAGCTTCCAGTTACCTGTGCGCTCATAGGATAGCAAGATAACGTCGTAGTTGATGCCCTGAGTAGGACGTTTGAGGAGGAGACGGAGGGCCGTTTTCCGAAGGGACCAGGGACGTAGGAGAAGAGCTGAATGCTATCCTCACTGAGGTGCCAGCCTTGTTAGCAGACCTACAGGTGAAATAATTATTCCATTCCATCTCGGCGTGGTGGTACGGCAACTTTCTATTGTTAGTATTTAAAAAACGGTCGTAGGTTGCAAAACGTCCTTTACTAACTTAAGAACGACGCATTTCGTCCAGACAGGGCATCATCAGTAGCAGCACGATGAAGACTTTGATTTTGGCCACGTTAGGGAGTGGTTGAGGTGAGGCAAGGAGGTACCAGAGTATGATCTGTTGAAGGGGATTCTTTCCCACCATAAACACCAAGATGAGGAAGCTAAGGTCTGTGCTGGGACAAGCGGTCTTTAAATACTATCACAGTTCAGTGATTGGAAGTCACCTGGATATATATAAAATCATCCACAAAATACGAAAATCCCTGAGCTCGCCATCACTACATATAATGTCCAGAAAATGGTGAACCAATGTCAGGAGCTAAGACGGCCAAGTCAACCTAGATGGAGACACCATTGGAGCGTCTATTCATTGTCTATGTAGGTCCTGTGCTGCACACTTAACTGGGGCAGCAGTACATATTTGTTGCAGTGGACAGGTTATATAGGTTTAGCCGGTTGGTACCCAGTGGGAGAGTAACAGCTGGACAAAGAATTGAATGCATGATCAGGATTTTTTTTTCCTTGTTTAGGCCCCTGAGAGTGACAGTCATAATCCTCCAGCGTTTTTATGGCTGGAGATCTGAAAGTTCTGCTTCCAGTCTGGAGTGAAACAGATCACCACTACACCGTTTTACCCCCAACCCTACAAAATGGTCGATGTCTGTGCAACATTGAGATCGATGATGTGGTCTTTACGGTGAACTTCGGTGTCAGGACTGTACAGGAAAGACATCGGAAAAGTTGTCACCCACTTTTGTGGACCGTACAAGGTATTGATCACTCTCACGGTCCGTAATGAGAACATAGTTACCAAGCAACTGGCACAGCTGAGCCAAGTCAAAGTGCGCAGTTCTGACTAGCTTCACCATTTTGTGAACCATTCCTTGAGGGACTTCAGTTTGGAGGGAGGAAGCCAACACGTTGGGTGAGCTCACAGGTCGTACCACAACTTGTACAGGCTTATCTTTGGAGTGCGGGCCACGCGGCTTGAGAAGCGACGGGTCGAGTACTCGATATCACGTGAATCACAATAGCGGCGGCGAATAGAGGTCACGGTGAGGCATGGGGGAAGTATGCGTTTTGAGTTCGGTGTGCGCGCTGCCTGCGAGACCCTGGGTTGCGGAAAATATAATCCATAGCCAATACGTTTCGTGAGCACGCTGGGCGTGATCCCGAGAAGGACGTGTCGAAGTTAATTCAGCGAGTTGATGTGGGCACACTCTGACGGGACCAAGCGGGACCCAGCCGCTTGCAGCACCACCCCAACTTACGCCAACAGTGGAAATTTCTCTCTTGAACTGAAACCTCACAAAATCTTCTCAGTGAAGGCGACTGGAAAGTCTCATTTCTCGGGGATTACTTAATCATGCAAAACTCATTTATGAGAGGTGGTCATGCCTAAGTTTTAGTGTTTTTAGAGTATCTCCTATTGAAGTTGGTGTCTCCGTTTTGTCTATTACTCTGTTCCGCCCCAAGGGCGTAACATTTGTATTTGATTAACAGGTGGCTTTTGTACTTCTACCACTCTGCGGCGAAAAAGTGGGCGCCGTCCTTTCGAGTCTGCTAAATTTGTTATCTCGATTTTAAAGGTTTACTTATTAGAAATTGATCTGAGTACATTCGTGTCAACTTGTTTCGTGTCTTGAAATAGTTCTATAACTGGTACGCAAATTTGCAATTTAAATAGTTTCCAGATATACGAGTAATTGCCTAGGGAATTACAGTGCTCCGTAATGCATCCTGGCCAATCTCTTTCCCTCTGATTTCAACTTGTTTAATAGTTAATTGTATTATGTATGTGCATAGTCACACACACCTCCTACGTGTGACAGCCAGGTGTTGTGAGCTGTTCGATTTGTTAACCGCCCTGAGTTGGGGCCAGAGGCGGCAGGCACTGTGTATTGATTATCTCTGTATTGTGTTTTAAGTAGGATTTCGTAAAATTCACTTGGCCGGAGTGTAGATAAGTTGCACTCTGCAGACTTTAGGTTCACTGATTTACAACTTTATTATTAATGTGACTATTTCCCAGGTCTTAACGTTAGTAAGAGTTTTTTCAGATTCCCCACTGAACATACTGAATCACAGAATGATATTTTTAAATGTTGTGTAAGATGGCAACAACTTACATGAAGTCATTAAAGATCACCTAACTCACGTTGAGCGAACAGTAGGGCTGAACAAAAATGACTGACAAAGCACAATGCATCTTGTAGAGGGTATAGTATGGACGTATTGGATTAATTAATGTCGGGTGATGTAAAGTAATTCACACGACATGAAAACTTCCTGGAAACACGTCGATTTACTGGAGGCTAGTTTATCCAAGGGGAGTATTAAGAGTTGAACGTGGCTGGCTGGGGAGCGGCGAAGGGAAGCAACAATAGGCAGCTTAGGGCGGCTCAAGCTCTGAGAAAGCGGTAATGGGGCACGGCCTCCAGTTGCCTTAAGATGAGCGACAGTGAATGGGTGGTTGACCCCATGCTGGTGTACCGGGAAGCAGACGAAGAACTTGTATGCCTGTTGATAAATGTCCGTTGTCGGTTTTCAGCGGAACATGCGAGAAAGCTGCGCAAAGCTATGGTGGAGCGGTCAACAGAGGCAAAAATATACATGTTCGTGACTATAGCAACTTCATGCTGAATTCAAGGTCCACAGAGTCCGAAATAAATTAGGTGAAGAGCGACAGAATGAAATACGCCGGCCTCTGATGGGAACATAGGACCAAGGAATTTGAAGTACTCTCCTGGGAGTCAGAATTCCGGAAAAATTGGTGTTTGTGCAGACGCTAACCTCGATGGGTGGTCTGGGAGGAGCTAAATAGCAGAAGTTGAAAGGAAGGGAAATTTTGTGGGAATTTGTTCACTTCCCAGAGCAGGCATTGGTCAGCGATGGGAAGCGACACATAATTAACGCGACTTGCGCTGCAATTAGCGTAAGTGATTTTGCTGGAGGGGAAACCGAGGCGAAGAGCGGACTGGGAGAAGTCTCCGTAGGGGTCTTCCGTTCCCAGCTTGCCTAGAGTGTGGATGTGGCGTTCTTGACTCAGCTTGCCTGAGAAAGAGTGAGCATCTCTGCAGTTTAGGACTTAGCAAATGGAACGATTGAGCTTGGAGATAGAAAGTTTTGGTTCAGCTATGTACTGAGCAAGATAGCTGCGAGTGAATTGACAGGCGCAGCCTTGCAGCACCACGAGGTCGGCCGACGTCCCCACAATGACGCCGCTCCGCCACGCTGAATTCGGTGATGTTGCACCTGCTCCAGCTTGAATTAGGTCACATTAATTTGTTGGATCACGTCGGCAAAGTTTCCATGAGGATTTCACGGACCGTGTATTGGGAATTCTTCTCGCACTTTGCATTACGCCTGGGTCAGTCAATACGAATTAATTTTGATTTATCATGCTTTACTCCACGTAAACGCAATTTATTACCACTGCCTGATAGGAGAGTCATGTGATGTGATGATGGAATGTCGGGAGTTAAAATAAATTTGTGCTAATCGACTGCATCTGTTTTCAATCAAGTCGTTGAAATCCCAGGTCATTTTCTTAATTAATTTTATGTTGAACATTTGCATCTGGTGTTCAATGGCTGAATATAACATCAATGTGCACCCCTCTTTAAATAAAAGTGATAAATTCGGAATCAATTAATGTCAACACTGCCACCGCAGTTCAATCAGAAGTCACAGGGCGTTATTACTTTCTTTGCGTTATCCGATATTGCGGCAGTTTTGCAGTGTCTGTTGATCCGTTAGTCGATGAGCTGGGGTGAACACACGCCAAAACCAGCTAAGTGACGGGTGGGGTGTTACAGTTGTTAATCTTGGCATACAGGTTTCATATTTTAAAAGCAATAAAATTTTACCTTTTCAAAGAATTGGCTTAAACAATTTAGTTACATTACTGTCACGTTTCAATACTGGCAGATCTTTAACTGTTGTATCCAACTTCATACTTGGCTCCAATGGTAAGAATTGGTTCCGAGGGAGAAAATATCAAGTGTGATCCATTAGTGGAATGAGACTGAATACTCTTGCCAGTTCTTCGTATCGAACTGTGTATAATAAAGTAGCCTGTAAACTCATTACCTAAGTATGGCAATTGTTTCATGTATTTATGCGATTTTTCCCAACCATTCAGACGCTAAGATGAGATAGAATGTGTTCACTGTTTCCGATATTCGGAAACTAAGCTAGATTCAGATTTACTTCATTCAATGAATGGCGTAGAGCAAGAAGCCTGCACTGTCTTCAGGTGTGGTTCAAAACTTTATGGGAAACAATAGTAGGCCCTCGTATATGACGTAGTTGAGAACATGCTGAGAAAATTCAAAATGACAGGCTGTCATTCGCTTCTAGACTCTTTTTCTCCATACCTGGGTGCTGTAAGCGACGAATACGGTGATAGATCTCTGGACACAAGGGGCATGAAACGACGATACCAGCGAACTTAAGATGTTCGGATGATGGGCGATTACTGCTGGATGCCTCATCGTGAGCACACGAATATGCCACATAAGAGGAAAATAGGGGCCACGCCATGACAACTAAGCCCCGTATGAATGAGGCTGGTGCGTATTTTGTGCCATATTCTCTGCGGGCATCTGTTCACTGTGTGCATATTTCAATACGTTGTTGTTTTAAACTTTCGTTGTACTTCATTACGATTCGTATGTTGTGTATCTTGGTATTTATAACATCCCTTGTCAATGTGGCAAATCCTACATTGGCCAAACTACTCGCACAGTACGGGAAAAATGCGTGGAGCACGAGCGCCACACACGTTTACTACAGCCCAACAAATCCGCCATAGCAGAACACTGTATTTCGACGGGACACTCCATGGATTATTGTGGAACAAAAATTTTAGCGACAACTAGATCTTTTTGGGAATCCATTATCAAGGAGTCCGTGGAGATACGATTGGCAAAAGATCTTATTAATCGAGACGGCGGCTTTCAGATGGATAAAGCATGGGATCCTGTAATTTCTTTAATCGCTTCACAGAGACATGGGTCTGCATCTAATGCGACGGCTGACGAAAATTGATTTTATACTTTCGACTACCGCACCTCAGCTGCGCCAAGGCGCTTTACGACAGATAGCGCAAATGTAGGTACACCACTACGCATGCGCGGCCCGCTTCTGCTGCAGAGCGCGCCAAATTAGATAGGGGGCGCGGTATTAGCCTTCTCCACTGTGTCTCCCTCTCGTCGCATATACAGGGTGTCCCAGCTATCTTGTTCACCCAAAATATCTCTGGAACAATAACAGCTATTGGAAAAAAACTCTCACCAGTATCAATGTAGGGCTGGGGCCCATGAATGTACATATTTGCAAACATTCTAAAACGAAAGCATGTGATTTTTAACACAAACTTATGTTTTTTTAAATGGACCTCCTATATTTTTTGTTCAGCAATCCATAGCATGACAAAACACATACACAATGGCGTTGATTGCACCGCAATATTCCCATTACATCCCGAGATATTGAGACGCGAAGTTGACGCTTGAAACACCCGACATGCGCTGCTAGCGCACGTCCTGAGGCTCAGGCGTGAACCCCATGCTGCCCGTAATCGCGATGTGATTGACATGTGTAATCACACCTCCATACTTATCAAGAGGTCCGAAACGAATAATACGGTCTGCTTCGATTACGGGTAGCATGGGGTTCAAGTCTGAACCTCAGGACGTGCGCTAGCAGCGCATGTCGGGTCTTTCAAGCGTCAACTTCGCGTCTTAATATCTCGGGACGTAATGGGAATATTGCGATGCAATCAACGCCATTGTGTATGTGCTTTCTCATGCTATGGATTGGTTGGTCGTTTTTGGGGAAGAAGTCCAGACAGCGAGGTCATCGGTCTCATCGGATTAGGGAAGGACGGGGAAGGAAGTCGGCCGTGCCCTTTGAAAGGAACCATCCCGGCATTTGCCTGGAGCGATTTAGGGAAATCAAGGAAAACCTAAATCAGGATGGCCGGACGCGGGATTGAACCGTCGTCCTCCCGAATGCGAGTCCAGTGTCTAACCACTGCGCCACCTCGCTCGGTGCTATGGATTGCTGAAGAAAAAATATAGGAGGTCCATTTAAAAAAACGTAAGTTTGTGTTAAAAAACGCATAAGCTTTCGTTTTAGAATGTTTCCAAATATGTACATTCATGGGCCCCAGCCCCACACTCGGGAATGCCTGTACCTACATGGAGAAGCACGTATTAGTGGCAAGGTCGGCACTTTGTCAGACTAAGTATGAGGAAGTGATCCCTGGACGCTTTGCTAGCAATGCCTGAAACAAATAATACGCACTCCAGCGATTTGTATCAGCTGGACACCCATCAAAGAGTCCCTGACACCTTTTGCTTCGATATTAACAAAGCTTGGTTCAGTTATGTGGACTCTCGGCTCATCCAATGATGGCCTTCGTTTCAATCTGATTTTCTTGAATTCTTTGTAGACATGAAACCTCCAGCTAGCACTGAGCAGTTCATACAAAAATTTTCTAGAAGCTTCTCGAACAATTTAAACTAACATCTGCCTGAAGCCCTAAGCCAGCCACAGCACCTCCTGGAAAGAGTGGCGGGAAAGTGCTACACGTTCTGCCTGGGAAGAAGTCTTAACCATTGAATACTGGACGCCGCCTGTGTGGCAATAGGAGCCGCATGCAGACAGGGCGGAAAAGAACTACAGGCTATTCTCTTTAGATGGCACTTTACTGCCTCCTTTCAACTTTTGCCCTCACCCCTGACAACTGGAGGCGACACTCGCTGGCCTGTTCCACAGGACGGCAATCTGCAAAAATTGTGTCCTTTGGCCGCAGAGCAAAAAGCTTCCAGCTCACCCCCGCATTGCCCGAAGTTCGCTTCTTGGTCAGCATCTCTCTGGCTGTCGTATCCAGCCCAAAAATTACTTTTGTAAAGCATGCAGTAATTCATTCGTCAATGTGAAACTGACCAGTATCAAGCAGTACGATCAATAATCTGATAATCTCACTTAACATTCGATCCCAAATGATATAAATATGTTGATCTAATCGACCAAATTTATTACTTTAAGCCACTATTTAAGGAGACCAAATACCGGCGCCTAACGTTA
Source organism: Schistocerca piceifrons (assembly GCF_021461385.2). Lineage (NCBI taxonomy): Eukaryota > Metazoa > Arthropoda > Insecta > Orthoptera > Acrididae > Schistocerca > Schistocerca piceifrons. The sequence goes on from NC_060138.1 coordinate 953,629,944, forward strand.
TTTAGGGGAAGTCAAACTGATCCCATATTTTTATTTTTCCAGAATCCTTTTGACACCGTTCCTCACAAGAGACTTCTCATCAAATTGCATACTTATAGAGCATCACCTCCGTTGCATGACTGGATTGGAGAGTTCCTGTCAGAAAGGTTACAGTTCGTAGCAACTGATGGAAATTCCTTGAGTGACACAGAAGTAATATCTAAGTGTTCCACAAAGAAGTGTTACAGACCCTCTGCCGTCCCTGATCCAGATAAACGACGTAAGGGACAATCTGAGCAGCCCTCTTAGATTATTTCCAGATGATATAAAATCATATGACGATCAAAATCCGTTGCAAATGATTTAGACCAGATATGTATATGGTGCGAAGAGTGTCAGCTGACTCTACACAATGGGAAGTGTGATGTCATCCACATTAGCACTATTCTGATGTTACTCCCAGCTGGGCACACGTGGTAAAGGCTAGAACGCTGTGTTTTACTTTTGACAGGAGCTTACCTGCTCCAGATTCTGACTATTGCTTTTTGGTACTGTTATTTTATGGTTTAGCAACATGTATTCTGACAAAGACACGCCTAATAGGTGTCGAACCTAGCTCAATGTACCTACCGTTTACGTGCAACCTGTTGGCTGTTTAATCCTATGTTGAAACCGCACTGAAAAGCCAAAGAAACTGGTACACCTGCCTAATATCGCGCAGGACTTCGAGAGCACGCAGAAGTGTCGCAACACGACGTTGTATGGACTCGACTAATGTCTGAAGTAGTGCTGGAGAAATTGACAGCATGGATCGCGCAGGGATTATTTACAGCCACTCAAGGGCGATGCAATTATCATTGCTGCCGATCGTTTGTACACATGTATATGGCAATATGGGCAGAGTAATAATATTTTATTACTGATTAACGTTGTCAGTTTACATAACCAGCTACGATCTTTCACCTTTGGTCGACTTAGCTCTAAGAATACAACGACGTGCAATGATTGTCACTCGCTGAACAACATTTTAGATTGACCTGAAGATAGATCGTTAATGATTCTAAACTGGTAATCAATGAAGATAATTTACAATCTTGACCTAGGGTTTTTATCCACAAATGTTTTATTAGTAATTGTAAATACTACAGAACGGTGCAGTGTATCTGCGCATTATATTTTATGTCACATACCCTCTGAAATACCCCAGTCTTTGATCTGAGCATAAGGCGTAACATTATAAGATGTTTTGGTCGTAATACTTCATCTTCACTCTGCTCCAGGATTAAAACTAAAAAGATAGATTTTCAATTAACAAACGTTCCTCACGTGGCTCTCAAATGTATTTTCCAATAGCAGCTGTACCAAAGTCAAAATGGGCGTAGGAGAGCACATGCAGGAATGCTGAACAGCAACTCTTGGCAAAGTCTTAGTCGAGGTGGTTTGCCGTTGCCTTCCTCCGGCCAGCTGTGTACGAGTATGCGTATCATGAGGACGACAGATGAGTGCTTGTCAGGTGTAGTATTGGATACGCATTTTTGTGTATAAATGGAGAGGATAAGATGAAACCAGGTATCAGCACATAGCCTACTCCTCGCAAATAGTACTAAGGAGGCCGCAGAGCTTAATGTCACCATCCCACGGACTGATCAGCACCAACATGCCCTCACTTCATGTGACACTGTGGAGAGGTTTGGAATTTACTTCAGGACACTAAAGAAAAGGCAGGTTACCAGGAACCTTACACCACTATCTCTCGTCTCTTTGTCGGCGAAATATTGGCAGTGAAAATTTTAGACTACCACGATTCAAAATGACTTACCTGGGAGTCAAGTGTCACAGCGCAAGCGTGCCTTAGATACCTCGGCTGCAAAATTGGGTCAAGTGTCATTCACGACCACACGGTGTATACATTCATAGCGTTAACTGTCCAGACACTGAGGTATGGTACAGCACACACTTGGGTAAAGGAAATGACATTAGGGTTTAACACCTGCCCCGTCGACGGCTACGTCACGCGCCTCTGATTGGATACAGCTAGGAAAGGAAAAAGGAAGTGTCAAGTTCACAGGAACTCACCATGGGTGTTTTTAAGCAAATCTTGGCCAACATAAATCGCGATAGCCAGACGAGAATTTATTTACCACTCTTCCCCAATGTAATCTAAAAGCCTAAACAGCTGCGCCACTAGTTGCTCTTGGACGTTTTTGGCATGAATGTGTCCCTTGTCGTAAGTGCCAAAGATGGAATTCAGAGTTCTGATAACCAGCGATCGCGTTGGCTGCACTGGACGCACGAACCACTTCACTAACACCCTGGCCTCTCCGTTCTTCGTGGAGTGACTGAAACCGATTAGCCGCTATAGTCTAGTAATGTTAATGCCTTGGTGTTAATCATAGTCCTTTCCCGCAGGTGTCTGCGAACATTACAGGTGGACTCATTATTACACACGTTATTCCTATTAGCTGGTCTTGAAATGTGGCCTCATAGGAGAAAACAACGTTTCCCCGGAAATCATCATTTCTGCCAATTTCACGCACTCAACAGTTGCTGGACGTGCTGGCACAGTCTGTTTCATAGTTTGAGTAGTAATAATTTTGTAGACGTTGAACTGTGTTGCGAAACTCATCACATCCAGCTGACACATTTCTTAACTGTTCGTATAGGCAACGTAGCAGTGTTGACTGGACAACTTCCGGATGATAAGGTCTGCACAACATCCTGCTTAGATAGATTACGTTCGCAAATAAAATTACTACGAACACATATCCTAAATAAACTGTTAATAACGATATTAAAATATAATGAAGTTTTCATGGAACGTGTGGACTGAGACCAAGTACATGCGCTACTGACGAGGAAGTTGGGAGATAACACACAAAAATCCACCAAGACGCACATTTACTCATCACAGATTTAAAAATTGTTCTTGTCAGTATTAGCGATTATTTGTGGAAGTACATAAAGCTGCTTGAGTTTTCTAAGTGACTGATAAATTTAATAAAATCAAGCAAGTTAAACTGGAAACATAAAATGAAACTCACAAGCAAATTGTCTCAGTATTCTGAGGTAAAAATATATGCTTCAGCTTTATGAAAATAAATCACTCAGTTTAAACGGATACAGGGGTTTTTGAGAAATCCCAAAGAGAACTAAAAGTAATCATAAAAAGAAACGTTCACGAAGATACTGAGGAAGGAACATACAAACTAAGAGCAAATAAGAAAATAGAAAAGTAAAACCACAGTGACTGGGTTATATACTACTGTCAGGATAAACTTGTATGAGAGCTTTGAAGGAGTGGAACTAGTTACATTAACTAGACAAATTATGGAACTCTAAGAATATCTCAGTAAAGATCAAACTGATGTAAATGTGTTCATCGCCTCACGAAAAGGAGAGTTGAAACAAATAGGGATAACATAAGAGCTAATACACAGTAAATTCAAGGTTGGACGTTTTATCGACCAGCAAACATTAGAAGACTAGAATCAAGTGGTCTGAGGATACATAAATAGCTCACTCTGAAATAATTAAAGTAATATTCCCGCAAGGAAAGCTTAATAGAATTTTGGACTAGTATTGAAGGTCGTTCATCCAAACGGAGCGTGAATAAAATTGACACAGCACACACTTTTGCGAAAAGATTTTGGATGTCTTGGATCTGGTTACATATAGTGTAGTTTATTACGCAACAGCAGTAAATGCGGCATCATCTTATAAGAGAGTCATGAAATGAAATTGGAGAAAAGAGATGTGCTGACGTATCACCCATCAAATTCTGTCTCATGTCTACCCTCTAATGAGTTTCATAAATTATCGTCACTATATTAACTCGTATTAGATTAGACTTTAGTATTATGATGACATGTTTTAGTACAACAGTCTCAAGAACACACAGAAAAAACGATGCATTTTGTATTCCGTTCATTTACAAGCGAGTTACTAGATTTCAGAATGTATTTCACTGATTCCAGTCACAAGTATACTCACATTTTTTGTTTTATTTTATTACATTATGAGCTGTGTCCAGTTCGTTTCACTCACATTTTGGTTTATGTGCGCACAACTCGTAAGTTATTATTAAAGAAAAGCATGGTCGGTGAATCGATAAGTTATTTGGAAATTAAGAAGTTTAAAGTACATCGAATTATTTGTTAACGAGAACGTGAGGTAACCATAATGGGCGATAGGAAGGGCAGGGGTGAGAGGAGGGGGGGGGGGACAGCTAATATGCAAAGGACTAATCTTTCGTTGGTGGAATGTGATAGTAATTACTTTTGAAAGGCCGACTTCATGCTAGCCCAAAAGCGTTTGTAATGAATGTTTCCAGTCAATTAGTTACCTTCTTTAAGTCATAGACTAACACTGTACCACAATATAAAATATATCTAATGACCCTGATATCAAATACATTCTTTTTTCCCAGTTGTGGTATCTAACGAGTGCGTCTATTATGTTGCATATTATCCAGCAGTTACCAAGAGCAAAAACTGACACCCCTATTATAGTGCGCACAACCCCCTTCCCAGGCCCCCTAGAATCATGGATAGTGCCAAGGTGACACCAAAATCATATTTATGGTATACTTAACGCTACATAGTAAACTGTTATTTTAGAAATTTTTCAATTGAAAAAACTGAAAATTCTAAATAAATTTTCTTAGGACACTTATTCTTGATGAAATTGGTTGTGAACAGTACGTCTCTTGCTTCAGCCCTACGGTAAATGTAAATGTCGTGTGACTAGGGCCTCCCGCGGGTAGACCGTTCGCCAGGTGCAAGTCTTTCGCTTTGACGCCACTTTGGCGACTTGCTCGTCGATGTGGATGAAGTGATGATGATTAGGACAACAAAACACCCAGAAATCTCCGACCCAGCCGGGAATCGACCCGGGCCCGTAGGATTGACATTCCGTGGCGCTGACCACTTTTTTTTCCACATTTTTGTTTGTTGTTGATCGTTGTGCTTGGACGTCACATGACATCCATTCAAGTTCGTTTCCTGATCCTTCCACTCAGTTTTTTTTTTATTACAGAGTCCAACCAACTCTCTGACCGAACACGCTGAGCTACCGTGCCGGCTTAACACAACACCCAGTCTCTGCGCACCACTCAGCTACCGGGGGCGGACAGGCCTACGGTTCAGTTCACGGACTCTGTAGCAGAAGAACGAGAATCTATATAAAGCCGGAAAGTCATTTAATTTGGTGCATAAATTTGTCCACTGTTCGGGTTCACATATTTACAATAATCTTCAGGGAAAACTAAAAATGTTAGCTACTAATAAAGGGAAGCGTTAGAAGAATCTTCGATCCCACTGGTATATTCCTTGAAGAAAAAAAGTTCACCTCACGGAATCAACAGGTTATTTAAGCAGTCTTCGCAGAAACTAAAGTCATTTGCTTGGTCCCGAAACGTACAAGTTATTCAACACCCCACATAGTCAACATCCTGCCCGTAATCATAAATAATTTAGTGACTATAAAAGTACCAGTTAAAATCTATCGGATTTACTAGTTGCTAACGTCTTCTAGTCCACTCAGGAACTTCTTAGGAGAACCTATTTGCCCATATAATCAATCATATCACCTGACGTAGTGATCTCGGCGAGTCATCAGCGAGTGAGGCAGTCTAAGTTATCATTGTAAAGGTATTTTTCTGATAATGCTTGCCTACAATAGCGTAGGATATATCTTATTCACATGGGAATGTAAATATCTACGTGATCGTGACAAGATCTGCATGATACACCAAATGAAAATATTTAAATTAAACCGTTCAGTCCCACTGCATCTGTTTCAAACATTACGTTTGACGTTTCTATGAGGTCATGGGACTTACTGCCTAATCATTATCCCACAGGGCTGAATTGAGAGGTTAGCTGGGAGTTGAGGACAAAGTGGTCCCTCTCAGGAAAATTGAATTTTGAAACCATGGTTATAGATAAGGGCTTGTCGTTTACACTTTCAGTCTACGTATTATAAAGTACAGTAAGCCGTCACACCAAATATTTTTAAGTGAAATGAATCTAATACATAGCAACTATATGCTTTTTTCTGAGGTCTTGCATTGTAGCCACTTTTGTCTTCTTAAGGCGATACTGTAGCCAGAGACTGGTCACCTTGCCGTATAGGTGATTTGCCTAAAAATATAGCGTCGTATTTTGTTCCGCTCTGTCAACTGGAACGCTAATCTCTGTAGGTAATTCACCGCGAATCCGTAAAATCGTTACAATCAAGGATTTCTGGTTCTTGTTATTCACTGAACACACTCCTTAAAACTTACATAATATTTGCCACCTATGTGCTCTATTTTTCCTAGAAATCAACTTTTCGGTGTCTTACAGCTAAATTGGTTTGCTGCTATAGAAAAAGAGGATGTTCTCATTCTTCACCACCTCAGTCGCATATTCCATGTTTGTTGCCCTGATTTCAGGACATATTTTAAGGTATCTTGATGCCCTATTACCTAGAACTCTACCAGGAAACTGCAGCGACAGTTTTTAATCGGGCTTTTGTCCTACGAAAAATATAACAGAACAGAGATGTTTTTAAATACAATTGATTAATTAATTCGCATTTGTAAGGTGACTGCTCTGTACAGAAAAGAATTTAGAACTCAACCTGAAGTATTGTGAAGGATGTTCGGGAGAGACTAACTCTCACTGACATAATGAGGTTAAATATGACTTGTTGGGAAAAATGGCCCAACTCAACCACGAGTAATGTGGCCATTTTTCTCGATCGGACACCATGCAGGCATTAGTCATTCACAGATGAAACTGAGACGAAACAAACAAACAACGCGAAATTGCATTTTTGATCCAAAGAATGTTATTTAAACAGTGATATTGTTAAAAAAATTACTCTACATACAACCGAGGCAACAAGACTAATTTAAATGATTTTCACAACAAATCAGCAAAAAATGCTTCTATATCCTCGCTCATAAGGATGGCTGCTGATGAATCTAGTATGAGAGGGGTTGCACTAAATGTCGACATATATTCGCATAATCGATTCAACAATTCATTATTGTCAGACCTCGACTGAGCTACCTGATTAATTAGACTCTTGAATAGTCTCGTGGGTGTGAACTGTTTTTGTCTGACTGTCTACCATTGTAATGCTTTTCTGTTTAACAAATGGTTATTCTCACAAATATACTTGCTGCCACAAGAAGAGCATAGACTCAGTTATACAAGAAGTAACATTAGAAATCTGATTACAGTTCCGTTCAAAATAACAAGAACATCTAACACCACCCGAAAAGAAATTCTCTAGTCTGAAATTTCTTAGAAAGAATGAGGACGTTACATCGTTTGTTTTTTATACCGTGAAAGCTGTACTTGAAAAGGAAGAACATCTGGAACCAATTTGCAATCACCAGTGCACTGAAATACTGTCCGCTGGCTGCAGGCTGTCGTCTGCTCTCTGTAGGTTGTTCGCGGCCCGTCGCTGGCGGTGGCGTCATGAATTTCTTGCACCACAAATTCCCTACCATGTACACCTCAAAATAGAGCGAAGGTTACCTGACACCAAATGCACCGAGTCGATTTTAGTGATACTGGATATTGAGCGTCAGTGACAGAGGGGAGCAGTGGTCATTACATTGACAGGAACGCCGGGAGGGAAAGCGACACCAATGGGCTCTTTCCTTGACTCAGAGGGTAACTCGCTCAATTTCTCGCGGCAGCGGGGTCGTAGCGCGCAGGTTCCGCAGACCGCTGATGCGCCGACGGCTCGTCTTGCAGCGGCGCACCTGCGGCGTGATCTTCCATTCAGTGCCGGACCCGTGAATCACTACTGCGGCGGCGGCGCCCTCTTCCCCTCGTGAATTCGCTCGTTGTGTTATTAACAAGCAGCTAAGTAAGGCATGGCGCGGAGTGCTCCCGATCCGGAATCGAAGTTACAGCATTAGAAAATCGAAGCGAAATGCAGGAAGATCTGCAGCAGGTAAGCACTTGGTGCAGGGGGTGGCAACTGACCCTTAACATAGACAAATGTAATGTTCTTTATTGTATGATGCGTGCGGAACGATTTGAAGTGAAATGATCACATAAAATTAATTGTTGGTAAGGCGGATGCCAGCTTCAGAGTCATTGGGAGAGTCCTTAGAAAATGCAGTCCATCAACAAAGGAGATGGCTTACAAAACACTCGTTCGACTTATACTTGAGTATTGCTCATCAGTGTGGGATCCGTCCCAGGTCTGGTTGACAGAGGAGATAGAGAAGATCCAAAGAAGAGCGGCGCGTTTCGTCACAAGGTTATTTGGTAAGCGTGATAGCGTTACGGAGATGTTTAGCAAATTCAAGAGGCAGACTCTGCAAGAGAGGCGCTCAGCATCGCGGTGTAGCTTGCTGTCCAGGTTTGGAGAGGGTGTTTTTCTGGATGAGGTATCGAATATGTTGCTTCCCCCTACTTATACCTCCCGACGAGATCACGAATGTAAAATTAGAGAGATTCGAGTGCGCAAGGAGGCTTTCCGACAGTCGTTCTTCCCGCGAACCATACGGGACTGGAACAGGAAAGGGAGGTTATCATAGTGGCACGTAAAGTTCCCTCTACCACACACCGTTGGGTGGCTTGCGGAGTATAAATGTAGATGTAGATGAACCAGCGACCCTCTGGTTCGGCGTCTTCTGGCGGAGTTCATCAACCTCTAGGTTCACAGATGACCCATTTGGTGAGGCCGCAGCCCCCTCGTCTTCATCGGCCACCTGGGTAAGTAACACACGAACTTCTTTCGGGTAACATCTGGGATGGTATCTTCTGCGTTGACCTATTGGCGCGGTATCAACATTATCTTCTGTCGAGCGGCGTAGCGGCTGAGTCGTTGTTGCGAGGTACGTCGTCCGCTGACTAACCATCGGTCCGTCCGTCCAAGCGACGTTTCTTCATGTCTTCTTTGTTTCCTCGAAGGACCTACTCATGCCCGTTTGTCGAAGATATTTACTCTATGCGTTTGCCAATGTCGTAAAGTTTCTAGGGCTGCGATTGACTCTTGGTCGTTGATCTGTGCTTCTGACGTTGGTTATAAACGTGACAAATATCGACATACGTGCCGGCTTTCCATTGTCGTACCTCTATGCTGTCGTGGTCGGTCGTTGCCCTTGCGTCCTCCTTCGCATCGCCAGATACGTCACGCATGTAAATTCAGTATGCTGACTGATCCTGGAGCATTGACCGCTGATGTGCAAACCGCTCTGTTTGTTGTTCTCCTAGGAAGCATTCCCCTTCTGTTCGATCTGTCGAAGTTCTGATTGCTGCTGCGCAAACTCCACTGATCACCGGCCTTCTCACGCTGGACAAAAACATGACCAATGTCGACATGTGCCGGCTTTCCTTGTTCGACTGCTGCCGCTTCTGAATATTGTTGCTTAACTTGTCAGAGTCTCTAAAATGTTTTCTTAACCTATAATGAGTCTTTACGTATTTTTCTGCTTTGAACAACCATAAATAACACAAATATTATACATAATTATTATACACCGCAAAAAACGAATTACCAACGATGTATTTGGCATTTACCACATAGCGACGACAAAAGTCATCAAGCATCTATACAAGCATTCTGCATAGATGGGCGAGTTGAAGAATGGAGTGACAAAAGTCGATACTTTTTTACATTGCTAATTGCCAGTTCGCTTAGCATATGTGAACAGAGTATTAGCAGATGAGGTCTTTTGTTAATATATGTTATGTGTTTTTGCCTCGCTAATATACTCCAATTCTTAGAGCATCTTTCTGGAATGGGATTACATACTGAGTAAAGTATTTACTCCATCTTGATTCAGGCCTACCAAATGATTTGAAACGTGACCGACACATAAATCCAGCGCTGAGGAAAGCGAATTAGTGACATATTTATTGGGGCGATTCTGAGAATGTGAGTGCAGGAAACGCACACACAGTACCACCACAAAGAATTATTCTAGAGTACTGCTCCATGTAAGGAATGACTAATAGTAAACATCTAAAGAATGGTTCAAATGGCTCTGAGCACTATGGGACTTAACTTCCGAGGTCATCAGTCCCTTAGAACTTAGAACTACTTGAACATAACTAACCTAAGGACATTACACACATCCATGCCCGAGGCAGGATTCGAACCTGCGACCGTAGCGCTCGTGCGGTTCCAGACTGTTGCGCCTAGAACCGCTCATCCACTCCGGCCGGCCATCCAAAGAATTAAGGTGTGTATATTTAAGTGAAACCAGCATAAAAGTGTAAGAGGGTCTCAGAGAAATTAGATCGGAATTTTTAGAAGATCTCGAGAATCCCTAGTGGATTAATTTAGTTAGGAAGACGGTACAGCTGTTCTGCTACCTTCATCAGTAGAGTGCGTGAGAATCGGCACCTTGATAATATGAGGAAGAGGTTTAAGAATTGGGCATAGACAGTTACTCTTCCTCTGCTCTGTAAGTCAACAGAATGTGACAGATAGTAGTATTAATAAGAAGCACCCTGCTCCATGCGCTAGGCAATGACTTCATGGGTATTTGGGTAAATGTAGAAGGTAGTACAACAGTGTGTACAAACTACAGCTGATGTTTCACGTTGGTAGTCTAGAAAGACCTGTCTACTTCTCAAATGGAAAATTTTGTTAATTAGAGGACCGTTTTTCGGTAACAAATTTAATACAATGCTTTAAGGATTTGCAGCTGCGGCATGTATGCTTGACCATTGAATTCATCTATTTATTCAACGTTTGATGCCCCGTTCACCTTGATCTGTAACACAGGGCCCGACAATACTGAGAAAGCATCCCAGCGACCCGTGCAACGCAATGCTGTGTCGAGCCTTGTACGCCAGCGGAGTTATGGCGTCGTCAGGATGCTGACAGTCGACTCAGCGGTCGGCGTCCCTGCCGACCCAGCGCCGCTTGGTGTGAGCCACAGGCGGCCAGCTGTGTCCTCCTCGCTGGCGTGTGTAAGTAGGCTGTTTATGTTTTCTCTATGTAAGTAGGCTGTTTATGTTTTCTCTATGTAAGTAGGCTGTTTATGTTTTCTCTATGTAAGTAGGCTGTTTATGTTTTCTTATTGGCAACGTTACAAGTAGGCTGTTTATGTTTTCTTATTGGCAACGTTACGTAGCGCTCAATATGAAAATCACTGGCTGTGCTGTGTGCAGTCTGTGGCTAGTTTGCATTGTTGTCTGCCATTGTAGTGTTGGGCAGCGGCAGCTGGATGTGAACAGCGCGTAGCGTTGCGCAGTTGGAGGTGAGCCGCCAGCAGTGGTGGATGTGGAGAGAGAGATGGCGGAGTTTTGAAATTTGTCATGAACTGCTATATTTATGTATGATGATATCAAGGTAAATACATTGTTTATTCTCTATTAATATCTTTCATTTGCTAACTATCCCTATCAGTAGTTAGTGCCTTCAGTAGTTTGAATCTTTTATTTAGCTGGCAGTAGTGGCGCTCGCTGTATTGCAGTAGCTTGAGCAGCGAAGATTTTTGTGAGGTAAGTGATTTGTGAAAGGTATAGTTTAATGTTAGTCAGGGCCATTCTTTTGTAGGGAATTTTGAAAGTCAGATTGCGTTGCGCTAACAAAATATTGTGTGTCAGTTTAAGCACAGTCATGTATAATTGTTCAAAGGGGACGTTTCATATGTCGACCCTTAGCCTAGGATACCTCACTGGAATCTTCTGATTTTTTCTTGTAGTTTGTGTATTTAGTGTAGCTTTTGTTTATTGCTAGCGCGTAATTGTAGAGAGAATCTCCTTTGTAGTTGCAGTCTTTCATTGTTGTACAGTAAAACAGTTGTGGCATGCATATAGATTTGCACCAAGTATTTCGCAGCTACGCTTGCAATTAACTAGATATTATTTTCAGTGCTATGTTAATGTGTTCTCCTATTTTTGCACTTCAAATTGTGCTTTTCTGTGTTATCGTGTGAAATATTGTGACAATTATGGCGTGTGAAAAACGTAATACTAGGCTCCAAAGTAACTGAGAAATGACAGTGAAGACGAAGGCAGTGTGTTAGCGCCGCAGAGTAATGAATTAACTAATGTTCAAAGTAGTAATTTGGTAATTGCGCATAGGGAAATGGAGCGGGCGGCAAACAATGGTGTAGACAGTGAAACAGGTAGTGTACAGGGAAGCGTTATCGATCGATTGGTCGGCAACAGCTCGCCTCAGGAATCGGGAATGACAGAACACAATATTGCAAATACTGCAGACTCAGGTTTTGGGTTCTCACCGTTTTCTCAAATGAGTCAAGACACATTTTCCGCTTGTCAAAATGTGAATGTTGCCGGTGCAACTTCACTGCCGAAAAGCACTGAGGAACATGTTTCAGACACCAGTGCATTGTTATTACAATTAATGCAACAAATGGGACAAAAGCTTGAAAAGTTAGACACAGTGGAACAAAATCTCAAGAAGTTAGACACAATGGAACAACACCAGAGACAAACACAGCAACAGTTAGACACAATGGAACAAACTCAGAGACAAACACAGCAACAGCTTCAAAAGTTAGACTCATTGGAACAAACTCTTGAACAAACGCGTGAAGATTTAACTACTGAGTTACATAACATTGAATCGAAATGTCAAAAAGTCTGTAATGACGTAAAAACGCAAATTTGTGAGCATTTTCAACCTATTTTTTCGCGGCATGAAAATGCATTACAGAATCACGAAGCAGCCATAAAAGAACTGCAAATTATTGTTCATGAAAATCATGAGACCTTGCAAGCTAAATTTGACTCAGTTGCATCTACCGATTCGGTTACGCAACTTGCAAAAACTCAGGAAAACTTTAAGGACACAGTAGATACTCTGAAACTTGGTTCAGAAAAACACACTGAGGAAATAAGTACACTATCGGAGAAAGTAGCCGAACTTTTGGATCAGTTCACTAATTTATCTACGAAGGTAGATGATAATCTGATTGACGCAAGACCGGTAGTCTTTAATGACACAGAAGAGTGCGAACAAATTAGGAAATTCAAACAAAATCAGAATCAAATTAATACGCAACACCAAAGAGAAATCCGGGAAGTACAAGATCAGCTGACTCAGGTAATACAAGAATTACGTATTTCAGAGGCCACTCGCGCTCCAATACGGGAAGAGGGACTTAGAAATACGGAACAACCACAAAATAATAACACAGGACACTTCGGAAGTTATGAAAGAAATTGGCAAGGTGCACCGAATTTTGAAATGGAACCGCCGAAACGACGTAACAATGACCGATATGCGACTCGCCGACATGATGACTTTGACTATAAGCTGTTCATTACTACACGTAAATTCAAAACTTTTAAAAATTCTGGCAACGACATTCATCCACAAGCATGGCTCCATCAATTCTCTCATTGTTTTCCTCCCAACTGGTCGTTGGAACACAGATTAGAATTTATGTGTGGCTACTTAGAGAATGAACCAGCTGTAAGAATGCGATCGGTCATTCACGATTGCCACAGTGAAGGAGAATTTTACCATGCCTTCCTCTCTGCATATTGGTCTCAAGCCACACAAGACCGCGTAAAACATGGCATCATAATGATGAAACATTTCAAACAATCTGAATTCTCCAGTCTTGTGAAATATTTTGAAGACATGTTGCACAAGAATCAGTACGTGACAAACCCATACAGCCCCTCAGAACTCATCCGCATTTGCTTAATCAAATTACCTGAACATTTACGACATATTATTTTGGCAGGACGTTGCAAAGACGACGTTGAAGCTTTTCAGGGACTGTTACAAGAACTGGAAAGTGACACTGACAATCGCGGAACGCGAAAACAAGGACACAACAATTACAGGTCACATCCGTCACAATTCCGTGACGACAGAAACAATAACCGGACACGACTGGTCTATTCTTACAACGCAAATCGTGACCAAAACAGACACCACCCGTACGACAACCGTTGGCAGAGTAATAATAGTTACAGAGAAAGATCGCATTTCCGTAGTAATGACTATCACAGAGACAATCAGAGAAACAGACAATATGGGAACCAAAACAAGTATTATCAAGGGAGGCAGAATAACTTCAGACGCAACAGTTCGGCGCAGAGTTACGATTCAGGGAGAAATTCTCCACCACATGGCCGACAAACAAGAAACCATGTAAACTACCGACAAAACGACAGACGTGAATTTCATCAGAACTGGCGGGATTCTAACAGAGCTGGGCCCTCTCGGCAAGGCGAATTTGTAGAAGTTAGGTCTCCTAATCCCAATAACAACGCGCGCCAACAAAGAGACAGACAATGACTCGCGCCGCAGGCACCCACGTGCGCCGGCTGGCTCAGAGAAAAATAACATAGACGCTAACCTTGAGAAAAATTCCAGTATTCTTTGCCGACGTATACCGCATGACAATTGCATTCAAGTTCAAACTCTGAGTACTATGAAGAGTAAAGGTTTGCACCAGGTTTCACATGTAAAACCATTTATTGAAAGATAATCTGCTTTCTAACTTAGTCTTTGTCATAAAATTTTTCGCTTCACATTACTAATATGCTTTGTCAGACTTAGAATCTGTTAACATACAACAATGTTTGAAGTTAAATATCCAATCAAGAACCAAGAGAACTTATTTAAACAGAAATGACGAATGCATTGTTATAGTAAACAGACGTCACAGTGTTATTGTGTGTGTACATTCTTGCTTGTTTGTTGCACGATTACGTAACGACTATAAGGCTCACATACTTAGAGCATTTACCAGTACTGCTAATGAGATTTTAATGCAACATTTTGGTTTATTTGAAAATACATTCTGAATTTAAAGTGCTTTCTGAGAGATACCAGATGACACAGTGGTTAGTTTATGTGACAGCTGCACGATTTTTATCACGATGCTACTAATGAGTGACAATTTACAATGTTGCTTTTGCGGTGTATCTGTTTTATATCTGCACAGTTTTCTGAATTCTTCTGGAAAGAAAAACATGTTTTAGTAGTAACTTTTGTGGTATAGCAACAATGAGACAGCCTTTTTCGTGGCACAACATTACGTTACTGTACAGTACTTTCTTCATCACGCCAATAAGCATAATAACTACGATATCTATACGCAAAGCATTTCACTTTTGTTTATCATGAGGTAAGTACATTGGCTTCTGCAGAACTTAGCTTTCAGAGGAAAATAACTACGACACTTCCACAGAGATTATCTTACAACAAGATGTACATTTAGCGCTACAGGACACGCATTTCAGTGATCAATTTTATACTTAAAACATTTATTTTTAAAAATTTTTGAATTACAAAGAAAGTTTTCCGTGATATATTTCATTCCATTGGTGTAATCTGTAACACCTGAGGGTATAATGACATTAATCCTCAGGGGGGTACACGCTTACTTTGTGTACCATGTGTGTGGCAACCACAAGGAACCCTAGCTAATATGGTATTTGCTTATACAACTTAACACATCGGTACCCTATTTCTCTAACACACAAATTACACAGCTATCTGATTATTTAACTGAGAGAGACAAACATTTATTTTACTACATCAGTGACACATGTTTACGCAATTATACAGTTGGATAACTTCACACTTATGAAACTGTATTTTGTCTGTACTTTGTAAACTGTTCATATTTTTTCGGAATCATTGTGATACTATGAGAGCTTTGAATTATGTATTTGGTATGAGATCATGATTTTTAAAGTACGTTTGAGGCAGCTGACACTTTTGACATGAGCAGAGAATTTTTTTAGGCTTAGAAATTATTGGAGGAAGTTACGACGATTTTGAGATTTGACTGAAGTGTTATGATATTATTACGACGACGATGTGTATTATGTTGTTGAGGAATGTTTATTATGTTACGTATTTCTCATGATGAAATATTGAAGAAGTGTCGACGAATATGTATATGTATAATGAGGTAAGGAATAATGAGTAGTGTTTAGGGACTCTGATTTATGAAAAGGATGTTGGAAACCAAGAAACGTACTTTAAGAGTTATGAAATGTGTGACTGTATCACAATGCTGACCAATATTTTTTTTGGACACTTATATTTATAGGATTTTGTTTCTACAGATTTGCAACGCTAATTCTTGACCTGTGAAATATTTTTATATGAGACTGCCACGGTAGCAGAAACTGCTGTCGTAAATATTTCCATACGAAAGTTAAGTGACCACCTGCACGTAATGCGTCGCGGGCACCCAGCTGTGTCAGACGCCTGGAGAAAAAGCCATTATTGCGAGCCCTTTTCAGCGGCACAGGTAGAACAAAAAAAAAAAAGGGAAGGCCATTATCCTTGGAAATATTCTTACATCTGCAAACCTGATAATGACAAGTGTCTTTCTACGAGAAATGAGAGCTACTGAGAATTGAGAACTACTGACTTAGGAAATGCCACATAGCTATTGAATGATGTTTTTATGCTTTGGTTTGCGTAATTGCTTATTTCATTTGATATCTGGTTTCCAGCTGTGTTGCAGCATTGCTTTTATAAAATGAAATGCATTTGCTAATGTGAACACTTTCTGTCAACAGATCTATTAAATAATTATTTTATGATCCACATTCTTTAAAAAAGGAGCACTTGGAAAGGAAAGAACAATAAGAAGGAACTAGTAACAGTAACACATAATTTTCTTTTCAAGTACATGGTAATATTTCTTTTTACAATCAGTTGTTGTGGTGCACCACTTTAATTACATAGACATTAAGATGTGATTATACATTTCCCTTATCTGCATTGTTATCTTTAGTGTACTATTTTTTCTGCTTGAGCTATGTCATGTTTAGATATAAGCTGCTGTTTGCCAGGCACAGTGCTACTGAACTTTAATTTGTGTTACTCTGCTAAGCCAGATTTATTTTTTTGTTGCTGCACATTGGCTCATATTAGTTGTAATGTTGCATTGCTTGGTAATTTAGATTTACTGTAGCTTGCTTTGCAATTTTCCAATTTTTTGGTCATTGCTGTTTGTGTTACTTATTTTGTGCTACTGCATTGCCTCGTCCCTTAGTTTAGCATCTGAGCTCAGTAGATTTAAGTTAGCTTAAGAGGGGGTAGCCTCTAAGAGAATGAGTTGCGATGAATTGGAAGAAATGCATTGAGAAAACAGGTTTAGGTAGGATTTTCTTGGAAATAAATGTTGAGGTAAGAAATGTGTGAACATATAAATACAGAAAGCATGCTTAGATAGAATTTTTTTGGTGGAAACAAAGGATGAAATAAGAGGAAAGACATATGAAGTTTTGGGTTGGACTGCAGTACCAAATGTTACACTGAAAACGAACCCTGTCCTTTCCTATTGGTGTTATCCCACTATGTGTTTGTGTACCCTTGTGTATTTGTTTTCTTCCTGTCTCTGTGTAGTTTCATAGAATTTTTTCTTCTTTTAGTATTAAGCTACATTCACTATGATGAGGAGTACTGTTATCCTCAAATACAATTGGTATTAATAATATGTTATTTACTTTGTAGAGATGTTAGATATTATTAATTCTGTTCTGTTTAATGCTCATGTGTGAAGTTGATGTTTCAAAAGTTATTGTGATCCTTTATGTATGTACTCATGTCATAATTCCACTGATGTATGTGTTTATTTCTATTCTTTTGTAAAGCCTGTGTTACTACAAATGTTATCTGTATTATTATGTTTGTAATGATGTGTTTTGTACCTTTGTTATTGTATTCTTATGTTATAAAATTGTAATTGTCACCAGTTCATGATATTATTAACTTGTTAGTTACATTTCACTGCACACGTTTCTGTTGGTCATAGTGTATGGACAATATGTGAGAAGTAGGGACTGTTAGTGTTTGCACGTGTGTTAATAATTCAGCAAGGGACTGGATAACAGCATTGCTGGTTCTAAGGACAATTCCAAAAACTTTGTGAGCGCACAAGTGGTGGTTATGGACTTGCTACATTATCCGCAAGACTCTTCAATGGTGATTGTGCACCTGCACAGTCACAACAGATGGCTGCTGGCTATCTCTACAAGGACTACAGTGGGTCTACATCTTTGATGATCCATCAATATCCTTATTTCTACAAGGACTGCAGTGGGTCTGCACCTCTGATGGCCCACCAAACCCGTAATCTCTACCAGGACTACAGTGGGTCTGCTCTGTGATGACCTACCTACAATATTCTTCAAAACGTCGAATGAACTCTGCTGTGGGTTTGCTCTGTTGTGGCCCATTACCTGTCAGCATGTCAAGAGTCAGCACTGTCTTTCCATTGGAAGGACAACACTACTTCTTCAAGACTGCATGGAAATAAACTACTTCTGTGTGCATTGTCTTTTACTGCTCAGACTTTGAGAAAAGAAACGGCAGTTTCACTGTGATGAATGATCAAGACTGTCTTTATAGACTGTGAGAAAATTTGAGCTTTTGACCAACATAATATCAATAAGTGTGTGCATTTGATTTCTTTGTTATTGTAATTACGATGGTGAAAAATTTTAACAAATATGTATTGGCCACTGCCCAAAAATATTTTGTAAAATTTTTTGTGGGGAGCATGGGGGCTATGTAAGTAGGCTGTTTATGTTTTCTCTGTGTAAGTAGGCTGTTTATGTTTTCTTATTGGCAACGTTACAAGTAGGCTGTTTATGTTTTCTTATTGGCAACGTTACATAGCGCTCAATATGAAAATCACTGGCTGTGCTGTGTGCAGTCTGTGGCTAGTTTGCATTGTTGTCTGCCATTGTAGTGTTGGGCAGCGGCAGCTGGATGTGAACAGCGCGTAGCGTTGCGCAGTTGGAGGTGAGCCGCCAGCAGTGGTGGATGTGGAGAGAGAGATGGCGGAGTTTTGAAATTTGTCATGAACTGCTATATTTATATATGATGATATCAAGGTAAATACATTGTTTATTCTCTATTAATATCTTTCATTTGCTAACTATCCCTATCAGTAGTTAGTGCCTTCAGTAGTTTGAATCTTTTATTTAGCTGGCAGTAGTGGCGCTCGCTGTATTGCAGTAGCTTGAGCAGCGAAGATTTTTGTGAGGTAAGTGATTTGTGAAAGGTATAGTTTAATGTTAGTCAGGGC
Organism: Schistocerca piceifrons; assembly: GCF_021461385.2. Taxonomy (NCBI): domain Eukaryota; kingdom Metazoa; phylum Arthropoda; class Insecta; order Orthoptera; family Acrididae; genus Schistocerca; species Schistocerca piceifrons. The sequence continues at coordinate 953,648,932 of NC_060138.1, forward strand.
CATTCTTTTGTAGGGAATTTTGAAAGTCAGATTGCGTTGCGCTAACAAAATATTGTGTGTCAGTTTAAGCACAGTCATGTAGAATTGTCAAAAGGGGACGTTTCACGTGGCTGAGATCGCGGCGTCACCAAGCGCCCGCGACCCGTCATCTGAATCTGCGGCCCTTGGATCGGGATGCCTCAGACATGTGTTGGAAGCCAGGATGACTGCCCACGGTAGCGAGCTGTGAAGTGGCCCGCCACTGGCTGGCTACGGGCCCCTCGTCAGCCTCAGAGGGTCGAACCAGCGACCAGCAGTGGACTGGAATGCTGGCGCCCCATCTGCTGCTGCATGTAGCCAGTGGTGTGGCACGCCCCGCCGTCCAGGAAAGCTGCCACACTTGAATGTCTTGTTAGAAAAGCGGCACCTACACTCCTGGAAATGGAAAAAAGAACACATTGACACCGGTGTGTCAGACCCACCATACTTGCTCCGGACACTGCGAGAGGGCTGTACAAGAAATGATCACACGCACGGCACAGCGGACACACCAGGAACCGCGGTGTTGGCCGTCGAATGGCGCTAGCTGCGCAGCATTTGTGCACCGCCGCCGTCAGTGTCAGCCAGTTTGCCGTGGCATACGGAGCTCCATCGCAGTCTTTAACACTGGTAGCATGCCGCGACAGCGTGGACGTGAACCGTATGTGCAGTTGACGGACTTTGAGCGAGGGCTTATTGTGGGCATGCGGGAGGCCGGGTGGACGTACCGCCGAATTGCTCAACACGTGGGGCGTGAGGTCTCCACAGTACATCGATGTTGTCGCCAGTGGTCGGCGGAAGGTGCACGTGCCCGTCGACCTGGGACCGGACCGCAGCGACGCACGGATGCACGCCAAGACCGTAGGATCCTACGCAGTGCCGTAGGGGACCGCACCGCCACTTCCCAGCAAATTAGGGACACTGTTGCTCCTGGGGTATCGGCGAGGACCATTCGCAACCGTCTCCATGACGCTGGGCTACGGTCCCGCACACCGTTAGGCCGTCTTCCGCTCACGCCCCAACATCGTGCAGCCCGCCTCCAGTGGTGTCGCGACTGGCGTGAATGGAGGGACGAATGGAGATGTGTCGTCTTCAGCGATGAGAGTCGCTTCTGCCTTGGTGCCAATGATGGTCGTATGCGTGTTTGGCGCCGTGCAGGTGAGCGCCACAATCAGGACTGCATACGACCGAGGCACACAGGGCCAACACCCGGCATCATGGTGTGGGGAGCGATCTCCTACACTGGCCGTACACCACTGGTGATCGTCGAGGGGACACTGAATAGTGCACGGTACATCCAAACCGTCATCGAACCCATCGTTCTACCATTCCTAGACCGGCAAGGGAACTTGCTGTTCCAACAGGACAATGCACGTCCGCATGTATCCCGTGCCACCCAACGTGCTCTAGAAGGTGTAAGTCAACTACCCTGGCCAGCAAGATCTCCGGATCTGTCCCCCATTGAGCATGTTTGGGACTGGATGAAGCGTCGTCTCACGCGGTCTGCACGTCCAGTACGAACGCTGGTCCAACTGAGGCGCCAGGTGGAAATGGCATGGCAAGCCGTTCCACAGGACTACATCCAGCATCTCTACGATCGTCTCCATGGGAGAATAGCAGCCTGCATTGCTGCGAAAGGTGGATATACACTGTACTAGTGCCGACATTGTGCATGCTCTGTTGCCTGTGTCTATGTGCCTGTGGTTCTGTCAGTGTGATCATGTGATGTATCTGACCCCAGGAATGTGTCAGTAAAGTTTCCCCTTCCTGGGACAATGAATTCACGGTGTTCTTATTTCAATTTCCAGGAGTGTAGTTATACATGGCTGCGCGCCTCTGTTTTGCTTACGCGCCACTCCGAGTCACGTACTAACAACACCTAGGTTGCGCCAGTGGGCCCCTTCTGCCTGTAACTTGCGCCATGCAAACTGCTGCGTTTACGCTTTTCAGTGGCTCGACGGCCCTGTGCCCTCCATTCTACTTCGCAACCGCTGGTCAGCGTAACTTTTGTCAACAGGCCCGTGCCTGGCTGTACTTGTGCACTCAAGGATTTTGCACCAAATCTAACTTTCCTCTCTTAAACTGTGGTGCCGCTACACTGCATATTTTCAGCTCAGGTGGATTACTGCAATTTCTGTCTTCAATGTGTTCTGTTTAAGCTTCTGCCTTCTGAAATACTCATCCAGTCTACATAGGTTTCTGTCAATATTTTTTCTGCCACAGAGACGTCTGTTGGACAGCTAGACTGATGTTAATGGCAAATATATATACATCTGCGACGCAGTTTTCCTAATAGCCCTTGTCAGGACTCAAAATTTCTAACTAGTAGGGTCTGCTCTCAATCTACAGTCTGACAAAACGGTTATTTCTTGAAGATCTTTCAGGAGCACTTTTTTCCGCTCAAATTCCGAACATTGTAATCACAAAAGTTTCTAAGTAACCAAATGTTTGCTATCTAGGACTCCTCCTTTTAATACCTGTTCAGTATCGTTTGGTACTTGGAGGCTTCAACAATTACTGTACCATATGGGACTATTATGAAACAGACGAGCGTTGAATTGATTAGTCAGAACGGCAGATATAAGTAATGTAAGGATTTGATGTGATGCCAAAGAGAATGGCAAATTGCATTAAGCTCGTTGGAACTAAGAGAATTCGTTTGATATTGTTTTGTATCTCCGTTAAATGTCAAGTATTAAATGACCCAGTATTAACGGAATAGGATTTCATATCCAAGTTGTACCATCTATTTTTGTGGGATAGCTTAAGGCAAGTTCCAGAGAGCTCTTGAAGGTACTGTGCCCTAATTAAAGCAAGAGGCAAGAGATGCATTCGGTAGTGAGTCTGGAAGGTTATATATTCAGATGGAATGGAAAGACTTCCTGCTCAGTATCTCTAATTCCTAAACTGGGCCCCTTGTTAATACGAAAGAAGCGCGTAAAATTCCCAGAGAGCTGACTTGTCTCAGTTTCCAGGTTAACAGCCGACGTGAAACTCACCACATGGGTCGAAAATTAGCTGCATAAGGTGAAACGCGCGTAACAGAGATGTCGTTTATATTCTTATATCTTAAAGTGAGCAAGACACTTTAACATTCTCTAAAGTGGAAGGCTGCAGGCTGCGATGGGATATTCCCGGACTACTCTAACACGGTGGACGTCCTATTACACTTACGCTCTCTTACGTTTTAGTTGCATATAAGAGTGATGTAGAACACTTGCAGCCTACACAAAAAAAGGCTGCACTGGAGAAAGGCAGCCCACTCCAAAAGCCGCTCGCATTACGACGTCACATCTGAGATTCGGAGAAGCGCGTCGGCCCCTTATCGCATCCACCCTGCAGATTAACGACGAAAGTAAGGGTCGGTGTGTCACCCAGCATGGATTTCGTTTTCAGGTCATTTCCCACATCCGACAAGGTGAATCCTGGGCTGGTACCCACCTTCCGCCTCAGTTACATGATTCACAAATACTTCAAAAAGATTTCCTCAATTTGACAAGGAAATAAAACTAGACGCTGACAGATGGAATACACGAATTCAATGGCTAAGGAACCGCATCGTGCTGTGCTCTACCACTAGCGTGGCCAAATCCACATTAACATGGCAGCCATGTGAAGATACGGGATTAGGACAGGAAAAAGAAGATAGCGCTGGGGAAAAAAACAGATGAAAAGTTAATCCTAAAAAGAACATCATCGCCTACTGATGCTCAAATACCTGCACAACAATTCTGATTCCGCCCAAATCGTGACTGCAATGACCAGATCCTCTCCTTGTGTACCTGTTTGGAAACTGGCTTATAGAAGAAACAAAAACGAGTTACTGTTTTATTAGATCGGTACGTATCATACGACACAGTTTGGAGACCAGGACTTATAATAATACAGATCAATGATAATAGTCGATGAGTGGTCGTATTTTTAATCATTGCTGTTAATAGAAAGGTAAACAACTATATTCCAAGTTTCCAGGCAATAACTTCTAAAGTCATGAGTCCCCTAGAACTTAGAACGAATTAAACCTAACTAACCTAAGGACATCACATACATCCATTCCCGAGGCAGGATTCGAACCTGAGACCGTAGCGGTCGCGCGGTTCCAGACTTTAGCGCCTAGAACCACGCGGCCACCCCGGCCGGCTCAGGCGCTGCAGTCATGGACTGTGCGGTTGGTCCCGGCGGAGTTTCGAGTCCTCCATCGGGCATGGGTGTGTGTGTGTGTGTGTTTATCCTTAGGATAATGTAGGTTAAGTAGTGTGTAAGCTTGGGGACTGATGACAGTAGTGAAGTCCCATAAGATTTCACACACATTTTAACATTTTATAATTTTTTTTTTTTTTTTATAAGGATGGGGCACTGGACTTTAATATCCCGTGTACAACTAGGTCATTAGAGATGGATCACAAGCTCAAACTGAGGAAAGCTGGAGAATGAAAATGACTTGTCCTTTTGAAAGAAACTATCCGCAGATTCGAATAAATGATTTAGGAAAAGCACAGGAAACCTAAATCTATGGTCACACATATGAAGAATACGGGAATCGGGATGGCCTGTCGAGGATTTAGGTTTGATCTCCCAAATGAGATTGTCCACTGCCTGAATACAATAAAAAGTTTTTTTTAAACTGAGGATTTTCAATGACCACACATCGAAGAAAATAGACTGATATTCTTCAAACAAAATTATACGTTACTGCCAGCTCACTCTGAGTAACTCCTGAATAGCCCACATAGTAATGACGGTGTTGCGAGGTGACAGTTGAGCTGTTCAGCACGCTCCTAAGGTGCTGCAAGTCTGATCCCCAGTGATATACAGACACGGGAAACTCACCATAAGATAATGGAAATGTAACAGAAACGATGTCACTCAATGGATAATGCCTTATCGAATGAAAATCACTGTGAGTGGCCCAATTTAAAATGAAAGTATGGGTACCCCACCTCACACAATAGTAATGCAGTGACCCATCTACGTACAAACTGAAACTAGCAGTCACTATAACTATTTGATTTACTCACTGACTCAAGCACTAAACATTAAATAAATGGACAAAAGCTTATAGATGTACTACAGCCTTGACGCAGGTAGATGGATACATGAAAACAATACGAAAATATATAGTGAATGTGGCCAATGACAGCGCAGATAGCTAGCGATTTGAAAAAAGAAATCTGGAAAAGTAAGAAAGAACATCAATAGTTTCGCCAAAGCGTATGATGGGAGGAACTACGTGGCTGTTAACGTCAAAACTGCGCAGTTAAACCGTGATGGCTTCACGACCCTCTCGCCTTGGTGATTGCATCCAAGGCTCAAGATTGTTGTTGTTGTTGTTGTTGTTGTTGTGGTCTTCAGTCCTGAGACTGGTTTGATGCAGCTCTCCATGCTACTCTATCCTGTGCAAGCTTCTTCATCTCCCAGTACCTACTGCAACCTACATCCTTCTGAATCTGCTTAGTGTATTCATGTTAAATTTGTGATCCCTTGATGCCTCAAAACATGTCCTACCAACCGATCCCTTCTTCTAGTCAAGTTGTGCCACAAACTTCTCTTCTCCCCAATCCTATTCAATACCTCCTCATTAGTTACGTGATCTACCCACCTTATCTTCAGCATTCTTCTGTAGCACCACATTTCGAAAGCTTCTATTCTCTTCTTGTCGAAACTAGTTATCGTCCATGTTTCACTTCCATACATGGCTACACTCCATACAAATACTTTCTGAAACAACTTCCTGACACTTAAATCTATACTCGAAGTTAACAAATTTCTCTTCTTCAGAAACGATTTCCTTGCCATTGCCAGTCTACATTTTATATCCTCTCTACTTCGACCATCATCAGTTATTTTACTCCCTAAATAGCAAAACTCCTTTACTACTTTAAGTGCCTCATTTCCTAATCTAATTCCCTCAGCATCACCCGATTTAATTTGACTACATTCCATTATCCTTGTTTTGCTTTTGTTGATGTTCATCTTATATCCTCCTTTCAAGACACTGTCCATTCCGTTCAACAGCTCTTCCAAGTCCTTTGCTGTCTCTGACAGAATTACAATGTCATCGGCGAACCTCAAAGTTTTTACTTCTTCTCCATGAATTTTAATACCTACTCCGAATTTTTCTTCTGTTTCCTTTACTGCTTGCTCGATATACAGATTGAATAACATCGGGGAGAGGCTACAACCCTGTCTCACTCCTTTCCCAACCACTGCTTCCCTTTCATGCCCCTCGACTCTTATAACTGCCATCTGGTTTCTGTACAAATTGTAAATAGCCTTTCGCTCCCTGTGTTTTACCCCTGCCACCTTCAGAATTTGAAAGAGAGTATTCCAGTTAACATTGTCCAAAGCTTTCTCTAAGTCTACAAATGCTAGAAAGGTAGGTTTGCCTTTTCTTAATCTTTCTTCTAAGATAAGTCGTAAGGTTAGTATTGCCTCACGTGTTCCAACATTTCTACGGAATCCAAACTGATCCTCCCCGAGGTCCGCTTCTAGCAGTTTTTCCATTCGTCTGTAAAGAATTCGCGTTAGTATTTTGCAGCTGTGGCTTATTAAACTGATAGTTCGGTAATTTTCACATCTGTCAACACCTGCTTTCTTTGGGTTTGGATTTATTATATTCTTCTTGAAGTCTGAGGGTATTTCGCCTGTCTCATACATCTTGCTCACCAGATGGTAGAGTTTTGTCTTGACTGGCTCTCCCAAGGCCATCAGTAGTTCTAATGGAATGTTGTCTACTCCCGGGGCCTTGTTTCGACTCAGGTCTTTCAGTTCTCTGTCAAACTCTTCACGCAGTATCTTATCTCTCATTTCGTCTTCATCTACATCCTCTTCCATTTCCATAATATTGTCCTCAAGTACAATGCCCTTGTATAAACCCTTTATATACTCCTTCCAATTTTCTGCCTTCCCCTCTTTGCTTAGAACTGGGTTGTCATCTGAGCTCTTGATATTCATACAAGTGGTTCTCTTCTCTCCAAAGGTCTCTTTAATTTTCCTGTAGGCAGTATCTATCTTACTCCTAGTGAGACAATCCTCTACATCCTTACATTTGTCCTCTAGCCATCCCTGCTTAGCCATTTTGAACTTTCTGTCGATCTCATTTTTGAGACGTTTGTATTCCTTTTTGCCTGCTTCATTTACTGCATTTTTATATTTTCTCCTTTCATCAATTAAAATCAATATTTCGTCTGTTACCCAAGGATTTCTACTAGCCCTCGTCTTTTTACCTACTTGATCGTCTGCTGCCTTCACTACTTCATCCCTCAGAGCTACCCATTCTCCTTCTACTGTATTTCTTTCCCCCATTCCTGTCAATTGTTCCCTTATGCTCTCCCTGAAACTCTCTACAACCTCTGGTTCTTTCAGTTTATCCAGGTCCCATCTCCTTAAATTCCCACCTTTTTGCAGTTTCTTCAGCTTCAATCTGCAGTGCGTAACCAATAGATGGTGGTCAGAATCCACATCTGCCCCTGGAAATGTCTTACAATTTAAAACCTGGTTCCTAAATCTCTGTCTTACCATTATATACTCTATCTGATACCTTTTAGTATCTCCAGGATTCTTCCAGGTATATAACCTTCTTTTATGATTCTTGAACCAAGTGTTAGTTATGATGAAGTTATGCTCTGTGCAAAATTCTACAAGGCGGCTTCCTCTTTCATTTCTTCCGCCTAATCCATATTCACCTACTATGTTTCCTTCTCTCCCTTTGCCTACCGACGAATTCCAGTCACCCATGACTAATAAATTTTCGTCTCCCTTCACTACCTGAATAATTTCTTTTACCTCGTCATACATTTCATCTATTTCTTCATGATCTGCAGAGCTAGTTGGCATATAAACTTGTACTACTGTAGTAGGCATGGGCTTTGTGTCTATCTTGGCCACAATAATGCGTTCACTATGCTGTTTGTAGTAGCTAACCCGCACTCTTATTTCTTTATTCATTATTAAACCTATTCCTGCATTACCCCTATTTGATTTTGTATTTATAACCCTGTAATCACCAGACCAAAAGTCTTGTTCCTCCTGCCACCGAACTTCACTAATTCCCACTATATCTAACTTTAACCTAACCATATCCCTTTTCAAATTTTTTAATGTACCTGCCTGGTTAAGGGATCTGACATTCCACGCTCCGATCCGTAGAACGCCAGTTTTCATTTTCCTGGTAACGACGTCCTCTTGAGTAGTCCCCGCCTGGAGGTCCGAATGGGGGACTATTTTACCTCCGGAATATTTTACCCAATAGGACGCCATCATCATTTAATCATACAGTAAAGCTGCATGTTCTCGGGAAAAAATTACGGCTGTTGTTTCCCCTTGCTTTCAGCCGTTCGCAGTACCAGCACAGCAAGGCCGTTTTGATTAATGTTACAAGGCCAGGTCAGTCAATCATCCAGACTGTTGCCTCTGCAACTACTGAAAAGGCTGCTGTCCCTCTTCAGGAACCACATGTTTGTCTGGCCTCTCAACAGATACCCCTCCGTTGTGGTTGCACCTACGGTACGGCCATCTGTATCGCTGAGGCACGCAAGCCTCCCCACCAACGGCAGGGTCCATGGTTCATGGCTCAAGATTACTAGTCTTAAATGGTGTGAGTGTGGAAGACGTCTTCAGTAGCACGTGGAAATTGTGAGTGTGTCTGGCTCTGTGCTATTCGCTAAACTCGAGACATCTCTCTTTTCCACAATTATGTTCTTTGGCGTCCCAGAGGTAAGTATATTCTTAGGTGTAATATTTTACTTTCCAAAACGTGGCTGATTCTGCCAGTACAGGAATCTCGCCGGCCAACTGCAGCAGATCTCGCGAGTTCCTACCAGTAATAATTCCCACTCTACAGGATATCGTCAGCCGGCCGCAGTGGCCGAGCGGTTCTAGGCGCTTCAGTCTGGAACCACGCGATCGCTACGGTCGCAAGTTCGAATCCTGCCTCAGGCATGGATGTGTGTGATGTACTTAGGTTTTAAGTAGTTCTAAGTTCTAGCGGACTGATAACCTCAGATGTTAATTCCCATAGTGCTCAGACCCATTTGAACGATTTTGAACCGGATATCGTCACGAGTGACCATTATGGTGTGGTCTGGGAAAGAAGGCAGCAAATCCAACCCACTACATGACAGATTTCGAGCCCCAGACAACCAAAAACAGTGTAAGTAGGCACCAGAATAATAACTGTGATCTAATAACAAACCATATTACTCAGATTAAAACTATCATTACTGTGTGGTGTAGCCACGTCCAACAGCTGCTTCCACAGTCTCAACCTCTGAGTTTTTCACCTGGCTTTCAGATCTTAACACGTAAAAAACGGTTCCTTCTAGCACCTCGCACAAAGCTGTTTTTATGGAATGCAGGCCGCCCTCGTACGTGCCTGCTGTGTGGACATTGGACCCTGCAACTTCCCTGTTCTATACCTTCCCAGGTCAAGCTCTCAGAGCTGAACAAGTATAAGACATTATGGTCCTAATTAAACTTCCTTGTCGTGAGCCAACTAAAGAAAGCTCCCAAGGCTGCAGGTAATAACACATTTCTCCCATCAAAATATAAGGAAAGGAGAATAAAAGGTAATGAGCATTGCATTCATTGGCAGTAGCGAATATTGTGTGAAGTTTTCATGCAGCGTTAAAGCGCAGACAATACTGAATAAGCGACGTGAATATTACCCTGTAAAATAGGTTACATGGCAGTTTGGGCATAAGCTGCACATAACAGAGTGGGTCTTGGAAGTAACTTTGTTAGGTAGTGCCCTCCCACTAAGCCTCTTCGTTTGGTTGGTTTAGTCTACCGTGAAAAGGAGTTATTTTCGTACCTGAAAGTCAAACGAAATGAAAAGAAGTAATATTTCCACTAGCTCCGAGATATTACCACCGGTGTAACGTCTGATGTTGTCACGGCTATGCCACAGAAGGGATCCACGGGAAGCTGACTCGTGCGTGCTCCACAAGCTGTCCCTTTAATGAGCCCAGATTAGGCGACAAAGGGGCAGTCACAGCTCGCGCGGCGGCCGTAGATTTACGCAGCGCTGCCGAGGCCCGGCCTGCGCCGCTCGGAAAGGAGACGTCGGGCAGGCGGCCGCGCGCGCAACACCTGTTAAAGCAGCGCCGTGTCTCGTTATCCTGCTTCGCGACTTCAAACAGGATTTACCGCCGAGCCTTTTTCCATCTCGCATTTTCTGCACTCGCGGCGTCAGAGCAGCCCGCAGCGGGGGAAACTCACACCGAACGTGCCGCGGAAGCACGTGGCCGGATTTTGTATGGCACGTGTTCTCGGCACCCAAGTTCGCCTGGCTTATTACTCGGGAGAGGCTGCAGACGACGGAGGGCAGAGGGATCTTGGCTCTTCCCAGACACCTGTACATAGTATCGCAGCTGACTCTCATACCTAATCGGTGACAAGCCGTCGCTTTCTGCCTTGTTTGGTTTTAATTATGCTTCTTCAAATATATTTTAAATTCCTCAGAAACTGTAAACCGATATCATAAAAATATTCTAGGAGTTACTTAACAGTCTCCATCAGAGTGATCCTGGACACAACTACAAACGTTATCATTTATTAACACTGAAACTTATTGAGCGTAGGGAGAAACCCTTAATGGAACTGAATATAAATGATAGTTACCGTTCGATGAGCGGTCGTCACGCTTATAATAAAAAAACTGTCACCTAACGAGTCGTGGAAGATCCCCGAGACTGCAGTGAAACATAACGGAGAGTTAAGTCGGTCCTCAGTATGAGTAAATATGAACGAAAAGTCGGAATCTTGGAAATACTTTCCGCTAAGCAGATATGGAGAGGTCCTAGGGACAATGAAAAGGTTAGTGCGAGCGAGAGACTAAGTTTTACTGACAGGGCGATAACAGGTGGCCGCAGGACAGTCACTATTGACCGCAGGTAGTTGGACACTGAGGTATACGGCTGGCTAATGGCACACGTACTACATATTTCAATAACATGAAATGTGGCTAGTAAGACTGGTACTGTAAATGCAAAAGCATCAAATCAATCAAAACAGTGCAATATATCATATAGAAAACTATCATAAATATGGCCATGATAATAAGATATGTAATGAAAATGATAATAATTCGTGTCAGCAAGCACGTCACGACATAACCTGTCAACTAGGATTTATATTTTAGTTATAGAGTCTTTAGTGTAAGAATGGTGGACCATTTGCTTATATGTCGAAGTGCTGTACGGAGTAAGTTGCTGGACGGGAAGCTACTCAAGCTCTCATTGGCTGAGGTGTCATGAGGATGGTGGTGGTGGAAAAGATGCTCTTTGGAGCAGGATGAATGAAGAGGAGGAAGAACTGGATATCGAATGAGAGTACGGGGGAGTGTTTTAACTTAATTTGTGTAGAGACACTTTGGATCACTTAGCGGATCTAAATTACGGGCATTCAAGTATTTAGGTGAATAATCTCAAATAATGAGTCCCTGTCGTGGCTTGATCACAGTGGGGGGTTCGGCCATCTTTCGTGTCATTGTAAATAATTCAAGGGCTATGATATATTTTAATTATTAATTTTATTTGCATGTAAAATTGCTTGTAGGACTACCATTCAGTCGGAGTTCGGAGCCTACTGAATAAAAAACAATGGTTTAGTGTTTGTTTAGATTAATCAATTTATAGTATGCATCACTTGTCTACCCTCAATTATCTGATCACAGGATCACGCTTCAATGAAATATTTTGCTAATACAGCAACAGGGCGTGAAGCAGATGGTGAACATATTCCTACGAATTTACAAGTGAAGCTCTAGTTATAAGAAGAGCAGTGACATCAACACGCAGATTTTTACACTGCTGGCCGCAAAATATCAACACCAGGAAGAACAGAAAATAAAATTTTACTTAATGTCATTTTGAAGTAAGTCTCTCTGGAGTACAACGGTTTGTTTATTACTTAAAAATGAATATGAACCGTCACAACCGCAATAACCTTTCTTATATGAGGTTAGCGGTTTCGGTCTGCTTTAGACACTCTTCAGTCCTTACACCACGATGATAGATAGCGGCTGTGAACCGAGGTTGCCGAAACCGGTAACCTCACGTAAAGGATAAACAAAATCAAGTTTATTGTGGTTGTGGATATCAATTTTTACGTAATTTCGTTATACAGTTTTGTAGGAACAATAGACGATTACATTTGTGGGCGGTTCGGGGTCGGGAGGGGGTGTAAGAATGTGAAATTTAGTAGTAAATGGTGTTGCCAGTTCTGGCAACAACAATGGCACCGAGTGGAATGGGGTTCGATTGAAAGGTATGATATAATTCTGTAGTACTTTAGATCTTTGCCACACTTTATGGTAAATGATGGTGTGCCAGTCTTTGCGCAAATCATGATTAGGCCATTTCAGTTTCAGACAAGGCAGTGTTATGTGTGTCCACCGTATACCTTCTTGGTAATCCTTGTTGACGTTGGGTAAATTAAAATAATTAAAGAGTAAGTAAAAGAAAATCTAGCTGCATAGAGATTTTTTTTAGATTAATGGAACTGCAACGTGCTCAGAGTAACGGCTAACGACATACTGACGTTTAATTTAAGCTGGCCGATCGTAGCTCACCACAGAGCGAAGTGCGTGGACACCGACCGCAAGTGCCGCGACGTGGGACGGTGTTGACAGAGAGACCTTTCATCCGTGCGCGGGCGTAGCCACCGCTTCTGGAAAATTCAAAGGCTATTGTTCGGTTATTTACGTCCAGTAATCGAATTCCATCGTTTTCTGCATCTGCTTCTGGAGATTCGTATCAAATTTTACGTGTGATATATAAAATCTGAACATTCAGCTACGAAAGGTGGATGCGAAATGTGTCTTGAACCAAAACTACTGCGTAATTTGCTGCGGAGAATACTCATTTCCGAACGGTCAGACGAGTCCACAGCGACATGAAAGGTAGTGCCCGAGAACGTTAAAAATTGTAATGGTTAGGAGAGACGTCGAATTATGGTAGATATCATTCAGAAAGCGTCTCACTTGGAGATAACGACAGAATCAAGTCTAATATCAAAATTATTCGCAATTATTGAAGGTGGTAGCGTAAGGTCATTTTCGCTCTGATGGGGCAGAAGACATAGGACGCGCCATTATCGGAGGAGAAAGCGGGTGGGATCTGAAGTGTGCGGACGTATCGCGAGACGTCTGTTCATTTATGGCAAAATAAGCGTATTTTGCATGATTAATGTTGTCAATATTCAAGCACATTTGTTTAGTGATTAGAAGTGTTTTTCTTTGCGACATTCTGATGCTTAGACGCCGTCAGATACTGTTCAAAGATTTTGTCAGTCGCATCGGCATTGCTACCATGCGAAGTAGAGAGATGGTTGTCTTTACTGTTCCACTGTGCGCTGTGTCAACATTGTGTAAATAGGGTTGCTGATTGCCATTTGGTTGCGACAGGGAATGATAAGACCAGCATGGCAGGTACAGTTTCCTACAGAAAGTGCCTTCTGGAGCATGTCACTGGTATTGCGTATCAGTAGTTTCGGGCCGACAGGCAAAAGTTACGCTCGCGAGTGCGCTATGAATTCTGATCGAGGTAGGTGGTACTGTATACAAATGATTTAACGAATGAAACCGTACTGGGCCTAGACAGTATATCAAGATTTTATCAGCTTTTTCTGTGGTTTATTTACCAGAGTAACCTCTTCCATAGAGTATCATTTTTGGCCTGCTTCCGTCCTCAGAAGTCACAGGCTGGGATGCTAAGTGCAGTTAGTTGTTCTGTTGGTAAGTTTACGACAGGTGTGGTTGGTGCGTTTGGGCTCCAAATTTGCGGCAACACAACGGTCGGTCTGCTTGATCCACGCACCCCAGGTGCACCGCAGGCGGTTGACACGTTTCTGGTTACAGTCTATACCGCTGAGACTTCCTCTCGTTACATACCAATGCGTTTTAATTTAATAGAGACGGAGAAGGTTATAAGAGAAATTTACTTAAAATGCCAGAGGAAAGACAGATTTCGTTACAAATTTGAGAGAGATCTGGAGATTGTATGGGTCTGGGCAACAGTGAGAAACCACCTAACAAGATAAGTCTTCCCAATAACGCTGAAAAAAAAAAAAAAAGAAAACGTCATGGATACCTCTAAGAAAGAGCAAAGACACCGGCCTCCAAAGGTAAGAAATTTGAGCCCTATTTTCCAAATTACCAGCAACAACAGTCCAGAGGTGATAGTGTTGTGTACACAAAGGTACCCCATAGTATAGGCAGTGGGCCCGTATGACTGATAAATGCAGTGTAAGCCATTTTCATTCCCATCAGAGTTGCACACGAATGCATCCATTGCGATGCTGTAAGAAGAACCGTGACTTGCCTGAGGAAAAAAAGGGCCAGTGTCGTCTCTGGGCGCTCCACCGTCGGCGCGCCTCTCTCTGCTGCCACATAAAGGGAACCAACGTCAGTGGTGTCCGTGCTGACCGTCCATGGTGATCCATAAGTCGCCGCACTGTCACTGTGAATACTTGTCTTGTTAAAGACAAGGCTATCTCATAAGTCAAAGCGCATATCGTGACAATACGATCCACAGGGCTTAACGAACATTTGTCTTTTCTGGAGCTAATCGCTTGTGGGCTGATGAGATCCTGTGTATGGATGTAGAAGCCCCTTCTGAACTCATCGATTACATTTTCGCATGAAAGTCGTTGGATCCAGCCGAACGCGAGTAGAAATATCGTGGGGTGGTAAATTGCAGCTTCGATCAACCGCGATCCTGCTGCTCTCTAATTCTGACTATTGCTGATACTTTTTTTTTCATACCGAAAGTATAAAATGCTCTTCTCACAGACAACGTTCAATCGAGATTCTTAATGAACAATGCGCTTGTCTAGTACACTACTGGCCATTAAAATTGCTACACCACGAAGATTACGTGCTACAGAAGCGAAATTTAACCGACAGGAAGAAGATGCTGTGATATGCAAATGATTAGTTTTTCAGACCATTTACACAAGGTTGGCGCCGGTGGCGACACGTACAACGTGCTGACATGAGGAAAGTTTCCAACCGATTTCTCATACACAAACAGCTGTTGAGCGGCGTTGCCTGGTGAAACGTTGGCCTGATGCCTCGTGTAACAAGGAGAAATGCGTACCATCGCGCTTCCGCCTTTGATAAAGGTCGGATAGTAGCCTATCGCGATTGCGGTTTATCGTATCACGACATTGCTGCTCGCGTTGGTCGAGATCCAATGACTATTAGCAGAATATGCAATCGGTGGGTTCAGGAGGGTAATACGGAATGCTGAACCGGATCCCAACGGCCTCGTATCACTAACAGTCGAGATGACAGGCATCGTATCCGTATGGCTGTAACGGATCGTGCAGCCACGTAATGATCCCGGAGTCAGTAGGTGTCGACGTTTGCAAGACAACAACCATCTGCACGAAGAGTTCGACGACGTTGCAGCAGCATGGAAAATCAGCCCGCAGACCATGGCTGCGGTTACCCTTGACGTTGCATCACAGACAGGAGAGCCAGCGATGGTGTTCTCGATGACGAACCTGGGTGCACGAAAGGCAAAACGTCGTTTTTTCGGATGAATCCAGGGTCTGTTTACAGCATCATGATGGTCGCTTCCGTGTTTGGCAACATTTGAAGAGTGTATTCGTCATCGCTATACTGGCGTATCACCCGGCGTGATGGTATGGGGTGCAACTGTTTAAACGTCTCGGTCACCACCTGTTCGCATTGACGGCACTTTGAACAGTGGACGTTACATTTCAGATGTGTTACGACCCGCGGCTCTACCCTTCATTCGATCCTTGGGAAACCCTTCATTTCAGCAGAATAACGCACGACCGCATGTTGCAGGTCCTGTACGGGCCTTTCTGGATACACCAAATGATCGACTGCTGTCCTGCGCAGCACATTCTCCAAATCTCTCACCAATTGAAAACGTCTGGTAAATGGTGGCCGAGCAGCTGGCTCGTCACAATACGCCAGTCACTAATCTTGATGAACTGTGTTATCGTGTTGAAGCTGCATGGGCAGCTGTACCTGTACACGCCATCCAATGTCTGTCTGACTCAATGCCCAGGCATATCAAGGCCGTCATTACGGCCAGAGGTGGCTGTTCTGGGAACTGATTTCCCAGAGTCTATGCACCCAAATTGCGTGAAAATGTAATCACGTGTCAGTTCTAGTATAATATATTTGTCCAATGAATACCCGTTTATCATCTGCATTTCTTCTTGGTGTAGCAGTTTTAATGGCCAGTAGTGTACTTTCTTATACGGAAGATAGCCATGAGGTTGTGCTGAAATGATAATTTTCATTTCCAACCACTGAAACATATTAATATGAAAATAATAAAAATATTTGCGCATCTGGCAATTCTTAATGCTGTAAAAGTGAAAGAAACCATCTACCTATTATCACGAACTAAATTACAGATTCCCAGAGAATATAATACTTTTCATCAAGGTAACAGACGCTAGAAGTAACTGCTTCAACGCTTTCCATGCCTTCATAGCTGTACAACTCATATGCAGTCTTAACCGGGACCCTCGTACCAGCAAGGCAACCATTAGTTGAAATGAAAAGCAGCGGCGCTCATGCGTGTTTGTAAGGGACGCGCAATGAATACCACAGCTCTGCCTGCCAGTAATAGCTGCCACAATCTATCAAAATGAGCTCAGTTCCTGTTATTTGTACTTGAAACAAGAAGGAATAGGCATGCAGCCATTTAACATGCTTAAAAACTTTATAGCTGAATTTTCCACGGGTTTCGTCAGAATTACTGATGAAACTGCGACCAGTTTTGCATAATACCGAGGTAATCAGTAATCAGTTCCACCGTCTTAGTTCAGAACCGCGCTGACTAGCGCAGCTAAGAATGCAGCGCTGGTGAGTCGCTGCTGGACTGCTGTTTATTCTTCGTGGTCTACTGCCCTGTGAAAACATACCGATAAAACGAATATCGCAGTAGACTAATCTGGGACCGCCCTATCGTATGGGCAGGTAAAAGTCACATCACTGGGCGTCGCATCTAAGACGTAATGAGCATAATTTGTCTGGGCTGATTCCAGCTATACAACACAAAAACAAAATTGCAAATATCTGTCGAAAAGCCAGAAAAATTGGGCTCTGCGATTCTTAGGAGAGACATCATAGATATTTGCGAAAATGCCTTAAGTGTTGCGGAGATTCTTAGACATTTCGTCGTATGGTATCGCTAAAATTACACTTCGACGAAACAGCTTACCTTGTAACAATGACGTTGACTGTTGGTGAAAGATCCCGATGGCGTTGCGATGAAATAACGTTGCATGTTCTTGGAAAAGCAGTCCTTAGCCATGAGTAACATTTCATTCTCTACCTCAAAGGATAGAACGAGCATCGAAGCGCGGCTCTTTCCACCGTAGCCCCGCGATCAATGAGTGCTCTTCAGAACTGGGAATATTTGGAATGAGATTAGTAGCTCCAGCATTTGTCTTACAATTATGGGAACTGTCCGAGAACTCTGGAGGATTGGAGTGCACTTGGAGAAAGTATACTAGAGGTATCTCTCCGAGTCCGAAGGCTTTTTATTTCTTTTGCAGCGTTTTCTTCTGTTATCTTCACGCTTTTATCATTGTCAGTTCTTGATTATGCATCTGATGTTGTATCTTGTCTTCCTATCAGTTAAGCCGGCCGCGGTGGTCTAGCGGTTCTATGCACTCCGGCCGGATCCGCTCGACTGCTACGGTCGCAGGTTCGCATCCTGCTTCGGGCATGGATGTGTGTGATGTCCTTAGGTTAGTTAGGTTTAAGTAATTCTAAGTTCTAGGGGACTGATGACCACAGATGTTAAGTCCCATAGTGCTCAGAGCCATTTGAACCTGTTACTTAAAAGAACATGAGTACTAAAAGAAACACGCTAAATTTCGATTACACGATGACTTATACAAATCTGAAGGCTGTACGTTCAACTAAATACATAGGGATTACAATTACAAATAACCTACATTGGAACGATCACATACATAATGTTGTGGGTAGAGCAAACCAAAGACTGCGATTCATTGGCAGAACACTTGAAAGGTGCAACAGATCTACTAAAGAAACTGCTTACACTGCTACACTTTTCCGCCATATTCTGGAGTATTGCTCGTTTTGTATTATCACTAAATAGGGGAGATAGCGACACAGACATGATATGTGAATTGGAGTGGCAATCATTAAAACAAAGGCCTTTTTCGTAGCTACGGGATCTTCACATGAAATTTCAATCAGAAATTTTCTCCTCCGATTACGAAAACATTCTGTTGGCACACACCTACGATCATTCATTTCACTGACGTGCAACGTGGATCTGTCTCTTAGTGTACTGCATATTTTTGCTTCGTCACTATCGGTAAGTTTTAGCGACACCTTACGTCACGACAGGGTCAGGTCCCTATTACAGCGAAAAGACTAAATCACACGTATGAAGAAATGTCGACTGGAAACTGTACTTTCTATGTTGATCACACTGCTGAGATACACACGCATTCTTTGTCTGCTGCAATATGCCCATCAGAATATTTAACTACTACTCAGCCTGACAAAAAAGTGAAGCATCCAGAAGAATGTAACTCCGTACACGTACAAACGAAAGGCGGCTACATAAATGATTAGATTTGTACTCGTAATTGTCTATGACAGGTAGAACTACCATCAGAGTTCATTAGTGCTGTTACCAGACGTGGTAAGGTATCGATATGTAAGGGGCGTTAACAGCGTCAGATGTTGAGTGATCACTGTCAGGGACACGGAGATGCCACACATTTGTGTGGTATAGTGTGATCAGCATCAGAGTTGGGAACGGCCTCATTGTGGGTCTCCATTTGGCCGTCTGGTCAAATAGTGCAACTCACAGATTTCTGTGGAATTGTGATGTGACAGCGAGACAGTCTTGGACTGCGTGGGAACCTAAGTCTAGTACAACATAGAAAAGTAAAAATCCATAAGAAAAGGAACACATATAATTCAAACAGGGGAAAATTACCCAAACAACTAAAGAAATTATCAAATTGTAAACAGGGGAAAAATATTGAAGTAAATAATTAGCGTCAAGGTTCCGGTCGGCACCTTCAGAACACCAAGGGAGGATCTCTGCACTATTCACCAAGCACATAGCAACCCCCACCTCCACAACTGTGCCAGCGTCCATGAAGAAGTAAAGGACTCGCTGCAACATTCTGTGTCATCCCGTTACATTGGTCAGAGGATAGCAGCAATTGGAATTGGTTGGTTGGTTGGTTGATCTGAGTGAGGGGACCAAATAGCGACGTCATCGGTTCCTTCGGATTAGGAACGGATTCGGAAGACAGTCGGCCGTGCCCCTTCATAGGAACCATCCTGGGATTTGCTTGAAGTGATTTAGGGAAACTACGGTAGACCTAAATCAAGATGGCCGGACGCCGGTTTGAACCGTCGTCTTCCCGAATCAGAGTCCGTGTGCTAACTACTGCGCAACCTCACTCGGTAACGGACTGGTAATTTGTCATATCTGTAGGCTGTCGTTAACACCGAAACACAAGCGTTTGCTTTTGAATTGGTGCCGTCAGTAGGAACCACAGACAGCTGATGAATCGTGTTCAGTGACGAATCGCGATTTTTCACAATCCTAAATCATCTTCATCGGCGGGTGTTGCGGTGATTGGGGGAGAGGTCCCACTCTTTCGATGTTGTGATGAGGCAGAGCGCTGTTATCCTTGCTGTCATTGTACTGGGAGCCATCGGGCATGAGATCAGTTCACGGCTGACAGTGAAAGAGGGAACTGACGGTTCAACGTAGCGCCACGGACATCCCGCGGCCTCATGTGTTCCCTTTCTTGCAGAGGTATAGCAATGCTCTTTTTCAACTGAGCAATGCTCATCCAAACATGGCACGTACATCTGAATTGTATGCGAGAAGCTGAGCTACGCCTGTGGCCAGCAAGATACGCTGATCTTGCCCCAACAGAACATGTTTCAGAGCAGTCTGGACGTCAACTCGACCCACCGCTTATATCCGGGATATAAAGGACTAGCTGTAACAGTTGGCCAGTTTTCCTCAGGAGAGGCTACAACGGCTTTATGACACTCTTCCCAATCAAATTAGTGTATGCATCCACGCCAGATGGTGCACAGCATGTCCGTTTATCATAAATTTGACTCAACATTGTAATTACTAAAATAAGATAACGTACCTTAACCAGTGTAGTTTCATCTCGTATCCTCTGCCCCCCATTCGCGGGTGCTTCCATTTTTTTGTCATGCAGTGTGGTATGGTACCGACAGCGCCTTCTTGAGAGAGAGAGAGAGAGAGAGAGAGAGAGAGAGAGAGAGAGAGATTTCGATTAAGTGATTCACAGAAAACACATGAAACCCAAATCAATCAAAATGCTTGAACGGTATGTCAAATAGGCTGCTGAAAAGATCAGTGCATTAATGGTAGTGCTCTGTGTAAATGTTAACTACGACACACACACATATATATATATATATATATATATATATATATATATATATATATATATATATATTTCGTAAGGTTAAAGCATTTGACAATATTAATAACTGGCTACCGTTATTAAATACTTAAAAGTAACTTTCAGTTAACTGAGTTATTGAGCGTAACTCACAACCTATAATCATTCGCCTCTATCATACTCGGCAGGTTTAGGTGTTTTTTTTTCTTGTTATCACAGTGTACATGTTCATACAATATCATTGTCTGATATATGGCTATCCACAAAAGCCCAGGTCATCCACCGGCATAATGTAAAAAAAAGAATTATCACGATTACTACAGTGGAACTAACGTAACTTCCGATATCGCGCGCTGAACATGTCGCAAAAGCAACCACAATGAACAAGCTTCCGGCTGAAGTCAAATTACTACAGTTCAGCTCAATAATTATTCACCATCAGTTTTACATATCACGATTCATATTGGATAACGTGCGATGTCGTATGCCCGAAATGCCGTAAAAGCGGCTGAAGTTATTGCAGTTCAGCACATTTTTTCCATAGTTAGGTAACTGACACGACTTCCGATGTCGCATACTAGAAATTCCGCAAACGTAAGCGCAATGAAGGGGGCTTGCGGTTGGAGTCACGTTATTATACTTCAGCATAATAGTTATTTGCAGTTAGTTTTGAGTTTATTCAATAAATGTAAAATGTGCTTTCTCCTTCTTTCATAACGCATAATTAAGCTTCAAAATCCGAAGTTGTGTGTTCCTGCATAGCGCAGTTGCTACAAGATTTCTACTCCGTATGAAGTATGAACAAGATGTTCTTCGACCACTGCGTATCACTGAGTGGAGTCCACGCAGTGCACCGTGGCCGGTAGTTGCGCAGACTGAAGAGCACGCATGGAGAGACTGGTATTGGTGGGGGTTATGGGCAAGTGGTGCAGGGGAAATATGGAGCGCTGGAGGGGGAATTCCGTTCTATACTGAAACATACACTCAACGTTTTCCGTAAATATTAAGTGGGATTCTCCTACCCACAATTGCGTGGTGACCATTCAAAAGGGTCTGTCCTCTGCTTTGGTTAGTGTCTAAAGAGAACTCCACTCAAAATGCGGCAATTTGTTTTGGCCTGGCTTGTTAACCATTTGTAAGTTTCAGTGAAGTGCTGTGAGTGAGAATTTTGAGTAAAACCTACACATTTCTCTGGTCGCCAATTAAAATTTGCTTCTTTTGCCAAAACACAATGGCGTTTACAGTCTCACTTCACAGACATGTTGTACAGACATTTGCGAGAGGATTCAGAGAAAGTTGTTTATGAAGTGGGGAACTGAGGAAAGCTGAAGTTCAGTAGCTTATGAAAAAGCACATTCTTGCTAAAAAAAAGTAATGTCTTCACTTACGTTGTTCCAAAATCCATAGCATTTCTTTTTTCACCAGCTATCGACGTCCCTTAAAAATTACATTTTTTTCAAAAAAATGGTCTGTAACTAGTGGAATAACATGGTAGATAATGAAGTTTTACTGACGATATGGCAAAATACTAACCTCTTTGCGTGCTACCATTTGCCAAGTTCTCATTACGATATGAACCGTTAATTAAATATGGGGAAATGTTGTGGATATATCACTCCGGCTTTATCACTGACACAGCACGATCGCAAATGATTGTGCTAAGTGAGATCAGTTTTCTCGAGACTGGTAACCAAAGCTAAAGATAACTTCAGTATGTTAGCTACATTTCATACCACCAACATATAGTGTAATATTCACCAAACGCAAAAACATAACGACCTTTATTTTTCATTGCAAACTATTCCGAATTTCGCGCAGTGTTTTACTTCCACGTAAATATCACAATAATTATGACACTTAGCGAAATGATGGGCACATCATCATGATACTGACATACGGAGCTATTACTTCAGCAACACTGCTAGTTAATACCATACTATTTCTGAAATCCTATTCGAAATTATGGCAAGGCGTACGTTCCGATACGGCTGAAGTGTGGCAAACGATCGAGTGAACTCGCACATGGGTTTGAACGATATTTGGTAGTGCAAATCATTTACCACAACTTTGCAAATCACCACAACCTCAACAGGCTTTTTTTTCGTATGTGATATATTACAATACAGCATCACCGGTCTTTTGCGGTCTGTGTTGGTGAGGCAGTAAATTTATCCACAGGGCAGTGACGTTGCGTCCCTGCAATGCACTTTGGAGGTGTGGCGGTGGGACTTGTGAGTCCTGTACTACACCCCAACGGTGACAGTACTTCATCAAACAGGCAGAAGGGCTTGGGCTTAGCCTGACACGAGGACGTACAATATGCCAGCTGTTCCCGCCAGGGAATTCATCCCAGGTGGGCGTGGCAGGCCATCACTAACCATTGTCGACGTCCAATTTGAGTGGTACAGAAGCAAGCGGCGTGGACGTACATTTCCAGCATGGAATAACTCGTTGAATAACTTTAACAGACTTCAGAATCTTGAAAATATAAGCAATACATAACCGTAATTCTAGTGCGAGAGAACTCACGGATATACACTGCTTGACCCGCAGCACAGGACAGATGGAATAAATTGTGGAAAGGGGCCAAAATAAAGGGCTGTCAGATACCCTCGAACATACAACTTTATTATCTGATCAAAAATTAAAAGAACCCTAAAAAATTTTTAAACACACAGCTTTAATCTTTGCGGACTTAATTACCGGCTGAAAGTCACTTTGATTTAAAAACTGAAGGTCAATTTTAGAACGCAAGAATAATGAGAAATTTAATAGTCAAGCCTGATCTTAAAACCAATTCTTTAGTTAGGCTGAAGTAAACAAGTTGAAAGTCAATCGGCTGAAGGCCGAAACTTAAAACTCCAAAACTATTTTTTTTATTACCAAAGTCCTTACGTGAAACAGTTCTTTAATTTAGGCTGAAGGTCTGAAGCACAACAACAAAGTCAAACCGGCTGAAGGCAGAAGACCTAAAAATTCAATAGGTTGAAGTAAACAAATTAAATTCAAATCGGCTAAAGCCCAAAGACTAAAAAATTCAAAAATTTTTAAAGTGCCAAAGGGCTTACGTGAAACAGTACTTTAAACTAGGCTGAACGCCTTAAGAGTAAAACAACTAATTGAAAACACGAAACTGACTAGAAGCCATACAAGTGCCAACAACAAGAACAAAAAAAAAAAGGCAGTCCACACAAAGGCGTCCAGATTTTCCAGGGTCGGCCTGTAATTCGAACAGTAACGCTTGCTTCGGTTAGACAGGCAATCGAGCCAACCATTCACGATCCGACTACAACCCAACCGACCGACAGTCAGCGGACCCACCGACAAGATATCTTCCACTTCACCCGACCAGGGCACAACAGGGAGTTCAACGGAAGAACGTAGAGGATATTGGCGCCCACAACCAATCATACATGGAGCTGTCAAACTACACACAGTGCTGGACAGAAACTACACGATGAGGAAATTTACGTCAACGCCCAGGGCAGGTAACCGGAACGTTAACGGCCACAAGACAGAAGGTTCCGCAGGTGCACTTCAATTCAAATAACCAAATACTGTGAAACTCCACCGGAGGGCGGCTAGAATTTTCGAACTTGAAAACCACGTTGTTGCTCGCGGCAATATTCCAACAGCTGACAACGAACTCCAAATAACACTACGTGAACAGTCTTGACTTGCTGGTAGGTTGAATCAAAACTCAAGTTTCGTGTGCAGGGTCGGTGAGCCACGGACATTGTAGCAATGGGAACAGCGCCACACACTCCGACACCGCGTAGAGACAGCCAGCGGGCGCCGGCCAAACTACGCTCCGCCGAGAAGTCCTCACTGCTCCACGCCAATCTACCGACTCCTCAGACCCAGTACGCCGACAAAATTAAAAATAAATTGTCAATCAAAATCACACAACCCTCACACAATTTCACGAACACTTGGACGAAGAACCAGACAATGCTAACGGCGGTAAATGCACAGTAACAGGGACGAATCATGAGTCGGGACACAGCCAACCCATTCGCGATCGCCGGCCACATGCACATCGTCCGGAAAGACGACCGACCGACGACCAACCAAAGTCATGGGCAACCGTCGGGCGAGTCATGCCGGTCCGGACCTCACTGCTGCCGCGCCGCGTCTGAACTCGTGCCGCGTGACAACTCAAACACTGCCAGGGCCGAACTACACTCCTGGAAGTTGAACTCAACATTATTTTACATGAAATGGATTGAAACAGTCAATACACAATCCCACATTGCACTTTGAACAGATTGTTCTCACAATAGATTTACAGTCCTTGTGTGCACACCTTTTCATCTTCTTTCCTTCTGTGTGCTGGACGAGGTGGTCAGTCTTATCAAACCTAATAGAATCTGATATGCGGCTGTCGGAACAAGCCCTTGATGCAGATGGTCTCCCGGCCCCTTTTGCAAGTATACTGATGCTACTTCTCTCTTGAAATCAAGCTGAGAAATAGTTCGATTTTTTGCTTTATTATACTGAATCTAACTGTTTTGTATGGCGACACCTAACATCCATGTAAAGAGACATCAGTAGCACTTCTTGCATCTTATTGTAATGCGATAGCATGCTAGATTCTGATCCATCTGATCAGTACCTCCCATATACACTCCTGGAAATGGAAAAGAGAACACATTGACACCGGTGTGTCAGACCCACCATACTTGCTCCGGACACTGCGAGAGGGCTGTACAAGCAATGATCACACGCACGGCACAGCGGACACACCAGGAACCGCGGTGTTGGCCGTCGAATGGCGCTAGCTGCGCAGCATTTGTGCACCGCCGCCGTCAGTGTCAGCCAGTTTGCCGTGGCATACGGAGCTCCATCGCAGTCTTTAACACTGGTAGCATGCCGCGACAGCGTGGACGTGAACCGTATGTGCAGTTGACGGACTTTGAGCGAGGACCATTCGCAACCGTCTCCATGAAGCTGGGCTACGGTCCCGCACACCGTTAGGCCGTCTTCCGCTCACGCCCCAACATCGTGCAGCCCGCCTCCAGTAGTGTCGCGACAGGCGTGAATGGAGGGACGAATGGACACGTGTCGTCTTCAGCAATGAGAGTCGCTTCTGCCTTGGTGCCAATGATGGTCGTATGCGTGTTTGGCGCCGTGCAGGTGAGCGCCACAGTCAGGACTGCATACGACCGAGGCACACAGGGCCAACACCCGGCATCATGGTGTGGGGAGCGATCTCCTACACTGGCCGTACACCACTGGTGATCGTCGTGGGGACACTGAATAATGCACGGTACATCCAAACCGTCATCGAACCCATCGTTCTACCATTCCTAGACCGGCAAGGGAACTTGCTGTTCCAACAGGACAATGCACGTCCGCATGTATCCCGTGCCACCCAATGTGCTCTAGAAGGTGTAAGTCAACTACCCTGGCCAGCAAGATCTCCGGATCTGTTCCCCATTGAGCATGTTTGGGACTGGATGAAGCGTCGTCTCACGCGGTCTGCACGTCCAGCACGAACGCTGGCCCAACTGAGGCGCCAGGTGGAAATGGCATGGCAAGCCGTTCCACAGGACTACATCCAGCATCTCTACGATCGTCTCCATGGGAGAATAGCAGCCTGCATTGCTATGAAAGGTGGATATACACTGTACTAGTGTCGACATTGTGCATGCTCTGTTGCCTGTGTCTATGTGCCTGTGGTTCTGTCAGTGTGATCATGTGATGTATCTGACCCCAGGAATGTGTCAATAAAGTTTCCCTTTCCTGGGACAATGAATTCACGGTGTTCTTATTTCAATTTCCAGGAGTGTAACTACTGGCACTTTCCAACTCAATGAGCAGATACGAACTGACTCCGAACACACGACAACTGGGAAGTAATAGCAGTCAGCAAAGATAATAAGCCAGGGCTTATCTCGATAAGCACCGCTGCTGCCGCTCACGGGCAGTCAAGGTGGCAACTCAGTGTCACCAGTAATCGAAATTAACATAATGAGGTGGTAGTAGAACCGAATTTTTGGAATGGCGTGTTTTTTCCATGACGATGTAGCTTACGTAGACCTTCAATTTCGTTGTTTACCAAATCAACAGTGCTTAACCTGCTCTACTCCTGTTATTTGTTATCAGAAGGCGACTAATTTTAGGGAATAGTAAAAAATAGTACACAGAATAAGTCTTAAGAGACATAAAGGGAATAGCTATACATCCTTTCAAGCACATCTTTGCCCTGCCGAAATAAATGAATGCAATCAACAATATGGCGACGTGTGATGTAGTATTTAATTTAATTTATAGACAGCATTGTTCTGAAAGCCATAGCCAAACTCCTTAGTGAGAAAAAAATTAAAAAAAAAAAGAAAGACGGCAAAATCCGGCTTCTTGAAAGGAAACGAGAAGTCAGACCAGCAGCCATGTGTGTGTGTGTGTGTGTGTGTGTGTGTGTGTGTAGTTCATTCGAGCACAAAGTGTTTACTGTTAACTTAATAGCTCGTTTCGCTTACAAGTAGACTCTTGGCTATGCATGAACAAATAACCGCCCTCCAAATCACGTCTTTCACATGCAAATCGGAATAAGATTACAAACCTACTATTCCTTTTTACAAGAAGCATTTTACAAAATTCATAACGGACAGGAAACAATGTATCATACATGTTTTACCGTTATGTTCCACAATTACAGATAAGTCATGCTCTATGCGCAGACAATCCCATTTTAACGAATAAATTTTTTTTCCAGGCATGCAGATAAACCAAATATAGTCATAGCTTGAACGGCTGCATGTCCTAAAATAATACTTACCGCAGATATTGTGATCTTCGGCAACATTTAACCCTTACGAACAGCGAGGTTTGGCCGTCCGAGAGCCGAAACTTCGGCTCGGCGATTCGTATCCTACGGACAGATTTCTTGCCTCAGGGGCCACAGAGCGTTGCAGACACTGGAGCCTCGTTAATCACTGCTCTGACGATGCGGCCTGTGTCAGGCGAGGGCGACGCTCGGAGACGCAGTGAGACGTTCATCGGAACGGCTGCAGAGTTTTCGATGGCGGAAATGATTCATTCTTTCGGTGCGATGAGTACTTCGTTTTTTTGTATGTGTTGAGTTATTAGCTCATCGAAAATATTACGTGGGCGAAACTAAAATCCTAGGTTACTGCAGATAAAAAGAAGGAAGTAGTGCGAAGTCAACAGCCAACTCAGTATTGGACCTCAAATCGATGTAGCAAGTTCAGTACAGGGATATACGCGATTAAATCCTCTAAAAGTCTGTTATATACTTAGTTTTTGCTATACGGACAGTGGTCCAGAATTTTCATGACAATCTTGAACACTTGCATTCACAAGTAATTGAATCGATATTTGCAGAAACGACGTAAGTTAGTTTTTCCAAGTTTTGCAGGTGGGCGAAAAGATTTTTGTCTTCTCCAAGTTTAGATGAAATATGTTCATAAGTTTTTTTGTGTAGATATCTCTTACATAAAAACAAATAGGTGTTATTAACTTCTGAACTGATTTCAATGCTGTTTCCAAATGTAAAACATTTATCCCTTTGCTCTCAATGGCAAAACAATTCGATGAAACAGAAAGTAGCTCTTTGGAACTGGTTTCAGTTGCTGTTTCTAAATGCAAGACTTTTTTTCCTTTTACACTGAATCAACAACTCCTTGATGAGATAATATTAACATTTATTTTGTAAACAAATTGTGGAACACAAGACTTCAGTCACTCTGCATTCTCAAATTGAAAAGTAATACATATATCTGTTACCAAGTATGCAATATTTTCAATCTGTTATGAAAACGTTTCACATATTAACATGTTTAGACAGCAACATAACGAAAATTTATTAAAGTACAATATCTTTTATAAATAGTTTGTCAGAGGTATAATTTCAATAAAATCTTCATTTGAAGTGTCATTCTCTATCTCGGTAACAGGGCGCTGGACGATAGTTTGAAATATACAGGAATTTAATTAATTTTTCAAATCATTGAGTTACGTATCTTCAGCCGTTCGTTAGTGACAAAACATAAAAATGGTACCATCCTGCTGTATAAATTCCATCTCTTTGAGTATATGAAAGGCTATTTAAATTCTTCATTTCTGTGGTTGTCGCATCTGTAGTTGCACTACAGTTGTTAAAGTTAAGTCTGTTTGCACAACTACTAAATAATTTGTGTTTTTTTAATGGGGCCAAAGAAATATATTTCTCACAACTGCAGCACCACAACGATTTTCTTTCCACCACACACACACATACACACACACACACACACACACACACACACACATTCCGTTGCAGAGCAGAATAGTAATTAATTGCAGGACTAAAATTTTGTTCGAACAGACGAGGATTTAGTGAAGCACGTCCTCCAAGTACGCAACAGTGGTGTAACCAATACCGGCACTCAGGAGAGGTAACAATAAAAGAGAGTTCATTGCCTCAGAGCGAGCGACGGGAGGTGTCAGGAATATCTGATTCACCGCTTAGACGACAGTGCAGAGCAGACAAACACTCTTCTGTAACGGGTCCGTGGGTAGTATCTTCACCTAGCGTTGACGCAAGGACGTCTTTCAGGCTGCAGACTTTACATAAAGCAACACTCTGAAGCATTGACAGGTTCAGAAAACGGGAGCACAGTCGGTACCAGTATGGGGGAATTATGTCATCGACTGCTATAAAACTCTTGATTTCCAGCCTCTCACCCTCAGAGTCAAGCCACTCCCTCTGCATCACTGGTACCGATGGAAGACCAGCCCTCCGAGCTGCGGGATGGCCTGATGAATGCAACAAAGTGCCTTCTGCCGAAGCCAGTTTTGAATCCACTGCTCTGAGCCCGCACCCGTCGGGCTACGGAGGGAGCTTCAACTTTGCAAGCTGCATTCCTGCCATTCACAATGGTGACTGATGAAGGCTCAGCCATCTTCCACGGATGAAGAACTGATCTGCCCGTGCGCGAGCTGTTCAGTATGGGAGCAGGGTGCTTGTGATGCCACGCCGGGCAGTACGCGTACTGGCTTTACCGGTTGCGTGATAGGGCCGCTTCCTGGACTGTGGTCCATCGTATTGTTCTGCCACATACACGCCATCTCGACAATCGACAAAGTTCCAGATTTCTCAGGTCGATCTTAAGCGCAGCTTCACTCAAAAAAAAGCGCTGAGGCTGTCCCAGATGTCCACAGCCATGCGAGGCTGCAGAAACACGCCGGTCGCAGTACGTTCTTGTGACGGAACTGCATCAGTGATCATAGTCAACACCAGGCACTGCACCAACAGATTTCTCTCCAGACGCTGACGCCCTCTCCTGCGCCTCCGTGCAACGCGGGCTCAGCACGACCCCAGGAAGGCAGCACTGGTAAAAAGACAGAATGACTGTAAAACACTGAATATAAACGTCTGATAATTAAATATCTCATCAGTCCCCCCCCCCCACCCCCCCCTTCCCGCCTCCCCCGGCAACCACAGGACCCCACCACCGCTAACAGCTCAACCATACTACACACACGTAAGTGGTCGTCTCTGGTGGGCTCTAGAACACATACGCACACGTACGCACACATACAGCAGTAACAACAGTGACAATAATAAACAGACAACCGAAAAACGATTCTACATATGACTGCATACAGCCACTCCAATACAAACAAAAGGTGACAGAAGAATGTGCTGTTGAAGTTGACAAAACTTCAAAAAGTAAACACATTGGATCAGTACAAGTCTCTAAAGACACACGAATATTAAAGAAGGAAAATTTCCTTTATTAAAGGTATTTAAAACCAGTTTTTCCAAATATTAAACAATGCTTTTGTATTTTATCTAACGAATTTGCTTTGATCCTTTTTAAAACATCGTCGGTAACGTGGAACTAAAAATATTGTCAATTTCCAACCCTAAATCACTTTGTTTCAGAAGATGATGAATATTGTTGGTTTCTTTATTTTTGTTTTTTTTTTAAAAAAAAGAAAGCGTTTTTGTCTCATTTCAGCTTACGTCTGCACGTGTCACCTGATTTCACGTGTTCTTGGTAATCTGGCGTTTAGCACTGATGTTTTCGACCTAATTTCATGTTGGCTTGCAGCCCTACACTTTTACGAACATTAAATACTTCAAGATATTGCTGCACTAGCATTTGCTTTTCCTCTACCGGCACCACTTCAACGTTGGGCAATAAATGGTGTCTAGTCATACCATTCAGAACCACTTCCTTACTGTAGGGGTATAGCCAGCCGTCCACACTGATAGCTCTGTTTGCAGCATGTTGTAAACACAGAGACTAACACAATAGTGATGCCACTGGACGCTCCAAGCATGTCTAATGATTGCATGGAATGATTACTGACGATACATTTTGGTTGCCCGTCAATTCAGAGGTCGAGTACGACGAGAACCAACTGAGGCAATGGAGTCCGCTTTTCATCTAGGCAGGACTCGGGTACATTGTAGAACTAGTTTCGTGCAAAGTGTGTTTAATCAGGATGAAGTGAAGCTCCTGGTACGCTTGCAATTGCATCTGACGGTCAAGCTATCATGTGTACCAGGTGGTTCGCCTACTGCGCGTAACAGGAGACCCAAACATTCCGCAATGCACTGTACCCCGCTCCCTTTCCATCGCTCACGAACTGTACCACGCTTGTTTTTAAATTTTCTTCGTTAACTTCTTCCTTAATTGTTGAGGTAAACAATTCAAGGTCATCAGAAAAATGAAGCTGGTTTTGGTTTATCCCATTAGCATACTGTCTTTGCTTATTTAGTTGTTATCTCGTTTAGTCCGAACACATTATGGCCTTCAGGCCCTGTATTCCATCGGACCAGAAAAAATATACAGTAAAAGTATTACAACACATTTACAACAAACTTCTCAACTTGTTTGTACACCTATTAAGTATACATCTGACATATATTATTATTGTAATAACAATTATCACCTCAAATAATATCTGTAATAAATTTGTTGTTTTGATTTGTAGTTCGAAGACTGGTTTGTTGTAGATCTCCACGCTAGTCTCTCCTGTGCAAGCTTCCTCATATATAAATAACTAGTGCAACCAATTCATTTGAACCTTCTTACTGTAGTCATGCCTCTCCACACTTTCCTCTATTACCAAATTCACTGTTTCTTGATACCGTAAGAAGTGTTCTTTCAACCGATTCCTTGTTTTAGACAAGGTTCGCTATAAATATCTCTTTTCTCTAAATATCTCTATTTATAGATAACTAGACTTAGTACCTCCTCTTTAGATACTCGATCTAACCGTTTAACCCGCAGCATTTTTCTGTAATACCACACTAACAAAGTATCATATCTTCTCTTGTAACTGCTTATCATCCATGTTTCACTTCCGTACAAAGATACACGCCAAATATCTTCGGAGAAGACTGTGTAACACTCCAATTTATATTAGAAGTTAGCAAAAACCCTCTTTTTCGTAATACATTTCTTACTTTTACCACTCCGCCTTTCGTATTCCATCTATTTCGGCCACCAGAAGCTACTTTTATTGCCTCATTTCTTAATCTAATCCAATCAACACCGTCTGATTTCATTCGATTAAATTCCTGTAGCCCTGTTTAACGACTGAGGATGTTCGTAACCTTATGCGAAGGCACTATTTCTTTAGTTCAACTACTTTTCCAAGTCCTTTAGCGTCTCTGTCAAAATTATCGTGATGTAATACTTAACGCTTTTAATCCTTTTTCCTAATATGTCCTTGGTTTCCTTTACGCTTGCTCAGTGTCCAGTCTGAATAAAATCGTCCATTGCCTCAGACCCAGTGTATAGCAACCGCTCACAATGGACGCGCCCATCTAGCTGCATTCACAATATAGAATACGACACTTTCAAAGTGACGGAGGAGAGATCTAGAGATGATGTAGATACTGGGAAGCATTCTGCCGTGTGATTACCTGGCCGTGAAATCAGTGAACAGCTGGTATACTTTGATTTATATGACCGAAAGGACATACTACACAGTCATCTATCTGCATTCGTAATCTGGTATATGGTATTTGCTAAATAATGCAGGGGTGATTTAGCAATGTTAAAAATATTGGGAAGTATTCTACCATGTAACTGACTGGCGTTGAAATTACGAAACAACTAGTTATCTGCTACTTGTCACTGTAGAGCATGGGAAGAAATGTCGAGGTCATCATTGCTAAATCACCCCTGCATTATTTGTATTGGAGGAAGATCTATCCAACAGACTGTCAATCACATGAGAGGGTTCCTACATTGTTCCTTCATAAGCAGTTTAATACATTGTTTTCTCATTTTTAACCCATACAACGAGTACACTTTCCTTTTCTACCATGACTTTGAGATCTGCGTCGGCTGCTACTAAACAGACATTAACACGTTTCCCACAGAAAGCTGAACAACTCACAGTGTGAGCTGTTCATCTACCACAACATAAAGTTTGACTGAAATAAAACACAGAGGCGATGTTTATGAAGGAACAATGAAGGAACCCTCTCATGTGATTGACAGTCTATTGGATAGATCTTCCTCGAATACAAACGACAAAGCTTTGTGCAAATCTGCGCAAACGACTTCGAGCATTGGCCTCCAGCTCCAATGGAGCGATACATGTATATGTAATATGCTCAATGATAACACGTAGGCGGTAATCGTTTTTCACTATATCAGAAGAGAGAGACAAGGCAAAACCTTATAGGAGGTTCCATTACAAGGTGTACTATTGCTGGTTAAAGTTTTGATACAGATAGTTCTTTCAAAACTACACCGATATTGCTCATAGAACTAATAGGAATCGGCTGTATCTATTCTCGTGGAATCATGACTGTTTTATATTATCGTCACGATTGTGTGATTAAAACATAGGTGTTACCACCCATCCTATGTTATTTCACACTTCACAACCTCTAATCATAAAGTAGACACCGCTTGAACTATACATAGCTCGTTGCGGAACCTAGAAATGGTAGCTACTTTTTCCCGACATGAGAGGTGATTGCGTGAAATGGGCTGTGATGATCAAATTGCTTACAAAACTAGATAACAAGAATTTGTTGCTGTATGACAGTACCTTTACTGACACATCGGTAGAGGTGAGTTGTGCATCAAAAATGTTAAATGGAAGCACACAGACGGAAATTGGTTTCGATATAATGGAAGAGTGGGATACGTGAAATAATCTTGTAGGAGGTTCTAGTACAATAGAGGCTCTCTCGATTTGTTTTGAAAACGCCAGTATGATATAGCACAGCATTGGTAAAACGAGACCTGCCATGGTGTACAAAACAGCTGTGTCCTCTTGTACTGTAGCTTGTTGTCATTGAAGGTAAAATGATTGTGGTTTAATTTTCCGACATGTGCGCAAATGGCGTGAAAGATTGAATTTTATAACGTTATTTCACGTGTCTTAAATGTTTGTAATACACATGGCCATGATAGATTATTTGCAGACACTGATTTGAATGTGATAGACATTCTCAGGTAGTGTAATTTGTCCATCAAGCTGGAAGAAATTCTCGAATAAAATTTTCACTCTAATGTGGAGTGTGTTTATATTGACAAGAGAAGAATATTTTTATGCAATTAATTTTTAATTATTTTCTTTCTTTATTTAAGTGTGATGTTTGTTTTTTAAGAAGTTTGTTATCAAAAGTGAGGAGTCTTTCACATCGATTTTCTTAGAAATATTTTTTTTATAAACGTAGTAAGTAAGTAAAATCTATTCCTAACACATTTTCTAAATATCATGTACAAGTAAAATGTTTTTGTTTCTAGACACTCATTTCAACATTGTTACACTAACAAATTAGAATTGTTTCCAAGAATTGCTTTGACAAAGAAATAAATGGTACAAATGTTAAAAAAAAATGGAAAAGAAAATATTTTATTCTTTGTTTCTATAAGGAGAAAATAAGTAGAATATAGTTATTCTTTTATTTTTATGAGGAGAAAATAAGTGGCATATAGTTTTAGTGTTTATTATGCCTTACTATTGTTCTTTATATACTGTCCATTTCACAACTAACGTTTTTGCATGAAGGTGATGGACTTGAGCGAGATGAATGTGGGCAATTATTTGATGTACAGCTTCGTTTGTCGTTCCTTGTTGGCTTTTCAACGGTGTGTTGCTGTTGTGGAGGTCCCATAATGGAATGGCGCTGTGAGTGCAGAATCTCGTGGTTTACTGGCTTTGTGTGCGTGAAAGTCATCGTTATGTATCGCTGAAAGCGGTCGTTTTTCGTTGTGATACTTCGCAGACTACTAGATTGCAGTACGATAGGGATTTGGAAAGGTGTGTTGTCTATTCTTCACCCATCTTCTTTCTTGGTCTCTATCTTGCGAATCTTCAACTTCTGTTCTTCCAGCTTTTTCTCTGCTTCTTACTTGATTCTTGATTCTTCTCTGGGCAGGATATGGGAATATTTATAGATAACTGGTCGCTTTGAAGTTCTCCTGTTAGTAACAGTTTGATAAATTTTTTGGACGTGTCCTTTTTACTTTGTGGAAGTTTCCTTCAGTATTGCACTGCAGTGTGCTGTTTAATAGCGGTTATCTTACTTTTACACACATTTTTTTGCCAGTGGTGGCTTGCCCAAGCCATCTTCTCATCGGGCCGTTTTTTGCTCACTCCGCTGAGTCGGGGCGTCCCAAGACCCTCTTGGCCTTCCATGTTGCATCCCAGTAGGGTTCCGCCACTCTGTGGTTCCGCTTCGCAGCAGATGTACTGCCCACTTAAGATACTTTGTTGGTCTCACAGTCCCTTCCCTTCTCTCGACGCTTCTGCCTTGCAGGAATCATGTCTTGCTACTTACGTCCTTTTCTTTCTTGATACATCTCTCGTTGCAACTTCTGGGTTGTTACATCTGGTTGTTGCTGGAGTTTTTACTATGGTTCTTACAAAAAATTTTACTTATATTCATGTAACATATGTCTAGTACCTACATTGTTTAACACCGTTTTAAAAAGCTTTACAAATTTCGGCGCCCTTTCCACGTTACAATTCTAAGATATTTTGAGTCTTTACTTCTACAAGAATCCTCAAATTCGTTTTTTATTTTTGTGTAGTGTCGTGGTGTATAGCATTGTAATACTTCATGCTGTTAGACTATCTACGCTTTATCCCTTTACCTTAATCTATGGTACTATTGGTATTATTTTTGTTTTTGTTTTTATTGAAACTACTTTCTTTTCCCCACCATCCTCTCTCTTCATTCATCTTTCTCCTGACGATCTTATCTGCAACATAAACTTGAAATATTTTGCTGATTATTTACTTGAACTTCTTGAAATTTTTCATCGATTTCTTTAGGGACTGAAACGTCCCCTTTGAACAATTTTACACGACTGTGCTTAAACTGACACACAATATTTTGTTAGCGCAACACAATCTGACTTTCAAAATTCCCTACAAAAGAATGGCCCTGACTAGCATTAAACTATACCTTTTACAAATCACTTACCTCACAAAATCTTCGCTGCTCAAGCTACTGCAATACAGCGAGCGCCACTACTGCCAGCTAAATAAAAGATTCAAACTACTGAAGGCACTAACTACTGATAGGGATAGTTAGCAAATGAAAGATATTAATAGAGAACAAACAATGTATTTACCTTAATATCATCACAAGTCATAATATATATATATCAGTTCATGACAAATTGCAAACCTCCGCCATCTCTCTCCCCACATCCACCACTGCTGGCGGCTCACCTCCAACTGCGCAACGCTACACGCTGTTCACAGACAGCTGCCTAACACTACAATGGCGAGTATTACAACAATGCAGAGCAGACACAGACTGCCCACAGCACAGCCAGTGATTTTCATACAGAGGTGGCGTTACCAATAAAAAAACCTAAACAGCCTACTTACATAGAGAAAACATAAACAGCCTACTTACATAGCCCCCATGCTCCCCACAAAAAATTTTACAAAATATTTTTGGGCAGTGGCCAATAATGATTTGATAAAATTTTTCATAATTACAATAACAAAGAAATCAAATGCACACACTTATTGATACAATGTTGGTCAAAAGCTAAAATTTTATCAGAGTCTATAAAGACAGTCCTGATTCATCACAGTGAAATTGCAGTGTTTTTCTCAAAGTCTGAGCAGTAAAAGAAAATGCACACGGAAGTAGTGGATTTCCATGCAGTCTTGAAGAAGTAGTGTTGTCCTTCCAACGGAAAGACAGTGCTGACTCTCGACATGCATACAGGTAATGGGCCACAACAGAGCAAACCCACTGCAGAGTCAGTCGAAGTTTTGATGAATATTGGTAGGTAGGTCATCACAGAGCAGACCCACTGGAGTCCTGGTAGAGATTGTGGTATTGGTGGGCCACCAGAGGTGCAGACCCACTGCAGTCCTTGTAGAGATAATGGTAATGGTGGGCCATCAAAGACGCAGACCCACTGTAGTCCTTGTAGAGATAATGGTAATGGTGGGCCATCAAAGATGCAGACCCACTGTAGTCCTTGTAGATTAGTCCTTGTAGAGATAATGGTAATGGTGGGCCATCAAAGATGCAGACCCACTGCAGTCCTTGTAGAGATGGTCAGCAGCCATCTGTTGTGACTGTGCAGGTGCACAATCACCATTGAAGGGTCTTGCGGATAATGTAGCAAGTCCATAAACCACCACTTGTGCACTCACAAAGTTTCTGGAATTGTCCTTAGAACCAGCAATGCTGTTATCCAGTCCCTTGCTGAATTATTAATACACTTGCAAACACTGACAGTCCCTACTTCTCACATATTGTCCATATACTATGACCAACAGAAACGTGTGCAGTGAAATGTAACTTAATTGGAAGAACTGGTAACAATTATAATTTGATAACATAAAAATACAATAACAAAGGTACAAAATACATCATTAAAGAACATAACAATACAGATAACATTTGTAGTACAGGCTTTACAAAAGAATAGAAATAAACATATACATCAGTGTTACAAAAATAGTGACATAAGTACATACATAAAATAATGAGAATAGTTTTCGAAACATTAATTTCACACATGAACATTGAAACAGAACAGAATTGTAAACAACTTTACAAAGAAAATAACATATTATTAATGCAACTTATATTTGAGGATAACAGTATACCTCCTCATAGTGAATATAGCTTAGTATTAGAAGAGAAAAAAAATTCTATGAAACTACACAGAGTTAGGAAGAAAACAAATACACAAGGGTACACAAACACATAGTGGGATAACACCAATAGGAAAGGACAGGGTTCGTTTTCAGTGTAACATTTGGTACTGCAGTCCATCCCAAAACTTCATATATCTTTCCTCTTATTTCATCCTTTGTTTCCACCAAAAAAATTCTATCTAAGCATGCTTTCTGTATTTATATGTTCACACATTTCTTACCTCATTTTTATTTTCCATTATCTTACCTCATTATTTATTTCCAAGAAAATCCTACCTAAACCTGTTTTCTCAATGCATTTCTTCCAATTCATCGCAACTCATTCTCTTAGAGGCTACCCCCTCTTAAGCTAACTTAAATCTACTGAGCTCAGATGCTAAACTAAGGGACGAGGCAATGCAGCAGCACAAAATAAGTAACACAAACAGCAATGACCAAAAAGTTGGAAAATTGCAAAGCAAGCTACAGTAAATCTAAATTAACAGATAAAATGCAAAATTACAACTAATATGAGCCAATGAGCAGCAACAAAAAAAAATCAGTTGTAAAACTGGCTTAACAGAGTAATGTAATGTCAAATTTAGTAGCACTATGCCTGGCAAACAGCAACAGCAAATGCAATAACTTATATCTAAACATGACATAGCTCAAGCAGAAAAAATAATACAGTAAAAACAACAATGCAGATAAGGGAAATGTATATTCACATCTTAATGTCTATGTAATTAAAGTGGTGCACCACAACAACTTATTGTAAAAAAAATATTACCATCTAATTGAAAAGAAAATTATGTTTTACTGTTACTAGTTCCTTCTTATTGTTCTTTCCTTTCCAAGTGCTCCTTTTTTAAAGAATGTGGATCATAAAATAATTATTTAATAGATCTGTTGACAGAAAGTGTTCACATTAGCAAATGCATTTTATTTTATAAAAGCAATGCTGCAACACAGCTGGAAAACATATGTCAAATGAAATAAGCAACTATGAAAAGCAAAGCATAAAAATATCATTCAGTAGTCATGTGACATTTCATAAGTTAGTAGAAACCTATGAATATAACAGTGTCCAAAAAATGTTCAGTGGCATTGTGATACATTCACACATGATTCACACATGTCATAACTCTTAAAGTACGATTCTTGGTTTCCAACATCCTTTTTCACAAGTCAAGAGTCCCTACCCACTATTCATTACTCCTTACCTTATTACACATATACGTATCCATCGACACTCGTCAATATTTCGTCATTATAAATATGAAGCATAATCAAATAACTCATATAGCCTCAGCCTATTAATCATAAACATACCTCAGCAGCATGATACACATCGTCGTCGTAAAAATAACATCATAACACCTCAGTCAAATCTCAAAATCGTCGTAGCTTCCTCCAATAATTAAAAAAATTCTCTGCTCATGTCAATAGTGTCATCTGCCTCAAACGTACTTTAAAAATCATGCTCCCTTACCAAATACATCATTCAAAGCTCTCATAGTATCACAATGGTTCCGAAAAAATATGAACAGTTTACAATGCACAGACAAAATACAGTTTCATAAGTGTGAAGTTATCCAGCTGTGTAATTACGTAAACATCTGTCACTGACGTAGTAAAAAAATGTTTATCTCTCAGTTAAATGATCAGATAGCTGTGTAATTTGTGTGTTAGAGAAATATGGTACCGATGTGTAAAGTTGTATAAGCAAATACCATATTAGCTAGGGTTCCTTGTGGTTGCCACACACATGGTACACAAAGTAAGCGTGTACCCCCCTGAGGATTAATGTAATTATACCCTCAGGTGTTACAGATTACAGCAATGGAATGAAATGTATCACGGAAAACTTTCTTTGTAATTCAAAAATCTTTAAAAATAAATGTGTTAAGTATAAAATTGATCACTCAAATACGTGTACTGTAGCGCTAAACTGTGCGTCTTGTAACATAATCTCTGTGGAAGTGTCGTAGTTATCGTCCTCCGAAAGCTAAGTTCTGCAGAAGTCAATGTACTTACCTCATGATAAACAAAAGTGAAATGCTTTGCGTATAGATATCGTAGTTATTACGCTTATTGTTGTGATGAAGAAAGTACTGTACTGTAACGTATTGTTGTGCTACAGAAAACCCTGTCTCATTGTAGCTATACCACAAAAGTTACTAATAAAACATGTTTTGATTTCCAGAAGAATTCAGAAAACTGTGCTGTTTAAATAAGTTCTCTTGGTTCTTGATTGGATATTGAACTTCAAACATTGTTGCATGGTAACAGTTTCTAAAGCATACTAGTAACGTGAAGTGAAACGTTTTATGGCAAAGACAAAGTTAAAAAGCAGATTATCTTTCAATAAACGGTTTTACATGTGAAATATGGTGTAAACCTTTACTCTTCCTAGTACGCAGAATTTCAACTTGAATGCAATTATCATGCGGTATTCGCCCGTAAAGAATACTGGAATCTTGCTCAAGGTTAGCGTCAATGTTATTTTTCTCTGAGCCAGCCGGCGCACGCGGCTGCCTGCGGTGTGAGTCATTGTCTGTTTCTTTGTTGGCGCGCGTCGTTATTGGGATTAGGAGACCTAACTTCTACAAATTCACCGTGACGAGAAGGCCCTGCTCTGTTTGAATCCCGCCAGTTCTGATGCAATTGACGTCTGTCGTTATGATCATATCGTCTGTCGTCATTTCGGTAGAATCCGTAGTTTCTTCCTTGTCGGTCACGTGGTGGAGAATTTCTCCCTGAATCGTAACTCCGCGCTGAACTGTTGCGTCTGAAGTTATTCTGTCTCCCCTGGTAATAATTGTTTTGGTTCCCATATTGTCTGTTTCTGTGGTTATCTCTGTCATATTCATTACTACGGAAATGCGATCTTTCTCTGTAACTATTATTACTCTGCCAGTGGTTGTCATATGGGTGGTGTCTGTTTTGGTCACGATTTGCGTTGTGAGAATAGCCTTGTCGTGTCCGGTTATTGTTTCTGTCGTCACGGAATTGTGACGGATGTGACCTGTAATTGTTGTGTCCTTGTTTTCGCGTTCCGCGATTGTCAGTGTCAATTTCTAGTTCTTGTAACAGTCCCTGAAAAGCTTCAATGTCGTCTTTGCAACGTCCTGCTAAAATGATATGCCGTAAATGTTCAGGTAATTTGATTAAGCAAATGCGGATGAGTTCTGAGGGGCTGTATGGGTTTGACAGATACTGATTCTTATGCAACATGTCTTCAAAATATTTCACAAGACTGGAAAATTCAGATTGTTCGAAATGTTTCATCATTATGATACCATGTTTTACACGGTCTTGTGTAGCTTGAGACCAATACGCTGAGAGGAAGGCATGATAAAAATCTCCTTCACTGTGACAATCGTGAATGACCGATCGCATTCTTACACCTGGTTCATTCTCTAAGTAGCCACACATAAATTCTAACCTGTGCTCCAATGACCAGTTGGGAGGGAAACAATGAGAGAATTGATGGAGCCACGCTTGTGGATGAATGTCGTTGGCAGAATTCTTAAACGTTTTGAATTTACGTGTAGTAATGAACAGCTTATAGTCAAAATCATCGTGTCGGCGAGTAGCATCTCGGTCATAGTTACGTCGTGTCGGCGGTTCCATCTCAAAATTCGGTGTACCTTGCCAATTTCTTTCATAATTACCGAAATGCCCTGTGTTATTATTTTGTGGCTTTTGCGTATTTCTAAGTTCCTCTTCCCGTGTTGGAGCGCGAGTGTCTTCTGAAATACGTAATTCTTGTATTACCTGTGTCAGCTGATCTTGTACTTCCCGGATTTCTCTTTGGTGTTGCGTATCAATTTGATTCAGATTTTGTTTCAGTTTCCTAATTTGTTCGCTCTGTTCTGTGTCATTAAAGACTACCGGTTTTGCGTCATTCAGATTATCATCTACCTTCGTAGATAAATTATTTAGCTGATCCGAAAGTTCAACTACTTTCTCTGATAATGAACACATTTCCTCAGTGTGTTTTTCTGAACCAAGTTTCAGAGTGTCCATTTGTGTTGAAATCGAATCTACTGTGTCCTTTAAGTTATCCTGAGTTTTTGCAAGTTGCGTAACCGAATCGGTAGATGCAACTGAGTCAAATTTAGCTTGCAAGGTCTCATGATTTTCATGAACAATAATTTGCAGTTCTTTTATGGCTGC
Organism: Schistocerca piceifrons; assembly: GCF_021461385.2. Taxonomy (NCBI): domain Eukaryota; kingdom Metazoa; phylum Arthropoda; class Insecta; order Orthoptera; family Acrididae; genus Schistocerca; species Schistocerca piceifrons. The sequence continues at coordinate 953,690,680 of NC_060138.1, forward strand.
TTCGTGATTCTGTAATGCATTTTCATGCCGCGAAAAAATAGGTTGAAAATGCTCACAAATTTGTGTTTTTACGTCATTACAGACTTTTTGACATTTAGATTCAATGTTATGTAACTCAGTAGTTAAATCTTCACGTGTTTGTTCAAGTGTGGTGTCTAACTTTTGAAGATTTTGTTCCATTGTGTCTAACTGTTGCTGTGTTTGTCTCTGATGTTGTTCCATTGTGTCTAACTTTTTAAGATTTTGTTCCACTGTGTCTAACTTTTTAAGATTTTGTTCCACGGTGTCTAACTTTCGAAGATTTTGTTCCATTGTGTCTAACTTTTGAAGATTTTGTTCCATTGTGTCTAACTTTTGAAGCTTTTGCTGTGTTTGTCCCATTTGCTGTATTAATTGTAATAACAATGCACTGGTGTCTGGAACATGTTCCTCAGTGCTTTTCGGCAGTGAATTTGCACCGGCAACATTCACATTTTGACAAGCAGAAAATGTGTCATGACTTATTTGAGAAAACGGTGAGGAACCAAAACCTGAATCTACAGTATTTGCGAGATTGTTTCCTGTCATTTCGGATTCCTGAGGCGAGCTGTTGCCGACCGATCGATCGATAATACTTCCCTGTTCTCTAATTGTTTCACTGTCTACACCATTGTTTGCCGCCTGCTCCATTTCCCTATGAACAGTTACCAAATTACTACTTTGAATGTCTGTTAATTCATTACTCTGCGGCGCTAACACACTGCTTTCATTTTCACTGTCATTTCTCATTTTACTTTGGAGCCTAGTATTACGTTTTTCACACGCCATTATTGTCACAGTATTTCACACGACAACACAGAAAAACACAATTTGAAGAGCAAAAATAAGAGAACACATTAACATAGCACTGAAAATAATATCTAGTTAATTGCAGCTGCGAAATACTTGGTGCAAATCTACATGCATGCCACAACTGTTTTACTGTACAACAATGAAAGACTGCAACTACAAAGGAGATTTTCTCTACAATTACGCGCTAGCAATAAACAAAATCTACACTAATTACACAAACTACAAGAAAAAATGAGAAGATTCCAGTGAGGTATCCTGGCAGGGTCGCCATATGAAACGTCCCCTTTGAACAATTTTACACGACTGTGCTTAAACTGACACACAATATTTTGTTAGCGCAACGCAATCTGACTTTCAAAATTCCCTACAAAAGAATGGCCCTGACTAGCATTAAACTATACCTTTTACAAATCACTTACCTCACAAAATCTTCGCTGCTCAAGCTACTGCAATACAGCGAGCGCCACTACTGCCAGCTAAATAAAAGATTCAAACTACTGAAGGCACTAACTACTGATAGGGATAGTTAGCAAATGAAAGATATTAATAGAGAACAAACAATGTATTTACCTTAATATCATCACAAGTCATAATATATATATATATCAGTTCATGACAAATTGCAAACCTCCGCCATCTCTCTCCCCACATCCACCACTGCTGGCGGCTCACCTCCAACTGCGCAACGCTACACGCTGTTCACAGACAGCTGCCTAACACTACAATGGCGAGTATTACAACAATGCAGAGCAGACACAGACTGCCCACAGCACAGCCAGTGATTTTCATACAGAGGTGGCGTTACCAATAAAAAAACCTAAACAGCCTACTTACATAGAGAAAACATAAACAGCCTACTTACAGGACTTCTAACATGAGTTGAGGCGATTCCCCCTTTTGTGCATACCATTCTAATTCTTCATCCACTTTATCTCGCATCATTCCTAATTGTTTGTTTATAACTGGTATTTCTTCTAATTTTAGCTTTTGCTCAAAGAGAAGTGTGACATTCCAGTATGTTACACTACCTTTCCCCGTATCTATTATCGCTCATCTCTCATTTAAAAAACCTGCACCTATAATCAAATCTACAGTTGGTTTAGGTATAATCACAAAGTTAGCTTCAATCTTTTGAACTTGACACGAAAGAGTTAACGTTGTTTGTCTCGTAACTTCCGCAGCATTGTTTCTAATAAAACCTCTTACTTTAACCTTACATGTTTTCAGAACTGGAAATTCCTCATTGTCATTACACTGCATGAATAACTTTTCTGAGATAGCAGTCAGTTCACTTCCGCTATCAATTAGATTATTGACTGGGATATGCTTTACCATGGCCTTCACAATTGGTTGAATTTGAAATGGTTGGTTCTGTTCTTCTTCTTCTTTCATCAACAAATCCTCCATTGAATCATACATGAGTCTTTTCAGGAATCTCCCTTTTGAATTCGAACTTTCTGTAGGATAAGCTTCGACTGCTACTTCTCTCTCTTTTATTTACTCTTCTCTATTTCTTCCTTCATTTACGCTTTCTTCAACATCCTCGACTTTTTCCTCATCCTCGTCTATCTTCTCCTTCTTCGTCGCTACTTCCACATAATCGCACTTAAATGCTCTAATTATCGCTTCATAACTTTTTTCGTTACATATCGTGGGTTGTGTTCCCACTAGTAACTTATTTTCAACTTCTGTCGACTGTGCATTATATGCATTGAATTCACTTTCCCTGGTTTCCATTTCAAATAGCTCTGCAATACTCATTACTTCGTCCTTTCCTCCTACATTCATTGTCCATGCCTCTAGTAATTCATCTTCCTCGTCAGTATTCTCCCAATTAATGTTGTCCCAACACGATAGTGTTATTTTCCTGTCTTCGTTTTCGTCTGGTCCCTGCGAATTTGTTTCTTCCTTCTTCTCTTCTCGTGATAAGGTATTTACTTCTGTGTTCAAGGTGCTGCAATTGTCCTGGGTCGGTGCGTCATTCTCTTTGGCATGGGCGCTTAGCTGTCAATTCGAACGTTTTTCGGGTTTTGGTGGTCTTACCCCCACCTCTTCTATCTATATACTCTTTTCTTGTTCAGCTTGTTGATATTGGTTTCTTTGTTGATAATTTGTAGATCTATTGGTTCTCAAATACCCGTTCCGGTTGTCGTTATTCCCTCTGTAATAGTTGTTGCCGTTCCTGGGTGAATTATAGTTATTGCCGTATTCTCTTCTCAATCCGTAACCGTTTTTTTGTCGAAATTTGTTGTCATTTCTTGGTGTGAAGTTATCACGTGGTTCGTAATTATTGTTTCTTCGTACTGTGTCTTGTGGATTCCACTGCTTTTTGCTATCGTTTTCATGTGCGCTTCGTCTTTTTCTTGCCTCATCTTCTGAAAATGTAACCTCTAGTTCCCGTAGAATTCCTTTACATGCTTTAACGTCATTGCCTCCGCGACCTACTAATGATTGCTGGTATTTCAATGGTAACTTCATCGCGCATAATTTAATCAACTCTCCGTCACTGTATGGTACATCTAAGCACTTATTTCTCTTTGCCTTTTCTTTCGAAAAATTTCACGGGACTCTTCTCTCCTGAATTTTCATAATATGGGTTCTGTAATAATTCGTACCTCACTCTGTTCTGCGCTTCACTGGATCAATATCGTGAGAGAAACTTCTCTCTGTAATCTTCGTACGATCGGCATGTCGCTACAACATTCTGCATGGTTTCTGCGACTGTTCCTGACATGTGTGCACATATAAAGTCTAATTTGTGTGCTAGCGTCCAGTGTTCTGATAATCCTACTGGAACTGATCAATAAAAGTTCGTGGGTGTAATGAGTTTCCTTCTCGAAAGTGTTGAAATTTTCTGACTGTGAGGAAATGATCATTGTCGTACTTTATCATGGTTCCATACGAAATTCGCGATTCTTCGCCACTTTTGTTTGTGATCATTTCTCCCGTTGTTCTTTCCGGTTGTGTAGATCCATTGGATATTGTCCACTGTAACTTTCGCCTACCCTTGCGTAGTATCGTTGAAGTGGTACGCAATAATTTTCTTCCATCGGTTGTGAACATGTAGCTGAATGCATTGCACTGCACTCTTTGCGACCTGGCTTTCCATTGTCGGGTATTGGTTCGGTATCTTGTCTGGCTAACCTTGCCGCTTCATTGCACGATCCAGACTGTCTTGAAACATACGTTTGTGGTTCTGCATGTGTTTGTCGTGCCGTTATGGTGCGTTATCTGTCCAATTTCTCGCGATACTGCATCGACTGTTGTACTGTCCTCTATTCTCTGTCCGCCTTCATGCTGGGTCTCTAGCTCAATTCGGTCAAGGTCTCGATCTGCCATTGCTAATCTTTCTGATTCCCTTATTTTCTGTTTTAGAAGCAATTCACGCGCCCCACTTCTCGTTAACATGCGCTCATACGATCTCACGCGTTTCATAAACTTTTTGTGCACACGACTTGACTCTTATTATACCCAAGACTGACAATCCATTCACTTACTTGTTGGGTCAGAACCAACTTGTCAACGATGTATCCGCCACCTGTGCACTTACATTGGAGAGAAAACTTAATTCTAAAAATATTAAAATTCATAACTTAACTATGCTATTGTCTCTGCTAGACTGTCTCACTTTCCATTTAATACTTTCTTACCATCTATCGCTGCAGCTACTGTTTTCAACTATTTATGCCTTTCAAATAAAAAATTATATTACGAAAATTTTTAACAGGATATTTTTCTGGCCTAGTTGGGCATGTGGTCGACTTTCAATCATGGTATTTTACCATCCTGGCAGGGTCGCCATTCTCTAACATTCTGCGTGGTGTCTGTCTATTCTAAGTCATGTCTCCCTACCACTTTCGCATAACGACGCTCTGAGAGTGTTTTTTAGGGAATTGACTAGTTTGAACCTGTGGTACGGAGACGCCAGACCACATATGACATGTAGAGTTCACAAGAGTTCGGTGAGACTAGCGATGATATAATCAAATACTTAATGATTTCAGCATCAGCTCCACTGCGTTCCCTGTAAAAGAATCTTAATACTAACTAAATTTAGTGGAAGGGGTTCAAGGCTTTCCTATTTTTAGTTAGCTGGTAAAATAACGTCGAAAAAGCAGTTAAGTTTACCATTGGAAATTTTATTCTACCGACAAAACATTGTTCATAAATTGCACTATTGATAAAAGGAAATATTTTAATACAGGATGATAAAAACCAACTACTTTAAACAAAAACGAATATTACCTGAATGGGTTTCCAAGTTCTACAATGGATCGAAGGATGACCTGTGCCATATCACATCTATAATATAGATTTAAGTTAAGTTTCATAAAAGAGAAAGCTATCAAAATGATCTACAGTGACCCTCAATTATCTTTAATTACTACCTATCTAACTTGTCGTAAATTGCAGTGGCTGATGTGGCTTCTCAATAATTATCTAACAGAAAAATCATCGCGTTTCAGATTTTAACTTCTAGTAACAAATGTGAACACCATTAGATTTAATTGACGATCGACACTAGTATTACGTAAAAAGGGGATGTAACAGACGAGACTTCTGCAGTTCTGAGTGAAGCCTTATGCGCTCAAAAATGCGGCATCACGTGTGTTCATTACCTTGTCGGTGTTTAGGCAGCGTCAGTGGGCGGCGGGTGGCGCAGCTCCACACCTCGCTGTCTCGGAAGCAACTCTCTCCTAACTTCCTTACTACAATTTACCGAAGTTGGTTTAAGAAAAGCTATCTGCCTGTGTTTTCAAGGGTCTCAATGTTAACCTTAAGCTCCGCCTACAGAATTCTATCTACCCAATGAGAAACGTTATACTTTTCATGTTGGGGCAATGTTTTTAACATTTTCAACGTAACAGAGACGCGAAAAAATCTCACGCTAAAACTTGCAGCTGGTGTGGCCCTTTTAGTGTTATCATAAGATCTCTACTGTTCTTCTGGAGGGCTCTGTCTTTTAACATGGGCTGGGGGGTGGTTTTGGCGGTCAGCTTGCGACGTGGGTGTCCGTCCCTTATCGTAGGGCCTCCTAGCCTACACGATTCTGCTCTCGGCTTATGTTCTCGTTTCTCCCCTCAGAACTGCGTCTGTTTCACGGTGGGAAGGTATGACATGCATGTAGGTGTTCTTGTGTTAGTCTGTGATATTGCATTTGCTCACTCGTTGATCGTATTACTTCGGTCAGGATTTATTCGGAGCTATGTGACATACCGTATGATTTTCTTATCATGTCAGGGTTTTCATGGAAGGTGTTGGATTTGTCTGACACCTTACATGGTCATCCAGCCCACCTAACATTACTCCTCTGGATTTGTTACTGTGGGGTTCTATTAAGGAAAAGGAATGTTGTACCAAAGTGACAACTCTGGAATAACTCGTAAGAGGATTAGAGGTAAAACTGGGGCAGTTACACCACATGTCCTGTTACAGATGTTTAACAAACCAAATTTCAAGACTTTTGATATCTATTACTGCTATGTCTCTTCTTCATGCATCGAATATACGTTGTATTTCACAATAGAGCGGTTCGTCTCTGACACGCTGTATGTGAACGTAAATCATACTTCGACTGGATCGTATAAAAAGAAACTATAAAGTATTTCCATGAGATTTCAGAATTGGACTCAGATTCAAAAATTTGGTGGAAGTCATTGCTAGGGAGGTATCCATTCCAAAAATTTAGATTATTCGGAAAAACTTAAACCATGAAAACATATTTAAGAATACACCCCATCGCCACTGCACAATATCAAAATAATAAGAGGGTGATAGAACGTCACACATTTGTTAATATAAGTGCATCACGAGATGGACAAAGCACGCGTCTAATTCGAACCTGCTGTGGATGATCAAAAATACGGAAAGTGTACGTTAACACCTGTGTCACCACTAGGACTAATGTTTCAGAGCATTGGGAAGAACTGAAAAAATTATCCTCCCATTGGCCGGCCGCTGTGGCCGAGCGTTTCTAGGCGCTCCAGTTCGGAACCGCGCTGCTGCTACTTTCGCAGTTTCGAATCCTGCCTCGGGAATGTATGTGTATGATGTCCTTAGGTTAGTTAGGTTTAAGTAATTCTAAGTCTAGGGGACTGATAACCTCAGATGTTTAAGTCCCATAGTGCTTAGTGCCATTTGGCCATTTCATCCTCCCAGTTACATAATCCAGTCAACGAATATTTGCCAGTTCCAGCGACACTGCACTCCCAGCCTTTACTTTTAGAGGTAGGCAGCAGTTGTCAAAGTCATGTACCACACTATTGGCGAAATGACTGGATAAAATATTGTTTTTGAGTGTCTGTACGAAGGTAGAATGAAAAGTTTAGGTAAGGTTTTAATTATTTGCTTTTGGGACCTCTTCAGCTATTTTTCTGAAAATTTGTTCTTCAGTATCAAATTTAAAGTTCCATATTTCTCAAAACTGTAGTCGGCACTGCAAATTAAAACATTGCTTAATGTAATGCTGGTATTATTCAATTTAAAACATTTTAAAATCGGCTATGTCTTTGTGTTATACGTAGATTACAAGAAAGATGGCGAGATTTCAGACTGTAGAGAGTTCCTAATCTAAACCTTTTATGAAAAATATGTATGGATACCTCGAGATATCGATATGTAACCTTTGCTACCCTAATGAGAACGTTTGTTTCTTAGGAGACCACACATGAGTGAAGTATCGATACTTTATTTCGATACCACGTTCTGCTCATTACGCCTGGGAAAACGCGACTAAATAGACATCTATTACGTTATGTGTTCTACTATTGTGTCCTACTACTGTACCAATATCAACACACATTCCCAGTTCGCGCGCATGGCCAAGCCGGAAATAGATATAACGATCTTTTGGCAAGGAACTCCGATACCGATCTCAATTTTGGGATAAAATATGATCAAAACCGAAAAAGACAGCTATTGAAAATAGTGGCCCATTTCACCTATTACGATGACCTAAACCCCAGCTGATGTCACCAATTCACATCATCACCACTTCCTTGTCATATCACTATTATTAAATGCAGATGAAGCACAAAGCAGCAGTCACTGAAGTAGTGACTAAATGTGCAGCGTATGAAGTTTCTCAAGAAACAGTGAAATTCGTCCCTCAAGAGTTATTCACGTGAAAAATGATGACTGATGAGCGGGTAGTTCTTATTGCACCTTCCCGCGGTATCCTTCCAGCCCGCCGCGGCCATGGAAAGCTCTCTCCGTCACCGCTGGACGGTGACCCAGTGGGCTGCCACTGAGCGCGTGACGCGCAGTACAGCCAACATTTCAGTGAGAAATGGCTCCAAATGCATCAGCGGCTCCTGCACTCGCGCGCTGAAGCCTTGATTCATCAGAAGATTATCAACATTGCCGACACGGCCGCCCGCTCGGATTAATGGCTGGCACTCCTGCGAGCGCACTCGTAACGCAATATACGAGCACGGCCATTTCTCTCACACTTCCTCATATACGCGCCACACGTAACGCACCGTGAGGGCGGTCAAAGGTCTGCCATATCTCCAACACCCTGACACCATTTTCTAGCGGCCGGCTGAAGTTACGGTGTGGCATCTAGATCCCACTATGAGTTACGGCAAGGCCGAAAGAAATACAGTCACAACATGCGACAACACTTTTATGAGAATGAACGTCTCATATATAGCAATAATCTCGACATGATTCCAGTTCTCTATAACAATTTGAATGTTGCAAAAAATAACAGACGCCGGCAGCTGCGGCATAATTCTGTTGAACTCTCCACAATTTTTCTCAAGCCAAGATCGATTGCAAGTTCTGGAGTAATATTCGATTGCTTTAGACCATGGCTACTTATTGACCATAACATAATTTTCGCGTAATAAAGTTTGATTCTCAAGTAAAGTAACGACGCTTTAGATTAAAATGTAACATAGCTTAAGATTAACCGTCTTGTTCATAAAAATCTTTTTACACTACTGGCCATTAAAATTGCTACACCACGAAGATGTCGTGCTACACACGCGAAATTTAACCGACAGGAAGAAGATGCTGTGATATGCAAATGACTAGCTTTTCAGAGCATTCACACATGGTTGGCGCCGGTGCCGACACCTACAACGTGCTGACATGAGGAAAGTTTCCAACCGATTTCTCATACACAAACTGCAGTTGACAGACGTTGCCTGGTGAAACGTTGTTGAGATGCCTCGTGTAAGAAGGAGAAACGCGTAACATCACGTTTCCGACTTTGATAAAGGTCGGTTTGTAGCCTATCGCGATTACGGTTTATCGTATCGCGACATTACTGCTCGCGTTGGTCGAGATCCAACGACTGTTAGCAGAATATGGAATCAGTGGATTCAGGAGGGTAATACGGAACGCCGTGCTGGATCCCAACGGCCTCGTATCACTAGCAATGGAGATGGCAGGCACCTTATCTGCATGGTTGTAACGGATTGTGCAGCTACGTCTCGATCCCTGAGTCAACAAATGGGGACGTTTGCAAGACAACAACCATCTGCACGAACAGTTCGACGACGTTTGCAGCAGTATGGACTGTCAGCTCGGAGACCATGACTGCGGTTACCCTTGACCTTGCATCACAGACAGGAGCACCTGCGATGGTCTAAACGACGATCCTGGATGCAAGAATGGCAAAACGTCATTTTTTCAGGTGAATCCAGGTTCTGTTTACAGCATCATGATGGTCGCACCCATGTTTGGCGACACAGCAGTGAACGCACATTGGAAGCGTGTATTCGTCATCGCCATACTGGCCTACCGCCCGCATGATGGTATCGAGTGCCATTGGTTACACGTCTCGATCACGTCTTCGCATTGACGGCACTTTGAACAGTGGACGTTAAATTTGAGATGTGTTACGACCCGTGGTTCTACCCTTCATTCGATCCAGGCGAAACCCTACATTACAGCAAGATAATGCACGACCGCATGTTGCAGGTCCCGTACGGGCCTTTCTGGATAAAGAAAATGTTCGACTGCTGCCCTGGCCAACACATCCTCCGATTGTGGCCGAGTAACTGGCGCGTCACAATAAGCCAATCACTACGGTGGTATCGTGTTGAGGCTGCATGGGCATGCAAGCTCTGTCTGACTCAATGCCCAGGCGTATCAGGGCCGTTATTACGGCCAGAGGTGGTTGTTCTGGGTACTGATTTCTCAGGATCTATGCAGCCTAATTGCGTGAAAATGTAATCACAAAAATGGCTCTGAGCACTATGGGACTTAACATCCGGGTCATCAGTCCCCTAGAACTTAGAAATACTTAAACATAACTAACCTAAGGACATCACATACATCCATGCCTGAGGCAGGATTCGAACCTGCGACCGTAGCGGTCGCGCGGTTCCGGACTGAAGCGCCTAGAACCGCTCGGCCACACCGGCCGGCAAAATGTAATCGCACGTCAGTTCTAGTATAATATATTTGTCCAATGAACACCCGTTTATCATCTGCATTTCTTCTTGGTGCAGCAATTTTAATGGCCAGTAGTGTACTTATCTTTACTTTATCGGAAGTATCCCCCAAAGTGACGTACCATTTATTTGGCACCAGAATTAACTTCAATTAGCGGATATTGCGGGAATTAAGTTGAGCGAACTAATTCCGCAAAACTTATATAAGAACTCTGCTCCACTTTGTGATCGACATCTTCAATAATAATCGCTTGGCAGCTGCTGTAAACAATTCATTTAACTATTGATTTCGTAGCCTAGATGCGACAGTATCAAGCTACGAATCCCGTCGTTAAATAAACTATTTACAAGAGCAGCTAAGCAGCTATTGTTCAAGATGGCTACTGATGACTGTGGTTGTCATTCATACAAGTTAGTATGATGCTTATCGACATTTTCCTCTAAAAAGAATTTAGGGGCAACTAAGACATCAGTGTCGACGTGCCAAGTACAAATGCCTCGACACAGGCAATTTCTTTCATCTTGAGTATTATTTTGCACTTGAAAATAATAAATTAAAACAGTTGTAAAATGTCCAGTTGTCTTTGGAGACACATTATGTGATCAAAAGTATCCGGACACTCCCCAAAACAAGCGTTTTTCATATTAAGTGTGTCGTACTGCCACCTACTTCCAGGTGTTTCATATCAGAGACCTCAGTAGAAAATAGACATCGTGCGAGAGCAGAACGGGGCGCTTCGTGGAATTAAAGGACTTCGAACGTGGTCAGATGATTGGGTGCCAATTGTGTCATATAGCTGTACGTGAGATTGCCACACTCCTAAACATCCTAAGTTCACTGTTTGCAATATGATAGTGAAGTGGAAACGTGAAGGGTCACGTACAGCACTAAAGCATACAGCCTGTCCTCGTCTGTTGATGACAGAGACCACCGACCGTTGAAGAGGATCGTAACGTGTAATAGGCAATCATCTATAACATACAGGAATTCTAATTGCATCATGATCCACTGCAAGTACTATGTCATTTAGGCGGTAGGTGAGTAAACTGGGATTTCATGGTGCAGCGGCTGCTCATAAGCCACACATCACGCCGATAAATGCCAAACGACACTTCGCTTGGTGTAAGGAGCGTAAACATTGGACGATTGAACAGTGGAAAAACGTTGTGTGGATTGATGAATCACGGTACATAATGTGGCGACCCAATGGCGCAGCGTGTGCTTATGGCGAATGCCCGGTGAACGTCATCTGCCAGCGTGTGTAGTTCAAATGGTTCAAATGGCTCTGAGCACTATGGGACTTAACTTCTGAGGTCATCAGTCCCCTAGATCTTAGAACTACTTAAACCGAACTAACCTATGGACATCACACACATCCATGCCCGAGGCAGGATTCGAACCTGCGACCGTAGCGGTCGCGCGGTTGCAGACTGTAGCGCCTAGAACGGCTGCCCAGTCTGTAGTGTCAACAGTAAAATTCGGAGTCGGTGGTGTTATGGTGTGGTCGTGTTTTTAATGGGGGGGGCTTGCATCTCTTGTTGTTTCGCGTGGCACCATCATATTTCAGGCCTACAATGATGTTTTAAGCACCTTCTTGCTTCCCTCTGTTGAAGAGCAATTCGCGGATGGCGATTGCATCCTTCAACGGCCTGTGGCAAAGTGGTTACACGACAATAACATCCCTGTAATGGTCTGGCCTGCACAGTGTCCTCACCTGAATCCTACAGAACACCTTTGGGAGGTTTAGGAACACCGACTTTGTGCCAGCCCTCACCGACCGACATCGATACCACTCCTCAGTGCAGAACTCCGTGAAGAATGGGCTGCCATTCCCCAAGAAACCTTCCAGCACCTAACTGAATGTGAGCCTGCGAGAGCGGAAGCTGTCATCAAGGCTAAGGGGTGGGCCATCATCATATTGAATTCCAACATTACCGATGGAGGGCGCCACGAACTTGTAAGTCATTTTCAGCCAGGTGCTCGAATACATTTGATCACATAGTGTACTTCGTCTTGGCAAAATCTGGTTCCAGCCTAGTAATCTATGAATCTAATGGATTGTTGTAATACATTTAAAGGATGTGAAAAAAATAATGAACAAAATTTTGAACTTTATGAAAGAGATAAAGAGTAACATTGTATGTAATGAAAATGTCTCCGGTGCATCGTTTCACCGCTTGTGTTCCATGAAGGTTTTGAACTTAGTTTTGATGTTACAGTCAGGATATATCTCGATTTCTCTATTCCGCTGAACGTCTGGTCAGCGTGGCCACTCGCAAACGAGTCCAGCATGGCAAGAATCTGTCAGCATCAAGATATGAATACTTGAAGTACTCAACAGGAAAGAACAAAATCGGTTCCAGACGACCTACAGCACATCTGGATATGTCACTGAATTAGTAATAGAAAGGACGATTCCAACGTACTTATCACGACACATGTAGCATCCCTTATTAATATTTATGTGTAAATCTTGTTTTAATAAATATATTCAAATTTATACAAACATACATAAACAAATAATACACCAACGAAATGAGAATTAAACAATGACGTAGTGAAGAAATGTGACAAGTTAATAGACAAAAGAAGACGCTGTTATAAAGAAAATGGCCACATTACCGTGAGGATCGCCAGCACTGTAATCCTCCGCAGTTGCGCTAAGAGGTTTCAGGCGAAGAAAATTGACAACGCCCGGCAGAGCGATGTGCTGACCACATTCCACTTCATATTCGCATCCAGTGACGCCTGGAGGCTGAGGGTAACGACGGTCGGTCAGTACCGTTTGGCCCGCTTAGGCTTGTTTGGTCTGAGTTCAGTTTACACTACAAGGTTAGTATCCTTGGTTTCTTTGTTTCCAATGGTGTAATAATATCGTAAAACCAAAAACTGATTAGAGTAGTACGGCAGGGTTAGAGAGGAACTATCATCCAACATGGGTAGGAACCAGTAGCTCCTGATAATAGTATAAAATATTTACAATATTTTATTTAACACGATTATATATACCATCAGTACAATGTTTACGATTTTTTAAAATTTTTATTGCCTGTTTAATATAGAAATATTTGTAAGTAGTGGAGGAAATTAGCTCAGCTCTACAGAAGTTAAGAGGTGGCGTGAATACAGTAGTAGCAGTCATGTGACGTAACTGAGCACAGAGCAAGAAAGGCATGCTGATGTTCGTGGTCTATCGTTTGGTCAGTTGAAGGAGGAAGATCCAGTGCGGACTTGGAGACACGTGTGATATAGTGTATGCACGTAGTTGGTCTTTGTTTCTCGGCAACGATACGAGTGCGTCTACAGAGCAACAAGCTAAGTGTTTGTTATCCTTTTCTTTGTTTTTCAAGTAATATATTTACTAAATTTGGTGCATGTTTCTCTATTGATGAGGGTAACATCACGTTCTTGTAAGCTTAAATTCATTCAATCTTTAGCGCAATTGTTGCTCAATGAACTCCCAGCTACGTAGCTCTTTAACGCATCAGTGTTGGTTGGTAGCAAGTCTCATATCGAAGATTGTCTGCTTTTATAGTTCTTCAGTTAGTCTTCCTAGAGGGATAGGATGTATGCATTCTGTGAGCGGAGGCAGGAGAAACTGGCCGCAGTTCGTTAACAGCTGAACGTGCTTTTGGCTCTGGTTAATCACCTTCTGGCTGCTGCCTCGGGGTCTAGCGGTGGCGGAGAATCTGGAGCGGCGCCTGAGACACCTCGGATGTCGCTTGATTTCCCCACAGGCTCTGCTTCCGAGGCACCTCCTAGCGCACCCAACGCTGTGGATCCAGCCTTGCAGCATGGTGAGTGGCGGTGGTAAAGCGTTCGCGTTCCTCGAGGCGGAGGGCCAATGCAGAGATAGGCCCTCGTGCACCGTGTGTGTGGACAGATGGCCACTCCTTTAGCAGAGTCCGAGAAGGCACACGGAAGGGGGGAGGGGGAGATGATGTTTACTGGGTATAGGGATCTCCAATGTTAGACACGTTATGGATCCCCTCAGGCAGACAGCATTCAGGGTTGGTAAGAAAGCCATTCTGCACTCGGTATGTCTGCCGGGAGACCTCACTCGAGATGTGGAGGCGGCCTTGGCTGTGGCTACAGAGCATGCACGGTGCAGTCGTTTGCAGGTTGCGGGTTACGTCGGTACCAACGATGCCTTTCACATGGGTTCTGAGGCTATCCTGTTCGTACAGGCTGCTGGTGGAGGTGGTGAAGATTGTTCGCGCGGAGTGTAAGTAGAGCTTGCAATTTGCAGCACTGTTCCCAGACAATCGGGGTCCTTCCGTTTGGCACCTAGTGGAGGGTATCAACCAAAGGCTTCGTCCACTGTGTGACGGTCTTGGCTGTGTTATCGTGTGGTGATCTGTAGGACTCCCCTTGATAGGTCAGGCGTGCACTACATAAAGGAAGCAGCTACTCGGGTAGCAGAGTACCTGTGGAGTGCGCATGAGAGATTTTTAGGCTTATCGGTAGTTTGAGGTGCTCTATTAAACACTCACCAATCGATTCACAGCAAGGGAACTCAAAAGGCGCTCAGAATAAAGACACTCCGACTGTCACAATTTTGTCAGTAAACTGTCAAGGTATAGGGAATAAAGTACCAGAATTTACTGCCCTTCAAGATAGTTCTCGCGCTCACATCATTCTTTGGACCTGGAACCTGAAATGGGAAGCTCTGATATATTTAGCGAGTAGTGGAACGTATTTCGGAAAGACGTATTAGAGGCCATAGGAGGGGAAGTGTTCATTGTAGTTGAAAAAAACATTTGCCAGAGAACCCAAGAAAATACTGGTCGCATGTAAAATCGCCAATCCGATCTAAGGCTTCCATTCAGTATTTTGTTGACCAGTCTCATTGGCAGTTGAATTCAGCAAAACGAAAGCCGATGTTTCAAATATGCTGGTGAAGAAGTAGTTCACATAGGAGAATCGTACAAACGTTCCATCATTTGACCATCGGATGACATAGAAATAAGCATACCTGGCGTAGAGAAACAACTGAAAGATCTAAAAACAAATAAATCACCAGGTCAGTTAGATTTTACATGTAGTACTCTCCGACACCCGTTGTATATGGGTAGTGTCTTCGATTAGTAATCAAAATGTGCTTGGTCCCGGTTTCGATACCCACCACTACTAAAGTTTTAATTAATAATCAGCATTGGCGGCCTAAAACATCCTGCATAAGAAGTCACCCTCATTCTGCCAAAGGCCTTGTCAAAGAGGGCGGAGGAGAGGACAAGGGTTCAATGCACTCTGTTGTCCTAGGGATGGGAAACTGCCCTAAAGGCGGAAGAATCAACATTCATCAGAAGGATGCAGAAGGCAATGGAAACCACTGGATTAAAGACCCCTTACGTGTATCTACAGGGAATGTGACCTGTAATTGAAAAAAAGGGTCATGATGACTCCTCCATTGGCAAAAGATTCTGGAGCAGTCACCCATTCGCATCTCCGGGAGGGGAATAAACGATAACTTTCTACGAGTCTGGGACTGGAATGTCAAAGCTTGAACGCAGTAAAGAAACTTTAAAATCTGAAAAGAGATATGAAAAGGCTCAATCCTGATACAATTGGGGTCAGTGAAGCGAAATGGAACGAAGATACGGATTTCTGATCAGATGAGTGTAGAGTAATACCAACACCAGCAGAAAATGGTATAAAGGGAGTAGAATTCGTTATGAATAAGAAGTGAGGGCTGAAAGTGTTTCTGTGAACGGTTCAGTGGTAGGGTTGTTCTTATCAGAATCGACAGCAAACCAACACAGACAACGATAGTTCGGGTGTACATGCCGACGTCGCAGGTAGAAGATGAAGAGAGAGATTAAGTATACGAGGATACTAAAATGGCAATACAGTATATAAAGGGAGATGAAATCTAATAATCACAGGGGAACTGGAATGCAGTTTTAGGTGAAGAGTAGAAGAAAATATTATAGGAGAGTATGGGCTCGGGACAAGGAATGAGAGAGGAAAAAGAATAATTGAGTTCTGTATTAAATTTCAGCCAGTAACAGAAAATACCCTGTTTAAGAATCACAAGAGGAGCAGGTATACTTGGAAAATGCCGGATAATACAGGAAGATTTCAGTTAGATTACATCATGGTCAGATACGGGATTGTAAGGCGTACCCAGGAGCAGATATAGACTCAGGTCACAATATGGTAGTGATGAAGAGTAGAGTAGACTGAAGTTTACGACATTAGTCAGGAAGAATCAATAGGCAAAAAGTGAGGTACGGAAGTATTAAGGAATGACAAGATATGCTTGTAGTTCTCTATGGCTGTAGATACAGTAATAACGAACATCTCAGTAGGCAGTAAGGCTGAAGAGGAATGCACATATCTAAAAAGCTCCATCACAGAAGTTCGAAAAAAAAACATAGGTACAAAGAAGGTAATTGCGAAGAAACCATAAGTAAAAGAAAATATATTTCAATTGATCGATGAAAGGAGGAAGTTCAAAAACGTTCCGGGGTCAAAAGTATCCGGACATCCCCGAAAACATATGTTGCTGCCACCTGCTGTCAGGTAATCCAAATCAGCGACCTCAGTAGTCATTAGTCATCGTGAGAGAGCAAAATGGGGAGCTCCGTGGAACTCACGGACTTCGAACGGGGTCAGGTGATTGGGTGTCACTTGTGTCATACGTCTGTACGCGAGATTTCCACACTCCTAAACATCCGTAGGTCCATGGTTTCCGATGATAGGGAAGTGGAAACGTGAAGGCAAACATACAGCACAAAAGCGTACAGGCCGACCTCGTCTGTTGACTGACAGAGACCGCCGACAGTTGAAGAGGACTGCAATGTGTAAAAGCAGACGTCTACCCAGACCATCACACAGGAATTCCAGACTGTATCAGGACCCACTGCAAGTACTATTACAGTTAGGCGGGAGGCGAGAAAACTTGGATTTCATGGTCGAGCTGCTGCTCATATGCCACACATCACGCTGGTAAATGCCAAACGACGCCTCGCTTGGTGTACGGAGCGTAAACAGTGGACTATTGAACAGTAGATAAACTTTATGTGGAGCGACGATTCACAGTACACAATGTGGCGATCAGATGGCAGGGAGGGAGCATGTCGAATGCCCTGTGAACTTCATTTGCCACCCTGTGTAGTGCTAACAGTAATATTCGGAGGCGGTGGTGTTATGGTGTGGTCGTGTTTTTCATGGAGGGGGCTTCCATCCCTTGTTGTTCTGCGTGGCACTATCACAGCACGGGCCTACACTGATGTTTAAAGCACCTTCTTGTTTCCCACTGTTGAAGGGCAATTCGGGGATGGCGATTGCATGATTCAACACGATCGAGCACCGAATCCTGTAGAACACCTTTGGGATGTTTTGGAACGCCGACTTCGGGCCAGACCTCAGCGACCGACATCGACACCTCTCCTCAGTGTAGCACTCCGTGAAGAATGGGCTACCATTCCCCAAGAAACCTTCCAGCATCTGACTGAACGTGTGCCTGCGAGAGTGCAAGCTGTCATCAAGCTAAGGGTGAGCCAAGACCATATAGAATTCCAGCATTAGCGATGAAGGGTGCCACGAACTTGTAAGTAATTTTTGCGAGGTGTCCAGATACCTTTGATGACATAGTGTACAAGTCGCTGACGAATGAAATAAATAGGAAGTGCAGGGAGGCTAAAACGAAATGGCTGCATAAAAATGTGAAGAAATCGAAAAAGAAATGACTGTCGAAAGGACAGATTCAGCATACAGGAAAGTCAATATAACCTCCGGTGTCATTAAATCAAGGATGGTAGTATTAACAGTGCAAAGGGAATTCTACTGTTAAATGCAAAGAAAAGAGCGTATAGATGGAAAGAATACATCAAAACCTATATGTGGAGCGAGATTCGTATGATGTGACAGATGAAGAAGCAGGAGTCGCTTTAGAAGAGATAGATGATGCAGTATTAGACTCAGAATTTAAAAGAGCTTCGCGAATTTAAGATCAAATAAGGCAGTAGGGATAGGAAACACTCCATCAGAACTTCTAAAATCATTGGGGGAAGTGTAAACAAAAGGACTATTCATGATGGGATGTAGAATGTATGAGTCTGGCGACATACCATCTGAATTTCGGAGAAATACCTTCCACAAAATTACGATGACTGCAAGAGCTGACAAGTGCGAGAATTATCGCTCAAGCAGCTTAACTGCTGAAGCATCCAAGTTGATGACAAGAATGACATATAGAAGAATGGAAAAGAAAATGGAGAATGAGCTACATGACGACCAGTTTGGCAGTAGAAAAGGTAAAGGAACGAGAGAGGCAAATCAGACGTTGCGGTTGATAATGGAAGCAAGACAAAAGAAAAATCAAGACACGTTCATAGGATTTGTGAACCTAGACAAGGCGTTCGACAATATATAATGGTGCAAGGTGTTCGAAATTCTGAGAAAAATACGGATAAGCTTTAGGGAGAGACGGGTAATATACAATATCTACAAGAGCCAACGGGGAATAATAAGAGTAGATGACTAAGAACGAAGTGCTCGAATTGAAAAGGGTGTAAGACAGATATGTAGTCTTTCGCCTTTACTGGAGCAGGATGATACGACAATGAAACATGAAGGAATGACTTCCATGGTACTAGAGGGAGCTGTAGAAGTCAAAAATTGTAGACGGAGACAGTGATTGGAATACATCTAGCAAACAATTGAATACAAGTTTGCAAGTGCTACTCTGAGAGGAGTTCGTGGCAGGCCGCATGAAACCAGTCAGAAGACTGATGACAACCCCCCCCCCCCCCCCTCCCACTCTCAGCCCCTCCAAAACTCTCCGGCATTGGTCTGTTACCTAGCTTGAGTTTACCGAGAATCTCTAGTCCAGCACCAAGTCCCAAGAGACTGGAAAAAATGGCAGGTGCCTCCAATATGCAAGACAGATAAAAGAGCGGATCCGCTAAATTACAGACCAACATTCCTGAATTCTGTTTTCTACAGAATCCTTGAATATATTCTCAATTCGAACGTAATGAACTTTTTTGAGACTGAGACGCTAATGTCCCCGAATGAGCATGGTTTTAGAAAGCTTCGCTAGTGCGAAAGTCAGCCTGCCCTTTTCTCACATGATATACTGAGAACCATGGATGCAGGGCAAAAGACAGATTTCATATTTATAGATTTGCGGAAGGCATTTGACACGGTGCCCCATAGCAAGATTTTAACGAAGGTACGATTATACATAAGAGGTGCACAAGTAAGTAAGTGACTAGAAGACTTCTTAAATAACAGAACCCAAAATGTTGTCCTCGACGGCGAATGTTCTTCAGAGACAAGGCTCTCGTCAGGAGTGCCCCAGGGCACATACGTAAATAATTTGGCGGAAAGGCTGGGCAGTAGTCAGCGGTTGTTTGCTGATGACACCGTGGTGAACGGTAAGGTGTCGAAGTTGAGTTACTGTAAGAAGATACAAGACGACTTAAACAAAATTTCCAGTTTGTGTGATGAATGGCAGCTACCGCTAAATGTGGAAAAATGTGAGTTAATGTCGATGAGTAGGACGAACAAACTTGTAATGTTCAGATACAGTTTTGCTACTGTCCTGCTTGACACTTTCAAGTAGTTTAAATATCCAGGCGTATCGTTGCAAAGTGATATGAGGTGGAACGAGCATGTGGAAACTGTGGTGGGGAAGGCAGATGATCGACACTGGTTTCTTGGCAGAATCTTAGGAAAGAGCGATTCACCTTTAACGGAGACTACATATAGGACGCTGGTGCGACCAATTCTTGGATACTGCTCGAGTGTTGGGGATCCACACCAGGTCGGATTGAAGGAAGACATCGAAGCAGTTCTGAGGCGGGATGCTAGATTTGTTACCAGTAGATTCGAACAACAAGGAAGTGACACGGAGATGCTTCGGGAACTCAAATGGAGATCCCTGGAGGGAAGGCGACGTTCTTTTCAATAAACACTACTGAAAAAAGTTAGAGAACCGGAATTTCAAACTGATTGCCGAACGACTCTAATGTCGCCAACATACATGGCGTATAAGGACCACGAAGATAAAATATAAGAAATTAGGGCTCATACGGAGGCGTACAGACATTCGTTTTCCGATCGCTCTATTTGCGAGTGGTGCAGGACGGAAATGGTATTTAGTGGTGCAGGATACCGCCCACCACGCACCATATGGTAGCTTGGGCAATGTAGATGTAGATGTAGGTGTCTTTTCAGTGTAACCAGTTACGATTCTGGATGAATATTTTCTAGTGTGTTACCACGGACAGTTGCGCTGAATATCGTTTTGAGATACAATTAAATAATAAACTTCTGTGGAGTAATTAGATATTTAAATTTTTTTAGGTTCACTAATCAGGGAATCTAACCATGCCACTAGCAAAGAATTAAATGGTGCCTGTATACGACAATCTCGCTCCAAATGCATTATTATTTGGACTCCTATTTAGATATCGTGTATTAACAGCACTATATATAACCACCAATTTAGTTATGTTTCTTCAAGCTAAATAAAAGCCTGTACAGAACATCCGTCTAGTGTCACGGAGTATACTTGCCCTAATGGAGCATTTCCATTTCATTTACTTATATTTGTTTGTGTTCTGTTTTCGTTGTCTATGTCTTGTGCCACCTGACTATTACTTGAAGAATGTCTTACGAGCACTAAAAAATTAGTGTATGCTAGCCCACTGGGTATGTAAAGATGATCTATCACGCTCAAAACAAGAAGGTGTTTCGCTAATGCGGCTGCAACTTCAGCCTAACGGGCAATCAGCCCATCTTTAGTGTCTGTCGCGGTCTCGTACATCACCCAGCAGAAACGAAAATCCATAGCAGTGAGGCCGGCCATGTTACTGCCCCATATGTCCCAATATAATAATTCACGAAAACATTGTGTACACCGACGAGGTGTAGTAGGGTCCTGCCATAATGGAACGCTAACATTTTTTAAAAGAACACACTGCCATTTCACTGTTTTATCGTTTATTTAAGTACAACGCAGGTTTCGGCCTTTATGCCTTTTCAAGTATTTGATATATATATTGTGGGACACTTAACGTGTTGTCAAACCCAAAGTTGGTCACAAATTAAGAAAAAAAATGTATGACAGTAGCTCAGGAACATCAAAAACTGGGATTCTAATAGTTGCCTGACTCCAAAGGTACATTCCCAACATTCCCGGTAGTACTTCACGGAGAAAGATAAAATGTTTTCCTCCGCCAAGCGTGTTGGGTAGAAAATACGGTTCAATCAGATGGTCGTGCACAATACCAGTCTGCATATTTATGGTAAATCTCTATTGATGGTGGAAGACACGAGTTGCCTTAGGATTTTAAAACTCGCTGGCAAGGCGATTGTGGCCGTTGAATACGATTTCTTTTGTTGTTGATCCGTTTAGCTAAGGCTGCAGCTATTGTTCGTGAAACACGTGGTTGTTTTGAGCGTATTACACAGTCATTAGCAAGCAGATATCAACTGTCGATAACGTAAACGGACGACATCTTTAGCAACGGACACCGTCTCTAGACATCACTGGCGTGAAAAGCTTCATGGATCGCCAGCGGGAAAAAGGTGTACCTGTGCCTTTCTTTTTCAAACAAAAAGGTGTTGTTTTTTATCTCCCCTAACAAATGTAAAGTTTTGTGTAAGCAGTGTTATTTGTGTTGCTCCTTTTTCCTCTGCGTTGAACAGTCTTCCTACAAACACATCACCTGATATTTTCTGCACCGTCGTAACTAGCCTGTCAACATAGACGAACCGTTTTGCATCCACGCTTCCACAGTTCAGCACCTAGCATGCTGCCCACGGTAAAATAACAATTACTTGGCATATCTACTAGGAGGTACTAAACAGCCTAAGAACGTAAGAGTTGGAACAGCCAAAATTTGTCTACAAATTACGTAAATATTGATGTACCACAAATATAGCGGAAAATGAAAGTGCAGTGCAAACACGACTTACTTCCCCCCGGAACTTTTCGCCGCTCTTGGTGAGTGCCTTTCTTGTGTCTCAGTGGCGTTTCAGGAACTAACACAAACTGCAGAAATTTTAGAATCGTGTCAGTCTACCCAGTGTCAGATGTATCGAGTTCAGGCACATTTGGCACATTACAGTAACCATCTGTCTGGTATAACAATCGTTAATCCTGTGAGGTTGATTACCCGTCTTCATCAGAAACTAGCGTATGTGCTAAAGTGCGCTCCTTGAAGATTCGCCTGCTGGCTATTGGTTGAGAGGGGCAGGTTTTTGGGCTGAAACCGACGCCGAGATACGACCTTTATTGACTGAACAGCCGGCACGTGAATTACTGATCAATTTGCTCGTTTGCCTAACCCAACATTGTTGCTTATTAAGGCTATTAAGGAACTTTCCTTGGGTTCTGTGACTCAAGTTCGGTGGGTGTTATGGTTGCTTGTACGCCTTCAGGTTCACGCTGATGCCTTACAGGTTCGTCAACCCGTTTTGCTAGCCTTACTTTATCTGGTAACTAGAGACGGGTTGAGTACGCTTTGGGCGGATGTTTTGCTGGAACGTGGGTCGTTAGGGCAGCTTAGGCAACGTGTGTTAAAGCAAAAACTGTTAGCGCGTATGCTTGTTCATTTAGAGCAAGAATATTATTGGGAAGTGCAGGCGCAGCAGAAAACCTTGGGACAATATTTTGACCGAGTACGTATCGCTGCCGACTCATTAGACATGCGCATCCAAGAAGCACAGAGCATTGACCACGTTATTGAGGGAATGCAGCCCCAGGACTACTCGAGTTTTACCTTTGCGAATAAGCCTTCCTCATGGAATCACTTGCAAGATCTTGTAGATACGGAGGAAGCTCTTGCGTTTTCTGACAAATAGCGCGTTGCTTTGAGGGATTGTCAGGACAGTGTTAGTGAGTTCGCGTTTAAACAGAAGCAAACACCAGAGATCCGAAGTTGTTTTCGCTGTGGCGCTGACGCCATTTTATTCACCAGTGTTCGAAGCAACGAGCTTCCCGCCCTAATAGTTGACGTTCAAAGAAGAGGGGGTCGGTTCGTGGTAGGAATTGGCCAGTTAATTGTAGGGCTATTGGCTCATCGGCCACCCACTCCCTCCCTTATATTTTTACACTCACTGGCATCGAATACGTATGTGCCCTGTTTGATTCGGGCAGTTCGGTTTCTCTCATAGATCAGGACTCAAAAATTGTTCAAATGGCTCTGAGCACTATGGGGCCTAACATCTATGGTCATCAGTCCCGTAGAACTTAGAACTACTTAAACCTAACTAACCTAGGGACATCACACAAGACCCAGTCATCACGAGGCAGAGAAAATCCCTGACCCCGCCGGGAATCGAACCCGGGAACCCGGGCGCTGGAAGCGAGAACGCTACCGCGCGACCACGAGCTGCGGACAAGATCAGGACTGGTAGCCTACATGGAGTATCGACATTTGGGTCGATTTCCGGTTTCGATGCCGGTCGCACAAAGAGGTAGATTTGCGGATTGCTAAGAGTTGCCTTTGTTAGGCGAGGTGCGCGGCAGTTAAGCGGTGCAGGGCTTCTCATGGCCCATGAAATTTATTACTGCTAGAAACTTGAGCATACCAGTAATCCTGGGCTGTGATTTTATGCATCGTACCGGGCTAGTGCTTTATAATGCTGGCGTTACCTTCCACTTCCAGTTACCGCCATGACATTGTTGTGAATTCTATGCATGCCGTAAAGGCAGTTGGGGTGCATACCGTGCACAGTTGTGAATGCAACATTAATCTTAGTCACTTAGATGATCTGCAGCGTAAGTGTATGAGGGAACTGTTGGATCGTTATCTTGATGTTGTGTCGGACAGGGCGGGTGTCACGACTCTTATACAGTATGATATCCATCTTCTGGATGGAAGTCCTGTGAGCCAGGCGCCCTATAGGCTTCACCCTCCCGAGATGAGCGTGCTAAAATCGACTTATGTTGGAGGACGGTGTCATCCATCATTCTACCTCCGATTATGCTTCGCCGGACTTCCTTGTGCCTAAAGGGCAGGATGGCGATTTTCGAGCTGTTGTTGATTATAGGGCCCTGAACAAGAAATTCATCCTGAGCTCAGTTCCCTTGCCCGACATTCACAATTCTTTCACGAAGTTCTCTGGAGCGCGATACTGTACCGTTTTAGATTTAAATCAGGCATACTATCAAATTCCGCTGGCTAAGTACTCGAAAGCGGTTACGGCTTTCTGTACCGATTGGAACTTATTTGAGTTCAGTCGGGTTTATTGCGGCCTTGCCATTGGCACAGCTGTTCTTTCCCATCTGTTGGATAATGTTCTGTGACGTATTAAGTGTAACTGTGTTTCTGACTATCTGAATGATTTGGTTATTTTTAGCAATTCTTTATCTGAACATCCTGAGCATCTTGATCAGATTCTCTCTAGGCAGTGAACGGCTGGGCTTATGGTCAAGCCGAATAAGATTAGCCTGTTCGGTCTGGTATTTCATATTTGGGACATCTGGTCTCTTCCGACGGTGCTAGAATTGATCAAGAGCGTACTAGGGCTCTCGGGCAAATGCCCTACCCCCAAAGACAAGAAGGGCATTGCCAGGTTTATTGGCATTGCGAATTTATTTCGTAAGTTCATTGTTAATTTAGCGCAACTGGTCGCGCCACTTAATGATCTGCGTAAGAAGTATCACCCGTTTGTTTGAGGGGGGGGGGGGGGGCGGAGAAGAGCAGTAGCATGTCTTTGAAGCGATTAAAACCGCTATTGCCAATTCTCCGGTTTTAGCAGTACGACTTGCATTGAGCAGATTGGTGCCTCTCATTCTCGAACTACCGCCGTTCTTCTTCAAGAACAACAAGGCGAAAGGCCCCCTGTAGCTTATGTCTCACGTCGGTTTACTTCGGCCGAGGCTAATTATTCTGTATACGAATGCCAGGCTTTGGCAATATTGTTCTGTCTCGAGTAGTTTTTTATTTTTTATTCCTTCAAAAAATGGCTCTGAGCATTATGGGACTTAACATCTTAGGTCATCAGTCCCCTAGACCTTAGAGCTACTTAAACCTAACTAACCTAAGGACATCACACACATCCATGCCCGAGGCAGGATTCGAATCTGCGACCGTAGCAGTCCCATGGTTCCGGACTGCAGCGCCTAGAACCGCACGGCCACCACGGCCGGCTCAAGAGTTCCTTCTTGAGACGGAAATTGAAGCCCTGCGTTGGGTGTTATCCAGGCAAGACCGATCGAACAGCCCGTTGGGCGGTCCGGATATCTGTCTTCCGATTTAATGTTAAGTATGTATGGGGATCTGAGAATGTCATTGCCGATGCTATTAGCCGGATGTTCACGGAAGAGTCGGGAAAGGCGGGGAGAGCGGGGAGAGATCTCAGCCGGTTCTCGGTGCGAATAACTTTTTGAGACACCCGGGCTATTTTGTGATTCTGAGGCTAAGCAGGGGGAAGATCCCATATGGGGACCATCACACCAGCACAACATGAAAAACGTGCTCTATTACAAAAACGAGGGGCAAGATTTGCGAGGGATGAAATTTGGCTGGGGGTTTTGTGAGCATGATCTTACAGCAAATCCGTTCTTTATTGAACATGACACTACAAAATGTGAGAGTAGGAGAAGATTAAAATCTAGACACCCAGTAACACAAATGAAGAATTCAGAAAGATGCTGTTACCAGAAATAAAACAATATGTCGCCCAGACAGCTCCTTAACTCAAATCAGCAATAATAATATATAACACAACTTATTCTAAAACACATCCACACACGAGGGTGAGTCAAATGAAAACCTTAAATACTATTTACTGTACAGAAGTGCAGCGCTTACAAAGTGCATATTAAATTCCTTTAGAAAAAATTTCTTTTGGTAGTCCGCGCAAACACTCATGCACCGCGTGGCGCACCTCTTCATCAGAACGGAACTTCTTTCCTCCCATTGCGTCTTTGAGTGGTCCAAACATATGGATATCACTTGGTGATGAGGAATGGCGCCATTCCTTGCTCGCTCTCTTCATTTCCGGTTGGAGAATGTGAACCCAAGTTTCGTCCCCAGTAACGATTTTTGCAAGGAAGCCATCACCTTCTCGTTCAAAGCGCCGAAGAAGTTCATCACAAGCATCAACTCGTCGTTCTCTCATTTCAGGAGTCAGCTGCCGTGGTATCAATCTTGCATACACATTGTGAAACTGGAGCACATCATGCACAATGTGGTGTGCTGACCCATGACTAATCTGTAAACATGTTGCAATGTCATTCAGTGTCACCCGGTAATGTTCTGTGGAGTCACAACTGGTGGTGCCTGACCAGGATGAGGATCATCTTCCACTGAAGTCACACCATTCGCGAACTTCCTACTTCATTTGCAGACTTGCTGCTGTGACAAACATGCATCACCGTACTGAAGCTTCATTCGTCGATGAATTTCAATAGGTTTCACACCTTCACTACGCAAAAACCGAATAACAGAACGCTGCTCTTCACTGGTGCAAATCGAAAGTGGGGCGGCCGTCTTTATACTGATACTGCGACGGTATGTGTGCATCTGCACTATGCTGCCACCTACAGGCCCTTCAGCACGCTGTTTGTAGCACGCTTACCAACTTACAGGATAACGGCGCGAAATTTCGATTTATTATTACAAATTTAAGGTTTTCATTTGACTCACTCTCGTATTATAAGTGAGGGCTTTCAATATGTAATGCAATACATTTATTTTATTGGCCCATTTCGGTTGAAAAAATGCGGAATTTCGTACGGAAAATCGCAAAGTTTTCCTGCTGCAGCCCCTGTATTTGCATGAGGTACCGATAGGTAGCGGCGCTATACGCTGCCTTCAGAATGTCGTCTCCGACGGAGGTGCGTTCCAAGCAGGAAGCTGTCGCTCAGTTTCTTTGGACGGAAAATCAGAGCGTCGCAGATATTCATAGGCGCTTGCAGAACTTCTAAGGAAACCTGTCAGAGAACGAAAACACGGTGAGTCGTCGGGCGAGGCGTCTGCCATAATCGAAACATGTCCGATCTCCGGCGTCCTGGCCGGCTACACACAACTGTGAGTCCTGCAACGTTGGAAAGTGCTTATGCTCTCATTCGAGATAATCGGCGGGTCACAGTTTATCACATCGCTGCTCAAGTCGACGTCTCTATTAGTAGAGCTGAAACACTGGTCCAGCAGTTGGGGTTTCCACCCTGCATCCTAGGTCTCACACTTCCATCTGTTTGTTCCAATGAAGGATGCACTCTGTGGGAGCAGAGCTTGGATGATAGGGAGGTTACTGGTTCAGCAAGATGTTGGTTCCGACATGCTCAGGATTCATACATAAGCTGGATGAGGAAGGGAGCTTAGCAAAACTTGCTCAGTGTTTGCTGGCTGCCTTGACCTCGCCGTTGAATACTTCGCAGCAATTGGTGGATGACTTGAGTAAAGGCATAATCTTTTGTAAAAAATTGTTAGCAGACCTACAGGATGATGTGATAGGTTTTTTTGTTTGCCTCCGTGTCACAAAGGCAAATTTGCTAGGTACAGGCTCCACTTGATCATTTAGTCAGTAGACTGCACTCTATGTGCGCTCTTAGTAAAGATCATCTGGTGTTAACCGAGATTCAAAAATTCCAGTTCAAAGTGATAGCCACACAGCAGCAAATGTTATGCTTGAACAGGCGTTACAAAGAGCAAAATGTTGATATTAAGGTTAGTCAAAAAAGGCATGCATTAAACAATCATAGGGCTTTCGGGAGATTACCTAACCCAGTAACGGCTGTTCTAAATTGGGTGTAAAAGTTGTCCATGAAAAGTACTGACAAGTTACTGGAACTATTATTGTTGTTAGTTAGGTTGCACGAGCGGGCCAACGCGTCGTGTGTCAGTCACAGTGTATACTGCAACTTATTTAACCAGTGGCCATAGGATGTTTAGGGAGGATAGTTGCAGAACCATTAAGGCAGCACGAAACATTTTGAGAGTTTTCGGAAATCTCTCTTAAATAAGTGTGTTCGTACTTGTGAGAAGAAAGAAATAGTTGATGAACTATCGTTTTGCCAGGATCAAAATTCGTTCAATCAGCTTACATCCGTAGTTAAGCCCTTTTTTAAATTTTAATTGTGAAGTTAATTCTATGTAGCAGTAATACGGTTTTTATTAAGTTTTTTGGTCATTATGCTGTTTATCTTGCACGCCAACAATTGTTTGATTAAATTGGTGCTAATTTTTTAATTTTGTTTCAATTCATTCTGTAATCATGATCATACCACCAGTTGCTTATGATAGTATTATTCTGTAACTGTGTTGTTACCAATGTTGGCATTTTGGTTTTGTCAAACAAATGTCCTTTTTTTACTGCAGCCTCAAATTGCAGCTCGCCATTCCACTCCAGCAGCCTTGTGACCTACAATCTATCTTATCACAGAAGTTGGAAAGGAAAACATGGGCACATTGAAGGGACCTGCGAAGAAACCATGAATAACAGATGAAATGTTTCAACAGAATGAAAAAGCAGTACAGGTTGAAAGTATTTTATTTTTCTTTCGATGAAATAATATTTGTAATTTGGACTGGCTTTTCGTTCTATTGATTAACCTAAGTTGCTGACCTAAGCTACTCCAGTGTGCTGGAAGCTCATAGAAATGTTTCAGTTGATCGATGAAAGGGGAAGTACAAAAGTGTTCATGGACATTTAGGAATGCAGATACATAAGTCACTTAGGAATGAAATAAATAGGAAGTGCAGAAAAGCTAAGGCAATATGACTGCATGGAAAATATGAAGAAATCGAATAAGAAATGATTGTTGGAAGGACTTCCTCAGCACATAGAAAAGTCGAAACATCCTCCAGTGAAATTAAAAGCATGAGTAGTAACATTATAAGTGCAATGAGAATTCAGCTGATGAATACAGAGGAGAGGGCTGATAGATGGAAAGAGTACACTGAAGGCCTCTATCAGGGGGAGGGGGGGATTTGTCTGATGTCTTGATAGAAGAAAATACAAGAGTCGATATAGAAAAGATAGGGGAGCCAGCAATAGAATCAGAACTTAAAAAAAAAAAAGAAAATTGGAGGTCTTAAGATCGAATAATATAGAAAGGATAGACAAGATTCCATCAGAATTTCTAAAATCATTGGGGGAAGTCAGAACGAAATGACTATTCTCGTTGGCGAGTAAAATGCAAGAGTGTGGCGATATACCGTTTGATTTTGAGAAAAACATGATCCACATAATTCCGAAGACTTCAAGACCGACAAATCGAGAATTATCGCACAATCACCTAGGCAGCTCATACATTAATGTTGCCGACAAGAATAATACACAGAGGAATGGAAAAGAAAATTGAGGATGTGTTAGATAAAGTTCAGTTCGTCTTCACGAAAGAGGAAGGTATCAGAGAGACAATTCTGGTGTTGCAGTTGATAATGGAAGCAAGTCTAAAGAAAAATCAAGACACGTTCATGGGATCTGTGGATCTGGAAAAGGCATTTTACATTGCAGAATGGGGAAAATGGTCAATATTCTAATAAAAGTGTGAGTAAGCTATACGGAAATACAAGTAATATACAAAATGTACAGGAATCAAGGCGGAAAAGTTAGAGTGGTAGACCGTGAAAGATGTGTTTGTTTGAAACAGAAAGACGGAGATGCAGTCTTTCGCAGCTACTGACCCACATACACATCGAAAAACCAATTACGGAAATAAAAGAATGGCTCAAGAGTGGAATTAAAACTCAAATCGAAAAGATAGCAGCGATAAGATTCGCTGATGCTATTCCTATAAACATTTAAAGTAAAGACGAATTACAGGGTTTGTAGAATGGAATGAGCAGTTTAATGCTTAGAGAGTATGGATTGAGAGTAGATTGAAGAAAGAGGAAGTAATGGGAAGTAGCAAAAATGAGAACAGCGAGAAAATTATTGGTGTCATAATTTATGAAAGCGAAGTAGGTGAAGTTAAGGAATTCTGCTAACTGGACAGCAAAATAACCTATGACGGTTGGAGAAATGACATGAAGAGCAGACTAGCACTGGCCAAAAGGAAATTTCCGGCCAAGAGAACTCTACACCAGGATCAAACCTAGGCCTTACTTTGAGGAAGAAAATTCTGAGAATTACATTTTGAGCACAACATTATTACTTAGTGAAACACGAACTGTGAGAAAACAAAAAGAGAAGATAATCGATGCGTTTGATATGTGGTGGTAAAGAAGAATGTTGAAGATTAAGTGGACTGATAAATTAAAGGATGAGGAGGTTATAAGCAGAATCGACGAGGAAAGGAAAATATGGAAAACACTGACAAGATCAGGGGACAGGATGGAAGGACACCTGTCAAGAAGTCCGTTATAGCTTCCAGGGTACTAGAGGGAACTGTAGAGGACAAAAACTATAGAAGAAAACAGAGACTGGAACACCCATCAAATAAATGAGAAGGTAGGTTGCAAGTGCTACTCTGGGGTGAGGAGTTTGAAATAGGAGAGGAAATCGTGACGGGCCGTGTGAAACAAGTCAGAACAGTGTTGACTCAAATAAAGGCTGCCGTAAAGTTCTATGGTGGCTTGTATGATATTGTTGGGGACGAATATCAAAGGCTAATGCCCATTCACATTGTGTAGCAGCACGACACCGAAGTGTAGAATGAGGCGTCCGAGAAGATAGGTAGTGGATCGTCGGGATTTGGATGTTGCGTGAGGCCCGTCTGACAGGCTTGAAGAGCTCCCTGTAGTTCGTCAGTCCAACTGACGAGCGTGGAACGGCGCACCTTGTAGTGAATGAGGATAGCATGGAATCGCGCATATGCTCATCAGCCCAGGGTAAAAAGCAAAGGTAAACATCTATCATCCCCAGGTAGCGAAGGACTTCGCGCACTAGATTGGATGTAAGTGCGGATGCCCTCAGCTAGCTGATACTTACCGGTCGTGGTAACCCGAAATCTCAAGAATGTCACTTTGCTACCAACTATGACGCTTTTATGAGGATTCCAGTGTCATCAAGACTTCGGGAAACTGTGTGCAGAGATCTTTCAAGTTCTTCAGAAGATGTCGATGCCACCTAACGTCCCATCTATGTACGAGAAACACGAGTCAAGTCCCCGCAAAAATACACTAATAAAGTGCTGAAAAGTCTGTCCCATGCTCCGTAGGATATATGACATGTATGGAAATCCAAATAGTCCAAAAGGGATTTTTATAGATATCGTATCCTGCTACATCTTCACAGGCCTTTACTTGGTCAAACGTAGAGAAAACGACTCGTCCTGTCAGTTGGCATGTAAAAATGTGTGAAGTGGCAAAATGGTTTCCGGTACGTAATTGCTCAAGAGTTGAGTCTGCTACAGTCGCCTCAGGAGCGCCCAGATGTATGGTTTCTTTCATACCAGATGAACGGAGAAGCCAAGTTACTTTCTGTTGGTTGTGCCATGTCTGCTCAGGTCATTGCGTCAGTTTCTGCTTTGGCGGCTCGGAGCCTGCTGGGCGCCAGCCCCCCTGGGCCACGAGAAAACAGGACGCAGTCTTGATATCCATTGTTGAGTGGATGAGGCTATGGCAATCCGGGCAGGGTAGCACGACTGACAGGAACTCTCACAGCAGGAGCGGCTGCGGCACTGTGTGACGAGGAAGTGTATCCATGGGTCTCCGCGCAGTATAGGCTTACACGAAACCGCAATGACGTGACACAGTACAAAACGAATTTTTCCTCACATCCGAAATATGAGCTCACAGGAGAACAGGAACTCCAGCAGGACGGAGCCGTGGCAGGAAGCGTAGTGGAGTGGCTGGTGAGAAGCAAGTTAGGCGCAGTTGGTGGAATGGAGACAGGGTCCGGCGAGAGAGTTTGTGAAGTCCTGTGCTGCTGCGAGCAGCTCGGTGGTTGGATCCTGTGTTGTTCTCGGCTTGACAGTGCGTCGCTGTCGTCATCATCCCTGCACAGGACCCATGGATTTGTCGCATGTCTTCCTGTATGGAAGATTTTATTTCCTTCAGCCATTCCTCTTCGTGTCTCGGGCCGAACTTGAAAGAAATGAAGGTTATTATTTAGGAAGCTGAGATATTACATGTCCTTGCTCTCTCAATCTTTGCTTTGTGACATCTTGTCCTGATCTTTCATGTCTTGGTGGTGTGAGAAAAAGATAGCCTCTCAGTTACAATTAGAGCCCTTCCGCCTCGCCGAAACTGTAATATTTATGTGTATGATGTGGTAATATTTTTAAGCCCACAGTTTTAATTTAATCCTTAGAGCGCTTTCCTTGCACAAGGAATTGACGTGTATTATAGCCCACTAAGTTTCGAGTGTGCCCTATGTCACCTTGCAGTTGTGCCGGTTAATGTCCAGGTCATGTTATTTACCTTTCGGCTTGCTACCGGTAGAGACGCAAACAGCAAGCTAATAGAGTTCTTCATTGCTCCCGCTTTCTAAATTTTACTGAATGCCAACCATTGAACGACGCCCTACAGGACCCTGAGTTGTTTGTATTCAGTTTAGTAAAGCTGACTAAATATTTTACTAAATATTTTAGTTGTAACACAGTACCCTGTATTACTCATACTTGTTGTGTCGAGTAGTGTGAAAATTATTTAGCGGATGTTGTTGCCTTATATTTCTTCGTCGTCACTTGCTACTAAGGTGACTGGATTATATTTCGGCCAATAATTTACGACTTGCAACTTTCAATGTAAAATTGTGCACGAAGACTAGCGTAATATTACAGCACCCAAGCTGTAGTTCAGTACCTGTGCCGGTTCATGTGAAGATTTGGTATTTACATCCTAACTAACAATATTTTCTGTATCTCAGGTGCGCCTGCTATATTTATTGTTAAAGTTCGGCTGGGCCCTTCCAGCCACGAGAGCAAGCTCGGGTCCCTTCGGAGCATTTTGTCGGTTCCATCGGCTTCCTGGTTTCGGCGAAGGCAACATACACATCGGAAATGCTAGCCAGTGTGTGCAACGGCGGCAAGGGGTTCTCAGTCTGTACATAGAACCTGTCTCTATCAATAAGCGGATCCCGTAGGTAAGTTAGATTTACTGTCAAAAATTATCGTGTATACTTTTGGCTCCTTAGCTCTGATCTTTGCGTTTGCTATCTTGCTAGATTCTGATGTGCCCCTGTTACAGGGTATCAGCGAAAGAAGTTGTTCAAATTTCCAATTTATTTAAAAGTAAGATTTTAAATTGAAACTTTTCAAAAAAAATTTTCAAAAAAAATTATTATTCTTTTGGGCCTCCTATGATTTTCTCTAATTAACTACTTGTTTGTTTCAGGGAAGCGCAATTATTTCCTGAAGTAATATTGACTTTTAAGAAACTGAGAAAGTAAACGCTTTTCATGTTACTGCCCCGATAAAGGCAGTAATTTATTGAGTACAATACTATTTAGTGGACTTAACCTGTTTGGAGAGATGTTGTACCTTAATTAGAAGGTTATTTGTCTCGTTTGTTGTTAGTTTTATGGAAAAATATTCTGTGGCTTTAAATTTTTTCTTATTGTCAGATGTTGGTCAGTTAACAATTGTAATAGGTCCTTTCAGTTTTCTTATTAATCAGTTGCTCTTGTTAACGGCTGGCACTTGTTATTTATGTAATAAACATATGTTTTTATTTTTATCGGAAGGTGAATATTGTTGAAGAGAAAACTCCTGGGATCCAGTCCTTCCATCTGGGTCCTACTCCGGAAATATTAATGTAGCCAAGGTCAATCGCCACTTGAATCACCGTCGTAAACCATGCTCAAATCTAATATCATGAACCCATACGTAGCTACGAGAGAATCATTTTGAGTTGATAAGTCGTAATTTGCAGACGGTCGCGGTTACCACAAGAGTCGCTTGGGAAACACACTCACGTCAGAGCTGGTATCCATCGGAAATAGTAGTCCTGCCTGTTACCAATAAACATCGTGATAGTTTTCCAGGCTGTTGCTATTGGCAGACTAGTTCGTCTGGCATGGGAGGCTGCTGTTCACAGTTTTCGTCCAGGAACACAGCGTCTGTACCTACGCCAAAAAACGGTTGTGGTAAATAACATTCGTTCCGGTCTGGCGAAAGCGTGGAGCACACATTGGAGTATCCGTGAGATGGCATGTTTTCTCACGTTTGTGTGTACAGACGACTGCCGCCTGCCGTGTCTATCATCGGGACGAGAGGTTATATCGTCCAGGCTGTCTCTAGCTCGCTTTGTAGTAGTAACCTGTCTGTGATCTATGCCAGTGTGCTCAAATTCATCTCTTGCCTTACCGAAGGAATGCATCTTCGTTAAACAGGTTCCTTACGGAGCAAAGGAATGAGTCCAGGGCCTTCATCCGCGCAACGTATTAAGGTGTCGCAGGAAATGTGATTATCTCCTGTCGCCCATATCCTAAGCGTTACGTGTTAGAGAGGATAGCCGCAGAATGAGGTCGACTTGTGGTAACTCTTTCTTTCCGTAGACAGGCAGGTTTGTGATAATACTGAGCAGTTTAAAATTCCAATGCGAAACTGCTGAAAAAGAGACCGCGAAGGAATGACAGTGTTTGTTTTCTAAACTATTAGAGAGGAATTTCTGAAACATAAGAGTTTAGATTTCTCCTTAAACATTCCAAAGCTTGGGAACTCTAAGACTCCACTGTGTAAAGCAAGAAGAGAAGCTACCTGGAAGACCCAGAACCCTTGCAGTTATTCAGAAATTCATCTCAGCGAACACCTCTTGAAATTGAATGAAGGTAACAGTTTTGTGAAAACTCACGATCGGTCTGTACCTGATAAAATAATCTTCATGTTCGTTTATGAAAACGTGGAGAAAATCCTGTGTGAAATTGAAACTATTCTTATGGATGGGACATTTGATGTTCAAAACTATTCAACTAAACAGAAATCAGAATCTCCCGATGTATGCTTTCTGATATATAAGCTGAAGGAGGGAACAGTAAATGTTATACAAGAAATTCAAAAAGATTCCTTTGGCCTGTGTCTTCAAAAAAGAAGGAAAACATTCATAGATAATGACATAAGGTTGAAAGACATTGTAAGAGTATATAACGACTCGGTTGAGTCATTTGCTGCAGGAATGCTGTAAAAAGGAAAAATGTAAAAATTAAAACTGCTAATAAAATAGAAAGATGAAAATCAGAAAATGAATAAAACCAATTTACACATGCTCATGTACTATGTGAAAAATATCGCACAATCAGCTTAACATCTCATTCTCAAAGTTGCTGAAAAGAAAAACACATTTACGAATGAAAACTGAAGTTCTGTCGATGGCAATCAGCTTGGCTTTATGAAAAGTAAAGGCACCAGAGAGGCAGTTCTGACTTTGCACTTGATAATGTAATCGAGACTGAAGAGGAATCAAGACACCATAATAGGATTTATGGACCTAGAAAAAGCGTTCGTCAATGTGATGTTCTGAATTCTGAGAATAATAGAAGTACGTTATAGGGAAAGTTGGGTAATGTGCAGTATGTACAAGAACCAAGTGGAAACATTAAAACTGGAGGACCAGGAAGGAAGTGCTCGGATTGAAATTGTTGTAAGACGGAGACGCAGTCTTTCACCTCTACTGTTCAACCTATACATCCAAGAACCATCGAGGGAAATAAAAGAAAGATTCTAAAGTGAGATTATAGTTAAGGGCGAAAGGATATCAATGATAAGATTCACCGATGACATATCTATCCTCTGTGAAAATGAAGAAGAATTACAGAAACTTTCGAAGGGAATGAACAGCATAATGAGCGTAAAATATGGGTTCAGAGTAAACCGGGAAAAGAGAAAATTAATCAGCAGTAGCAAAAATGTTAATAGTTAGAAACTCAGCACGGAAACTGGTGGTCACAAGCAGATGGAGCAGACCATAGTAAAATAACCCAAGACGGACTAAGCAAGGGGAACATATAAAACAGACAAGCACAGATAAAGAGGTCATTTACAGCCAAGAGAAATCTCCCTGTGTCTAACATAGGCCCCAGTTTGTGGAAGAGAGAATACACGTTTGGAGCTAGAATTGTGTGGTAGTCAACCATAGGCAGTTGAGAAATGAGGAACAGAAGAGAATCGAAGCGTTTGTGATGTGGTGCTACAGAAGGGAATTGAAAATCAGGTGGTCTGATATGGAGGTTCTCTGTAGAATCGGCGAAGAAATGAATATACGGTAATAGCTTACAAGAAGAAGATCTGAAATGAAGAGGTTGGCTTCGTCTTTAAATAGTCTTTGAAAACGGCGAAGCTGAAATGCCTGAGCCATAGTAACTGTATAAATACTGTGGTCAAGACCTATAAAAGTGCCGGCCGGTGTGGCCAAGCGGTTAAAGGCGCTACAGTCTGGAACCGCGTGGCCGCTACGGTCGCAGGTTCGAATCCTGCCTCGGGCATGGAAGTGTGTGATGTCCTTAGGTTAGTTAAGTTTACGTTGTTCTAAGTTCTAGGGGACTGATGACCTTAGAAGTTAAGTCCCATAGTGCTCAGAGCCATTTGAACCACTTTTGAACCTATAAAAGTGTGAGTACAAGACACTGCATTGTTCTGTTGCGCAACAAGACAGACAAGTGCTATCACGGCAGGTGGCGACGTACTGCCTGCAGCGTTGCCGGCGTTGGTCGTGGACTGACCTGCGTACTTAGGTCGCTACAGGTTAAACGTACTGGGCTGGCCGGCCGAAGTGGCCGTGCGGTTAAAGGCGCTGCAGTCTGGAACCGCAGGACCGCTACGGTCGCAGGTTCGAATCCTGCCTCGGGCATGGATGTTTGTGATGTCCTTAGGTTAGTTAGGTTTAACTAGTTCTAAGTTCTAGGGGACTAATGACCTCAGCAGTTGAGTCCCATAGTGCTCAGAGCCATTTGAACCGTACTGGGCTGTAGCAGCTAGAGTGACTGAATCTGTAGGTAGCTGGAAATCACTCAAGTGGCACTGCACTTTTGCCGAACATTTGGTGAGAAAAGGTCATAAACACAAATTCTACGCAGAACTGTTGCATATTGCAGAGACATGGACAAAAACGTTTGGCCTATTGGAAATATTTGAGCTAAATAAACATTTGGCAAAAAATCACCACCTGGTTACAGCTGAGCATGTCCCAAATCTTAAGCTTCACATTAAATCACATTCATCTCCACAAACTTGTGCCGCAATTCAGTTTTCATTATTGCTTATTTTGTTTTACCTTGCAGATTTTAGTATTAGTATTTTAGATTTTAGTATTGTGTTATATGGTATTGCATGTTTTCATTTTGTACTGCGTTTAATACTATCCATCTTGTAAAGAGTAATTTAACAGTGTAATTTAAGTGTTTTCTGTGATGTTTCGAAGGTAGGTGATGAGATATGACATTTTCCACCTAATATCATGATACTGCTTTTGTTGCTGGTACCTTTGTTTCTAAAGTTTCATTGTCTACACATTAATATCTCTTATGGACGCTAGATAAATATTTCCCGAAGATGTTCCAATAAGCCGAACATCGGTTCAAAATAAACCAATATTCGTTGAACAAAGACACAGATTGTATCTTTTTCAACCTTAAACGCGAAGTTTTTCTATGCAAAAAGTACGGAGAAATCCAGTAAATTTATTGCCTGAGAAAGCAGGTCAAGCACCCAGAAGGGGAAGTGGAAACGAAATGAAACTTCGCATTTTAGAGGATACGTAAAGTTACTTTCGTGATTACAAAATCGAGTCAAATTTACAAAGAACTTGGCAGTGTGACTCCACTTACTAGTATCATTTTGCACTACCTCTGACCTGCACTTATTTGGTTGGGACGGGTGTCATAAGGCCGTTGTATCCCCTCATCAGGTAAGCTGACCCACAACTGTTGTAACAGGTCTTTGATACACGGGGTACTGGCACCGGGAAGGAGCTTGAAAGGAGCGGGTCCCATAAACATTCCATCGGGAACAGATCTGGGGATCTTGCTTGCCAAGGGAGTACTTCATCATCAAGCACACGTTTCATAGAGACAATGTCATACGTAGACGAGTATCGTTCTGTTGAAAATTTGCTCCCCAATACTACCGTATGAAACACACAACGAATAATGTCCGTAATGTACCATTGTAATAGCAATAAGAGTAACTAGTTGTTAGGAGAGAGTTCATGTTACGGGTTTCCTGCTGAGACAGTTCTATTCGGGTATAGCAGGTGCATCACAGCGAGGGAGTGAAATGGCGGTATGATCGGAAACGTGTTCCAAAGCTGAAGTACCCGGGGTAGTAGAATTCATGTGGGTAATTCGTCCAAATTGCACTCAGATTCACCTTGAAATTCTGGAGATATGTGTACGAAACGCAATGTTGGTTTCAGGCGTAGTGAAATCTTACCTACAATTTAACCAACCCACACATATGTGTGTGATGAGGATGTCCGTATCTATCACTATGTGATACCCATCTAACGACCAAGCTGTAAGAACATAGGAGGGAAACGAGATTGTCCGAAAGAGTAGGACGATCACACAGAGGTTCTCAAATAGCTTCAGATTTCTAGCGCTGAGGACCTTCGAGATTGGTGGTATGTTGCGACCTTTCTTTCTGTGATGTTTGGAAGGTAGGTGATGAGTTACCGGGAGAAGTACACTGGTCACGGCGGGTCGTGAGTCATTCTTAGATACTACAATCGGTGGCGCACTTGTCCACGAAAGGCAAACGTTCCAGATATGAGTATCGACCCGAAAAATAGTTTATACTGTTGGGAATTTTCAGATCACGTGGTTTTATCGTGCGTATTATCTTACATAGCATTGGACTGGTCACGAAACACATTTACTCCTCTCTCTGACTCAAACCTAATGACACAGCGAAGTACTCTGGCCTGGGCATGCGAGAGATGCGCATGCGCAGACATGTGATAGTAACGTGACTTACCGGGTCGATTCTGCGTCAGAATTATAAATATTTCCCGGGTGAGTCTTATTTCACCCACTGTATGTAACTGGAGTGTTTCTTCAGAATGTATACAGAGCGTTCAGTATATCGCGACCAACCCAGAACAAAAATAAGAAACGTATTAGACAAATGTTTTAAAGCTACCAGCGGGCATTGACCATTATGACTTCCTTGTATATTTAAACAGCAGTACGTCTATTCTTTTACGTGCACCTGTGGTCGAGTGGCCGGTCTGTCTTCGTTTGTTATGAGGCGAGAACGCCTGTTGTGCTGATTACGGGAGAGTGCACATTTGTTTACTTTCGCGTAGCGGCTTGTGTTAGAGTTCGACTTTAAAGACCATCAAGGCGTTTTGCCCTCCCCAAGCCCCGATTAAATAAACCTTTCCTCTAGATCATGAACGACCAAACGCGTATGAAGTAGAACAGTTTATACGGGACGAAATGCATCTCCCGCTGCAGGATTTTCTCCGAATACATTTTTCCTCACTACTACTGTGTACATTAAGCTGGCGAATGCAGAGCTGTGCACTGACGTTGTGCGGTGTCATAATAATGAAGTCCTGATACTCTGACAGCCATACAGCGACTGTCGCGATTGATCATAATTGTTTTGGGTTCCAAACGTTGGAGGTTTTCCAACTCCCGGTTGAGTTGCCGGTGGACATTTTGGTGGCAGTCTTTAAACCTTACGGTAACATCATCAGTCGCGTTACTGAAACGTGGATGACATTTGAAACCTACAATGTCCTCAGTGGAGTCCGTCAGATAAAAACTGAACTGAGGAAGCACATGCCTTCCTACTTGGCAATTGCCCGTTGCGGAACTGTAGTATGATGGCCGGCAGTGCACTTATCCAGGTTGTGGCCAGGATGACCATGTCCGGTGCGAATATTTCCAACGTAGATTGCTTCAGACGCCGATCGGAGACGTTACTCTTCCTGAGGCGCCCACTGTGTTCATCTTACGCTTCGGCGGCGGTGCTACCTGCTGCGCCCCCGCTGCATCAGCCGGTACCGGCACTGAATCCTCTCGACGACTCGATGGAAGTTTTGCCTCTCTAACCTACACTGAGGCTGGAGGCAGTACCAACGAACGACGGCCGTCAGAAAACGCAATCTGTCTGTCCCGACAGCATGGTCATTGGAGCTGTATCGCTCTCCGATTTTCTGCCGTCTGGCCACATGTCGGACGAAAGTCGCCCACCACACGACATTGAACAACATGTTAGGAAGCAACAATCACCGAGGAAACGGAAGAGACAACGCCATACCTCTTATGATGACTGCCTGCATCGGGTGATTTGTACACAGGATGGTGCACTGTGCTCAGACGCCCTGACATCTGACGACGCGACTTCCTTCCCCGCCTCCATCTCCACTCAGCATCCATCTCTGGACACCGACCTTTTCTTGCCTGCGTCTTTTGCGGTTGCCTCCCTTTCTGTGTCTGACGCTACCTGTGGGCGCACATCTGTTAGTGCTCCACTGAACCAGCCAGGTGGACAACTGACTCCTGGGCGGACGACGTCGATGCTGAGGGTGGACATTATGGAGGTGTACAGAGCAATGAAAGCCCCTTCATGGGGTCGAGTCACTCCTCTTCACAGTGATGTACCCTTCCACAGTGGCCTAATAGGGAGCTTCCTGTTCTTCCCAATGTTTGTTTCGCCCGCACTATATGATGCGCACATTGACGTTGACAGGAGGTTCATACCGCTAACTTTTGTGCTCCCTTTGGCTTTACGGCACATGTCTCCCATACTTTCCCTACTAATAATGGGCAGACGCTCCTCCAACGTTACGATATCCTCGCTGAGGTAGTTGCCTATCTCCCTGATGCGAGAGTTATGGCTCTCTCGTTTAGAGGGGACACGATGATCAACGTCTATGCGCCATGTGGTTGGGGTCGCCACCACAAACGTTCCATTTACTTCTCCACGGGCTGCATTGATAATGGGAATTGACTTCGACTCCACCCAGGCGCTGAAAGACTAACTAAGACCGCTACGATCGCAGGTTCGAATCCTGCCTCGGGCATGCGTGTTTGTGATGTCCTTAGGTTAGTTAGGTTTAACTAGTTCTAAGTTCTAGGGGACTAATGACCTCAGCGGTTGAGTCCCATAGTGCTCAGAGCCATTTGAAAGACTAACTGCCGCGTCACTCATTGTGCACAGCGCTACCGGTAATTCTCCAGCACCTCAAATTTGTGGACTATTGGGAGCATGTTCATAGCGATTGTCCCAGATTTACGTTTTTCTCTGACCATGATGCATGTATCTGTGCCATCATTCTCTGCCGGCGGAGGGTGTGACGCTGCCGGGGACCATGAAAACTGATCATCCATATTATTTCACCCGACGGCCGCAGCTCATCAAGACGACGTGGACAGTTTGTCGTCGGCTCCATGTTTCATATGTCTGCAATGGCATGGTGGGTTCTCCGCCCAAAGCCTCCCCTCCACAAGGCCTTGATTTGTTATGGAAGGGAGGTCGCGACGTGGTGACGACGAAGCCCTGATTTCCACATCCCCATTCTACAGGAATGTACTACGATGTCGCATTAATCACAGCTTAAGGCGGTGGCGAATCGTGCCAAGGCACAGCTTACATCCCTTCCTCTGGCGTTGCGCAACAGCGACACGAAATTCTTTATTCGGCTATTGGCTGCGCATCGTAACTGGACCGCCCAGTACGTGGGTTCCCCAGACCAAACTTCTCTGGGAGGTGCCGACAGCATTCGCACTGCCCTCTGTCACTAATGAGACATGATCGCTCTTGCTCACGCTCATCGTGTGCCTGGACTTTTGGCGGCTCTTGACTCCAGCCAGGGCCGATCACGTCTACCTGGAAGGTGTGCTGTGCAATGTGGGATACCCTGATACTACCGTCGACGTCGTAATGCGTCTCCTCCGTGGAGCTACGTCCTGTGTACTCTACAACAGACATCTCACTCCTCCAACCTAGATCCGTCATTCGGTGGGTCAAGGCTGCCGTGGAATCGTTGTCTGCGGCCACCGACAACGCCTCTTTCGAATGGCCACGTATTATGTGGACGACCTCTTAATCATTCTTCGTAGCGGTGGCGAGGTCAGGGTGTTACAGGAATTGTTTACGACCAACGCCGAACCTTCTCGTAGCTGCCTTAAAGTACGCAAATCGAACACCTTGGTTGTAGGTGCGGAGCTTCCTGCGGACAGTACTGTTCCATGCGTGTAGCTCCTACAATCCGATGATTTGGACTCGATATCGCAAGTGATCTACACCGCACGACTGCCCTCAACTACCGGCGCCTACTGTCCCAACTACGAGATGGGCTCGTTTACGAGACCTCGACCTTCTGCAACGGACACAATATATAAATGTATATTTGGCGTCACATTTTCCTCACGTCTCACAGAGACATCCTATTTCAGGGCTCGCCGCATGGCAGCGGCATTAGTTTCGTATGTTTATCACAGCTCGTTGTTTCAAGATAAGGTTTGAGACCTTCACCCTCCAAGATGCAGGGGCGATTTAGACCTGTGTCATGTCCATGACACAGCGATAACCCTTTTCGTCAGCTCTCAGCCGTTGTCCTACCTGCCTTACACCCTTTTGCTGGTAGCCCTTCCACCACACTCTCGCAGCCTCTATTCAGCTTTCGGAAGTCCCGCCGCCCTTCTTTTACTTCCGCCATTCTTCTCTCGAACTGAGCTGTGTCCGTACTGCCATCCACGGCAGCGGTCTATGGCTTTTTTCAGCAGCACAGCTCACTGAATGTGAGGGGAAGCATATCCATGTCGACAAGCGTGCCTCCTAGCCATCGGTGTGTGCTCCTTTGGATGAGATCGTACTGTCAATTGGAAGCAAACTGCCGGTCACGCCTCCACGAGATCACCTTGCACAGGCCCCGTTAGTTATCGTCTGTGATATTCTGGACACAGACGAGCATCGTCTAGTGTGCGGATCGGCGATAGGTAACCGGTTCTTGGTGAGAGAGATGTTAGCCCTAATCACCCGTCCGATTCCTCATCAAATATGTCCTCATCTACTCCTCTTTCTGGTCTCTTGATACTTCCCAAAACAAAGACGAACCCCGTGAAGGGGATTTGTGGACAAGCAGTTCACTAATTGTTTGCTGACTGTGAGAAACATGTCCTTGATTTCTGGCACCTCCTATATGAACGCCATTGTGCAGTTGTCCGTAATACCAAATACAGTAGTGTCTTCCTTAACCCACCCCGGAGTTAGAGTGTACTGCAATGAGGAGTTAATCCACTCCTTTCCCACTCTTCCAACCGGTTATTCTCTTGTCATCGGAATTTCGTCTCCAAAAATCTATGCGTCGATAGTCTTACCGAAACTGAAGACTTGTCGCTCCCTCCTCCTCTCGATGTCGATTTCCCGCTATTCTCCATGTTATTAATAATAAAAATACAACAAAAAAGGAAAAAATAATCAAATAAATTATTTTTTCTTCAGTTAAAAATTCCGGGTCGAGACGCCGTGGTCGATGTATAAAATTTTCACCAGACGTTCTTTTTACCGCTACGTCACATTTCCTACGCTTTCGTTGATTCCTTAGTAGAGGGAGCGGGAAATGGTGGTTAGGCCCATCCCTGTATTTGGGCGCTAGAAAGTTCCCTTTGACAAGAAATTTTAAAAAAAGTCTTAACGTCTTTCATTAGTAATAAAAATGTCCTCGGTCACCAGTCTGAACCCCGTCACCACTTAAATTTGGAATCAAAACCGTTAGAAATGGAAGCCGAAGACTTCTAACATTAGAAGTCACCTTCATCCAGCCAATGGCCTTGTTGATGGGGGCGGAAGAGCAGACAGTACGATTTTGCCCTTGGGGTTGGAAACTGCTTTAAAGACGGAAGACTCAGCAATGAGCAACGGTTTAGGATGCAGAAGGAAATGGAAACCACACTATTAAAGACACGTAATACGTATCTACAGGACATATGCGCAGTACCTGAAAAGGAGTCATCATGATTTCTCCATTAGCAAAAGATTCCGGAGTAGTCCCCCATTTGGACCTCAAGCGCTACCAAGAGGAAGGTATCCATGAGAAACAGTTTGAATAACTAACGAAAGGATAACGTTCTACGAGTCGGGTGGTGGAATGTAAGAAGTTTGAATGTAGCAGGGAAGCTAGAAAATCTGAAAAGGAAAATGCTTAGGCTCAATCTTGATATAGTGAGGGCCTGTGACGTAAAATAGAAAGATAAGATATCTGGTCAGGTGAATGTAGGGTAATATCAAAAGCAGCAGACAGTGGTATAAAGAGTGTAGGATGCGTTATGAATAGAATGTGTTACTGTGAACAATTCAGTGCTAAGGTCATTCTCATCAGCACGGATAGCAAACCACGACCGACAACGATAGTTCAGGTATACATGCCGACATCATAAGCCGAAGATGAAGAGACAGAGAAAGTATAAGAGGATATCGAACGTGTGTAGGAGAAGAGTAGAACAAAGGGTTGCGGGAGAATAGGGGCTTGGCACTAGGGATGAGAGTGGAGAAAGACTGATTGAGTTCTGCAGTAAGCTTTAGGTAATAATAGTGAATACGTTGCTCAAGAATCACAATAGGAGGAGGTATGTTTGTAAAAGGCCAGAG
Source organism: Schistocerca piceifrons (assembly GCF_021461385.2). Lineage (NCBI taxonomy): Eukaryota > Metazoa > Arthropoda > Insecta > Orthoptera > Acrididae > Schistocerca > Schistocerca piceifrons. The sequence goes on from NC_060138.1 coordinate 953,735,315, forward strand.
GATACGGAAAGATTTCAGTTAGATTACATCAAGGTCAGGCAGAGACTCCGAAATCGTATACTGGATTTAAGGCACATCCAAGGGCAGACATACACTCAGATCACAAGACTAGTCTGAAGTTTAAGCGTCTAGTCAGGAGGAAACAGTGTGCAAAGAAGTCGGATATGGAAGTACTAGGTAATGAAGAGATATGGTTGAAGTTCTCTGATGCTGTATATACAGCAACAAGGGAAAGCTCAGTAAGCAGTTCAGTTGAAAAGGAATGGACATCTCTAAAAAGAGCAATCATAGAAATTGTGAAAAAAACATAGACACAAAGAGGTAACGCCAAAGAAACCTTACGTAACACAAAATATACTTCAATTGGTCGACGAGGGAAGGAAGAACAAAAATGTTCCTGAAAATTCAGGAATACACAAATCCAATTTTCTTCGGAGTGAAACAAATACTAAATGCAGGGATGCTAAGGCGAAACGATTACACGAAATATGTGAAGAAATCTATAAAGAAATGGTTGTCGAAAGGATTGACTCAGCATATAGAAGATTCAAACCAATCTTAGGTGAATGCGACCGGGGTAACATTAATAGTGCAACGGGAATTCCACTACGAAATCCATGGGAAAGAGCAGACAGGTGGAAAGAATACACTGAAGTCCTCTATGAAGGGGGAAGAGTTATCTGATGACGTGATAGAAGAAGAAGAAGTAGTCGACGTGGAAGAGATAGGGGACCCAGTATTAGAATCATAATTTAAAATGTATTAGAAAGATTTAAGTTAGAATAAGACAATAGGAATAGGTAACATTCAATTAGAATTTCTAAAATCATTGGACAAGAGGCAAAAAAAACAACTATTCACGTTGACGAGTGGAAATTATGAGTCCGTCGATGTAGCTTCTGACTGTCGTAAAAATATTATCCACAAAATTCCGATGATTGCAAGGGTCGACAAGTGCGAAAATTATAACACATTCAGCCTAATAGCTCATGCATCCAAGCTGTTGGCAAGATTAATATGCATATGATTGGAAGAGATAATTGAGAATCTGTTAGGATGATTAGTTTGCCTTCAGAAAGGAAAAAAATGGTTCAAATGGCTCTGAGCACTATGGGACTCAACTGCTGAGGTCATTAGTCCCCTAGAACTTAGAACTAGTTAAACCTAACTAACCTAAGGACATCACAAACATCCATGCCCGGGGCAGGATTCGAACCTGCGACCGTAGCGGTCCTGCGGTTCCAGACTGCAGCGCCTTTAACCGCACGGCCACTTCGGCCGGCCTTCAGAAAGGATAAAGCCACCAGAGAGACAGCTGTGACGTTGCGGTTGATAATGGAAGCAAGACTAAAGAAAAATCAGGACATGTTTATAGTAATTGCCGACTTGCAAAATGGTCTCACTATGTCAAATTGAGCAAGATATTTGAAATTCATAGAAAAATAGGGGTAAGAAATAGGGAAAGATTGGTAATATGCAACATGTACAAGAGCCAAGAGGGAATAATAAGAGCTGAAGACCAATAAGGAAGTGCTCACATTAAAACATTTCTTAGGCAGGATGCAGTCTTTCGCTCCTACTACTCAATATGTACATCGAAGAAGCAATAACGGAAATAAAAGGTGATATAATTCGCTGCTGACATTGCTATCCTCAGTAAAAACCGAGAATGATCACAGAATCTGTTGAATGAGCTGAACAGTCTAATGATTACAGGATGTGGACTGAGAGTAAATCGAAGGAAGACAAAAGCAGTGAGAAGTAGCAGAAATGAGTATAGCGAGAAACTTGACATCAGGATTGGTGATCACTAACTAGATGAAATTAAAGCAATTTGCTACCTAGGCAGTAAAGTAACCCGTGGTGGAATGGGCAAGGAGGACATAAAAAGGAGGCCTGCACCGCCAAGAACGGCTTCTTGGCCAAGAGAAAACTATTAGCATCAGACATGGGCCCTAATTTGAGGAAGAAATTCCTAAAAAAGTATGTTTTGAGCACAGCATTGTATGGTGTGAAACAAGGACTGCGGGAAAACTGGAATAGAATAGAGTCGAAGGCTTTGAGGTGTTGTATTTTCCATAACGCGTAATACGAAAGAGGGGGGGGGGGGGGGGTCATTTTACCTACCAAACAATGAAGTTAAAGAAATAAAAATTTCGCTAGTTGTTGCTAAATTTAATTGACAAAATACTTTTGAAACAGGTAGTGATGTGTACGTAGGCTCCAAAACTTGAAATTTTAGCACAATCTTCGCAACACCAACTCATTTCCCACAACGTCTACACCGTGAAGAGAGGTAATTCACGAACAACACAAAATATTAAAAAATACATATTTTGTTAATTGTCGATGACTTTACTTTTTAGAGATATGTAGATGTGTAAGAAAGTCCTGAACCTGAAATACATATATTAAATATGTTGTGACTTTTCACAACAACTACTGAGACTTTTTGGGTTAAATTTTACTGAAAAATTTGTAGGAATTACAGAATCTGGTGTAAGACATAATTAAAAACAGTGGCTATTTTTTTTAATTTTGAAGGTATTAAGTGCATGCCTAGATTACGGTATTTTCAAGAGGTGGGCATATAGTAACTCACTCCCCCCCCCCCGCCACTCCCCCCCTCCCCCTCACCTTTCGTACTGCCAAGGTTAAATGGTTTCATCTTTACTGTAATAATTAAAAATGTTTTCACGGTGGTTTTTACTTTGTTTTGCTTTTACTAACGCTGCAGATTTCTTCCATTTACTTCGTTTCTCTCTTCCTACGAAATGAATCTAGTTGCAAGTCTACTAATAGGTGCACTAGAATCATCTTCAGGATCGTACTCCTACTCAGTTTGTGAATCACGTTCCCTACAGTTAATGGCTTCGTCGTCTTCATCAGAACTGTCATCATACCAGCCTGAATACTCTCTTTCAGCATCCGATCTTATTCGATAGCTTATGTAGTTTGTCAGTTGTGACCTTTTTACGCGACCTGAAAAACAAAAAGTCTTTTTTATTCTATAGACCAATTGCATACAAAATCAGACGCAAAACACTTCCGGCCGGCCGGAGTGGCCGTGCGATTCTAGGCACTACAGTCTGGAACCGAGCGACCGCTACGGTCACAGGTTCGAATCCTGCCTCGGGCATGGATGTGTGTGATGTCCTTAGGTTAGTTAGGTTTAACTAGTTCTAAGTTCTAGGCGACTGAAGACCTCAGAAGTTAAGTCACATAGTGCTCAGAGCCATTTGAACCAGAACACTTCCTGTTTTAGGGACAATAGAAAATCTAAACAGAAGAAATTTTGTAATCTATTTGACTTTCCTACGATTCTTTGTCATCTTGATGAGATCAGGTGTTGTGCAGTTGATCCGTGTCTTCCCAAAACTTATTTCGACTTCTAACTCGACCTGTTCATCAGGTGTTTGGCCACAGGGAATACCTGATGAAGACGTCTAGCTACAGCCTCAAGATAAAGAGCTGGGAAGACGTGGACCACCGGCAGAACACCCGATCTGAAACGAAATGGCGATAGAAAATTTACTTTTATGAACATCTGCGCGGTGTATTCTGTACACCAAACGTGACAAACTCATTTAAACTTCTCACAGGCGCGCTACTGGTCTTCGGCAAGATAAAAAACTCTATCAGGACGATAACTGAAGCATTGCTGAAGAAATAGCCGTTTGTCCTGACCCAATAAAAAACTCGTAGACATTACTTGCAGTTGTCCGCTGGAGGGTTACATAGCACCCTATACTTTTCATTCGGTAGTCTACTGCTTCCTGCCTCGGGCTTGGATGTGTGTGATGTCCTTAGGTTAGTTAGGTTTAAGTAGTTCTAAGTTCTAGGGGACTGATGACCTCAAAAGTTAAGTCCCATAGTGCTCAGAGCCATTTGAATCTACTTCTTCCTGTGAAGGCCTGTTTCGGAACGTATCGCAAGCTCCCGTTCCTTAAAGGTAATTAAAAGTGTAACACAGAATTGATTTAGTTTCTAGCACATAGTGCGGTAGTGGGTATAAGGTACGGTCGAGTTGCTGAGGCCATGAAGAAATGGGAACCCAAAAATAGTTCGCTCGTCATTAACGGTTGTGTGGGTAAAATATACACCAAATAAGAGAAAATGAAAATGATGCTAATGGAAGACGTAAGTAAGTAGGGCTCCAATTTCAATACTTATTTCGCACTTCCAACACAGATATACGCCCCAGAGTACTGTAGTACTTTTAAACGATATGTTGTGTGCAGTAAAGGTAGTCTCTGATAGTACTCGCACAAACATTCAACTGAAGAAGCTTGACTGAATGATCAGAGTGTATTTTCCTTGTGTTTCCATTTGTTTGCATTCAGCTTCATCAAGTTCATGGGTACAATTACTAGTGCAGACAGATTCGTGTTACGTTTTTAATAATGTCATGTTTTTGTTAGTGGTACAGGAGCAGAGGAAGTGGATTGCCGAATAAAGAATATAGCGTGTCCTTTTAAAAAAAGTGTTGATGTTTCAAATTACGCTGTGCTGCTGATTTGGGTGCGGGGCTTCCGCCCTGACGAAACCCGCAGCCGGCGATATGCTGTCGGAGCCTGCTGAAACACACTCCGTCTTCAAAAGCTGGGGCGAGGTGCGCGAACTATGGGCGAGCCACAGTAGGCTTGCGCCTACAAACTCCTGTTCCGGCTACCTGTGCGACATCGCCACATAGTTCTGACACCACAGCCGCAGCCAGCTCAGCGGTGTGTATGCATTGCTTGTCGCACTCAGTTTACGAATCAGCATGACTTCCGCCACGCAGGAGAAGACAGTCCACACTGGCAATCACAAGTAATAAATACGTTTCCAGACAAAGCTGTTTCTTTAACTCCTTAAGGTAAATGAAGGCTCCTCCACCAGCGCCGTCACCACGTCATCTATGCAGCATCCTCACCCACTAAAGAGACCTGAGGGTGACTGATACGGGACAAAAATAACTTTCGCATGATGTGTCACTGCCAAGTAACATATATCGATAAAACTTCGTAACCTCCCCCTTCCTAATCGGCCTGTTGGATTGCGGTATAAAGGACTGTGATAGCGTATGACTAGTGAAATTTTACAATGAGTAAGGCTACCGCTGTCGACGGAAAATAATACCGTTTAGCAGGAGGAAAGTGTACAACAGACCCTTCTGAAGGAAGTATCAATTGTAAATCTAATCTTAATACTGATAATAATTTATAAATTGGTGGAATATAGTGCAATCACTCACAAATTGCAGTGGCGGGAAGGGGGCGGGGGGGGGGGGGGGGGGGGGGGGCGGGGGAAAGGGTACCACGTAATATTTTTAACACACGTAATATTTTTAACACTGCCACTAGGGTAGTGAATATCCAAAATCTCAAGAAAGATATTGGCAAAGGAAATTAAGCAAATAATCACTGGCGAGGCAACAAAAGGTTGTCACGCTTTTCGATAGCATAACAGTTCATGACAAAATAAATGAATCAGAAAGCACTGAGTTTGCAGTTACTCACTCTGAAATACTAAATTTTGAAAGCAAAGATAAATGAAGTTCCTGGATAAATAAATGACTGACTGTAAGTGAAACTTCGTTAGGTTGTCTTTCAGTAACCTCAGCGTAATGAAATGCAAAATTTGGAAAAAGGCAAGTAATTTACTTTTAATCATTAAAAGATTGTATTGAATTTACTTTGAGTGAATTAGGAATAGATTTACTTTTATACTTGAAAAAATAGACAGCATTGGTCGTATATTTTTTACTATTGCAAAATCGACTTTCTGTCACTGAGTGACCATCTTCAGTGCTATATTGTATTACTTAAATTGGGATGCACTGTTGTCACTAAGCTTACGGCAATCACATAGAGTCTATGTGATTGCCGTAAGCTTAGTGACAACAGTGCATCCCAATTTAAGTTATACAATATAGCACTGAAGATGGTCACTCAGTGACAGAAAATCGATTTTGCAATAGTAAAAAATATACGACCAATGCTGTCTCTTTTTTCAGGTATACCTGTTATCTGGTCGTAGTGCACAAGACAACATGGAGTCGCCAATCAATAAGATTTACTTTTAACGTAAGAACAGTGAGATACGTACCAAGCCAGCAGAAGTCACTCGCTAAGCTAAACACATCCACTAAAATGATGTGAAGTCGGAAAACTCCCCGGTAAAGAAATACAGGGGGAGGGGTACAGTGTCACGAAGACGTCCACTAGTGAGTGCAACGTTCTCAAAGATTTAGACGTGCAACATCATACCTTCCCAAACCATGAATTTCGATCACCAAAGCTGTCATGTTTGAGAATGTCCTGGTGTACATTACATGTTCACCATATGCATCTTTTGAGGGGTGCAGTGGGCCCATATTTCAAGTTTACGGATTACAATATGCGACCGCATCGAAGAGTGCAGATGTAGGAGCTCTTGGAATGAGACTATATTCGGCGAATGGACTGGTCTGTCCATTCCTCCAACTTTAATCCCATCGCGCACCTCTGCATTGAGCAGACATACGCCAGTACGTCACATTCACGTCACGACCATTCAGCATTGTCAGCTGCGCTGATGGAGGATTGGAATGCCTACAACAATCACTGCTTACCAACCTTGTAGCCAGCATGGGAGCACGTTCCAGAGCATTCATTGCCGTCTTTGGTGATTATAAACCCTATTAAGAACCATTTTGCGCAGTTTGCAATGTGCAGAGGACCTCATGACTCACAGTACCTTCAGTGTAAATATCTTTGAATATAAATGTCCGTCACTGCTGTTTGTCTTATTGCGAATTCTCTCAGCTACGTTCTGTACTGCACTGTAGCATTTATTTCTTTGTAGAGTTCATCTAGCTTTGTGACTTGTCAGTGACACAAAATGCAAACTTGCCTTTCGTCCTTAAGTTTTTCATACCAATGCATATTCAAAATGATGCTGGTAAACCATTTTGAAATTACCAGTCCGTGCACGACAGTGCGCGATATCAATATGGTAAAAATGCCTCACACGAAAATTCAAATTTTCAGGCATTCATATCTCCAGTTCTATTGTTCACAGAGATTGGGTGTCAAGTGTTTTGGATTACCCTTCGCCTAGCGACCATTTGTATACCTAACCATTTGTATACCTACAGGAAGAACGGACATACTGTAGCTATCGTATTGTACAGAAACAAAATTTAAGCATTATACACTACCGAAGGCCAGTAAAAATGAGCAAATTGGTTCGACCTTTTGCGCTAAGTATGGTACAGGGTTGGTCTTATACGGTTTATATAAGGACCATTTTTTCATGAGTTATCCTGAGAAATTCCCCCTCCCCCCCCACACAAAAAAACAGTGTTTGGGTACCAAAACTACCACTTCCGTGGATGTCCAGATCTTTCATTTCTGTTCATTATAAACCGTCAAAATTTTTACCTTATGTTAGAGTTCAAAATTTTCCGTACTGCAGAAACCGGTTCTTTACCGTTATTTTAACTGTGTATCTAAATAACTAACGATAGAAAACAGCTCAAATTATATATGTACATTCTTTAGACATTTATCTAGAAAACCATTTTCCCGTTCTCCAATATCTCTATCCGTAACCAAAATAGACCTTAGAAATTATGATTTTTTTGGTATCGAAAGCATCAGTACTGGTAATGACCACTGGTATAACTTCTACTCGTGGCAAATCGTCAACATTTTTACCATACGTTTATTAGATGATGTTCTCGCGGAAACTTCAAGCTTTCTTCGATATGGCTATCCGTTACCGGGATCCAGATGTTAAAATTTACCGTACTTATTCACTTAAGATATACATTTAATATCCGGCCTGAGACGTAAATGTAGTTTTAAACGAAGTGTTAAGGATTATGGGGTTATCACAAGGGTTCTAAGGTCACAAAATTATGGTTTAGTCGCCATATTTTCATCAATAAAATTTTACGAAGGGCCGTCTCTGCATAATGCGCCCTTCACGTCCGAACAGGCCCTATGACCTGGTGATTATTCGATGATGCAACCTGGCGGCTTAAGCAGCTTACGTAAAATTTATTTTGTTAACCGAAATTCATAGCACCTGCAAATAAAATGTCGTATTTTTGTTACGCCTATAGCGTATCTAGAAACTGCTGTGCATTTTTAAGTAAAAATGTGTAAAGTGAACATGTGTCGATGGGAGATGATTTTGCCCGTTGCAGGCTATAAAGTGATGCCAATAACTAGTATGTTGAATATCAAAGTATCAGACACGCAATCAGTACGGATTATTGGAGATAACATGAAAAGTAACATCACAACAGATATCAGAGTGCTTGCTACCAGCTTAACATGTTGACATTTTAGCCATATCCTGAACACAAATTTTCAAGTTGCTCAACATGTTCGAATGCCATCAAAACCAACATGGATTGGTTTGATGTTCATGAAACGACTCACATTATGGATGGACAACACATTGATACACTACAGGAAAACAGAAAAATATTTTTTATGGATTACAAAGTAGTGCTAGAAGAAAATAATTTGGAAACAGGAACAGACGTGCCATCACAAAAAATGGTTCAAATGGCTCTGAGCACTATGGGACTCAACTTTTGAGGTCATTAGTCCCCAAGAACTTAGAACTAGTTAAACCTAACTAACCTAAGGACATCACACACATCCATGCCCGAGGCAAGATTCGAACCTGCGACCGTAGCGGTCTCGCGGTTCCAGACTGCAGCGCCTAGAACCGCACGGCCACTTCGGCAGGCGTGCCATAACAATTAAGTTATTACTATCGAAAAATCGCCTTACAGATTTTAAACACAATCCATTAGAAGCGTGGACTCACATCACTACCTATTAGGACCTGGACTTTATTATTTAAGCTGTACAGCCACTTCGTTAGGTTCTGAAAGTACTGCCTGAAGGAGAAACGTCTCTCAGAAATGTTTTTGTTATACTCGGTAGACATCATTTTTTTTGGAAATTTGTGGTAAGTTCCAATGGGACCAAACTGCTCGGGTCTATGGTTACACACTACTTATTCTAACCTAAGCTGAATTACGCTATGGACAACACACACACTCAGGGAGGACTCGAACCCCTAACGGGTGGCCCGGCGGGGTCAGGGATTTTCTCTGCCTGGTGATGGCTGGGCGTTGTGTGCTGTCCTTAGGTTAGTTAGGTTTAAGTAGTTCTAAGTTCTAGGGGACTGATGACCATAGATGTTAAGTCCCATAGTGCTCAGAGCCATTTTTGAACCCTAACGGGTGGAGCTGTGCGAACCGTGGAAAGGCGCCCCTGATAGCGCGACTACCCCTCGCGGTTAAACAAACTGTGGGATATACAGTGTTATTACTGTATTTGTTGATTAATCAGTATGGTATTTCATGTATTTATACGTTGCTTTTAATGTCATTTTATAAATTCGTTATTCAATACAGACGTTGGTGCTGTCGGTCCTCGATGTTTATACATCGATGTCGGCCGACGATGTTCACACGTCGATGATGAAACAGAAATCAAGGCCGATAATACATGAACATCTACATCTACATCTACATTTAAACTCCGCAAGCCACCCAATGGTTTGTGGTGGAGGGCACTTTACGTGCCACTGTCATTACCACCCTTTCCTGTTCCAGTCGCGTATGGTTCGCGGGAAGAACGACTGTCTGAAAGCCTCCGTGCGCGCTCTAATCTCTCTAATTTTACATTCATGATCTCCTCGGGAGGTATAAGTAGAGGGAAGCAATATATTCGATACCTCATCCAGAAACGCACCCTCTCGAAACCTGGCGAGCAAGCTACACCGCGATGCAGAGCGCCTCTCTTGCAGAGTCTGCCAGTTGAGTTTGTTAAATATCTCCGTAACGCTATCACGGTTACCAAACAATCCTGTGACGAGACGCGCCGCTCTTCTTTGGATCTTCTCTATCTCCTCCGTCAACCCGATCTGGTACGGATCCCACACTGATGAGCAATACTCAAGTATAGGTGGAACGAGTGTTTTGTAAGCCACCTCCTTTGTTGATGGACTACATTTTCTAAGGACTCTCCCAATGAATCTCAACCAGGTACCCGCCTATACCAACAGTTAATTTTATATCATCATTCCACTTCAAATCGATCCGCACGCATACTCCCAGAAATTTTACAGAAGTAACTGCTACCAGTGTTTGTTCCCCTATCAATTAATCCTACAATTAAGGATCCTTCTCTCTATATATTCGCAATACATTAGATTTGTCTATGTTAAGGGTCAGTTGCCACTCCCTGCACCAAGTGCCTATCCGCTGCAGATCTTCCTGCATTTCGTTACAATTTTCTACTGCTGCAACTTCTCTGTATACTACAGCATCATCCGCGAAAAGCCGCAAGGGACTTCCGACACTATCTACTAGGTCATTTATATATATTGTGAAAAGCAATGGTCCCATAACACTCTCCTGTGGCACGCCAGAGGTTACTTTAACGTCTGTAGACGTCTCTCCATTGATAACAACATGCTGTGTTCTGTTTGTTAAAAACTCTTCAATCCAGCCACACAGCTGGTCTGATAATCCGTAGGCTCTTACTTTGTTTATCAGGCGACAGTGCGGAACTGTATCGAACGCCTTCCGGAAGTCAAGAAAAATAGCATCTACCTGGGAGCCTGTATCTAATATTTTCTGGGTCTCATGAAAAAATAAAGAGAGTTGGGTCTCACACGATCGCTGTTTCCGGAATCCATGTTGATTCCTACATAGTAGATTCTGGGTTTCCAAAAATGACATGATACTCGAGCAAAAAACATGTTCTAAAATTCTACAACAGATCGACGTCAGAGATATAGGTCTATAGCTTTGCGCATCTGCTCGACGACCCTTTTTGAAGACTAGGACTACCTGTGCTCTTTTCCAATCATCTTCTCTAGAGACTTGCGGTACACGGCTGTTAGAAGGGGGGCAAGTTCTTTCGCGTACTCTGTCTGGAATCGAATTGGTATCCCGTCAGGTCAAGTGGACTTTCCTCTGTTGAGTGATTCCAGTTGCTTTTCTATTCCTTGGACACTTATTTCGATGTCAGCCATTTTTTCGTTTGTGCGAGGATTTAGAGAAGGAACTGCAGTGCGGTCTTCCTCTGTGAAACAGCTTTGGAAAAAGGTGTTTAGTATTTCAGCTTTACGCGTGTCATCCTCTGTTTCAATGCCATCATCATCCCGGAGTGTCTGGATATGCTGTTTCGAGCCACTTACTGATTTAACGTAAGACCAGAACTTCCTAGGATTTTCTGTCAAGTCGGTACATATAATTTTACTTTCTAATTCACTGAACGCTTCACGCACAGCCCTCCTTACGCTAACTTTGACATCGTTTAGCTTCTGTTTGTCTGAGAGGTTTTGGCTGCGTTTAAACTTGGAGTGAAGCTCTCTTTGCTTTCGCAGTAGTTTTCTAACTTTGTTGTTGTACCACGTTGGGTTTTTCCCGTCCCTCACAGTTTTACTCGGCACGTACCTGTCTAAAACGCATTTTACGATTGCCTTGAACTTTTTCCATAAACACTCAACATTGTCAGTGTCGGAACAGAAATTTTCGTTTTGATCTGTTAGGTAGTCTGAAATCTGCCTTCTATTACTCTTGCTAAACAGAAAACCTTCCTCCCTTTTTTATATTCCTACTAACTTCCATATTCAGGGATGCTGCAACAGCCTTATGATCACTGATTCCCTGTTCTGTACATACAGAGTCGAAAATTTCGGTTCTGTTTGTTATCAGTAGGTCCAAGATGTTACCTCCACGAGTCGGTTCTCTGTTTAATTGCTCGAGGTAATTTTCGGATAGTGCACTCGGTATAATGTCACTCGATGCTCTGTCCCTACCACCCGTCCTAAACATCTGAGTGTCCCAGTCTATATCTGGTAAATTGAAATCTTCTTCTAAGACTATAACATCCTGAGAAAATTTATGTAAAATGTATTCCAAATTTTCTCTCAGTTGTTCTGCCACTAATGCTGCTGAGTCGGGAGGTCGGTAAAAGGAGCCAATTATTAGCCTAGCTCGGTTGTTGAGTGTAACCTCCACCCATAATAATTCACAGGAACTATCCACTTCTACGTCACTACAGGATAAGCTACTACCAACAGCGACGAACACTGCACCACCGGTTGCATGCAATCTATCCTTTCTAAACACCGTCTGTACCTTTGTAAAAATTTCGGCAGAATTTATCTCTGGCTTCAGCCAGCTTTCTGTACCTATAACGATTTCAGCTTCGGTGTTTTCTATCAGCGCTTGAAGTTCCGGTACTTTACCAACGCAGCTTCGACAGTTTACAATTACAATACCGATTGCTGCTTGGTCCCCGCATGTCCTGACTTTGCCCCGCACCCGTTGAGGCTGTTGCCCTTTCTGTACTTGCCCAAGGCAATCTAACCAAAAAAACCGCCCAGCCCACGCCACACAACTCCTGCTCCGCGTGTAGCCACTTGTTGCGTGTAGTGGGCTCCTGACCTATCCAGCGGAACCCGAAACCCTACCACCCTATGGCGCAAGTCGAGAAATCTGCAGCCCACACGGTCGCAGAACTGTCTCAGCTTCTGATTCAGACCCTCCACTCGGCTCTGTACCAAAGGTCCGCAGTCAGTCCTGTCGACGATGCTGCAGATGGTGAGCTCTGCTTTCATCCCGCTAGCGAGACTGGCAGTCTTCACCAAATCAGATAGCCGCTGGAAGCCAGAGAGGATTTCCTTGGATCCATAGCGATACACATCATTGGTGCCGACATGAGCGACCACCTGCAGATGGGTGCACCCTGTACCCTTCATGGCATCCGGAAGGACCCTTTCCACATCTGGAATGACTCACCCCGGTATGCACACGGAGTGCACATTGGTTTTCTTCCCCTCTCTTGCTGCCATATCCCTAAGGGGCCCCATTACGCGCCTGACGTTGGAGCTCCCAACTACCAGTAAGCCCACCCTCTGCGACCGCCCGGATCTTGCAGACTGAGGGGCAACCTCTGGAACAGGACAAGCAGCCATGTCAGGCCGAAGATCAGTATCAGCCTGAGACAGAGCCTGAAACCGGTTCGTCAGACAAACTGGAGAGGCCTTCCGTTCAGCCCTCTGGAATGTCTTTCGCCCCCTGCCACACCTTGAGACGACCTCCCACTCTACCACAGGTGAGGGATCAGCCTCAATGCGGGCAGTATCCCGGGCAACCACAGTCGTAGTCCGATCGGGGGATGCGTGGGACGAGCTGGCCGACCCCGACAAACCCCCATCCGGAACCCCACAGTGATGCCCATTGGCAACAGCCTCAAGCTATGTGACCGAAGCCAACACTGCCTGAAGCTGGGAGCGAAGGGATGCCAACTCAGCCTGCATCCGAACACAGCAGTTGCAGTCCCTATCCATGCTAAAAACTGTTGTGCAAAGAACGTCTGAACTAATCTACAGAGAGCGCAAACAAATCGACACAAAATTTCAACGGTTATTAAAATACAAGATTGCCTAGTAAATGCAGTAATGCTGCTACTTGCCCACTGCTGACACACTGCTCCGCGGCGGATGGAGACGACGCGATTTTACACTATTCAGGTACTAAAACGCGATGCTACAACTCTCAAATACTATAATACGCCCGAAATTTATGAATTAGACAATGCAAGTACCAAAAACACGCAAAGAAATTAAGAATTAAACTATGTAACAAATGAGTGAGCTAGGAGTATACGACTAGCTGCTGCAGCTGCTTATCCAACGGCGGCATATCCCTGCAATACCAAAACAGTCCAACATGTACAATCACGGCACTCAGTGTTGTGAAAGTTGTTACGATCGGACAGTAACACATTAGAGGCCCCAGGGGCAAAAAAGCCATTCGGCACTTAACCTCATATGTATTATAAGATTAATGTTTATCTATAATTCTTTTTGTAGTTAATTTACGAATTAGTTATTATGTTTTTGCATCCCAAGCGTTAGAAACATATCAGGAGACCCGAATAATCATAAAATAACTGTAAACAGAGCTAGAGCTCACGAGTGAAATGACAAGAGGTATAATTCCTTCGTGAAAAATATTCTCCAAACAGCATATAATATCAACTTATTCGACTAAAGGCAAGAAAATATGAACATGGTACTTCGTTCGTAAGAATCATGGATTTCTTTTGCTGACTGTTCCTGTGCGTGCCACTGTCTTCTTTTGTCGTCATTGCACTTCACCCGTCTTCTCAGTTCAGCAAGGGAAGGGATGGGTGATCGGTAGGTAATAACAAAAAACATAGTTACATCAACAACATATCGCGGATAGAATGCCGACGAAACGTGACATCATAAACCATAACAGTTTTATACGTAGCAAGTCACCGATGGTATCAGAATAGCTTCTACTTGTGTAAAAGTACTGATATTTACGCCAGACTGCAACTGACATGAGTTCATCGGTTATATATATTAATTTTATTTCTGTTTTTATTTTTAATGGGAGAGTCTATCCATCTCCATAGGGCATTTCTACCAAAAAAAGAAGGTATTTAAAACACTCACGCACATTTTAAAGTTGAATGGTTACCTCTGACTTTGTTGTTATTTTACATTTTTCATAAATTTTTAATGTTTTAATGCTGCTATCTATTTGTATTTTAAATGGCATTCTAGGTACATTGTATACAGTACGCCCTTTATCACAGGTATCCTTTCTCTCCCTTTTCAATAAATTTCCATATCATAATAACCTGACAATTGATATTTCCGTAATCATTCACTGTACATATACCGTTTACTAATAAAGAAGTTTCTTTGTTTCTCTTTACGCAAATGTCTCAGACATTGGTCAACTACGTGCCACATTTTAAAATAATTTAACCTTCGGCCATTTACACTAGTTTCACTTTATCCATATACTAAATGTCTTTTTCCAAAGTTGTTTCACAGAGGAAGATTGCACTGTAGTTCCTTCTCTAGATTGTCGCACAGATGACAAAATGGTAGATATCGAAATAGACGACAGAGGAATAGAGAAACAATTAAAATCGCTCAAAAGAGGAAAGGCCTCTGGACCTGATGGGATACCAGTTCAATTTTACACAGAGTACGCGAAGGAACTTGCCCCCCTTCTTGCAGCGGTGTACCGTAGGTCTCTAGAAGAGCGTAGCGTTCCAAAGGATTGGAAAAGGGCACAGGTCATCCCCGTTTTCAAGAAGGGACGTCGAACAGATGTGCAGAACTATAGACCTATATCTCTAACGTCGATCAGTTGCAGAATTTTGGAACACGTATTGTGTTCGAGTATAATGACTTTTCTGGAGACTAGAAATCTACTCTGTAGGAATCAGCATGGGTTTCGAAAAAGACGGTCATGTGAAACCCAGCTCGCGCTATTCGTCCACGAGACTCAGAGGGCCATAGACACGGGTTCACAGGTAGATGCCGTGTTTCTTGACTTCCGCAAGGCGTTCGATACAGTTCCCCACAGTCGTTTAATGAACAAAGTAAGAGCATATGGACTATCAGACCAATTGTGTGATTGGATTGAGGAGTTCCTAGATAACAGGACGCAGCATGTTATTCTCAATGGAGAGAAGTCTTCCGAAGTAAGAGTGATTTCAGGTGTGCCGCAGGGGAGTGTCATAGGACCGTTGCTATTCACAATATACATAAATGACCTGGTGGATGACATCGGAAGTTCACTGAGGCTTTTTGCAGATGATGCTGTGGTGTACCGAGAGGTTGTAACAATGGAAAATTGTATTGAAATGCAGGAGGATCTGCAGCGAATTGACGCATGGTGCAGGGAATGGCAATTGAATCTCAATGTAGACAAGTGTAATGTGCTGCGAATATACAGAAAGATAGATCCTTTATCATTTAGCTACAAAATAGCAGGTCAGCAACTGGAAGCAGTTAATACCATAAATTATCTGGGAGTACGCATTAGGAGTGATTTAAAATGGAATGATCATATAATGTTGATCGTCGGTAAAGCAGATGCCAGACTGAGATTCATTGGAAGAATCCTAAGGAAATGCAATCCGAAAACAAAGGAAGTAGGTTACAGTACGCTTGTTCGCCCACTGCTTGAATACTGCTCAGCAGTGTGGGATCCGTACCAGATAGGGTTGATAGAAGAGATAGAGAAGATCCAACGGAGAGCAGCGCGTTTCGTTACAGGATCATTTAGTAATCGCGAAAGCGTTACGGAGATGATAGATAAACTCCAGTGGAAGACTCTGCAGGAGAGACGCTCAGTAGCTCGGTACGGGCTTTTATTGAAGTTTCGAGAACATACCTTCACCGAAGAGTCAAGCAGTATATTGCTCCCTCCTACGTATATCTCGCGAAGAGACCATGAGGATAAAACCAGAGAGATTAGAGCCCACACAGAGGCATACCGACAGTCCTTCTTTCCACGAACAATACGAGACTGGAATAGAAGGGAGAACCGACAGAGGTACTGAAGGTACCCTCCGCCACACACCGTCAGGTGGCTTGCGGAGTATGGACGTAGATGTAGATGTAGATTATCCATTGCCACTGACACCTTATTTTACAGTAATAAATAGTCAGCTGTGTTGCTCCTTTTCTTCTTGGGTGGCGCTTGCTGTCAGCGTAAATGTACTGTAACACTACCTACTGGCCATGCACTCTGTATTCATAATCTAAATTGTCAGTCCGCTCATGTTCGCTACAAGTCGACCATGTAACCATGTAATTCTCTGGTTTTTATCTGAACCAAGAAAGGTAATCTATTGTAAAATTTTGGATGTTTCTAGTCTACATGTATAGTAAGGTCCCATTTGCTACATGTGTCTCATCTGTAATTATTTCACGTACCTCCTGATTTTTACGTGATAGCTCTAAGTATTTCCACTCTTTTCTATTACATATGTATACATTTCTTTATAATTACAGATATTCTAATGAAGGCTAGTGCCGAAGCTCGTAAAAAGGGATGAATAAATAAAGAAATATTGGTTTCTAGTTTTTTTCCGCATTACAATTCTTTCGTCTGCGAGCAGTTCAGCAGATTGCAGACTACGCAAATAATTCGCCAGGTCCGCCTCCCTCCTGGTTGCCTTTATGGTACACCTTTCTTGCGGTAACGCTGTCTTGCACGGTACGTTAAATACACTACTGGCCATTAAAATTGCTACTCCACGAAGATGACCTGCTACAGACGCGAAATTTAACCGGAAGGATGAAGATGCTGTGATATGCAAATGATTAGCCTTTCAGAGCAGTCACACAAGGTTGGCACCGGTGGCGACACGTACAACGTGCTGACGTGAGGAAAGTTTCCAACCGATTTCTCATACACAGACAGCAGTTGACCGGCGTTGCCTGGTGAAACGTTGTGCTGATGCCTCGTGTAAGGAGGAGAAATGCGTACCATTACGTTTCCGACTTTGATAAAGGTCGGATTGTAGCCTATCGCGATTGCGGTTTATCGTATCGCGACACTGCTGCTCGCGTTGGTCGCGATCCAATGACTGTTGGCAGAATATGGAATCGGTGGATTCAGGAGGGTAATACGGAACGCCGTGCTGGATCCCAACGGCCTCGTATCACTAGCAGTCGAGATGACAGGCATCTTATCCGCATGGCAGTAATGGATCGTGCTGCCACATCTCGATCCCTGAGTCAACAGATGGCGACGTTTGCAAGACAACAACCATCAGCACAAACAGTTCGACGACATTTGCAGCAGCATGGACTATCAACTCGGAGACCAGGGCTGCGGTTACACTTGACGCTTCTTCACTGACAGGAGCGCCTGCGATGGTGTACTTAACGACGAACCTAGGTGCACGAATGGCAAAACCTCATTTTTTTCTGATGAATCCAGGTTCTGCTTACAGGATCATGATGGTCGTATCCGTCTTTGGTGACATCGCGGTGAGCGCATATTGGAAGCGTGTATTCGTCATCGCCATACTGGCGTATCACTCGGCGTGATGGTATGAGGTGACGCTGGTTACACGTCTCGGTCACCCCTTGTTCGCATTGACGGCACTTTGAACAGTGGACGTTTCATTTCAGGTGTGTTACGACCCGTGGCTCTACCCTTCATTCAGTCCCTACGAAACACTACATTTCAGCAGGATAATGCACGACCGCATGTTGCAGGTCGTGTACGAGTCTTTCTGGATACAGAAAATGTTCGACTGCTGCCCTGGCCAGCAAATTCACCAGATTTCTCACCAATTGGAAACGTCTGGTCAATGGTGTCCGAGCAACTGGCTCGTCACAATACGCCAGTCACTACTCTTGATGAACTGTGGTATCGTGTTGAAACTGCATGGGCAGCTGTACCTGTACACGCCATCCAAGCTCTGTTTGACTCAATCCCCAGGCGTATCAAGGCCGTTATTACGACCAGATGTGGTTGTTCTGGGTACAGATTTCTCAGGATCTATGCACCCAAATTGCGTGAAAATGCAATCAAATTTCAGTTCTAGTATATTTGTCCAATGAATACCCGTTTATCATCTGCATTTCTGCTTGGTGTAGCAATTCTAATGATCAGTAGTGTAATTTAGATGCCCCATTCCATAGCAGTTTTCTATTTCTTTGTGCACTGATAAACAGGTTTGTCTGGAAGTACAACGAACAAAAATTTACGTTATGGCGTGGATATACGAAGTATTCCTGAATGTCGTCGTATGTTTCGTTGTTCACTGTCTATTTCTTGTTCTTAAAAATATTGCGAATTTTTCAGTAAACAACTGTAAATTATAAGAAATTCGGGACTTTAATTGCTGTAAAGCTATGGTTTGCACTACTGATGGTTCTTAGGAAACCTAAACATTGAGAAATTTGGTAGCCTTTAAATAAAACTTTCATCACAATTGCAAAAGACAGTAATTAATCTATGAAACTACTACAGTTTTTGAGCAAGGTTCTGTCCCATTACCTGTATTACAAGGCAATATCGCCGCTCACACACGAGCGATTGAAAAGAAACACAATGGGTAGGTGATACAACTGATTGCCAACTACCTGTTGGCCCGGCGCAACTTTGAAATTAGAAAACTGCAGTTGCTGTGTGCGTGCGTGCATGAGAGGAAATGTTCTTTATCACATTCGAACATCTTTTGGCTGCACTCGATGTCGAGTACAGATTCGAGCTCAGGGGAAGATGTGGTTCACTGTTATTAATACACACGGGGGAGAAAAAGAAGAAATATCTGGATATCCAAATAAACATATACTGCAAACTGTTTTAGCAGCCACGGAGCTACAACAGACATGTTCGAAACTCATAGCACTTTATATAATATTATTCTGTCCATTATAAACTGAGAACGCCGCAGCTGTAAATTACATGGCAGGAAGTACTCGAACCAGCCGCAAGTTTTTTAGTAATGCTTTTATTGCACCGTTATTGGTTTTGAGAGTGAACCCATCCCCAGGCGGTAACGCCGATTTCTTGGCAAGTTTAACATTTGTGACTGACGATGGGCTCAGTCCCAATATAGTAAAGGTACAATAAAATCCTTTCTAAAAAACCTTGTTGCTGCTTACAATATTTACTGCAGCGTAATTTTTGTAGAACGATTGAACAGTATTGCAACGATTTCGCACAGTTGATTTCTTCCACCATAATACAGCGTTACTTTTATTTTAAAAACCGATTTTTAAAAATTTATGTACGCGCTTTGTAGTGGTTGTTTGTGCTCGTCATATCAATCGTATGTGAACACACGTATGAGAGACTTGTGACATTCCTCTCGTTTTCCCACCGTTTTCACTGTCTCCCCTTGACAATGTAATTTTACTGAACGACACAGGTTGTTAGTCACGCAGAAGTGTGCTTTCGGTATGGTTCACATAATTGTACGTGTATTTCCACTGATACACCTGTAATTGTATTTTAAGCAGTAGTTGCACGTTCAACTACATGCTTGTCGTATGATATATTTGTCGCACCTCACAACACGCGTTTTCTGTTACCTGCCTTGAAACAGTCTAGGAATTTGTAGTTGTGCAAAATGGGACTTTTTGCTCCTCCCGTACAAAACTGATGTTCACATACTGCTCATATATTTTCATATTAAACCAATACATAGCTGTGTTCGAGGACACTAAGTAACTCAGATCGCTTGGCAAGGCGTACGCCAAGTTGTTGGCAACGCGTCGTAAGCGATTTACTGGCGGGTCTTTCAGCAGTCACGCTGTTTGCAGATCCCTATTTAACAACGCAGGAAGTGATTCGCCGTAAACCGTTTACCAACTTGTACCGTCAACGGGTTTCATAAGAGTCGCTCCTTATATGGGGAGCCTTAAGCCGTCGTCACACGGACCGTGCAACCGAACGTTCAGCATTGAGCGTGCCCAGTTTCTGACGTCATATCGTGGAATATCACGTTCGGGAGTCTTTCGGAACTTGCAGAGCAATATCTAGCATGCCAGATATTCTGAGCGCGCGTCTGAGCGTTGACCAATGAGATGGCAGAACGCCACCTACGCCACACGCACGCCGTCTCCCTTCAGTACAGAGTTGTGAGGCACCATATTGGCAATCATTTCAAGCCCAGACGTCAAAGTGAGAGTCACTGGAAAACCCGTTGTAAACTGTGTGATTTGTTCCAATACAATAATGAGAAACATCATATCCGTGGCAAACTCGCGTATTCTGAGAGTATGCTATTTGAAGGCAGCGACACACTGAAGATCCACCCAAAACGCATTGTTCTTGGTACAATTTGTTATAATTAAATTTCAATTAGTAACATATCTACGATTAAGGTTTTGAGCAAGCACTAAGATGCTGTGAGTGAGTGACACTGGCGTGTTGTTGGGTTAAGGGAGTGAGTAGCGTTACAGAAACGTATGACGTAGTATCTTTTCGCAGTGGTTCGCGACTGGACACTTCCAATTTTTTTTCCCTAACGTTTGCGTTTTTTATGTTCTGATACTTCATTATTAGTTTAATATAAGTATATACTATAATATATAATGTTATGTGAATATAAGTTCACCTTATTTGAGGAGTGACTTTGTTCGATTGGCTTAATCTATACGACAGCTTGCGCTACTTGTATAAAGATATTTTGCTCCTTTTCCTTTTACGCTTGTTGCAAAGATTCTGTTACTGGGTAGGAGCAGTGATCAAGTAAGGCTTACCTTGGGGTTTTACTAAAATGTGGGAATGATGAAATAATGTTTGTCTTATGTGGAGAAGTATTGCAAATTTGTATCGCACTGTTGGTAATGGAACTTTTGTAAGCCTGTGTCCTTATAGATTGGACATGGTACTTCCCTTTTATTATTATTATTATAATTAGTAGTAGTAGTAGT
The DNA here is from genome assembly GCF_021461385.2 of Schistocerca piceifrons. Classification (NCBI taxonomy): domain Eukaryota; kingdom Metazoa; phylum Arthropoda; class Insecta; order Orthoptera; family Acrididae; genus Schistocerca; species Schistocerca piceifrons. The sequence continues at coordinate 953,756,564 of NC_060138.1, forward strand.
AGTAGTAATAGAGGAGATTGTTTTTATGGTCCCTATGGTATATTAATAATCTTTCTGCTTAGGAAATGTGCGTTTTAATAGAGCTAACGTGGTAATTTCACGTGCACCCGGCAGTGTGATTTACGAACTAGAATCTTTCCACAACTGCCGCTGGAGTGCGTTGTGATTGCGTGTACCATGTTGGGGCCCATGTACTGTATGCACAAGTCGCATCGTTCCTGAGCGTTCAGCAGCACGCTGAACTTAGCACGCTCGACGTTGACGTTCGACAGCACTGCCCGTGTGCCGACGGCTTTAGACTGCGGTATCACGATGACCAGGCTACATTACAGTGTCACGTGGGAAGTTTGAACTTATCCCTTTGGAAACTAATAGGCATTAAACCCAGCTCTTGACAGTGGCGTTCAGACATGTGAGCTGCGGTTGGCTTCGCGAAGGCAGGAGCTGCCGCAATTACGCTTGCCTATTGAGGACGTCCGCCGTGGGGAAGCCCTCCACGTCCACGCCGCTGGTCACGCTCGGCGGCGGCGCTAGTTGCGGCGGCCGGCCGGCAGAAGGCGCTGGCGGCGGCCTCGCCGTCGCAGTGTGGCGCGGGCGCGCGTCCTGTCCGGTCTGTTGTGGTGGCTGTGCGAGCGGCGCTCCGTAGCGTAGCGTAGCGTGCGCCCCTACTGTGCGGTGCGGGTCGCTGAGTGACATGCCACGGGCTGCGCAGACGTCGCCGTCGCAGGCCCCCGCGCTCAGCTGAGCCGCTGCTCAAGGGTAAGCGCGTTTGCCAGCAGACTTGCGCTTCCTTCTGTGACGAGTACCTCGCAAGTCCTTCATCCGCGGCACAACACCACCTGTTTTGGTTTTGTTCTTTTTTATCGTTTATTTTCTTTTCCTGTTCCATCTGTAAGCAGCTTAGAGATAATGGGCAGGACACTGGTCAACGTATGTTTTTACCAGCACAGTTAGCAAGCAGTTCATAATATATGGCGAATGCAACAAACAGAAATTTTTATGATTGTAACAATATTTGATCGAAAGAGATTTTATTTTCGTTTTATAACCAGTTTTCACCAATAATGGTCACCTTCACATCGATCTGGAAGACTCAAGAGAGTCGGTATGCGTGTGCGCATACAGTACATCCTGATTAGAAGTTAATGACAATAACATGTGCATATAATGGGAAAACTACATCAGCAGTAAAGTGATACAGTCGAAGGACAACATACTTGTGTCAATAGATCTGTATATAAAACATGATAAAAATCTGTCAAAACTAAGGCACAAGAAATCTAAGGATTTTTGCCTCTGTGTGTCGCCCGCTATTTGTTCACTTGAATAATTCGTTTGTGTCAAAGGAAGAACAAGAATGATAGGTATTTTTATGCCATAAGACGATATTATTCTAATTATCAAGTGAAAGCTTTCTCATCTGTTACGTTTAAGTAAATTACGTGGAATAACAAGAAATGAGGAGGTTCCTTGCGGACTCAACGAGGAGAGGAACACGTGGAAGACATGGACAAGAAAAAAGGGGCAAGACCATACGGCATGTTTTAAGACAAATGAGGAACACTTGCGATTGAAGACAGGTACAAATACTGCAGTTTCCAACATCTATATCACAGTGGCTCTGTGACGAAATCACATTTAATAACATTAAACATTCTCAAAAAAAGGACAAAAATATCTAGCAGAATAAGATTGTTGAGGCATTATACCAGAATGGAGAGAAAAAGTAGGGTGATGTAGGAGAGCATAATCTCACATCATTTCCACAACGTTACTGTTAATGAGATGATAAACTGAACTTTGGATGGCACTGTTACGACGAGTGTATGTAGTAATGGCGCCAGTAGGTTCCATTTAATGGGAATGTACCTCAGTACTGTTAAACAGAACGAGCACAAAACATATTTTTGTTTTACCTCTATAATCCCACCAAGCCCGACAAAACCATCAGGTATTGAGGCAGCTTGAATGTCATGGCGACTGATGTACTCGTAGTTCGTCATCGTTTCCATTTAACAACTAAGCGTGGTACAGTTGGCACTTACTTTCGTCATTGTTTCAATTTAACAACTAAGCTTGGTGCAACTGACACTTACTTTCTAAAGAGCTAATTTTAACATGGCTTCGCATGTGTATCGATTTTTCCATTTGATATTTGTTGGACGCTATTCGCTGTATAAGTTCATCATATAAAATCATATGTGTATATAAGTAAACTAAGTGAGAAATTTACGATTTGTTGTGAATTTAGTGTTTCGCTATCATCATGTTTCACTTTAGCTACACTTTTTATTTCAGCTACAATAATTACTTCGTTGTCATTTTAATTTTAGTCTTGGCTCCAGATTCTATTATAGAAAGTAGTGGAATATAGTATTTCGCAGATGAAAAACATTTTAAGTAATATCACCGTAAGCATGCCTTTAAAAAAAATAATTGTTTGCCAGAGCCCCCTTTTGTTATTTATGGTACTAATATTTCCTCTTTGAGTAACGACATTAACTTAATAGGGGATAGGTAGGTGTGTGTAGGCCATTGTGCCAAATGGAGAACAAAAGTAGGTCATTTACACTTTCGTATAAGGCTTAGATTCTCTCGTCAAAGATCGTTAGAACCATCTGCTATCGCTGTGACAGGGGCTTAAATGTTTCTAAAAGTAGCCAGACGTCTTTAGCTGTGCCTCAATGTAACGCCACTCTCTGCCATATTGACATACAGTATGCCTTGGACATGGAAGAGACCGTTGCTTACCAATACGTATCGCGGGATTGATTCGAAAGGCTGAGGAAGATGACGTTTGAGCATATTTGCTCCTTACGACAGCGTTAAGATCATTTACTCAAAGTACTGCTGATTTCATAAGTTCCTTATGAACAATATGTATTAGTAATTCCGATCCCTGTTGACTAGTATGTGTAACTGGTGTACTTAACTACGAAAAGGGTGCGTCGAATCCTGTGTTGTTCTTCTGTGTTGTTGCACATTGACATGAAACCAATCGGGAAGGTGGGTGACAGAGCCAGTTCATCACCTAATTCTCCCCTAGAAAGCAAGGGAAACGTAGAGTTTATCATATCCGTCAGATGAATGAAGGTCGTCGATGCCTCGTGCGCAGAGAAATTACCATAGTTCTCATCATCAGCCTGGGGTCGCTTCGAGAGCCACTGCTCTCCACGACCTAACGACTTGAGCATAAAGGTGGGTTAAGCTCGGAAGCGCCGAGCGTAAGTGAGAGACATAATAGTGGTAGCAGATTTAGAAGGAACTACGTAACTGATACAGGAATGTTGGATTGTCTGACAGCTGAGAACATAAAATCCAATATCGGTGGCATGCCATTTGTTCTAAAATGCTGTATACAATAGAAATTTAGCTCTGTACACTACGCTACACACTATAACTTTCGAGTGAAATATATAATAATCAGCAGAAGTTTTTCGTATGTTTGGCTTTCTCGGAAAGTTAGAGCTATAATTTATACTTTCAAAACAATACAGATCTACCTAAAAAGAGAGAAACTTGCTGAATTACTGACGAACTATTAGCCTAATGATTTCTTATTGTGTGAGAACGGCTCAAATGGAAAGTGGTACGATAAATAGTTCAAGACCAATGCGAACAGTTTCCTTTCATTTTTGGCATGTCTAGTAGGCTTACAGGTTACATGATACTACCTCAAAGAATCTAAACGAATTATCCTGATTTTCTTTTATCCGTACGTTAGTTATCGGGCATACATCACACAAAATAACCACCGTGAGGCTATGGGATCGATCCCAGACAGGAGCTCTTAAGATTTTCAAGTTCGAATGTAATTAAGACATCATTTAACTCAAACATTTCTACTACTGTTCTGGAAAACATAAAATGTTTACTATTCTAAACAGAAACTGCGACAGTTAAGTAATCACATCTTTTGTTTACTGCAGATGTATATATGGCACGAAATGAATCATCGCTAAGACAAATGGTAGCATTATCAAGGCCGTACTAACCACGTAATTAGTCATGTCCATCAAGAATTATAGCACTACTAACACTATACATATCCAAAATAATACTGCTCTCCCTTACATTTTCTGCTACTGCTTAATGGGATGCGATTGTATATTTAATTTAAAATATTCGAATACGACTTTTGGAAAAACTTGGTTCCCCCATTTGCGTACAGATACACACTATACTAGGTTTGCGTCTTAAACCTGTATGCCAGCACAGAAATAAAAGTGACTAAGAGAAGCTCACGATAAATATTCAGGTTAATAAAAAGCTACGCAAGAGTTTACACCTACGCTGAGAGATGTGGTTTGAGTAACGTAAACTATATTTACTTAGACCGTGAAGCCTACTGCACAAATTTTAAATAATGCATTGCTAACTTTTAAACCATGCTCGAAATTAACAAACTGATGAATTCCGAATCAGCAGTGTTCCGGTGTAAGTAATCGGAATCTCATACCTGTTTCACAGTTTAATGAAACGTCATGATAAATTCCTTACCATCTACCATTTGCAGTAATCAGTCCTAGTTGGTTTAGTGGAAATAATAAAGGAGATGGCAGTAGTGCAACAACAGATACGCAAATGAATTATATAAAACGCTATAGATGTGCGTGTTTCTTGGGGAAAAAAGTCAAAATAACTTTTAGCTGAAGGAATGGACTACGGACGGGTTTAGAAAGTTATCTGAATTTGGGAAATCAAGGAAGATACGTGTCACGGGACTGGACTGGGGTCTACGTTATTGAACTTGTACATGGAATACCGGGTTAGTGAAAATGAAAGATACCGTAGAACCGTTGGGTGACCAGCGTTGTAGGAGGTGGTCACAGCAAGGAAGACAACGGGAGCGAATCGGTACAGACAAATAGAACATTCTTCAACAAATGAAAGCGCTCTCTGCCGTGCACTTCACAGTAGTTTGCAGTGTGTGTATGTAAATATAGATTGTATGAAATGTTTATATTTTCCAAAACAGCAACTTGTCAGAGGACGCATTGCGTGGGAAAAGTGAAGAACGTTCGTATTCGGATGTTCGAGATTAAGGGAGGAATTAAATATAAATTTTAGAAGTATTAGAACGTGAGACGATTCAAATTTATGGGAAGTAGTTGCTTGAAGAATGAATAGGGTAGGGGCACCATTTTCTAAGGTAGCCAGGACAATTAATACAGATTACAACAATATAGGGATAACTCGAGTTAGGAGAAAAGTTTGCATCATGTCGTACATTGAGAAAGCAGTGACGCGTGCGCGAGGTGCTTAAGCGGAAAGATTATTAATATACCATAGGGACCATAAAAACGACCTCCTCTATTACTACTACTACTACTACTACTACTACTAATAATAATAATAATAATAATAATAAAGCGTTGTATGATAGTAATGAACGATAATTATACATATTCTGTAGTAACATGGTAATGCACAAAAAATCGGGACTTGTGTCTGTACTACTTACTGGAAAAGACTAGATTAAGTTCTTTATGATACAAGGGAATCCTCAAAAAATTCAGAAGGAAATAGCTTTTGTAAAACATAAAACATAAGTATTTTACAGATGTGTACAGGTACGTCACTACCTGCCAATCCCAGGTATGGTAAGATATCTCAAAAAGCTAATTTTGGCTATCAAAGATTTGTTGGTTCGCCTCCCAAAGTAGGAAAGCCTGTAAATTCTACACGGTTATGTCATTGGTCTTCATTATTTCCCTAGCCATATTTCAGCTGCAGTTACTTGTACTGACGACCACATAATTACTCGTACACTTGTAGACAGTCAATAAAATTCTTTTGTGTCTGTGATCGCACTGTCGTTGTGTAAGCCTTCCGACGTTTCGACCACTACTCCAAGTGATTGCATTGTCAATGTGTAAAACTTCTTCAGCCACTTGCAGTAGTGGCCGAAACGTTGGAAGTCTTATACACTGACAATGCGATCACAGACCCAAACGAATTCTGATTGTGACGGTGGTCTCGGAAGCCTACGTTATTTCTATACTTGTAGATGTTGCTTTGTCAGTGCGTACCGTGGTCTCCAAAGTAGGGAGAGCACTTTTGGGAAAGCGACACTGTAAAACGGAAACGAAAAACGAAAGAAATAACGAGAGAATATTTCTGTTCATATACACTCTCTGCAGCTTTATCAGAAACTAGTCACTGCAATAAATTCTTATTTGGGAGCGTAACCGTGGAATGCAGTCGGTATGTTAGGCGACAAAGGGTGAGGTGGTCGTCCGCGTGATACGGTTCGGCTCGGCCCTCGGCGCGGCGGCAGCGAGCTGGCGTGCCATCGGCAGCATGCAGTTTATTGACTGGGAGTGTTACGGCTTCCTGGCACGGAACTCTGTTTTTCGAGCGTCGATAGCATGCGCGACATTCAGAAATGCCGTTTACAGAAATATCTCGTGAGTTGGGCTGCGCTGGGCTCCGCGTATCTTATTGTAGGGTTTGTTGACATTCTGCTCGGTGCCACTATTTTTTTTCTCGTTATCAGATCTGTGTCCTTTCTCCTTGTCTCCAACGGGAGTACCTATTATTGTTTGTTAGAAAAAAGAATGCGAGACTGAGGCAGACATCGAACAGAAGTCTTCTAAATATGTATTTATTTACTTTGGAATATACGTCCGGTATAGAGGCGGGGAAACTACGGAACTAGTTCATTGATGACCGCTTATTTTTTGGATCCTTTAACATCTTTCCTCACACCATATCTGTTTCATCTAATTTTTATGCCGTGTAGGTTTCCAGAAAAGTCGAAAGGGGAAACTAGAAGTAGTGCGCCCAATAACAGAGTCGTACAATAATTCATTAGCTTCGTGGGAAGAGAGAAACAGTTTTGAGATGTAACAACAAACTGTTCAGTAACCGTTGGATGTTCCGCCTTACTTGAAACAGATTCTGCACATCTTCTGCGTCACAAGATAAGATGCAATTTCCGCGTTTTTTATGGTGTGACCGCCGATCCCTCCTCTACGCATGCCCGTGCATTAATTTTAAAACGAAAATTCATTATATATCTCTAATGACATGTTTAAATCCTCTCGTGACACGTATTTCATTAAGAAAGAAGAACTACATACCGGATATCCCGGCAGGCATGATGAATATTCAGATATAAGACAAATTGTCACTCGTCGACATTAATTCACAGTATCAAAGATGAAAAAATGCTCATATCTGTCAAGGTATGCAGTTTACAACCCATTACTGCTCATGTATTTCTTGTTTTCATCCACACTACCACCTGTCAAAACCCAGAAAGCAAAGAGCTTGCTGTAGAAGAGATTTGTTTCACAGTATCGAAGATGTAGACGTGTTTATTGCTCTTAAGCTATTCATTTTGGAGCTCGTGTTTACTAGACTTTTTGCTACGAATGATCGTTCCTGTCACATACCTCAGTATCGATCATTTCTCCTGGGACATAGGCGATAGGTAATATAAAAGACAACGTTAAAAATTTTTGAAGTACTTGGATAAATGTCGTTTATCCGTCGAACTTAAGCTTCGGTATTAGAGCCGAATTATGTCGACGTCTTGCCACAATATTTCGGTTGACAACCATTCAACCATCTGGAAGTGTGTGTGTGTGTGTGTGTGTGTGTGTGTGTGTGCGTGTGTGTGTGTGTGTGTGTGTGTGTGTGTGTGTGTGTTACACAAGAGACTGCTGGTGCACGTTGCTATGTTTTACCAAAAATAGGCGCAGAGGTGTTGCTGGTGCAGATTTCTAGGTTTTATCAAAACCAGATGCAGTGGCGTAGCTCCGCAATTACCGCTTCATGAGCGTCTTCTGTCGAATTTAACGCCCTCTCAGAATACTGCTCCATCTGAGACGGGCAGACGCATGCGTAACGGTAATACTGCATACGTGCCCCCTGTCACAATGAGGGCCCACGTAATTCAGGTGTCAACATAATAAAATCATTTGTCGCTACAAGTGTGTTTAGTCGAGAAATGTTTTCGAGATATGAAAGAAATCACCGGGATCCAGTTATTGCTGCAATCACGATTAATGAGACCTTCCGCCAAATATGTTTCCACAGACTGCTTGATAACTGAATCTCAGATGGATTTTGTAGACGAGACGTTTTCCATGGCAGAATAAACTGCTCGGCCATGGCTGACTTACTGGACTGCAAAAGGCTAGCGTGGCGATCACGTTCAGTGCAAGTGTACTGTGGAACTACGTAGTTGTCGACTAGAGGAAACGAATTGACTCCAAGTTGTCCGACTGCTCTCTAATCCCTTCGGATGACTATCAGCTGTATTATGGAGGCGAAAAAGTGAAAATAGTATAGGACACTGCTTTGACAAAGACATCCAATTTCATTCTCAAATTTTATTTTTAACAGCTCATAGAATGTGTACATCGAAACTTCAACCTTGCCATTGATAAATAGTTTTTTTGGAAGCTATAGTCGAAGTTATGGGCCACATGTCCAAAAGTGAGTTCCTGTCATTCAGGTCTTCTTGTTTTAAGTTTAATTTATAATTATAATAAAGTTATTAATTATTCACCATAGATGCAAAACGGCTCATCTCAAGAAGGCGAGGTTTCTTGAACTATTTGAAAGTGAGCAAGAAACGGCGAATGCAGTGAACGAACCCTGTCTCGGTAATGTACGCAATTGGTGGAACCTGAACCCGGAATGAGGGAGCAACTGTCAAAGAACAAGACTGATCGAATGAGTCAGAGGTGCGAACGAGGCCGACCTTAAGGGAACGATAAACGAAACGTAGTTCCTCAGTTCTTCCATTCAGTTCAGTGAATGGCTCTTTGGCACCCATACCTACGCTATCTTCAGTCCGTTCCTCATGCTCGAAGACTAGCGAAACTGTCGAACCATTTAAGCTAATAAATAGTTCTGTCAATATGGAAGAAAAGTAGAAATATTAAAGCTAAACGGTCGGTCGATGAACTGGTCATTAGAGATGGATCACAGTTTCTGACACAGGAAACCTGGGGAAAAATTGGCCAAAACCTTTCCTCTTATTTCTTTAATTGATTTAAGGAAACAACAGAATCCTATATCTGGATGAGCAGGCTGAGGTTTGTAATGTCGTCTTCCGCATGAGAGTCCAGTCTGTTACCACAGTGGGAACTCGCTGTCTAGTCCTGTTAAGATATTTTGGTTTTTATACAAGTAACGTCTCGTTGACACAACTCTGAGTGTATTTAAACAACTGCCTGTCATAAATTTGATTTTATGTTCCATTTACTTTCATCGATCTACAAGGAATAGGGCGCGGTCGTATAGTGTAGCGCGCTGCACTCTCGCTTCTGGGACCAGGAGGAGTCAGTTCTGGACTGAATCCTCGCGGCGGAATAGCGATACTTGTTTTGGTACACGGGCCAACCTGAATGTGGTTTACAGGCGGTTTCCATCGCTCTCACTGGGGTGGTCACTAATATCTGCCTTCGAAAATACGATTTAGAAGAATAAAAATACGATAACACACAGAACAAAGAATTCATTAATTAAATTTCCCTTCCTCAGGTGAACTGACGACCACTCAGACAGGGATACTCTGCCAAAAAGCTAAAATGAAATACATTTGCCAAATAATGAAAACATCGGACCTCGTATGACGCGATAAACGCTATGTAAGAAAAGTTTAGGTGGAAAACGACCGAAGGAAGGAAGGAAGATTTTGGTTTAGTGCCCTGTCGGACGACGCGGCTCTTAGCAACAGAGCGCTATTTCAGGTTCAGAAGGTTGGTAATGAATATATTCAGTGAAACCATCCTGACATTCGCCTCTGTCGGATTAAAGAAAACAGAAAATTCAAATTTGGATGGCATAACAGGGGTCTGAACCTTACTCCTTCGGAATAAGAGCCTGTTCTGGTAATCTATGTACCCAGTCGCACGGTTTACATTGCGAAAGACATTATAAACGTCTCTGATGTACTATAACAGAATTCAAGAAAATAAACTTGTCATTTTCTTTGACTGCCTTCGGAAATGATTTTGAAAATTGCGCAATCCAGAACGAAATTCGAGAACGATTTCGACGTCTGCACATCCAGCAGAACCGTACCAGCATTTAGTGATGAGAGGTACAGAGGACAGGAGCAGACTCTCGCAACTGTCGGGAATGGTCAGTTTCAAATAAGGATTAGCCAGTCAGACGAAAGCAAACATGAAGGTGAAAGTACAGCCAGTATGCCTCATCAACTTTGCAGGGAGCAAAGTACAAAACGAATTCGAACTGAACACCGCGGGCAGTATACGTGAACTGTTTTTATCACAGTATGACTTTTTGGCTAGTACTGGCCATGCTACTAGGATAATGGTTTGTGTATGTGGAACTAGCGGACAGGAAAGGATCGTTCACGCAGTGCCCTTAACGCACTGCACAACTTCGTCGGAAGTACATATATTTTTTAGTGGGGTCCTTCTTAATAACACACAATTTTGTTTGGAACAAAAAAACAATTTTTTTTTCTAAAGGCGGAACCCGCCCAAAACAATTGTATTGTTATTGCAAATACAGACAAAAGAGCTTCAACCTCAAGATGATTAATTCGTCGGCAGTGTTGGATCCACGTTGTATGACTACGACGACTGAGGGCACCGCTGTGTCGACAGCGCGGGGCATTGACCTGTTCAATACCGTATGTTACCTTATGTGGTTACAACATGAAGTGGCAACAGCACATTTTTCACTCGGTGTTAGGAACCATATTGATGTACACTTTGAGCAACAAAGGATTTGTCATCTTGGCCCTGGTCCAAGACCAGCTCCATCAGTAGAGTGGATGACTTCTTCTTGGAGTATGACGAAAGACAAGTTTACGAGACCGCAGCTGACACATGGTCTCGGTTTGCCAGGATTGCTAAATTCTTGGAATTATTTAACGTGTAAGAAAGTCGATGGTGCATCGCTGTACAGTCTGTAGTGATAATGACGGTTGATCTTTCGAAAAGTACGTGAGAAGGACAATTCTGCATCTGTTACGTGCTCTATTGCTCACTAACAGAAATGACTGAATGCACTGTGAGAAGACTGTGTTTCGTCTGAGGGCTGTTTCATTCATCTAAATAATCTACATCAGGGCTTCCCAACCTGTGGTCCGCGGTTCCCTTAGGGGTCCGCCGGCTCTTTCTAGGGGGTCCGCGGCCACCTTTCACCAAATCGTGTAAAATAATGAGAAAATTACTGATTAAAAATGTGAAAATCAAATTCATCACTATTTTTTTTTCGTGTGATCCCCAAGCAGCCTTTGCGGTTCCTAAGTGACAACGCATACACAGTTTTGTGCCGGAGAATGCGGCTTCTCTGATCGACTGTTTCACAACAATACGGGAGTCGTTTGTGTTTGGGCTCACGGCGCTAGATGCGCTGAAACCTTTTACGCATGCGCGGAGCGAGGTTTGTCGACCAATCACAGCGCTCGCTGGCACGTATGTGGTCCCAGACATCATTAAATGTTAAACTTGCTTTGTCAGTGCGCTACTTATTTCGTAAGTCGGTTTTTGACCAGTTTATTACTTCTAACATGCTTCGGTGGCTGAAGTCAGGATCACTGAAGAAGGGTGCAGTTTCTCCATCGCCTTCACAACAAGGGAAGTTTCCAGTTGAAATGAATGAGGAAGGAGGACGACCAAAGGAAGACTTAATATACATTTGAACATTTTTCTTCGGATTTTACGAACCCTCCCCCCCACCCCCTACACACACAACTGTTACGAAATATGCATGCTCCTTACACAGCAGTAGCCAAATAGTGGAAGTGAAGAGACCATAAGCGGCAGCTTGTCAACAGCGAACAGTTTGGACGTGACGTTGATTGCTCTTGGAGGAAGACATCTCCATCGTGTGAAATTTCAAATACCAAGTAATTTTAATCAGGCTATAGTGTTTTGAACAAAGTGAGTAAATCCACTAGTAAGTGTCTGGATATAGTGGGAATTCAAATGGGATCGCTAATTTCAAGTTGTTTTCATTCATCTCTAAGCCAAACACTATTGATACTTCGAGAGGTGGGGGGTCATTGGGAACATGGCACTTGCATTAAGAAGCTTTCAGTTCCCATGGGTTTCGCTCTGAAATTTAAAGTTACTGTGCTCTTGACTGACTAGAGGTCCGCCATGGATTTCTGACTGAAGAAGGGGTCCGCCTGCTGAAAAGGTTGGAAAAACCCTGATCTACATCATACTTCTCAAGCCACCTAATGGTGTGTGGTGGAGGGTACTTTTGTACCACTAACTGAGCCCTTCATCCATGTTCCAGCCGCGAATAGCGCGTGGGAAGAATGATTGTCAATAATCTTTGTATTGGCTCTAATTTCTCTAATTTTCTCATCTTGGTCATTACGGGAGACGTATGTGCGGGGGGGGGGGGGGGGGGGATTAGTATATTGTCCGATTCTTCCCGGAAAGTGCTCTCTCGAAATTTGAGTTGCAAATCTCTCTGTGATACTCAACGCCTCTCTTATAATGTTTGCCAGTGGAGTTTGTTGAGCATCTCCATAACGCTGACGTGCCGACTAAACAATCTCGTGATGAAACGTGCCGCTCTTCTTTGAATCTTCTCCATCTCTCCCGTCAGTCCCATCTGATATATAGGATAGATGAAGAATGCTCAAGAGTCGGTCGAACAAGTTCCTTATAAGCCACTTCCTTCGTGGATGAGTTAAATTTCCTCAATCTGTGTCTGGCATCTGATTTTCCCACTACATGTTTTATGTGGTTATTCTACCTTAAGTCGCTCTGGGTAGTTATTCCCTGATATTTTACGGCAGATACTAGTTCCAGCAGTTTGTCATCAGTAGTGTAGCTATGCAGTACTAGATTTCTTGTCCTATGTATGCGCAATATAAAACATTTATTTACGTTCAGGGTCAACTGCCAGAATCTGCACCATTCATCAATTCTCTTCAGGTCATTTTGCAAAACACTACTTCTGGCATTGATACTTTGTTATAGCCAACTCCATCATCTAAAAACTGCCTTAGAGAGCATCCGACGCTTTCTAGTAGATCCTCCTTATACGAGGCATCACAACAACGTTTCACCAGGCAACGCCGGTCAACTGCAGTTTGTGAATGAGAAATCGGTTGGAAACTTTCCTCATGTCAGCACGTTGTAGGTCTCGCCACCGGCGCCAACCTTATGTGAATGCTCTGAAAAGCTAATCATTTGCATATCACAGCATCTTCTTCCTGTCGGTTAAATTTCACGTCTGTAGAACGTCATCTTCGTGGTGTAGCAATTTTAATGGCCAGTAGTATACAGATATTGTAAACAGAAACGTTCCTAATACGCTTCCATGGGGTACTCCGGAAATTACCTTTACATCTGTCCATTCTCTTCGTTAAGAGCGACGTGTTGAATTCTGTCAGCAAGTAAGTCTTGAATCCAGTCGCAAACCTGCTCCGATTCTCTTTACGCTCGTTTTTTTTTCACTAAATTGCAGTGTGGAGCGATGTCAGAAGCCTTCCAGAAATCAAGCAACAAGATATCAACCTAGTGCCATTGTCAATGGCGCTGTGAATCTTATAGAGTAACAGAGCGAGCTGAGTTTCGCAGGATCGTTTGCGGATTCCATGTTGATTTCTCTACAGGAGATTTTCTTCTCTAAGAACGTTATAATTCTTGAGGATATAACATGTTCCATAATTCTGCAAAAGATCACGTCAACGATAAGGGTCCATAATTGTCTGCATGTGTCCTGCAGCCCTTCTTAAAAAAGATAATGATCTGCGCGTTCTTTCAGTCAGTAGGTACCCTTCGTTACTCAGGTGATCTACGATAAATCACTGTTAGAAGGGGAGAATGTTGTTTCGTGTAATCCTGTGGAATCTTATGTGTAACTCATCTGGTCCTGACACCTTTCTACTACTAAGCGATTGTTTTTCCATTCCGCGATCTCGATATCTGCCATTTCGCGTTCGTATGACGGTCGAAAAGAGGGATCATTTTACATTCCTCCACGGTGCAACAATTTCGGGAGACCGAATACAGTATTTCGGCCTTCTCTCTGTTATCTTTCGTTTCGGTGCCATTGTTGTCAGTGAGTAGATGATTTTGTTCTACTTACTGATTTTACATACAACCGAAACCTCTTAGGGTTTTAACTAAGTTCGGTTGACAAAGATTTACTTTCAATGTCATTGAACGCTTCTCTCATTGCTCTCCTTACTCTCATTTTCGCTTCGTTCAGGGTCGGCCTCTGTTGCCGAGCGCCTCTAGGCGATTCAGTCCGGAACCGCGTTGCTGCTACGGCCGCAGGTTCGTATCCTGCCTCGGGCATGGATGTGTGTGATGTCCTTAGGTTAGTTAGGTTTAAATCGTTCTAAGTCTAAGGGACTGATGACCTCAGATGTTAAGTCCCATAGTGCTTAGAGCCATTTGAACCATTTGCGCTTCTTTTAGCTTTTATTTATCAGCTTGGTTTTTACTTCTCCTGAATCTGAGATGTTCTCTTTGTTTACGAAGCAGTTTTCTAGAACGGCTATTAAACAATGGTGGGTCTTTTCCATGCCTTAAGACATTACTCGGAACACACTTGTCTAGGGCATATTGCACCCTGCTTTTGAATTTTTTTCATTTATTCTCAGCACCTTCCTCTTAAACACCGAATATTTGATGCTGATTGTTCAGTACTCTGAAATTTGTATCCTGTCAAAGCAAAAATATCTTTCTAATGATTCTTAATTTTCTTTCTCAGACCCGTTGTCATAGGTGCTATCACAGCCTTGTGATCACTGTACCTTCCTCTGCGTTAACTGATTCGATAAGTTCGGATGTGTTTGTTGCCAGTATGTCTAAGACGTTACCCTCAATAGCTGGTACTCTAACTATCCGCTCAAAATGTTTCGGGCAAGACATCCAGAACAACGCCGCACTAATCCCTGTGTCTGGCACCCCATTGGCATCATGACACCCTAATCTGTACCTGGCAAGTTGAAGTAACTCCCTATTACAACAGCATGATCAGGAAAATTACTCCTTGTTTTGTGTTCTACGTTTTGATGGTTGTATATCACAGGCTTTCTCACCGTGGTAATAGTTTTCACGTAGAAACAAGGGTATATAGTGTCACAAACCGAGTAAATCATATTTAAATTGCTACTCTGTAACGAGCCACCGGAGACCACGTGTCGCTCATACCAAAATACTCTGAAATACTGAGATAAGTGAGGTTATGACAATCTCTGCAGGACGTGACCATCATTTTGCAGGACAATGCTCAAGCACGTACAGCGCAAGGTGTTACTGATTTCTTTGACTGATGGGGCTGCTAAGTGCTACCACCTACTGCACTCCTCTGACTTAAGCCCTCGTAAGTTCAACTCTATTTCTAAACTGAAGGAAAAACTTCACGGCACTCGCTTCAGAACTGTTACAAATTCGTCGGACAATAGACCACACCGCTCAAACTGTCAACACAACTGCCAGTGCTAAGAGTATCCTAAGACTTCCACATCACTGGCAACGGGTTATACACAATGTTGGTGACTACTTTGAAGGTCAGTAAAACTTTTAAATTCGTATCTATCTTGTACAAGCGGTATATAAATAGTTGCCACTATTAAGATTCCAACCCTCACATTTCGACGTACACTTGAATGAGAAGCGTAACTTACTCTCACATGTCTCTCAGACATACCAAAAAGCTGCCAAATGTCCTACCTGTGTCCCACTACGCACCCGTTACACCATTACATCTCTCTTTCGAACCAGATCGCCCTCATTTTCAGAGTCTCACAATCGGTGCACTCCACCTAAATTTCTGTGCCTAATAACTCGAAGGAAATGATTTTGATACCCCCGTAGGTACTTTATGCATCTGCTAAATAGCAAACGCAGTCAGGGTTCCATAACTCGAACAACGTGTCGGAAAAAATTTCGAGGAAATGCTGTAGTCAGCAGTGTACAACTCTATTTTGCACATTCGACCGTGAAGTCAGGCTCTGAATGAACGTGTTGTCTAATCAGCTCGTTGCAGGATGAAAAAAAGGAATAGAAACAGAAGGTTATCTAAAGAGTAGTCTACAGGACTACGTTTGTACACTTCATTCGTGACAGACGAATTACACTTTCACTCGAAAAAGTCTAGTTGATGGGCCACTCGACAATTTGAAATGCTACCTGTGAAACAACGGTGCTTGTTGTGGAAGCGACTGTACGCGAAGCCATACGAAGTGCAGCTGCTCCTGATAGTAAAGGCTGCGGAACACATGCTAACACGGCAACAAGTTCAGGGGCTGCGGCTGCACGACTGGCCAGGCAACAGGGTAAGAGCAGCCGCCTTCACTCCCCTCCCCACCCTCCTCCACCCGCCACACACGCCACACCACTCACCCACTCGTTTGAAAACATCCAGAATATGCACACCATATATGTAGGACGGGACATCACTTGCAACGAACGCCACCTTACTATTTTTAGGACTTTTTAATACATTATAGCTGAAATAGTGATTTGGAGATGACCCAATACCGTTAAGGACAACAATTGTGTTAATTTCCTGGCCGTTTGTTGCTAAATCCAGCAGGAATCGCTTGCATTTTAAAAGATGATGTTACTTTCAAACTGTCAGTGGTGTTAACTGGTGCCCAGGACGAACATCGGCTTTGAGTGATCCCCCCTCCCCCTCCCCCACCGCCTGTCCTCTATCAACATCACCCCATTTTTTGTTTGATCTTCATCACTAATTAGGGTATTAAAATGAAGCAAAATATGCAGTCAGTGACTTGGTACAACAGATCGTCGAAAGACTCATTGCTTGAAAAACACATACGTAATCCCATTATTATTGTTCCAGGTTCTATCAGTTCAACGCCGTGACAAAGAAAACAAAGACGTAAAATAAACTCCATTTTCTTTGTTTAGGCTCACATGGCGAAACTACAGTGGCATCAACCAGCGGCTTAAAATAAGTAAGCATCTACTTACCAGCGCATTCCAGTTCGAATCTGATAGCTACCTCAATCCTTTTCCATTTAAATGTCCATTTCTTTCCATTTCTCTGCATCTTTCAGAGCACAGTTCGCGATCACTCTCATTGGCGGTGACCCAAAGACCGATGGACCTGGGAGGTTTATTATCAAAAATTATTATTATTATTACAACAGACGCAGCTACATGCGTAAAATTCTGACAATTTTATCATTGTCTATACGTTCTCTCTAAAAACTGCTAGGCTACCTAGTGAAACTTCATTATCGTTATCATAAAATCTAACGTGTAGCCTACAACGTGTGTTACGAAAACCCGAGGTTTCGGTATCCAAACATTTTCTGGAACTTCCTACTATCGGACGTGTAGATTCTGACAGAATGAAGAAACGGAAGTTAATTACCCATCCTATAAATCATGAAAGATCAGTTCTCCTGTATCTGACTGCGATTTTTAAAATATTCTCTAACGTCTCCTAACAAATATACTGTAATATTCCTGCACGCAACAGACAACTTACCTCGTCTTGCCGCTGCAATTGCGTGAATATTCTCCATCCAGCAACGTGCTAAAATAATTCAAAAGAAATACTGAGATCCATGCAGAGTGCAATGTATGGAGTCAACTACTGATGCAATAACTGCTCTTTTTTCAAAGAAATTAAATGATTCGAACTGGTTGGATCAACAAGCCTTATGCGTTGTAGAAACGCAAACGAACCAATAAAAATTTTTAATTTACTGTATTCTGAAAATTGACGATTCAAACGCTGACAAACTTTATTCAGACTTTTCATTTCTTCGATAGTTTGATTAGCAAAAATTTTTAATTATTCCATAATGTCTTTAATCAATAATTACGTATCTGGTCACATATACCTACGTGTATGCGTACACAAATCTGCCAAAATCTCTCCAGTGCGCAAGCAGGCAACAACTACACGCACCGAGAAAAACAAATTACCAAAAATCCTCGATTAATTTAAAAATCTCCTCTCGGGCTGCTAGCACGGTCAGGGCAGGCTGCGACCTATCCTGACGCGGCTTCTCTCCACGCCAGGTTGCTTACTCTCAACAACAGTTCGCTCGTTACTACTTGCAATAATAATATCTCAGACTCAGAGTTAGTGTATGCACGCAACAGCAGAATCAGTAAACGACTTTCCGAAAAACGATACGAACGTCCAGCTTCAGGACAAACAGGCGTCTTCTATGGTCAAAGATCGCGGAGCTCACGAAATGAACGACTGGCCAGAAGCAATGTCCACGGCACAGTAAAAGTCGTCGTAAGTTGAGCAAACAGTCCTGGGAGCGATCCAAATCGATAAATATAAACACACACATGGTCGATCGGTCTGTTATCAGTGGCATGTATCGAAGGGTTAAGAGAAAAGCGAGAGTTGTCGGACAAGTGTGGAGCCGCGGTAATTATGGACACTTTCACGTCAGTGGAATGGCGCACTTGACAATACGCGTTGGTTGCATCCTCCGCGAGAGTAATCTGCGGCAGTGGTATTCACCCTTTCCTCCGTAGCGATAGCCTGGTTCGGCGGTAAACAGTCGTCCCACTTCAACCGGCACGTAGGATCGGAAATGGACCGGCCAGAAAGGCGAAACAGAGGTGTTAGAGTCACAGCCAAAGCCTCGCGCGATGTTTGCTCTTCACGATGGGTCGATTAGGGCGTTGGGGATGTCTGTGGACTTACCGGCGGATCGATAGTTTCTGGGTGCCGGTTCGACCTGATTACGAAAAGATGGGTACCGCCAGTTATTCAGAGGGGAACAATGATTCAGCATCCATCGGAGCCTCTGTTCGGAAATGTTCAACCTCCGCCAGCTGTTTGGTGAGAGTATCTCTGGCGTTAGTGGGAGCCAGAAGTGGCATAACAGATGGAAGTAGTTCCACCTCCAACGGCTGCCAACGCTAACCACTGGTGACCCTCCGTTGACGTCATGTACTTCGCACTTCGCAACCTAAAACATTTGCCACCTCCCAATCTCCTTGGATTCTCCTGGGATTGTAGTTGAAAACGCGAACTCATACGTGGGATCCCATGCAGTAATAATCCTGTGTGCTTTGATGGTGAACACA
Organism: Schistocerca piceifrons; assembly: GCF_021461385.2. Classification (NCBI taxonomy): domain Eukaryota; kingdom Metazoa; phylum Arthropoda; class Insecta; order Orthoptera; family Acrididae; genus Schistocerca; species Schistocerca piceifrons. Next base: position 953,775,568 of record NC_060138.1, read on the forward strand.
GTGATAGCGTGTGAGCGTCTGTGTCCGTTTAAGCCGGCCGAAGTGGCCGAGAGGTCCTAGGCGCTACAGTCTGGAGCAGCGCGACCGCTACGGTCGCCGGTTCGAATCCTGCCTCGGGCATGGATGTGTGTTATGTCCTTAGGTTAGTTAGGTTTAAGTAGTTCTAAGTTATAGAGGCCTGATGACCTCAGCAGTTAAGTCCCATCGTGCTCAGAGCCATTTGAACCTTTTTTTCTTTTTTTTTTTTTTTTTTTTGTTCGTTTAATATTTCAACCAGACTACATCCGTTTTCGAGTGTTAGACAATTAGGTTGCAAGGAAATTGGCGAGTACTTCCCCGAAGACAGATATCGCCATTATCTAGCGCATTAGTGGTTTGAAGATCCTGATCATCCACCCGGCTTCCGCATTGGACGCTAGGTGGAAAGGGACGGTTGTCAGGCGCTCAATACCGCTTCGTTTACGAAAATAAAAAATCTGAAACGTTGACGCTTGTGTGGAAGGTGCCCCTCTTTTGCAAATATGAGTGTGATGGCACAAACGGTAGCTGCTTTGGTTGTGCCAGGCACCTATACAACCTCTGCCATATACGTAAAGTGGAGATGATATCAACAGTCACAATGCGCCTAAAAATGGTCCTAAATAATCAATATGTAGACTTTGCAGAGGTGTGGGCTCAGGGCCTGGCAAAAGAATGAAACGCTGCGCGGGGCTGACTGACTGCGGGTGCAAGCCTGGCAGTTCAAGACCATCTGGTTTTTGGTGGCGTCAACGGCATGCCAGTACACTTGACACCTCACTGTTGCCTGTATACTGTACATTCCCCAATGAGCAGTGTGGAAGAACTTTAGTACGCGGGAGCAGAAGGAAGGCGGAATTACCGCCCAGCATTCAGATTCGGCCATGGCTGACAATGAGACACCGTCATCTGCATTTAGCCGGTGTCTTAATGTCTTAATGGAAAATACGGATGCCACGCCGGTTGTACGCCTTTGCAGAGGCACTCCGGCCAACCGCGCTCTGTAGCAGACAACCAGCGGGGCAGCGGATCGCGGCCTACTTCTGTTCACTCACCATAACTGGGAATTCGTCGATAGTGTCGAAGGCAAAACACAGTGCTTCACGTATGTCTAACTCTGCATCTGAACCACAATGCAAGCGGAGAAGTGAGTCCGCATTTGCGAGTGGTGGTCTGTTAGTGGAACCCGTTGTTATAGCTACTAAGAAACAACTCCCACCACGAATCTTTGTGACGTCTTATCGAGATGTTTAGAGTGAGGACCGAATATCGAAATGCTGGGTTGTGATCGGTTATCAGGTCCAACTTACTACCGCAGATATGCGTCAAACTTCTTACCGCCCTATGTGACAACCAATGCCTCTTTCTCTGTATGTGAGTAATTTTCCTTTCCCACATTTAATGAATTAGACTTAAATATACAGTGGACTATGCTATGCAGTCGGTATGTTTGTGGGACATCATCGAACCAATACAACCATCTGAGACATCGGTGGCAAGTGTTAATCATTTGCCCGGTTTGATCGCTGCAAAACAAAGAGCCGACTTAAAGCACTTTTTAAGTTGTAAGAAAACATTCTGGCTCGCGTGTAGCTATACCAGTTGACTTCTTAAAAAAAAGTATTCACTGGGTAGGGTATCTGGACTGCCGTAGAAATTAATTTCGCATGATAACCAACTTTGCCCTAGCACGACTGTAGTTCACTGAGTTTCTTAGGAGATGGTAATTTGTTGATGGTGTCTACATGACGCCGGCCGCTGTGACCGAGCGGTTCTAGGCGCTTCAGTCTGGAACCGCGCTGCTGCTACGGTCGCAGGTTCGAATCCGGCCTCGGGCATGGATGTGTGTGATGTCCTTAGGTTAGTTAGGTTTAAGTAGGCCTAAGTCTAGGGGACTGATGACCTCAGATGTAAGTCCCATAGTGCTCAGAGCCATTTGAACCATTTTGTCCACATGATCTTGTGGTGTTTGAGCCCTTCTTTACTTAATAAACCTCCTAGGTACTTCACGCCTGGCTCAAAGTAACTACATTTGTCAAGGCGGCAATGTAGAATACGGGCTTTAAACAATAATAATGAGCTTTTGGCACTGGTGGCCGGGAGAACCCTCGCGGGGCGGTTCGGCCGTCGCTCCACAAGTTCTTTAACGCCACTACGGCGACTTGCGAATGAATGACGATGAAATGATGATGAAAGACACACAACACCCAGTCATCTCGAGGCAGAGAAAATCCCTGCCCCGCCGGGAATCGAACTCGGGACCACGTGCGCGGGAAGCGAGAACGGTACCGCAAGACCACTAGCCGCAAACGACTTTAAACACAGTCTGTATATGTCACAGATGTTTTCCCATATAAACCAGGTAATTAGCAATTCTACATATCTGAGAAATTGCAGGAGCGCTTCCGACCCCGAATCGCAGTCTTTTATAATGATATATGTCGAATGGCGTATTGGTCACTACAAATTTTTTGTGTGCTCATCTACAGGCAACTGAAAATAGGTCAGCGAGATCTGTCTTGGAAAACTGTTAATTTTCCAGCAATTCCTTTGGCCTTCGAATGAGTTGCACGTATGCACAAATTAGATTCGGCGTTAATGGTGTTAAAAAAAAAAAAAAAAAAGTCGTCTCCCCTCCAGGGGTTTCCGTTTTAATTCACGAAGTTTCGATGTCTAACTTTAGTCCGATTGGGAAGGGAACCCAAAACACTGGACCAGCTCTCAAGAATGGATCGCACTTCTGAACGCGGTCTGCTTCACAGCTGAACAACACTTTCCAAAAATTCTCCCAGCAAACCGAAGCTGACCATTCGACATCGAACGCGTTCAATTTCATATCGCTTTGCAACGTTACACGTACATATTTAATGGACGTGATTGTATCAAGCAGCACACTACTGAATGCTGTATCCCATCAGTGCGGGATTGTTTTTCCTACTCCTCTGGAGTAACACTATTTTTTCTGTTTTTAGGGCAAGCTGTCACTCATCGCACCATCTAGAAATTCTGTGTAAGTTATGCTGTGTCCTCGCACAGTCAATAGACGATCATACGTTCCCGTGCACCACAGCGTCGTCACCAAACAGCCACAGATTGCTGCTCACCCTGTTCGTCATACCGTGTATGTATATAGAGAATAACAACGGCCCTATCGCACTTCCCTGGTGTATTCCTTATGATAATCTTGTCTCTGATTAACAATCGCCATACAGGACAACGTATTGAGTTTCATTACTTAAGACAACTTCGAATCACTCACACATCTAGGAACCTAATCCATATGCTCGCACCTTCATTAGTAGTCTGCTGAGAGGCATCCTGTCAAACGCTTTCGAGAAATCTAGGAATATGGAAACTGCCCGTTGCTACTCAGCCATGGTTCACAGCATATCATTTGAGAAAAGGGAAAGCCGAGTTTCACAAGAGCGATGCATTCTAAATCTGTGCTGATTTGTGGACAAAATCTTTCCCATCTTAAGGAAATTTATTATGTTCTGAATCACAATATGTTCAAGAACTACTCGATGTTAAGGATGTTGTTCTGTAACTTCGAGGGTCCGTTCATTTACTCTTCCTATATAGAGGAATCACGTGCGATCCTTTTTCAGTCGCTTGGGTCTATGCGCTGAGCGAGAGATTCACGATAAAAGCAAGCTAAGTAAGGGGACAAAATCGTGGAGTACCTTCTGTAGAACCACATTGCGATTCCATCCGGACATGGCGGCTGCTTTGTTTTCAGTTCTGTCTCTTGCTTCTCTACGCTAGGGATGCCTATTACTATGCCATCCATGCGAGGGCCTGTGCATAGGTCAAACGACGGTAGGTTTGCACAAGCCTTCAGCATGAATGATTTCTTAAACGCGAAATGTAATACCTTAACTTCCCTTTTTCTGTCTTCTGTTACATCGGAATGGTGAACGAGTGCCTGGATATAAGCGTTCGAACCACTTAGCGTATTTGTCTAGGACCTAGATTTCGCCCGTATCGGAGCTGTTCGTTTCAGTTAGTATCTTTAATGAATGGACACATGGACGACTCGACAGTTCGGTGTACTGAAAACCGACGCATGCGAATATATGTCTTACCGAGCGTAGCTTTCACAAATAAGCTCAGAAAAAAGCTATGTAGAGCCCTCTAATACAAAGAGATTTATCTATTTTGGACATGAACCACTGTGGCTCCGAATCAGTTATCTGAAGACTATGTTTAGAAGGAACAGATATTTAGTCCGTGATATTAGGTGAGCTCTGTCGAGGAAATTAAAACGGGACGCCGTTCACCCAAGCCAGGAGGACAATCACACAGCGCGGTTTACGTTCTGTGGTGAAATAATTAGTAATATACGTAGAGTCATAAACAGGCGAGGAATCAGTCTAGTCTTCCGACCACTCAGGAAAGTCAAAGAAATGGTGTGACCTGTTTCAGACAATAATGGACTGAGAGTACCAGGTATTTCTGATATTGCCTGCAGATGGTTCAAATGGCTCTGAGCACTATGGGACTTAACATCTGAGGTCATCAGTCCTCTAGAACTTAGAACTACTTAAACCTAACTAACCTAAGGACATCACACACACATCCATGCCCGAGGCGGGGTTCGAACCTGCGACCATAGCGGTCGCGCGGTTCCAGACTGTAGCCCCTAGAACCGCTCGGCCACCCCGGCCGGCTTGCCTGCAGATGTGGCAGCAGTTTAACCAACCTATATGGGTGGTTGGCTAGGGCTGTGTTAAACATCATCGCCAACTGAAATACAGATATCTTGAAAAATTTGCGGTTGCCGTACACAGTCCAATACGAGATTTTCACTTCTCAGGGGAGTGTGCCCTGATATGAAACATCCTGGCAAGCTGGGGCTAAGCCATGTCTCCGCAATATCCTTTCTTTCAGGAGTGCTAGTCCTGCAGGATTCGCAGTAGAGCTGGTGTAAAAGTTTGGAAGGTAGGAGACGTGATACTGGCAGAGGTAAAGCTGTGAGGACGGGGCGTGAGTCGTGCTTGGGTAGCTCAGATGGTAGAGCACTTGCCCGCGAAAGGCAAAGGTCCCGAGTTCGAGTCTCGGTCCGGCACACAGTTTTAATCTGCCAGGAAGTTTCACAATCCAATAAATAAACACATGACTGTGTTTGAATAGAGAAGTATTCTTGCTAACGCTTTCAATCGCTAGGGAGCAGGAACATAGGATTAATTGGTAGGTGCGAGTTCATGAAAATCACAAATTGCACAAACAATGTTGGTAGTTTAGCATAAATTTGAGTACATAGAATATATAAAAAAATAAATTTCAACATTTATAAGAGGAACATATTTAACAAGCAATGAAGATCCAAGTGATGAATTGAGGAAATTTAATAACTACCATTTGCCACAATTCTGAAGCATTGACGTAAAGAGCAGACTAGAGTCTTGGAATAATAGTAACAGTTTGTCAGGTTGACAAATGATTCGGAACTGTGACAGAGAGAGACACAGAAATTAAACAAAAGAAAAACAATTACATCGTTAAAACACGAAATTGCAAACTCAGTAAGCTTACAGGGGAGTAGTTATAACATGTTCTCCAGCTCAGATGGTAAGTTAAAACATTAAACACTGTTCCGAACAGTCAGCAACCGACGCAGCGGAATATTAACCCCCAAGTAAAATATTAACCATTACAAGCAGAAAAGGTAAATATTCAGTATCAGTTTTCGAGTGAGATCGGAAGCAGATTCAACAATAAGTTCTCACAGAATAAGCATTCTTCTGCGATCATCTTGAAGTAACGGAGTCATAGCCTTGAATGTCCTTGTCAAACTTAATGCCCTTAGGCTAACACCCTTCTCAAGGTGCTCTACTAAGTTAACAGCCAGGCCTGGACTAAGGAATGCATCAGAAATAGAAAGGCGGCAAGAAGAAGTAGCTCACTTTGTCACAAACCACCATCCCTAGCCCATCACCGCTTATGATGCTCCATGTTACTCCAGGATACGACTGCGACGGCGAGCTCGTGTGATCGCAATGTGTCGGTACCCCTTGTGGGTACGAAAGGTAAACATGTTCTCGACAGCTAAGAAAAGATATGCTTGCACACACTATGGATCCTGAGCATTGGCAGAGGTGACTTTGTTAGGAAATTGGTGAAAATTAAACTGTATGTGTTTTTCCTGAAGTTAAAATGAGGGATATTAAGTTAAATAGAACATTTAGCATTGTATGGAAGTGTGCTTTTGCTAAAGAAAGATCACAGAGGAATTCTTCACATAGTTTATCGCCTGTTATCAGTGGTGAGGCTCAAGGCACGCTGCACGGGACACACACAGACTTGCTGTACGGATGCAGAGGGTGACGCCTGAGCAAATCCTGTTCTACCCAGCCTCACCACTGATAACAAGCGACACATTATGTAAAGCCTTTCTTTATGCTCTTTCTCTGACAAGAGCGCGCTTCCGTGTATCGGTAAATACACAGCCGATGTCTCTATCGAAGTTATCACATTGTTTAATTTCCACTGCTTCCCTAATCAGCGAGCCCCAGTAAGTAGAAACAGTTGCTCGTGAAAGACTAATCTTGACCTTTTTTCACATGATATCCTACAAACCATTCATGGAGGGCAACAGGCAAGTTTCCGGAAAGCGTTTGACACGGAAGCGCACTGCAGGCTTTTGGCGAAGGTAAGAGCGTATGATATGGGTTCCCGGATATGTGAGTGGCTAGAATAACTTTTAAGTGATATAATCCGGAACGTTGCCCTCGATGGCAAATCTTCCTCGGAGACAAGGGTATCGTCAGGGGTGCCCCAGGGAAGTGTTATGCGACTGCTCTTACTCTTTATATACATATAGGCTATTATCTGGCGGGCAGGGTGTGCAGCTGTTTACAGCTGTTCACTGATGATGGCATGGTGCACAGGATGGTATCGTCATTGTGTGACTGGGGAGGATGCTATGTGACATAGGGAAAATTTCTAGTCGGCGTGACGAATAGCAGCTTGATCAAATGTAGAAAAATGTAAGTTTAAGCTGATGAGCACAAAAAATAATCTTCTAATATTCGAATAATGCGTTAGTAGGTTGTTGCCTGAGACTGCCATATTCATTAAATATCTAGGCGTAAATTTACAATGGGGTACAAAATGAAACAACGATGTGAGTTTGGCAGCAGGGAAGACGAATGCTCGACTTTTTTTTATTGGAAGAATTTTGAGGCAATGTAGCTCATCCATAAAGAAGTCGGCGTACGGAACATTAATGTAAACTATTATTGAATGCTGTTGAAGTGTTTTGTGTCTGGTAACCCCAACAGATCGGATTAAGGGAAGACCTCGAAGCTATTCATAGGCGTGCTGCTAGAAATGTTACCGGTACATTTGATCAGCATGCAAGTATTACGGAGATGGTTCGCGAAGTCAAATGGGAATCACTGTGAAGGAAAGAAGACGCTCTTTTTGCGAGCCACTACTGTGGAAATTTATAGAAATTGCTATTGAAGCAGACTGTAGGACGATTCTTCGGCCGACAACGTGCATTTCGTGTAAGGACCACGAAGATAAGATGGGTGAAACTAGGGCTTTTACGTAGGCTTTTAGACAGTCTTACTTCCCTCGCTCTGTTGGCAAGTGGAGTAGAAAAGGAACTGACTGGTAGTTGTACATGTTACCCTCCACCATGCACCATACGGTGGCTTGTTGAGTACGTATATAGATGTAGAATTCTAGCGCAATCCAGCAACTTAGATACCATTCCGGGGGCATTAAAGTAGGAGCATCGCCAGGTTCACGACAGTCAGGGTTAGAGCTGCTGATAACGATAATGGATGCAGTCATTGAAAACTTTGGTTTTTATCCGAATTTGACCGGGCAATTGGACCTACTACTTTTTATTCGAATATCCCATTGCAAAAGACTTCGTTGCCATGTTGCGTGAATGTTCTCATTGGCGAACAATACTTGAAGAATTTTAGAAAACTCCTCCGCGGAACTTTATTTTCACCGGAGGTCGCACCCGATGAGATAAAGTAGCGACGGTGTAATTGAAATTTACGGGCTGGCATAGCGGCGGCCCTGAAGACACATTAGGGCCCCGCTGCCGCCCTTGACCCTCTCCTCCGGCGCTGCGGCGGCGACCACAGCGCTCTGATTTACACACCACGGGGCGCCCTCCGCCCACCCCAAAACCAAAATACGAGCCTCTGCGGTCCCAGAGGCCGCATGCGGGCGCCGGCCACGCTGCTGGGGGCGCCGCTGCCGCGGGCCGCCTCTGCAGGCGCTCCGCCGCATCGCCGTTATGCGCTTATTCCGCAAAGTGCCTCGTGTGGCCTGCGGGACGTAGTAGCCCCGCATTTACAGACAACTTTATGTCAAAGAAATGCAGACACTATTCCGTCCTCGGAATTGCTTACGTTTTCACATCCTCTTACAAGTGGCACGCCAATGTATTACACAGACGGAAAAAAATCCGCAGCAGCAAGAAGGAGTTGTGCAACATAAACGGAAGTTGGTAGGCGCGTTTCTGATACAAAATAGTTATTCAAATTTCGTGCCAGTTGCATAAGAGTGGCGAGAGTAGAGCCATTATTAGGATGCAAATCAAGGTTACTTTAAGTACATACTGTAACGTTCATGAGTGATTAATTAACTTTGTGGGGAGTTGAACTTTGTCAAGGATGCCTTTAAGGTGACTGAGTTTGAATGAGGTCACGTAATAGAGCTACAAGAAGCTGGATGTTCCATCCACCATATTACAAAATGATTTGGCAGGACTAAAGCCAACGTACATGATACCTGGCGGCGGTGCTCACGAGAATATACGGTCGCAGGAAGCCCGAGATCTGCACTGTGGTTGGTTGGTTAATACGGAGGGGACAAAACAGCGAGTCCATCGGTCCCTTTGGATTAGTGAAGGATGTGGAAGAAAGTCGGCCGTGCATTTTCAGAGGAACCATACCGGTATTTACCTGAAGCGATTTATAGAAACCACGGAAAACGTAAATCATGACGGCCGGACGCTGGCTTGAACAGTCGTCCTCCCGAATTTGAGTCCTGTGTTCCAACCACAGCGTCACCTCGCTCGGCGATCTCGATCACCATGTAGCACTACCGAGAGGGGAGACCGTCGTATTCGGCGTATGTCTCTGGCGCATCGTTCTGTATGTCTAGCAGCAGTTTGAGCAACAGTTGGCACCACAGTAACACAACTGTTACAAAACGGGTACTTCAAAGACACCTCCGAGCCAGACACCCTATAATGTGCAGTTCACTGACACCAAACCAATGCCTTTTGCTACGTCAATAGTGTCAAGCGAGAGCAGGATGGAGGGCTCAGATGTTTTCCGATCAAAGTCAGTTCGGCGTCGGTGCCAGTGACGGCCGTGAGTGGTTAGGAGGAGGCCAGTTTAGGGCGTGGCGTGCTGGACACACTAGGCCCTCACTTGGAGTCATAATCTGAGGTTTGATTTCGTATGACAGCAGAAGCACTCTTGTGGTTATCCCAAACACCCTGACTGCAGATTTGAACGTAATCTGGCGATTCGACCTGTTGTGCTCCCATTCATGAACAGCATTGTAGGAAATGTTTTCCAACAGGATAACGCTCGCCCACCTACCACTGTTGTAACCTAACATGCTCTGCAGAGTGTGGACATTTTGCCTTGGTTTGCCCGATCTCCAGATCTATCTCCAATCGAACACACATGAGACATCATCGGTCGACAACGTCAGCGTCAGTAGAACGCACGTGCGTTTGAATGCTTACTCAACATATTGGCAGCTACGTGAGTTATTAGTATACCAACATTTCACATTTACAATAACTTATCTCGCACTTACATTAACCTCCGATCCTTAAATACGTTACCTAGACAAATATATTCCCGCAATTTCATTACTATACATTAACTTTTTTTATGTTGCGATTTTTTCAGTCTGTTTATTTTGGTGGCTTGAGTACTCCTCGGCTGTTTTGTGAAATATCAATGGAGAAAACTTGCAGCCAGTCACACTTTTCGACTGATGATGATGATGATGATGATGATGTTGATTGGTTTGTGGAGCGCGCAGCGCCCGTACAAAGTCCCAATTTTTACACTTTCCAATATTTAACTCAGTCCAATCTAGTAACTGTCACGGATGATGATGATGATGATGATGATGATGAAATGATTAGGACAACACAAACACCCAGTCCCCAGGCAGAGAAAATCCGCAACACGGCCGGGAATCAAACCCCGGCCCCTGTGATCCGGAGGCAGCAACGCTAGCCACTATACCACGAGCTGCGGACTAACCTGCCTGACAAGAAAGTGAAGCACTGAGAGCACAGCCCGATCAGTGTAACTTCATACACGTGCACACCTTCGACAGGTAATGGAAACGATTAGAGCAGCAATTCTTCGTGACAGGTAGAACGGCCACTAGTGCTCATTAACGTCGATCGTCTGTGGTGTTGTTATCGGGCCTGGTAGGGTGTGTAAGGGGCGTGAACTAAGCCACATGTTAAATAATCACTGTGAACGACAGGGAGGCGCCGAATACGTGTGTAAGATAGCGTTATCAGCATCGCACAGTCTAAATGGAGCCCATTATAGGTCGGATCGAGTCATGCAATATCCACATCTGTGGGGGGTTCAGGTGAGACAGTGGCTTGAAGTTGGACTGCACGGGCAGACACATTTGTCGTCGTCTGCAGCTCGTGGTCTAGTGGCTAGTGTTGCTGCCTCTGGGTCCCGGGGTCCCGGGTTCGATTCCTGGCAGGGTTGGGGATTTTATCTGCCCGAGGACTGTGTGTTTGTGTTGTCCTAATCATTTCATCATCATCATCATCATCATCATCATCATTCGTGACAGTAGCTACATTGGACTGTGTAACAATTGGAACTGTGTACGGGCGCTGATGATCACGCAATTGAGCGACCCATAAACCAAACATCATCAACGTTTAACTTCTGAGGTCATCAGTCGCCTAGAACTTAGAACTAATTAAACCTAACTAACCTGAGGACATCGCACACATCCATGCCCGAGGCACGATTCGAACCTGCGACCGTAGCGGTCGCTCGGTTCCAGACTGTAGCGCCTAGAACTGCACGGCCACTCCGGCCGGCTTATATGACGGTGCTGCGTTACAGAGACTCTGTCTGCGTCCTAATGTGTTACATCTCGCGTGACGGTATCGCACTGCCAATTTCGACAGGACAATGTTTGTCCATACGATGCACTCTATGAAATGTATGGATGATGTGGAGCTACTCTGGTGGCCATCACAATCCCAAGATCTGTCCCCAAAAAAATACGCATGGAACTAGCTCCGACGTAAAGTGCATCCCAGTGCCATTATTCAGAGTACCCTTGAGTATTTACTACAGTTATGGTCCAGCACGCCTCAGGAGACAATTAACGATCTTATGACACCCATCCCAGCCCACACAGTGCATGTGCGTAGGCCAGAGGAGTGGAACGTCATACTGATAAGTGAGCTAAAACTGCCAAATTCTCTGTGAATATGACTCATGTAGTCATCACTGAAATAATATCACATACCCCCTGTGTCCATGAAGTTGCATTTCGTTTCATCCTGCCCTTCTGCCTGCTTCATTTTTTCTGTCTGGCAGTGTAATTTCTGCCCCGAGTCCAATCAGAGGGCAGCGAAGACTTTTCGTAGAACCTTCACATTTTTGTCGTATAATAGAATGTTCAAGATTTTCTTGTTTACATTATCTTTTATATTAAACACATCAAAAAAAGTTTTGCATCACCTCCGTTCCGAGAGTTCCGGAACCGGTACAGAAAACTGGAATAGAGTTCAACATAAACTTCATTTCCGCCCTTTTTACTGCTCATAAAAACCACACATTACATGTTGTAACATCATACAGCGAGACCTTCAGAGGTCGTGGTACAGACTGCTATACACGCCGGTACCTCTGATACCCAGTAGCACGCCCTCTTGCATTCATGAATGCCTGTACTCGTCGTGGCATAATATCCACAAGTTCATCAAGGCACTGTTGGTCCAGATTGTCCCACTGCTCAACGGCGATTCGGTGTAGATCCCTCAGAGTGGTTGGTGGGTCACGTCGTCGATAAACAGCCGTTTTCAGACCATCCCAGGCAGGTTCGATAGGGTTCATGTCTGGAGAACATGTTGGTCACTCTAGTCGAGCGATGTCGTTATCCTGAATCGTTCACAAGATGTGCACAACTGGGACGCGAATTGTCCATGAAGACGAATGCCTTGCCAATATGTAGCCGATATTGTTGCACTATCGGTCGGAGGAGGGCATTCACGTATCGTACAGCCATTACGGTGCCTTCCATCACCACTAGCGGCGTACGTCGGCCCCTCGTAGTGCAGCTCCAAAACAGCAGGGAACCTCCACCCTGCTTCATTCGCTGGACAGTGTGTCTAAGGCGTTTAGCCTGACCGGGTTGCCTCCAGACACGTCTCCGGCATTTGTCTGGTTGAAGGCATATGCGATACCCATCGGTGAAGAGAACGTGATGACAATCCTGAGTGGTCCATTCGGCATGTTGCATGCTGCACAAAAAGCACTATTCAACATGGTGGCGTTGCTGTCAGAGTTCCTCCGAGCCATGATCCGTAGGTAGCGGTCATCCACCGTAGTAGTAGCTCTTGGGCGGCCTAAGCGAGGCATGTCATCGACAGTTCCTGTCACTCCGTATCTCCTACATGTCCAGACAACATGACTTTTGTTGTCTCCGATACGCCTTGAGACTTCCCTTGTTGACAGCCCTTCCTGGCACAAAGTAACAATGCGTACGCGATCGAACCGCGGTATTGACCGTCCAGGCATGGTTGAACTACAGACAACAAGATCCGTGTACCTCCTTCCTGGTTGAATGACCAGAACTGATCGGCTGTCGTACCTGCTCCGTCTCATAGGCGCTGCTCATGCATGACTGTTTGCAACTTTCGGCATGTTTAGTGACATCTCTGAACAGTCAAAGGGACTGTGTCTGTGATACAGTATCCACAGTCAACGGCTGTCTTCAGGAGTTCTGGGAACCGGGGTGACGTAAAAAGTTTTTTGACATATGTATATAATAAGCTGTTTGGAAAGGCTTCTCCTGAGAAATTACAGCACAGAGGTTTGAATCATTCGTTCATGGCAAGCTGAAAATTAGCTAGATTTAAGTCAAGATGGGAGACATATCCGCTCACATCTGATGTCACGTCAGCTACTGATTTGATTCGTTACATGAAAGGACACACGATTTGAGGTTGAAAGGTAAATGAAATCGTAACTAATTTTTTAAAGTAATCCACACAACAAAGATTGTATATATGAACTGCAGTGTGTGTCCTTAATTTTGTAATGACCAACTTTTAGAGCTCCATTACTGTACCATCTTGTCCTTTCATGCATTAAATGAAATCACTAGCTGTTATGACGTCTGATGCAAACGCATGTGTCCGCCATCTTGACTTTAGTGTAGTACGTGGTGAGAATGTATGTGGCGCAGTGATGGAGGCTCCTATATTGTTCTGTAAAAAGTAAAATCATTCCTAAGTAAAATGCAAAGACCTTGAACATAATGTGAAAGCCTCTGTAAACAAGTAAATCAAGAGTACTGTTTTATACTAGAGGCTGAAAATATGAAATTTCAAGGAAAAATCCTCACTGGTGTCTGACGAAGCGCCCGGGTCCGAAGTAAGTGAGAATGGCCGTAGAAGAGAGGACATAAAATGCAGACTAGCAATAGCAGAAGAGTGTCTCAGAAAAAGAGAACTTTACAAACATCGAATATAAATTTAATGTTAGCATTTTCTGACGGTATTTGCCAAGTGTAGCCCTGTACGAAAGGGAAAAGTGGACGATAAACAGATGAGACAAAAGAGAAGAGAAGCTTTAGAAATGGGGTGCTGCAGAGTAATACTGAAAATCAGAAGGTTATGTGGTATGACAGATGGAAGGATGCTGAATCGAGTTGGCAAGAAAAATAAAATTATGTCACGACTAACAGAAGATCCCATTAATAGGACCCGTCGTGAGTTACCAACGTCAATTTATTTAGGTCGGTAAGTGGTAGGAAAGGGGCAGAAATTGGAGGGAATAAGATAGGCATGACTGCAGTAAGCAGATTTAAGAGTAACTAGATTATAGTAGTAAATTTAAAGATGAAGGGACAACCACGGGATAGGATAACGTGCAATGCTGAAACAAATCACCACAACCACAATAACGGGTTATTAGTTTTTGAGCATTATTCAGGTCAAAAACTTTGTTGTAAGTTGCTCGCGTACATTTCCAGCTGTTCTGGTAATGTTATAACTAATTTCGAGTTCGAGGCTGTTTTGTAGGAGATACCTGTCACAGAGTTTTGTCAGCTGAGTCGAGTATATGTCTGGCGCACTCTTCTTGGTATCTTTTTTTGTTCTTGTACGTTACACATCAGGTGAACGCTACAATAGTATTAGTAACGTCATGGTGCCGCTAAAACCATGTGTAGTTCTGTTTGACAGCCCCAAGAGGTACATAAACCACTGGTAGTGCTGATAATACAATAAAGCGTAACAGAGCTTTCTGAAATTGTCGCACTGTCTTGTAGCTTCCACCTACAAAAATGATTTACCGGACATTACTATCGTATAAGACACAGAATCTCTTCGGTTTCAGTTGCCATTATGCGGTATAAAATAGTTAGTACAGTATTCTAAAATCTATGTGAAATGTACTAATGTTGGCCTTCCTCCTCCAAAAAAGCCATATATATTTTCTGCTAGTCCCCTTATGACGGACCTCTATGTCGCAGGTTCGGATCCTGCCCCGGCCATGGATGTGTGTGATGTTCAAATGGCTCTGAGCACTATGGGACTTAACAGCTGTGGTCATCAGTCCCCTAGAACTTAGGACTACTTAAACCTAACTAACCTAAGGACATCACACACATCCATGCCCGAGGCAGGATTCGAACCTGCGACCGTAGCAGTCGCGCGGTTCCGGACTGAGCGCCTAGAATCGCTCGGCCACCAAGTGTGTGTGATGTCCTTGGGTTAGTTAGGTTTAAGTAGTTCTAAGTTCTAGGGGACTGATGACCACAGATGTTGAGTCTCATATTGCTCAGAGCCATTTGAACCAATTCTCAACCCCTTATGATGCATCACGTCAACATTCGGACCGCAAGTCATAAATGGAGAGGGAAAAATTGGGAACAATCTAACCTTGATAAAATAATCCTTTTGATAGCTATCAACCTTTATTTTGGCTTATAGATTTTGTGGATGTATTCCGATCCGATTTATCTTACTTTAGTTATTTCTTGTGCATGAGTTTGACCATTACCCACATGTGTCTTGGGGCATTTTATTTATTCCTTATTACAAATTTTATTTTATTTGGCGTTTTCGACGCTAACCGGAATAGACCTGTCATAATCGAAAATTCTCAGATTGATTATTCCTGAATTATTCATATATTGGTTACCTCGAGAGAAAATAAAAGCCAAAAAACTCAATCCTTCAACGTAATATACAACAAACTACTTGGCACTACAAGTGGAGGACTAAACGGGATGTCTGGCTGAGGTACACCATAGACTACCTACTTACGCTGCGCACTCGAAGTCCAGCCGCACATACTCTTACCAGTAATGCAATTGTTCATACACTGCGCTCCCTTATGTGAAACGTGACTTAGCTCTCCATTAAACACAACACTCTGGGGTGGTTTGATACACCATAAAAGCAATAGGCAAATATGGTATAATCTTAAGACGTTGTTGAAGCAGCTCTGTTGCAAGATGGGCAAACCCCACCCAAGGGCTGTCGAAGGGATCACGTATCCCATAGGCATGGAAGTTTCTGAAGGTAAATTTTTAATGAACCGAACAAAGCTGCGTATGTGGCACCGAGGGTATTACCAAACCAGGGAGTCTTAGAGGGACACATTGCCGTTTTATCCACACACATGTTAATGTTGCATTCCATAATGATCACGCTACAGGAGGGCGTAAAACAAGAGGGTTTAAAAAGCATAAATACCCTTTGCTACTTGCGATAACGTTCGGATTTCTTCGAATGCTTTTGTACGGTTACTAATGGTTCCAACCTATACACGGAAGCAGGTCGCGGTGCACTCCAAAGGGGTGCTATCGCATTGAAAGGGGGCGCAGTCCGCCGCGTCATTATAAAAGGGTTGAAACGTCCCAATGTATCAGCTGTGACGAAGATCGTCAAGAAGATCTTCCTGTTGCTCGTCGCACTGCAAACTATAGTTTGTGGGAATGGATGCCCCACGGATAGGGGTGAATTCATTAACGCTTTTATGCCACCCCATGAGGCCTTTTTGTGTCGATTTTGAGCAGCAGTGTCTCTGACATGTTTTCCTCAGCCACCCATAAGAAAATCGCGTGATTTAAAGGCTGGGTGTCGCTGTTCTGATTTCCATCGCAGAGACGTCGAAAGAAGGCGTGAAATGTGTGTAAGAGGGGCTCTGACGATCTTCTCATCATGTGACAGGTACACTGTGGCGTTGGCAAAATTGTGCTGAAATTTGGTGCCAATGGGACACCATTAACCCACTTTACTACTCACATGAATTTCCGAGCTCTGGTCTCTTTTTTCGCATGTATCGATTTCTTAGTGTTTGAAGCGTCGCTGAACGGGAGATCGACGTCGCAGGTTGCCACACTTTTGCACTATTACAGAGGAATATTGTAGGCTTTTCTGAGCCAAATTTCCAACTTACGTGTCGCAATGAGAGACAATTACGAACTTTCGAAAAACCCAGCCTTCAAGTCTGTTTCACAGTGCATTCGCAACACTGAGGCGGTATACAACTAGATAATCAGCATCGTCGAATTTACTGACGATAGGTTGATGTCGACACAATACACGACAAAAGTTTTGTTCATTACACGAACTTTGACTTTGCTCTGTCACCATTAAAATATACGTTACGAAACCAATGAAAAACACAGAATACGTTTCTGTATGTATCTTCGTCTACGTAAAATAATCAGATACAAAGCTTATCGCGCAGCTGGGGTGGAACTGCCATCTGAGAGAGGCCCAGCCTCCAACAACAACCGATGCATTCTGTCACCCCAAATTGCAACTTAATGGCCTCCTTGTACGCCATACAAGCCACAGTACTAATTTTTACCCTTTTAATAAGATAGTGTCTTACACCAGTTCTTCCAGAGCCGATTCTTTCCGAACACTGCTTAAAATAAATTATTCTTCACATGAACACTTAAAATTAGTAATTTTTGAATTGACTGTTTTTCCTTTCCCGGTCTTCAAGACCCGAGATTGGACCACATGACTGTTGTTGAGCATTGCCTGCCATTGCAAACTGTGCCGAAGCTTAATCGAAATTGAAATGTCTCGTTATCTATAGCTCGAATCATGATGCAATTTGCACTAGTCGATCTAAAAGGAAAGACGGAACACATAGATGTTATGAACCAACCTCCTTGCTTATCTTAATCATCTAACATAACATGATTACAGAACTTAAGAATCCGGAACTGAGCGAGATCAATGAGATTACATATAACTGATACACCTCTGTCTCATTGTTACAGAAACGCCATACAAATGTTGAGCCAAGAGAGCCGCTATGAATTTCAGTACTCCTTTCGTATTCAAAGCTTAAGAGCAGGTGCTGCATTATTAAACAAGTAACACTTCAATAACTAATTACGGTTGCGAAAAGGCTTCATTTTTTACGTTCATTTCAGTGTTTGCCAGCAGATAATTACCTACTCCACGAGGATACAACAGGACCATAGCCGACCTTGAATCGAGTGTCTTTCATTTATAGTAAAGAATCCAATGCAGGCATTTTAAAATCTCTGCAGTGTTAAATCAATGATGAAAAATTTCTATTGAGGTAGTTGGAATTTTGTTCAGTTGCATAAATTTCTCGTTGGTTGACAGATATTTTACTGTATGACATGTAACATGTGCTTAACAGTTACATGCTCGAAAACGAAATACAATATTATCAACGTACTTAAGGGCAGAAGTAACAGTTCATGGAGTATGAAGTGAACCTAGATAAAACACTGAAAAACTCTTAAAATTGGCAGTCGATCATATTTTCATATGCTTCACTTGACAATATGCATTTGTTTTTATCTTGAGCAACCATTCATTATAAACGTACGATTCTTCTGGACGGAGCGCGGAACAAATTTGTTGGAAAACTTGTTAGTACGAAAAAAGGAAGTGAGTGTTTCTGTGTGTGTGTGTGTGTGTGTGTGTGTGTGTGTGTGTGTGTGTGTGTGTGTGTGCCGTTTCCGTAAACAATCGATGTCTGTATTAAAACGGTGGCAGCTTTATGTTACCCGCAGAAAAGGATGTTACGTTATTAAGTCTGCACGTTTTTCCGACAGAATTAATTTCGTATCTTTTGCGTTTTGCTGTGAACAAGCGGGAAAATTTAAAACGACTGCATGGTATGATGGAGACCATACCGAACAAAATGCAAAAAGCATATCAAAAGCTTTTGTCGTCATGCTATCAATTGAACGATTAATGAAGCGAATATTTATCATCATTCAGAAATTAACATTTATTGCGAATGTGCTTCAATTAAACAACAACCGTACAATAAGGCTGAACGTACCCATTATTTGTTTAACGCGTTCGAGTGGCTTTAAAGAGCATTCACCAAAAGAACGAAAGCAACCGAAATGGCAGATACTGCACTGTTAATCATAGACTCTCATCGCTTTATAACACCATTCTTTGAATAGTGAACACACACACACACACACACACACACACACACACACAACTTGGGTTTTCTCCGAATGCGAATCCACTCACTGTTGACTGCCTACTTACATGAATACTAAGGAGTGAGTCTGCGGGAAATCTATTCAGCTGCTTCAAACAGTGATGGAAACAAAATTTAAAGTGGTTCGAATTTAAGCAGCGTAGTATCTGCATGGAATATTATTTCATATCTTCTAGATTCTGGAAATATTGCCGTTTTATGCCACTTTGCTTATCTTGCAATACCGCAGTACACAAACTTCGAAACGCCTCCGTACATTAATAATCTTGTTATGGGAATAGAATGATCCAATCGGTTTGAATTGTAAATATTTGTGGAAAATTAAACTGTTTTCAGAGTGATTAAAGCTAGTTCTTATTGTCGGTCAGAACGGGTCACAGGGGGGAGGGGTGGGGTGGGATGGATGCTGCAAGTACAGTGGATATTTTGAGTGTGGATCTTCTGTTTCATTGGTGGGCAAAAACGTTCGTACTTCCTGTACGTTCCGACAAGGAGCGTTGTCATGGTATCTTTTGATCGCCAAATGGCAAACATTCCATCCCAAAGAAGCAATCTCCTAGTGAATCGAGCTTCAGTTCTGGATCACGCCCATAAAGCCTTGCTTACGACAAACTATTCATGTTAACACTTTGTTACGAACACTGTTTTAATCTGCCAGGAAGTTTCATATAATCGCACACTCCACTGCAGAGTGAAAATCTAAATCTGGAAACATCCTTCAGGTTGAGGCTAAGCCATATCTCCGCAATATCTTTTCTTCCAGGAGTGCTAGTTCTGCAAGGTTCGCAGAAGAGCTTCTGTGAAGTTTGGAAGTTAGGAGACGAGGCACTGGCAGAATTGGTGCTGTGAGGACGGGTCGTGAGTCGTGCTCGGGGAGCTCAGATGGTAGAGTACTTGCCCGCGAAAGGCAAAGGTCACGAGTTTGAGTCTCGGTCCGGCACGCAGTTTTAATCTGCCAGGAAGTTTCATCTCAGCGCACACTCCGTTGCAGAGAGAAAATCTCATTCTGGGGACAGATTACATCGCTTACGAAAATACTCATCATGGCATAACTGATACCTCCGTATGGATTACAGTCGTTAAATAATTGAAAGCAGTGTGTAAAAGAGGCAACTAGGAGGAGAACCCGCCAGTACAGCGTTTTAGTCCACAGAAATAATTTCGCCAATTTTAAGTTGTCCGCAATAGACTTTATGGTATAAAATGTGTCATTGGTCCCAATTTCTGCTTGGAGAATAAAAGTAAGTCGTTGCTTGATACTATTTCCCACGTCATGTGCTATATCAATATTTAACGGTGAGATAAATGCGTTATCTTCTTTACGTTTTCGACACCAGAATATATGCCCTTTTGTTGCAAGGAAGATGAAAAGTGACTTTTGTATCACATCATCTCAATCGTAGCTGGTGCATCGTACGTATTCTGTAGTAAGTTGTTCTCATAGTGGTATCACTTTACTGTTGGTTAGAGATTTGAGATTGGCTCCCGGAAAGTGAAAGCAAAAATAAGTGCTTAGAGTCTTGGGAGAAGCAACCTCTGAATTTCTGCCAGACAGTTCAGAGTTTAACATAACATAATTTCTCCCGTTCCATATCTTCTTAGTTTTCTTATCCTCTTTCTCTTCGTGGGAGCCAATTCTGCGTCCCTAACGACATTTCTGTCGACAGTAAGTTAAATTGTGACCTTCCGTCCATTGTATCTAATTTCCATTCCCAGGGTGTAAAACAAGAAAAAGGAATTTTTGTTGAATTCCAGCGACATACGCTGAAAATTAGGACTTATATTGTCCAAAAAGTGGAGTACTCTTTCAACTATTAATTTTCCATAGTTTCTATGACCGACATGAGCAACACGGTAGAAAGCTCTCTCTGTTGGCGTACATTATAAGGAGTTTATTTATTTATTTATTTATTAACTTTTTTTAGGATGTGACCAGCTTAGATATATTCGGAACGATTATAGATTTATCATACGAGAACTGTCTGGTTTAGTCATTAACGTCTAGAAAAACACAACATAGCGTTACGGTTCCTGCAGAGCAGAGAAAATAACGCTGGCTGCAGTACGTCGCTGCAAGTCTTTTTTCGGTGAGGCTGATCGTTCATGCACTTTCTGTACTCTTCCTGGCTGTTGTGAATGTCGACGAACTGCCAGATAAAACACGCAGAATGTTATTAATTTACCGAGCGGTAAATACTATTCGCTTCCACGGTCGCTGTTGTCAATCGATGTCACTGCATGTGAACGGAAATCAGTTTAGAGGGTCATATCACCGGGATGTAATGTTTCAGATCTACAGAGTAAGCGATGTTCATTCAGGACTAATTGTTAATATTCTCTGCTCACGTTCGTAGCAGTCAGTGTTACGTAAATGAAAATTTTGTCTCTCAGATGGTGGCGTGTATTGAGCCTACACGATCTCATAGATTGATAACTGACCCGTTATTCGGAACGAATGATAACTAGTAAAACTGTCCTAACAGCTACTGCGTTCTGCGAGTGGCTGACCCTTTAACTAAGACTACTTGACTAGTTAAGACACTTCTATAAAAGGTAATTTACCTTGTAGGTCACTGACGTATTCTACAATACCTCCAACTGTGACTGACAAATATGAGTGCATTTAATGTCCTCGCTTCACTATCTGAAGTGCTCTGAAAACAAGTGTTTACTACACTTTCACAGATACTTAATACTTTAACACACAACGTGTCCACAACACCTTAGTGAGCGATATAAACACGAAGAATGCTTCAAATATGGCTAAAGAAATCTCTGATATACGCTTATGTCTACCTTTCCCTTTATGCCCGACTTAGATGAATAAGGCAGACGACTAACGCATTCGCATTCACTCTTACAAAAAAATAAATACAATCAAATACCTACACAGATACAAATCTACAAATGCTAAACGGGTCTACTGCAGTGAAATTATTGAGATGCTGTTTCCAATTTTAAATGAATATGTGGGCAAGTATCTGTGTTATGTTTAGCGCAGATGTACAAAGAGCAAGTGAACAGAAATGCTTTACTAACGTTTGTTACTATTTTGGTATAGAGTAAGGCATTCAGATCGAACGTTATAACAAAATATTGACTACTGTAATTGCTGGTTGCTTTGACGATGTGAATCCTAACCACATTTAATTAATTGTAATGCAGATTAGCATTTAACTGCAGTGAACGATGATTCCTGTAGGAAATCTATATTGAAGTTGCTGTCACCTAAAGGTAAGCTTCTGTTACGTTTCACAACAACCCCTAACTTTTATACTGTATGTTTAAGCGAAATTAATAACGTCTTTAATCTCGTTTACAGCTCCGTCGAAACGTATTTAACAAACTACCTCAATAACAACGAATTACAGAGCTGATGATGTAAAACTGCTACCACAAGCACAAACTGTAATTTTATCACAGTTTCGTTACACCATATGACTGCAAACTTCTCAGTGAGAGAAAGGGAATGCTACCGCTTTTAATGTAATTGAAATGCCGTGCAATATTGTTAACTGGATCTTAAAGCAATGTTAACACTGCTACTCCGCGTTTATTCACTTTAATTTAGTAGTTTGACGAAGGTCTGTTTTCGCACAAAGCAGCAACAAAGAGAGCGGTTGTGTTATAATTTCTGAATCGCTGATATTGCTCATCTTGTAATGAACTACAGCGTGGTAGACTCTTTGCCGTCGGCGTGGTGCTGTTGTTCTTTGAAGACCGTTGAACATCTGTAAAATATGGCCGCTATTCTCGTTAATTAGAAAATTAATCACCGAAATTCAAATAAAATTTCCACGTCTGCTCCAAAGCTTATTGTTAAATGGCTGAACTTACTGTAAACATATGTTGGGTTAGCAAAGTTAGCAGATATGTACTTACACTTTCGACAGTTCTGTCTGCGTGACTTTATTTTAAATGGCAGGTCGTACTTTTATTACTTTTCTCAAAACGATGTCGTTGGGAGGTCAAGGCTTCACAATTTTTAGTTTAATCTTTCAAAGCCATTTCCACGTGTAAGTCTGTAGAACAGTAAAATTCAATTTCTCTGTTTCGTCTTAAATATCACGGAAAGTAATTCGGTTTACTAGTCAAAAAAATCACGATCTAACAGCGCTCTTTTATTGTATTGCTTCAGTTTATTGACTCTTACATGAATTTCGGCTTCTTCTTCTTCCCGTCGTCTTCGGTAATGATCATACAATATCTTCTCTCTTATGGTTCTTGGTGCCTCTCCAAGATCTTCACCACTTGTGCTTTCCACTTCTGCTTTTACTAGTGAAATAAATGTTTTGGTGGAAATATTAGTAAATTACAGCAGAATAGAGAATCAGTCGTTTTTCAGAAATTTCTGGCCTCTTCTGGCCTCTCCATGCTAAATTACAGCTTTTTCATTCTCAAAACACTATACCTGATATCTTCCAAGATTCTCCTCTTTTTACCAGAACTGAAACTGGCTTATTTCGGCAACACCAATTAATTTCTCACAAATTTATTCCGCACTCGCACCCGACTGTCTTGCATTTGGGTCCTGCTGTGAACTACCTCGCATTTTTTTCTTAAAGTAACTTCCTTGTGACGTGCCACTGCCAAGTAACGTAGCTCGATAAAACTTTGTACCGTATGTAGAAAGTACTGTCTCAGTATAGTACAGAAGGTAGCTGAAAGAAACAAGCAATAAAGCGAACAGAAATGACGCTTTTATTCATAGAGTATAATTACTCTGAGGTCACCGCAATTCATGTTGGCCCCCAAAACATCACAAAAGGCGAGAAATGGTTCTTAATAGAGTGTGTGATCACAAGGGCGCCACTGCATGCTCAGCAGTGTGCTCCCACGCTGGACCCAAGGATGCTAAGCGGTTCTTGTGGTAACGCGTTACATTCCTCCGCAAGTGCGGTGGCATTCGGCCCTCATTTCATTTTTTTATGGATGACAGTGCGCAACCGCATCAAGCAGTGCGGGTGGAAGAGCTTTTGGATTGGCTTGTTCTTTCACCCGACTTAAATCTCATCGAGCACCTCTGGGATACATTAGGGAGACGTATAGCGGCACCGTCTCGTGCACCAACGACCATGAATCAGTTGCCAACCACTCTCGTAGGTGAACAGAATGCCTACCGCAACAACTCTTTAATAACCTTGTGGCCTGCATGGGAGCACGATGCACTGCATGCGATACCACCTGTGGCGATCACGCACCCTATTTAGAACCATGCCCTGTGTTTCGTAATGTTTAAGGAACCATCATGTATCGGGGCGATTTCAGTGTAATTATTGTCTTAGAATGAAAGTGTTGTTTCTGTTCGTCTCATTACGAACGTGTTTCACTTACCTTCTGTAATATAATGTGCAAGTTTCGTCGAGCTTGTTGCTTGGCAGTAACATATCATGCAGAAGATACTTTCATCCTTAAGTTTTGCACACCAGTGTATAACGCTTCCAAGGCTACCGTTTAGACTGACTCGCTTATCAGCTGCCACTTTCTTGCTCGCAATATTTTGTTACTCAAACAAAATGTTTCCTACCGGGCCGAAGATTCCAAAAATGCAGAGAGGATGTATATGATAACACGAAAACAACATTACACCTCAAATATAATTTTTCTTTATATAAATCCACATATCCAAAGTCATGGAATAGACAAAATAGAAAGAAAGACAAAATATGTATACGATGTTACAATACATAGGTCTACCAATGGAGCATTAAATTGGTGAGGATGCTGTTGTGTGATCGTTGAAGGGCCTGAAAAATGCCTATGACCATAATAATCACTCAGCTAAATTGTGCCAATATTGCTTCCGAATACAGTCAATATATGTAAGTTAAAAGTACTACGTTTCATACTCAATGGTTTATGGACAGATTGAATTCTTTTGTCTTTGTGACGTCGTCGTAATTAGTTCTTCTGTTCTTCACTATTAGGATAGAACTTACTGCCTCTGGAACACTGTTTCTTGTCGCAGGATGGTGATTATGTTACGTGCACATTTCTCAGAATTAACTGTAACAACTTTTATTAGGATCGAAGCACATTGTATTGCTGAAGAAGTTACAATCAGATGAAAAACCTATCTTTTACAATTTTTGTAAGCAATATCGGATTTCGCTTGGCGTGTGTATCCTATCTGGTTCCTATATCCACTTTCGTAGCAGAAGCCGCTGATGCATTGATACTGAAATCTGAGTCCAGTTAGATGGGGACTTAATCGAATTTTGTACATTTCACATACATTTTTACTAACTAACACATTACTTAATACTGAAGTCAGTGGCAAACCCTAATCATAGGATTCTCAGTTATCGTGCAAACGGCCTGTCTGACGACGCATGCTTCTATGAGCATATATTTTGTTTGGCTGAATCATAATGTGGCCTAATTTCTATTGAACGACATCTTTCTAAACTGCAACTACAGATGAAGACACCACGAGAATGCATAGCGTGGTACTCATAACATATCCGCATCAGAAGATGTACGAAATGTTTCACGTGAAGAACTGACAAAGAGAAAGCTTGTTGCAAGGTGGATGTTGATTTGTTAAATCCTGACGAAAAGTGGGAAGAATACATTTTTATTGCTGTGTATAAATATAAAAAAGGCAGTTTACAGGTGTATGTGTTAGCAGCGAAATAGTCATCATATCTATACACAATAACCCCCTCTAGCCTTCCGCACAAGTCAATCTCTGATTTAGTTGCTCACCTTTGGACACTGACAAACTATGCTTAAGGGGGGTAGGACGTCAAACGGCACGACTTGGAGCAGGAGATACACTACAGGAATTTTTAATTTCCACTGTCTATACTTTTAAAAATAAATTCATAGAAGTTTGTTACAAAGACCAGAAAGGATTAAGGATTTACACTTATATTGGTGGAAGTTCAAAATCATAAGAAAATAATTTATTTTTTACGTTTGTATTTCACCTTTTTTCACTTACAATTGGCTGCATTTGTTGCTGTAGGCACACTTTTCTTCATAAGTAAGGGAGATTCTTCGATGAATTTTGCACAGCATACAAACCATAGTTACAGGTGTATGAAACTAGAATTTTCCAAATCTATTAAAAACTGTGGTGAAAATTGAGATAATTAACTATAAAATTTGAGTTTTTTCTAAACATGAAGTTTAAAATGTAACATCACATTCATTTTTTCATAAATTAAATAATTTGTAGTGTTTCATACACCTGTAAGTATGGTTTGTATGCTGTAAAAAATTCATCGAAAAATCTCTTACTTATGAAGAAACATGTACCTATAGCAACAAACGCAGCCAATAGAAGTGAAAATATGATTAACTTTCAGATGCAAAAGAAATTGTTATTTTTTGAACTTCCACTGCTATCATTGTGAATCCTTAATCCTTCCTGGTCATGCTGACAGAGTTTTATGAGCTTATTCGTTAAAGTATAGACAGTGGATATTATAATGTCCTGTGGTGTCTCTCCTGCTCCAAGACGGTCCATTTGACGTCCTACACCCTTAATGGATGACAAATTCAACAGAATTGTGTCCCCATTTGTTACTGTGGCTCAATCATAAATATACAACTTCACGTATAAACGAAACAACAACCAAAACGCATGCACCATCAAAACAGAATAAGCCGATTTAATCTGCCATTAGGGTTGTAGCTGTGTTTTCGGAAATGTTGAAGTGAATTTTCTTGTAGCAAAGAGGAAGATTACAGTAGGAAATGTACAGATTGGATATGTGAAAAAATAATTCTTGAGGACAATGAACCTAGTCAGGAATATACTTTGATGATGACACTGAGGGATAGAAACTATAAGTTGTTGAAACAAGAAACACTCATCAGATATGGCTCCTTCTTAAGTCCACGTATTTCCTTATGTATGGAAATTTATAACTGTAATACACTGAGATTCTCACGATGGATCTATGGGAGCTGTAGATGGGTAGTTTGAGAATTCCAGGAAAGCAACATGTATTATAACAAAGCACTGGACAAAGTTCATTTTCATTTTATTATTGATATTTGAAGACGTGTTACCTAGTATCTTAAAACAAGTCGCTTGTTTTACGATATTCTTCATGTAGTAACAGACACTATTCCATATTACAAGCACTATTGTGTTCAGCAAAGAAAAATAAAGGTAATAATAATGAGTTACAAAGAGAATTAAGCAAAACTGAAGATGCAATTTAGCTAATGAAGGGTCATAATTAATAATGTCAAAAATTTACAAGAAAATAAAGAGAGGATACAAAGTATATATAAAACTGTAGCACGCCACCATCAATGATCGGAAGGGAAACCTTCGGAATTGAATCTAACCTTCGCCTGTCGATTAGAAATTACATTTTTATATGTAATTTGAGTGTATATTAAGGGTATTTATTTGCTACTATTAGTTCTACGTTGTGTTGATTAATTGTATTTATCGATTCCTAAATCAGTTACACATTTCAAGTGAGCGTTAAGTAATAAATGCCAGTCACTACCTACAAGTTGTACACAACGTATGGTGAATGCTTTAAATAGTTAAATTTTAAAGTGGACTTTTGAAAATAATAGGCGGTCACATATTATAAACAGTTATTATAATAGTTATTGCTGTCAACTCTTCATGGGGGTCGTTATGATGGCAGACCTAGGATTGGAGTCCTCTAGTTATCCATTTCCGACCACCATTTTCTTTATTCGATAAGTTTCTACGCAGTTTTGTTTCTCTGTATTTATTCCTCTGAAGAACATGTACACTCTGAGGACTATGTCCGGTCATGGAACGTATCAGTCCCCGCGTTGGAATGCCGTGTTTTATTCCTGATGTGTATCTTATGCTTGGGAAGAAATCCGGCCCTTACCATATGTGTTCCACTCCTTTTCCCATGTATCCCTCGCAGGCTTTTAAGATGGCGTTTGTCGGTGATGATTTCTTCTATAAATGCTCTTATCTCGCCCAAAAGCTCATCTTCACCTAGTATGCTGAAGCACGGTACCTTATAGTAATGTCGATTGGAAAGTTAACCATTAGTACAGAAATGGTTTCTAGAGATGTGCTTCTAAAGGCGCCTGATAACCATACAAGAACATCCTTCTGCCCGCTCCTCACGCTATCTCTGTTTGTCTTCACATGGGGTGTACATGCTCATGTACTTGTCGGAAAGCATGTAATCGGTTCAAAGATTAGAATGGTATGTTCTGATGCGTGTTAGCAGAAAACTATAATCTGTAGTGTTTATTCTTGCCAATGTTTGTCGTTGTTTCTTGGGCCTGTCTTTTGCAGCTTCTATGTAGGAGATTCCTTCGTCAGTCGTAATTCCCAGGTAACTTGTCATATGTTTTCGCTCTATGTTTCCAGTTTTCACTAATAGGAAAACTTTAGATTCTGATAAACAGGCTGCGCCAGCCGTAGATGGAAGATTTCAAATATTCCTGAACCTTAGCCAGCCGTTGTGGCCGAGCGGTTCGAGGCGCTTCAGTCCGGAACCACGTGGCTGCTACGGTCGCAGGTTCGAATCCTGCTTCGGGCATGGATGTGTGTGATGTCCTTAGGTTAGTTAGGTTTAAGTAGTTCTAAGTTTAGGGGACTCAGACCTCAGCTGTTAAGTCCCATAGTGCTTAGAGCCATTTTTACCATTTGAAGGCTACATTAGCTTGTGCATTGTGCTATACATAACAATCCCATTATGAACGCGGAGACAAGAACAATGGACCTTCACGACCAGTCCATATCCCTGGAAACACTTCATTTCAGTACGTACGTACATTCATAGCAAAGCGTGGCGGTACACCGTCATGCTGAAACGATCAGTCGCCGAACACCAAATGGAAGGTTTCCAAACGCACCAGGCAAAGGATTCAGGGGCGCATTCAATTTGTCCGGCAATATGTAAAGACCCAATAACACTCCTCCTACCATTCCAGCCCATAGGCCTTCTGGCCGCTGATGTTAACATATGTCCGCAGCTCGTGGTCGTGCGGTAGCGTTCCCGCTTCCCACGCCCTTGTTCCCGGGTTCGATTCCCGGCGGGGTCAGGGATTTTCTCTGCCTCGTGATGACTGGGTGTTGTGTGCTGTCCTTAGGTTAGTTAGTTTTAAGTAGTTCTAAGTTCTAGGGGACTGATGACCATAGATGTTAAGTCCCATAGTGCTCAGAGCCATTTGAACCATGTTAACATATGATATGGATGCAGTTATTCGCCCTGTAACACTTCAACAACCATTCTTTGTGACTTCTGGAGCTACTTTGCAGTATCTCTGTTACACCACCGAGGTGGTTGGTGAACAGTTTCAAGAATCGTGTCCTATGTTTATGGAGTACATCTAGTCCTCGGATGAACACTGTCCATTACTTGCGGACGAAGAGCACCTGTTTCCCGAAGGTGTTGTTCCAGGTGACGGAAAGTATTCTTACCGGGAAGACGCCTTTGAGGAAACCTTGCATCATACGCACCACCACCACCAGCAGCAGCAGCTTGATTATCGGATCCACCCAGCATCAAAACCCTACCGACGTATCTATCGTTCGCGTACTCCATCGGGAAGTCTCCCTACATGAACCTGACAGGACCATTTATACCTGGACACTGCGAGGTTAGTAGACGCATGCACCAGTTTATTGGATCCCATTGTTATGAGTTAAGCTATTGTCTTGTGACAAAATAATGTCCTGATTATAAACGACTAGAAGTAGTGATCGGACGTCTAAATATAAAAAAGGACCCTGACGAGGATTCGAACCATAGCTCCTTGGTGGACGTTACCCTTACGTTACCTTGATGTACGTTCCTCTGTACATTCCGATGCGCTGCATGATGTAACAGTGTTACCAGCTCCTTGTTTTTATACATGTGTAGTGAAAATGCATTCGAACTAACTTTACTAGATAAACTTCTGTCTTGAATCTGGATGAGGAATCAGATTCCGACCTCCAAGTGCGGTATTTTTTCTTCACCCTGGATATTCAGCGTGCCGTTCTGCTGCCCTAGAGTTCGAAAAATGTGTACCAAATATGTACAACGTACAGAGAGAACATTTCATCGAAGAATCTTCCACATGTGTGCTGTTGCACTAAGAATTGTCGTATTGGCGTCCCATGCTTGTGAGATTTTTCTAAGTTGTTTCGCCCTTATGTGGTATACAAACGTTAGGCACGGATGAAGATTTATTGGTGGACATCGATGATACTCACGAAACTGTATACATACGATGAAAACCACGCTTGTTCACATGCTTAGCTACTGTCAGAGTAACATGAGATAACATTCTAGAGCTGATATCATACGTCCATGCAGCAGCAGTTCCGCAAGGTGGCAGTGCTGTGTGCGGGAAAGGTGTTATTATAGGCTGCCTAGGGGTTCGATCTCACGGCAACCGGCAGAGTCACTGAAGCGGAAATTACCTACGTATCGGTGTTCCGAGCTCATCTACGCCTTTCAGACGATCGCGTGGTTTTGCTGCACAGTAGAAACTTTTAAGTTCCATGCCGGATTTTCACTCTGTTCGGAATGTGCGCGGATTTTAAACTTCCTGTTGGATTAATACTGTGAGACTTTTGCCTTCCGCAGCCTCACAGCTTTAGTACCGGCAGTACCATCCTAACTTGTCATTTCTTCCACACGCCTTGGGGAACTGACAGCTCTTTCTTCCAGGTACGGCACATAGTTCTAATCTGACAGGAAGGTTCAACATGTAGCTTCCTTTTTTCGGTTAATTTCTTTCGGTCCTTGTTACACTTAATTAGTTAATTAGTAAATAAGACTTATTATCACCTTTCGTTACTCAGCAATGGCAGCTTGGTTGTCATCCAGTTCTGGGGCAAAGAAGGGATTTGCAAATTAACTGTAATTGTTGTAATCATTGAAGACGTGTGTTTCTAATTCCAGATCGACCGCCATTTATGTTTGTGATTATTTTGGATTCAATATCTAATTCTTTGCTCGTCCGTCAGATTATAGTTCATGTGCGTGTTTTGTATGAAACACTCCAGTACGGTTTTCAAAACTATTGCAAAATTTATCGATACGTAACAATGTGAAACCCTTTATACAAAGTCTCCATTTTTCACCTAACTAATATTCCTTCATGTTATGTCTAGTGTCACTTTCTCCGAAATCTGCATCGCGCAGAAGCCGATGGCATAAACCACTAGAGTTAGAAGGCATAACTGACTCTCCGGTATTATACACGTTTACATTCCTTGTCAGAGGAAAGGAAAATGAATGACTTCTTCTGCTTCTTTTTCTTTGTGATTAAGGTTTTGGGCGGTGTTTAAAATGATATTCTGTTGTAACTGAATTATTCAGCTGAGCGCCTATATTTGCAGCTGACACAGGGAATTCCGGTTCATAAAACATTCTGAAAAAAAGAAAAACATGTTAAGGAATTTCGTTATTCTGCACCGGTTTTATTGCTCTTCAGTCACATTTATTTCGCCTCTCTTGCCCAAAAGTGCTTGTTTTGCTAACTAAATGAAACCTGACTACACACATATAAAAAAGTTACCGTGTGGTTCTTTGAGAGCGACAATTGTGGGCTACTATTGATTAATCTACGAACAATAAAGCACACATCCCTTTAACTTTCACTCTGTGCGCTTTTCGTATTGTCATAAAGCGCATCTGTATGGAAATGAGAAACCAGTCCAACAATTATGCAAATCACTGTGGCAGGCTGTGTCAAAAACAAACCCGCGTTATCTGGTGTACAGGCATTGTTAATGAACCAGTGCCGCTCATCCGAATTTTCCCTTCCGGCTGGAAAGTATGTCACCTAAAGCACTCCACTGCTGCAGGTATTCAGATCATCCAACATGTAATGCAGAATTGTATTCTCAGTGTTAGATTACATTTTCAGAATTTTGCTGTAGTCTTAGCCCTTTGGGAATAAACGCAACAAAAACAAGGGTGGGAAAAAACTAAACGAAAATCATAGATGTACCTTAAAATAACAGAGCATTTGATAATAAGTATATACCAGAAATAACTCATAGCATAGCATCAGCATGCCAACAAAACTTTACTCCATTACCGGTTTCGGTCCGTAAAACCACCACTGCAGAGAAAGCTGGATGTTTGTGATTTACACATACATATTGGTACAGTAGCATTTCACCATGAATTTACCTTCGTCTTGGCTGACACAATATTTTCTAATCATTACAACTTATGTCAGAAGATCTCTCTCCCATACTCATATTATTCACATACATATACGAGGGGCGTTTGCAAATGCCATGCAAAGTCCGAGAGATGGCACCACCGGTGCGTATCGAGGTCATGTTTAGTTAGTAGCATCTTTGGAAAGAACGCACACCAAGTATCAGCCATATTGGTCTATTTCTTTGTGTTTGGCATTCGTGTGAATCAAGTCGAGTGATTGTCAAAAATGGATGAAAAAGAATTTCGTGTGGTGAATAAACATTACTTTATGAAAGGCAAAACGCCTCAGTAGACTAAAGAGAAGCTTGATAAACATTACGGTGACTCTGCACCTTCGATTAGAAAAGTTTATAAGTGGTTTCAAAAATTTAGGAGTGGCCATTTGGGTTCAAGTGATGCTGAACCTTCTGGTCGCCCTCTAGAAATCATTGATAAAATCCATGATATAGTAATGGATGACTGAAGAGTTAAGGTGCGTGAGATTGCTAGTGCTGTTGGCATCTCGAATGAACGGGTACATAATATTTTGCATGAATATTTGGACATGAGAAAGCTATCCGCTAGATGGGTTCCAGGTTTCTCACGCTTCACCAAAAACGGAATCGTTTGAAGTGTTGCAAGGATGGTTTGCAGATGTTCAGGAAGAATCCGCAGGACTTTGAACGTCGTTTCGTCACTGTGGATGAAACTTGCATACGTTACTTTACTCCTGAGACCAAAGAACAATCTAAACAATGGGTTACCAAGGGGTAATCTGCACCAAAAAAGGTAAAGACCATTCCTTCGGCAGGAAAGTTTATGGCGACTGTCTTTTGGGATTCGCAAGGGATAATCCTCAACGACTATCTGTAAAAGGATAAAACTATTACAGGTGACTATTATTCATCGTTATTGGGCCGTTTGAAAACCTAGTTGCAGGAAAAACGCCGGCGATTGGACCGCAAAATGTCCTTTTCCATCACGACAATGCACCACTACACACCTCAGCAGTTGAGGTCGCAAAATTAATGGAAATAGGATTCCAACTCGTTTCACATCTCCCCTATTCTCCAGAATTGACTCCCTCGGACTGCTGTTTGTTCCCCAATTTGAAGAAATGGCTGACGGGACAAAGATTTTATTCAAACGAGGAGGTGATTGCAGCTATTAATAACTATTTTGCAGACTTGGATAATTATTATTATTCGGAAGGGATCAACAAATTAGAAAAGCGTTGGACGAAGTGTATAAGTCTAAAAGGAGACTATGTCCGGCCGGCCGGAGTGGCCGTGCGGTTCTGGGCGCTACAATCTGGAACCGAGCGACCACTACGGTCGCAGGTTCGAATCGTGCCTCGGGCATGGATGTGTGTGATGTCCTTCGGTTAGTTAGGTTTAATTAGTTCTAAGTTCTAGGCGACTGATGACCAACGGCTCACGGACAGACCCATAGGCAAAACGGTTAAGGCGAACAGTAGCGTCAAGCGGTAGATTCATGTTCGAGACCGGCACAAATATTGTCATTCCATTATACTGCTGATGGGTCTCCCTATTCGCAACTGCGAGTACGTTTCATGTATTTTCATTCTGTTTGATTTCTTACCCTCATTTGTCTTTGCATCTGCAGAGCACTGAACATTGTTGTGACCGAGGCACAGCGCACTTGGAACTAGCTTCCAAGTTGACAAGTAATTCCAAAGTTGGTTAGCAGCATAAATGAAGACACTATCTTATTCATTTGGGCTGTCGTTGAATTTGTCACTGAAAGGCACGAAAATGATCTTCTGAATATAATATGTACTGCTGCAGACTGATAGTTTTGTGAAGCGATGACATGTCTTTATTAGGTGTCCATGATGAAGCTTAGTCACGGTGAATCGTGTTTACGTGCGGACAGGCCTCAAGCCGGACTGCTGTCCAGCGTTCACCATAATAAAGTCTATGATGGTTTGATACCAAGTACGAAGTCTAGAATCCCCAGAGATCACGATCGATAAGGTGGAGGATCGGGGTAGACCACCAGCATCTCAGGAAAACGGTGCAGTCGAAGACGGAGAATAAGTCCGAGGACAGAGTCCTGAAGGGCAAAGGTCAATTAAACGACGGTTCGTGACTGACCAACTGGCTGGTATTGACGACGGCACAGGCGACGTGACCCTGGATCGGCTCCTGACTCCGACAAGTTTGGCCACTGACACAGAACTCGCTGCTACGGTTACTGGTTGGCTGGCAAAGACGAAAATGCTGCTACGGTGACTGGTTCGGTTACGAAGTCCCACTAGCTAGCTGTGACCGAGCGTTAGCTAAATACTGTACAGGCGGAGGAACATGGCGTGGCCTACTTGAGGACGGAAGAAAGTAGTACCGTGATTGTTGCACCTCTTGCTGGCGATCCAAACGCCACCTGTTGGCGTCGTCGGCGCCACTTACCGCAGTGGTGGCTGCTGTAGTTTCCTATGACAACAACTTGGTTCGGTTGTTATTGTCTAGGACTGCTGCGTTTGATTCGCATTGTTGCCATCCGGAATTTTATGTTCGTTCCTTGACGGCATAGTGACGAGAGGCCTGCGATTAGGCAACGCGAAGAAATCGTCCGTTTTTCTGATAGACTATGTCACTCGTGACAGCAAAAATATTTCCACAACAGTATTAACACCAGCGGTGTGCTCTCTGTATCTAGTTAGGAAAGAAACGCGTTCCATTCACTCACGGTAGTTGTTGTTGACAATAGTAATGTCCAGTTTAATCTTCGTCCTGTATTGAGTCCTTGCAGCGTCTCTCAGCCCCCCTTTTTCTGGTAATGGGTTCGCCGCCGTTCATATTGTTTATGGGTTTCAAAAATGGTTCAAATGGCTCTGAGCACTATGGGACGTAACATCTGAGGTCATCAGTCCCCTAGAACTTAGAGCTACTTAAACCTAACTAACCTAAGGACATCACACACATCCATGCCCGAGGCAGGATTCGAACCTGCGACCGTAGCGGTCACGCGGTTCCAGACTGTAGCGCTTAGAACCGCTCGGCCACTCCGGCCGGCGTTTATAGGTTTACTTTACACTTGCAACAGGTCTCATAAACTGTGATAGAAGTGTACCGGTACGTGCTGAGCTATTTTGTGTTTTGTGTTGTACTTTTTCATGATTGCATATTAGAAGCTTTTTCGTTGATGTGAATGTTTTTTCACAGAATGAAAGGTAATTAGGGTAACAAATCGAATAAATCACAATTACATTATTGCTGTGTACAAATGGCGGTGGCCTCCTGTTTAGCAAATAGCGGACAGAAACCAGATATTGAGCCTGCGGTTGTCAATGAATAGTTACCACAGAAATTAAATGTAGACGTTAAGTATATTGGTGTAAGGACATAGGATTTCCTAGATTATTTGTCCCTCATACCAGTATAATCAGAAAACTCCAAGAACAATTTCCAAATCTTAGTCGGTGGAGTTCGGGTCACGCTGTATAAATGATTTATTCAACAAGCTACGATTATACATTATACAGAGTTGTTTAAAGAAATTCTAGGCCTCTTCTTTCGACACGTCTTCAACCATTTCAGCATTAATGACCGAATAATGAATCGGAGATCCCCACAAAAGCCACAGAAAGACTTACATCACAAAAGAGGCAGCAAATTTCGGACAGCGACCGGAAATTAAGCTTGGGAATGACGAATGTAATACAGGAGATAACAGGCTGTGACAGAAAACAATGCTGTTAATAAATAATCAACAGAGTAATTAAATGAAGAAGTGAAGTACACATTCAGTTTCACATCACGTAGTGACAATAGTGGGAAATAATTTCTTCCTCCATAATTTTAAAACGATAAAACAAACTACTTATATCAAACAGTAGCTGAGATGTACAATGAACGGAGAAATAGGTGATGAATGTCTCTGATCGTCGAATCATCTCGATACTTTTTTAAAGTTATTTAGACAAATTGTATGTGATGAACATACACACAGAGTGCAACGGGTGTTTTAACAAGGCACCGTCTTAACTTATTGCCGTCAATATTCAGCACTGAGCTGTACTCAATATAAGGTTTACGCCTGTCCAGTGTGTCGGAGATAGCTAAGAAGATATCCGTAAATTACACCGAGATCAAAATGTCACTATAAATTCTTCCTTTATTAAAAACGTAATTTTCGTCAAAAAATGAAGAATGCGTGCAGTGGTGTACGCGATCACAATATTTAGACGCAATGGTTGAGTACTGTGGACTACCGTGCAACGGGCACGTGTGTCGTCACTTTCGACAGTTGGTCCCTTCTATTCAGCTGCCAGTGGTTGCTTTCTTTGACTGAATTGCCTGATGACTCCAAACGATTTTAATGCACCAGATTCTCAGGGCATTCTTACTCACCGGCTGTTGGCACTTTAGCAGACTGCAACAGACAAGATAGTTGAAAAATAAGTTTCTTTGGCGACCAATTCATAAGAAAAATTTGCATTGATTCAGCGCTGTGTAAGATTTCCCAATGCTCACACCAAATTCTGTATATGAGTCCATACTCTGCTTTAGTTCAACTTTAGTTTGTATTCACAGCGCCTTGTTGAAAATACTACCGGTATTGAATACGGAATACTGGAAATTATTGCAAAGTATCCTGGAGGCGCCTGCCATCTTAATTATATGAGATAGTGTGTATGTGCTATTAAGAAAACCAATAAGAAGGTTAACAACGGACAACAACTGGAACCAAACGACAGTTTTATAGTAAAACTCTTTGATAGCCCAAGAAGTCTACTTCCTCTATAGTTATAACTATCCCCCATTGTAGGATGCGCATGTGCGCACAGCACATGAGAATTACGCTGACGGAAAAAAATTGTAACACAGAAAAATAATTGGTGTAGAGTAATGAAATGTCCATGGAGTACCCACTGAGTCTTAAATCAGGTAGTCGTACTAGTGGGAAATAATTTCTTCCACTATAATTTTAAAACGATAGCTGAGATGTTGGGGGAATGTTGGGGTGGGGGTGGGGGATGCTTTTGTGCCTCAGAAATACAGATAACACAACCGTAGGTGCAACCACAACGGAGGCGTATCTGTTGAGATGTTAGACAAACGTGCAAACGTGTGGTTCCTGAAGAGGGCCAGCAACCATTGCAGTAGGGACAATAGTCTGGATGATTGACTGATCTGGCCTTGTACCATCAATCAAAACGGCCTTGCTGTGCTGGTACTTCTGAAAGCAAGGGAAAACTACAGCCATAACTTCTCGCGAGGCGTTACAGCTCTACTGTATGGGTAAATGATGGTGCCATCCTCTTGGATAAAGTACTCCGGAGATAAAATGGTGCCCCATCAGGAACTCTATGATGGGAGTACTTAAGAGAATATTGTTATCAGTAGAAACAAAACTAGCGTTTTACGGGTCGGAGCTGAAATGTGATGCAACTTAATCGGGCAGGTAGGTTAGAAAATTTAAAAAGGGAAAGGGATAGGTTAAAGTTAGATTAGTGGGAGTTTGTCAAGTTAGGTGGCAGGAGGAACAGGACCTGTGGTCAGCTGAATACAGGGTTATAAATACAAATGAAGCAGATGTAATGCGGGCGTAAGTTTAATAATGAATAAGAAAATAGGAACGCGTATAAGCTACTACGAACAGCATAGTAACCACATTATTGTAGCCAAAACAGACAAGAAGCCTACACCCACAACACTAGTTCCGCAGATGTAGAAGAGACTGAAGATCATCTATGATGAGATAAAAGAGATTATTGAGATACACTTAAAGTAGACGAAAACTTAGTAGTCATAGGTGACTAGAATTCAATAGTAGGAAAAGAAAGAGAAGGAAAAAGAGTAGGTGGATACAAACTGGGGGAGGGTAATGAAAGAGGAAGCCACCTGGTAGAATTTTGCACAGAGCACAATTTAATCACCGCAAACACTTGGTTTAAGAATCATGAATGAAAGTTGTATACGTGAAAGGGATCTGGAATCACTGGAAGGTTTCAGATTGGTAATGTAATGGTAAGACTGGGATTTCGGAACCAGATTTTGAATTTAAGGCGTTTCCTAGGGAAGATGTGGACTCTGACCACAATTTATTGGTGTGAACTGTAGATTAAAACTTCAGAAATTGCAGAAAGTTAGAAATTTAAGAAAATGGGACCTGGATGTACTGACAGAACCAGAGGTAGTTGGCAGTTTCAGAGGAAGCGTTGGGGAACGATTGACAAGAACAGGGGGAAGGTGTATAGTAGGAGAATGGATAGTTTTGAGAGATGAAATAGTTAAGGCTGCAGAGGATCAAATACGTAAAAAAAACGAGAGCGAGTGGAAACCCCTGGGTAACACTAGAGGTATTGAGTTTAATTGATGAAAAGAGAGAATATAAAAATGCAGTAAAGGAAGCAGTCGAAAGGGAATACAAACATCTATAGAATGAGATTGGCAAGCAGTGCAAAATGGCTTAGCAGGAATGGCAAGAGAACAAATGTAAGGATTTAGAAGCATATATCACATGGGGAATTAAGGAGAATTAAGGATACCTTTGGAGAAAAGAGAACCACCGCCAGGAATATCAAGAGCTGAGGTGGAAAACCGTCCTCTGCAAAGAACGGAAAGCTGAAGGATGGAAGGAGTAAACAGAGGGTCTGTACAAGGGAGATGTACTTGTGAGCAATATGATAGAAATGGAAGAGGATGGAGATGGGAGGTATGATACTGCGTGAAGAATTTGAGACAGCACTGAAAGGCTTAAGTCGAAAGAAGGCCCCGGGAGAATACAACATTTCTTTAGAGCTACAGATAGACTTTGGAGAGCCAATCGTGACAAAACTCTTCCATCTGATGAGAAAGATATACTGAAGCGCCAAAGGAACTGGATAGGCATGCGTATTCAAATACAGAGATACGTAAACAGGCGCAGAATACTGCGCTGCGGTCGGCAATGTCTATTCAAGACAACAAGTGTCTGGCGCCGGTATTAGATCGGTTACTGCTCCTCCAGTGGCAGGTTATCAAGATTTAAGTGGGTTTGAACGTGGTGATAAAGTCGTTGCATGAGCGATTGGACACAGCATCTCCGAGGTAGCCATGAAGTGGGAATTTCCATGTACGACGTTTTCACGAGTGTACTGTGGTCGGAAAAAGATCCTGCAAGAACAGGACCTACGACAACTGAATATAAGCATTCAACGTGACGAAAGTGCAATCCTTCAAAATTGCTGCAGATGTCAACGCTGTGCCATCCACAAGTATCAGCGTGCAAACCATTCAACGAGACATCATCCATTTCGGCTTTCGGAGCCGAAGACCCACTCGTGTACCCGTGATGGCTACACGACACAAAGCTTTACGCCTCGCCTGGACCCGTGAACAGCTACGCTGGACTGTTGATGACTGGAACCATGTTGCTTGGTCGGACGAGTATCGTTTCAAATTGTGTCGAGCGGATGGACGTGTACGGGTATGGAGACAGTGTCATGAATCCATGGTCTCTGCATGTCAGCAGGGGACTGTTCAAGCTGGTGAGGTGTTGGGCATGTTCAGTTGGAGTGAGACGTCTAGATACGGCTCTGAAAGGTGACACGAACGTAAGCATCCTGTCTGATCATCTGCATCCATTCATGTACATTGTGCATTCCGACGGACTGAGGCAATTCCAGCACAACAGTGCGACATCTCACAGGTATAAAATTACTTCAGAGTGGCCCCAGGAGCACTCTTCAGAGTTTAAACACTTCCGCTGGCCACCAAACTCCCTAGACACGAACATTATTTAGCATATCTTGGATGCCTTGCAACATGCTGTTCAAAATAGATCTCCACCCCCTCGTACTCTTACGGATATATGGACAGCCCTGCAGGATGGTGTCAGTTCCCTTCCAGCACTATTTCAAACATTAGTATACTCAATGTCACGTTGTGTTGCGGCACTTCGGGCGTGGTCGCGTGTGCCGTACACGATATTAGGCAGGTGTACAAGTGTCTTCGGCTTTTCATTGTACATGGGACAGGAGCCCCCCCCCCCCCCCCCCCCATGAACCATGGACCTTGCCGTTGGTGGGGAGGCTTGCGTGCCTCAGCGATACAGATAGCCGTACCGTAGGTGCAACCACAACGGAGGGGTATCTGTTGAGAGGCCAGACAAACGTGTGGTTCCTGAAGAGGGGCAGCAGCCTTTTCAGTAGTTGCAAGGGCAACAGTCTGGATGATTGACTGATCTGGCCTTATAACAATAACCAAAACGGCCTTGCTGTGCTGGTACTGCGAACGGCTGAAAGCAAGGGGAAACTACAGCCGTAATTTTTCCCGAGGGCATGCAGCTTTACTGTATGATTACATGATGATGGCGTCCTCTTGGGTAAAACATTCCGGAGGTAAAATAGTCCCCCATTCGGATCTCCGGGCGGGGACTACTCAAGAGGATGTCGTTATCAGGAGAAAGAAAACTGGCGTTCTACGGATCGGAGCGTGGAATGTCAGATCACTTAATCGAGCAGGTAGGTTAGAAAATTTAAAAAGGGAAATGGATAGGTTGAAGTTAGATATAGTGGGAATTAGTGAAGTTCGGTGGCAGGAGGAACAAGACTTCTGGTCAGGTGACTACAGGGTTATAAACACAAAATCAAATATGGGTAATGCAGGAGTAGGTTTAATAATGAATAGGAAAATAGGAATGCGGGTAAGCTACTACAAACAAAATAGTGAACGCATTATTGTGGCCAAGATAGATACGAAGCCCACAGCTACTACAGTAGTACAAGTTTATATGCCAACTAGCTCTGCAGATGACGAAGAAATTGATGAAATGTATGATGAAATAAAAGAAATTATTCAGATTGTGAAGGGAGACGAAAATTTAATAGTCATGGGTGACTGGAATTCGAGTGTAGGAAAAGGGAGAGAAGGAAACGTAGTAGGTGAATATGGATTGGGGCTAAGAGATGAAAGAGGAAGCCGCCTGGTAGAATTTTGCACAGAGCACAACATAATCGTAACTAACACTTGGTTTAAGAATCATGAAAGAAGGTTGTATACATGGAAGAACAATGGAGATACTAAAAGGTATCAGATAGATTATATAATGGTAAGACAGAGATTTAGGAACCAGGTTTTAAATTGTAAGACATTTCCAGGGGCAGATGTGGACTCTGACCACAATCTATTGGTTATGACCTGTAGATTAAAACTGAAGAAACTGCAAAAAGATGGGAATTTAAGGAGATGGGACCTGGATAAACTGAAAGAACCAGAGGTTGTACAGAGTTTCAGGGAGAGCATAAGGGAGCAATTGACAGGAATGGGGGAAATAAATACAGTAGAAGTAGAATGGGTAGCTTTGAGGGATGAAGTAGTGAAGGCAGCAGAGGATCAAGTAGGTAAAAAGACGAGGGCTAGTAGAAATCCTTGGGTAACAGAAGAAGTATTGAATTTAATTGATGTAAGGAGAAAATATAAAAATGCAGTAAGTGAAACAGGCAAAAAGGAATACAAACGTCTCAAAAATGAGATCGACAGGAAGTGCAAAATGGCTAAGCAGGGATGGCTAGAGGACAAATGTAAGGATGTAGAGGCCTATCTCACTAGGGTTAAGATAGATACCGCCTACAGGAAAATTAAAGAGACCTTTGGAGATAAGAGAACGACTGGTATGAATATCAAGAGCTCAGATGGAAACCCATTTCTAAGCAAAGAAGGGAAAGCAGAAAGGTGGAAGGAGTATATAGAGGGTCTATACAAGGGCGATGTACTTGAGGACAATATTATGGAAATGGAAGAGGATGTAGATGAAGATGAAATGGGAGATACGATACTGCGTGAAGAGTTTGACAGAGCATTGAAAGACCTGAGTCGAAACAAGGCCCCCGGAGTAGACAATATTCCATTGGAACTACTGACGGCCGTGGGAGAGCCAGTCCTGACAAAACTCTACCATCTGGTGAGCAAGATGTATGAAACAGGCGAAATACCCTCAGACTTCAAGAAGAATATAATAATTCCAATCCCAAAGAAAGCAGG
Source organism: Schistocerca piceifrons (assembly GCF_021461385.2). Lineage (NCBI taxonomy): Eukaryota > Metazoa > Arthropoda > Insecta > Orthoptera > Acrididae > Schistocerca > Schistocerca piceifrons. Next base: position 953,817,433 of record NC_060138.1, read on the forward strand.
TGTTGACAGATGTGAAAATTACCGAACTATCAGCTTAATAAGTCACAGCTGCAAAATACTAACACGAATTCTTTACAGACGAATGGAAAAACTAGTAGAAGCCAACCTCGGGGAAGATCAGTTTGGGTTCCGTACAAACACTGGAACACGTGAGGCAATACTGACCTTACGACTTATCTTAGAAGAAAGATTAAGGAAAGGCAAACCTACGTTTCTAGCATTTGTAGACTTAGAGAAAGCTTTTGACAATGTTGACTGGAATACTCTCTTTCAAATTCTGAAGGTGGCAGGGGTAAAATACAGGGAGCGAAAGGCTATTTACAATTTGTACAGAAACCAGATGGCAGTTATAAGAGTCGAGGGACATGAAAGGGAAGCAGTGGTTGGGAAGGGAGTAAGACAGGGTTGTAGCCTCTCCCCGATGTTGTTCAATCTGTATATTGAGCAAGCAGTAAAGGAAACAAAAGAAAAATTCGGGGTAGGTATTAAAATTCATGGAGAAGAAATAAAAACTTTGAGGTTCGCCGATGCCATTGTAATTCTGTCAGAGACAGCAAAGGACTTGGAAGAGCAGTTGAATGGAATGGACAGTGTCTTGAAAGGAGGATATAAGATGAACATCAAAACAAGGATAATGGAATGTAGTCTAATTAAGTCGGGTGATGCTGAGGGAATTAGATTAGGAAATGAGGCACTTAAAGTAGTAAAGGAGTTTTGCTATTTGGGGAGCAAAATAACTGATGATGGTCGAAGTAGAGAGGATATAAAATGTAGGCTGGCAATGGCAAGGAAAGCGTTTCTGAAGAAGAGAAATTTGTTAACATCCAGTATTGATTTAAGTGTCAGGAAGTCATTTCTGAAAGTATTCGTATGGAGTGTAGCCATGTATGGAAGTGAAACATGGACGATAAATAGTTTGGACAAGAAGAGAATAGAAGCTTTCGAAATGTGGTGCTACAGAAGAATGCTGAAGATTAGATGGGTAGATCACATAACTAATGAGGAAGTATTGAATAGGATTGGGGAGAAGAGAAGTTTGTGGCACAACTTGACCAGAAGAAGGGATCGGTTGGTAGGACATGTTCTGAGGCATCAAGGGATCACCAATTTAGTATTGGAGGGCAGCGTGGAGCTTAAAAATCGTATAGGGAGACAAAGAGATGAATACACTAAGCAGATTCAGAAGGATGTAGGTTGCAGTAGGTACTGGGAGATGAAAAAGCTTGCACAGGATAGAGTGGCATGGAGAGCTGCATCAAACCAGTCTCAGGACTGAAGACCACAACAACAACAACAACATGGGACAGGAGAAATATCCACAGACTTCAAGAAGAATATAATTATTTCAATTTTAAAGAAAGCAGGTGCCGATAGGTGACAGAATTACCGAACTATCGGTTTAATAAGTCATCGTTACAAAATACTATCACAGATTCTGTACACAAGAATGGAAAAACTGGTAGAAGCCGACCACAGGGAAGATCAGTTTGGATCACGGAGAAAAGTAGGAACACAGGAGGCAGTACTGATCCGACGACTTCTCAGAGAAGTTGTGTTAAGGAAAGACTAACCTACAATCATAGCATTTGTAAACTTAGAGGAAACTTTTGACAGTGTTTACTGGAATACTCATTTTAAAATTCTGAGGGTACCAAGGCTAAAGTACATGGAGCGAAAGACTACCCGGACGGTGGTTACAAGACCCGAGGGGCACGAAAGGGAAGAAGTAGTTGAGAAGGGAGTGAGACAGGGTTGTTGCCTGTCCTGTTACTCAGTCTGTACATTGAGCAAGCAGTAAAGGCGAGAAAAGAAAATTTTGGAGTAGGAATTAAAGTTCATTTAGAAGAAATAATAACTTTGGGGTTTGCCGATGACATTGTAATTCTGTCAGAGACAGCAAAGAATTTGAAAGTATAGTTGAACGACGTGGACAGTGTCTTGAAAGGAAGATATAGAATGAACATCAACAGAAGCGAAACGAGGATAATGCAGTGTTGTCGAATTGAATCAGGTGATGCTGATGGAATTAGATCAGGAAATAGACTTTTAAAGTAGCAGATGTGGTTTGCTATTTGAGCAGCAAAATAAATGACGATGGCTGAAGTAGAGAGGATGTAGAATGCAGCTTGACAATGACCAGGAAAGCGCTTCTCAAGAAAAGAAACTTGTTAACACCAAGTATAGAATTAAGTGTCAGGACGTCTTTCCTGAAAGTATTTGTATTCAGTGAATCCACGAATCTGAGTCTACGCCTGCTCCTGAGTACGCCTTACAACTCAGTATCTGATTTTGGAATCTCTACCTGACCATGACGTAAGCTAATTGAAATTTTCCCGCATCACCCGGCCTTTTCCAAGTATACCTTATCCTCTTGTGATTCCTGAACAGAGTATTCGCTATTTCTAGCTCAAGTTTATTACAGAACTCAATCTTTCTCGTCTCTCATTCCCTGCCCCAAGTCCATATTCTACTGTATCCTTTTCTTCTACTCCTTCCCCTATAACTGTAGTCCAGTCTCCCATGACTATTAGATTTTCATCTCCTTTTTAATACTGTACTACCCTTTCATTATCCTCATACACTTTCACTAGCTCTCCATCTTCAGCTTGCGGCGTCAGCATGTATACCTGAACAATCGTCGTCGGTGTTGGATTGCTGTTCAGATTTTCTAGTTTCCCTACCACGTCCAAGCTTCTGACATTCCACGCCCCGACTCGTCGAATGTTATTATTTCGTTGGTTTTTCAATCTTTTATTCTCATGGTAAACTCCCTCTTGACAGTACCTTCCCGGAGATCCGAATGGAGAACTATTCGGGAATCTTTTGCTAAAGCAGAGATCATCAAGACACTTCCTCAATTACAGGCCACATGTCCTGTGGATACACTTTAATGCAGTGGTTTCCATTGCCTACTAAATCCTCATGAAGTTGATCATTGCTGATTCTTCCGCCTTTACTGGCAGCTTCCCACCCCTAGGATAAGAGAGTGCCCTGAACCTCTGTCCGCTCTTCCGCCTTCTATGACAAGGCCGTTGGCAGAAGGAGGAAGGCTTCTTATGCCGGAAGTCTTCGACTACCATTGCTGATTATTAATCAAAATTTATGCAGGGGCGGGATTCGAACACGGAACCGAAACCGTTTTTATTATTAATCAAACACCCTACCCAAAGACCACAGGTGCCAGATAGACTGAGATAAGCCATTGAAAATGTGAAATGACTGTACATTACTTACCGATACAACTGCCTGAAAGTTGAATACAAGCATGCAAACATGCATGTGTTGTAATGTATGTGTGCCGAATGTCAGTTTGTGGTCTGGAGTTACATGCCTGTTGCACTTGGTTGGCCAGTACAGGAAGGAATAATGCCGTTTTATGGATGGCACTGGACTTGTTGTCCGATGATATTCCATATGTGCTCAACTGGAAAAAGGTCTGATGGTGGAGTAGGCCAAGACAAAATTTCGACACTCTGTAAAGCATGTTAGGTTACAATAGCGATATGTTGGCGAGCATTATCCCACTGGAAACGCCCTCTGGAATGCAGCTGATGAATAGCAGCACAACAGGTCGAATCAACAGACTGGCGTACAAATTTGCTGTCAGGGTAACGTGGGATAACAACGAGAGTGCTCCTGCTGTTTGTTATACGAAATCGGACCCCAGACCATAACTCCAGGTGCAGGCCCAGTGTGTCAAGCGTGCCGACAGGTTGGATGCTGTTCCTCAACTGGTCTCCTCCTAACCAACACACGGCTATCACTGGTACGAGGCAGAAGTAGCTTTCATCGGAAAACACAACAGACCTCCACCCCGCCTCCGATCCCCCCTTCCCCGCTCTCAGTGAGCTCTTGCTTGACACAACTGAAGTCGCAAATGGCGGTAGTTTGGGGTCTGTGGAATGCACCCTACAGGGGTCGGGCTTGGTGCTGTTCTTGATGTAACCGATTTGTAACAGTTCGTTGTATCACTGTGGTGCCAACAGATGACCAGATTGCTGCTGCAGATGCAGTACCATTCGTTTGAACCCCACGCTGAACTTGTTGGTCGCCCTCCTCGATAGTGCCACCTCGTTGTCCGGAGCCCTGTCTTCCTACAACTGTACATTCTAGTAACCACCGCCACCAGCAATCATATACAGTGACTACAATCCTGAGAAGTCTTTTTGAAGTATCGCAGAAGGAACATCCAGCTTCTCGAAACCCTGTTACACGACCTCGTTCGAACTGTGTGAGGTGTTGATAATGGCTTCTTTCTCGGCTTAAAGGTATTGTTATTACTTTTAATGATGACAACGTTGGTAGGGCGGAAGTACTACAGCATATGGGAATTAATCCTGGAGCAAACTGCATCAGAGAACTTGAACGGATGGACAAGGTTCGCTTTGATAAAGCAGAGTATGCAGCACAGTTGGCCACTAAGGAGTCCAGAAAGAAGAAAAGAAGAAAAAACTTGGAAAAAGACCAAGAGGATGATATACAGTATGGCGCAGGATGCTTCTGAGTGACTAAAAATTTAAAAAAAATTAATCATATATTAAGTGAGTTACAATTTTCCGGAACTTTAGAAGCCGTTCCTGAAAATTTACATTTTCTGTTGGATTTTTCCCTAAATCTCAGAAACCACTTTGAGTAGAGGATTCAAATTTTCAGGGAGTAATAACATACATATCCTGAGTCTACTGACTAAAAGAGGAACATAATGTTACGTACAATAAAAATATGTATGGTAACGTACGAAAAAAAGAACACAAAGTTTTAACCGTTTAATTAAAAAATTGTTTTTCTGAAAGCAGTGGCTAAAAAAAATTATTATGGTCAAATAGACTCAGAACATACAGTTTAATGTCCTGTAAAATATTCATGTCAATGGCTGGAGTGGATCCTGAAAAACAGGGAAGCCAAGTCATTAAATTTAACACTGTCGGGATAGGGCGTTCCGACTCCCTTTAAGCTTTTTCCATTGCGTGATGTTCAAACACATCTCCTGCAAAATGTTCTATCGTACGACCTTGCGAAACTGATTTATATCTGATCATATAGTCAGTTTATTGACCCAGCCAGTCAAGCGGAGTTTTCCGTTAGAAACAGTAAGAACAATGTACCGTTTGTGTCCATCGGAAAATCTTAAAAGTTTGCATTTCGCCCGTCCTCTATAGCCACCATCCAGATGGGCAGGCCGCCTTATCATTCGCATAATTAACAAATGAGTAACTGTGACTCACTAATACGGTCCACGACTAGAGACCGAGCGAGGTGGTGCAGTGTTTAGCACAATGGACTCCCAATCGGGAGGACAACGGTTCAAACCTGCGTCCGGTCATCCTGATTTAGATTTTCAGTGATTTCCCTAAATCGCTTCAGGCAAATGTTCGGATGGTTCCTTTGGAAGGGCGCGGCTGATTTCCTTCCCCATCCTTCCCTAATCCGATGCGGCAGAGGACCTCGCTGTTTAGCTTACTCTCCCAAATCAGTCAGTCAACCAACCTACGACTAGATCCACATTCAGCCGCGATGTTTAAATAACACCAATTTGGCTATTAGGCCACGTCATTTTGAAACACTAAAACAAGTTTAATGCCGATGTATCGAGCGGGATAGTAGAGGTCCTTTTCACGCTGGTTAAGCGCTGGATTCTGGTGACGCATTCACCTATATACTGTCTTATATATCCTAGGCTGTGACGTCAGTAACCACCTGACTATTGAAATAAGGCAGTATATTGGTAACAGAATTCGGCAGTTAGTCGTACTGAAGCGGACTGCTGCAAAGTCGGTACAAAATTCGGTATTTTTGTTGGTTTAGTGTTTCATAATAACGCCTCCTTCTGCCAAAATGATTTTATTCAAATTGTCACATGCCGTGGAATTCTGGTACCTTATGACAAGGCAATATTTTTTTCTTTTCATTTTTATTCTCTGTAGGTCCTAAGTGTAAAGGTGCCGCCTAACTATTGGTGTGATATGTTACAACAGTACGGGAATCAACGAGTGGTTATAACCGAGCGAAATTAGCAGCTTGAATGAGAGTCCTTTTGCTGACTCGTGTAAATAACCTATGGTCCAACAAGAACTCTTAGAGATCTTTGAAAATGACATTACTGAAGAAACGGGTTTCAGTAGGGCAGACACTGTTTTGTCAGGGAGCGCAAGCTCGGGTTAGGGAAGGACTGGGAAGGAAATCGGCCGTGCCCTTTCAAAGGAACCATCCCGGCATTTGCCTGAAATGATTTAGGGAAATCACGGGAAACCTAAATCAGGATGGCTGAAGACGGGATTGAACCGTCGTCCTCCCGAATGCGAGTCCAGTGTGCTACCACTGCGCCACCTCGCTCGGTCCTCCCTGCGGAGGGATCTATGGAAATGAGGAATCCTCCATTTCCAGCCATTAGCGTTCATTCGCCGTATTAAGGTAATTTACTATAGTCTAAAAGCAGAGCGATAATCAGTAACCAAAATTATACGAAATTACTTCGTACTTAGCTAACATATTGAGCTAACAAACGTTGAGCTAACAAGCGTCTTTATGCCGACAGTGGAACACATATCTATGATACACTTCACTAAATATGTTACGGTGTAAAGTCAAGCGCCGACATGCCAGTTGGAGAGGGCTGTGACAAGACGTCAGACAATTGCACGCTGACTGACCCCCCTCCAGGACGACAATGCGTCGGCAGCAGCCTCTGTGCGAAGAGAACATGAGCGCCGCTCCCGACTGGCCGCGGACCAGTTCTACGAGAAGCTTCAGGACCAGGGACCTGAATAGATGTGGTGTCAAAGCTCATTACTTGGCTCGAACATTCTATGCAGCTCAAACTTGGAACGTTATACTGAAGAATAATGTTTATTTAGTCTGTCGCCCTTTGCTTGCGACACTTCTGTGTATTAATCAAAGTTAGGTATGGTAGTTTATCTTATTGCAATAATAAATCATTAATGAAATTTGTTTGAATGTTGTCTAGTGATCCGAGAAAGCAAGTTTTCTAGAAACCCCATATTATTGATAACCAATTGATTGAATTTGGCATTATACATGAATTTCCTTACATTTTTTTTTATGTTTTACCATCCTACGCTTTTATAGAGACTGTACATTTTTCAAGGAATTTTGGATAATTATTATAGTTATTTTTTTGTATATTTGCTGACGTACTCGTGGAAGTGACCTCATCCCTGTACTTAGTACTGAAATACAAACTTCATCACTCTTAAGAAAACTCAGTAAGCTTTCCTGTGTTTCAAAACAGTTTCACTGACAATTATGCTATACATGTTTAAAGTATGTTCATTTTTTTCGACCATATCATTCCTTATTGTGAAGTACCATCGCACCATCGGTTGAGTCTAGCGCCTGCTCAGACACTGCGATGTCTCTTATTTTCAATTTCAACAGCACTGTCTGAACAATATAGCAGAAACACTCGTTCTGAATAATGCAAAACCCTCTCTATACACTTTACAACACTGTTCCTTCTAGCGCTCCACTCACGGAAAGCGAATGGCTAAACCAAACATTTAAATCTTTCCGTATCAGCTCTGATATTTGTTATTGTATTACGACGGCCATTGCTCTCTATGTATTTGGACGTCGACAAAGTAATTTCACATTCGGAGCAGAAAGTTTGTGATCGAAATTTCTTGAATAGATCTCTATAACTTTGTTTTAATGATTCCCATACGCATTTTGTTATCATATCTGTCGCTCTCTTTCCCCTATTTCGCAGTAGCACAAAACAAGCAACCTTCTATGGCCTTTCACCACATTCTTCGCCAGTCCTATTTGGTAACGATTCCATGCCGCGCAGCAATACTTCAGAAGAGGATAGACAAATGTAGTGTATTAGACCTATTGTATCTTCTAAATGTTATGCTAATAAAACGCTGTCTTTCATTAATATTTCCAAAACTTTCCACATGTAATAGTTGCAATTTAAATTGTTCGTAATTATGTTCCCTAGATATTTAATTGAATTGACAACCTTTAAATTTGTTTGATTTATCATGTTAGCGAAATTTAATGGATTAAGAACTCATGTGAATGACCTCACACTATTATTGTTGGCAATAAATTGCTACTTTTCGCACAATACGAATGTCTTCTCTAAATAACTTTGCAATTGGATTTGATCTTCTGGCTTTACTAGACGGTAAATGACGACATCATCTGCAAAAAATCTAAGAGAGCTGCTCAGATGGTCTCCTAAATAGTTTATATAAAAATTAGGAAAATCATATGGATACAACACTTCCTTGGGACCGCCAGATATAAAGTCTGCTCTACTCGATGACTTCCAGTCGGTTACTACAAACTATAAACTTTCGACAGGAAGTTACGAATGCAGTAGCGTAACTGATACGGTATTCCATAGGCACAGAATTTGATCAGGAGCCGCTTGCGAGGAACGGTGTCGAAAGCTTTCTGAAAATTGAGTTTTCCTGTCGATAGCACTCATTACTTCGCGAGACCAAAATGCTAGTTGTGCTTCGCAAGAACAATGATTTCTGAAACTATGCTGACGATGTATCAATAGATTGTGTTCTTCGGGGCATTGCATAATGTTCGAACACAGTATGTGATACAAGATCCTACTGCAAATCGACGTCAGTAATGCCGGTATGTTATTCAGTGTATTATTTCTGTTACCTTCCCCGTGTATTAGTGTGTCCCGTGAAACTTACCAGTCTTCAGACAAGTAACTTCCGTCAAAGAAGCCGTTGTATACGAAAGCTAATATGAAGCTATGGGGGGGGGGGGGGAATAATGTTATATGAACTGGAGCAGAAGACTTGCCATTAGTAAATGATTTGAGTTGCTTCGCTAAACCGAGGATGTTTACTGTCGCTGTTATTTCATTTCTCTCTTCTATCACTATCGTTTACTTTTCTGATGATACCAAACACAATATCAAGAGTTAATTAATATTTATACTAATAATGGCAGCTATTTTTATTGTTATTCCTGTAATTTGTTATTGATATAACCTATTACAAATATGATAATAGTATCTTAGATGTACGAACTAAACCACAAGTAGACATAAGAAGTCCGAAACTTTTTTAATATTTTTTCGTGCGTGTAGTCCATTATCTGGCGTAACAGAGGAACTGAAACCTGTCAAGTAAAACAATCAACAAAGGGTACTGCTTTTTCGGAGTTTAGGCTCACATATCAATTTTTATGGAGGAATAAATTTCTGTTGTGTTGAATATCCACGCCACCCACACTGAATGTCCTGTATTATGTTAATTTAAACGAGAGATTAATTTATGCGTCTAACACAATAAAGTTATTCTCGGTATCTCCGTTTATCCACACTCGCCTTTTGTTGAATAGCCACCCGTATAGTGTTATGTATCTGAACTAGGCACTGCGGCACGTATCTCGCTTCTGTCTAATTTACTCGAAACTTTTTCTAGGACTTCGCATTTGCAGACACTGGGTTATTAACTGAGTTCCATCATTACGATTGCGTTTAATGTTTTATAATTAATGGTGGAGTAAGCGAGGAGAGTAAAATCTGAAGGTTTCTAGTTTTTATCTCTTCCGTTATTTGCCACTTGTTACAAAACTGGTAAGTTATTTGTTAATGAAATAACAGTGTAGTTGCTTCGTGATTGATAGTCCATGTCAAACTGAAAAATGGTTGTGTAGCTGACTGGGCAACACAGCTCAGTGTTTGAGGAATGCAACGTTATACCATTCTCAATAGGAACAATGAATCTAAACTTAAAGTTGGGGACGACCTATAGGGGATACTTCCGTCTACATTCCAATATTAAACGCTGGAACGTCCGGACAAGTATGGAAGCATATATACACCTAATTCGATTACTTCCTTTAGGAGACACCTGCAGCTTGTAAATCTAGAGACCTGCTTTGTTATACAAGTTGCTTGACTGAAGTGCAGAGAAAAAGAGGGACAGAAAGAGTGAGAGTGTACCGTCGGTCTCGTCACAGACGGGCCAATAGGATCCGGTCTACCACCATGTCATCCATCAGTGAATGGGGTTATCAAGGCGCTGTGTGGAGGTGTGGGTATCAGAACACCGCACTCACTGTCGTTGTCAGGTTACCAGACCTGGTGCTGCTGGTACGCGTTTACGTAGCTCCTTATTTGGCACCACGTATTATGTTCGGTATAATGAATTTTCTGGAGACTGGAAATTTACCATGTAGGAATCAGCATAGGTTTCGAAAAAGACGATCGTATGAAACCCAGCTCGCGCTATTCGTCCACGAGACTCAGAGGGCCATAGATACGGGTTCCCAGGTAGATGCCGTGTTTCTTGACTTCCGCAAGGCGTTCGATACAGTTCCCCACAGTCGGTTAATGGACAAAGTAAGAGCATATGGACTATCAGACCAATTGTGTGATTGGATTGAGGAGTTCCTAGATGGCAGAACGCAGCATGTCATTCTCAATGGAGAGAAGTCTTCTGAAGTAAGATTAATTTCAGGTGTGCCGCAGGGGAGTGTTGTACGACCGTTGCTATTAACAATATATGTAAATGACCCTGTAATAACATCGGAAGTTCACTGAGGCTTTTTGCGGATGATGCTGTAGTATATCGAGCGATGGTAACAATGTAAAATTATACTGAAATGCAGGAGGATCTGCAACAAATTGACGCATGGTGCACGGAATGGCAATTTAATCTCAATGTAGACAAGTGTAATGTGCTGAGAATACATAGAAAGAAAGATCCTTTATCATTTAGCTACAATATAGCAGGTCAGCAACTGGAAGCAGTTAATTCCATAAATTATCTGGGAGTAAGCATTAGGAGTGATTTAAAATGGAATGATCATATAAAGCTGATCGTCGGTAAAGCAGGTGCTAGACTGAGATTCATTGGAAGAATCCTAAGGATATGTAATCCGAAAACAAAGGAAGTAGGTTACACTACACTTGTTCGCCCATTGCTTGAATATTGCTCACCAGTGTGGGATCCGTATCAGATAGTGTTGATAGAAGAGATAGAGAAGATCCAACGGAGAGCAGCGCGCTTCGTTATAGGAGATGATAGATAAACTCCAGTGGAAGACTTTGCAGGAGAGACGCTCAGTAGCTCGGTATGGGCTTGTGTTGAAGTTTCGAGAACATACCTTCACCGAGGAGTCAAGCAGTATTCTGCTTCCTCCTACGTATTTCTCGCGAAGAGACCATGAGGATAAAATCAGAGAGATTAGAGCGCACACAGAGGCATACCGACAATCTTTCTTTCCACGAGCAATACGAGACTGGCATAGAAGGGAGAACCGGTTGAGGTACTCAAGGTACCCTCCGCCACACACCGTCAGGTGACTAGCGGAGTATGGATGTAGATGTGGAAGTTGAGTGCACCTAACAAATCCACCAGGGACATTTCAACCCTTCTGAAGCTGCTCAAATCGGCTGTTGGTGATTGATCGTGATGTGGAAACGCGAACGAACAACCACAGCTAAACCAAGACCAGGCTGACTTCAAGTGCTGATGGACAGGGACCGTCGACCATTGTGGAAGGTAACTGTAAAAAATCGTATGAAATCAGCGGAAGATATCACTCGTTAACTACCAAAGTGCTACCAGCAGTCCAGCTAGTACGATGACTGTTTATAGGCAGTTAAAAGATTGGGGTAAAATGGTCGACCTTGTATTCCAATAAATGTATTATGTTTTTGTCTTTCGATATTAATAACAAAGAATAATTAAATAAAACAATAGATTTAATATCATAAAATAAATATTTTAATACAGTATAATAAGACAGACATTTCTTTAATCTTTACAAAGCGACACTTTAATTTTTTGCATGGACCGATACCACTAGACAGCGGAAGACTGGAAACGATGGAAGGATTTGGCTTTGCGAATGCGTGGAAAACCTTATCTGCCATCTTTTGTGGTGCCAGCAGTGATGATCGCAGCTGGTGGTGTCACGATATGAAGAATTACACTACAGAAAAAAATTAAGATCATACTGTGAGAAGCTAAACATGTATTAAGGGTTAAAGGCTCGTCGATGTCAAGGTCATTAGAGACGTAGCACAAAGTCGGACTAAAGAAGGATCGGAAGGTAAAATAAACGTGAGCTTCCAAAGGGTCCATTCGGATTCTCCTAAAGTGACGTACAAGTAACATGGAAGACCTAAATCCTGTTGGCTAGACAAGGATTGAAACCGCCTCATCCAAAATGCTAGTCGAATATTATAGTGTCTAATCACTGTCGCATTTTGTTTTTCTGCTGAATTGTGGAAGGGAAATAGTATTTCGAGCAACGTTTGCATATCCCTTGGCTTCGTACGTAAACTGCTCTGCTAAGTCTCCCTGGAACACAAAAAAACGAGCCATGTGAAGCAACGATTAGGATTAGATTTCTAAGGAGCAGAATTTGCTCATCCCGAAATCGTGAAAGCCGGCATGGATCCCTTGAAAAGCCGATTTTATTTGAAAGACTTTGCCAATTAGAGCTTGTGCTTATACCCCCAATGACTTCCTTCATGTCATTTTATATAAGAAATAAACTGATGTCGATTGAGCCATTTGCTCTATCTGACGAAAAGTATCCGGCAATCCCTACGTAAATCCAAATTGGCCATCAGATGTCACGAAGTGCGGAACTGCCTGAATAAAAGGAGGCGGGTAGTATTTGGCAGTCAGTGAAGAAGCAGTAGTGGCAGAACTGATCGTTCTGGAGAGCTCACTGACTCAATGAATTTCACCGAAGTAACAAATCTATCAGGGACTTGACAAACCTTCTAAAGCTGTCCAAGTCGACTGTTCGTGAAGTGGAAGCGCTATGGAACAATCACAGCCGAACCAAGGCCAGATGGACCTCTTGTACTGACGGACTGCGATTGTTACAATATTTTGAAGGGTGGCTATAAAAATCGCATGAAATCGGTGAAAGGAGTCACTCATGTGTTTCAAAGTGGTGTCAGTCCTGGCAGCACAATGACTATGAGTTGGAAATTCAAAAGAATGGGTTTAGCGGTCGAGCAGCTCCTCATAAATCACGCATTTCTTTGTCAATACTAGGTGACGTTTGAGGAGGTGTAAAGAGCGACACGGTACCACTAGACAACCGAAGATTGGAACCAAGTGTTTTTGAGTGATGAAACATGCAACACCATGTCGCAATCCAATGGAAGAATTTTCGTTTGGCATATGTATGGAGAAGGTTACCTGCTGTTGGGTACAGCGTCATCAGTGAAGTACGAAGGAGGCCGTCTTACGGTATGGGGCTGTTTTTCGTGGTTAGGGTGCGGTCTGTTACTGCGCATGAGACAATGCTAAATGCGGAAGGATATGAACACATGTTACTGCATACGGTAGAGGAAGAGTTCGGAGACGATGATTGTTTGTAAAAGCCTTGTCATAAAGCAGTAATTGTGATGCGAAAATCTGTGGACAATAACGTTCCTGAAATGGATTGGCCTGCTCAGTGCTCCGACCTAAAGTCAGTGGAAGACATTCGTTCCAGACACTTAGCGTCCAACATCACTACATTGTCTGGCTTCGGCTCTTGAGGAAGAATGCGCTGCCATTCTTTCGGAGATACCTTGCTAAAAATGTGCCCAGTAGAATTCAAGTCATTGTAATGGCGAAGGTTTTACACATCCCGTATTGTTGTTCAATACTTGTCCGGATGCTATAGATCAAATAGTGTATTAGTAAGTTCAGGTGAATTAGTTCAATTTACCTATGTGGGTCTGAAATGAGTCGATGGTCGTATAAGTGCGCTATACGCCACCTCGCTCGATGTGCTGTATGTCGAACTGCTCTGTGTTACAGTGAATTGTGTAACTACAAAATCACTAAATTTACATGCATGTCTGAAAGAACAGATACTCTTGACGACACACAACTGCACGAAATATTTCGAAATTAATTCGCCGACTCTGAATTTCTTGACATCAGCTACTGTAGGTGTAGATTTACTACCCAGTCGTGACATGTGAAAGTTTGTACCGGACTGAAACTCAGTCCCGGATTTCCTGCTTACCGCGAGCCACAATCAGAATTCAAAGAGCGGGGAAAATCAACCAACTAAGAAGTAATTTAGACTTGCTGTTTTGTCTAGATATGCAAAGAAAACTGCAATACAAACAGAACAGTCAGAATTAGATGTTGAAGAAGAAAAAAGCAAAATGCGTGAAACAAGAGCACTTAAACAGAAAAAGCACACGTGTAAGCTCATTTGTTGCGATCAGTCGGCAACGAGATCAAGTGCCTTCAAGCTGTCTACATTTACATCTATGACTACGTGGATACTCTGAAAATCGCACTTCAGAGCCTGTCAGAGGGTTTATCGAATCACCTTCACAATAATTCATAGACATAGGTATGTATAGGTAATGAGTGAACAGAAGCGAACAAGGAAAATTTTAAACTTGGAGCCGCTAGTAAGAAGGAGAGGAGGACCATATGGAAAGCAATGAAAGGCCGAACAGTGGGACCATGTTTGTGACTGGAACGAAAGAGGGCTATGAAGCTCCATTTGAAGCTCAAATTGATGTACAGCCTTCTGCGAGATTCAAATTTTTCCTGCCTCTACGTGAAAACATCACTGACACCATATGATGGAAGACCTTGAAGAAACGGAAGATGACCGTAGTTTACAAGCCCACCAGAAATGTACAGAAACTTCTCTAAGTCGACCAACGAGCTCTCTAAGCGCTGCAAAAAGAAGTTACAGGAAACCATGTAGTTTCTGAGTCATGCCCATGAGTACGGTGGGAAAACGACTGGAAGTACATTAAGGCAGTTCCGGAAAGTGAAAAAAAAACAGAGAGATAAGCTTTTCAGCACGAAATCATCAGATTCAATTCGACAACTCTCTTCTGGCTGCAGCGAACGTGTATACCTATATGCTGTACAGAGGAGGAGGAAGGTGTGAAACTAAATGGTAGGGGGCACATGTGTATCACTGTACCTCCGTGGCCTTCCGACAGCATCTGACAACGGCGCTCGAGTTTTTAAGACATATAACGTTATACCTTTTACTGCAATCTGTAGGAATGCAGGGTGTGAATCTGACATTCATAGAAAGTACTGTCCCACTTGAAGATGTCCTTCACAGTCGGTGTTTCTCTAAGAAATTAATTTCACCACCGCTTAAAAGCACGGGATACGGTAATAAATGTGAAGGATAATGACGTGAAATATCGTCATTATGCCTTAGAAAATAAATCGTAACGTCCTGTCCTGCCACAGTCACAAGTTAACCCACCTGAAGGTTGAGTTGTTAGATTACATAGCCGTCATTTAAACACTGTTTAGCGAGTAGTATGCTCGACAAAGATAAAATCAAGATATTGAAATTTCCTTCGCGAAGTCTTTCTGATGATATGTTTATAAAAAAAATTGGTCAGGTGCGAGTAGGACTCTCTCTCCCTATTTATTACTTATTTATTTATTTATTGCTCCGTGGGACCAAATTAAGGAGAAGTCTCCTTGGTCATGGAACGAGTCAATACATGAAATTATAACACGATATTAGAAACAGATAAAATGAAGTATAAAAAAAAAACATATTGAGGTGACAAGTAAGTTTAAATAAAGAAAATCAACAATGTAACACTGGAATTTGCTTAAATTTTTAGCTCTTCCAGGAGCTCCTCGACAGAATAGAAGGAGTGAGCCATGAGGAAACTCTTCAGTTTAGACATAAAAGAGTTTGGGCTACTTCTAAGATATTTGAGTTCTTGTGGTAGCTTATTGAAAATGGATGCAGCAGAATACTGCACTCCTTTCTGCACAAGAGTCAAGGAAGTGCATTCCACACGCAGATTGGGTCTCTGCCTAGTATTAACTGAGTGAAAGCTGCTAACTCTTGGGAATAGGCTAATATTGCTAACAACAAACGACATTAAAGAAAATATATACTGTGAGGGCATTGTCAGAATTCCCAGACTATTGAACAGGGGTCGACAAGAGGTTCTCGAACTTACACCACATATAGCTCGAACAGTCCGTTTTTGAGACAAAAATACCCTTTTTGAATCAGAAGAATTACCCCAAAAAATAATACCATACGACATAAGCGTATGAAAATATGCGAAGTAGACTACTTTTCGTGTTGAAGTGTCACTTATTTTAGATACTGTTCTAATGGAAAATAAAGCAGCATTTAGTTTCTGAACAAGATCCCGGACATGGGCTTTCCACAACAGCTTACTATCTATCCGAACGCCTAGGAACTTGAACTGTTCCGCCTCGCTTATAATATGCCCATTCTGTCTGATCAAAATATCGGTTCTTGTTGAATTGTGAGTTAGAAACTGTAAAAACTGAGTCTTACTGTGATTTAGCATGAAATTAGTTTCCATAAGCCACGAGCTTATTTCATGAACTACATTATTTGATACTGTTTCAATATTACACGCAAGATCCTTCACTACCAAGCTGGTGTCATCAGCAAACAGAAATATTTTTGACTCACCCGTAATACTAGAAGGCATATCATTTATATAAATAAGAAACAGCAGTGGCCCCAACACCGACCCTTGGGTAACGCCCCACTTAACAGTGCCCCATTGGGACTGAACATCACTACCTCTCTCAATATTGCGGAGAATTACCTTCTGCTTTCTGTTATTAAAGTAAGAGGCGAACCAATTGTAAGCGACTCCCCTTACTCCATAATGGTCCAACTTCTGCAGTAATATTTTCTGGTCAACACAGTCAAAAGCCTTCGTTACATCAAAGAAAACACCTAGCCTTCGCAACCTTTTACTTAATCCATCCAAAACCTCACAGAGAAAAGAGAATATAGCATTTTCAGTTGTTAAACCATTTCTAAAACCAAACTGAACATTTGACAACAAATTATGTGAATTTAAATGCACCAGTAACCTTGTATATAAAACCTTCTCGATAACTTTAGCAAACACCGATGGCATAGAGAAAGGTCTATAATTGTCAATATTATCCCTGTCTCCCTTTTTATAAAGTGGCTTCGCTATCGAGTACTTTATTCGATCAGGAAACCAACCACTCCTAAAGCAAAAGTTACAGATATGGCTAAGTACTGGGCTAACATACATAGAACAATACTTCAGTATTCTGCTAGATACCCCGTCATATCCATGAGAGTTCTTGGTCTTTAGTGATTTAATTATTAACTCATTCTCCCTCTTGTCAGCATCATGGAGGAGCATTTCAGGTAACAGTCTCGGAACACTTTTTTCTAAGAGCGCTATATGATTCCCTGTTGGGACTAGGTTTCTATTTAGTTCACCTGCTATATTCAGAAAGTGATTATTAAATATTGTACATATATGCGACTTATCAGTAACACAGACATTCCCACTACGCACTGATTCTGTATCCTCGACCTGTCTCTTCAGACCAGCCCCTTCCTTTACGACTGACCATATGGTTTTAATTTTATCCTGAGACTTAGCTATTCTATCTGCATACCACATACTTTTTGTCTTCCTAATAACACAAGTACCCATGGTGTAGGGGTACCGTCTTTAATTCATAATCAAAACGTCTTCGGTCCCGGGTTCGATCCCCGCCACTGCCGAAATTTTTGATAAATAATCAGCATTGGTTGCCGAAGACTTCCGGCATAAGAAGTCAGCCTCATTCTGCCAACGGCCTTGTCAAAGAGGACGGAGGAGTGGTTAGAGGTTCAGGGTACCTAGGGGTGGGAAGTTGCCCCTAAAGGCGGAAGAATCAGCAATGATCAACGACATGAGGCTGCAGAAGGCAATGGGAACCACGGCATTAAAGACACGTAACGTATATCCACAGAACATGTGGCCTGTAATTGAAGAAGTGTCAAGATGATCTCTCCATTGGCAAAAGATTCCGGAATAGTCCCCCATTCGGATCACCGGGAGGGGACTGCCAAGGGGGAGGTTACAATGAGAAAAAGATTGAATATTCAACGAAAGGATAACGTTCTACGAGTAGGGGCGTGGAATGTCAGAAGCTTGAACGTGGCAGGGAAACTAGAAAATCTGAAAAGGGAAATGCAAAGGCTCAATCTAGATATAGTAGGGGTCGGTGAAGTGAAGTGGAAGGAAGACAAGGATTTCTGGTCAGATGAGTATCGGGTAATATCAAAAGAAGCAGAAAATGGTATAAGAGGTGTAGGATTCGTTTTGAATAGGAAGGTAGAGCAGAGGGTGTGTTACTGCGAACAGTTCAGTGACTGGGTTGTTCTAATTAGAATCGACAGCAGACCAACACCGACAACGATAGTTCTGGTATACATGCCGACATCGCAAGCTGAATATGAGCAGATAGAGAAAATGTATGAGGATATTCAAAGGGTAATGCAGTATGTAAAGGGGGACGATAATCTAATAGTCATGAGCGACTGGAAGGAGTAGAAGAAAAGGTTACCGGAGAATATGGGCTTGGGACAAGGAATGAAAGAGGAGAAAGACTAATTGAGTTCTGTAACAAGTTTCAGCTAGTAATAGCGAATACCCTGTTAAAGAATCGCAAGAGGAGGAGGTGTACTTGGAAAAGGCCGGGAGATACGGGAAGATTTCAATTAGATCACATCATGGTCAGACAGAGGTTCCGAAATCAGACACTGGATTGTAAGGCGTACCCAGGAGCAGATATAGACTCAGATCACAATATAGTAGTGATGAAGAGTAGGCTGAAGTTCAAGACATTAGTCAGGAAGAATCAATACGCAAAGAAGTGGTACACGGAAGTACACGGAATGACGAGATACGTTTGAAGTTCTCTAACGCTATAGATACAGCAATAAGGAATAGCGCGGTAGGCAGTACAGTTGAAGAGGAATGGACATCTCTAAAACGGGCCTTCACAGAAGTTGGGAAGGAAAACATAGATACAAAGAAGGTAGTTAAAAATCAGGAATACAGAAATACAAGTCGCTGAGGAATGAAATAAATAGGAAGTGCAGGGAAGCTAAGACGAAATGGCTGTAGGAAAAATGAGAAGACATCGAAAAAGATATGATTGTCGGAAGGACAGACTCAGCATACAGGAAAGTCAAAACAACCTTTGGTGACATTAGAAGCAACGGTGGTAACATTAAGATTGCAACGGGAATTCCGCTGTTAAATGCAGAGGAGAGAGCAGATAAGTGGAAAGAATACATTGAAAGCCTGTATGAGGGTGAAGATTGGTCTGATGTGATAGAAGAAGAAACAGGGGTCGATTTAGAAGAGATAGGGGATCCGGTATTAGTATCGGAATTTAATAGAGCTTTGGAGGACTTACGGTCAAATAAGGCAGAAGGGATAGATAACATTCCATCAGAATTTCTAAAATCATTGGGGGAAGTGGCAACAAAACGACTATTCACGTTGGTGTGTAGAATATATGAGTCTGGCGACATACCATCTGACTTTCGGAAAAGCATCATCCACACTATTCCGAAGACGGCAAGAGCTGACAAGTGCGAGAATTATCGCACAATCAGCTTATCAGCTCATGCATCGAAGCTGCTTACAAGAATAATATACAGAAGAATGGAAAAGAAAATTGAGAATGCGCTAGGTGACGATCAGTTTGGCTTTAGGAAAAGTAAAGGGACGAGAGAGGCAATTCTGACGTTACGGCTAATAATGGAAGCAAGGCTAAAGAAAAATCAAGACACTTTCATAGGATTTGTCGACCTGGAAAAAGCGTTCGACAATATGAAAAGGTGCAAACTGTTCGAGATTCTGAAAAAAGTAGGGGTAAGCCATAGGGAGAGACGGGTCATATACAATATGTACAACAACCAAGAGGGAATAATAAGAGTGGACGATCAAGAATGAAGTGCTCGTATTAAGAAGGGTGTAAGACAAGGCTGTAGCCTTTCGCCCCTACTCTTCAATCTGTACATCGAGGAAGCAATGATGGAAATAAAGGAAAGGTTCAGGACTGGAATTAAAATACAAGGTGAAAGGATGTCAATGATAACGATTCGCTGATGACATTGCTATCCTGAGTGAAAGTGAAGATGAATTAAATGATCTGCTGAACGGAATGAACAGTCTAATGAGTACACAGTATGGTATGAGAGTAAATCGGAGAAAGACGAAGGTAATGAGAAGTAGTAGAAATGAGAACAGCGAGAAACTTAACATCAGGATTGATGGTCACGAAGTCAATGAAGTTAAGGTATTCTGCTACCTAGGCAGTAAAATAACCAATGACGGACGGAGCAAGGACGACATCAAAAGCAGACTCGCTATGGCAGAAAAGGCATTTCTGGCCAAGAGACGTCTACTAATATCAAATACCGGCCTTAATTTGAGGAAGAAATTTCTGAGGATGTACGTCTGGAGTACAGCATTGTATGGTAGTGAAACATGGACTGTGGGAAAACCGGAACTGAAGAGAATCGAAGCATTTGAGATGTGGTGCTATAGACGAATGTTGAAAATTAGGTCGACTGATAAGGTAAGGAATGAGAAGGTTCTACGCAGAATCGGAGAGGGAAGGAATATGTGGAAAACACTGATAAGGAGAAGGGACAGGATGACAGGACATCTGCTAAGACATGAGGGAATGACTTCCATGGTACTAGAGGGAGCTGTAGAGGGCAAAAACTGCAGAGGAAGAGAGAGATTGGAATACGTCAAGCAAATAATTGAGGACGTAGGTTGCAAGTGCTACTCTGAGATGAAGAGGTTAGCACAGGAAAGGAATTCGTGGCGGGCCGCATCAAACCAGTCAGTAGACTGATGACAAAAAAAAAAAAAAAAAAATTTTAAGCACCTTAAAATACTGTTTGTAATGGGCTGCTGCATTTAGATTCTGCCTGTTTCTAACGTTTTGATATAATAGCCACTTTGTTCTACAAGTTATTCTTATCCCTCTAGTCAGCCACCCAGGCTCCCTGTTTGTGCTAGTACCCTGTTTTGAACGTTGTAACGGAAAGCAACTTTCAAAGAGCATGAGAAAAGTCTTGAGAAAAGCATTATATTTATCGTCTACAGTATCAGCGCTATAAACATCTTGCCACTCTTGTTCTTTGATAAGGTTTACAAAGGTCTCTACAGCAACTGGATCAGCTTTCCTAAACAGCTGATGACTATATTTAACACGTGTTTCAGCACAAAAATCTTTTAGAGTTAAAATTTGTGCATCGTGATCTGAAAGGCAAATTCACCTTTTTGCTAACAGAATGCCCTTCTAGTAATGAGGAATGAACAAAATTGTTGTCTATGGTTGTTCTACTTTTCCCTTGCACTCTCGTTGGAAAGAATACGGTTTGCATAAGATTATATGAATTGAGGAGGTCTACCAGCATCATCTTCCTTGCACAACACTTATACAATTAATACTGAAGTCACCACATATAACTAACTTTTTGTATTTCCGATAAAGTGAACCAAGAACCTCCTCTAGCTTTAGCAAAAATGTTGTAAAATCGGAGTCTGGGGATCTATAAATAACAACAGTTAGAAGTTTAGCTCAGTTAAATTTAACAACACATGCACAACATTCAAACACCTTTTCAGTGCAGTACTTTGAGACATCAATTGACTCAAATGGGATGCCGTTTTTCACATACATGGCTACACCCCAACACCGCAAAGAGCTCCTCGAAAAGCTGCCAGCCAACCTGTATCCTGTTAAAGGAAGCCTCTGAATTATCTCCATATTTAAGAAGTGTTCAGATATACCAATAATTTCAGAGTCAACATCTATAAGCAGTTCACTAACTTTATCTCTAATACCTTGTATATTCTGATGAAATATACTAATTCCCTCATTACTCTGATACCTAAGCTTTGTCAAAAGTGGTTCCTTTGTTAGAGAGACTTCCCTTAAGCAGGAGAACCTATCAGCTGACTTCAATCTAAAAAAGGTGCAGCTCTAACACCCACTACTGCAGGAATTTTCCCATGAGTGATCCCACCAACCCCACCTATGCTGTCACCTATAAGCTTTGCTAACCTTCCCTTCCCATACCTGTTGAGGTGCAGGCCATGTCTAGTGAAACCCGTCTTGCTGATAGACTCCACCGACACCACTGAAATGTGACCCATGCTTTCTGTCATCAGCGCACCCCCAAGTCTCATGTTATTACGCCTGACGGCTGTATTAAGATGAGGCCGATCGTGACGCTGAAACTGTTCCACGAAATGCACATTCGTGTTGCCAGTCTGAGTGGCTATCTTTTCCAGGTCACCATCTATGTCATACTCCCCATCCCTATCAATACTATTACCAGCCCCACCGACAAACACTACCTGATCCTCTTTAGTAAAATCCCTACATAACCCCCCTATGTTAACAGTCACCTGAGCCAGTCCTGCATTAGGCTTCACAATGCTGGTGACCTGGTACTCACTCCCCAGCACTTCCTGCAACTGCTGGCCTACGCCTCTGCCATGAGAACTACCTAACAACAGAACCTTGTTCTTCCTCTTCGACTTTGCAACTGTTCTAGCCACCGCAACTACTGAGGTCTGCTGCATACTTCCTACATCTACAGCTACTAGAGATTCCTCTCCACTAGACTCTGACAGTTGGTCATATCACCAATAGTAAAACTATCTTAAAATCTTCTTCTCCTAGCAGATCTCTTGCCAACAGCTAGCTCCCATTCCCCAACCCCCTTCGCCCTCCTCATCCTATCTAGCTGCTCCTGTGCGTTTTTCAACTGCACCTGAAGGGCACAGATCTTACGCTCCCGCTCCTCTATCAACTTACTCTTGCTACATAACCTGCAGTTCCAGGAGAGGATCTCACCAGAATGCCCACTGGCTTCCCCAGCTTCCCCACTGCATTGCCCCCAGTGAAAATACTTCGAACAAGTCTCACACCGCAATCCACTACTCACGAACCTATGGCAAAGCCCACAATTCTCACTCATGGTAAAATTGTACTTTTTCTAAGTTCCGCTACTACAATAAGAAGACGTTAAAAACCTGACTACAATAATCACAAACTTACTCTACAGTGGAAGCAATTACTATTATTAACAGTATTAATAAACAACAAATGTGAATATAACAAAAGACTAATACAGAAAGAGAATCAAACGTCTAATGACACAGTAACGAAGCTGATAACAGTTCCCAAAAGGTTCTTCTGAAATTATTTCACCAGAAAACACAAAAAAAACCGGTTGAAGAGTAAATATTATCAAAAAAACCGTTAAAATATATATCTGAAACCTAAAAATATATAAAAACTTAGAAAGCAATCTCACACGCAGTCACTCGCTTATGACGTCACACCAAAGAGCTCTCTCTGAGTGTTCTGTACAAACTTATTTATGTATAGAAACAGTTCATCCATCTCGGGAATCGAAAGAGTGTCACATAAATAGCCGTGTCTTCTAATTACATCGACTTAGAAGCTTACGTGTTTTACACCGCCAAGAGACCATCGATCTTAGTGAGTGACATAAAATTTGAAATTGATATTTCAACCAGTTGACGAGAAAAAGTTGTCTTAATAGACGGACGGACAGTCGGATAACAAATGGCAATGTTTTTCACGTGAGATAGCTACAGATTAATAGTTTTCAGATTTTTCCGTTAGTTGTATTGTGAAAAGCTGCTGCTTGCCAAATTTAGTGAATCTAGGTCAACGAGAAGTACGCTATAGATTTTGATGAGTGAGTTTGTGTGCACCAAAATAAGCGTCTTCTGAACAGTATCTTAATTTTTGATACCGCCGACGGAATGTACGTAAAAATTTAAACTCGATACGTCATTCCATTCTTGAGGAAAAAAGTTTTTAACAGTCGGACAAACAAAGGGTTTCTCTGTTACCGGATGAGGTACAGAACCTTAAAAATACGTTTCCAAAGTTTGTAACGAGTTTTCCACCATCCTCTGGAATGTACAGGACAGAAGGATGAGGTATCCATAGCTCGTTGCTAGAATGAAGGTTCTTAATTGGGGACGCGAGATGCGTAACGCATCCAGTGTCACTGGCGTCACACAGGATCTCATTTAGGCGCTAATTAGAGGGCAGGTGGAGCTGCTCAGGATATTAAACTGCGGTAATGCAGTGGCGTGCTGATCTCGTGGGCTGCAACCTTGTATCTCATAGGTGAAAGAAATTTACATCGTCAGAGAACTGCTGCTGAAAGAATAGGTACGGAGTTCGTTTCTGGATCAGGTGATTCCGCCAGAAGCGCTCTGGGTCATGTTCCTCGCATCTGCGAACTACTACGACCCATTTCTCTTGCTCTGGCCGTATAATACATGACTATTTCATAATATACGGCAATGGTTTTCATGAGTTGCAGAAATATTCAAAACAAAGACTCTTTTGGGGAAAATGCGAAGCAGTTAGCTAGGAATTTCAATGTGTATGGTGGGGTCACGGGTTCTTTGTAATGTTTATCGTGTTAACTGCCCTCAGGTCCGATAACATTTACTTCCGTTCATTCATGCGTGTCTGCAGTGACTCTTTCTGACCCTTAAGGATTCCTCTGCACCAGGCAACTCAGGAAGCTTTCTTGGTAATAAAAACATGTTAATATTTGCTCCTCTTCTATCTGTGCTGCCAACTCTGCTTGTGTACGGAGAAGGCTTTCTTTATAAACACCGAGCGAGGTGGCGCAGTGGTTAGCACACTGGACTCGCATTCGGGAGGACGACGGTTCAATCCCGTCTCCGGCCATCCTGATTTAGGTTTTCCGTGATTTCCCTAAATCGTTTCAGGCAAATGCCGGGATGGTTCCTTTAAAAGGGCACGGCCGATTTCCTTCCCAATCCTTCCCTCACCAGAGCTTGCGCTCCGTCTCTAATGACCTCGTTGTCGACGGGACGTTAAACACTAACCACCACCACCACCTTTATAAACTTGAAAAGAACCAATCACCACTAACAATACTGATTAAATAGGTCGAGAAAGTCTGAATTCTATTTTAAAGAAGACACATTTTGCAGTTGGAAACAAGCACTGTGTATCAAAATCTCCAAGAAATACGTTTCATAAAAGATCAAAATCAGCTCCTCCAAAAATAAAAACTACACATAATACTACACATAGATCAGTCATTGTTCAGTTCATCATCGTAAAAAAAAAAAAAAAAAAAAAAAAAAAAGGTCTGTCAGTGATTAGATTCTTGGCGAATTACGAATCTGTCGCTCTCCAGTCTGCATCTCTGTACACTGTCGGCCTCACAAGCCATCTACATCCGCATCTACATGGTTACTTGCAAGGCACAATCAAGTGCCTGGCAGAGGGTTCATCGAACCACCTGCAAGCTATTTCTCTACCGTTCCACTCTGGAACAGCGAGTCGGAAACACCAACACGTAAATCTTTCCGTGCGAGCCTGATTTCTGTTATTTTATTACGATGATCATTTCTCCTTATATAGGTAGGCGCCAAGAAAATATTTTCGCACACGGAGGTGAAAGTTCGTGATTGAAATTTCTTGAGAAAGTCCCGCCGCAACGAAAAAGTCTTTGCTTTAAAGGTTGCCATCTCAATTAGCGTATCATACTTGTGGAACCCTCTCCCTGTTTCGTGATGGTACAAAACGAGCTGTCCCTCTTTGAAGTTTTTCATACCCTCCGTCAATCCTTTATGATGTGTCTCCCACGCCGCACAACAGTACTCCAAAAGGAGGTGGACATGAATAAAGTAAGCAGTCTCTTTAGTACACATGTAGCGTTTCCTAAGTGTTCTGCCAATGAATCACAGTCTTTAGTTTGCTTTCCCCACAACATTCGTTCCAGTTTAAGTTATTCGTTGCATAAGAACTCATACAGCACGTAAAAAATACCTAAGTATTTAGTTGGCCAAAGGCTTTGCCGCGGTGGTAACACCGGTTACCGTGAGATCACC
Organism: Schistocerca piceifrons; assembly: GCF_021461385.2. Lineage (NCBI taxonomy): Eukaryota > Metazoa > Arthropoda > Insecta > Orthoptera > Acrididae > Schistocerca > Schistocerca piceifrons. The sequence continues at coordinate 953,843,171 of NC_060138.1, forward strand.
GCTTTTGGGTTTGGCTACCACTCGAGTGAGTGACCGTCCGGGATTGCCGAGCGCTGTTGGCAAGCGGGATACACTCATCGGGTTGTGAGGTCAATTGAGTATCTACTTCACTGCTGCGGCTCCAATCACGAAACCTGACAACGGCTGGGAGAGCAGTGTGCTGACCACATGTCCCTCCATATCCGCAACCAGTGGCGCTGTCGTCGGAGGATGAAACGGAGGTCGGCTGGTACCGTTAGGCCTTCCGAGGCGTGATCGAACGGAGCAGTAGTAAGCAGCTACTTTATTTCAAGCCATTAGATTTGTGTGATTTATCGTGTAACCGAAATTTAGCGGATTCCCTGGCAAACCGGGACAAGGCATCTTGAATGTTATTCAAACGAACGCTTATCTGGATAAAACAGCTACATTTGCAGAAGTCATACCAAAATTGATGAAGGTTAGGGCATGAAAATAGAAGACACTGCTGAAGGATATGGGTTTTCATCTACGGCTATAGTTAGAAGCATATTAAATCTCCAATTGCAAGCAAGTCATCAGAATTAAGATAGAAATCACTGAATGTTGTTAAACATACTCGAGTTTCCCAACAGTTCATCTAGTTGTTGCAGCTGGATCTCACCAACCTCGTATCCTGTTGGTGGCTGTTGAACTGTCTATACAATCCGTCACTGGCTCCATATTCACAAGTTGGGTTGTCTAAGTTCTTCTCAACTAAATGGGAGCCTTACACTCTGAAGTGAAGTCAATACTTCTGTATGTCCACAATCTGTCTGTTGAAACTCAGTAAACAGAAGTATTCCCGCGAAGTCGGCCAGAGAAGAGGAGGTAACTTTCTGCAGTATGCTTTCGACAAGGAACACTCATTCTCTGCGTTTTTCTGGTATCGCGTAATTTTGATTGGTTCAATGATAAATATTGAAAGTGGTGACCAGTAATAAGTTGGCTCAGAAGACTCTGGCCTCCCTCCCTTAATCTCATTTCAGGTGGTTAACCAGTTACAAAATTCATTATATTTGGCGCTCAAAAATGGTGTCTTACTCTCTCTCTCACTATTACATTCTTGTGCTGACAAGTAAAGTTGGAACCTTGTAAGCACTGTCGTGTTTCTTATCCCACTTCTAAGTTTTGGAGTTAACCAGTGGTAGCTACTTTTACATGTTGTTAAGCATTTGGTCCTGCGAGACATGAGTGCGGTGTTGACGGGTCACAATTTTAAAAGGTGTCTTAAACTTTTTCTGTTCCCATTCCACTCTGAGATGTTAGAATAACGTCTCGTGTATTTCGACCAATTCTATTTGTCTGCAGTTCTGCGTTATAGTCAGTCTTCCAAGACTCTGCCAAAAATTAAAAGCATCCCCTGACCACACACAGCTCCCTAAAAACAGTCTTTTTTGTCCCCGCACTGCTTATAGATACAATTTCTTTTGTGACTTTGGGGCATCCGGTGCCAAGGGGCTTCGTTCAAGGCACTGTCTAGTCCGACCTCCTGGCATGATGGCTTCCACATGTGCGAGGGTGTCTTCTGAGAAGTCTGGTGGTCGCTGTTTTCCCGGCCGGTATCTTGACCCATTGTGCGTCCCCTTACCCACAGCCGAGTGCAACTTGCTTCTAAAGAGGCGTATTATCTAGGTGTACGTGTCGTTCAATGCATGAAATTGCAAATATGCGTCGGAGACCTGTAGTTAGGCTTGCTAGGTTGCATAAGAAGTCATACAGCACGTAATGAATGACTTTGTTCATTTCAAAGTATGCATGACGCTTTTTGGAATAAGTTCCATTTTCAGAAGTCCAAGTAAGCACATCAAAAAATGTTTTGCATCACACCTGCTCCCAGAACTCCTGAAACTGAACGTTAATTGTGGATACCGTATCACAGACACAGTCCGTTTGACTGTTCAGAGATGTCACTAAACCCGCCCAAAGATGTAAACAACTATACATGAGCAGCGCCAATTAGATGGAGGGTATCCGACGGCCGTTTAGTTCAGTCATCCCATCAGAAAGGAGGTACATGGCACGTGTTGTCTGTAGTTCAATCATGCCTAGACGATCAATACCGCGGTTCGTTCGCGTCCGCATTGTTATTTTGCGCCAGGAAGGGCTCTCATCGAAGGAAGTGTCCAGGCGTCTTGGAGAGAACCAAAGCGATGTTGTTTGGACATGGAGGAGATGCAGAGAGACAGGAACTGTAGATGACATGCCTCGCTCAGGCCGCCCAACGGCTCCTACTGCAGCGGATGACCGCTATCTACGAATTATGGCTCGGAGGAGCCGTGACAGTAACGCCCCATGTTGAATCATGCGAATAGTGTTTTCGTGAGGCCCCAAAACATCGTGTTACGACTCACACTGTGCGCAGTACGCTGCATGATGCGCAACTTCACGCCCGTCGTCCATGGCGAGGTCCATCTTTGCAACCACGACACCATGCAGCGCGGTACAGATGGGCCCAACAACATGCCGAATGGACTGCACAGGATTGGAACCACGTTCTCTTCACCAATGAGTGTCACATATGCCTTGAAACGGACAATCGTCGGAGACGTGTTTGGAGGCAACCCGGACGGGCTGAACGCCTTAGCCACGCTGTCCAGCGAGTGCAGTAATGTGGAAGTTTCCTGCAGTTTTGGGGTGGCATTATGTGGGGCCGAACTACGCCGCTGGTGGTCATTGAAGGCGCCGTAACGTCTGTACGATACGTGAATGTCATCCTCCGACCGGTAGTGCAACCATATCGGCAGCATATTGGCGAGGCATTCGTCTTCAAGGACGACAATTCGGGCCCCTGTCGTGCACATCTTGTGAATGACTGCCTTCAGGATAATGACATCGCTCGACTAGAGAGGCCAGCATGTTCTCCAGACATGAACCTCATCGAACATGCCTGGGATAGATTGAAAAGTGCTGTTGATGGACGACGTGACCCACCAAATACTCTGAGGGATCCACGCCGAATCGCCGTTGAGGAGTGGGACAATCTTGACCAGCAGTGTCTTGATGAACTTGTGGATAGTATACCACGACGAATACAGGCATGCATCAATGCAAGAGGACGTGCTACTGAGTATTAGAGGTACCGGTGTGTACAGCAGTCTTGACAACCACCTCTGAAGGTCTCGCTGTATGGTGCTACAACCAGCACTGTGTTGTTTTCATGAGCAATAAAAAGGGCGGCAACGATGATTATGTTGATCTCTCTTCCAATATTCTGTCCGGGTTCCGGAACTCTCGGAACCGAGGGGATACAAAATTTTTTTGATGTCTGTAGAAGGGTAGCAAAACGGGTAACGCTGTTGTCCTTGTGCTATCTTTGCACTCGGATTGCTGAAGTCTGAAGTTATTCTGAAATTCCTCATGCGTACTTTGTACTCAGTAAACTCATTTGTCACCTGATGTATGACTTCTTAAGTGGCCTAGCCGGCTTAACTGCAGATCGTCGTCTATTTACCAGAATAATCGCCAGCCTTCTATGTGACTTCATGTCACACCCTTATTATCCGAAACTATAATTCGCATTCTGGGGGACAAGGACTCAAGCTCATGTCCGGCCATGCAGATTCGGGTTTTCCGTGATTTCCCTAAATCGCTCCAGGCGCTACCGTTTTCCTTCCTCATCCTTGACACAATCCGAGCTTGTGCTCCGTCTCAAATGACCTCAATGTCGACGGGATGTTGAAACCAATCTTCCTCTCTTCTTCTGAAATAGTTATCTGTGTTAGTTAAATACTTGCTGTCACTTTTACTGATTCATTTATCATTTTCTTGTAGAGATTAATTTATTCCGATTTGATTTCATTCTGTTCGGGATTTGCATTAGTTACAGGACAGTCTGGGAAAATTGGTAGCGTAACAGCAGATGATGAAAACTTATGGCGTTTGAGAAAGGCTGAGTGACTTGCACGAGGAACGAGGACCATGGCAGCATCATATCAAAAGGTCACACAGACATTCATCTGCAATGCAATGACCGCAGAATGAATGGTAATGAGATGGACTCAGGACAGCAGTGTATCAAGAAGATTAGGCATGGGCTCTCCAGAAAGAGTACACCACGAGAGGATCGCAAGGCGGTTCAGATTGCTGTGATGTACAGACGGAAGATAATAGCTGAAATTCTCTCAGAAGTTACAGGTAGAGTGTAACAGAGAACTGTTTAAGATTAGTGGGAACTAGGTTGGCATCTCGAGTTGCCATGAGCAGATTCTACACAACACACATTTGAATGGTGTAGAATCAGTATCAACTGGCATTCTGAGTGGCCCCCTGCTATGTTCAACGACGAGTCTGTCTTTTTGGTGGTCAGATAGGCAGTAACCTGTCCTTAAATGACCTACTGAAATTCCACGGAAGCAGCAATTTCAGAGATCAAACCTGTCCGCCTACTCATGGAATACTGCGTGCAGAACAGTTGAACGTGACAACAGAACTGACATCGTTTACTGCAAATCATCAAAGATACATATATAAAGGTAATAAAATGAGAAATGTAAAACACGAGTGATTCATAGATCAAATTATAATAGATAAATGAATCAGATAAGGAGACTTATTCAAACCTGTCCTGTTCAGCTTAGTAACGGACCGCATCATTGATGCTGTAAGAAGTAAACCTGGATATAAAATGGTAAATGATGTAATAGACATTATATATTATGCTAAAGATGCATTACTGATAACAAACATTGGAGACAATATACAAGAGTTATTACAACATTTTACTAAAACGGCAAAGCAATATAGTATGTAAATTTTGTATACGTAAATATACAAGCAATGTGGTAATGACAAAAACACGTGTAACATGTAAGTTGGAAGCAAATGGTGTGTCAGTTGAACAACTGATGAGCCTTAATTATCTAGGGACTTCTGTCACCAACTAAAGAGACTTTAGCATGGAAGGGGAAAATCGAGTGATAAAGGCAATAAGGGTAGTCGGATGCTTCCAAAATACTGTATGGAGAAACACATTTACAGTAACTGAGGAGAAACGAAAAATATATAAAAGAATGGTGCATCCTGGTATCACATATGTACCAGAAACTAGAGCGGATACGAAAGAACTAAAACATAAGTTAACGGCAATGGAAGTGAAGCTACTAAGCCAGATGCAAGGAGCAACTGTGTGGGACAAGAGAACAAATGTATCGATAACGGAACCGTGTGGAATACTTGATAGAAATAAATGGATGAAGACAAGAAACAAACCTGGATCATATTGAAAAGATGGATCCCACGAAGGTAATTAAAATTTGTAAACGTTGACGACGACACGGGAAACGACTACTAAGACTACCATCCAAGAGAGGGGACAGCAGCTGGTCCAGTGTATCTACGGAATGAGGTAGAAACGTGGGAACCCACAGTCAACAGTAGAAGAAGAACAAGAAGAAGAAGAACAGTAACAATGACAATTGGCTTCGTAATCGTTGCGGGGATAGAGAATGCCCGCTAGCATGAGGCATGAGTGGCGTAACCGGTCGTCACACACACTTCAGGACCATGATACTAGAGGCCATATTCCTGTAGCATATATTAAGACGCCATGCAGTTCACGTAATAAAAGCATTGAGGAAGGCACAAATCATAGGCTGACCTGCCCTGATACCTACTTTGTAGCCCACAGAGTATGTCTGGGATATGATTGGAAGGAACCTACATGAACTACCATAGCATGTGTTCCAAGCATGGCAAGACGTTCATCAAGACGACATTCGGAGGCTGTCTGCTTCCAGGTTTTAGGTCATCTTCGCTCCAGTTTCATATGGGCTATAGCGACCTATTGTGGACTTAGCAACGCTTGTCTGATTCATGCCGAGCGATGTTTCCAAACGCTGGAACAATAATTACTTCTTGAACCTTGCGTACTATACTATATCTATCCAGAATATTTAAACAATATCTATACACTTGAACGCTGACTGACAAGTTAAAAATTAATTGACTATCTATAAAGTTTGCTGTTGTAGTTGGATTTTATTTTTATGGTTTATCAGACGTTAAGCAGATTAAACTGAATTAAAAATGTTTGTTACCTGTGACTAGATTTCTGTTTTTGCAGAAAGGAATTCAACGTCTTCGTCGTCCACTTGGTGTTGAATCTGAATTGTGAATGTCTAAAGCCCTTGTAATCCAGCAAACACCAACACGGCATAATATATTTGCCAAAGAAACCCGAAAACCTGCGCCGAAATCATTTATCGGCGAATGACTGTCTCTGCAGCGAAATGCCGCGTGTAATTTAAGACTCAGGGAATTCGTCTAATGTGCTATGACGAAACTGAGCGTGTAGGATGATCAGGTCTTCTGTCTATGTTGTACATGAATATGCAATACCCTTTCTTAAAACTTTACGTGAATCGCAAGAACCGCGATGCAGGATTCGACCAACCGGTCGGCCTTCAGTCTTCCCTGTATCTTACGTCGAAATAGTTCCCGGTCCATGAAATAGGACCCAATAACAATCGAGGAATTCACTTTGATATTTCCGACGTTTCCAGAGATGACAACGATGCAGCCACTTCTACAGCATCACTTTGCCACGGGGCAAATGTTCACATACCGGTAATATGCACTTTACAAACATACCTAGAAATTAGTGTAGGGACGGGGATAGCACAGTACAGTCCTGTATGTGGTAATTCGAGTACGAATTATATTTATTGCCAGTGTCTATTTGATACTCCACATGAATTTAAACGACAAATTTCCAAAATTTGTTACAGAATTTCACCAGCCAGTTATATATCATCAACATGCCAAATCTTCCTCAGAGGCGCAATAGCTTTATTCTCCACCACTTGAATTTAACGCAGGTTTGGATGTAGGGGTACTTCCTGTATCTCTGTATTGTATTCACCTTGTCTGATAATTGCAGTGAAACATTAGAACTATCACATTTTTGGTTCTGTATCAGGTGGAAAATTTAGTCATAAATTTTACGAATGATCAAATACCTTCTGAGTACAACATCTGACTGCCCACTCACTGCATCTAACACATATCCCTTTCCCCATCTGGTATGTTTGAATAAACAAATAGAAGTTGCAAACTTCAATAAAACTGAAAAGAGTGGGTCAGAATGTTGATTACTATGCACTATAACCGTTGGCGAGAGGTAAATTCTTTTATGATTTGTGTGAACATACTGACATGTATTTATGCACATTGCGACAACAGAGGAAAGAGTATGAATACGATATTTGAGTCTTCTGAAGCTCTTCAACCCCATTCGTAGTGGGAAACTGCTAAAGTCGATTGTAGGTCTACGGGTCTGGTGAGTTGCAAAACTTGGTAAGCCGGTTAAGGAAGCGGCCGAGAGGTCATCTCCTGTGGAGGATAGCCAAACTATTGAGCCGGCGCCACTCCATCCCGGAACACGACCAATTACAGGGGCAGGCCGGCCGTCTTCTGGGCGAGAGGCTGCGCGAAGGCCGGCGCGGGGGCGGAGGAGGAGGCGGCCGAGGAGAAACTAAGACGGTGTGGAGCGGCAAACCCCGTCAGAACTTGGGAGCGGCCCCTCTGCCGGGAGGTACACTCCGCAGCGCCCAACTGCGCCGCGGGCCGGACCGGCGACCGCCCTCCTGCTGCCCGCAAGGGCTCTGGGCGCGGCCGCCTGGCAGCCGCAGACCCTCCACAATTGTCTGCGTTTGTCAGCCAGTACAATCTCAAGCACACGGCTACTTGACGCTTTTGGGAACGTAACATTTTTGCAATAGACTGAATAACCTTTTATTTCATCACTCTACCATCGTAATGTTCTCATTTGAAGTTAATTATAAAACGGTTTTGTTTAAACACAGTCTTGGTTGCAATTTTAGTTCTTTATTTTTCAACGACGCGTTTCGCCTTATTTAGGCATCTTCAGGTTATCTTAATTTGGTAATTCTTAGAAAAAGTAATGATTTTACTATTTTATATTTCTAGTTTGTACTGAGTTTAACGAAGGCGATGTTGGCCTGATATATTCGACGGTGCCCTTTGGCTATACTGACTAAAGGACTCTTCTAAGAAATACCAAATTAAGATAACCTGAAGATGCCTAAATAAGGCGAAACGCGTCGTTGAAAAATAAAGAACTAACATTGCAACCAAGACTGTGTTTAACCCATACTGTTAAGCACTGGTTTGCTGTGTTCCACATACGGATTGGAAGAATTTCTAAAACGGTTTTGATCGCAAGATACTGTAAGTAGGCTGTTTAGGTTTTTTTTATTGGTAACGCCACGTAGCGATCTGTATGAAAATCACTGGCTGTGCTGTGTGCAGTCTGTGGCTGGTTTGCATTGTTGTTTGCTATTGTAGTGTTGGGCAGCTGGATGTTAACAGCGCGTAGCGTTGCGCAGTTGGAGGTGAGCCGCCAGCAGTGGTGGATGTGGGGAGAGAGATGGCGGAGTTTTGAGAGCGGATGATCTGGACAGAGACAGTAAATTTTTAAGACTGGATGTCATGAACTGCTATATATATTAAGACTTTTGAACAGTATTAAGGTAAATACATTGTTAGTTCTCTATCAAAATCTGTCATTTGCTAACTATGCCTGTCATTAGTTAGTGCCTTCAGTAGTTTGAATCTTTTATTTAGCTGGCGGTAGTGGCGCTCGCTGTATTGCAGTAGTTAGAGTAACGAAGATTTTTGTGAGGTAAGTGATTCATGAAAGGTATAGGTTATTGTTAGTCAGGGCCATTCTTTTGTAGGGATTATTAAAACTCAGATTGCGTTGCGCTAAAAATATTGTGTGTCAGTTTAGTGTTGATCAGAATAGGTAAAGAGCGAAATGCGAAATGTCTGGGTACGTTCAGTTCTGCCAAGCTGTTTGAAAATCAAATAATGTAAGAGGTTTATTAGCACAGTAATTCATTAATTTTTCTAAGGGGACGTTTCAATACGTTTATTTAAAGGTGAACAGTTTCGATCATCACATCTTCAGACCTTTCGTTTGACAATAGCTGCATTTACATGCTGTTTCTTGTTGGTCATAAGATGATTCCACGTAATTTTCATGCTGTATTTGCTAATAACAACATCTTTTTGTACATAGATCTCTTGACTTATACCAGATTTTTTAACGCCGCCATGCTGTCAGCTATAGAGGGATCCCCACTACTTAAGAAATAGCTTTACTGCTCGCCCAAGTAGTTGACTATAGCCATTCAGTGGTTTCTGCTCCATGTGCAGCCCTCGTCCATCAATACAACCGTGTTGTGTAATTTCATAGCTAATTTTATGTTTTGATGTGTCTCTCTGATTTATATCCTATATTATATTACAGATGAAGGTCGTTTATTTATTTAGAGTATGGTTAGAATTACTTCACACTAGGAAACATTTTGTCTTTAACAATACATTCAGGGTGAACATTAATAAAACCAACAAACTGCAGGGTCCGATACCTGACTGGTAACTGAGGAAAAAAGGTCATATGAATACGTGTTTGGAAATGCATCTTTGCCACTATAGACGGCGCTGACGAATGACTGTTCATCTGACCATGTGCTGTGTTCTCCTCCTTTATTACAGGCCCTGTGATTAACGCAGCGTGCTGTAAGCAGCAGAATGGTTAGGTATTGACTTCGGGAACACGCCGAGATTGTATCTGTGTACGGCCGAGCAGATGGAAAGGGACGAGATGCAGCATGGTTATACCAAACCAAGTACCCTCACAGACACGAGTCACTTCACACAATATTTCAAGACCTTTTTGGGCGTTTTTGCGATCAATGATCCTTTCAGACAGACTGTCTTGCGGGGAGGCGGCGGACTTTGCGTAGATCAGATATGGAGGACCAGATTTCGCAGGATATTGAGACTAACCCTAGTACAAGCTGCAGGAAAGTGGCCCACCAACATGGTGTAAGCCAATGTACGATTAATGTGTATCTGCATGAGAGGGCTACTATCCCAATCAACTGGAATCCCATGGAGTCCACTTTGAACCTCTGGTGTAAGGTGGATGCGATGCAGCTTCGCACTCCTCCATTTCTAGTCAGGAATCCGTCGCTGCAGTTTGTCGGTTTTATTAATGTTCACCCTGTATACAAATTATAAGTTGATTAAATTTAAAATATTTACGAAGCACAGAAGGTCACAGGCCTATGTCCAACTGCTGAACATACACAATTGATCCCTTAAGTGCTAACGGGAACTCCTCCGGATATCCAGGATAGAATCGATTTGGACACGGACCAACGAACGTACGATGTGCTGAACAATTTGTCGTTTTCCATCAGTCACCACTAGGCAATGTTGTTTACCACCATTTGTACATCGAGTCAGCTCATCTTCTGATACTTTCCAGTATCCTACTGAGAGCAGACCACATCTTGCGGTGCTCTTCTAACCTGGTCGAGATGCACGACATCTTCAGCTGTTCTTAGGTATCGTCGTTCTGCCATATTTCTATCCATAGGCCTGCTACTGTTGCTGTGTTGTCCACCAGAGATTTTCCACCGTGTCGAGGCGGGGGATCGAAGAAACAATGATGGAAATAAAAGAAAGGTTCAGAAGTGGAATTAAAATTCAAGGTAAAAGGGTATCAATGAGACGATTCGCTGATGACATTGCTATAGTGAGTGAATGTGAAGAAGAATTACGTGATCTGCTGAATAGAATGGACTGTCTAATGAGTGCAGAGTAAATCGAAGAAATGAGAAGTAGCAGAAATGAGAACAGCGAGAAACTTAAAATCAGGATTGATGGTCACGAGGTAGATGAAATTAAGGAATTCTGCTACTTAGGCAGCAAAATAACCCTTCAAGATATACCATTATTTCCTTGCTTGATAGCTTGTTGTTAAGATGTAAGCTGTTAACTTCTGTTTTGGCCAGCCCTTAGCTTAACCTCCAGTTTGCCAACAATTAATAGGTCTTCAGTCAAGGTAGGCTCAGTAACGCTGAGGTCTTTGTGGGTCGCAGCAAGATTCCAACCGTCAGTATATCCAAATCTCCATGAAGCTGTTTAAGGCATGTTTGCTATATATAGGGAAAACAGAAGAGGGACTAACACTGATTTTGTAAGTCCATTATTAATCTTCATTAGAGGGCTTATTTTATTACGCATTAGAACTTGGAAGCTTCTCTTCTTTAACAAAGCATTTATAAAGCTTCCAATTCTAAGACATGGTATGACTCTTAAAAGTTTCAATATAACATTTTGCCTCCACACATTAACTATGAACACACTTGAAGTCTTTCTTGTCGTTTCTTTTTTTCTTTTCTCTTTTTGAAATCTCGCTTCAGTAAAAGTTGTCTATATGTGATCATGTCGTGTTCGAAAACGGTCACCTTTTAATGCACGAGCTTTGCAGTCTAGACTATTTTATAATTAATTTCAAATATTACATTGTAATCTCTGCTTTCTCCAACAATGTTTTAAATACTAACTAATGTCCTCATATTTTGTGTAATACATCGAGCTATCGTATGTGATTCGAAGACTCTGCAAAAGGAGTTAGAGCACTATGGGGCGTAATTTCGCAAACCTCTTGTCGACATCTTTTCGAGGGTCTGGAAATTATGAGATTGCCCTCTCACTATACAGTGTGTAATATTTTTTGGTTGATTGAAGATAGAGAAAAAGGTACCACCAAAAAAGTGATAATAACTCTGTAAATCAAATAGACACACAAGAATTAAAATCAGCGATAAATGTAAAAAAAAGAATAACTACAGACCTAGATGAAATTAATACTGAGTTAATCAAATACGGAAGAATCATTTTAGAATCCTGTTTCCTCCATCTATAATAGTAATACAAATGTAAAACTGTGGTGAGTGTCTATTTCAAAACGCTTCTTCTAAACTACTAGAAGAGTTTTCATAGTGTTTTCTCAGGTAGCTTGGTCATAACTTGGGCACCGTGCATACTTCATTCTGAGGTGATAGAAGTCAAGTGGTACCTCCTAATATCGTGTCGCACCTCCTTTTGCCGACATAGTACAGAAAATCGACGTGGCATGGACTCAAAAAGTAGTAGGAAGTCCCCCGCAAAAATATTGAACCATGTTGCCTCTATAACCGTCCATAATTGTGAATGTGTTGCCGGTACTGGAAGTTTTGCACAAACTGGCCTCTCGATTATGTCCACTTTGCCATATGGCTTCGTGAGATCTGCGCCACACTCAAACCCTACCATCTGCTCTTGCCAACTAAAACCGGAACTCATCTGACCAGATCACGGTTTTGCAGTGGTCCAACCGATGTGGTCGCTAGCCCAGGAGACACGTTGCAGGCGATGTTGTGCTGTTGCCAAGGGTGCATCAGTCGTCAGCTGCCATAGTCCATTAACGCGAAATTTCGTAGCACGTTCGTCGTACCTCCCTCATTGATTTCTGCGGTTATTTCACGCAGTGTTGTTCGTCTCTAATCACCGACAACTCTAAGCAGACGCGGCTGCTCTCGGTCGTTAAGTGAAGGCCGTCGGCCACTGCACTGTCCGCGGTGAGAAGTAATGTCTGAAATTTGGTATTCTTTGCACACTCTTGACACTGTGGATTTCTTGAATACGGAATTCCCTAACTGGAATGTCGCATGCATCTAGCTCCAACTACCATTTCACGTTCAAAGACTGTTAATTCCCATCTTGCGGCCATAATCAAGTCGGAAGCCTTTCCAGGCGAATCACCTGCGTAATAATGACAGCTCCACCAATGCACAACCCCTTAATGCATTATGTACGACTACCGCCATCTGTGTATGTTCATATCAGTATCCTGTTACTTTTGTCACCTCAGTGTCATTCATCAAAATCGGATCACGGACAAAAAATATATCGTAATTAATAATTTTATCCATACTAACATTACAAATACCAAAGAGATGCTGTCTGTTATGCTTTCACTACTAACCTGCCGAACCGTTTTCGATAAAATTTCGTATGGATGTAGCTTGAACCCTAAAGAAGAACGTAAGTTGCTTTAGAACGTGTGGAGTACAAAATTGTTATTGATTTGAAAATATGACGCAAATTAGGGAAAATATTTACTCTTGGGAAAAGCTATTTACTCTTTGACATTTGAACTCTAACATACTTGTGAAAATGCTATTATTGGTCGGTGTATGCTACGTGATACGATTGAAAGTAATGAATTCAGTGCTTACACAAAATTCAGTGCGTTTAATCCGTATCTCAACACTATTTGTTGCATGAAGTACGCGTTGTATAATGTATAGCTACTCTGATAGCGTGATGCACAAAGGCGCACTCCTGCTCGCCCATCTGTACGCGCTGCGCGGCAGCGATGCTGCACATGCCAACGCGACGTTCGCTGGGTCAGCTTAGGAGCGGGGAGAGCGACGCACACGTCAACAATTATGCATACTCGAACAGGCAAGAACGTGACGACTTGTGATATTATTGTATGTACAGTAGCTTACTTATCATCAACCATCATAACAATGTGCTATTATTCATGTAGTTAATTTCGTGTATTGACTCGTTAGACCATCGACATGTGCTCCTCAGTTTGGTCCTGCGGTGCTAGACATGTAAACTGAAAATAAAAATAAAAGAAAGACATAAAAGAAAGTAAACTCTGAGAAACACAAATTAGCCATACAATTTCATTCCGCGCCCATGCTATTGCGGACACCGTAATCCTCTTCTGGCGCTAGTGAAAAGTGGTTTCGTTCAGCCTGGAGGACATGAATTGGTCATTCTGCATGCCTTCTAAATGCGTTGTGTTAGTGGCTTAAGGGGTAGTTGTTCGTGTTTTCAAGCATCTGTTGTACATAAACTTTTGCAAAATTCTGGCAGGAAGCAGCACATAGTTATTGGAAGCTGTAGGTAATGATTAAAGAAATTCTGCCCCTGTGGTTGATTGGTTAAAGGCATGAACGTTAAACAATTTCGTCAAGCTGTTTGGAGGTTGCAAGATCGAGACGTTAGCATCTTTTGCGAGCGTAGGAGTTAAGTTGTTTGGTCTTTAGGATAGAGATGATATTTTAAATGGTGCATTTGTGAAGTTGGAAGGCGAGTGATATCAATGATCAGAAAAAACCATTCTGCTAGTACGGAAGCCTACAAGAATTTGATAGAAATGGAAACAAAATTGTTGGAATAAATTGTCTCACTTTTGCAGATGACTTCGCTAGACTACCTGAAAACATAAATTAATCTCGTACAAGAAATAGCCAGTGGGACTAGCTTATGAATTTTCGGAAAAACATTTTTTTTACAAACATTAAATAAGCACCGACATTTCTAAAAAAAAATGTTGGCTAAATATAAAATGTTAAAAAGAATCAAGTAACTTCGGGACACAATGCAACAAAATGGATAAGAAAAAGCTACTTTACAGGAATGATACTTAAAATACGAAGGCCACATGGTATAACTAAATACTTTTATAATAAAATATGACGGTGGAAAATGTAAAAATAAGGCACTACAAAACAGCAATGAAGACAGAAAGTGAATATACAAGCGAATGTCCGTCATTAAACTGTAATTTAGATACACTGAAAATTCTAGACAGACGAATCATTAGGAAAATACTTGGCCTAGGAAAAATTATCGAAGGGCGGAAGTTACCGATCAAATTTATCGCAACACAGAAAACTCATCAGATGTAATTATAAGACCACTGATATCTTTTCGGCATATCTATCAAATGCAAGACCAAAACTATCTTCAAATATTTGTGGAATAAGAAGAGAATAGCGACTTGAATCAATTTAGAAGGAAAAGCATAAAAGCCGAAGAAACATCTGACAAAAGTGTTTAGGGAGGAAGTGTTGACTATGGAAGAATTCCAAGGTAGGAGAGTTAAAAAAAAGTCTGAAGTGGGCAAAGAGCAGAAGGTAAAACATAGTGAAGAGAAGATAGAGTGCCGGAAGAAAAGAACAACAAAAAAGGAACTGAAATTGGCACGAGGTCATTTGTTCACCATCGGAGAAGGAAAGAATAATAATAATAATAATAATAATAATAATAATGATGATTTTGCGTACAGATCAATAGCCGAGTGCAAGTCTAATTTGGGACGTCAATTCAGTGACATGCGTGTCCCTAAAGTATTCTAGTTGTCTACCTGGAGAAAGGGGACTTACAGTTTAATGTGGAATCCGAACCAAATGTCGTTCCTGGCAACTCTTCACATCTTAGAGACTTGAAGGTCAGAGTAACGGCAGACCGAAATGTTATGTGGTCCGACTGGAATTCTGTCCCGCGATCCCTCTGTTTCTAGGTATGCGCTTTACCAATAGAACAGCAGGCCCGGTATCTATGGTGATGACTGTCAAAAATAGCCACAGTAATTTGAAATGCATTTAAGGGTTAACGACAATGCGTAGCCTTAGGTGACGCCGTATTATGCAAGTTGCTATTTACCTGACCACCGGCCATCTGTAGTTAGGGAGAACGTTTTACGAGGAGTATAGTTTGATGTCTTAAAAAATAATCCGTACGATCTTTCGTCGGAACATTGAAAGTCTGAATTCTTTTCATCTTCGTTGTTGAAGTTTGTGAATTCATTCCATTGACCGTTTTTTCTTTTTTATTGTCTGTCACAATGCACTCGGAAAATGTCTCATTCTGACAAAGTAGGATACCACTCGTGGTAGGATTTTGAGAATACAAGGACACTGTGAACTCTAATTTAGAGAACAACACATAAATAGCATTATACAGTATTCCGCAGACAAAAAATACCTCCTTTCATACAGTTGTTGTAGACTGCCGACGCAAAATATTAGTCGCTAAACATAAAACGTTTCTGACCCCTGTACACCTAATTTATACGAATTGATGCGTAATAATAATACTAGGAACTATTGTTACCGCTTACTCCCCATCAAGTTCTCGGACAAACATTTCTGGAACTTCCTAATTCAATTCTAGATAAAACACATTTTGAACGATTCACTAACAGTGACATTTCTCGATTATTATATCACATTCTTATAGCAACTTATTATGCCTTACTGCATCAGTAAATTTTATAAATATGTAGGTGTGTTGCACAGATCATTTCTTTCACATAGATGAGTCTTAGATATAGGTTCTCCACAGTCTCAGTCAGGGAAACTTACTTTTTAGAAAGGCTAGTACAACACTGTCAATTATGACAAGGAGGCTGCGCATACCTGTTTATTTCTGGACTGTCAACCATTTCAGCTACAGTGGGCTAGTGGACGGCGGTCGGTCGTTGTAACACGGCTGATATTTCAACTATATTTTACTAGCCAAGCTCTAGGTCTAGTTCAATGGAGATTATTCGCTGATTTCTTTAACACATGTCTTACCTTCTATCCCCTCTTCTAGCATATGCTGGGATACCTTAAAATGGTTCCTAATATATTAATGTACAGACAAACAGAGTGCCTAAACAACCCTGGAGTACCTATTTCGTACATATGAATACCACTGAAATATGCACTAATGAGTTGTCGTTTTGGCAAATCGGGATTTCTGCCAGTAATCCGCGTCATACTCGCGCATTATTTCGATCGCTTAACTCCATAATATGCTCCCCAAGCCTCTGGGAGCATCTAATGAGCACTGAGAGCTATGCGATCGAACTATCGTGAAGTTGCGACGCGGATTACCGACAGAAAACCCGATTTTCAAAGACGACACGGAATGGTACCATGAAATCTGCTACAGTTTCGCCAAAGTAGTTCAATGCCAAGCAAGTGATGCTTTCGCCTCACCTACACGTGGCTAGTCTCACGTTTGCGCTTGCTTACGACATGCGGCCTCGTTCCACATACATACTCACATTCGCAGTTACGTAAAACAGGTACAAAAATAAAATTGTAACAATATTTATACAGCTATTTAGACCGATAACCTACTTCTCGGTTTTAGCTGAATGGTTGTGCATCAGTGTAACTAGTATGGATTCTCTTGTGTAAAATTACTGAAGTACAAACTGTTCTGAATTATTGGTTCTGCTGAGCATCTGTATGTAAAAGTGAAGTTCGGATGGAAACTTCAACATAATTTTCTATTGTAGGATTATAACTGCAGTGTAAGGACTCATATAGGCCTATATCAAGTTCAGTTTCATTTATATTTAATGCTGACTTCAAATAGTGGATTGGATGTATTTTTTAAAACAAATTGCAAAGTTAGTAACTGCAGTTTGTACTGGTCCTAAGTAAGTCCTGACAATTTAGTTAGATTTCCCCACATAACAGTAAACTGTTTTCGCATTTGAGATATAAGCAATCTATGCGTAGCAGCAACTGGTCTGACACAATCAGTTAGCTATGCTAAGAATGCATGTATGAATAAAAATTATAACAGACATATCTCCAACTTTGATCAATTATGACCTTAATAGGTCTGCATAAAAACCAAAAGCAAGTTACCTACCCAAGCGTGGAGATTGAGTATCGTGTTTCAAATGACATCTGAGCAGCTAGTACCGCTGATTAAGTTATTATAAATTGCACCTATTTTGGATTATTTTTTAGTCTTACTCATTTAACATCGTCTAGTATACCGTATCTTAATGCTATTGTAAAATTCCTCACATTTAAAATTGACACTAAATGTTGATATTTGTCCTTTCTTTTGATACCGTAAAAATTAAGGTAGCAAACAAAGATTTGCCAACCCTCTGGTCAAAGACATAGAATAGGTCAGAGATCCTTTGAATATCATAATGCCTTTTAACATATATATATGATGTATCGTAGAAATATGATTTTAATTTACGTGACTCATCATTTTCTTTTAGTATACTTATATTAATTCTCCATTTTCCGGGTAACTTCTCATTTAAGAATATGAATGCATTTCATTGCTTTTTTTTTTTTTTTTACTAAAAGCCTATTTCGGAATTATGGCATCTTTGTACGTAAAATTTAATTTGTCCTTCCTTTCTTTTCTTTTGTGGTTTGTTGTGGATAAAGTAAAATATTTTTTTTTTTGTTTCTAAGATCCTTTCAGTAGCAGAGATGGGTATATATACTAGACCAAATAGCTACTGAACAGACAGATCAGGATTTTATATTTAGTGTTGTAAGGTAGACTGATTTTTGATCACATGAATTCGTTACACGTGAAAAAAATGATGGTAGTGTGTCCACAGTTTGATCCATATCAACTTAACAACTGAAGCTATCTCCACCACATCAAGCGTTGGCTCTAGCTAAATACTCTTCCCAGGAGTTGTTACAACTAAGACAGAAACTCGATTCAGCTTATTAGTAAGTGACTGCAAACGTAATACCCTGTTGCTTTTAATTGATAGAGAATGTGTTCAAGTACAGTTTTAGTTCAGCTAACAGCTCAAACTCCCGGTGTTCGACAGTAGTCCCTGCTACAACAATAAACTTCCTATCGTGTCTACCACGAGCACACAAGATAAATCTACAATTACCTATTTTAAGAAAAAAAAGGAACACTTGATACAGCTCAATACATCGCCTAGGAAATGTAATCGGAACGTAAACCGATGACGGCAGCAATAGAAGAAAAATGATTTAGTCTGATATGATCTTTATCTTACTACTTTAAACAATTCTCTAAAGTTGAGTTAGGTACCCAACTTTACAATTAATTGTTCTCGCAGGAGTCCCTAAGATAATTACCCTCAAGCAACACGCTTATCCAGATCCTCTCATGAAACTGACCAGTGCAACTACCATTATGCAACTACCATTAAAGCCAAACTAAGCAGAAACTGACAGTTAATATTTCGTGCACGATGACGAAGCGTGCATTTGTCGGTTTCGTTCTCGTAGAATACTCTTTGTCGCCGCGAAGTTTCTGCATAGCTTGCTATCCCTGACAGTAGCATTTCGCGGCATCATTCTACAGTCTTAGCATCTACGACATAATTCGCATGATCTATTTCAATAAGTATCAACAGAGCGTCTTGTAACATTTAACCAGCATATTTGCCCTTAAAAACTCACTTCTAAATAACGATTCATTACTATTTCTCTCCTGATACCTACGATATTTCGCTACCGTGCTTATAGTTGTAGTCAAAACTTTTGACTGCTAGCGAATTGTTAGTTTGAAGGTAAAATGTAATACATTGGGATTTAGTCTTGTCAAGTAAGTTGGCCTAATAAGCCGAAAACTAGTTCATACAAATAAAAATCAGTAGAACAAAAAACCGCCTAAGTGTTATTCAACCCTCAATAAGTTCTTCAATTTCTGTCACCCTTCTATTAAGTGCACTGCGTAATGTTATGTTCTGAAGGAAATGGTTACTAACGTCTCGAAACAATGGCTGCCACCAAAAAGATATAC
This sequence comes from Schistocerca piceifrons, assembly GCF_021461385.2. Lineage (NCBI taxonomy): Eukaryota > Metazoa > Arthropoda > Insecta > Orthoptera > Acrididae > Schistocerca > Schistocerca piceifrons. Next base: position 953,862,380 of record NC_060138.1, read on the forward strand.
TTATTTGTTCAGGTGAGATGTATCTCATGCAGTAGCTGACAATGGCAGAAGGCGTATTACTGTAAGTGAAATATTCGGTACTGTACAAGAATACAAGATGGCGGCAAGCTATCTTCATAAATAAGTATACTATCTTAGGAAAATACTATGTATTAAAACAGTCGCTCCGTACACAGTCTAGCTTTGTAGACTTAAAAGATAAAATTTTTATAGCAATTTAGAAGGTGAATTGGAATGAGATGTGCTGGGAAGGTAAGCGGACATAATTTTTTTAAGCACAACAATGGACGGCCATGTAACGATGTATTTAAGGGGCGTTACGTTACTTTATTAATACTTCACTGTCAAGCTTAGAATGTGCATTGGTCTTCACATTAAATACCTTTTAAAAGTATTCGATCAATTTACTGTCCGCCTACCGAAACACGAAAATCGATTCATTATCACTTTTCGCAACACAGTTGACTCTACCGCTGTAGTTCACAGACTCCTGTCTGCTGTAGGTAAAATAACGCGTTTATCCATTTAGCACACAGTCTCTGTTACTGCAGCATACACTTGCGCGTTGTAAAGACGCCTAGACCCTTATCGTACTTTGGTGTCTTGATTCCTCATCTTGATAATCTTCTGTTCTTCTGCGTTGCTCTTCTGTTGTATTTTAAGTTCTACAATATTGTCTCATACATCTTTCTCTTCTCTCTTTTATTATCTGTCGATAATTTAGAGAAAGTGGTAGTATCATCGCAAATTTTCGTATTTTACGGTGACAGTATTGCTGTGACAGTTTGCTGAATACTTCTTCCGTTGTTCAAAAATGGTTCAAATGGCAATGGGACTTAACATCTGAGGTCGTCAGTCCCCTAGAACTTAGAACTACTTAAATCTAACTAACCTAAGGACATCACACACATGCATAGCCGAGGCAGGATTCGAACCTGCGACATAGCGGTCGCGCAGTTCCAGACTGAGGCGCCTAGAACCGCTCGGCCACAGCGGCGGGCTGCATCCATTGTGTCCGTGCTACAGTTCACTTCTCTACGCTATACCTTCCGTGCATTACTATAAAGAACACAGTTCTTTTTCCCGGAGTTTTACTTTTCTTCAGTAATAAAACGACACATCCCTCCCGTTTGTCTTTATACCGCCACATCTCAGCTTCAGCTTAGTAGCTGCCATTCTTTGCCTCCGTCGTTTACAAACAGACAACATTTTATAGAACATAACAACACATTTACAGAATTCGTGAATTGCCTTAGATTTAAAATAAAATAAAGATGTACAGATTATATAAAATCATTATTACATCTATTGTTTGTCAAGGAATATACGCTGTGTTAGTTTGTGGTGGTCAATTTCTCCGTCACAGCCTTGAAAATCCTCCATCATGAGACTGGCAATCAGAAGTGTAGTACGATTATGTACCATGGTGTGGCTCACACGTACCGGCCGGGGTGGCCGAGCGATTCTAGGCGCTACAGTCTGGAACCGAGCGACCACTACGGTCGCAGGTTCGAATCCTGCCCCTGCCATGAGTGTGTGTGACGTCCTTAGGTTAGTTAGGTTTAAGTAGTTCTACGTTCTAGGGGTCTGATGACCTCAGAAGTTAAGTACCATAGTGCTCAGAGCCATTTGACTCACACGTCACCAGGCTCTCTGCTACGGATCGGCCCTGAGTCGTGAGAAAAAATGGCAGTCTAGATTTAAAATACCGTCAGTGTAAGAAACTAGTGAGTCAACAGATCAAAGATAGCGACGTGTGTGCCACATAGGCCACCTATTCCAAATGGTTACTAGTTTCGATATTTCACTAATCATCCTCAACCATAAGTTCTCACAAGTTGCAATCACTTACTTAAAATAAAAAGAAAGGTTGTTTATCATTTGTAACGGCTTAGCTCTGAAGATCATAATTGAGTACTCGAAGCTGGTTATCATTATAATATTTACATATCCGCAACGGAGACGGGAAAGTAAACAGTTATATAAAAGATGCAGTGACGGTATCTCACACGAAAAAGCTGCGTCCATTATCTTTGAAAAATCGAGTATTCTCTTTGCTGCCGCCAGCGAGGGTAGTGCTCAGCCAGCCTGCGCCAGCGGCATCTTCAGTTCGAGGCCCTCAAATCGGCGAGGGAGGCCGCTAAAGAGGCTTAAAGGGGCGCGCAGCCGCGCGTACGAGTTTTACGCCCTGCCGCCTCTCCTCGCGTTCCGCCACTGCCCCCAGGCGCCCGACTTCTCTCTGATAACGGCACAAAACGCAGCCTCTTTCCGCGTCGACGTTTGGACGACAGAGAGGTAATGATGTACCCTGTAACGTCGCTTGCAGTCGCCGGAACAATGCATTTTGTATCACAGAGTTTCATTTAAATTTGTTCCATTAAATCAAATGTGCTGGCTCTTATTTCAAGCTGTTTCGAATATAAACACGTGATCGCTGTAAACTGATATCGAAAGTAGAGCTAACAGTATCAAATGACATTGATACTGTTGCAGTATTATGCTCTGATGCGCAAAAACATAACGACCGTTGCCCACCGTCAGAGTAAATGGAAGCGGGTTGTCGTGTCGGCGCGCCGGTTTTGACAAAGGACGGTTTACTGTGGCCCAGTATCTGGGAACGAGCCACTCGGAAATGCGAAGATGTTCGACTGCGTGCGTGGTACTGACCATCTACAGCTAGTGGTTGAAATACTCTGAAATCACTAGTAGGCGACAAGTTGTTGGTCGTCCACACCTTCTTACAGAACATAGAGGTCAATGACTTGACCGCTCTGTGAAGTAGGTTAGACCTCATCCTCTGGCAGACCTGACGACGGACTACAACGCTTGTGCAGGCACCGTGTTTCTGAACTCCTCCGTTCAGCGCACAGAGCGCGCAGTGGCGAATACTGGGGACCGCAGACGATGATCCCTGCTTATCCCCACCTAAACCCATGATGAATTACGACTGAAGTGGGCACATGCTAGCTGTCGCTTAGGTGAACAGTGTTGCGGGCCACTTGTATACCCTAGACTTCTAATGTCTATCCCGACGGAGAGGCTGGATAATGTCCGTGACGCAAAACCATAATAATACACTACTGGACATTAAAATTGCTACACCAAGAAAAAATGCAGGTGATAAACGGGTATTCATTGGTCAGACATATTATACTAGAACTGCCATGTGGTTACATTTTCACGCAATTTGGGTGCATAGATCCTGAGAAATCAGTACCCAGAACAACCACCTCTGGCCGTAATAACAGCCTTAATACGCCTGGGCATTGAGTCATACAGAGTTTGGATGGCGTGTACAGGTACAGTTGACCATGCTGCTTCAACACGATACCACAGTTCGTCAAGAGTAGCGACTGGCATATTGTGACGAGCCACTTGCTCGGCCACCATTGGCCACACGTTTTCAGTTGGTGAGATTACTGGAGAATGTGCTGGCCAGGGCAGCAGTCGAACATTTTCTGTATCCAGAAAGACCCGTACAGGACCTGCAACAAGCGGTAGTGCATTATCCTGCTGAAATGTAGGGTTTCGCAGGGTAGAGCCACGGGTCGTAACACATCTGAAATGTAACGTCCACTGTTCAGAGTGCCGTCAATGCGAACAAGAGGTGACCGAGACGTGTAACCAATGGCACCCCATACAATCACGCCGGGAGATACGCCAGTATGGCGATGACGAATACACGCTTCCAATGTGCGTTCACCGCGATGTCACCAAACACGGATGCGGTCATCATGACGCTGTAAACAGAACCTGGATTCATCCAAAAAAATGACGTTTTGCCATTCGTGCACCCAGGTTCGTCGTCGAGTACACCATCGCAGGGCCTCCTGTCTGTGATGCAGCGTCAAGGGTAACCGCAGCCATATTTTCCGAACTGATAGTCCATGCTGCTGCAAACGTCGTTGTACTGTTCGTGCAGATGGTTGTTGTCTTGCAAACATCCTCATCTGTTGACTCAGGGATAGAGATGTGGCTGCACGATCCCTTACAGCCATGCAGATAAGATGCCTGTCATCTCGACTGCTAGTGTTACGAGGCCGTTGGGATCCAGCACGACGTTCCGTATTACCCTCCTGAACCCACCGATTCCATATTCTGCTAACAGTCATTGGATCTCGACCAACGCGAGCAGCAATGTCGCGATACGGTAAGCCGCAATCGCGATAGGCTACAATCCGACCTTTATCAAAGTCGGAAACGTGATGTTACGCATTTATCCTCCTTACACGAGGCATCACAACAAGGTTTAACCATGCAACATCGGTCAACTGCTGTTTGTGTATGTGAAATCGTTTGGAAAGTTTCCTCATGTCAGCACGTTGTACGTGTCGCCACCGGCGCCAACCTTGTGTGAATGCTCTGAAAAGCTAATCATTTGCATATCACAGCATGTTCTTCATGTCGGTTAAATTTCGCGTTTGTAGCACGTCATCTTTATGGTGTAGCAATTTTAATGGCCAGTAGTGTACTACAGTGGCACCTACCACCAGAAACCCAAAAAGTATTAGCCGACTCAATGCCATGTAGAGTGTTGCTTTATTGCCTTTCAACATACTTTTAAGCTGGTGGCCATAATGTTTTTTGTCTAGAAACTTTGGACATAATCAGAGAGAAACGCTCATTACACTGTACATTTACACTGATGAGTCAAAACATTATGACTACATATTTACAAGCATCTTGGTGCACCTCTGGAATGGAGTTCAGCCGTGATTCTCCGTGTCATGGATTAGACAAAACCTCAACAGGATTACAGACGTCTGTGGGATCAGAAGTCTACACACAGGCAGCTGGTTTGTGGGAGGCGAGCCGTCGCCCGATAGCGACTCATATGGGTTTCATCAGATTCAGATAAGCCAAATTTGATGGCCAAGACATGAACATGAGTTCACTATCACGCTGCTCAACCATTGCAGCACGATTCTGGCCTTGTGACAGGGACAGTTATTCTGTTGGATTACGCCACCGCTGAACGGAAGACATCAAGCGTAAGGGATTACACATGGTCCCTAATGATACTGACGTAGTCAACAGCTGTCTTGGTGCGTTCGATTACCGCCGCAGGTCCCTTGCAAGCCCAGGTAAATTGCCTCCACAACATAATACTGCTCCCACCGCCAGCGTTCGTGGCGCGCTGGATGTTCCGAGCAGTCGTTCACCTGGAAGACGTATTTGGACACGATCATCGATCTGGTTCAGCAACAGCGGATTCATCTGACCAGGCGACATGATTCCGATGATCTGCGGTCCAGCCTCGATGATCTCGTGCCCACTGCAATCATAATCGACGATATTGTTGGGTCAGCATGGGAACACGTAGGGGCTCTCTGTCGCAGAACATCATGTTCAAAACTGTGCGCTCAACGGTGTGCTCCAAAATACCCGTGCCTGTGCCAGCACTGTACTCTTTCGTCAGCTCTGACACAGATAGCCACGTATTCTGCTTTAGAGATCGGGCAAGCTCCAGTCCCTATGTTCTGCGACAAGGTATGGACGTCCAACTTCTTGTCACCTACTCGTGGTTTCAGAATTCTTCAACCACTTTCCATAGAGGCTTAAGACAGTATCACGCGAACAACCAACCAGCTTCACCGTTCTCGAGATGCTCGCTTCAAAACACTGGGCCACAACTATCTGTCTTTTGTCGAAGTCGCCTAAGTCGGTGGATTTTTGCATTTGCGCCACTTCCTTGAATGATCCGCCATTCGAGCCTTCTCCTCTCATATGCTTCTTTTATCGCGTCACCTGTCCTCAGCGCCACCAGGCAGCGTTCAACTTCGTGGTAGATAGTGGACATAATGTCTGGGTCATCAGTATATTTCTAGGCATATGTAGCATGTTACCAAACAGAAAATCGTGCGATATGTATGCATGGTATCGATAATGTCAGCTGTTAATGAAGTTACTGCACTGTGTTCACGGTAAATTAATAGTGTCAAGGATGCTAGGGGTTTGATCAAACTACAAAAGTCGCGGTGCAGCCATCTTGCTGTCGGTAATCACGGTTCTGCCTCCATTATTTTCGTATAACATTCAACGGTCTTCAGTATGCGCGGGTCGGAGTCATTCTGTCGTTCTTTTCGTCTCATTACTCTCTCTGTCATTTTCATCGAACAGTTCACATTCCTCAATATTTCTTCCTTCCGACTTCACTTCACTATGCAGTAGTAGATACATGCTAGGCAGTGTAAAGCAGCGTTGATGAAACCACTACCTAATACCTACCACACAGACGCCGCGTAACCAAGTTGCAAATCAGTTCCCGTAAGTTCACTTTCACAAATTTCGGGCGGTAGGAGAATGCAGTTTGACTGCAGTAAGCTTTTGAAAATTCTATTAACGCCTTTTTATTCATAAGAAAGCACATGAAATGGCTATCAAGTCCATATTTAGTAATGCAAATGCTCTATCATTCCAAAGTTCACTGTTTATCCAACATATTTCACACGGAAAAGCAGTCAGAATTCCTGCAAGTCCGTCATGATTAATTTTGCGATCCAACAGGCACTGGCCTACCACTATTAGTGAGTTGAACATTCGGTCGTTTCAGTGGTCTTCTATGTCAGAAGTGCTTGCCAAAATATTCCGTAAAGAACACGGAATATGCCACGTGGAACTGTCACTATGACTGAAAATTTCACAGCTTATAGAACTTCAACTAATTAATTCAGAAACATCACACTTTCCTCAAAATGTTCGTAACTTAAACCGATTTCTACGCCGGTTGGGCCGGTCGTGGTGGCCGAGCGGTTCTAGGCGCTACAGTCTGGAACCGCGCGACCGCTACGGTCGCAGATTCGAATCCTGCCTCGGGCATGGATGTGTGAGATGTCCTTAGCATAGTTAGGTTTAATTAGTTCTAAGTTCCAGGGGACTGGTGACTTCAGAAGTTAAGTCCCACAGTGTTCAGAGCCATTTGAACCATTTTACACCGGTTGTTCTCGCCACTATATTCTCCACTTCGCTACTGCTGACCTATTGAAGTTCCCTTATACACGTGTGGTTCTTTCATTTATCAGGTTGGTTACACTGCTGCTTTCGAAGTTCGTATATACTCGAGCGAATCATTTCTCGGACGATAAATGTACCAATTGCGGCGAGACTTGGTCGTTCTGTTGTTCTCTAGTCTACTTACTCTCTCTTAGTCATTTTCATCGAATAGTTCACCTACAACTACATTTCTTCCTTCCGATATCACTTCACTCTTCAGTAGTAGATACACGCTAGGCAGTGTAAAGCAGCGTTGGTGAAACCACTACCTAATACCTACAACACAGACGCCGCGTAACTAAAGTTGCAAATCAGTTCCCGTAAGTTCACTTTCACAAATTTCTGGCGGTAGGAGAATGCAGTTTGGCTGCAGTAAGCGTTTGAAAATTCTATTAACTCCTTTTTATTCACAAGAAAGCACATGAAATGGCTAACAAGTCCGTATTTAATAACGCAAATGCTCTATCATTCCAAAGTTCACTGTTTATCTAAAGTATTCCATAAAGAACACGGAATATGCGACGCAGAACTGTCACCATGACCGAAAATTTCACACGCTCAGAGAACTTCATCTAATTAATTCTGAAACATCGCGCTTTCCTCAAAATGTTCGTAACTTAAACCGATTTAGTCACGACATGTTGTATCTGAATTGATCTCACTAGCTCGTCATTTTACATACCATTCTCGCGGAGACACCTAGCATGGAGTTACGCGGAAGTAGGTTAGCGAGCGACTCTCTAGATGCTCCTCTCCTCTCTGCCTATCTAACTATCTGCAACAGGGAAACGCTTACTTCTGATTGGCTATTGATCTGAACGACCAGTATGAATGATCCTTCCAGATCTTCCTGGCGGCAAAACTTGTCTTAGCCAACCACCAATCAGATGGTCATTTACATCATTACAATTTCAATTTCTAATATATTGTTTAATAAAATAGAACGAAATGCAAAATATTCTTTCAATTAACACAGAAACTTTTTCTGCATCAGACTTTTATTCTGGCTGGTCTCTTACAAAAGCAGGTACACATCGACATACGTCATCAGCATCGTCATTGCAACATAATTTTCCCACGGTTCACTTTTATAAGGTTTTACATAAAATGACATTACGTTTTAACGTATGTCCCACATACACTCTCTCATTCATTCCCATGTATTGACACAAAAAATTAGCTGCACTGTGAGTCAGAGCAAAGATAAAATGTAGCAATCCTGAAGCCACCGTGCTACACGGCTGCGTGCTTTACTGCATAGAATGCTATCTCGTAATAACTTGCTGCGTTACAAGTAGTCTGGTCCAGTCCACTACATTCATATATGTAGTACGCAAACGACCTTACGGTATGTGGCGCCGGGTACCTCAGGTACCACTGTAATTGCCCAGTTCCCTCTTCCATTCGCAAATAGTGCTTCTGAAGAACGACTATCGATAAAATTTGTAATTTAGGTGATTAGCTTATGCTGGCAATTTTGTGACTCTTTCTCGAGCGTACATTATTGTTATTTCAAGATTAAACCTCTCTGTGATGTGCAGTGCCTCTCTTGAAGCGTCTGACACAGTTATTTGCTGAACATCCTTGTAAGCTTTCGCTCCTCCTAAGCGGTCCCGTGACGACATGTGCCGCAACCCGTTTCATCTTCCATATCGCTACTATTATAAGAATTTCAGAATGATGAACAATACGGAGGAATCGGTCTTTCATGTTTTTAAGACACTTTTTTCATGCAAACAATGCATTCCTTACTATTCTTCCTATGTACCACTTTGGATCGCTGTAGACAGGCACTGCTAGCTATTTCACTGTTGCTACTGTTTACAGTGATGTATCGCATATAACGTAATAGAACAGTAATTTTAGCCTAACTAAGCTCAATAAAAACTAAAGTAAACTCTCCAAACCAGGGCTGAATCCCACGCGATGTAAAGTTGTTGCCATGTCATCTGCGATTTTGCGTCGTTCTGGGGCGGTACAAAGGGGCACTGGGTCAGCACACCGCTCTACCGTTCTCTGCCGACTTTGTAGACCTCGGGGTCTCCCCTTCTCTTTCAGGTACCTAGCTACTCAGTTGGCATCACGAGCCTGAGTGAACCACTTTATACTCCTTCCGCAAAGGAAAAATACGTGGCAATTCCGGGAATTGAGCTCGTGTCCTGTGCCTGACAATGATAGTCAGGCGCACTGACGACTCAAGGACAGAGGCGGACATCATCATTTACATTGAATTTCAACTGCCAGTCCCTGTACAAACCATCGATACTCAACAAAGTTTCCTGCATTTCGGTGAAACTCTATGGCATTAAAAATGCCTATAAATTCTTCTTTCTTTTTCCTTCAAATAGTTCTTAAGCTTTATGGCATTGTCATTTAACATCATTACTCATTCGCTCTTGTCCAGTGTTTCCCCCCCTTTTCCTATCTAGTATCTTACTTTTCATCACTCTGCTAAGGAATGACACTTCTGCATTCCTATTTTTGTGGACTCTGTTCTTCTTGCTTTTATTATTACTGTCTAGCATTCAAATCCGTAACGCAGTTTGGTCAGTGTTGCTATGCTGTTACATTGCAGAAATTAACCCTATTTCTAGCAATCTGTTCTTAGTGCTTGTCTTCATTACGCCCAATCGATATTTTCACTGTCTGAAATTTTGCATTGATATCATTGTTGGAGTTCGCAACCCATAAATAAAAATATGTGGACTTACTACGTTTGTATGTAGTTAACCTCTTACTTCGTACTCGCCCCCCCCCCCTCCCCCGTTTAAATTTTTCATGTAGATATTTTATGATTATACGCTTTTGCTACGTGCTACATCGACCAGCATGTTCAGCCTCCTTTGATAACAGTTCTGTGATTTATCAAAAATCACCAGACCATGAACAAAGGGCTCCTTACCTGAATCACAGTCTTCAAATGAGAAACGTGTGGGCCAGTTGTTAATTCTGCAAAAGACCTATTGAAGGTTTTCACTTTGATTGGCTCCGCTTGCAACTTTTTCACGTGACTGTTTTAGGGATGTGGTGTCCAGTTTTATTCACTTACCAGGTTTTCGATAAGGTTATGCAATACTAGACTGCGACAGTCGGACCAAATCACTTTAATGCGTCTTATGCAACATTATACATGGTGCAATAATATTTGTCCGATAACGCTGCACGTACACTAGTATGACGAGAGGAGAGAGCATGTAATACACCGAACTTTCTCGTTTCTGTGGTCCAGGTATTATGGTGCGGGGCGGCATAATGATTTGTGGGCGTGGTGATCTCTGAAACGTGAACCAAGGCAGTCACCCGGTCAATGTTATTGTGACACTGAACTCTTTCCCCTCATGCGTTTTCTCTTCAGCGTTACATTCATACCTGACTTTAATTTTATGGATCGACGACGCAGGTGGAGGAGCTCTTAGAAAGAGAGGAGATTTGACGAATGGACTGGCTTTCCCGTTTTCCCGTCTAAAATGCTATCGAACTCGTGTGAGATGCTTTGGGGAGATACAATGCAGCACATACACATGCACGAACGACCAACCAGCAATTGTCAACCACGCTTGTGGAGGGATGGAACACACTACCAGCATGGGAGAATGTTTCAGAGTATGCACTGCCACTCTTGGTGATCACGCGCCGTATTAAAAATCATGTCACGCCCTTTGTAATATCCAGGGTACCATTATGAATCAGTCTGACGTCAGTGTAGTTAGTGTCTTTTTAGTAAAGGTGCCACTTCTGTTTGTCTCAAAACGAATTTCCTTCAGTCACTTTCTGTACTGTATTTAGCAGTTGATTCCATATAAGGTTCTAGCGTCATCGAGCTATATTATTTGGTAGTGACACATATGCGGAAGTTACTTTCGTCCTCAAATTTTGTAGATCAATGTACGTTACTTGTGCAGCGTTGGTATTACGTAAAAATATTAACTCTGAAAAGGGAATACCTCTTCATCGAGTAGTGGAATACGATATATGTTCATCCAATGAGACCTGATTCGATGGTGAGTTCATAGGAAAGGAGAAAAAATGACGGAACGCAAATTTGCCACTTCGTAGCTGGTAGTCCCTCGCACAGCACTGCTCGAAAGCTGATCGTGTTAGTAGCGCAAATCAGAGTTGAAGTATGTGGATGCAGCATAACTCAAGGATGATGAGACGGCCGGAGTGGCCGAGCGGTTCTAGGCGCTACAGCCTGGAACCGCGCGACTGCTACTGTCGCAGGTTCGAATCCTGCCTCGGGCATGGCTGTGTGTGATGTCCCTGGGTTAGTTAGGTGTAAGTAGTTCTAAGATATAGGGGACTGATGATCTCAGAAGTTAAGTCCCATGGTGCTCAGAGCCATTTGAATCATCAAGGATGATGAAACGTATAAAATGAGGAGCCACTTCGCAGAATCAGTAAGGAAGGGATTATGTGGAGAATGGTAACTAAATCTGGATAAGTATAACAGTTTGTTTTCAAGATGGCTACCACAGCAACAACCAAGCAGCGAATGAACTGCGTCACGCCTTCCACTATGTGTTCCACTGTCATAACCCTCCACTTCCTAAGTGCCAGTTACCAACGTCAAATGAAAACGACGCTTGTAGACAGTAGCGTAACAGTTGTCGTCGTCGGTCTGTTTGTTTCTTCGTGTGGCGTGTTTATTTTACGTGGCAGAATGTCTGAAAATAGTTATGGAAGTGCAGAAGAAAGTAATAAGACTACCATCATCATCATGCTAAGCAAAAGAAAATATAGCACGTTAACAGAGAGTGTGTGTGAACCTATACAGAAGGGAAGCGCAGAGGTGTTGCTGCTGCAGCTATACACGTACTTTGCGCACTGGTGAAGCCAAACCGATAGCATTACTCCCTCCAGTGCTCGACTGTCAATCACATCGTTATTTTGATCGAACCATAATTGAACGGGCACGGTGATTGGTGTCATGTTCCTCAATGTTTAACTAAACATGTAAAAGTTCAATATCATTTAGTTTTTCAGTTTACTGCACATTATTAAATACATTTGAACCGTATCTGTTACGTTATAATGCACAACACTCTAGCGGTTGCACATATAATCTAGCTCTCGCATCCGCGTCGTTAATACGTATGCGCGTCTGTGCGCTCATCACGTATATCGGTAATGTTACTCTAAAATGACAGAGGCCACAATATTAATGGGATCGCTTTCGTAGCTCAAGGTGTATTTTGTTTTAAAAATTTGAGTTATCTGCGGAAATACTTTAACTGCTTCATGAGAATGAATTGAAAAACTTATGAATTATGAATTAGCATTTTTTTTTTTTTTTTTTTTTGGTCATCAGTCTACTGACTGGTTTGATGCGGCCCGCCACGAACTCCTTTCCTGTGCTAACCTCTTCATCTCAGAGTAGCACTTGCAACCTACGACCTCAATTATTTGCTTGACGAATTCCGATCTCTGTCTTCCTCTACAGTTTTTGCCCTCTACAGCTCCCTCTAGTACCATGGAAGTCATTCCCTCATGTCTTAGCAGATGTCCTATCATCCTGTCCCTTCCCCTTATCAGTGTTTTCCACATATTCCTTTCTTCTCCGATTCTGCGTAGAACCTCCTCATTCCTCACCTTATCAGTCCACCTAATTTTCAACATTCGTCTATAGCACCACATCTCAAATGCTTCGATTCTCTTCTGTTCCGGTTTTCCCACAGTCCATGTCTCACAACCATACAATGCTGTACTCCAGACGTACATCCTCAGAAATTTCTTCCTCAAATTAAGGCCGGATTTTGATATTAGTAGACTTCTCTTGGCCAGAAATGCCTTTTTTGCCATAGCGAGTCTGCTTTTGATGTCCTCCTTCCTCCGTCCATCATTGGTTATTTTACTGCCTAGGTAGCAGAATTCCTTAACTTCATTGACTTCGTGACCATCAATCCTGATGTTAAGTTACTCGCTGTTCTCATTTCTACTACTTCTCATTACCTTCGTCTTTCTCCGATTTACTCTCAAACCATACTGTGTACTCATTAGACCGTTCATTCCGTTCATCAGATCATTTAATTCGTCTTCACTTTCACTCAGGATAGCAATTTCATAAGCGAATCGTACCATTGATATCCTTTCACCTTGTATTTTAATTCCACTCCTGAAGCTTTCTTTTATTTCCATCACTGCTTCCTCGATGTACAGATTGAAGAGTAGGGGCGAAAGGCTACAGCCTTGTCTTACACCCTTCTTAATACGAGCATTTCGTTCTTGATCGTCCACTCTTATTATTCCTTCTTGGTTGTTGTACACATTGTATATGACCCGTCTCTCCCTAAAGCTTACCTCTACTTTTTTCAGAATCTCGAACAGTTTGCACCATTTTATATTGTCGAACGCTTTTTCCAGGTCGACAAATCCTATGAAAGTGTCTTGATTTTTCTTTAGCCTTGCTTCCATTATTAGCCGTAACGTCAGAATTGCATCTCTCGTCCCTTTACTTTTCCTAAAGCCAAACTGATCGTCACCTAGCGCATTCTCAATTTTCTTTTCCATTCTTCTGTATATTATTCTTGTAAGCAGCTTCGATGCATGAGCTGTTAATCTGACTGTGCGATAATTCTCGCACTTGTCAGCTCTTGCCGTCTTCGGAATTGTGTGGATGATGCTTTTCCGAAAGTCAGATGGCATGTCGCCAGACTTATATATTCTACACACCAACGTGAATAGTCGTTTTGTTCCCACTTCCCCCAATGATTTTAGAAATTCTGATGGAATGTTATCTATCCCTTCTGCTTATTTGACCGTAAGTCCTCCAAAGCTCTTTTAAATTCCGATTGTAATACTGGATCCCCAATCTCTTCAAAATCGACTCCTGTTTCTTCTTTTATCATATCAGACAAATCTTCACCCTCATACAGGCTTTCAATGTATTCTTTCCACCTATCTGCTCTCTCCTCTGCATTTAACAGTGGAATTCCGTTGCACTCTTAATGTTACCACCGTTGCTTTTAATGTCACCAAAGGTTGTTTTGACTTTCCTGTATCCTGAGACTGTCCTTCCGACAATCATATCTTTTTCGATGTCTTCACATTTTTCCTGCAGCCATTTCGTCTTAGCTTCCTTGCACTTCCTATTTATTTCATTCCTCAGTGACTTGTATTTCTGTATTCCTGATTTTCCCGGAACATGTTTGTACTTCCTCCTTTCATCAATCAACTGAAGTATATCTTCTGTTACCCATGGCTTCTTCGCAGCTACCTTCCTTGTACCTATGTTTTCCTTCCCAACTTCTGTGATGGACCTTTTTAGAGATGTCCATTCCTCTTCAACTGTACTGCCTACTGCGCTATTCCTTAGTACTTCCGTATCCCACTTCTTTGCGTATTGATTCTTCCTGACTAATTTCTTCAACTTCAGCCTACTCTTCATCACTACTATATTGTGATCTATATCTGCTCCTGGGTACGCCTTACACTCCAGTGTCTGATTTCGGAATCTCTGTCTGACCATGATGTAATCTAATTGAAATCTTCCCGTATCTCCCGGCCTTTTCCAAGTATGCCTCCTCCTCTTGTGATTCTTGAACAGGGTATTCGCTACTACTAGCTGAAACTTGTTACAGAACTCAATTAGTCTTTCTCCTCTTTCATTCCTCATCCCAAGCCCATATTCTCCTGCAACCTTTTCTTCTACTCCTTCCCCTACAACTGCATTCCAGTCGCCCATGACTATTAGATTTTCGTCCCCCTTTACATACTGCATTACCCTTTGAATATCCTCATACTTTTTCTCTATCTGTTCATCTTCAGCTTGCGACGTCGGCATGTATACCTGAAATATCTTTGTCGGTGTTGGTCTGCCGTCGATTCTGATTAGAACAACCCGGTCACTGAACTGCTCGCAGTAACACACCCTTTGCCCTACCTTCCTATTCAAAACGAATTCTACACCTGTTATACCATTTTATGCTGCTGTTGATACTACCCGATACTCATCTGACCAGAAATTCTTGTCTTCCTTCCACTTCCACTTCACTTCACTGACCCCTACTGTATCTAGATTGAGCCTTTGCATTTCCCTTTTCAGATTTTCTAGTTTCCCTACCACGCTCAAGCTTCTGACATTCCACGCCCCGACTCGTAGAACGTTATCCTTTCGTTGATTATTCAATATTTCTCTCATGGTAACCTGTCCTTTGGCAGTCCCCTCCCGGAGATCCGAATGGGGGACTATTCCGGAATCTTTTGCCAATGGAGAGATCATCATGACACTTCTTCAATTACAGGCCACATGTCCTGTGGATACACGTTACGTGTCTTTAATGCAGTGGTTTCCATTGCCTTCTGCATCCTCATGTCGTTGATCATTGCTGATTCTTCCGGCTTTAGGGGAATTTCCCACTCCTAGGACAAGAGAGTGCCCTGAACCTCTATCCGCTCCTCCTCCATCTTTGATAAGGCCGTTGGCAGAATGAGGCTGATTTCTTGTGCCGGAAGTCTTCGGCCGCCAATGCTGATTATTTATCAAAATTTAGGCAGTGGCGGGGATCGAACCCGGGACCGAAGACGTTTTGATTATGAATGAAAGACTCTACCTTTTTTTTTTTTTTTTTTTGTTAATCATATTTTGTTCGTGTTTGTTCGTTGCATCTACTCGGGGCGGACGTCGTAAGACATCCGTTTAAGTTCGTTTTTGATCGATTAACTCAGTTTTTTTATTACAGAGGGAAGCTAACCCTCTGACCGAACACGCTGAGCTACCGTGCCGGCATCCCCTAAACCACGGGTCTAGCATGTCGATCGTTAAAAGTGAACTCTGTTCTATTAGGTTTGCTGCCCATCCTCTAACCTGATGACAATGTTCCTTTCAGAGTTGGAATATAGTATCTGGATCAAGCGTATTTTCTACTGCGACCGTGAGGAGAGCATGACGTGTAGGGGGAACCTGAGGACATCATAGAGCATCGTCCATAGTACTGAAGAGGTCCACAGAGGGCCAAGAATGGTACATAAAAGGAGAAGTTAGAATATATCCAATTAATAATTAATTACTCTGGGTGTAACTACTACCCTGGATGAAGAATTTGTCACAGGAAAGGAAATCGCACCAGTACAGTCAGAAGCTGTTGGCCCACCGCTCCACTATAAAAAAGAATTAAAATGGCCGTCAATATTTAGTGCCTAGCGATACATCGATAAGAATAAAGAAATTGCAAAAGAAATTTCGGTATTTCGATCGTCGCACGGGCACAGTGAATCGAAAGTGAGGGCTTGCATGGTTAAAATGCTGGATATTATACACATTTTAAAAAAATGTCGTTCTGTCCTCATAGTGCTGAGAATATTTCCTCGGTGATAAAAAAGGAACCAACTGCAATGTTAACAAAATTCGCAAATGACATTAAAACCTACAATTATGGATAAAGGTATGCGTCATTTCCTGTTGGCACCTTATTGACATAAATAACTCTGAAACAACAGATGTCCTTGGTGATAAAATCAAGCAACTGCAAATGTTAACAAAATTCGCAGATGACATTGAAACCTGAAGTTATGGATAAAGGGATGTAAGGGGAAAAAGGCAGGCCTGCTATAATAAGATCTTCACTTAAGTAAAACTATCAAACAGAAAACAGACAGGCCTTCTTTGATAATAGCTTCAGTTAAGTAAAATTACCAAATCGAAGAAGGCCCGGCGTTCTTTAATAGTAGCTACAGTTACGGAAAATTACCAAATACAAAACAGACAGGCCTTCAATGATAACAGCTTCAGTTAATAAAAATTACCAAATACAAAACAGGCAGGCCTTCTTTACTCGGAAGATTAATCATGTGATAATACATATGGAATTTAATAAATAATATCCAAATTTGGCTTTTCTTCACAGGTTTTCACCTTAAAACGTTCAAGGAGACGTTAATTCCAATTTTAATCAATTCATTCACGTCGACGACAACTACCCCACTATAATATTTTACGCCACAGCTAACAGTTAATGAACCTCTGGTCACCAGTCACTTCAGGACAAGACAACACATAACTACTAGTGCCCAATGCAACAGCTCTAATGGTACACCAGTATGCGCTATGCTCTCTATATGCCAAATCATCAGCCCAAACTAGCTATTTTTCTCGCAGCAGAGCTTAAACAGTTCAGCACAGCTTAAGATAGATACATTCTGAAGCAAGCCAGCTTGACAGCGCCAAATCTGCATAGACACCACTAGTGCTAGGTGAATAATCAGTACACTATCCTACATCTAACTTAGAATTATGGGCCACCTCCTTCACGAGCAACAAAATTTCTTACACTCGTACTTTTAATTTCATTAAACACAACACTTGAAAACAATATCAAAAGGCCTCGCCAATTGCGATTTATCAAATTGCACATCACCATGTCTTTGCTCACACTAAATGTGGCAAACACACTTCCTGGTATATTTCGTGAGGATAAATACGGTATGTAATTCTTTCACTGGCATTGCGGCTAATTGCGCAGTCCTCTACTTTTATCGCCGTGGTTCGCAAAAAAAAAGTCTGAACAGGGATAAGAAATACAATTTTCCATGACCAGCAAACATGCTTGCTGTGACAGTAGCGATGTGACAAAATGCAAACTGCACACCACTCACAATTTCTCCGACCCTAGAACTATGGCGACGGCACTGCACAAAATCACTTAATACAAGACCTGTGATGCGACACCAAATCAATCATCAGAACATGAATGAACGGTATCCATTCAGTAAGCCGGCATATGTCTTTGCATCAACGACCTAACACACTATTTTAATATGCTCCGATCATACCGACAAGTCGACAAATCGTGTGGAATCCAAAGGGCAAAAGCTGCAGAACAACGATGTACCCGTAGACACCAGACATTAACACCTGGCCGGCCAATCTACGCTCGAAGACAGCACTCGAATTCAGCCACGGATTCAAATCGGCCCACAAACATATCCAGCAACCACTCGGCGGACTCCGCGCTCAGAAGGACTGCGCAAGTGCTCGCCTTACTCGCTGGGAGGGAGGGAGAGGGGAGGGGGGGGGGGGACCTCCCCACTAGCATCCTCACTTTCGTTACCAGTCCCCACCCCACAACAAGCCCCGTCCCCCATCAGTGATCTCGAGAGAATATCTTAATGGCCTCAAACCCGAGCGACATCACATGGCAGATCGAGCTATTGGCGCCAGGACTCCGAAAGTCGGCGCCAGTAATCTCGCCACCGCTGAGACATCAGGATTTGAACACAAAATACTGAAGGAATTCCCCTTTCCTTTGAACGTAGTGCAGGGATTCAACGTTGGTAGCTAGTACAGAATGCTTTCTCAAAACGAAGCTGAAAATGGAAACGTACATAGTTTAAATATGGGAATTAAAAATGTAGATTACGTCAAAACGTACTAATTATGCTATGGTAATGCTCAAATTCATAAAGGGAAAAGCATTTGTCTCACATATCAGTTTTAGTGATTAGGCATCCATCCACTTAAAAGGACACGACAAGCAGTTCGCTGGTCATGCTTGAACAATGGCCAATGCCGCAGCTTGATACGGTTTGAACGGATTAGATCTTCCAGTAAGATGGGGTTCGCACGATTTTAAATCAGCATGTTCCAAACCGTGGGATGGGTCGTACTGGTTGCTGTGTGCTGTTTTAGGCTCCTATGACTCCTATGACTTTCATGTGGATGTACCAAAGACTAAGCTTAAGTACCTCCTTTGCCGAAACCAAATCCAGAACTCAAAACATGCATTTCCAAAGCGCTTGCCTTGGTGACCACATAGTCTTCGAAATGTGTCACATTAAATGGATTGTCGTTTAGTTGCTGTCCTTGTGACCAACGGGTGACATAGGTTGTTGTCAATGTAGTGGAGTTCAGTCTGAAGACAGATTAGGAATGGGAGCTGAGTCAAGTCAGTCTAATACAAACCTTTCCATCTCTGCATAACTGCTGCAAACTACGTCACATTGAGCCTGCTTACTGTATTCAAGCTTTGGTATTCCTCTACAATTTTACCCCCCCCCCCCCCCCCCCCAACACTTCCCTCCATTAGCATATTAAAGTTTTCTTGATGTCTCACAATGGGTCACATCAAACGATCCCTTCTTTCATTCAAGTTGGGCACAAATTTCTTCTTTCTCCAATTTGCGTTCCAGTGCACCGTCACAAGGTATTTGATAAACCTATTTAATCTTCAACGATTTTGTCTAGCACCACATTTCAAAAGCTTCTATTTTTTTCTTACCTGAACTACGGGTCGTCCGGGTTTCACTTTTGCATACGCTACATTCGAAAATAATTCCTAACATAAATGTTCGATGCCAGGTTATTGTTAATTTTGTGAAACCCTTTTCTTCCTAATGATAGCCCGCATTTTATATGTTCTGTGCTTCAACCATTAACGGTGATTTTGGTGCCCAAACAGCAAAACTCAACTGTTGCATTTAGTCTAATTCCTTCATTACTGTATGTTTTAATTCGACTGCACACTAATACCTTTGTTTCTCTTTTGCCGGCCGGTGTGGCCGTGCGGTTCTAAGCGCGTCAGTTTGGAACCGCGTGACCGCTACGGTCGCAGGTTCGAGTCCTGCCTCGGGCATGGATGTGTGTGATGTCCTTAGGTTAGTTAGGTTTAAGTAGTTCTAAGTTCTAGTGGACTGATGACCTCAGTAGTTAAGTCCCGTAGTGCTCAGAGCCATTTGAACCATTTTTTTTCTCTTTTGTTTGTGTTGATCTTATAAACTTGTTTCAGAACACTATCTGTTCCGTTCAACTGCTCTTCCAAGTTCCGTACACCCTGTGACACAACTAAAATGTGGTCGGCAACCTCAGACATTATATTTCTGCTCTGAGAACTTTAATTCTGTTTCAGAATCTCGCTTTTCTGCTCAATGTGCAGACTGAAAAACATTGGAAGTAGGCTAGAATCTTACCTTCCATCTCAACCAACGCCTCGGTTTTATTTCCTTTGACACTCATGACTGCAGTTTGTCTCCCCTAACTAGTGGATAGCCGTGAATTCCCTTCATTGTATCCGCGGTAGCTTCAGAATTTCAAACAGTGCATTCCATTCAGCATTGTCAAAAACATTCTCCATGTTTACAAACATCATAAACGTAGATGAAATATCATCTAAGATATGTTTCAGGGCTAGTATTGCCTCCCATAGTCTTTTATTTCTTTGGCTTATACCACTATTTCCGTTCTTCAGTAAATAATTTTTGTCACTAGTTTGCAGCCATGACGTATTAAATTGCTAATACTGTAACGTTCGCAACTTTCACCACTTACCCTCTTTATATTTGAGATAATTATTTTCCTTGCCATCGTATGACGTAACAGAACATATACAATGATTTACCGGTTGCTGTATATACTTGACAGAGACACAGTGGCACCCGGTGTCGCTTCATGCGTATCTTCCACATCACTTCTGTAACCATGTGGCGCGTAGTTCTTCATAATTTGTGCTGTTTTTTGTTCCTCTGCACCAGAGTCACAATTGTCACATGAGAACACATCTCACTTCTTCGAGGTGTGTCCATATCGTCTTTGCCCCATTTCAATGAAGCTGCGTCTCGACCACTCGTGACGGGGAGGATCAAACCATGCAACTTCATCGTTGGTTTTAGATTAGGTGGGATTTCTGTGATGAATGTTCATTTCATCGCTCTTTCCATTTCTTGGTATTATAGAAAATGTCTGTGACTCGAAGATCGTGCCAACGTCGCTTGCATGACTTGAGACGTGTAGCTGGTGGATTATTTTGATATCAGAAAGGGAAAAGATAGAAATGCCAACCCCGGAACGGAAGAATATCTGACAAGGCCCTCATTGCACCATTCAGTCGTACATCTTAGTTGTATGTGTGGCGTTTTCCTACACAGCGGCACGATATTCGCAGCTGAGAGCACAAATGGAATTACAGAACTGCGTAGCGTGTTTTCAATTTCTCCTTGACTGTTTCTGGCTATCTTGTGGAGTAGCTGTACCCCATCAAGCATCATTAATAGTTTCGTGCAGTGTTTATTAAATGACTACCCGATCGAGGGTGAGACATAGATATTTAGGGACATAATCAAATAACATGTGTAACTTCCTGTGCGTCTCTTAGTTAAGGAGTTTGAACACTGTTCCCTTTGGTTTACTTGGGTTAAGATGGAGTCTCCATTTGCAAATTTATTCCTCCATATCGGTTCGGTCACTTTAGAGTGTACTTTGACGATGGTTCTCGTTTTTGTTCTGAGATTCTAATCAAAGTTCATCTGAATTCTGGATTTTCTTGGAAACAGAATGGGAGCCAAGGCTGATCCTTGATGAATGCCATTATTCTTCGATGTTCATTTGGTAGCTCATCCACTGAGAAAAACAGAACATTCGCTCGGAGAGCATTGAGAATACTACAACCTTGCGGCCTTAGGGTATTATTTCACTGCCTGTCTATCTGCTGTCTGTCTGACAGTTATTTATGAGCCCTTTTTCTCAGGGACGGGTAGTGGTCTCACTTATCAAAACTTATAGATGAGCTATCTACATACGTGCGGCCTGGTGGTATAGCGATGAAACGCACTCTGGAAACCGAGAGGTCGCGCTATCGATCTCAGTCAGAACACAGATTTTCAAGTCTTCGTTTTAATTTAGCCTTCATCGTTCAACGACAGGAGGAATCACCAGAATCAACACCTGGCTTGGGTTTCACCTTAAAAAGTAAGTCCCTTTCCCTATTCAGATGACTGGGGTAGCTTTGAAACACACACGTCGCAGAAACGGCATCCAATATAAAGACTTGCAACAGGCCATTTAATCACATGAAATTATTATTGTTATCTGTATACATAACTAAGTTTGTGTGGAACACACCGAGTGCTAGACTTACACGTTCTTGTTGTCGGTTTTCTTTCAACATTCCGTGTTCTTTTAATCGGTGTACCGCTACGCATTAAACAGTTATAACTGTTTGTAATCACTACATTCATTTTGAATATCCTCTCAGTGTTTGCCTGTTTATTTAGCATTAATGCGCAGATCGATGGTAATAAAGGGGAGGTGGCAGGCATGGTACAAAAAACCTTCAGTCAGTGCCGAAACTGGCAGTCCCCTGAGGGAACGGTGTTTTCTCATCTCGACAGGCCACAAGGGCAGACTTGATCACCACCACTTCCATCAATAAGAGCCGGAGGATCGTTCTTGGTTCGTCTTTGGAGAAGCCCTACTCCTACCCTCGTCTCCCCTCTACTCTTCCCGGCCTGCCCCGGGCGACACGTTCACGTTCGCCGGACGCCAGATTTACTTTGTCCGAAGTGAACTTGGCCCGGGCTCCTCTCCGCGCTGTTCCGACAAAACACTTGATTTAGGTCCGAGCGGGCCAGCTGCAGCACTCGGGGGTTAACGCTCGCTGCCTCCTCAAAGAGAAAACGCCACTGCGAAGACCTAGTATTACGGGCTTCGCAGGAACAGCACTGACCCTTATCACAGACCTCAGATATGCTGTTCCTCAAAACAAGGGCTTCCTGTAGCAACTATCGTATATTGTGCTTCTTCTGTCTACCGTACTTTATTTATCTCTTTCTTTCTTTCCTTCTTCCTTCCTTTACAGCAGCTATTCTTATAAGGATTTCCCCCTTCATAAACGTGGGGATGCTGTAAAAACGACAAGCGGTCTATACAACCAAACTTTTATAGGGAGGACACCTTAGACATTCGCACTACACTGGTAACCAAAGGGCTTGAATTTTCTGCGGCAGTTCTTGCTAGACATAAGACCATAGTTTCATGGCTTCATTGTCTCTCTGTTCACTCTTGTGAATCTAATGAGTTTTCATGATACGAAAAGCAGAAGACGAGTGTGGCTATTTGGGTACCAAAATGACTGATGGCGGCAGAAGAAATTAGGATGTAAAATGCATACTCGCAATAACAAGGAATGCATTTGCAAAAACAGACATAATGTCTTAGGGGATAGCAGCAATCAGTGATTTTATAATGTTACTTAAAATCCGTCTTGAATGCAAAGTTTTTTATTCATATGACCGTTTTCGGTTCATTCAGAACCATCTTCAGAACTGATGTTTCAGTTACAGGAGTAACCCGTCCAAATCCAGCAACTTTCACATGCTATATCACATGTGACATAGAATGTGAAAGTTTCTGGATTTGGACGGGTTACTCCTGTAACTGAAATATCAGATCTTAAGATGGTTCTGAATGAACCGAAACGGGTCATATGAATAAAAAATTTGCAATCAAGACGGATTTTAAGTAACATTATAAGGAATGCATTTCCAAAAAAGAGAGATTCATTAACAATGAATACAAATTTAAGTTCCGGGAGGTATTTTCTGAAGGTATTTGCCTGGTGTATAGCCTTACACGAAAGTGAAACGTGGGCAACAAGTAGGCCACATCAGAATAATTTAAAGATTTTGAAATGTGCTGCGAAATATAGCTAAAGGCTAGGAGGATAGATTGAAGAACTAATGATGAGGTATTGAATCCAGATGGGTGAAAAAGAAAGTCGTGGCACAACTAAAATCGGTCGATAGGACACATACTGCGAGATTAAAGAATAGTCTGTACAGTAATGTGGGGATTTGTTGGGATAAAAACTCTAGAAAGAGACCAAAACTTATGTACAGTAAGCAGGTTGGAAATGATGTAATCTGCAGTACTTACGCAGTGACGGTGAGGTCTGTACAGAACAATGTTCAGACTGAAAGCTACTGCAGCAACGGCGAATTTTCAAAAATATTTAATGAAATTAATTTCGGAGGGTGTAGGTATTCCGAAATATGTCTTGAGAGCGATCTAGTCGCGAAACTGGACCTTTCTTCGTTTCAGATGATATGTAAAACGAAATTTTAAAAAATTTCTTTTTGTTAAAGTCATTGTGGAATTTTCGAATCGTCATGTGACGTGACTATTCAATACGATGCAGCTCCTTCCACATGAAACATATATTGTGGAAGTTCCGTTAATGTCAGATTTAGGTTCTTTGCCGTCCCGTAGTTGCTTTATTATTATTATTATTATTATTATTATTATTGTGTCAATAGTCTATACAATTAACATAAAGGCTGTTGCTTTTATACCACACGGGTTTCATTTTCTTTTATTTAGCGCTAATTTTTTTAGATCTTGGTATCATACATGAGTCGCCACGGAATGCTGTGCCGTTGCCTTCGTACATCAGGGTGCCCGATTTTCGGGGATTGTAACCACATTTGACGTAAACACTTAACATTCGAATTTTTCTCTCTTTTTTTTAAAAAAAATGCTTGTGTTGGTTGTGTGTTTACCGTCTACAGTATCATTCATTAACTCTCGCAACAAATGCATATCCATGAAGTTTTGAATAGAATGACCAACACTATGTAACATATTTGTAATGTGGAAGTCTTTCCACTTTTCCAATGCTTTCTCGGCAGATACTTGTTTCTCAAGTGTAGTGAACATCTGCCACTTGCCACTTTCAAACTATAGTGAATTCAGTAACTGGAGTTACTCATCCTGCATCTTTCAGGAGGACGTTCATATACGTGTAGTTTTTGCTTTCATTATTAATCATTATTTGGTTAAAATTGAGGCCTTATTATCAGAATACTTCCGTCTCAGTCTTGCCTTCAGGAGATTAGTGATTAGAGTGGAACCTGTCTTGGATAACAAGCTTGCAACAAAGCAGTTTCGTAATGTGATGTGAATCGGCAATCACATTCAAATATATCTTCTTATCGGTCCATCATTTTATCGAATCAAATTTTATTTGAATTTTTTTAAAAACTAATTCGTCCGAAGGTTTGGTCGAAATGACAGATATGCAACTAATCTCTAAAACACGATTTAGATGCTGTTAAGGTTGACAGTAGATTATAAGTGTCCTGCCTGCAGATAGGCATCTGAAACCTCCTTCTCTGTCAGCAGACATGCTACCCTCACAGTCGCCAACTCAGTCCCGTAAGACAAATCTGAGAGCCAATAATATCACGGAACAGAAGAACGTCGTAAGAAATGCTCCATTTCAATTCCATTCTTTCACACATGAAAGTTTTCGGCAATGAAATCTGTGTTTATAGCGCTTTACCTATAATAATGGATACTCACCACCAACCTGTCTTGGCACTTCCTTTTTACCAACAATATTTTCAGTGTGCTGTATTCACACAAGCCAAGATAATTTATATTGATCGGCTCTAATTTCACTGTCTTAAAAAATCCTTCATTCACTGCAAACAGTCTTAGAACACAAGCATTTACTAACCTATTCTTGCAAATAAATAAAATTGTTGAAAATGTAATTAATACTGTAGGAAAGTACTGATTAATACCAAGTGGATGGAGAGGAAAATAAATAAACACTAGAATAAAAATGGCCCCAAGTACTTTTGGCACAGTTAACTTCGAAATTTTAGATTCAGTGTGTATGTCTAGCTTTAATTTATTGCAGTGAGACTGGAGCTTTTTGCGAACTCTACTATAATACTAAAAGCGGCTTAGCGAAGAGTTGACAGATGTGTGTTAATTACTAGGCGAGACTGGAAAACCAACAAATGGATCAGAAAGAAGATAAAGTGGAAGATATAATTATATCGGTAGTGAAAATGAGATAGAGGTCTGTGTGACATGTAGGCAGGATAATGTATGATAGCTGGACCAAGGAAGTTCTTTACTGGATTCCAATAGGTAAGAAGAGATCGCTACGAGAACCTACGGAAGGTGGGTACGTGACATCTAAAAAGATTCATGTGGCTGAAAGTTGCAATACATTGGAAAACTTTAGAGAGGATATATGTCCAGCAGTGAATGGCAGTTCGCTGTTCGTGAAGATAAAATAGATTTTAACCCTCAGAAACATTAATTTTTCTCTCGGATTGGGAATCATCATTCTAGACAGCCTGATGAGTTACATTCTTCAGCGGTATAGCGAACAGAAGTGAAGAGTGATAATTTGAAGCGCCGCTGGACGCAGTATATGATATCGTCTGCTATGCATTCAGGACAACATGAATGTTACGCACTTTACCATCAAGTTTCTGAGATAAGGACTCTCTTACGTAACTTTACATCCTATGTTTTGGTAGGACCACGCCTGGTCACCAGTGTGTGGAATGTCAACTTAGGAAACACACGTTTCCACTGCTCCTTGACCTGCACGTTCTTCACAATGTCTTGGATACACTTGTTTAGTAACATAATCGTCTCTGACCTCCGTGAAACCCTGTTGATGGACATCCCCAATCTGTGTTACGAAATTTGATTGCAAGACGAAGGTGCTTTGCACTATATTGAATAATGTGTTTACCTGATAAGATCAGTCGGTACAGAAGACGATCTATAAATTTGCACTGTCGTCTTCTTATGAAAGCATTCATTTATTTGCTAAGATCGTTATGTTAACACATACGTGGATTACTAGTTTCGACAATATAAATTGCCATCTTCAAGTCTATAAAGGAAAGTATGCCGAAGTTAGAGGCTTAAGGCAATGGAAAACACAATGGGACACACACAAACCTCAATGACAAAAAGTTACATAGCCATAAAACCTGGTAGTGGTTTTTACATCGCACAATAATTTAAATCTCTCTGTGACAATAACATAACAATCTTTGGCTTACGTGCCTCCATATCAGCTGAATTTGGGACTTGTTATCTTAAAGCACGTTGTGTGACAGAGTGGTTTAAATGACAGCATGATGTGACTGCCAGTACCCGGTTTTATGGGCAAGAAATTTTCTGTAATTGAGTTTTTGCGTACATTCTACTGTGTTTTTGTATTACTTTAAGCCTGTAACTACGGCACATTCTCTTTTATAGAGCTGAAGAAGCTCGTAATCCATTAATGTTTTAACATAGCGATCTTGGCAAATAAAAGTTTTCATAACAAGACAGCAGTACATACTGAATTCCCGTTATCAAAGACAATGTCCAACTTGTATCCTTAATTATTATGATTATCATGCACGCAATCAGTGACAAAAACAACGTAACAGATAATTTTTTGGTCATAGTGTGGCAGTTTTGACAAGCAATAGTACACTCATGAGCATCTGAATTTCAGACGTCTGTTTTATGGGTTGGAACACCGAAGGGAGAAGCTCGGCGAGTCACGTTATTGGGTTGTCAGCAAAATGCTCGCTGTTGGCGTGGTAGCCGAGCGTAAGACTGCCTGCACTTTGACATCAGTGCATTGGGTCGTGGGTTCCTGACACGTGGAAAACTCCGAGGTAACTTACGAACTGTGCTTCCCAAGTGCCATTATGTGTAATGAGTGTCTTCAGGAGCTCGATCTACTGAAAAGCTTCGACCCCAGAATCAACACCAGTGTGTAACAGCTGTGAGGACCCATGGGAATAAAAGAAGAGATATCATTGTGCGTAGAGAGTCTTGTAGACTTTTTTGTCTCGCTCAACAACAGAAGAGTATAAAGCTGGCAGCAAGTAGACTCGGCTATGCACTGTACAGTGGATTGTACTTTATAGACGTACATGTAGGTAACGGAGTAAATGACTCTAGTAAAATTCTTCCATTTACGTTCTACTGTTCTTCTGTATACAGTAATGAGACAAATATTTTGTTGATTCCGCAAGAAGAGTCCCATAGGGGAACACTAAATAGCTTACATTAGATCATTAGATACCCATGCGCATGTTAAGCAGTCCGTGTAGATTCTCACAAGATACTCGGTAACTAACTCAGGCTTGACTGTACAGCTGCGTGTAACACGGACGATACCTGGTGAAATTTGGTACAACAGAGTAACCTGTACCTTGTCTACAATCTCCTAAGGCAGTAACACGGCTGCTGGTATACTCAGTTTGCCTACGGAGCAGATGGATAATGGTGACATCATAAGCTGTACTAGACGATAATAAGATGAACCTTGTTAACTGATATCACGCTGCTTCCCGTAGCAACGCTACAGCCAACGCCAGCTTGTTTGAATCCCAGGGCAACTAATCTGAGCAGACGCTCTCGTGGGACAGAATGACATCTGATGATCACCAACATAAGCAAATAAAAATTCGTCAATGTGCGCTCCAAAATAATTGTGCCTTCCACATGCAATGCAATCCACAGGCGCCAAAGACGGCAGTGCATAAACATCACATGATAACTGGCGTCTCCTTTTATCAAGATACTTGGAGTGAACAACTTTCCAATTTTCTCTGCTCTGAATTCAGGTAAAGTTTACTGATTACTTCATTCATCTGTACCATACCTTCCGTTGAAGCAGTCCTGTTTTGTGTATTTTTGTTCAAGCGGAAAAAACTGGAATACGGCAACGGCACAAAATTCTTTGTAGTAGTCGATGAATCTCAAATTGAAATTCATTTCGGTTAAGTGAAGTTTTATAATGAAAATTACTTTATTCTCAGGAGTAGAGAATAGACAGCTGAACTTAGCGTTGCCGTACGTCTCAAAAAGAATGGCGTTCAAGAACAGCAACCACTAATTAAAGCCCCGAAAACAGCACAGTAAGTTTTAAGAGCATTGACTGTTAAATTTGTAGCAAATATCTGACACCATAGAGTCAAATACGAAGGCTGAGTCGAGAAAGGCCTAAGTTTTATTTTGTGGAAAGTTCAAGCCATTGAAACTATGCTTTGGGCAAATGATAACACGCAGGGAGGCATTTAATGATCATCAATGTCATCTGTAGACATGCGGCATAAGAAGTCACCCTCATTCTGCCAACGTGCAACTCAAAGAGGGAGCAGGAGCGGATAGAGGTCAAGGGCCCTCGCTTTCCCTTGGGTTGGAAACTGTCCTTAAAAGCCAGAAGAATAAGCAATGATCAACGGCATGAGCATGCAGAAAGCGGTGGAAACCACTGTTTTAGAAACTTGTAATTTGTATCCACAGGACTTACGGCCAGTAACTGAAAAAGTGTCATGATCATCTCTCCTTTAGCAGAACATTCCGAAATAGTCCCCATTCGGATTGCCGGAGGGGAGTGCCAAAGGGGAGTTGGCCACGAATAAAATGAATGGTCAACGACGGGATAACATTTTGCGAGTCGGAGGATGGAACGTCAGAGGGCTGAATGTGGTAGGAATGGTAGAAATTCTTAAAAGGGAAATGCAAATACTCATTCTAGATATAGTGGAGGGCTCAGTGAAATGAAATGGAAAGAGGACAAGGATTTCAGGTCAGAGGAATATAGCTAGGTTAAAATCAATAGCAGTAAAATGTTGTATAACTGGAGTAGGATTCGTTATGAATAGTAACGTAGGGCAGGGAGTGAGCTACTGTGAACAATTCCGTGATAGTTCAGGTATACATGCCAATGTCGCAAGCAGCAGATGAAGAGACAGAGAAAGTACTTTAGGATGTTGAACGAGTAATTCAGTATGTAAAGGGAGATGAAAACCTAAAAGTTTTGGGGTTTTGAACGCTACTGCAGGAGAAGGAATATAAGAAAGGGTTACGGAAGAATATGCACTTGCCAGTTGAAAGGAGAGAGGAAAGAGACTAATTGAATTCTACAGTAAATTTAAAATGGTAATAGCGAATAACCTGTCCAAAATCACAAGACCCAGAGAGACAGGAGCGGTATAGCTGGATTACATCATGGGATACAGAGATTCTGAAATCAGTGTTAGATTGCAAGGCTCACCCAGGAGCGGATACAGACTCAGATCACATTGTAGTAGTGATGAAAAGCAGGCTGAAGTCTAAGAGAATGGCCAGAAACAATCATTGTGGTAGGAAGTTGGATACTGAAGTACTGAGGATTGTCGAGACGCGTTTGATTCTCGCTAAAGACGTAGATAATGTGAGAAGGAACAACAGAGTAGGCAGTTCAGTTGAAGAGGAATGGACGTTTGTAAAGAGGGCAGTCACAGAAGTTGGAAAGAAAAACATTAGTGCAAGGAAATAACTGCGAAGAAACCCTGGGTAACAGAGAAAATACTTCAGATGATCGATGAAAGAGGAAGAAGAAAGGAATACAGCAATCTAAATCCCACAGGAACGAAATCAGTAGCCAGGACTAAATGGATGCAGGAAAGGTGTGAAGAAAATGAAATATACAGGGTGTTACAAAAAGGTACGGCCAAACTTTCAGGAAACATTCCTCACACACAAATAAAGAAAAGATGTTATGTGGACATGTGTCCGGAAACGCTTAATTTCCATGTTAGAGCTCATTTTAATTTCGTCAGTATGTACCGTACGTTATCATGATTTCATACGGGATACTCTACCTGTGCTGCTAGAACATGTGCCTTTACAAGTACGACACAACATGTGGTTCATGCACGATGGAGCTCCTGCACATTTCAGTCGAAGTGCTCGTACGCTTCTCAACAACAGATTCGGTGACCGATGGATTGGT
This sequence comes from Schistocerca piceifrons, assembly GCF_021461385.2. NCBI lineage: Eukaryota > Metazoa > Arthropoda > Insecta > Orthoptera > Acrididae > Schistocerca > Schistocerca piceifrons. Next base: position 953,892,673 of record NC_060138.1, read on the forward strand.
AGAGGCGGACCAATTCCATGGCCTCCACGCTCTCCTGACCTCAACCCTCTTGACTCTGATTTATGGGGGCATTTGAAAGCTCTTGTCTACGCAACCCCGGTACCAAATGTAGAGACTCTTCGTGCTCGTATTGTGGACGGCTGTGTTACAATACGCCATTCTCCAGGGCTGCATCAGCGCATCAGGGATTACATGCGACGGAGGGTGGATGCACGTATCCTCGCTAACGGAGGACATTTTGAACATTTCCTGTAACAATGTGTTTGAAGTCACGCTGGTACGTTCTGTTGCATTGTGTTTCCATTCCATGATTAATGTGGTTTGAAGAGAAGTAATAAAATGAGCTCTAACATGGAAAGTAAGTGTTTCCGGACACATGTCCACATAACATATTTTCTTTCTTTGTGTGTGAGGAATGTTTCCTGAAAATTTGGCCGTACCTTTTTGTAACACCCTGTATATAATACAGGGCGCAAAATGCTATTTACAATTTGTATAGAAACCAGATGGCATTTATAAGAGTCGAGGCACATGAATCCGAAGCAGTGGTTGGGGACGGAGTGAGACAGGGTTGTAGCCTATCCCCGATTTTATTCAGTCTGTATATAGAGCAAGCAGTAAAGGAAACAAAAGAAAAATTGGGAGCAGGAATTAAAATCCACGGAGAAGAAATAAAAACTTCGAGGTTTGCAGATGATATTGTAATTCTTTTTGGTTTGGTTTGGTTTGCTTTGAGGAGGAGACCAGACAGCGAGGTCATCAATTTCATATGATTAGGGAAGGAAGTCGGCCGTGCTCTTTCAAAGGAACCATCCCGGCATTTGCCTGGAGCGATTTAGGGAAATCACGGAAAACTTAAATCAGGACGGCCGGACGCGGGATTGAACCGTCGTCCTCCCGAATGCGATTCCAGTGTGCTAACCACTGCGCCACGTCACTCGGTTGTAAGTCTGTCGGAGACAGCAAAGGACCTGGAAGAGCAGTTGAACGGAATGGACAGTGTCTTGAAAGGAGGATATAAGATACACACCAACAGAAGCAAAACAAGGATAATAGAATGTAGTCAAATTAAATTTGGTGATGCTGAGAGAATTATATTTGGAAATGAAACACTTAAATAGTAAGTGAGTTTTGCTATTTAGGAAGCAAAATAACTGATGATGGTCGAAGAAGAGGAGATATAAGTGTCATGAAGTCTTTTCTGAAAGTATTTGTACGGTGTGTAGCCACGTATTGAATGAAACATGGACGACAAATACTTTAGACAAAAAGAGAACAGAGGCTTTCGAAATGTGGTGCTACAAAAGAATGCTGAATATTAGATGGGTAGATCATTTAACTAATGAGGAGGTACTGAACAGAATTGGAGAGAAGAGGAATTTATGGCACAACTTGACTAGAAATAGGGATTGGTTGGTACGACATGTTCTGAGGCATCAAGGGATCACCAATTTAGTATTGGAGGGCAGCGTGGAGGGTAAAAATCGTAGAGGGATATCAAGAGATGAATACACTAAGCAGATTCTGAAGGATGTTCGTTGCAGTAGGTACTTGCAGACGAAGACGCTTGCACAGGATACAGCAGCATGGAGAGCTGCTTCAAACCAGTCTCTGGACCGAAGACCACAACATCAAATATGTATAAAAGACGAAATAATCTTCGGTGAAATTAAAGCAATGGTGGTAATAATGAGAGTGCAATGGGAATTCCATTGTTAAACGCTGAGGAGAGGGAAAACGTGGAAAGATTACATGATTACACTGAAGGGCCTCTTTGAGGAGGACTTGTCTAATGAAGTGGCAGAAGAATTTGTCGTCGATATGGCAGAAACAGGGGATCCAGAATTAGAGACGGAATTTAAAAGAGCTATGGAAGAGCTGAGATGATCTAAGGCTCAGTGGACAGATAACATTCCATAGAGGACATAGAAAGCAGACTAGCATAGGCAGACATGGGATTCCTGGCGAAGAGAAGTCTACTGGTACCAAACTTAGGCCTTAATTTGAGGAAGAAATTTCTGAGGATGTACGTTTGAGCACAGCATTATGTGGTAGTGAACCATGGACAGCGGAAAAGCCGAAACAGAAGAGCATCGAAGCCTTCGAGATGCCTCCGCAGAATCAACGAAGAGATATAAAATACTGAAAATCAGAAGAGACAGGATGATAGAACATTTGTTACAACATGAAGGAGTTGCGTCCATGGCACTACAAGGAGCGTAAATACAATAGAGGAAGACAGAGATTTGAATACATCCAAAAAAAATTTGATGACGTAGATGCAAGTCTACTCTGAGATGAAGAGGTTAACCAAGAAGAGGAATTTGTGTAAGGACGCCTCAGATGACCGAAGACTCATAAACTAATGTTTAATCCTCTTAACTTTCTTGTCAGTCGAAATTCTGAAGCAAGTATTTATTTTTAAAAGACTGGAAAGCATCCAAACACTTTTGAATGTGCGAGAACAGTGATATGATGCTTGCTAATGGTTGCTCGCAGTAGTACAATTGTAAGTATTGTATCTGACCTTCTGTCGATACCGTTCAAGTTGGGGCTTAGAAGAAATCTTAGTAGCCATAGCCTGTCTTCGTGCCGCATAACAGTAATGAACCTGCTGTGAGAGCTCCAAGTGGCGGTTGCCTTGCCTTGGAATACGAGAATTTTTCTTCGGCTACTTTTGCGGAAAGTTTCAGTGACAACATCGACATGTATATATGTACTCGTCTTTTCAAAAGATTTTTCATAAGGTCAAAAAGTACACCGGTCCATTAAGAAAATCATACATGCTACAGTATCTCTATTGGTACAAGGGCTAAAGGGATTAAACGCAGCAATATGTGCCACTCGGCGTACTGTCATTTGCCTGAAACTGAGTGTCGATGTCCTGAACCATCCATTACGAAACTGATGTGCCACGTCTCAGCAAATCATGCCTTCGGCTTCCTACGACACACATTTCAAATACCCAACGGTAGTTACAGTTTGATATTTATTTAGTGTTCTGCAACACCACGTCAGTTCATAGACACCGAGATCATGAGAAACAGAATACAGGTTCGCAATGACAGGTCACTGCCTCGGAACTATCGCATAAACCATCACATACCCGTTTCACTGAAGCAGGAAAGCAGCTGTAATGCTGGTAGGAGACAAAGGTGGCGTCTTGTATCACCTACTGCTGGAACTGTTGAACACGGGCGGTTCAGAGAGCGGGCTTTGAAATATTGAAGAGTAAAGCCACGGCTGTCGCTGTACGATACACGGTCGTCTGCAAATATCCAACAATTTTTAGTTACATGTGGAGATCCCTGATATCTGTAGTGGGACGGACTACAAACATTCGAGAATTAAGACTTTTTAACAGTGGTTCTATTGTGTTTTTCTTTTCTTTCATGGCACTAGTTCAGTACATAAACTTACAGCTGCTCATTGCTGATGTATTGGTTACATGACGCTCGAGCAAGTCTACTGACGCCGATTTTTAATTCACTTGTTGGTTGTAGGTCCACTGTTTGCAAACAGGGACCACTGAAAGCGGTCGGATTTACGTAAGTGGATACAGACACACAGATGACGGTGTTATCATTATTTTTCGCTCTGATTCGTTTGTCAATTAGTTTTATTATATTTATAGACTTCTTGGACAGTGAATCTTTAGTCATTTTCTCACGTAACAGACAATTGGGCAAATCATTTTCGACATTTGAGAAATAAGATATTTAAGTACCTATCTAGCTGTGAAAGAGGCTTCAATGAAAACCCGAGTTTATTGTATGTTTCAGAGGAATGTGACTTTATAGATTCTGAGGGCCGATATACCGGCTAATCAAAAAGTCAGTATAAATTTGAAAACTGAATAAATCACGGACTAATGTAGATAGAGAGGTACAAATTGACACACATGCTTGGAATGACATGGGGTTTTATTAGAACCGAAAATGAAAATACAAAAGTTCAAAAAATGTCCGACAGATGGCGCTTCATCTGATCACAATTGCAATAATTAGCATAACAAAGTAAGACAAAGCAAAGATGATGTTCTTTACAGGAAATGCTCAATATGTCCACCATCATTCCTCAACAGTAGCTGTAGTCGAGGAATAATGTTGTGAACAGCACCGTAAAGCATGTCCGGAGTTATCGAGAGGCATTGGCGTCGGATGTTGTCTTTCAGCATCCCTAGAGATGTCGGTCGACCACGATACACTTGAGACTTCAGGAACCCCAAAGCCAATAATCGCACGGACTGAAGTCTGGCGACCTGGGAGGCAAAGCATGACGAAAGTGGCGACTGAGCACACGATCATCACAAACGACGCGCGCAAGAGATCTGTCAGACATTTTGTTTTTCTTTGGTTCTAATAAAACCCCATGTCATTCCAAGCATGTGTGTCAATTTTTACCTCTCTATCTACATTATTCCGTGGTTTATTACGTTTTCAAATTTATACTGACTTTTTGATTACGCGGTATGTAAACATACCTTTTGTCAACATTTGCTAACTATTTGTCTAGATTGACGTTTTTTTTAAACTGTCCAAATCTCTTGCATAAAGAGAACTGCCTTTATTTCGTGTTTCCTAGTTAAAAGAATACGAGATTTGTAACTACATGGGCGTACTGAAAACTAGTGCTTCAGTATTTTACATGGAAAACTGATAAAGTATTTTAAATAAAACAAAGGTTTTTAACATTCTACATCTTTCTACTTCACGTATCCACATGTACATGTCAACATAATCACCCTGGCGACGTACACATTTCTCCCAACGAGAGACGAGTCTTTTGACACCGTCTCTGTGCAATTGTTGACGGAGCCACAATCGCCTCTACTCGCACTGCTTCGATACTATCAAAGTGAAGTCCTCAGAGTTTTTTAAGTTTCGGAGATGAATGAAAATCGGATAGCGCCAAGTCGGTATTACATTGAGGATGATCGATGAAAAAGAAACCAAGACGTCGCTGCAGATATCGCAGCTACCGTGCTCCATGCGTGGACGAATTGGAAACTCGATTACAGCGTGCTGTTTATCGCGCAGCGACATACATTGAGGTTACACAAGTCACGGCAGTAGTATCGCGTGAAAGTGCTGTAAAAAGACAAACATTGTAGAGACTGCAATTTGTACTCAGGTGATTCATGTGAAAAGGCTTCCGACATGCTTGTGGCCTTAGGCCGGGAAGTACACACTTCTAACGCGGAATCGTAGTTGGAGCTAGACGCATGGGACATTCCATTTCGGAAATCGTTGTGGAATTCAATATTCCGAAATCCACTGTGTCAAGAGTGTGCCGAGAGTATCAAATTTCAGGCACTACTTCACGCGAAGGGCAACGTAGGGGCCAACGGCCTTCACTTAATGACCGAGAGCAGTGTCACTAAAGCGTGCGACTCTCCTTGGAGGTGAGGCCACCGAAGAGAAAAATCTTCCGCCGTCGATCACTACAAAAATGATAGGAAACTACGTCGATATCCTCATGGATGGCCGACCAGCCCAAGCTCTTGTTAACTCTGGAGTATCGTATTCAGTCATTTCGGAGAAGTACCGTCGCCAGTTGCAGAAAACGGTATTCGTCGACAGGAAAACATCTCTGCTGAAGGTGCCTAATGCCAAATATGTAAAACCTTCAGGAAGATGTACCATTTGTGTTCGTATAAGTGGCCATACACAGCCCATAGAATTCATAGTCTTACAAGAGAGTAGTCATGACGTCATTCTCGGATGGGACTTTTTGAAAGCTCCTCAGGCAATTATAGATTGTGGTAGATCGAAGACTATGCTAGATGAGATGAGATACTGTGGACAGAAAGATGTGCATCCGAGTGTGTGGAGGCTATATGTGCTGGATGAAGTGATCGTTCCTACAGTCAGCGCTAGAAAGGTAACAGACGTGTCATGCCATGCATCAACCCATGGATCTTGTAATGGAATGTAAGAGAAGCATACCATTGAAGAATAACTTGGTCATCCCCGCCTCTGTCGTCTCGTTTAGGAACCGATTTGGTGAATTGTGGGTAGTTAACTGTCGCCGAGAACCACAAATCCTTCCAAGACGTATGTGCGTACCAAGCGTTGAGCCGTTAATTGAAGAACAGCTGAGCGACATAGAAACCTCCCATGCCGAATCTGTGGGCGAAATTAGCGCTACCACTACGAGACAAGATCTTCTAGCTCGACTACCAGCAGATCTCACTAAGGAACAACTACACAAAGATACCAGCGGGTATGGGATCGGTGCTGTCATGGTGCAAATTTCGGACGGAAAGGAGAAGGTTATAGACTATACTTCTAGGACACTTACAAAATCCGAGAGAAAATACTCAACTACAGAAAGGGAATGTCTTTCTGTGAGCTGAGTCCTGTGCAGATTTCGACAGTATCTTTATGGAAGACCATTAACAGTTGTTACTCACCATGATTCACTTTATTGGTTGACATGTATTAAGGATCCAAGAGGACGACTCGCCAGGTGGGCACTACGTCTTGAAGAGTGTGACATTACCATAGTGTACAAAAGTGGAAGAAAACACCAAGATGCCTGCTGTCTCTGAAGAAACCCTTTGCAAGACCATCAAAACTTTGATGAAGATAGTGACTGCCATTCTTCAAGAGTTCTCTGAATGCATCAATCCACAGGTGAAGAGCAAATGAGACAAAGCGACGTTTAGGCACCGAATTAGCACTGGAGACCATCAACAAAAAAGTCAGAGAATATACCATGTGTCAGCAACGGAATGTCGAATAATTCGCGACAAGGTAGAGAAAATGATGAAGAATGACATCATTCAGCCTTCGAAGAGCCCATGGCCGTCACCAGTGGTTCTCGTCAGGAAGAAGGATGGCAGTTGGCGCTTTTGTATTGATTTCAGGAAGCTTAATGAGACAACTAAATAGGATGTTTACCCTCTTCCACGAACTGACGATAAAATAGATTGTCTGAAGGGGGCTAAGCTTTTCTCAACGATGGACATGTACTCGGGATAGTGGCAAATCGAAGTAGACGAGGCTGATCGTGAGAGAACTGCATTCATCGCCCTTGAGAGCCTGTATGAGTTTAAGTCACCTGAAGTGGACGATGTGTCTTTGTTATTTAGATATCCTTATAGTGTTCTCTGAGACATTTGATGACCATATTAAAAGACAGGGCCGTTCTTAAGTGTCTCCAACAAGGCAAACTGAAACTTAATCAGAGAAAGTGTCTCTTTGGAGCAAAAGAAATCAAAATACTAGGACATCTTGTGTCAAACAAAGGTAAGCGACCAGACAAAGAAAAGGTGAGATCTATAACGGAATTTCCTATTCCTAAAACAATTAGAGATGTGAGAAGCTTCCTCGGATTATGTTCTTATTACCGTCGTTTTATCAAAGACTTTTGTATCAAAGCCAGACCACTGCAAGAGTTGTTAAAAGCTGATTCTAAATTTATCTGGGGTGGTGCTCAACAAGATTCTTTCGATGTGCTGCGAAAAGCTCCGACGACCGACCCTGTACTTGGGTCTGTATGATGAGAGAGAACTTACAGAACTACACGAAGATGCCAGCGGGTATGGGATCGGTGCTGTTATGGTGCAAATTTCGGACGGAAAGGAGAAGGTTATAGACTATGCTTCTAGGACACTTACAAAATCCGAGAGAAAATACTCAACTACAGAAAGAGAATGTCTTTCTGTGATCTGAGCCATGTGCAGATTTCGACAGTATCTTTATGGAAAACCATTAACAGTTGTTACACACCATGATTCACTTTATTGGTTGACATGTATTAAGAATCCAACAGGACGACTCGCCAGGTGGGCACTAAGTCTTGAAGAGTGTGACATTACCATAGTGTACAAAAGTGGAGCAAAACACCAAGATGCCTGCTGCCTCTGAAGAAACCCTTTGCAAGACCATCAAGACTTTGGTGAAGATAGTGACTGTCTCGCTGCACTCCAGGATCTCTCCGCTGAGCAGAAGAAGGACGCCAAGATATCTCAAATTATACTTGCCTTAAATTAGTCAGAGGATGCGAAAGGACTAGAAAAACTTTGATTCGTTTGGAAAGAGGTGGCTACCAGTGATCCCTAAACGCATGCGCTTAGATGTTCTACAGAAATTCCATGACACACCTGAGGCCTGACATTTACGATTTTTTAGGACATACGGTAGAATCCGCAAGAGAATTTTCTGGCCAGGTTTATTTAGGAGTGTCCGTCACTATGTGTAACACTGTCGAGAGTGCCAGAGGAGAAAGGTAGTTCCTCAGAAACCACATGGCCGACTCATACCAATTCCACCAGACATAAAGCCTTTTCAGCGTATTGGGATTGACCTCCTCGGACATTTTCCAACGTCTGCTAGTGGCAATAGATGGATTATTGTTTGCACTGATTATCTGACGCGCTATGCCATTACAAAAGCCGTGAAAACAGTCGAAGCATCCGAGGTAGCCAAATTCATCATGGAAGTCATTATATTAAAACACGGTGCCCCATGGTCGTTAATTACGGATCGAGGGAAACTTTTTCAATCGTATGTTGTGACAGAGATTAACCGTTGGTGCAACATTACTCATCACATGACGACTGCCTACCATCCCCAAACTAAGGGGCTTTCTGAACGCCTTAATAGGACTTTGGCCGACATGCAATCAACGTTCGTCAATGTTGAGCAGAGGAACTGGAGTGTGGTGCTACCTTTCGTGACGTTTGTCTACAATACCGCCAAACAAGACACCACAGGATTTACGCCATTTTTGCTGGTGCATAGGCGTGAGGCGACTACGACGATGGACACTGTGCTTCCGTTACATCTTGATGATGTGAACGACGACTACACCGGCCAGGTGTTAACCAGACTGAGGAATCTCGGCAGTTGCCTCGACTCCGCACGCTGCAGGCTCAAGGCAATGATCGCCGAAGATATGACGCGAGCCACCGCCCTGTTGTCTACCAGACTGGTGACCTCGTCAGGATCTTCATTCCTGTTAGGAAGGTTGGTCTCTCTGAGAAGCTCCTCAAGCGCTACTTTGAAGCTTATAAGGCTGTAAGAAAGTTGTCTGATGTTACTTATGAAGTTGAAGATTTCACCACAAAACGACGTACGGTCAGAGATACGGTCTACGTCCTTCGGATGCAGCCCTATAAGGATCTCGCAACCCAGGGTAAATTCGATGCTCCAGAGACAGGCGACAAGCGGAAAGGTGACGTAGAGCGTAGCGGAAGAAGTAGTCCTAAGAAGATCAGTCATCGGGTGTCGGAGTATGCAGGACCGATGACGCGTTCCCGGACTAGGAGCATGTTAACACTGAGACGCCGTTCTCTTAAGGAGGGAGCAATGTCGCAGAAAAAGCTGAGGAGCCCCGTGGTGTAGTGGTTATGATATTAAACTGTTGCATGGGTAGTTGTGAGTTCAAAACTCCCCTGGACTTGTTGTTGTTGTTGTCGTCTTCAGTCCTGAGACTGGTTTGATGCAGCTCTCCATGCTACTCTATCCTGTGCAAGCTTTTTCATCTCCCAGTACCTACTGCAACCTACATCCTTCTGAATCTGCTTAGTGTATTCATCTCTTGGTCTCCCTCTACGATTTTTACCCTCCACGCTGCCCTCCAATACTAAATTGGTGATCCCTTCATGCCTTAGAACATGTCCTTCTGGTCAAGTTGTGCCACAAACTTCTCTTCTCCCCAATCCTATTCAATACTTCATTATTTATGTGATCTACCCATCTAATCTTCAGCATTCTTCTGTAGCACTACATTTCGAAAGCTTCTATTCTCTTCTTATCCAAACTATTTATCGTCCATGTTTCACTTCCATACATGGCTACACTCCATGCAAATACTTTCAGAAATGACTTCCTGACACTTAAATCTATACTCGATGTTAACAAATTTCTCTTCTTCAGAAACGATTTCCTTGCCATTGTCAGTCTACATTTTATATCCTCTCTACTTCGACCATCATCAGTTATTTTGCTCCCCAAATAGCAAAACTCCTTTACTACCTTAAGTGACTCATTTCCTAATTTAATCCCCTCAGCATCACCCGACTTAATTAGACTACATTCCATTATCCTTGTTTTGCTTTTGTTGATGTTCATCTTATATCCTCCTTTCAAGACACTGTCCATTCCATTCAACTGCTCTTCCAAGTCCTTTGCTGTCTCTGACAGAATTACAATGTCATCGGCGAACCTCAAAGTTTTTATTTCTTCTCGATGAATTTTAATACCTACTTTACAATTTTAATTTCTATTTACGATTCGCGTACATTCTAGAAGTATCCACAAATTTCATTCTACTGGAATGTTTTGTAGCTGTTTATATACTGTATGTGTTCTGACCGGAGACAGTTCGCTCCGCGCTCTTGTATGTGCAAGTGCCGAATAAACCTTCGATAAGTGAAGTTTCTGTCCATCATTCATCTAATTACAACTTCTTCTACGTGACAGCATAGCACTCTTATTGGTCAGGATCGGATTCAGTTTCCTGCTAGCTACATAGATTTTCTGTGCTTTTGCTAAAAGACTTCCTGCTGTGTACCAGAACGGTTCCTTTGACAAGGTTTCCGTATGCCCTCTAGTCTGACTCGTTATTTAGTCCGAGTTGCATATTGGAGGTGTCTTCCTTCCATTCTACGTCTACCCAATCAACAGCAAGACGCGCATGCCAGTATCCACTTTCGTGGCACGTGAGAAGTTCTTAACAAACGCGCGTAGCTTCCAGGAGCTATCTTAACACTGCGCGCTTATTTGTCGCAAGTACTGCTACGTGACAGTGAGTCATATAATTATTTCCGTGTGCTTTCTGATATTGGTTTCAGTAAGAGAACATTTCACAAGATTCAGTAGTATGACGTTAAGATACAAACAGGATATTTGTTAGACTAAACAAAACCTAAAACACATTACGTTACATTAAAAAACCATAAAAAGATAAACGAACAGTTGTGAGGGAAACAAGTCTCTAAAGTACATTCGTCAAAATGCACCAAATCAATAAAGGATATACACAGTAATATACGTAATGAAAAATACGAGAAGTTTTTCTAATTTTGTACCTCCCTTTTCATACATGTATGAAATGGTAATGTATTTCGTAATGATCATATTCGTGGAACTAAGACCTACCCTGAGAGAAAAATAATCATTGAATTTTAAAATATCCTACAGTGACATTGTTCTTGGACCATTATATTTTTCGCATTCTCGTAATACGTGTACTCTTTCCTCTTGAATGATTCGGGAATGACAGCTTAGAGAGCGTATGAATGTTAACCAATGTCTTTTTCTATTAGTTTTCATGGGACCAGCACTGTTAATAATAACAATTTCTTATCTCTTGAACTCTGGGAGCTGACGAACCAAGAATGGACTGTTATCTGTAGCTGAATCGCTCAATTGCAGGTGCCGCGTCCAGTAACTTTACTTTTTTCGCTTTTGTTTGTTTGGCGAGCTTCCTATAGTATTCACTGTATTTTAGGGGTGTGTTGGTGAGAACCCTACCATGTGTTTCTTTTTGTTTTATGTAAGTTTTAAATACGTGTCAGCCTTGGGGTGATATCTTACACAGGTCCCACACGTTACGAATACCGATTCTTTCCCGCTGTTAGTTTGTAAAGCCAGTGTGTTCTGAGACAGCGGTCAGTTGATGAATTAACTGCTGCTGTGTTCATTCATTAACTTTTTCGTAGTTGCTCTGCACAATTTACACTGAAAGGTTGTTGAAAGAGTCACATATCAGCAAAAAAAAAAATTAAGTTGCTCTGCTGTTTGTTGCGTATACACAAAAAGAACGTTTCGTTGGGTCAAACAGATTCTGTTGTGATTCAAGAACACAAGGCCCTCTGAAGTCCGCATGAAGAAAAATACCTGTGTGGCAATGAATGGTACTACGGAAAGCGTAAAGATTATTCATGGATGATGTAGACATTTTGCATTGTGTGTTCCAAAAAAGAACTGCACATTTCTACATGGGTTAATCTAACAATCGTGAGAGCGCTGTGGAGATATTTATTAGACTCATGAGGCAAAGGTTGTAAGAAAAACATTATTCATTATTCTGAGGTTACTATTAAAATTCTGAGAGTACACGTGCCATAAGAGTCAAATAACAAAGACTTCCTACCACAAACCTCTCGCGAGATGACCACGGGACACTAAAGAAATCAGATCTTATACATAGGCCTTCAGAGGTTTGTTCTTCTAGTGCACCGTTCGAGAATGAGAAATGAGAGGAGAAAATAATTATGGAACCAGAAATGCTCCTAGAGACCCATCCATACGGTGGCTTACAGAATGCAGATCTAAATGTAAAATAAATAAATAAATAAATAAAAAATCTCAGTTACCAATAGCTTGGCTTGGCTTCATTGATTATATTATGCAAACGATAGTCAAAGTGCCCTAAATCTCCTATCTCTAAGCGGATGCCTGTTTACGGATATGGCTGTATTTAATCATATTGATGCTATGTTCTGCAGCCACTTCTGTCGACTTGTTTTTCGGGATTCTGGAACCCGCCATTTTTATCTGGTGAAACTCAAATAATCTTTCACTCTGTAGCGAAGATTTATCATTTTCCAGCAAAATGAAATTTTTTGCTCCTTTGCCTGTAAGTTGATAAGTAGTTTTAAAACAAATGTATTGCATTATAGTTGAAAGATTCCTCTTTTATACTCAATTCGACCATTGTTTGTTCAGCCAACACACGACTGGTTGCTCCATTACGGGTACCCGAATTTTGGCTCCATCGTATATAATAACAAACTGACTTTGACTGCAGACGGCTGGCAAAAGTATCGTTCCTGGGACCAGGATTCCATGCGCATAGCGGTTGATGTTGTCCATGGAGAAGAGATGGCCTATTTAAAGTCTGCAAAATCTTCTGGTGTATACCAGTCAACCTCAGATTACGTTACAAAATGCAATACCAGCAGTATACATGACGTTTTAAAGGCAAATATAGGTAGAAAGCCAATACTCACACTTAAACTGGAAAATTATCTTGGTCAGTAGTAGGCTTTCTAAAACGACACCTGGATCTAGTCCCGAACTCCAGAAAAGCCATCATAACTACGGGCAAAGGTTTCGATTCGGAGAAAGTGAATTCAGTTTTGTCCCCTTAAATACCAGACAACTCATAGTTTTCCCTCCACGTAGGATTTTCACTTACGATGAGACGGCAGTCGTGACTTTTCAGTCATTCCTGCATCATTCAAGAGGAAACTATACAGGTATTACGAGAATGTGAAAAATATAAGGGTCCAAGAACAATTTCACTGAAGGACATTTTAAAATTCAAGGATTATTTCTCTCTTAGAGTAGGTCTTAGTACCATGAATATTACCATTACCAAATACATTGCCATTTCATACGTGTGTGAAGAGGGACGTACAAAATTTGAGAAGCTTTTCTTATTTTTAATTAGGTGTATTACTGTATACATCCTTCGTTGCTATGGTGCATTTTGACGAATGTACTTTTGAGACTCTGTATCCCTCACAACTGCAAAATATGCAGAATCATTGGTTTGAAACGGGAACAAAATTTTCTCAGAAGTATATTTCGTCGATAGGGACCTCTTATGACTGTTATGACGTGTGCGAGTCCAAGAGAACGTTTTTTTCCACCATTCGTAATATTTCCTAGAAAGAATAGAGACGAAAATCTCAAGAAGGAGATCATCAGTTTCTGTTATCAGATATCACTTGTCACTTTGTTAGTTACGGCCAGTTTTCACCTAGTGGTTCGAACATTTCATCAGTAGTGTGGAAGCTATTCCTTAAGATACAGCTTTGCTTATTTCTCGGGCCACTACTCTCATATTCGCAACTTCAATGAGTTAGATCGTGTTTCACACTAACGCGCGCACACACACATACTACACGAGGTCTTCCATTTGATCCATTAGTTTTTTTCATTAGTTGACTTCCCTCCTCAAGAAACGACTGATTATTGGTGAACCAACTCTCCAAGTTATGAAAACTAGCAGATGACTGGTCAGGAGGGTGAAGTCGAAGGAGTATTTTAAGTCCACATCGACTGTTCCTATCTTGAAAAACAACCACAAGAGGAGACGAATTAAGTTGAAAATTATCATTGTACCCTTTAAGAGTTCGTGTTGGAAAATTCATCAGAAAATGACGAAGATGAATAATGTATTTACTGCAGTCAGCCATGGTAAACTGATGCGTCTGAAGATGCTAGAACAAAGCGCACCAAGTGCTTCCGCTAGGGACAGGAACTGTGTGCTCGGAACGAGCATTATAGCTCGAAAGGATTTGTGTGAAATCTAAGACTTAAAATGTGAAGTACGTGGTTAATATGCCTATAAAGTCCGAGCATTTGTGTACTATTAAAGCGTAGGCAAGAAAGTATTTTGTAATGTGTAAATAATCACACTGAATTTCCGTGACTTCTGATAACTGTAATATACAAGTATGTTCCTTTCAGTGAAATCGAATATTAGGAAACTTATTTACTCTAAATTAGGAATCACATACCTCGAAGACTTAGGCTTCTCCTGAGGATTCATTTACACCAAGGAACATGTGTCTAGGTATGCAAAACAGTTTTATTTTTACAGTTTCGTCAAATTAATTACATTTGAACAACAACTCAGAAGTAGGGAACTGTCAGTTCGGCTTAAGGAAACGCAAAGGCACCAGAGCGGTGGTTCTAACGTGGCGCTTGATAATGGAAGCAATACTTAAGAAAAATCAAGATACATGCATAGGTTTATTAGTATCAAAAGTGTTGGACAGTGTAAAATGTTGCAAGATGTTGGAAATCCTGGGGGAAAAATATGACTAAGCTATAGGGAAAGACAGGTACCGCAGTATACAACGCGTACAAGAACGAAGAGGGAAGAATAAGAGTGAAAGATCAAGAACGCATTGCTTGGATTAAAAGGGGTATCAGGCATTACACATCATAGTAAAGTAATGTAGGACTGAACCTCATTCACGTAAGTAGCGAAGTGAATGGCTTTCAGTCCTGCAATATATTATAATGACGTGTATTACTAAAACTGACATGTGGCTGTCGTAATGGATGGTACTGCATAGTTTAGTGGATGAGTTGTTAATGAGCTCAGGGCTCGAAACTAGTCATCAAATAATTAATATTGCAAGTTCGACGATTTTTTGCAATTCACTGCATAATTTCGTACACCATACAGTTGCTGACGCCATGCCTTCCAGAATCCTGGAAGTTAGTAGAAAGTATATTTTCATTATTAACTTTACGAGTGCATTGGACTAATGAAAGAAATTGATTTTCTGTACAAGGTGTACAGAATTTGTTAAATATTTCACTTGTTCTCAATACTACGGTAACATCAAATCCAAGAAACAGTTACATAAGAATGTCGAGGATGTGAGAAAATTTCCTTTGTAAAAAATAGAAAAACAAAGAAGCATTGTGGTTCACGTACAGGTTGTTTGTAATACTTCTTAGTTTTTTTAACTTGCAAATATTGTAACCCTTGTCCTCACTGTGGACGTAGGGCTACCTAAGGAATAAATTTCAAGAATTTTCGGAACAATTGAAGATATTTTCGACAAGAGGTATGCCCAAATGGGAGCAGCACGAAACGTTTTCACCTTTAACTATATGCAAACTCCGCAACCACTTTGAGCAATTGAGAAAATTTCCCATAAGAGCTAATACTCCAGCGGACGAATCACGTAGAACGCGTATGATGTTTTACCAAAATCTACACATACAGCGTGTGGCACGAGGAATGTAAATATTTCAGGACGTCTGGACAGCATGGCGGATGCAAGTGACATTCTACCTTCAGATCTGTGATTATCACCAGTCTTCTGACTTTTTTTTTTATGCCGCCCGCCACGTATTCCTCCATCCGCCAAACTCTTCATCTCACAGTAGTACTTGCAACTTACGTCCTCAATTATTTGCTGAATGTGTTCCAATCTCTGTAGTTCCCTCTGGTATCATGGAAGCTATTCGCTGATGTCTTAACACATATCCTATTATCCGGTCCCTTCTTCTTCTCAACATTTTTCAAACGTCCCTTTCTCCGTTGATTCTGCTCAGAAGCTCCTCTTTCTTTATCAGTCCACCTAATTTTCGAAATACCTCTGTAGTACTCTCAAACGCATCGATTCTATGCTTTCTGGTTTTTGCAGTCAGTGTTTCACTACCATACAATGCTGCCGTACATTGATGTGCTCCTTATGTACATTTTCAAGAATTATTTCACACCTTAAGGCCGATGTTTCATAATAATAGACATCTCTTGGAAAGGCATGCTGCCTTTGTGTGTTCAAAAATGGTTCAAATGGCTCTGAGCACTATGGGACTTAACTTCTAGGTCATCAGTCCCCTACAACTACTCAAACCTAACTAACCTAAGGACATCACACACAGCCATGCCCGAGGCAGGATTCGAACCTGCGACCGTAGCGGACACGCGGTTCCAAACTGAAGCGCCTAGAACCACACGGCCACACCGGCCGGCCCTTTGCCTGTGCTAGGCCATTTTTATGTCCCTCTTGCTCTGTGTGTCATGTTGTTTTTGCTTCCAATGTAGCAGAATTCCTTCGTTTCGTCTATCTTAGAGTCTCCAATTGTGATATAAAGTTTATCGCTAATCTCATTTCTATTACTCCACCTTTAACCCATCCTTTAATTCTTCTTCGCTTTCACTGACGATTTTATCGTTGATATACTCTCGCCTTAAGTTCGAATTCCAATGTTGACTCTTTCTTTTATTTGCATCACAGCTTCTTCGACGTATAAATTGAACAGTTGGGGGGAACTACTGCATCATTGCCCGACACGCTTTGTAATCCCAACAGTTCGTTCCTTGATCTTCCACTCTTATTCTTCCCTCTTGGTTCTTAAATGTATCGTATATTACGTATCTGTCTTTCCTATAAGTTACCCATATTTTCTTCAGAATTTCGAACATCTTGCATCATTTTACATTGTACAATTTGATAATTTATTTTCCACAGCGGCATTTTGGGCGTGGATTGCAAAAAGGTATTGCACAATTTTCAGAAGTTGGTGCGCAGTCATGTCCAGAACGACTGTTCACGACAACAAACTATAAAGTCGCCGTACGACAACAGTCGACGGTCACCTGGCGTGTTGCTAACTGCTTTCACAGTTTCAATTTCAGTCCGCGAGATGACACTTGATATCGCAAAAGAACAGCTTGACACGGAAGTCAAAAAATTGGTTTTTTTACTGCTCTATAAATTTTCAGCCGGAGGTTTAAATAGATCGTTAAAAACCAGGAGGGAAGGGATAAACCGAATTATTTGGTGTCCCTAGTGAGAAGTGACCTGATAAAGTAATTACATATCATCAACACTAACGTCCAGCTCCTGCGAAAAACTATGTGCAACAGTTGGTGAAGTTGAAGCATCCAAAACGAAAACTGAGTTAAATTTGGGCCCTTGCCGCACGAGCTTGCATCTCGTTTAGCGAAACTGCCACCTGGCGAGCGCTACTGTATTATCCAGGACGCTGACACGCACGCTCCCAGCGGCAGGAAGAGCGGCAATCGGAACAATGGGCGCGAGTAGCTGCGACGGGCGGCGCGCTGTTTAAACATTGAGGCCGCGCGGACAGCGCCGGAGTGCCGTGCGGTGTCCCATGAATTATTGGCTGGCCGCGAGGACCGGCCGTCACTGGCCAGGCGCGCGCACCGGCTGCGGCCGCGCCAGGCGGACCGGGGGCCGCCGCGCGGCGTTCCGATGGCCGCCTGCGAGCTGCGGTCGGTCGTCCCAAGGCGACTACTGTATGTGCTGCGCCGACTGTGGTGGATACCAAAGGAACCTGTTGTGTGGAGCTGCCGCGTGGCACTGTGCCACTTGGAGAGAGGCAGCTTGCGAAACAAGTGAGTGCGACAGGTGTCTCGAGTAGCCGACCTTAGGTACATATAAAACGCGCACGCCACTTGTAATGGTTATCTATTTACGTGACCATTACGGCACACCAACCCCAGTTCTCGAAACCAGTAATATCGTACTACTTTTCTGTGAATTGACAGACATATTTTTGTGACAATATTCAAATGGTTGAAATGGCTCTGAGCACAATGGGACTTAACATCTGAGGTCATCAGTCCCCTAGAACTTATAACTACTTAAACCTAACTAACCTAAAGACATCACACACATCCACGCCCAAGGCAAGATTCGAACCTGCGACTGCAGCGGTCGCGCGGTTCCCGACTGAAGCGCCTAGAACCACTCGGCCACACCGGCCGGCGACAATATTCACATTTGGTTTTATTAATGTATAGGTACTCCGATGTATCGATATATTACAGTGATGTGGTTCTTGTGTGTATTCATTTCTATGAGACTGTTATAATCTTTGACTCACTTGTAACGGTTTAGGCGCGAATGCGCACGGAGCAGTCTTTGTTTCACTTTGGCAGAAGTTGTTATTTCGCTTAGTAAAAGAGCAGTCAAGTCTTGTGTTTGGTTAAAGTGGAAATTAAATATATGAAGATTGATACAAAACTGTTTCTTTGGTGATGTTATAATTAAGAAGAAGTATATGTGAATTGACAAGAAGTTTAATAAAAATGTGGATCGTGAACACCTAGTCAAAAATTACTTCTACCATACCATTGTTCTGATCTGGGATTGTCTGATCATTAAGAATTTCCTGAAAAACGCGTTTGTTAGGTCTTCAAATATTGCTAAAATACAGATTTGGACATTTTAGCACCCTAGAATCAACAAAATGAGCCATAACAACTTAGACGAAATCTACGTGGGAATCCATTCAAGATAAGTGCCAAATTAATGACTTTTTTACAGTAACCTCATTATTTCCATTCTGACGATACCATCCAGAGTCAATAACTTTGTTGTTGCTCGATAAAGCGAACATATGCTGCGTGAGGAACATTATTAATCTGATTTCTAACCTACTTTGCAAGTGGTGGTATTGTTAGATACTGAAACATCTATCAAGTGAAACCTTTGACATTGTACGCTCGGAACCGCACAAAATCATGCTTGGACTAACACTGTATCGTAAAAACGACAATGGTCCCTATCATTTCGAGGTGAAACTCCACGCATCTCTGCTAGCTGCACTAACAAGCGCTCGAGTGGCGTGGATGTGTAGCTGTATTACGAATGTCACCCTTGGATTGTTCGCATGCGGATTATTACTGCGTAATTTGTGTGCAGCGATATAAAGAAGAGAATAAACCCTACGAATATTGTCCAGATATTAGGGACAAAGTTGCGACGTGCTGAATATGGAAATATAACCTGGGTTGCCAGCTCGGGTGGCCGAGCGGTTCTAGGCGCTACAGTGTGGAACCGCACGACCACTACGGTCGCAGGTTCTAATCCTGCCTCGGGCATGGATGTGTGTGATGTCCTTAGGTTAGTTAGGTTTAAGTAGTTCTAAGTTTTAGGAGACTGATGACCTCAGAAGTTAAAGTCCCATAGTGCTCAGAACCATTTGAACCCTAACCTGGGTTGAGGATAGAGAGTTCGTGAGTATGTTATACAGGGTTGTCCATTGATAATGACCGAACCAAATATCTCACGAAATAAGCATCAAACGAAAAAACTACAAAGAACGAAACTCGTCTAGCTTGAAAGGGGAAACCAGATGACGCTATCGTTGGCCCGCTAGATGGCGCTGCCATAGGTTCAAATGGTTCAAATGGCTCTGAGCACTATGCGATTTAGCTTCTGAGGTCATCCATGCCCGAGGCAGGATTCGAACCTGCGACCGTAGCGGTCGTTCGGCTCCAGACCGTAGCACCTAGAACCGTACGGCCACTCCGGCCGGCGCTGCCATAGGTCAAACTTTTATTACATATTCGTGTAGTACGTAAAGAAATATGAATGTTGTAGTTGAACCACTTTTTCGCTTTGTGATAGATGGCGCTGTAATGTTCACAAACGCATAAGTACGAGGTATCACGTAACATTCCGAAAGTGCGGGCGGTATTTGCTTCGTGATACATTACCCAAGTTAAAATGGACCGTTTAATAATTGCGGAAAAGGTCGATATCGTGTTGATGTGATCACAGTGCCTAACGGGAGTGTGCTATGTATGCTGCTCGGTATCCTGGACGACATCATCCAAGTGTCCGGACCGTTCGCCGGATAGTTACGTTATTTAAGGAAACAGGAAGTATTCAGCCACATCTGAAACGTCAACCACGACCTGCAACAAACGATGATGCCCAAGTAGGTGTTTTAACTGCTGTCGAGGCTAATCCGCACATCAGTAGCAGACAAATTGCGCGAGAATCGGGAATCTCAAAAACGTTGGTGTTGAGAATGCTACATAAACATCGGTTGCACCCGTACCATATTTCTATTCACCACGAATTGCATGGCGACGACTTTGAATGTCGTGTACAGTTCTGCCCCTGTGCACAAGAGAAATTACGGGACGATGACAGATTTTTTGCACGCGTTCTATTTAGCGACGAAGCGTCATTCACCAACAGCAGTAACGTAAACCGGCATAATATGCACTATTAGGCAACGGAAAATTCACGATGGCTGCGACAAGTGAAACATCAGCGACCTTGGCGGGTTAATGTATGGTGCGGCATTATGGCAGGAAGAGTAATTGGCCCCCATTATATCGATGGAAATTTAAATGGAGCACTGTATGCTGATTTCCTACATAATGTTCTACCGATGTTACTACAACATGTTTCACTGCATGACAGAAGGGCAATATACTTCCAACATGATGGATGTCTGGCACATAGCTTGCGTGCGGTTAAAGCGGTATTGAATAGCATATTTAATGACAGGTGGATTGTTCGTCGAAGCACCCGTACATTCACCGGATCTGACGTCCCCGGATTTCTTTCTGTGGGAAGTTGAAGGATATTTGCTATCGTGATCCACCGACAACGCCTGACAATATGTGTCAGCGCATTGTCAATGCATGTGCAAACATTACGGAAGGCGAACTATTCGCTGTTGAGAGGAATGTCGTGACAAGTATTGCCAAATGCATTGTGGTTGGCGGACGTAATTTTGAGCATTTATTGCATTGATGTGGTATTTACAGGTAATCACGCTGTAACAGCATGCGTTCTCAGAAATAATAAGTTCACAAAGGTACATGTATCACATTGGAATAACCGAAATGCAATGTTCAAACTTACTCACGTTCAGTATTTTAATTTAAAGAACCTACCTTTTACCAAATGTTCGTCTAAAATTGTGAGCCATACGTTTGTGACTATTACAACGCCATCTATCACAAAGCTAAAAAAGTGGTCCAACTAATACATTCATATTTCTTTACGTACTACACGAATATGTGATAATAAATGGGGGTTCCTTTTAGAAAAACGCAGTTGATATCCGTTTGACTTACTGCAGCGCAATCTAGCGGGCCAACCACAGCCCCATCCGGTTTCTCCCTTCAAGCTAGACAAGTCTCGTACTTCGTAGTTTTTTCGTTTGACACTTATTTCGTGAGATATTTGGCCCGGTCACGATCAATGGACCACTCTGTATTACAAAATAATTCATGAACATAATGAAAATGACACAGAAATACATAACGTTACGCCATATAGATATGCTGGTTTTCAAGGACGACAAGGACGGATCATTCGTCGAGCGAGCGGTGGTACATGATTGTTCAGTACGGAGCTATTACGTGAGCGCAGTCGCGAAAGGGACTTCACTGACGTGCTGTCTCGACCGCAAGACTTGCCTTTGTTGACGGATTTAATCTGCTTCGCTACACCGACGATACCTACTTCTAAGCCACTCAGTGTGGCAGTTGTTGACTCGAATTGTGAAATATTTGCTCGGTGTTCTTTGCTGAGAAAAACCTGAAGGTGGCTGTTAAGGCAACACACAACGTGTTTCTCTAGACCAACAGGGAGTCCAGTCGAAGTGGGTACGAAATGTCTCCGCCCAAACAGTTGGGTCCTAGTGTATTAGAATATATTGATCACAGCATTACGGAGAACATTTATGAAGACTATTACATTCGTGGTTTCAATTCCTGCAGCAAATTAATGAGGCGCTAAAAGTCCATTGAAAGTTAATCTAATCGCAGATTAATACTAAATTATGTGTCCTGCAAAAGGCGAGCAGCAGATCGTTTCAGAGGAAGCAGACTGTCGTAATTACAAACTGTAAAAGAGCACGAAATATCGCAATTACATAGACGAAGGTCGTATGGATCTACAGTTCACTATTGGCACATGCAAATGTGCGCACTAGAAGCGGCTAAAATGGTTGACTAGGACAACTTCAAAGCTTCAATTTCCTTTATCGACGATCTTAAGGCTGAATACGGCATTTCATACAGGCAGTTTACTACATTTGTCACACGTAAGGACATAGAAGATGATAGTAGAATACGTCAGAAGGCGCAATAGCTTGTGGAGGAAGTGAACATGTTTATGACAGAGCATGGGTGTGGAGAAAGTAAATGTTTGGAACAGTGACCAAATTTAACTCCAGTGTCAAATGTCATCATCATCGACAATATCTCACAACTAGTGTGTTGCGGTCTGTACGTAACTCTGCCCACAGCTACACAACTGATGTGGTTTCATCAGTAACAAAAGGACTAGCAAAAAAGTTGTACCTACATATGTTTTCACGAGGCACAAGGCACTTTCGGCCCAGATATTTCCAAGAAACTTGAAACAGCCTGCCTACGAAACAGTCACATGGAGGCAAGCAAAAGCGGAAGAACGACTAAAGAGCGCATGAAACATTTTCTAACTTCAGTTCTTGGCGAACATTTGACAACTGAAAAGAGGCTATAGTTGTGTGATTCCTAGTCAAGTCATACAAATCGTACCCTTCTAGATGCAGGTTTTCCACACAAAGACATTATACTGAAAATATTGGCACCGAAAGGAATAAAATATTGCCAACCCTTTGACGTTAACTTCTTTCGGCAATACAAACCCTATATTAGATGCATTGCTGATTTGGTAAGACTACGATATGCCATACAACAAGTGAAGATGCATGATCGTTATTTCATCCTCTAACTTCACTCTGAGAATTACAGTTAATTTTCTGCACAAAACTATACGCCTATGTTGCATATTCTTCACAGAAGGCGGGTTATGACATTTACATATCCATATAATATTTTAAAATGTTATTAGTGTGGATTTTGATATTTGACTATTTGAATGCGAAAGTGATTTTGAATGTAAGAAGATGACTTTAGTGAGATGTGCACATTGTTCTCTCCCCCTTTGTTTTAACCACTTCGTCGAAATCCCCCATCTACACTATGAACACTAATGTTAGCGCTATCAGATGTGCAGAATATGTGTGTTTTGCGCTGTTATAATTAACTCAAGCAGCGGGTTATTGGAACTGTTTATCGAAAATGTAATGATACACTGCTGTCATTGTATTACGTATCATTTCCCTCCTATATTATTGATAACTTGTTTCTTTGTTTCTCTCAATTAAAATGTCACTTGTGGTAGAATCCAACTTTTTGCATGAATATGACACATGGATATGACCGAGTATTATTCTAAAGCTTAGATTAGATTAGATCAGTAGTTGTTCTATATATTATTAATACTACACTTGGTAAGGATGTGGAACGTGTCAGGTTAATAAAAGGTGTCTATACAAGATATTACATTACACAAAATATTACATGACACTTAATATTTTTAACTTTTTTTTTGGGCGTTGGGGAAATTACCCACTTACTGTATCCAAAAATTCATCTAATGGGTAGAAGTAATTGTCATTAAGAAATTCTTTTTAATTTCCTTCTAAATGCTATATGGCTATCTGTCAGACTTTTGATGCTATTAGGTAAGTGACCAAAGACTCTTGTGGCAGCTTAATTTACCCTCTTCTGAGCCAAAGTTAGATTTAACCTTGAGTAGTGAAGATCATCCTTTCTCCTATTGTTGTAGACGTGTCCACTGCTATTACTTTTGAATTTGTTCGGATTGTTAATAACAAATTTCAAAAGTGAATATATTTGTTGTGAGGCTACAGTGAAGATCCCTAGCTCTTTAAATACGTGTCTATAGGATGATCTTGGATGAGCTCCAGCTATTTTTCTGATTACACGGTTTTGTGCAATGAACACTCTTTTACTCAATGATGAGTTACCCTAGCAAAGAATGAAATTAGGCGTGGTAAGCTAATTTACTGAGATGTATATCGCCAAAATTTGCAATGACCCTAATAGCATAAGTAGCTGAACTCAAACGTTTCAGCGGATCCTCAGTGTGCTTTTTCGCTACGGTCGCAGGTTCGAATCCTGCCTCGGGCATGGATGTGTGTGATGTCCTTAGGTTAATTAGGTTTAAGTAGTTCTAAGTTCTAGGGGACTGATGACCTCAGCAGTTAAGTCCCATAGTGCTCAGATACATTTTTTTTTCAGTGTGCTTTTCCTGTTCAACCCCTTATCAATGCATACACTTAGAAATTTTGAATATTCTACCTTAGCTACCGATTTCTGATCGAAGTCTATATTTATTAATGATGTCATTCCATTTAATGTGTGGAACTGTATATACTGTGAATTTTCAAAGTTTAATGACGTTTCATCTCCGACTGCGGGAGACATCCTCGGAGGTACAGCGGCGAACTGCGTAGAGAACTTGCGGTGCAACGCTGACATCCAGATTTTATCCAGTTTAACACCTTCGTCTTTCCTGTTAAAATTGTTACGGTTTTTGTCATTCTGTATACCCTCTCTATACATGCGTGAATAATAATGCGAGGTTTTTGATATGACGCTCGTCTCGCTGAATTTTATTTCATGATCACATTCCTGGTAAACATGTTCTGCTATGGCTAATTTATCCGTGTGACCCAGGCGGAAATTCCTCTTATGTTCAACAAGACGGTTGTTCACACTTCTCTTTGTGGTACCAATATAAACCTGTCCACAACTACAAGGAGTTTTATATACCCCTGGTGTAGCCAAAGGGTGTCGTGCATCTTTTGCCGATCTTAAATATTCTTTTATTTTCCTGGTGGGTCTGAAAATAGTTTCCACGCCATAGTTGCTTAAAACTTTCCCAATGCGATCTGTGAACTTACTAATGAATGGAAGAAAAACTTAGCCCTTGGGCGACTGTTGTACGTCGTTGCTCCTGATTCTCTGCCTAGAGCGAAGTGATCGATCTATATCCTTGCTAGAATTGCCATTCTTCACGAAAGTTGGCCATAGATGTTCAATCTCATCTATTAAATAAACGGGTTCACAAATTTAGTACGCCCTGTCTACCAAGGTTTTCATTGCACTTCTTTTTTGTCTAGGGTGGTAGTTTGAATCTTTATGTAGATAACGATCAGTATGTGTGGCCTTTCTATACACCTCATGGCCCAACGTTCCGTCCCGTCGTTTAATCACAGACACATCCAGGAAATTCAATTGCCCATTCCTTTCCGTCTCCATAGTAAATAGGATTTTCGGATTAATACTGTTTAAATGTGTCAGGAAGGCATCCAACACCTCTGCTCCGTGCGTCCATAGTACGAATGAGTCATCGACATAGCGATACCAACTGGCTGGTCTCTTACTGGCAGTCTGCAACGCCCGTTGTTCAAAAGTGTCCCTAAATAACTTAACCACAGCAGGACTAAAAGGACTGCCAGTCTGTTCATAAAAGTTATTAGTGTATTGAAAGTAGGTTGTGGTAAGGCAGTGTCGGAGTAATGCCACAATATCGGTAGGAAAAATATCCGTTATGTATAAAATAGCTTCATTTACCGCTTAGTAAATAACGTCACAATATAAAAACTGATGAGGATATCATCCGGGCCCACGCTCGTTTCCTTTAACTTGTCAATGAAATGAGCTGAATTTTTAATATGACTGTCCGTCCTACCACCATAAGGTTGCAGAAATGAGGCAAGGTGTCTAGCTAACTCGTGTGTTGGTCCGCCACTTGACGGAGGGCACAAGGCCGAGCTTCTTTGAGTACAGACTATGCGAACTGGAGCTGACAGTTATACTTCATCTCATTTGCAGCTGAAATGATGCATTGGTCGTAATAAATTGAAGAACTTGTTGTATTAGTGTTACACATAGTCACACATACAGTTACATTAATATAACGGTTATCACTTTGACATTTGGCCAGGTGAAAGAGTAACAAACACGTTGTGCACATAGTTCCGCGTAGTCACTGCGTACACAAATTTCCCAATTGAGCGCGCCCCGCTAAGCACAACAGCGCAGTCGCAGCGCTCGACCGTCTCCGCACTACGAGATGGCGCTGTCTTAGGGACGGACCAACTTCTGCTTCCGTCGATCCGCGTATTAATATGTAACGCAGCCAATGAGATCGCTGCTAACGTAGAACCTTTTCTCTCCGCAGATCACACTCGCACAGGATACCTGAACGCGCGAGGTATTATAACGAGTGTACAGACCTCCGATTAGTCAGTCTGCATTTGTCTGTACCAGTCTGTAACTGTCTGCATTTGTCTGCATTTGTCTGCATTAGTCTGTAGTCAAGTTTCAGTATGCGCCTAATAAGATTATCATATTGCTGTACATAGCAATGAAGATAAATGAATAGACACTTTTTCAAGTATCAGAGATATGTGAGAATAAGATTAACGTACCAAGACCGAAGGAACTTCAGATTGTCAATTGTAAACAGCATCCAGAATCAAGTTAAGTAATTTCTCTGCTTTTTATTATTTTAATAAATGTGTGTAAAAATTAATCAAGTTCTCTTTAAAGTTGGTCACCGTCAATCTGCTACTCTAAGCGTGCAAGTGGCATTTCTATCGTCTGACCTAACGGCAGAAGATAAACACGCCACGATAAGACCACGAGACATTGCTGACACTCGCCTACTTCGTTAGAGTGACAAGTCAAATAATCTGATGGTGTGTGTGTACCGAAGGTCTTACAGTACGCACACCACGCATATTGACAGTTATTTTCCCATTCAAATGAGAGTACGACACTTCATCAATGAATTCTTGTTTTTGTTGCACTGTGAGTCGTTCACTTCACCTCTTTCACGGTAGAGGAGACGTATTGTTTTGACAGGACGTAATTTGTTTC